>NW_026047644.1:32979826-35379826 GCF_023864345.2 Schistocerca serialis cubense
ACGATGAAACACAGAAATTGCATCCGAATTTAATACAAGTTGCACAATGTCGACTTAAGTAAAAGAGGACTGACACTCTAACTTTCTATGATTTGAACCTCTCCTGTGAGTCCAGTTTTAGATTCCGATGCTTCACTTCAGGTTTGCCGTATACCTTGCACCTTCTTATTAAAGATGAAACACAGAAATTGCATCCGAATTTAATAAAAAAAGGCACAATGCCGACTTAAGTACAAGAGGACTGACATTCTAACTTTCAATGATTTGAACCTCTCCTGTGAGTCCAGTTTTAGATTCCGATGCTTCACTTCAGGTTTACTGTATCCCTTGGACCTTCTTATTGACAATGAAACACATAAAAAGCATCGGAATTAAATTCAAAAGGCACAATGCCGACTTAAGTACAAGAGGCCTGACATTCTAACTTTCTATGATTTGAACCTCTCCTAATAAACCAGTTTTAGATTCTGATGCTTCACTTAAGGTTTACTGTATCCCTTGGACCTTCTTATTGACGATGAAACAGAGAGTTTGAATTCGAATTTAATACAAAGGGCACAATGCCGACCTAAGTATAAGAGGACTGACACTCAAACTTTCTATGATTTGAAGCTCTCCTGTGAGTCCAGTTTTAGATTCCGATGCTTCACTTCAGGTTTACTGTATCCCTTGGACCTTCTTATTGACGATGAAACACAGAAATTGCATCCGAACTTAATACAAAAGGCACAATGGCGGCTTAAGTACAAGAGGACTGACACTTTCACTTTCTATGATTTGAACCTCTCCTGTGAGTCCAGTTTTAGATTCCGATGCTTCACTTCAGGTTTACTGTATCCCTTGGACGTTCTTATTGAAGATGAAACACAGAAATTGCATCCGAATTTAATACAAATGGCACAATGGCGACTTAAGTACAAGAGGACTGACACTCTCACTCTCTATGATTTGAACCTCTCCTGCGAGTCCAGTTTTAGATTCCGATGCTTCACTTCAGGTTAACTGTATCCCTTGGACCTTCTTATTGACAATGAAACACAGAAAAAGCATCGGAAATAAATTGAAAAGGCACAATGCCGACTTAAGTACAAGAGGACTGACATTCTAACTTTCTATGATTTGAACCTCTCCTAAGAGACCAGTTTTAGATTCTGATGCTTCATTTAAGGTTTACTGTATCCTTTGGACCTTCTTATTGATGATGAAACACAGAGTTTGCATTCGAATTTAATACAAAGGGCACAATGCCGACTTAAGTACAAGTGGACTGACACTCTAACTTTCTATAATTTGAACCTCTCCTATGGGTCCAGTTTCAGATTCCGATGCTTCACTTCAGGTTTACTGTATCCCTTGGACCTTCTTATTGACGATGAAACACAGAAATTGCATCCGAATTTAATACAAATGGCACAATGTCGACTTAAGTACAAGAGGACTGACACTTTCACTTTCTATGATTTGAACCTCTCCTGTGAGTCCAGTTTTAGATTCCGATGCTTCACTTCAGGTTTACTGTATCCCTTGGCCCTTCTTATTGACGATGAAACACAGAAATTGCATCCGAATTTAATACAAATGGCACAGTGCCGACTTAAGTATAAGAGGACTGACACTCTAACTTTCTATGATTTGAACCTCACCTGTAAGTCCAGTTTTGGATTCCGATGCTTCACTTCAGGTTTACTGTATCCCTTGGACCTTCTTATTGACGATGAAACACAGAAATTGCTACCGAATTTAGTACAAAAGGCACAATGGCGACTTAAGTACAAGAGGACTGACACTCTCGCATTCTATGGTTTGAACCTCTCCTGTGAGTCCAGTTTTAGATTCCGATGCTTCACTTTCGTGTTTACTGTATCCCTTGAACCTTCTTATTGACGATGAAACACAGAAATTGCATCCGAATTTAATACAAATGGCACAATGTCGAGTTAAGTAAAAGAGGACTGAAACTCTAACTTTCTATGATTTGAACCTCTCCTGTGAGTCCAGTTTTAGATTCCGATGCTTCACTTCAGGTTTGCTGTATACCTTGCACCTTCTTGTTGACGATGAAACACAGAAATTGCATCCGAATTTAATACAAAAGGCACAATGCCGACTTAAGTACAAGAGGACTGACATTCTAACTTTGTATGATTTGAACCTCTCCTGTGAGTCCATTTTTCGATTCCGATGTTCACTACAGGTTTACTGTATTTCTTGGACCTTCTTATTGACAATGGAACACAGAAAATGCATCGGAATTAAATTCAAAAGGCACAATGCCGACTTAAGTACAAGAGGACTTACATTCTAACTTTCTATGATTTGAACCTCTCCGAAGAGACCAGTTTTAGATTCTGATGCTTCATTTAAGGTTTACTGTATCCCTTGGACCTTCTTATTGACGATGAAACACAGAGTTTGCATTCGAATTTAATACAAAGGGCACAATGCCGACTTAAGTACAAGAGGACTGACACTCTAACTTTCTATGATTTGAACGTCTCCTGTGAGTCCAGTTTTAGAATCCGATGCTTCACTTCAGGTTTACTGTATCCCTTGGACCTTCTTATTGACGATGAAACACAGAAATTGCATCCGAATTTAATACAAATGGCACAATGTCGACTTAAGTACAAGAGGACTGACACTCTCACTCTCTATGATTTGAACCTCTCCTGCGAGTCCAGTTTTAGATTCCGATGCTTCACTTCAGGTTTACTGTATCCCTTGGACCTTCTTATTGACAATGAAACACAGAAAAAGCATCGGAATTAAATTCAAAAGGCACAATGCCGACTTAAGTACAAGAGGACTGACATTCTAACTTTCTATAATTTGAACCTCTCCTGTGAGTCCAGTTTTTAGATTGCGATGCTTCACTTCAGGTTTACTGTATCCCTTGAACCTTCTTATTGACGATGAAACACAGAAATTGCATCCGAATTTAATACAAATGGCACAATGTCGACTTAAGTACAAGAGGACTGACACTTTCACTTTCTATGATTTGAACCTCTCCTGTGAGTCCAGTTTTAGATTCCGATGCTTCACTTCAGGTTTACTGTATACCTTGGCCCTTCTTATTGACGATGAAACACAGAAATTGCATCCGAATGTAATACAAATGGCACAGTGCCGACTTAAGTATAAGAGGACTGACACTCTAACTTTCTTTGATTTGAACCTCACCTGTAAGTCCAGTTTTGGATTCCGATGCTTCACTTCAGGTTTACTGTATCCCTTGGACCTTCTTATTGACGATGAAACACAGAAATTGCTTCCGAATTTAGTACAAAAGGCACAATGGCGACTTAAGTAATAGAGGACTGACATTCTAACTTTCTATGATTTGAACCTCTCCGAAGAGACCAGTTTTTGATTCTGATGCTTCATTTAAGGTTTACTGTATCCCTTGGACCTTCTTATTGACGATGAAACACAGAGTTTGCATTCGAATTTAATACAAAGGGCACAATGCCGACTTAAGTACAAGAGGACTGACACTCTAACTTTCTATGATTTGAACGTCTCCTGTGAGTCCAGTTTTAGATTCCGATGCTTCACTTCAGGTTTACTGTATCCCTTGGACCTTCTTATTGACGATGAAACACAGAAATTGCATCCGAACTTAATACAAAAGGCACAATGGCGGCTTAAGTACAAGAGGACTGACACTTTCACTTTCTCTGTGTTGAACCTCTCCTGTGAGTCCGGTTTTAGATTCCGATGCTTCACTTCAGGTTTACTGTATCCTTTGGACCTTCTTATTGACGATGAAACACAGAAATTGCATCCAAATTTAATACAAATGGCTCAATGCCGACTTTAGTACAAGAGGACTGACACTCTCACTCTCTATGATTCGAACCTCTCCTGTGAGGTCAGATTTAGATTCCGATGCTTCACTTCAGGTTTACTGTAAACCTTGGACCTTCTTATTGACGATGAAACACAGAAAATGCGTCGGAATTAAATTCAAAAGGCACAATGCCGTCTTAAGTACAAGAGGACTGTCACTCTCACTCTCCATGATTTGAACCTCTCCTGTGATTCCAGTTTTAGATTCCGATGCTTCACTTCATGTTTACTGTATCCCTTGGACCTTCTTATTGACGATGAAACACAGAAATTGCATCCGAATTTAGTACAAAAGGCACAATGGCGGCTTAAGTACAAGAGGACTGACACTCTCGCTTTCTATGATTTGAACCTCTCCTGTGAGTCCAGTTTTTGATTCTGATGCTTCACTTCAGGATTACTGTATCCCTTGGACCTTCTTCTTGACGATGAAACACAGAAATTGCATCCGAATTTAATACAAGTTGCACAATGTCGACTTAAGTAAAAGAGGACTGACACTCTAACTTTCTATGATTTGAACCTCTCCTGTGAGTCCAGTTTTAGATTCCGATGCTTCACTTCAGGTTTGCTGTATACCTTGCACCTTCTTATTAAAGATGAAACACAGAAATTGCATCCGAATTTAATAAAAAAAGGCACAATGCCGACTTAAGTACAAGAGGACTGACATTCTAACTTTCAATGATTTGAACCTCTCCTGTGAGTCCAGTTTTAGATTCCGATGCTTCACTTCAGGTTTACTGTATCCCTTGGACCTTCTTATTGACAATGAAACACATAAAAAGCATCGGAATTAAATTCAAAAGGCACAATGCCGACTTAAGTACAAGAGGCCTGACATTCTAACTTTCTATGATTTGAACCTCTCCTAATAAACCAGTTTTAGATTCTGATGCTTCACTTAAGGTTTACTGTATCCCTTGGACCTTCTTATTGACGATGAAACAGAGAGTTTGAATTCGAATTTAATACAAAGGGCACAATGCCGACCTAAGTATAAGAGGACTGACACTCAAACTTTCTATGATTTGAAGCTCTCCTGTGAGTCCAGTTTTAGATTCCGATGCTTCACTTCAGGTTTACTGTATCCCTTGGACCTTCTTATTGACGATGAAACACAGAAATTGCATCCAAACTTAATACAAAAGGCACAATGGCGGCTTAAGTACAAGAGGACTGACACTTTCACTTTCTATGATTTGAACCTCTCCTGTGAGTCCAGTTTTAGATTCCGATGCTTCACTTCAGGTTTACTGTATCCCTTGGACGTTCTTATTGAAGATGAAACACAGAAATTGCATCCGAATTTAATACAAATGGCACAATGGCGACTTAAGTACAAGAGGACTGACACTCTCACTCTCTATGATTTGAACCTCTCCTGCGAGTCCAGTTTTAGATTCCGATGCTTCACTTCAGGTTTACTGTATCCCTTGGACCTTCTTATTGACAATGAAACACAGAAAAAGCATCGGAAATAAATTGAAAAGGCACAATGCCGACTTAAGTACAAGAGGACTGACATTCTAACTTTCTATGATTTGAACCTCTCCTAAGAGACCAGTTTTAGATTCTGATGCTTCATTTAAGGTTTACCGTATCCTTTGGACCTTCTTATTGATGATGAAACACAGAGTTTGCATTCGAATTTAATACAAAGGGCACAATGCCGACTTAAGTACAAGTGGACTGACACTCTAACTTTCTATAATTTGAACCTCACCTGTAAGTCCAGTTTTGGATTCCGATGCTTCACTTCAGGTTTACTGTATCCCTTGGACCTTCTTATTGACGATGAAACACAGAAATTGCATCCGAACTTAATACAAAAGGCACAATGGCGGCTTAAGTACAAGAGGACTGACACTTTCACTTTCTCTGTGTTGAACCTCTCCTGTGAGTCCGGTTTTAGATTCCGATGCTTCACTTCAGGTTTACTGTATCCTTTGGACCTTCTTATTGACGATGAAACACAGAAATTGCATCCGAACTTAATACAAAAGGCACAATGGCGGCTTAAGTACAAGAGGACTGACACTTTCACTTTCTCTGTGTTGAACCTCTCCTGTGAGTCCGGTTTTAGATTCCGATGCTTCACTTCAGGTTTACTGTATCCTTTGGACCTTCTTATTGACGATGAAACACAGAAATTGCATCCGAATTTAATACAAATGGCACAATGGCGACTTAAGTACAAGAGGACTGACACTCTCACTCTCTATGATTTGAACCTCTCCTGCGAGTCCAGTTTTAGATTCCGATGCTTCACTTCAGGTTTACTGTATCCCTTGGACCTTCTTATTGACGATGAAACACAGAAATTGCATCCGAACTTAATACAAAAGGCACAATGGCGGCTTAAGTACAAGAGGACTGACACTTTCACTTTCTCTGTGTTGAACCTCTCCTGTGAGTCCGGTTTTAGATTCCGATGCTTCACTTCAGGTTTACTGTATCCTTTGGACCTTCTTATTGACGATGAAACACAGAAATTGCATCCAAATTTAATACAAATGGCTCAATGCCGACTTTAGTACAAGAGGACTGACACTCTCACTCTCTATGATTCGAACCTCTCCTGTGAGGTCAGATTTAGATTCCGATGCTTCACTTCAGGTTTACTGTAAACCTTGGACCTTCTTATTGACGATGAAACACAGAAAATGCGTCGGAATTAAATTCAAAAGGCACAATGCCGTCTTAAGTACAAGAGGACTGTCACTCTCACTCTCCATGATTTGAACCTCTCCTGTGATTCCAGTTTTAGATTCCGATGCTTCACTTCATGTTTACTGTATCCCTTGGACCTTCTTATTGACGATGAAACACAGAAATTGCATCCGAATTTAGTACAAAAGGCACAATGGCGGCTTAAGTACAAGAGGACTGACACTCTCGCTTTCTATGATTTGAACCTCTCCTGTGAGTCCAGTTTTTGATTCTGATGCTTCACTTCAGGATTACTGTATCCCTTGGACCTTCTTCTTGACGATGAAACACAGAAATTGCATCCGAATTTAATACAAGTTGCACAATGTCGACTTAAGTAAAAGAGGACTGACACTCTAACTTTCTATGATTTGAACCTCTCCTGTGAGTCCAGTTTTAGATTCCGATGCTTCACTTCAGGTTTGCTGTATACCTTGCACCTTCTTATTAAAGATGAAACACAGAAATTGCATCCGAATTTAATAAAAAAAGGCACAATGCCGACTTAAGTACAAGAGGACTGACATTCTAACTTTCAATGATTTGAACCTCTCCTGTGAGTCCAGTTTTAGATTCCGATGCTTCACTTCAGGTTTACTGTATCCCTTGGACCTTCTTATTGACAATGAAACACATAAAAAGCATCGGAATTAAATTCAAAAGGCACAATGCCGACTTAAGTACAAGAGGCCTGACATTCTAACTTTCTATGATTTGAACCTCTCCTAATAAACCAGTTTTAGATTCTGATGCTTCACTTAAGGTTTACTGTATCCCTTGGACCTTCTTATTGACGATGAAACAGAGAGTTTGAATTCGAATTTAATACAAAGGGCACAATGCCGACCTAAGTATAAGAGGACTGACACTCAAACTTTCTATGATTTGAAGCTCTCCTGTGAGTCCAGTTTTAGATTCCGATGCTTCACTTCAGGTTTACTGTATCCCTTGGACCTTCTTATTGACGATGAAACACAGAAATTGCATCCAAACTTAATACAAAAGGCAGAATGGCGGCTTAAGTACAGGAGGACTGACACTTTCACTTTCTATGATTTGAACCTCTCCTGTGAGTCCAGTTTTAGATTCCGATGCTTCACTTCAGGTTTGCTGTATACCTTGCACCTTCTTGTTGACGATGAAACACAGAAATTGCATCCGAATTTAATACAAAAGGCACAATGCCGACTTAAGTACAAGAGGACTGACATTCTAACTTTGTATGATTTGAACCTCTCCTGTGAGTCCATTTTTCGATTCCGATGTTCACTACAGGTTTACTGTATTTCTTGGACCTTCTTATTGACAATGGAACACAGAAAATGCATCGGAATTAAATTCAAAAGGCACAATGCCGACTTAAGTACAAGAGGACTTACATTCTAACTTTCTATGATTTGAACCTCTTCGAAGAGACCAGTTTTAGATTCTGATGCTTCATTTAAGGTTTACTGTATCCCTTGGACCTTCTTATTGACGATGAAACACAGAGTTTGCATTCGAATTTAATACAAAGGGCACAATGCCGACTTAAGTACAAGAGGACTGACACTCTAACTTTCTATGATTTGAACGTCTCCTGTGAGTCCAGTTTTAGAATCCGATGCTTCACTTCAGGTTTACTGTATCCCTTGGACCTTCTTATTGACGATGAAACACAGAAATTGCATCCGACCTTAATACAAAAGGCACAATGGCGGCTTAAGTACAAGAGGACTGACACTTTCACTTTCTATGATTTGAAACTCTCCTGTGAGTCCAGTTTTAGATTCCGATGCTTCACTTCAGGTTTACTGTATCCCTTGGCCCTTCTTATTGACGATGAAACACAGAAATTGCATCCGAATTTAATACAAATGGCACAGTGCCGACTTAAGTATAAGAGGACTGACACTCTAACTTTCTATGATTTGAACCTCACCTGTAAGTCCAGTTTTGGATTCCGATGCTTCACTTCAGGTTTACTGTATCCCTTGGACCTTCTTATTGACGATGAAACACAGAAATTGCTACCGAATTTAGTACAAAAGGCACAATGGGGACTTAAGTACAAGAGGACTGACACTCTCGCATTCTATGGTTTGAACCTCTCCTGTGAGTCCAGTTTTAGATTCCGATGCTTCACTTTCGTGTTTACTGTATCCCTTGAACCTTCTTATTGACGATGAAACACAGAAATTGCATCCGAATTTAATACAAATGGCACAATGTCGAGTTAAGTAAAAGAGGACTGACACTTTAACTTTCTATGATTTGAACCTCTCCGGTGAGTCCAGTTTTAGATTCCGATGCTTCACTTCAGGTTTGCTGTATACCTTGCACCTTCTTGTTGACGATGAAACACAGAAATTGCATCCGAATTTAATACAAAAGGCACAATGCCGACTTAAGTAAAAGAGGACTGACATTATAACTTTGTATGATTTGAACCTCTCCTGTGAGTCCATTTTTCGATTCCGATGTTCACTACAGGTTTACTGTATTTCTTGGACCTTCTTATTGACAATGGAACACAGAAAATGCATCGGAATTAAATTCAAAAGGCACAATGCCGACTTAAGTACAAGAGGACTTACATTCTAACTTTCTATTATTTGAACCTCTCCGAAAAGACCAGTTTTAGATTCTGATGCTTCATTTAAGGTTTACTGTATCCCTTGGACCTTCTTATTGACGATGAAACACAGAAATTGCATCCGAACTTAATACAAAAGGCACAATGGCGGCTTAAGTACCAGAGGACTGACACTTTCACTTTCTATGATTTGAACCTCTCCTGTGAGTCCAGTTTTAGATTCCGACGCTTCACGTCTGGTTTACTGTATCCCTTGGAATTACTTATTGACGATGAAACACAGAAATTGCATCGGAATCAAATTCAAAACGCAAAATGCCGACATAAGAGAAAGAGGACTGACACTCTCACTTTCTATGATTAGAACCTCTCCTGTGAGTCCAGTTTTGGATTCCGATGCTTCACTTCAGGTTTACTGTATCCCTTGGACCTTCTTATTGACGATGAAACACAGAAATTGCATCCGAATTTAGTACAAAAGGCACAATGGCGGCTTAAGTACAAGAGGACTGACACTCTCGCTTTCTATGATTTGAACCTCTCCTGTGAGTCCAGTTTTTGATTCTGATGCTTCACTTCAGGTTTACTGTATCCCTTGGACCTTCTTCTTGACGATGAAACACAGAAATTGCATCCGAATTTAACACAAGTTGCACAATGTCGACATAAGTAAAAGAGGACTGACACTCTAACTTTCTATGATTTGAACCTCTCCTGTGAGTCCAGTTTTAGATTCCGATGCTTCACCTCAGGGAGGCTGTATACCTTGCACCTTCTTATTAAAGATGAAACACAGAAATTGCATCCGAATTTAATAAAAAAAGGCACAATGCCGACTTAAGTACAAGAGGACTGACATTCTAACTTTCAATGATTTGAACCTCTCCTGTGAGTCCAGTTTTAGATTCCGATGGTTCACTTCAGGTTTACTGTATCCCTTGGACCTTCTTATTGACAATGAAACACATAAAAAGCATCGGAATTAAATTCAAAATGTACAATGCCGAATTAAGTACAAGAGGACTGACATTCTAACATTCTATGATTTGAACCTCTCCGAAGAGACCAGTTTTAGATTCCGATGCTTCACTTCAGGTTTGCTGTATACCTTGCACCTTCTTGTTGCCGATGAAACACAGAAATTGCATCCGAATTTAATACAAAAGGCACAATGCCGACTTAAGTACAAGAGGACTGACATTCTAACTTTGTATGATTTGAACCTCTCCTGTGAGTCCATTTTTCGATTCCGATGTTCACTACAGGTTTACTGTATTTCTTGGACCTTCTTATTGACAATGGAACACAGAAAATGCATCGGAATTAAATTCAAAAGGCACAATGCCGACTTAAGTACAAGAGGACTTACATTCTAACTTTCTATGATTTGAACCTCTTCGAAGAGACCAGTTTTAGATTCTGATGCTTCATTTAAGGTTTACTGTATCCCTTGGACCTTCTTATTGACGATGAAACACAGAGTTTGCATTCGAATTTAATACAAAGGGCACAATGCCGACTTAAGTACAAGAGGACTGACACTCTAACTTTCTATGATTTGAACGTCTCCTGTGAGTCCAGTTTTAGAATCCGATGCTTCACTTCAGGTTTACTGTATCCCTTGGACCTTCTTATTGACGATGAAACACAGAAATTGCATCCGACCTTAATACAAAAGGCACAATGGCGGCTTAAGTACAAGAGGACTGACACTTTCACTTTCTATGATTTGAAACTCTCCTGTGAGTCCAGTTTTAGATTCCGATGCTTCACTTCAGGTTTACTGTATCCCTTGGCCCTTCTTATTGACGATGAAACACAGAAATTGCATCCGAATTTAATACAAATGGCACAGTGCCGACTTAAGTATAAGAGGACTGACACTCTAACTTTCTATGATTTGAACCTCACCTGTAAGTCCAGTTTTGGATTCCGATGCTTCACTTCAGGTTTACTGTATCCCTTGGACCTTCTTATTGACGATGAAACACAGAAATTGCTACCGAATTTAGTACAAAAGGCACAATGGGGACTTAAGTACAAGAGGACTGACACTCTCGCATTCTATGGTTTGAACCTCTCCTGTGAGTCCAGTTTTAGATTCCGATGCTTCACTTTCGTGTTTACTGTATCCCTTGAACCTTCTTATTGACGATGAAACACAGAAATTGCATCCGAATTTAATACAAATGGCACAATGTCGAGTTAAGTAAAAGAGGACTGACACTTTAACTTTCTATGATTTGAACCTCTCCGGTGAGTCCAGTTTTAGATTCCGATGCTTCACTTCAGGTTTGCTGTATACCTTGCACCTTCTTGTTGACGATGAAACACAGAAATTGCATCCGAATTTAATACAAAAGGCACAATGCCGACTTAAGTAAAAGAGGACTGACATTATAACTTTGTATGATTTGAACCTCTCCTGTGAGTCCATTTTTCGATTCCGATGTTCACTACAGGTTTACTGTATTTCTTGGACCTTCTTATTGACAATGGAACACAGAAAATGCATCGGAATTAAATTCAAAAGGCACAATGCCGACTTAAGTACAAGAGGACTTACATTCTAACTTTCTATTATTTGAACCTCTCCGAAAAGACCAGTTTTAGATTCTGATGCTTCATTTAAGGTTTACTGTATCCCTTGGACCTTCTTATTGACGATGAAACACAGAAATTGCATCCGAACTTAATACAAAAGGCACAATGGCGGCTTAAGTACCAGAGGACTGACACTTTCACTTTCTATGATTTGAACCTCTCCTGTGAGTCCAGTTTTAGATTCCGACGCTTCACGTCTGGTTTACTGTATCCCTTGGAATTACTTATTGACGATGAAACACAGAAATTGCATCGGAATCAAATTCAAAACGCAAAATGCCGACATAAGAGAAAGAGGACTGACACTCTCACTTTCTATGATTAGAACCTCTCCTGTGAGTCCAGTTTTGGATTCCGATGCTTCACTTCAGGTTTACTGTATCCCTTGGACCTTCTTATTGACGATGAAACACAGAAATTGCATCCGAATTTAGTACAAAAGGCACAATGGCGGCTTAAGTACAAGAGGACTGACACTCTCGCTTTCTATGATTTGAACCTCTCCTGTGAGTCCAGTTTTTGATTCTGATGCTTCACTTCAGGTTTACTGTATCCCTTGGACCTTCTTCTTGACGATGAAACACAGAAATTGCATCCGAATTTAACACAAGTTGCACAATGTCGACATAAGTAAAAGAGGACTGACACTCTAACTTTCTATGATTTGAACCTCTCCTGTGAGTCCAGTTTTAGATTCCGATGCTTCACCTCAGGGTGGCTGTATACCTTGCACCTTCTTATTAAAGATGAAACACAGAAATTGCATCCGAATTTAATAAAAAAAGGCACAATGCCGACTTAAGTACAAGAGGACTGACATTCTAACTTTCAATGATTTGAACCTCTCCTGTGAGTCCAGTTTTAGATTCCGATGGTTCACTTCAGGTTTACTGTATCCCTTGGACCTTCTTATTGACAATGAAACACATAAAAAGCATCGGAATTAAATTCAAAATGTACAATGCCGAATTAAGTACAAGAGGACTGACATTCTAACATTCTATGATTTGAACCTCTCCGAAGAGACCAGTTTTAGATTCCGATGCTTCACTTCAGGTTTGCTGTATACCTTGCACCTTCTTGTTGCCGATGAAACACAGAAATTGCATCCGAATTTAATACAAAAGGCACAATGCCGACTTAAGTACAAGAGGACTGACATTCTAACTTTGTATGATTTGAACCTCTCCTGTGAGTCCATTTTTCGATTCCGATGTTCACTACAGGTTTACTGTATTTCTTGGACTTTCTTATTGACAATGGAACACAGAAAATGCATCGGAATTAAATTCAAAAGGCACAATGCCGACTTAAGTACAAGAGGACTGACATTCTCACTTTCTATGATTTGAACCTCTCCTAATAGACCAGTTTTAGATTCTGATGCTTCACTTAAGGTTTACTGTATCCCTTGGACCTTCTTATTGACGATGATACAGAGAGTTTGCATTCGAATTTAATACAAAGGGCACAATGCCGACCTAAGTATAAGAGGACTGACACTCAAACTTTCTATGATTTGAAGCTCTCCTGTGAGACCAGTTTTAGATTCCGATGCTTCACTTCAGGTTTACTGTATCCCTTGGACCTTCTTATTGACGATGAAACACATAAATTGCATCCGAACTTAATACAAAAGGCACAATGGCGGCTTAAGTACAAGAGGACTGACACTTTCACTTTCTATGATTTGAACCTCTCCTGTGAGTCCAGTTTTAGATTCCGATGCTTCACTTCAGGTTTACTGTATCCCTTGGACCTTCTTAATGACGATGAAACACAGAAATTGCATCCGAATTTAGTATAAAAGGCTCAATGGCGACTTAAGTACAAGAATACTGACACTCTCGCTTTCTATGATTTGTACCTCTCCTGTGAGTCCAGTTTTTGATTCCGATGCTTCACTTCAGGTTTACTGTATCCCTTGGACCTTCTTCTTGACGATGAAACACAGAAATTGCATCCGAATTTAATACAAGTTGCACAATGTCGACTTAAGTAAAAGAGGACTGACAATCTAACTTTCTATGATTTGAACCTCTCCTGTGAGTCCAGTTTTAGATTCCGATGCTTCACTTCAGGTTTGCTGTATACCTTGCACCTTCTTATTAACGATGAAACACAGAAATTGCATCCGAATTTAATAAAAAAAGGCAGAATGGCGGCTTAAGTACAGGAGGACTGACACTTTCACTTTCTATGATTTGAACCTCTCCTGTGAGTCCAGTTTTAGATTCCGATGCTTCACTTCAGGTTTGCTGTATACCTTGCACCTTCTTGTTGACGATGAAACACAGAAATTGCATCCGAATTTAATACAAAAGGCACAATGCCGACTTAAGTACAAGAGGACTGACATTCTAACTTTGTATGATTTGAACCTCTCCTGTGAGTCCATTTTTCGATTCCGATGTTCACTACAGGTTTACTGTATTTCTTGGACCTTCTTATTGACAATGGAACACAGAAAATGCATCGGAATTAAATTCAAAAGGCACAATGCCGACTTAAGTACAAGAGGACTTACATTCTAACTTTCTATGATTTGAACCTCTTCGAAGAGACCAGTTTTAGATTCTGATGCTTCATTTAAGGTTTACTGTATCCCTTGGACCTTCTTATTGACGATGAAACACAGAGTTTGCATTCGAATTTAATACAAAGGGCACAATGCCGACTTAAGTACAAGAGGACTGACACTCTAACTTTCTATGATTTGAACGTCTCCTGTGAGTCCAGTTTTAGAATCCGATGCTTCACTTCAGGTTTACTGTATCCCTTGGACCTTCTTCTTGACGATGAAACACAGAAATTGCATCCGAATTTAATACAAGTTGCACAATGTCGACTTAAGTAAAAGAGGACTGACAATCTAACTTTCTATGATTTGAACCTCTCCTGTGAGTCCAGTTTTAGATTCCGATGCTTCACTTCAGGTTTGCTGTATACCTTGCACCTTCTTATTAACGATGAAACACAGAAATTGCATCCGAATTTAATAAAAAAAGGCAGAATGGCGGCTTAAGTACAGGAGGACTGACACTTTCACTTTCTATGATTTGAACCTCTCCTGTGAGTCCAGTTTTAGATTCCGATGCTTCACTTCAGGTTTGCTGTATACCTTGCACCTTCTTGTTGACGATGAAACACAGAAATTGCATCCGAATTTAATACAAAAGGCACAATGCCGACTTAAGTACAAGAGGACTGACATTCTAACTTTGTATGATTTGAACCTCTCCTGTGAGTCCATTTTTCGATTCCGATGTTCACTACAGGTTTACTGTATTTCTTGGACCTTCTTATTGACAATGGAACACAGAAAATGCATCGGAATTAAATTCAAAAGGCACAATGCCGACTTAAGTACAAGAGGACTTACATTCTAACTTTCTATGATTTGAACCTCTTCGAAGAGACCAGTTTTAGATTCTGATGCTTCATTTAAGGTTTACTGTATCCCTTGGACCTTCTTATTGACGATGAAACACAGAGTTTGCATTCGAATTTAATACAAAGGGCACAATGCCGACTTAAGTACAAGAGGACTGACACTCTAACTTTCTATGATTTGAACGTCTCCTGTGAGTCCAGTTTTAGAATCCGATGCTTCACTTCAGGTTTACTGTATCCCTTGGACCTTCTTATTGACGATGAAACACAGAAATTGCATCCGACCTTAATACAAAAGGCACAATGGCGGCTTAAGTACAAGAGGACTGACACTTTCACTTTCTATGATTTGAAACTCTCCTGTGAGTCCAGTTTTAGATTCCGATGCTTCACTTCAGGTTTACTGTATCCCTTGGCCCTTCTTATTGACGATGAAACACAGAAATTGCATCCGAATTTAATACAAATGGCACAGTGCCGACTTAAGTATAAGAGGACTGACATTCTAACTTTCTATGATTTGAACCTCTCCGAAGAGACCAGTTTTAGATTCTGATGCTTCATTTAAGGTTTACTGTATCCCTTGGACCTTCTTATTGACGATGAAACACAGAGTTTGCATTCGAATAAAATACAAAGGGCACAATGCCGACTTAAGTACAAGAGGACTGACACTCTAACTTTCTATGATTTGAACGTCTCCTGTGAGTCCAGTTTTAGATTCCGATGCTTCACTTCAGGTTTACTGTATCCCTTGGACCCTCTTTTTGACGATGAAACACAGAAATTGCATCCGAACTTAATACAAAAGGCACAATGGCGGCTTAAGTACAAGAGGACTGACACTTTCACTTTCTCTGTGTTGAACCTCTCCTGTGAGTCCAGTTTTAGATTCCGATGCTTCACTTCAGGTTTACTGTATCCCTTGGACCTTCTTATTGACGATGAAACACAGAAATTGCATCCAAATTTAATACAAATGGCTCAATGCCGACTTAAGTACAAGAGGACTGACACTCTCACTCTCTATGATTCGAACCTCTCCTGTGAGGTCAGATTTAGATTCCGATGCTTCACTTCAGGTTTACTGTAAACCTTGGGCCTTCTTATTGACGATGAAACACAGAAAATGCATCGGAATTAAATTCAAAAGGCACAATGCTGTCTTAAGTACAAGAGGACTGTCACTCTCACTCTCTATGATTTGAACCTCTCCTGTGATTCCAGTTTTAGATTCCGATGCTTCACTTCAGGTTTACTGTATCCCTTGGACCTTCTTATTGACGATGAAACACACAGTTTGCATTCGAATTTAATACCAAGGGCACAATGCCGACTTAAGTACAAGAGGACTGACACTCTAACTTTCTATGATTTGAACGTCTCCTGTGAGTCCAGTTTTGGATTCCGATGCTTCACTTCAGGTTTACTGTATCCCTTGGACCTTCTTATTGACGATGAAACACAGAAATTGCATCCGAATTTTGTACAAAAGGCACAATGGCGGCTTAAGTACAAGAGGACTGACACTCTCGCTTTCTATGATTTGAACCTCTCCTGTGAGTCCAGTTTTTGATTCTGATGCTTCACTTCAGGTTTACTGTATCCCTTGGACCTTCTTCTTGACGATGAAACACAGAAATTGCATCCGAATTTAATACAAGTTGCACATTGTCGACTTAAGTAAAACAGGACTGACGCTCTAACTTTCTATGATTTGAACCTCTCCTGGGAGTCCAGTTTTAGATTCCGATGCTTCACTTCAGGTTTGCTGTATACCTTGCACCTTCTTATTAAAGATGAAACACAGAAATTGCATCCGAATTTAATAAAAAAAGGCACAATGCCGACTTAAGTACAAGAGGACTGACATTCTAACTTTCTATGATTTGAACTTCTCCTGTGAGTCCAGTTTTAGATTCCGATGCTTCACTTCAGGTTTACTGTATCCCTTGGACCTTCTTATTGACAATGAAACACATAAAAAGCATCGGAATTAAATTCAAAAGGCACAATGCCGACTTAAGTACAAGAGGACTGACATTCTAACTTTCTATGATTTGAACCTCTCCTAATAGACCAGTTTTAGATTCTGATGCTTCACTTAAGGTTTACTGTATCCCTTGGACCTTCTTATTGACGATGAAACAGAGAGTTTGCATTCGAATTTAATACAAAGGGCACAATGCCGACCTAAGTATAAGAGGACTGACACTCAAACTTTCTATGATTTGAAGCTCTCCTGTGAGTCCAGTTTTAGATTCCGATGCTTCACTTCAGGTTTACTGTATCCCTTGGACCTTCTTATTGACGATGAAACACAGAAATTGCATCCGAACTTAATACAAAAGGCACAATGGCGGCTTAAGTACAAGAGGACTGACACTTTCACTTTCTATGATTTGAACCTCTCCTGTGAGTCCAGTTTTAGATTCCGATGCTTCACTTCAGGTTTACTGTATCCCTTGGACCTTCTTATTGACGATGAAACACAGAAATTGCATCCGAATTTAATACAAATGGCACAATGGCGACTTAAGTACAAGAGGACTGACACTCTCACTCTCTATGATTTGTACCTCTCCTGCGAGTCCAGTTTTAGATTCCGATGCTTCACTTCAGGTTTACTGTATCCCTTGGACCTTCTTATTGACAATGAAACACAGAAAAAGCATCGGAATTAAATTCAAAAGGCACAATGCCGACTTAAGTACAAGAGGACTGACATTCTAACTTTCTATAATTTGAACCTCTCCTGTGAGTCCAGTTTTTAGATTCCGATGCTTCACTTCAGGTTTACTGTATCCCTTGGACCTTCTTATTGACGATGAAACACAGAAATTGCATCCGAATTTAATACAAATGGCACAATGTCGACTTAAGTACAAGAGGACTGACACATTCACTTTCTATGATTTGAATCTCTCCTGTGAGTCCAGTTTTAGATTCCGATGCTTCACTTCAGGTTTACTGTATCCCTTGGCCCTTCTTATTGACGATGAAACACAGAAATTGCATCCGAATTTAATACAAATGGCACAGTGCCGACTTAAGTATAAGAGGACTGACACTCTAATTTTCTATGATTTGAACCTCACCTTAAGTCCAGTTTTGGATTCCGATGCTTCACTTCAGGTTTACTGTATCCCTTGGACCTTCTTATTGACGATGAAACACAGAAATTGCTTCCGAATTTAGTACAAAAGGCACAATGGCGACTTAAGTACAAGAGGACTGACACTCTCGCATTCTATGGTTTGAACCTCTCCTGTGATTCCAGTTTTAGATTCCGATGCTTCACTTCAGGTTTACTGTATCCCTTGAACCTTCTTATTGACGATGAAACACAGAAATTGCATCCGAATTTAATACAAATGGCACAATGTCGAGTTAAGTAAAAGAGGACTGACACTCTAACTTTCTATGATTTGAACCTCTCCTGTGAGTCCAGTTTTAGATTCCGATGCTTCACTTCAGGTTTGCTGTATACCTTGCACCTTCTTGTTGAGGATGAAACACAGAAATTGCATCCGAATTTAATACAAAAGGCACAATGCCGACTTAAGTACAAGAGGACTGACATTCTAACTTTCTATGATTTGAACTTCTCCTGTGAGTCCAGTTTTAGATTCCGATGCTTCACTTCAGGTTTACTGTATCCCTTGGACCTTCTTATTGACAATGAAACACATAAAAAGCATCGGAATTAAATTCAAAAGGCACAATGCCGACTTAAGTACAAGAGGACTGACATTCTAACTTTCTATGATTTGAACCTCTCCTAATAGACCAGTTTTAGATTCTGATGCTTCACTTAAGGTTTACTGTATCCCTTGGACCTTCTTATTGACGATGAAACAGAGAGTTTGCATTCGAATTTAATACAAAGGGCACAATGCCGACCTAAGTATAAGAGGACTGACACTCAAACTTTCTATGATTTGAAGCTCTCCTGTGAGTCCAGTTTTAGATTCCGATGCTTCACTTTAGGTTTACTGTATCCCTTGGACCTTCTTATTGACGATGAAACACAGAAATTGCATCCGAACTTAATACAAAAGGCACAATGGCGGCTTAAGTACAAGAGGACTGACACTTTCACTTTCTATGATTTGAACCTCTCCTGTGAGTCCAGTTTTAGATTCCGATGCTTCACTTCAGGTTTACTGTATCCCTTGGACCTTCTTATTGACGATGAAACACAGAAATTGCATCCGAATTTAATACAAATGGTACAATGGCGACTTAAGTACAAGAGGACTGACACTCTCACTCTCTATGATTTGTACCTCTCCTGCGAGTCCAGTTTTAGATTCCGATGCTTCACTTCAGGTTTACTGTATCCCTTGGACCTTCTTATTGACAATGAAACACAGAAAAAGCATCGGAATTAAATTCAAAAGGCACAATGCCGACTTAAGTACAAGAGGACTGACATTCTAACTTTCTATAATTTGAACCTCTCCTGTGAGTCCAGTTTTTAGATTCCGATGCTTCACTTCAGGTTTACTGTATCCCTTGGACCTTCTTATTGACGATGAAACACAGAAATTGCATCCGAATTTAATACAAATGGCACAATGTCGACTTAAGTACAAGAGGACTGACACATTCACTTTCTATGATTTGAACCTCTCCTGTGAGTCCAGTTTTAGATTCCGATGCTTCACTTCAGGTTTACTGTATCCCTTGGCCCTTCTTATTGACGATGAAACACAGAAATTGCATCCGAATTTAATACAAATGGCACAGTGCCGACTTAAGTATAAGAGGACTGACACTCTAACTTTCTATGATTTGAACCTCACCTTAAGTCCAGTTTTGGATTCCGATGCTTCACTTCAGGTTTACTGTATCCCTTGGACCTTCTTATTGACGATGAAACACAGAAATTGCTTCCGAATTTAGTACAAAAGGCACAATGGCGACTTAAGTACAAGAGGACTGACACTCTCGCATTCTATGGTTTGAACCTCTCCTGTGATTCCAGTTTTAGATTCCGATGCTTCACTTCAGGTTTACTGTATCCCTTGAACCTTCTTATTGACGATGAAACACAGAAATTGCATCCGAATTTAATACAAATGGCACAATGTCGAGTTAAGTAAAAGAGGACTGACACTCTAACTTTCTATGATTTGAACCTCTCCTGTGAGTCCAGTTTTAGATTCCGATGCTTCACTTCAGGTTTGCTGTATACCTTGCACCTTCTTGTTGACGATGAAACACAGAAATTGCATCCGAATTTAATACAAAAGGCACAATGCCGACTTAAGTACAAGAGGACTGACATTCTAACTTTGTATGATTTGAACCTCTCCTGTGAGTCCATTTTTCGATTCCGATGTTCACTACGGGTTTACTGTATTTCTTGGACCTTCTTATTGACAATGGAACACAGAAAATGCATCGGAATTAAATTCAAAAGGCACAGTGCCGACTTAAGTACAAGAGGACTGACATTCTAAGTTTCTATGATTTGCACCTCTCCGAAGAGACCAGTTTTAAATTCTGATGCTTCATTTAAGTTTTACTGTATCCCTTGGACCTTCTTATTGACGATGAAACACAGAGTTTGCATTCGAATTTAATACAAAGGGCACAATGCCGACTTAAGTACAAGAGGACTGACACTCTAACTTTCTATGATTTGAACGTCTCCTGTGAGTCCAGTTTTAGATTCCGATGCTTCACTTCAGGTTTACTGTATCCCTTGGACCTTCTTATTGACGATGAAACACAGAAATTGCATCCGAATTTTGTACAAAAGGCACAATGGCGGCTTAAGTACAAGAGGACTGACATTCTCGCTTTCTATGATTTGAACCTCTCCTGTGAGTCCAGTTTTTGATTCTGATGCTTCACTTCAGGTTTACTGTATCCCTTGGACCATCTTCTTGACGATGAAACACAGAAATTGCATCCGAATTTAATACAAGTTGCACAATGTCGACTTAAGTAAAAGAGGACTGACGCTCTAACTTTCTATGATTTGAACCTCTCCTGTGAGTCCAGTTTTAGATTCCGATGCTTCACTTCAGGTTTGCTGTATACCTTGCACCTTCTTATTAAAGATGAAACACAGAAATTGCATCCGAATTTAATAAAAAAAGGCACAATGCCGACTTAAGTACAAGAGGACTGACATTCTAACTTTCTATGATTTGAACTTCTCCTGTGAGTCCAGTTTTAGATTCCGATGCTTCACTTCAGGTTTACTGTATCCCTTGGAAGTTCTTATTGACAATGAAACACATAAAAAGCATCGGAATTAAATTCAAAAGGCACAATGCCGACTTAAGTACAAGAGGACTGACATTCTAACTTTCTATGATTTGAACCTCTCCTAATAGACCAGTTTTAGATTCTGATGCTTCACTTAAGGTTTACTGTATCCCTTGGACCTTCTTATTGACGATGAAACAGAGAGTTTGCATTCGAATTTAATACAAAGGGCACAATGCCGACCTAAGTATAAGAGGACTGACACTCAAACTTTGTATGATTTGAAGCTCTCCTGTGAGTCCAGTTTTAGATTCCGATGCTTCACTTCAGGTTTACTGTATCCCTTGGACCTTCTTATTGACGATGAAACACAGAAATTGCATCCGAACTTAATACAAAAGGCACAATGGCGGCTTAAGTACGAGAGGACTGACACTTTCACTTTCTATGATTTGAACCTCTCCTGTGAGTCCAGTTTTAGATTCCGATGCTTCACTTCAGGTTTACTGTATCCCTTGGACCTTCTTATTGACGATGAAACACAGAAATTGCATCCGAATTTAATACAAATGGCACAATGGCGACTTAAGTACAAGAGGACTGACACTATCACTCTCTATGATTTGTACCTCTCCTGCGAGTCCAGTTTTAGATTCCGATGCTTCACTTCAGGTTTACTGTATCCCTTGGACCTTCTTATTGACAATGAAACACAGAAAAAGCATCGGAATTAAATTCAAAAGGCACAATGCCGACTTAAGTACAAGAGGACTGACATTCTAACTTTCTATAATTTGAACCTCTCCTGTGAGTCCAGTTTTTAGATTCCGATGCTTCACTTCAGGTTTACTGTATCCCTTGGACCTTCTTATTGACGATGAAATCAGAAATTGCATCCGAATTTAATACAAATGGCACAATGTCGACTTAAGTACAAGAGGACTGACACATTCACTTTCTATGATTTGAACCTCTCCTGTGAGTCCAGTTTTAGATTCCGATGCTTCACTTCAGGTTTACTGTATCCCTTGGCCCTTCTTATTGACGATGAAACACAAAAATTGCATCCGAATTTAATACAAATGGCACAGTGCCGACTTAAGTATAAGAGGACTGACACTCTAACTTTCTATGATTTGAACCTCACCTTAAGTCCAGTTTTGGATTCCGATGCTTCACTTCAGGTTTACTGTATCCCTTGGACCTTCTTATTTACGATGAAACACAGAAATTGCTTCCGAATTTAGTACAAAAGGCACAATGGCGACTTAAGTACAAGAGGACTGACACTCTCGCATTCTATGGTTTGAACCTCTCCTGTGAGTCCAGTTTTAGATTCCGATGCTTCACTTCAGGTTTACTGTATCCCTTGAACCTTCTTATTGACGATGAAACACAGAAATTGCATCCGAACTTAATACAAAAGGCACAATGGCGGCTTAAGTACAAGAGGACTGACACTTTCACTTTCTCTGTGTTGAACGTCACCTGTGAGTCCAGTTTTAGATTCCGATGCTTCACTTCAGGTTTACTGTATCCCTTGGACCTTCTTAATGACGATGAAACACAGAAATTGCATCCAAATTTAATACAAATGGCCCAATGCCGACTTAAGTACAAGAGGACTGACACTCTCACTCTCTATGATTCGAACCTCTCCTGTGAGGTCAGATTTAGATTCCGATGCTTCACTTCAGGTTTACTGTAAACCTTGGACCTTCTTATTGACGATGAAACACAGAAAATGCATCGGAATTAAATTCAAAAGGCACAATGCCGTCATAAGTACAAGAGGACTGACACTCTCACTCTCTATGATTTGAACCTCTCCTGTGATTCCAGTTTTAGATTCCGATGCTTCACTTCAGGTTTACTGTATCCCTTGGACCTTCTTATTGACGATGAAACACAGAGTTTGCATTCGAATTAAATACCAAGGGCACAATGCCGACTTAAGTACAAGAGGACTGACACTCTAACTTTCTATGATTTGAACGTCTCCTGTGAGTCCAGTTTTGGATTCCGATGCTTCACTTCAGGTTTACTGTATCCCTTGGACCTTCTTATTGACGATGAAACACAGAAATTGCATCCGAATTTAGTACAAAAGGCACAATGGCGGCTTAAGTACAAGAGGACTGACACTCTCGCTTTCTATGATTTGAACCTCTCCTGTGAGTCCAGTTTTTGATTCTGATGCTTCACTTCAGGTTTACTGTATCTCTTGGACCTTCTTCTTGACGATGAAACACAGAAATTGCATCCGAATTTAATACAAGTTGCACAATGTCGACTTAAGTAAAAGAGGACTGACACTCTAAGTTTCTATGATTTGAACCTCTCCTGTGAGTCCAGTTTTAGATTCCGATGCTTCACTTCAGGTTTACTGTATCCCTTGGACCTTCTTATTGACAATGAAACACATAAAAAGCATCGGAATTAAATTCAAAAGGCACAATGCCGACTTAAGTACAAGAGGACTGACATTCTAACTTTCTATGATTTGAACCTCTCCTAATAGACCAGTTTTAGATTCTGATGCTTCACTTAAGGTTTACTGTATCCCTTGGACCTTCTTATTGACGATGAAACAGAGAGTTTGCATTCGAATTTAATACAAAGGGCTCAATGCCGACCTAAGTATAAGAGGACTGACACTCAAACTTTCTATGATTTGAAGCTCTCCTGTGAGTCCAGTTTTAGATTCCGATGCTTCACTTCAGGTTTACTGTATCCCTTGGACCTTCTTATTGACCATGAAACACAGAAATTGCATCCGAACTTAATACAAAAGGCACAATGGCGGCTTAAGTACAAGAGGACTGACACTTTCACTTTCTATGATTTGAACCTCTCCTGTGAGTCCAGTTTTAGATTCCGATGCTTCACTTCAAGTTTACTGTATCCCTTGGACCTTCTTATTGACGATGAAACACAGAAATTGCATCCGAATTTAATACAAATGGCACAATGGCGACTTATGTACAAGAGGACTGACACTCTCACTCTCTATGATTTGTACCTCTCCTGCGAGTCCAGTTTTAGATTCCGATGCTTCACTTCAGGTTTACTGTATCCCTTGGACCTTCTTATTGACAATGAAACACAGAAAAAGCATCGGAATTAAATTCAAAAGGCACAATGCCGACTTAAGTACAAGAGGACTGACATTCTAACTTTCTATAATTTGAACCTCTCCTGTGAGTCCAGTTTTTAGATTCCGATGCTTCACTTCAGGTTTACTGTATCCCTTGGACCTTCTTATTGACGATGAAACACAGAAATTGCATCCGAATTTAATACAAATGGCACAATGTCGACTTAAGTACAAGAGGACTGACACATTCACTTTCTATGATTTGAACCTCTCCTGTGAGTCCAGTTTTAGATTCAGATGCTTCACTTCAGGTTTACTGTATCCCTTGGCCCTTCTTATTGACGATGAAACACAGAAATTGCATCCGAATTTAATACAAATGGCACAGTGCCGACTTCAGTATAAGAGGACTGACACTCTAACTTTCTATGATTTGAACCTCACCTTAAGTCCAGTTTTGGATTCCGATGCTTCACTTCAGGTTTACTGTATCCCTTGGACCTTCTTATTGACGATGAAACACAGAAATTGCTTCCGAATTTAGTACAAAAGGCACAATGGCGACTTAAGTACAAGAGGACTGACACTCTCGCATTCTATGGCTTGAACCTCTCCTGTGAGTCCAGTTTTAGATTCCGATGCTTCACTTCAGGTTTACTGTATCCCTTGAACCTTCTTATTGACGATGAAACACAGAAATTGCATCCGAATTTAATACAAATGGCACAATGTCGAGTTAAGTAAAAGAGGACTGACACTCTAACTTTCTATGATTTGAACCTCTCCTGTGAGTCCAGTTTTAGATTCCGATGCTTCACTTCAGGTTTGCTGTATACCTTGCACCTTCTTGTTGACGATGAAACACAGAAATTGCATCCGAATTTAATACAAAAGGCACAATGCCGACTTAAGTACAAGAGGACTGACATTCTAACTTTGTATGATTTGAACCTCTCCTGTGAGTCCATTTTTCGATTCCGATGTTCACTACAGGTTTACTGTATTTCTTGGACCTTCTTATTGACAATGGAACACAGAAAATGCATCGGAATTAAATTCAAAAGGCACAGTGCCGACTTAAGTACAAGAGGACTGACATTCTAACTTTCTATAATTTGAACCTCTCCTGTGAGTCCAGTTTTTAGATTCCGATGCTTCACTTCAGGTTTACTGTATCCCTTGGACCTTCTTATTGACGATGAAATCAGAAATTGCATCCGAATTTAATACAAATGGCACAATGTCGACTTAAGTACAAGAGGACTGACACATTCACTTTCTATGATTTGAACCTCTCCTGTGAGTCCAGTTTTAGATTCCGATGCTTCACTTCAGGTTTACTGTATCCCTTGGCCCTTCTTATTGACGATGAAACACAAAAATTGCATCCGAATTTAATACAAATGGCACAGTGCCGACTTAAGTATAAGAGGACTGACACTCTAACTTTCTATGATTTGAACCTCACCTTAAGTCCAGTTTTGGATTCCGATGCTTCACTTCAGGTTTACTGTATCCCTAGGACCTTCTTATTTACGATGAAACACAGAAATTGCTTCCGAATTTAGTACAAAAGGCACAATGGCGACTTAAGTACAAGAGGACAGACACTCTCGCATTCTATGGTTTGAACCTCTCCTGTGAGTCCAGTTTTAGATTCCGATGCTTCACTTCAGGTTTACTGTATCCCTTGAACCTTCTTATTGACGATGAAACGCAGAAATTGCATCCGAACTTAATACAAAAGGCACAATGGCGGCTTAAGTACAAGAGGACTGACACTTTCACTTTCTCTGTGTTGAACGTCACCTGTGAGTCCAGTTTTAGATTCCGATGCTTCACTTCAGGTTTACTGTATCCCTTGGACCTTCTTAATGACGATGAAACACAGAAATTGCATCCAAATTTAATACAAATGGCCCAATGCCGACTTAAGTACAAGAGGACTGACACTCTCACTCTCTATGATTCGAACCTCTCCTGTGAGGTCAGATTTAGATTCCGATGCTTCACTTCAGGTTTACTGTAAACCTTGGACCTTCTTATTGACGATGAAACACAGAAAATGCATCGGAATTAAATTCAAAAGGCACAATGCCGTCATAAGTACAAGAGGACTGACACTCTCACTCTCTATGATTTGAACCTCTCCTGTGATTCCAGTTTTAGATTCCGATGCTTCACTTCAGGTTTACTGTATCCCTTGGACCTTCTTATTGACGATGAAACACAGAGTTTGCATTCGAATTAAATACCAAGGGCACAATGCCGACTTAAGTACAAGAGGACTGACACTCTAACTTTCTATGATTTGAACGTCTCCTGTGAGTCCAGTTTTGGATTCCGATGCTTCACTTCAGGTTTACTGTATCCCTTGGACCTTCTTATTGACGATGAAACACAGAAATTGCATCCGAATTTAGTACAAAAGGCACAATGGCGGCTTAAGTACAAGAGGACTGACACTCTCGCTTTCTATGATTTGAACCTCTCCTGTGAGTCCAGTTTTTGATTCTGATGCTTCACTTCAGGTTTACTGTATCTCTTGGACCTTCTTCTTGACGATGAAACACAGAAATTGCATCCGAATTTAATACAAGTTGCACAATGTCGACTTAAGTAAAAGAGGACTGACACTCTAAGTTTCTATGATTTGAACCTCTCCTGTGAGTCCAGTTTTAGATTCCGATGCTTCACTTCAGGTTTACTGTATCCCTTGGACCTTCTTATTGACAATGAAACACATAAAAAGCATCGGAATTAAATTCAAAAGGCACAATGCCGACTTAAGTACAAGAGGACTGACATTCTAACTTTCTATGATTTGAACCTCTCCTAATAGACCAGTTTTAGATTCTGATGCTTCACTTAAGGATTACTGTATCCCTTGGACCTTCTTATTGACGATGAAACAGAGAGTTTGCATTCGAATTTAATACAAAGGGCTCAATGCCGACCTAAGTATAAGAGGACTGACACTCAAACTTTCTATGATTTGAAGCTCTCCTGTGAGTCCAGTTTTAGATTCCGATGCTTCACTTCAGGTTTACTGTATCCCTTGGACCTTCTTATTGACCATGAAACACAGAAATTGCATCCGAACTTAATACAAAAGGCACAATGGCGGCTTAAGTACAAGAGGACTGACACTTTCACTTTCTATGATTTGAACCTCTCCTGTGAGTCCAGTTTTAGATTCCGATGCTTCACTTCAAGTTTACTGTATCCCTTGGACCTTCTTATTGACGATGAAACACAGAAATTGCATCCGAATTTAATACAAATGGCACAATGGCGACTTAAGTACAAGAGGACTGACACTCTCACTCTCTATGATTTGTACCTCTCCTGCGAGTCCAGTTTTAGATTCCGATGCTTCACTTCAGGTTTACTGTATCCCTTGGACCTTCTTATTGACAATGAAACACAGAAAAAGCATCGGAATTAAATTCAAAAGGCACAATGCCGACTTAAGTACAAGAGGACTGACATTCTAACTTTCTATAATTTGAACCTCTCCTGTGAGTCCAGTTTTTAGATTCCGATGCTTCACTTCAGGTTTACTGTATCCCTTGGACCTTCTTATTGACGATGAAACACAGAAATTGCATCCGAATTTAATACAAATGGCACAATGTCGACTTAAGTACAAGAGGACTGACACATTCACTTTCTATGATTTGAACCTCTCCTGTGAGTCCAGTTTTAGATTCAGATGCTTCACTTCAGGTTTACTGTATCCCTTGGCCCTTCTTATTGACGATGAAACACAGAAATTGCATCCGAATTTAATACAAATGGCACAGTGCCGACTTCAGTATAAGAGGACTGACACTCTAACTTTCTATGATTTGAACCTCACCTTAAGTCCAGTTTTGGATTCCGATGCTTCACTTCAGGTTTACTGTATCCCTTGGACCTTCTTATTGACGATGAAACACAGAAATTGCTTCCGAATTTAGTACAAAAGGCACAATGGCGACTTAAGTACAAGAGGACTGACACTCTCGCATTCTATGGCTTGAACCTCTCCTGTGAGTCCAGTTTTAGATTCCGATGCTTCACTTCCGGTTTACTGTATCCCTTGAACCTTCTTATTGACGATGAAACACAGAAATTGCATCCGAATTTAATACAAATGGCACAATGTCGAGTTAAGTAAAAGAGGACTGACACTCTAACTTTCTATGATTTGAACCTCTCCTGTGAGTCCAGTTTTAGATTCCGATGCTTCACTTCAGGTTTGCTGTATACCTTGCACCTTCTTGTTGACGATGAAACACAGAAATTGCATCCGAATTTAATACAAAAGGCACAATGCCGACTTAAGTACAAGAGGACTGACATTCTAACTTTGTATGATTTGAACCTCTCCTGTGAGTCCATTTTTCGATTCCGATGTTCACTACAGGTTTACTGTATTTCTTGGACCTTCTTATTGACAATGGAACACAGAAAATGCATCGGAATTAAATTCAAAAGGCACAGTGCCGACTTAAGTACAAGAGGACTGACGTTCTAAGTTTCTATGATTTGAACCTCTCCGAAGAGACCAGTTTTAGATTCTGATGCTTCATTTAAGTTTTACTGTATCCCTTGGACCTTCTTATTGACGATGAAACACAGAGTTTGCATTCGAATTTAATACAAAGGGCACAATGCCGACTTAAGTACAAGAGGACTGACACTCTAACTTTCTATGATTTGAACGTCTCCTGTGAGCCCAGTTTTAGATTCCGATGCTTCACTTCAGGTTTACTGTATCCCTTGGACCTTCTTATTGACGATGAAACACAGAAATTGCATCCGAACTTAATACAAAAGGCACAATGGCGGCTTAAGTACAAGAGGACTGACACTTTCACTTTCTCTGTGTTGAACCTCACCTGTGAGTCCAGTTTTAGATTCCGATGCTTCACTTCAGGTTTACTGTATCCCTTGGACCTTCTTAATGACGATGAAACACAGAAATTGCATCCAAATTTAATACAAATGGCTCAATGCCGACTTAAGTACAAGAGGACTGACACTCTCACTCTCTATGATTCGAACCTCTCCTGTGGGGTCAGATTTAGATTCCGATGCTTCACTTCAGGTTTACTGTAAACCTTGGACCTTCTTATTGACGATGAAACACAGAAAATGCATCGGAATTAAATTCAAAAGGCACAATGCCGTCATAAGTACAAGAGGACTGACACTCGCACTCTCTATGATTTGAACCTCTCCTGTGATTCCAGTTTTAGATTCCGATGCTTCACTTCAGGTTTACTGTATCCCTTGGACCTTCTTATTGACGATGAAACACAGAGTTTGCATTCGAATTGAATACCAAGGGCACAATGCCGACTTAAGTACAAGAGGACTAACACTCTAACTTTCTATGATTTGAACGTCTCCTGTGAGTCCAGTTTTGGATTCCGATGCTTCACTTCAGGTTTACTGTATTCCTTGGACCTTCTTATTGACGATGAAACACAGAAATTGCATCCGAATTTAGTACAAAAGGCACAATGGCGGCTTAAGTACAAGAGGACTGACACTCTCGCTTTCTATGATTTGAACCTCTCCTGTGAGTCCAGTTTTTGATTCTGATGCTTCACTTCAGGTTTACTGTATCCCTTGGACCTTCTTCTTGACGATGAAACACAGAAATTGCATCCGATTTTAATACAAGTTGCACAATGTCGACTTAAGTAAAAGAGGACTGACACTCTAAGTTTCTATGATTTGAACCTCTCCTGTGAGTCCAGTTTAAGATTCCGATGCTTCACTTCAGGTTTGCTGTATACCTTGCACCTTCTTATTAAAGATGAAACACAGAAATTGCATCCGAATTTAATAAAAAAAGGCACAATGCCGACTTAAGTACAAGAGGACTGACATTCTAACTTTCAATGATTTGAACCTCTCCTGTGAGTCCAGTTTTAGATTCCGATGCTTCACTTCAGGTTTACTGTATCCCTTGGACCTTCTTATTGACAATGAAACACATAAAAAGCATCGGAATTAAATTCAAAAGGCACAATGCCTACTTAAGTACAAGAGGACTGACATTCTAACTTTCTATGATTTGAACCTCTCCTAATAGACCAGTTTTAGATTCTGATGCTTCACTTAAGGTTTACTGTATCCCTTGGACCTTCTTATTGACGATGAAACAGAGAGTTTGCATTCGAATTTAATACAAAGGGCACAATGCCGACCTAAGTATAAGAGGACTGACACTCAAACTTTCTATGATTTGAAGCTCTCCTGTGAGTCCAGTTTTAGATTCCGATGCTTCACTTCAGGTTTACTGTATCCCTTGGACCTTCTTATTGACGATGAAACACAGAAATTGCATCCTAACTTAATACAAAAGGCACAATGGCGGCTTAAGTACAAGAGGACTGACACTTTCACTTTCTATGATTTAAACCTCTCCTGTGAGTCTAGTTTTAGATTCCGATGCTTCACTTCAGGTTTACTGTATCCCTTGGACCTTCTTATTGACGATGAAACACAGAAATTGCATCCGAATTTAATACAAATGGCACAATGGCGACTTAAGTACAAGAGGACTGACACTCTCACTCTCTATGATTTGAACCTCTCCTGCGAGTCCAGATTTAGATTCCGATGCTACACTTCAGGTTTACTGTATCCCATGGACCTTCCTATTTCGATGAAACACAGAAATTGCATCCGAACTTAATACAAAAGGCACAATGGCGGCTTAAATACAAGAGGACTGACACTTTCACTTTCTATGATTTGAACCTCTCCGAAGAGACCAGTTTTAGATTCTGATGCTTCATTTAAGGTTTACTGTATCCCTTGGACCTTCTTATTGACGATGAAACACAGAGTTTGCATTCGAATAAAATACAAAGGGCACAATGCCGACTTAAGTACAAGAGGACTGACACTCTAACTTTCTATGATTTGAACGTCTCCTGTGAGTCCAGTTTTAGATTCCGATGCTTCACTTCAGGTTTACTGTATCCCTTGGACCCTCTTATTGACGATGAAACACAGAAATTGCATCCGAACTTAATACAGAAGGCACAATGGCGGCTTAAGTACAAGAGGACTGACACTTTCACTTTCTCTGTGTTGAACCTCTCCTGTGAGTCCAGTTTTAGATTCCGATGCTTCACTTCAGGTTTACTGTATCCCTTGGACCTTCTTATTGACGATGAAACACAGAAATTGCATCCAAATTTAATACAAATGGCTCAATGCCGACTTAAGTACAAGAGGACTGACACTCTCACTCTCTATGATTCGAACCTCTCCTGTGAGGTCAGATTTAGATTCCGATGCTTCACTTCAGGTTTACTGTAAACCTTGGGCCTTCTTATTGACGATGAAACACAGAAAATGCATCGGAATTAAATTCAAAAGGCACAATGCTGTCTTAAGTACAAGAGGACTGTCACTCTCACTCTCTATGATTTGAACCTCTCCTGTGATTCCAGTTTTAGATTCCGATGCTTCACTTCAGGTTTACTGTATCCCTTGGACCTTCTTATTGACGATGAAACACAGAGTTTGCATTCGAATTTAATACCAAGGGCACAATGCCGACTTAAGTACAAGAGGACTGACACTCTAACTTTCTATGATTTGAACGTCTCCTGTGAGTCCAGTTTTGGATTCCGATGCTTCACTTCAGGTTTACTGTATCCCTTGGACCTTCTTATTGACGATGAAACACAGAAATTGCATCCGAATTTTGTACAAAAGGCACAATGGCGGCTTAAGTACAAGAGGACTGACACTCTCGCTTTCTATGATTTGAACCTCTCCTGTGAGTCCAGTTTTTGATTCTGATGCTTCACTTCAGGTTTACTGTATCCCTTGGACCTTCTTCTTGACGATGAAACACAGAAATTGCATCCGAATTTAATACAAGTTGCACATTGTCGACTTAAGTAAAAGAGGACTGACGCTCTAACTTTCTATGATTTGAACCTCTCCTGGGAGTCCAGTTGTAGATTCCGATGCTTCACTTCAGGTTTACTGTATCCCTTGGACCTTCTTATTGACGATGAAACACAGAAATTGCATCCGAACTTAATACAAAAGGCACAATGGCGGCTTAAGTACAAGAGGACTGACACTTTCACTTTCTATGATTTGAACCTCTCCTGTGAGTCCAGTTTTAGATTCCGATGCTTCACTTCAGGTTTACTGTATCCCTTGGACCTTCTTATTGACGATGAAACACAGAAATTGCATCCGAATTTAATACAAATGGCACAATGGCGACTTAAGTACAAGAGGACTGACACTCTCACTCTCTATGATTTGTACCTCTCCTGCGAGTCCAGTTTTAGATTCCGATGCTTCACTTCAGGTTTACTGTATCCCTTGGACCTTCTTATTGACAATGAAACACAGAAAAAGCATCGGAATTAAATTCAAAAGGCACAATGCCGACTTAAGTACAAGAGGACTGACATTCTAACTTTCTATAATTTGAACCTCTCCTGTGAGTCCAGTTTTTAGATTCCGATGCTTCACTTCAGGTTTACTGTATCCCTTGGACCTTCTTATTGACGATGAAACACAGAAATTGCATCCGAATTTAATACAAATGGCACAATGTCGACTTAAGTACAAGAGGACTGACACATTCACTTTCTATGATTTGAACCTCTCCTGTGAGTCCAGTTTTAGATTCCGATGCTTCACTTCAGGTTTACTGTATCCCTTGGCCCTTCATATTGACGATCAAACACAGAAATTGCATCCGAATTTAATACAAATGGCACAGTGCCGACTTAAGTATAAGAGGACTGACACTCTAATTTTCTATGATTTGAACCTCACCTTAAGTCCAGTTTTGGATTCCGATGCTTCACTTCAGGTTTACTGTATCCCTTGGACCTTCTTATTGACGATGAAACACAGAAATTGCTTCCGAATTTAGTACAAAAGGCACAATGGCGACTTAAGTACAAGAGGACTGACACTCTCGCATTCTATGGTTTGAACCTCTCCTGTGATTCCAGTTTTAGATTCCGATGCTTCACTTCAGGTTTACTGTATCCCTTGAACCTTCTTATTGACGATGAAACACAGAAATTGCATCCGAATTTAATACAAATGGCACAATGTCGAGTTAAGTAAAAGAGGACTGACACTCTAACTTTCTATGATTTGAACCTCTCCTGTGAGTCCAGTTTTAGATTCCGATGCTTCACTTCAGGTTTGCTGTATACCTTGCACCTTCTTGTTGACGATGAAACACAGAAATTGCATCCGAATTTAATACAAAAGGCACAATGCCGACTTAAGTACAAGAGGACTGACATTCTAACTTTCTATGATTTGAACTTCTCCTGTGAGTCCAGTTTTAGATTCCGATGCTTCACTTCAGGTTTACTGTATCCCTTGGACCTTCTTATTGACAATGAAACACATAAAAAGCATAGGAATTAAATTCAAAAGGCACAATGCCGACTTAAGTACAAGAGGACTGACATTCTAACTTTCTATGATTTGAACCTCTCCTAATAGACCAGTTTTAGATTCTGATGCTTCACTTAAGGTTTACTGTATCCCTTGGACCTTCTTATTGACGATGAAACAGAGAGTTTGCATTCGAATTTAATACAAAGGGCACAATGCCGACCTAAGTATAAGAGGACTGACACTCAAACTTTCTATGATTTGAAGCTCTCCTGCGAGTCCAGTTTTAGATTCCGATGCTTCACTTCAGGTTTACTGTATCCCTTGGACCTTCTTATTGACGATGAAACACAGAAATTGCATCCGAACTTAATACAAAAGGCACAATGGCGGCTTAAGTACAAGAGGACTGACACTTTCACTTTCTATGATTTGAACCTCTCCTGTGAGTCCAGTTTTAGATTCCGATGCTTCACTTCAGGTTTACTGTATCCCTTGGACCTTCTTATTGACGATGAAACACAGAAATTGCATCCGAATTTAATACAAATGGCACAATGGCGACTTAAGTACAAGAGGACTGACACTCTCACTCTCTATGATTTGTACCTCTCCTGCGAGTCCAGTTTTAGATTCCGATGCTTCACTTCAGGTTTACTGTATCCCTTGGACCTTCTTATTGACAATGAAACACAGAAAAAGCATCGGAATTAAATTCAAAAGGCACAATGCCGACTTAAGTACAAGAGGACTGACATTCTAACTTTCTATAATTTGAACCTCTCCTGTGAGTCCAGTTTTTAGATTCCGATGCTTCACTTCAGGTTTACTGTATCCCTTGGACCTTCTTATTGACGATGAAACACAGAAATTGCATCCGAATTTAATAAAAATGGCACAATGTCGACTTAAGTACAAGAGGACTGACACATTCACTTTCTATGATTTGAACCTCTCCTGTGAGTCCAGTTTTAGATTCCGATGCTTCACTTCAGGTTTACTGTATCCCTTGGCCCTTCTTATTGACGATGAAACACAGAAATTGCATCCGAATTTAATACAAATGGCACAGTGCCGACTTAAGTATAAGTGGACTGACACTCTAACTTTCTATGATTTGAACCTCACCTTAAGTCCAGTTTTGGATTCCGATGCTTCACTTCAGGTTTACTGTATCCCTTGGACCTTCTTATTGACGATGAAGCACAGAAATTGCTTCCGAATTTAGTACAAAAGGCACAATGGCGACTTAAGTACAAGAGGACTGACACTCTCGCATTCTATGGTTTGAACCTCTCCTGTGATTCCAGTTTTAGATTCCGATGCTTCACTTCAGGTTTACTGTATCCCTTGAACCTTCTTATTGACGATGAAACACAGAAATTGCATCCGAATTTAATACAAATGGCACAATGTCGAGTTAAGTAAAAGAGGACTGACACTCTAACTTTCTATGATTTGAACCTCTCCTGTGAGTCCAGTTTTAGATTCCGATGCTTCACTTCAGGTTTGCTGTATACCTTGCACCTTCTTGTTGACGATGAAACACAGAAATTGCATCCGAATTTAATACAAAAGGCACAATGCCGACTTAAGTACAAGAGGACTGACATTCTAACTTTGTATGATTTGAACCTCTCCTGTGAGTCCATTTTTCGATTCCGATGTTCACTACAGGTTTACTGTATTTCTTGGACCTTCTTATTGACAATGGAACACAGAAAATGCATCGGAATTAAATTCAAAAGGCACAGTGCCGACTTAAGTACAAGAGGACTGACATTCTAAGTTTCTATGATTTGCACCTCTCCGAAGAGACCAGTTTTAGATTCTGATGCTTCATTTAAGTTTTACTGTATCCCTTGGACCTTCTTATTGACGATGAAACACAGAGTTTGCATTCGAATTTAATACAAAGGGCACAATGCCGACTTAAGTACAAGAGGACTGACACTCTAACTTTCTATGATTTGAACGTCTCCTGTGAGTCCAGTTTTAGATTCCGATGCTTCACTTCAGGTTTACTGTATCCCTTGGACCTTCTTATTGACGATGAAACACAGAAATTGCATCCGAATTTTGTACAAAAGGCACAATGGCGGCTTAGGTACAAGAGGACTGACATTCTCGCTTTCTATGATTTGAACCACTCCTGTGAGTCCAGTTTTTGATTCTGATGCTTCACTTCAGGTTTACTGTATCCCTTGGACCATCTTCTTGACGATGAAACACAGAAATTGCATCCGAATTTAATACAAGTTGCACAATGTCGACTTAAGTAAAAGAGGACTGACGCTCTAACTTTCTATGATTTGAACCTCTCCTGTGAGTCCAGTTTTAGATTCCGATGCTTCACTTCAGGTTTGCTGTATACCTTGCACCTTCTTATTAAAGATGAAACACAGAAATTGCATCCGAATTTAATAAAAAAAGGCACAATGCCGACTTAAGTACAAGAGGACTGACATTCTAACTTTCTATGATTTGAACTTCTCCTGTGAGTCCAGTTTTAGATTCCGATGCTTCACTTCAGGTTTACTGTATCCCTTGGAAGTTCTTATTGACAATGAAACACATAAAAAGCATCGGAATTAAATTCAAAAGGCACAATGCCGACTTAAGTACAAGAGGACTGACATTCTAACTTTCTATGATTTGAACCTCTCCTAATAGACCAGTTTTAGATTCTGATGCTTCACTTAAGGTTTACTGTATCCCTTGGACCTTCTTATTGACGATGAAACAGAGAGTTTGCATTCGAATTTAATACAAAGGGCACAATGCCGACCTAAGTATAAGAGGACTGACACTCAAACTTTGTATGATTTGAAGCTCTCCTGTGAGTCCAGTTTTAGATTCCGATGCTTCACTTCAGGTTTACTGTATCCCTTGGACCTTCTTATTGACGATGAAACACAGAAATTGCATCCGAACTTAATACAAAAGGCACAATGGCGGCTTAAGTATAAGAGGACTGACACTTTCACTTTCTATGATTTGAACCTCTCCTGTGAGTCCAGTTTTAGATTCCGATGCTTCACTTCAGGTTTACTGTATCCCTTGGACCTTCTTATTGACGATGAAACACAGAAATTGCTTCCGAATTTAATACAAATGGCACAATGGCGACTTAAGTACAAGAGGACTGACACTCTCACTCTCTATGATTTGTACCTCTCCTGCGAGTCCAGTTTTAGATTCCGATGCTTCACTTCAGGTTTACTGTATCCCTTGGACCTTCTTATTGACAATGAAACACAGAAAAAGCATCGGAATTAAATTCAAAAGGCACAATGCCGACTTAAGTACAAGAGGACTGACATTCTAACTTTCTATAATTTGAACCTCTCCTGTGAGTCCAGTTTTTAGATTCCGATGCTTCACTTCAGGTTTACTGTATCCCTTGGACCTTCTTATTGACGATGAAATCAGAAATTGCATCCGAATTTAATACAAATGGCACAATGTCGACTTAAGTACAAGAGGACTGACACATTCACTTTCTATGATTTGAACCTCTCCTGTGAGTCCAGTTTTAGATTCCGATGCTTCACTTCAGGTTTACTGTATCCCTTGGCCCTTCTTATTGACGATGAAACACAAAAATTGCATCCGAATTTAATACAAATGGCACAGTGCCGACTTAAGTATAAGAGGACTGACACTCTAACTTTCTATGATTTGAACCTCACCTTAAGTCCAGTTTTGGATTCCGATGCTTCACTTCAGGTTTACTGTATCCCTTGGACCTTCTTATTTACGATGAAACACAGAAATTGCTTCCGAATTTAGTACAAAAGGCACAATGGCGACTTAAGTACAAGAGGACTGACACTCTCGCATTCTATGGTTTGAACCTCTCCTGTGAGTCCAGTTTTAGATTCCGATGCTTCACTTCAGGTTTACTGTATCCCTTGAACCTTCTTATTGACGATGAAACACAGAAATTGCATCCGAACTTAATACAAAAGGCACAATGGCGGCTTAAGTACAAGAGGACTGACACTTTCACTTTCTCTGTGTTGAACCTCACCTGTGAGTCCAGTTTTAGATTCCGATGCTTCACTTCAGGTTTACTGTATCCCTTGGACCTTCTTAATGACGATGAAACACAGAAATTGCATCCAAATTTAATACAAATGGCTCAATGCCGACTTAAGTACAAGAGGACTGACACTCTCACTCTCTATGATTCGAACCTCTCCTGTGAGGTCAGATTTAGATTCCGATGCTTCACTTCAGGTTTACTGTAAACCTTGGACCTTCTTATTGACGATGAAACACAGAAAATGCATCGGAATTAAATTCAAAAGGCACAATGCCGTCATAAGTACAAGAGGACTGACACTCTCACTCTCTATGATTTGAACCTCTCCTGTGATTCCAGTTTTAGATTCCGATGCTTCACTTCAGGTTTACTGTATCCCTTGGACCTTCTTATTGACGATGAAACACAGAGTTTGCATTCGAATTAAATACCAAGGGCACAATGCCGACTTAAGTACAAGAGGACTGACACTCTAACTTTCTATGATTTGAACGTCTCCTGTGAGTCCAGTTTTGGATTCCGATGCTTCACTTCAGGTTTACTGTATCCCTTGGACCTTCTTATTGACGATGAAACACAGAAATTGCATCCGAATTTAGTACAAAAGGCACAATGGCGGCTTAAGTACAAGAGGACTGACACTCTCGCTTTCTATGATTTGAACCTCTCCTGTGAGTCCAGTTTTAGATTCCGATGCTTCACTTCAGGTTTACTGTATCCCTTGGACCTTCTTATTGACAATGAAACACATAAAAAGCATCGGAATTAAATTCAAAAGGCACAATGCCGACTTAAGTACAAGAGGACTGACATTCTAACTTTCTATGATTTGAACCTCTCCTAATAGACCAGTTTTAGATTCTGATGCTTCACTTAAGGTTTACTGTATCCCTTGGACCTTCTTATTGACGATGAAACAGAGAGTTTGCATTCGAATTTAATACAAAGGGCTCAATGCCGACCTAAGTATAAGAGGACTGACACTCAAACTTTCTATGATTTGAAGCTCTCCTGTGAGTCCAGTTTTAGATTCCGATGCTTCACTTCAGGTTTACTGTATCCCTTGGACCTTCTTATTGACGATGAAACACAGAAATTGCATCCGAACTTAATACAAAAGGCACAATGGCGGGTTAAGTACAAGAGGACTGACACTTTCACTTTCTATGATTTGAACCTCTCCTGTGAGTCCAGTTTTAGATTCCGATGCTTCACTTCAGGTTTACTGTATCCCTTGGACCTTCTTATTGACGATGAAACACAGAAATTGCATCCGAATTTAATACAAATGGCACAATGGCGACTTAAGTACAAGAGGACTGACACTCTCACTCTCTATGATTTGTACCTCTCCTGCGAGTCCAGTTTTAGATTCCGATGCTTCACTTCAGGTTTACTGTATCCCTTGGACCTTCTTATTGACAATGAAACACAGAAAAAGCATCGGAATTAAATTCAAAAGGCACAATGCCGACTTAAGTACAAGAGGACTGACATTCTAACTTTCTATAATTTGAACCTCTCCTGTGAGTCCAGTTTTTAGATTCCGATGCTTCACTTCAGGTTTACTGTATCCCTTGGACCTTCTTATTGACGATGAAACACAGAAATTGCATCCGAATTTAATACAAATGGCACAATGTCGACTTAAGTACAAGAGGACTGACACATTCACTTTCTATGATTTGAACCTCTCCTGTGAGTCCAGTTTTAGATTCAGATGCTTCACTTCAGGTTTACTGTATCCCTTGGCCCTTCTTATTGACGATGAAACACAGAAATTGCATCCGAATTTAATACAAATGGCACAGTGCCGACTTAAGTATAAGAGGACTGACACTCTAACTTTCTATGATTTGAACCTCACCTTAAGTCCAGTTTTGGATTCCGATGCTTCACTTCAGGTTTACTGTAATCCTTGGACCTTCTTATTGACGATGAAACACAGAAATTGCTTCCGAATTTAGTACAAAAGGCACAATGGCGACTTAAGTACAAGAGGACTGACACTCTCGCATTCTATGGCTTGAACCTCTCCTGTGAGTCCAGTTTTAGATTCCGATGCTTCACTTCAGGTTTACTGTATCCCTTGAACCTTCTTATTGACGATGAAACACAGAAATTGCATCCGAATTTAATACAAATGGCACAATGTCGAGTTAAGTAAAAGAGGACTGACACTCTAACTTGCTATGATTTGAACCTCTCCTGTGAGTCCAGTTTTAGATTCCGATGCTTCACTTCAGGTTTGCTGTATACCTTGCACCTTCTTGTTGACGATGAAACACAGAAATTGCATCCGAATTTAATACAAAAGGCACAATGCCGACTTAAGTACAAGAGGACTGACATTCTAACTTTGTATGATTTGAACCTCTCCTGTGAGTCCATTTTTCGATTCCGATGTTCACTACAGGTTTACTGTATTTCTTGGACCTTCTTATTGACAATGGAACACAGAAAATGCATCGGAATTAAATTCAAAAGGCACAGTGCCGACTTAAGTACAAGAGGACTGACATTCTAAGTTTCTATGATTTGAACCTCTCCGAAGAGACCAGTTTTAGATTCTGATGCTTCATTTAAGTTTTGCTGTATCCCTTGGACCTTCTTATTGACGATGAAACACAGAGTTTGCATTCGAATTTAATACAAAGGGCACAATGCCGACTAAAGTACAAGAGGACTGACACTCTAACTTTCTATGATTTGAACGTCTCCTGTGAGCCCAGTTTTAGATTCCGATGCTTCACTTCAGGTTTACTGTATCCCTTGGACCTTCTTATTGACGATGAAACACAGAAATTGCATCCGAACTTAATACAAAAGGCACAATGGCGGCTTAAGTACAAGAGGACTGACACTTTCACTTTCTCTGTGTTGAACCTCACCTGTGAGTCCAGTTTTAGATTCCGATGCTTCACTTCAGGTTTACTGTATCCCTTGGACCTTCTTAATGACGATGAAACACAGAAATTGCATCCAAATTTAATACAAATGGCTCAATGCCGACTTAAGTACAAGAGGACTGACACTCTCACTCTCTATGATTCGAACCTCTCCTGTGGGGTCAGATTTAGATTCCGATGCTTCACTTCAGGTTTACTGTAAACCTTGGACCTTCTTATTGACGATGAAACACAGAAAATGCATCGGAATTAATTTCAAAAGGCACAATGCCGTCATAAGTACAAGAGGACTGACACTCTCACTCTCTATGATTTGAACCTCTCCTGTGATTCCAGTTTTAGATTCCGATGCTTCACTTCAGGTTTACTGTATCCCTTGGACCTTCTTATTGACGATGAAACACAGAGTTTGCATTCGAATTGAATACCAAGGGCACAATGCCGACTTAAGTACAAGAGGACTAACACTCTAACTTTCTATGATTTGAACGTCTCCTGTGAGTCCAGTTTTGGGATCCGATGCTTCACTTCAGGTTTACTGTATTCCTTGGACCTTCTTATTGACGATGAAACACAGAAATTGCATCCGAATTTAGTACAAAAGGCACAATGGCGGCTTAAGTACAAGAGGACTGACACTCTCGCTTTCTATGATTTGAACCTCTCCTGTGAGTCCAGTTTTTGATTCTGATGCTTCACTTCAGGTTTACTGTATCCCTTGGACCTTCTTCTTGACGATGAAACACAGAAATTGCATCCGATTTTAATACAAGTTGCACAATGTCGACTTAAGTAAAAGAGGACTGACACTCTAAGTTTCTATGATTTGAACCTCTCCTGTGAGTCCAGTTTAAGATTCCGATGCTTCACTTCAGGTTTGCTGTATACCTTGCACCTTCTTATTAAAGATGAAACACAGAAATTGCATCCGAATTTAATAAAAAAAGGCACAATGCCGACTTAAGTACAAGAGGACTGACATTCTAACTTTCAATGATTTGAACCTCTCCTGTGAGTCCAGTTTTAGATTCCGATGCTTCACTTCAGGTTTACTGTATCCCTTGGACCTTCTTATTGACAATGAAACACATAAAAAGCATCGGAATTAAATTCAAAAGGCACAATGCCTACTTAAGTACAAGAGGACTGACATTCTAACTTTCTATGATTTGAATCTCTCCTAATAGACCAGTTTTAGATTCTGATGCTTCACTTAAGGTTTACTGTATCCCTTGGACCTTCTTATTGACGATGAAACAGAGAGTTTGCATTCGAATTTAATACAAAGGGCACAATGCCGACCTAAGTATAAGAGGACTGACACTCAAACTTTCTATGATTTGAAGCTCTCCTGTGAGTCCAGTTTTAGATTCCGATGCTTCACTTCAGGTTTACTGTATCCCTTGGACCTTCTTATTGACGATGAAACTCAGAAATTGCATCCTAACTTAATACAAAAGGCACAATGGCGGCTTAAGTACAAGAGGACTGACACTTTCACTTTCTATGATTTAAACCTCTCCTGTGAGTCTAGTTTTAGATTCCGATGCTTCACTTCAGGTTTACTGTATCCCTTGGACCTTCTTATTGACGATGAAACACAGAAATTGCATCCGAATTTAATACAAATGGCACAATGGCGACTTAAGTACAAGAGGACTGACACTCTCACTCTCTATGATTTGAACCTCTCCTGCGAGTCCAGATTTAGATTCCGATGCTACACTTCAGGTTTACTGTATCCCATGGACCTTCCTATTTCGATGAAACACAGAAATTGCATCCGAACTTAATACAAAAGGCACAATGGCGGCTTAAATACAAGAGGACTGACACTTTCACTTTCTATGATTTGAACCTCTCCTGTGAGTCCAGTTTTAGATTCCGATGCTTCACTTCAGGTTTACTGTATCCCTTGGACCTTCTTATTGACGATGAAACACAGGAATTGCATCCGAATTTAGTATAAAAGGCACAATGGCGACTTAAGTACAAGAGGACTGACACTCTCGCTTTCTATGATTTGAACCTCTCCTGTGAGTCCAGTTTTTGATTCCGATGCTTCACTTCAGGTTTACTGTATCCCTTGGACCTTCTTCTTGACGATGAAACACAGAAATTGCATCCGAATTTAATACAAGTTGCACAATGTCGACTTAAGTAAAAGAGGACTGACACTCTAAGTTTCTATGATTTGAACCTCTCCTGTGAGTCCAGTTTTAGAGTCCGATGCTTCACTTCAGGTTTGCTGTATACCTTGCACCTTCTTATTAACGATGAAAGACAGAAATTGCATCCGAATTTAATAAAAAAAGGCACAATGCCGACTTAAGTACAAGAGGACTGACATTCTAACTTTCTATGATTTGAACCTCTCCTGTGAGTCCAGTTTTAGATTCCGATGCTTCACTTCAGGTTTACTGTATCCCTTGGACCTTCTTATTGACAATGAAACACAGAAAAAGCATCGGAATTAAATTCAAAAGACACAATGCCGAATTAAGTACAAGAGGACTGACATTCGAACTTTCTATGATTTGAACCTCCCCTAAGAGACCAGTTTTAGATTCTGATGCTTCACTTAAGGTTTACTGTATCCCTTGGACCTTCTTATTGACGATGAAACAGAGAGTTTGCATTCGAATTTAATACAAAGGGCACAATGCCGACCTAAGTATAAGAGGACTGACACTCTAACTTTCTATGATTTGAAGCTCTCCTGTGAGTCCAGTTTTAGATTCCGATGCTTCACTTCAGGTTTACTGTATCCCTTGGTCCTTCTAATTGACGATAAAACACTGAGTTTGCATCCGAATTTAATACAAAAGGAACAATGCCGACTTAAGTACAAGAGGACTGACACTCTAACTTTCTATAAGTTGAACCTCTCCTGTGAGTCCAGTTTTAGATTCCGATGCTTCACTTCAGGTTTACTGTATCCCATGGACCTTCTTATTGACGATGAAACACAGAAATTGCATCCGAATTTAATACAAAAATCACAATGGCGACTTAAGTACAAGAGGACTGACACTTTCACTTTCTATGATTTGAACATCTCCTGTGAGTCCAGTTTTAGATTCCGATGCTTCACTTCTGGTTTACTGTATCCCTTGGACCTTCTTATTGACGATGAAACACAGAAATTGCATCGGAATTAAATTCAGAAGGCACAATGCCGACTTAAGCAAAAGAGGACTGACACTTACACATTCTATGATTTGAACCTCTCCTGTGAGTCCAGTTTTAGATTCCGATGCTTCACTTCAGGTTTACTGTTTCCCTTGGACCTTCTTATTAACGATGAAACACAGAAATTGCATCCGAATTTTATACAAAAGGCACAATGCCGACTAAAGTACAAGAGGACTAACACTCTCGCTTTCTATGATTTGAACCTCTCCTGTGAGTCCAGTTTTAGATTCTGATGCTTCACTTCAGGATTGCTGTATACCTTGCACCTTCTTATTGACGATGAAATACAGAAATTGCATCCGAATTTAATACAAAAGGCACAATGCCGACTTAAGTACAAGAGGACTGACATTCTAACTCTCTATGATTTGAACCTCTCCTGCGAGTCTAATTTTAGATTCCGATGCTTCACTTCAGGTTTACTGTATCCCTTGGACCTTCTTATTGACAATGAAACACAGAAAAAGCATCGGAAATAAATTCAAAAGGCACAATGCCGCCTTAAGTACAAGAGGACTGTCATTCTAACTTTCTATGATTTGAACCTCTCCTAAGAGACCAGTTTTAGATTCTGATGCTTCACTTCAGGTTTACTGTATCCCTTGGACCTTCTAATTGACGATGAAACACAGAGTTTGCATCCGAATTTAATACAAAAGGTACAATGCCCACTTAAGTGCAAGAGGACAGACACTCTAACTTTCTATGATTTGAACCTCTCCTGTGAGTCCAGTTTTAGATTCCGATGCTTCACTTCAGGTTTACTGTATCCCTTGGACCTTCTAATTGACGATGAAACACAGAAATTGCATCCGAATTTAATACAAATGGCACAATGCCGACTTAAGTACAAGAGGACTGACACTCTCACTCTCTTTGATTCGAACCTCTCCTGTGAGGTCATATTTTGATTCCGATGCTTCACTTCAGGTTTACTGTATACCTTGCACCTTGTTATTGACGATGAAACACAGAAATTGCATCGGAATTATATTCAAAAGGCACAATGCCGTCTTAAGTACAAGAGGACTGACACCCTCACTTTCTATGATTTGAACCTCTCCTGTGAGTCCAGTTTTAGATTCCGATGCTTCACTTCAGGTTTACTGTATCCCTCGGACCTTCTAATTGACGATGAAACACAGAGTTTGCATCCGAATTTAGTACAAAGGGTACAATGCCGACTTAAGTATAAGAGGACTGACACTCTAACTTTCTATGATTTGAACCTCTCCTGTGATTACAGTTTTAGATTCCGATGCTTCACTTCAGGTTTACTGAATCCCTTGGACCTTCTTATTGACGATGAAACACAGAAATTGCATCCGAATTTAATACAAAAATCACAATGGCGACTTAAGTACAAGGGGACTGACACTCTCATTTTCTATGATTTGAACATCTCCTGTGAGTCCAGTTTTAGATTCCGACGCTTCACTTCTGGTTTACTGTATCCCTTGGATTTTCTTATTTACGATGAAACACAGAGATTGCATCGGAATCAAATTCAAAACGCACAATGCCGACATAAGTAAAAGAGGACTGACACTCTCACTTTCTATGATTTCAACCTCTCCTGTGAGTCCAGTTATAGATTCCAATGCTTCACTTCAGGTTTACTGTATCCCTTGGACCTTCTTATTGACGATGAAACACAGAAATGGCATCCGAATTAAATTCAAAACGCACAATGCCGACTTAAGCAAATGATTACTAACATTCTCACTTTCTATGATATGAACCTCTCCTGTGAGTCCAGTTTTAGATTCCGATGCTTCACTTCAGGTTTACTCTATCCCTTGGACCTTCATATTGACGATGAAACACAGAAATTGCATCGGAATTAAATTCAAAAGGCATAATGCCGACTTAAGTACAAGAGGACTGACACTCTAACTTTCTATGATTTGAACCTCTCCTGTGAGTCCAGTTTGAGATTCCGATGCTTCACTTCAGGTTTACTGTATCCCTTGGACCTTCTTATTGACGATGAAACACAGAGTTTGCATCCGAATTAAATACAAAAGGCACAATACCGACTTAAGAACAAGAGGACTGACACTCTAACTTTCTATGATTTGAACCTCTCCTGTGAGTCCAGTTTTGGATTCCGATGCTTCACTTCAGGTTTACTGTATCCCTTGGACCTTCTTATTGACGATGAAACACAGAAATTGCATCCCAATTTAATACAAAAGGCACAATGGCGACTTAAGTACAAGAGGACTGACACTCTCACTTTCTATGATTTGAAGCTCTCCTGTGAGACCAGTTTTAGATTCCGATGCTTCACTTCAGGTTTACTGTATCCCTTGGACCTTCTTATTGACGATGAAACATAGAGTTTGCATCCGAATTTAATACAAAAGGCTCAATACCGATTTAGGTAGAAGAGGACTGACACTCTAACTTTCTATGATTTGAACCTCACCTGTGAGTCAAGTTTTGGATTCCGATTCTTCACTTCAGGTTGACTGTATCCCTTGGACCTTCTTATTGACGATGAAACACAGAAATTGCATCCGAATTTAGTACAAAAGGCACAATGGCGACTTAAGTACAAGAGGACTGACACTCTTGCTTTCTATGATTTGAACCTCTCCTGTGAGTCCAGTTTTAGATTCCGATGCTTCAATTCAGGTTTACTGTATCCCTTGGACTTCTTATTGACGATGAAACTCAGAAATTGCATCCGAACTTAATACAAATGGCACAATGGCGGCTTAAGTACAAGAGGACTGACACTTTCACTTTCTATGATTTGAACCTCTCCTGTGAGTCCAGTTTTTGATTCCGACGCTTCACGTCTGGTTTACTGTATCCCTTGGAATTTCTTATTGACGATGAAACACAGAAATTGCATCGGAATCAAATTCAAAACGCACAATTCCGACATAAGTAAAAGATGACTGACACTCTCACTTTCTATGATTTGAACCTCTCCTGTGAGTCCACTTTTAGATTCCGATGCTTCACTTCAGGTTTGCTGTATACCTTGCACCTTCTTATTAACGATGAAACACAGAAATTGCATCCGAATTTAATAAAAAAAGGCACAATGCCGACTTAAGTACAAGAGGACTGACATTCTAACTTTCTATGATTTGAACCTCTCCTGTGGGTCCAGTTTTAGATTCCGATGCTTCACTTCAGATTTACTGTATCCCTTGGACCTTCTTATTGACAATGAAACACAGAAAAAGCATCGGAATTAAATTCAAAAGGCACAATGCCGAATTAAGTACAAGAGGACTGACATTCTAACTTTCGATGATTTGATCCTCTCCTAAGAGACCAGTTTTGATTCTGATGCTTCACTTAAGGTTTACTGTATCCCTTGGACCTTCTTATTGACGATGAAACAGAGAGTTTGCATTCGAATTTAATACAAAGGGCACAATGCCGACCTAAGTATAAGAGGACTGACACTATAACTTTCTATGATTTGAAGCTCTCCTGTGAGTCCAGTTTTAGATTCCGATGCTTCACTTCAGGTTTACTGTATCCCTTGGACCATCTTATTGACGATGAAACACAGCAATTGCATCCGAACTTAATACAAAAGGCACAATGGCGGCTTAAGTACAAGAGGACTGACACTTTCACTTTCTATGATTTGAACCTCTCCTGTGAGTCCAGTTTTAGATTCCGATGCTTCACTTCAGGTTTACTGTATCCCTTGGACCTTCTTATTGACGATGAAACACAGAAATAGCATCCGAATTTAATACAAATGGCACAATGGCGACTTAAGTACAAGAGGACTGACACTCTCACTATCTATGATTCGAACCTCTCCTGTGAGGTTAGATTTAGATTCCGATGCTTCACTTCAGGTTTACTGTAAACCTTGCACCTTCTTATTGACGATGAAACACAGAAAATGCATCGGAATTAAATTCAAAAGGCACAATGCCGTCTTAAGTACAAGAGGACTGACACTCTCACTTTCTATGATTTGAACCTCTGCTGTGATTCCAGTTTTAGATTCTGATGCTTCACTTCAGGTTTACTGTATCCCTTGGTCCTTCTAATTGACGATAAAACACTGAGTTTGCATCCGAATTTAATACAAAAGGAACAATGCCGACTTAAGTACAAGAGGACTGACACTCTAACTTTCTATGAGTTGAACCTCTCCTGTGAGTCCAGTTTTAGATTCCGATGCTTCACTTCAGGTTTACTGTATCCCATGGACCTTCTTATTGACGATGAAACACAGAAATTGCATCCGAATTTAATACAAAAATCTCAATGGCGACTTAAGTACAAGAGGACTGACACTTTCACTTTCTATGATTTGAACATCTCCTGTGAGTCCAGTTTTAGATACCGATGCTTCACTTCAGATTTACTGTATCCCTTGGACCTTCTTATTGACGATGAAACACAGAAATTGCATCGGAATTAAATTCAAAACGCACAATGCCGACTTAAGCAAAAGAGGACTGACACTTACACTTTCTATGATTTGAACCTCTCCTGCGAGTCCAGTTTTAGATTCCGATTCTTCACTTCAGGTTTACTGTATCCCTTGGACCTTCTTATTGACGATGAAACACAGAAATTGCATCCGAACTTAATACAAAAGGCACAATGGCGGCTTAAGTACAAGAGGACTGACACTTTCACTTTCTATGATTTGAACCTCTCCAGTGAGTGCAGTTTTAGATTCCGATGCTTCACTTCAGGTTTACTGTATCCCTTGGATCTTCTTATTGACGATGAAACACAGAAATTGCATCCGAATTTAATACAAATGGCACAATGCCGACTTAAGTACAAGAGGACTGACACTCTCGCTTTCTATGAATTGAACCTCTCCTGTGAGTCCAGTTTTAGATTCCGATGCTTCACTTCAGGTTTGCTGTATACCTTGCACCTTCTTGTTGACGATGATACACAGAAATTGCATCCGAATTTAATACAAAACGCACAATGCCAACTTAAGTACAAGAGGACTGACATTCTAACTTTCTATGATTTGAACCTCTCCTGCGAGTCCAGTTTTAGATTCCGATGCTTCACTTCAGGTTTACTGTATCCCTTGGACCTTCTTATTAACAATGAAACACAGAAAAAGCATCGGAATTAAATTCAAAAGGCACAATGCCGACTTAAGTACATGAGGACTGACGTTCTAACTTTCTATGATTTGAACCTCTCCTAAGAGACCAGTTTTAGATTCTGATGCTTCATTTAAGGTTCACTGTATCCCTTGGACCTTCTTATTGATGATGAAACACAGAGTTTGCATTCGAATTTAATACAAAGGGCACAATGCCGACTTAAGTACAAGTGGACTGACACTTTAACTTTCTATAATTTGAACCTCTCCTTTGGGTCCAGTTTCAGATTCCGATGCTTCACTTCAGGTTTACTGTATCCCTTGGACCTTCTTATTGACGATGAAACACAGAAATTGCATCGGAATTAAATTCAAAAAGCACAATGCCGACTTAAGTACAAGAGGACTGACACTCTAACTTTCTATGATTTGAACTACTCAAGTGAGTCCAGTTTTAGATTCCGATGCTTCACTTCAGGTTTACTGTATCCCTTGGACCTTCTAATTGACGATGAAACACAGAAATTGCATCCGAATTTAGTACAAAGGGTACAATGCCGACTTAAGTACAAGAGGACTGACACTCTCACTCTCTTTGATTCGAACCTCTCCTGTGAGGTCAGATTTTGATTCCGATGCTTCACTTCAGGTTTACTGTATACCTTGCACCTTGTTATTGACGATGAAACATAGAAATTGCTTTGGAATTATATTCAAAAGGCACAATGCCGTCTTAAGTACAAGAGGACTGACACCCTCACTTTCTATGATTTGAACCTCTCCTCTGAGTCCAGTTTTAGATTCCGATGCTTCACTTCAGGTTTACTGTATCCCTTGGACCTTCTTATTGACGATGAAACACCGAGTTTGCATCCGAATTTAATACTAAAGGCACAATGCCGACTTAAGTACAAGAGGACTGACACTCCAAATTTCTATGATTTGAACCTCTCCTGTGAGTCCAGTTTTGGATTCCGATGCTTCACTTCAGGTTTACTGTAACCCTTGGACCTTCTTATTGAATATGAAACACAGAAATTGCATCCGAATTAAATTCAAAACGCACAATGCCGACTTAAGCAAATGAGGACTGACATTCTCACTTTCTATGATTTGAACCCATCCTGTGAGTCCAGTTTTAGATTCCGATGCTTCACTTCAGGTTTACTGTATCCCTTGGACCTTATTATTGACGATGAAACACAGAAATTGCATCCGAATTTAATACAAAAGGCACAATGGCGACTTAAGTACAAGAGGACTGACACTCTCACTTTCTATGATTTGAACCTCTCCTGTGAGTCCACTTTTAGATTCCGATGCTTCACTTCAGGTTTAATGTATCCCTTGGACCTTCTTATTGACGATGAAACACAGAGTTTGCATCCGAATTTAATACAAAAGGCACAATACCGACTTAAGAACAAGAGGAAACACACTCTAACTTTCTATGATTTGAAACTCTCCTGTGAGTCCAGTTTTGGATTGCGATGCTTCACTTCAGGTTTACTGTATCCCTTGGACCTTCTTATTGACGTTGAAACACAGAAATTGCATCCGAATTTAATACAAAAGGCACAATGGCGACTTAAGTACAAGCGGATTGACACTCTCACTTTCTATGATTTGAACCTCTCCTGGGAGACCAGTTTTAGATTCCGATGTTTCACTTCAGGTTTACTGTATCCCTTGGACCTTCTTATTGTCGATGAAACACAGTAATTGTATCGGAATTAAATTCAAAAGGCACAATGCCGACATAAGTACAAGAGGACTGACACTCTAACTTTCTATGATTTGAACCTCTCCTGGGAGTCCAGTTTTAGATTCCGATGCTTCACTTCAGGCTTACTGTATTCCTTGGACCTTCTTATTGACGATGAAACACAGAGTTAGCATCCGAATTTAATACAAAAGGCACAATACCGACTTAAGTACAAGAGGACTGACACTCTAACTTTCTATGATTTGAACCTCACCTGTGTGTCCAGTTTTGGATTCCGATGCTCACTTTAGGTTGACTGTATCCCTTGGACCTTCTCATTGACGATGAAACACAGAAATTGCATCCGAATTTAGTACAAAAGGCTCAATGGCGACTTAAGTACAAGAGGACTGACACTCTTGCTTTCTATGATTTGAACCTCTCCTGTGAGTCCAGTTTTAGATTCCGATGCTTCACTTCAGGTTTACTGTAAACCTTGCACCTTCTTATTGACGATGAAACACAGAAAATGCATCGGAATTAAATTCAAAAGGCACAATGCCGTCTTAAGTACAAGAGGACTGACACTCTCACTTTCTATGATTTGAACCTCTCCTGTGATTCCAGTTTTAGATTCCGATGCTTCACTTCAGGTTTACTGTATCCCTTGGTCCTTCTAATTGACGATAAAACACTGAGTTTGCATCCGAATTTAATACAAAAGGAACAATGCCGACTTAAGTACAAGAGGACTGACACTCTAACTTTCTATGAGTTGAACCTCTCCTGTAAGTCCAGTTTTAGATTCCGATGCTTCACTTCAGGTTTACTGTATCCCATGGACCATCTTATTGACGATGAAACACAGAAATTGCATCCGAATTTCATACAAAAATCACAATGGCGACTTAAGTACAAGAGGACTGACACTTTAACTTTCTATGATTTGAACATCACCTGTGAGTCCAGTTTTAGATTCCGATGCTTCACTTCAGGTTTACTGCATCCCTTGGACCTTCTTATTGACGATGAAACACAGAAATTGCATCCGAATTTAATACAAATGGCACAATGCCGACTTAAGTACAAGAGGACTGACACTCTCGCTTTCTATGATTTGAACCTCTCCTGTGAGTCCAGTTTTAGATTACGATGCTTCACTTCAGGTTTGCTGTATACCTTGCACCTTCTTATTGACGATGAAACACAGAAATTGCATCCGAATTTAATACAAAAGGCACAATGCCGACTTAAGTACAAGGGGACTGATTTTCTAACTTTCTATGATTTGAACCTCTCCTGCGAGTCCAGTTTTAGATTCCGATGCTTCACTTCAGGTTTACTGTATCCCTTGGACCTTCTCATTGACAAAGAAACACAGAAAAAGCATCGGAATTAAATTCAAAAGGCACAATGCCGACTTAAGTACAAGAGGACTGACATTCTAACTTTCTATGATTTGAACCTCTCCTAAGAGACCAGTTTTAGATGCTGATGCTTCACTTAAGGTTTACTGTATACCTTGGACCTTCTTATTGACGGTGAAACACAGAGTTTGCATTCGAATTAAATACAAAGGGCACAATGCCGACTTAAGTGCAAGTGGACTGACACTCTAACTTTCTATAATTTGAACCTCTCCTGTGGGTCCAGTTTCAGATTCCGATGCTTCACTTCAGGTTTACTGTATCCCATGGACCTTCCTATTGACGATGAAACACAGAAATTGCATCCGAACTTAATACAAAAGGCACAATGGCGGCTTAAATACAAGAGGACTGACACTTTCACTTTCTATGATTTGAACCTCTCCTGTGAGTCCAGTTTTAGATTCCGATGCTTCACTTCAGGTTTACTGTATCCCTTGGACCTTCTTATTGACGATGAAACACAGAAATTGCATCCCAATTTAATACAAATGGCACAATGCCGCCTTAAGTACAAGAGGACTGACACTCTCACTGTCTATGATTCGAACCTCTCCTGTGAGGTCAGATTTAGATTCCGATAATTCACTTCAGGTTTACTGTATCCCTTGGACCTTCTAATTGACGATGAAACACAGAGTTTGCATCCGAATTTAATACAAAAGGTACAATGACGACTTAAGTGCCAGAGGACTGACACTCTAACTTTCTTTTGATTTGAACCTCTCCTGTGAGTCCAGTTTTAGATTCCGATGCTTCACTTCAGGTTTACTGTATCCCTTGGACCTTCTTATTGACGATGAAACACAGAAATTGCATCCGAATTTAATACAAAAATCACAATGGCGACCTAAGTACAAGAGGACTGACACTCTCACTTTCTATGACTTGAACATCTCCTGTGAGTCCAGTTTTAGATTCCGATGCTTCACTTCAGGTTTACTGTATCCCTTGGACCTTCTTATTGGCGATGAAACACAGAAATTGCATCGGAATTAAATTCAAAGCGCACAATGCCGACTTAAGCAAAAGAGGACTGACACTCTCACTTTCTATGATTTGAACCTCTCCTGTGAGACCAGTTTTAGATTCCGATGCTTCACTTCAGGTTTACTGTATCCCTTGGACCTTCTTACTGACGATGAAACACAGTAATTGCATTGGAATTAAATTCAAAAGGCACAATGCCGACTTAAGTACAAGAGGACTGACACTCTAACTCTCTATGATTTGAACCTCTCCTGGGAGACCAGTTTTAGATTCCGATGCTTCACTTCAGGTTTTCCGTATCCCTTGGACCTTCTTATTGACGATGAAACACAGAAATTGCATCTGAATTTAATACAAATGGCACACTGTCGACTTAAGTAAAAGAGGACTGACACTCTAACTTTCTATTATTTGAACCTCTCCTGTGAGTCCAGTTTTAGATTCCGATGCTTCACTTCAGGTTTGCTGTATACCTTGCACCTTCGTATTGACGATGAAACACAGAAATTGCATCCGAATTTAATACAAAAGGCACAATGCCGAATTAAGTACAAGAGGACTGACACTCTTGCTTTCTATGATTTGAACCTCTCCTGTGAGTCCAGTTTTAGATTCCGATGCTTCACTTCAGGTTTTCTGTATCCCTTGGACCTTCTTATTGACGATGAAACACAGAAATTGCATCTGAATTTAATACAAATGGCACAATGTCGACTTAAGTAAAAGAGGACTGACACTCTAACTTTCTATTATTTGAACCTCTCCTGTGAGTCCAGTTTTAGATTCCGATGCTTCACTTCAGGTTTTCTGTATACCTTGCACCTTCTTATTGACGATGAAACACAGAAATTGCATCCGAATTTAATACAAAAGGCACAATGCCGACTTAAGTACAAGAGGAATGACATTCTAACTTTCCATGATATGAACCTCTCCTGTGAGTCCAGTTTTAGATTCCGATGCTTCACTTCAGGTTTACTGTATCCCTTGGACCTTCTTATTGACGATGAAATACAGAAATTGCATCGGAATTAAATTCAAAAGGCATAATGCCGACTTAAGTACAAGAGGACTGACACTCTAACTTTCTATGATTTGAACCTCTCCTGTGAGTCCAGTTTTGGATTCCGATGCTTCACTTCAGCTTTACTGTAACCCCTGGACCTTCTTATTGACGATGAAACACAGAAATTGCATCCGAATTAAATTCAAAACGCACAATGCCGACATAAGAAGAGAGGACTGACACTCTCACTTTCTATGATTAGAACCTCTCCTGTGAGTCCAGTTTTAGACTCCGATGCTTCACTTCACGTTTACTGTATCCCTTGGACTTTCTTATTGACGATGAAACACAGAAATTGCATCCGAATTTAATACAAAAGGCACAATGGCGACTTAAGTACAAGAGGACTGACACTCTTGCTTTCTATTATTTAAACCTCTCCTGTGAGTCCAGTTTTAGATTCCGATGCTTCACTTCAGGTTTGCTGTATACCTTGCACCTTCTTATTAACGATGAAACACAGAAATTGCATCCGAATTTAATACAAAAGGCACAATGCCGACTTAAGTACAAGAGGACTGACATTCTAACTTTCCGTGATTTGAACCTCTCCTGTGAGTCCAGTTTTAGATTCCGATGCTTCACTTCAGGTTTACTGTATCCCTTGGACCTTCTTATTGACGATGAAACACAGAAATTGCATCCGAACTTAATACAAAAGGCACTATGGCGGCTTAAGTACCAGAGGACTGACACTTTCACTTTCTATGATTTGAACCTCTCCTGTGAGTCCAGTTTTTGATTCCGACGCTTCACGTCTGGTTTACTGTATCCCTTGGAATTTCTTATTGACGATGAAACACAGAAATTTCATCGGAATCAAATTCAAAACGCACAATGCCGACATAAGTAAAAGAGGACTGACACTCTCACATTCTATGATTAGAACCTCTCCTGTGAGTCCAGTTTTAGATTCCGATGCTTCACTTCAGGTTTACTGTATCCCTTGGACATTCTTATTGACGATGAAACACAGAAATTGCATCCGAATTTAATACAAAAGGCACAATGGCGACTTAAGTACAAGAGGACTGACACTCTCACTTTCTGTGATTTGAACCTCTCCTGTGAGTCCAGTTTTAGATTCCGATGCTTCACTTCAGGTTTACTGTATCCCTTGGACCTTCTTATTGACGATGAAACACAGAGTTTGCATCCGAATTTAATACAAAAGGCACAATGCCGTCTTAAGTACAAGAGGGCTGACACTCTAACTTTCTATGATTTGAACCTCTCCTGTGAGTCCAGTTTTGGATTCCGATGCTTCACTTCAGGTTTACTGTATCCTTTGGACCTTCTTATTGACGATGAAACACAGAAATTGCATCCGAATTAAATTCAAAACGCACAATGCCGGCTTAAGCAAAAGAGGACTGACACTCTCACTTTCTATGATTTGAAACTCTTCTGTGAGTCCAGTTTTAGATTCCGATGCTTCACTTCAGGTTTTCTGTATCCCTTGGGCCTTCTTATAGACGATGAAACACAGAAATTGCATCTGAATTTAATACAAATGGCACAATGTCGACTTAAGTAAAAGAGGACTGACACTCTAACTTTCTATTATTTGAACCTCTCCTGTGAGTCAAGTTTTAGTTTCCGATGCTTCACTTCAGGTTTTCTGTATACCTTGCACCTTCTTATTGACGATGAAACACAGAAATTGCATCCGAATTTAATACAAAAGGCACAATGCCGACTTAAGTACAAGAGGAATGACATTCTAACTTTCCATGATATGAACCTCTCCTGTGAGTCCAGTTTTAGATTCCGATGCTTCACTTCAGGTTTACTGTATCCCTTGGACCTTCTTATTGACGATGAAATACAGAAATTGCATCGGAATTAAATTCAAAAGGCATAATGCCGACTTAAGTACAAGAGGACTGACACTCTAACTTTCTATGATTTGAACCTCTCCTGTGAGTCCAGTTTTGGATTCCGATGCTTCACTTCAGCTTTACTGTAACCCTTGGACCTTCTTATTGACGATGAAACACAGAAATTGCATCCGAATTAAATTCAAAACGCACAATGCCGACATAAGTAAAAGAGGACTGACACTCTCACTTTCTATGATTAGAACCTCTCCTGTGAGTCCAGTTTTAGATTCCGATGCTCCACTTCAAGTTTACTGTATCCCTTGGACCTTCTTATTGACGATGAAACACAGAAATTGCATCCGAATTTAATACAAAAGGCACAATGGCGACTTAAGTACAAGAGGACTGACACTCTTGCTTTCTATTATTTAAACCTCTCCTGTGAGTCCAGTTTTAGATTCCGATGCTTCACTTCAGGTTTGCTATAAACCTTGCACCTTCTTATTGACGATGAAACACAGAAATTGCATCCGAATTTAATACAAAAGGCACAATGCCGACTTAAGTACAAGAGGACTGACATTCTAACTTTCCATGATTTGAACCTCTCCTGTGAGTCCAGTTTTAGATTCCGATGCTTCACTTCAGGTTTACTGTATCCCTTGGACCTTCTTATTGACGATGAAACACAGAAATTGCATCCGAACTTAATACAAAAGGCACAATGGCGGCTTAAGTACCAGAGGACTGACACTTTCACTTTCTATGATTTGAACCTCTCCTGTGAGTCCAGTTTTAGATTCCGACGCTTCACGTCTGGTTTACTGTATCCCTTGGAATTACTTATTGACGATGAAACACAGAAATTGCATCGGAATCAAATTCAAAACGCAAAATGCCGACATAAGAGAAAGAGGACTGACACTCTCACTTTCTATGATTAGAACCTCTCCTGTGAGTCCAGTTTTGGATTCCGATGCTTCACTTCAGGTTTACTGTATCCCTTGGACCTTCTTATTGACGATGAAACACAGAAATTGCATCCGAATTTAATACAAAAGGCACAATGGCGACTTAAGTACAAGAGGACTGACACTCTCACTTTCTGTGATTTGAACCTCTCCTGTGAGTCCAGTTTTAGATTCCGATGCTTCACTTCAGGTTTACTGTATCCCTTGGACCTTCTTATTGACGATGAAACACAGAGTTTGCATCCGAATTTAATACAAAAGGCACAATGCCGACTTAAGTACAAGAGGACTGACACTCTAACTTTCTATGATTTGAACCTCTCCTGTGAGTCCAGTTTTGGATTCCGATGCTTCACTTCAGGTTTACTGTATCCTTTGGACCTTCTTATTGACGATGAAACACTGAAATTGCATCCGAATTAAATTCAAAACGCACAATGCCGGCTTAAGCAAAAGAGGACTGACACTCTCACTTTCTATGATTTGAACCTCTCCTGTGAGTCCTGTTTTAGATTCCGATGCTTCACGTCAGGTTTACTGTATCCCTTGGACCTTCTTATTGAAGATGAAACACAGAAATTGCATCGGAATTAAATTCAAAAGGCATAATGCCGACTTAAGTACAAGAGCACTGACACTCTAACTTTCTATGATTTGAACCTCTCCTGTGAGTCCAGTTTTAGATTCCGATTCTTCACTTCAGGGTTACTGTATCCCTTGGACCTTCTTATTGACCATAAAACACGGAAATCGCATCCGAATTTAATACAAATGGCACAATGCCGACTTAAGTACAAGAGGACTGACACTCGCACTTTCTATGATTTGAACCTCTCCTGTGAGTCCAGTTTTGGATTCCGATGCTTCACTTCAGGTTTACTGTATCCCTTGGACCTTCTTATTGACGATGAAACACAGAATTTGCATCCGAATTTAATACAAAAGGCACATGGCGACTTAAGTACAAGAGGACTGACACTTTCAATTTCTATGAATTGAACCTCTCCTCTGAGTCCAGTTTTAGATTCCGATGCTTCACCTCAGGTTTACTGCATCCCTTGGGCATTCTTATTGACGATGAAACACAGAAATTGCATCCGAATTTAATACTAATGGCACAATGCCGACTTAAGTACAAGAGGGCTGACACTCTCACTTCCTATGATTCGAACCTCTCCTGTGAGGTCAGATTTAGATTCCGATGCTTCACTTCAGGTTTACTGTATCCCTTGGACCATCTTATTGACGATAAAACACGGAAATCGCATCCGAATTTAATACAAATGGCACAATGCCGACTTAAGTACAAGAGGACTGACACTCGCACTTTCTATGATTTGAACCTCTCCTGTGAGACCGGTTTTAAATTCCGATGCTTCACTTCAGGTTTACTGTATCCCTTAGACCTTCTTATTGACGATGAAACACAGAAATTGAATCCGAATTTAATACAAAAATCACAATGGTGGCTTAAGTACAAGAGGACTGACACTCTCACTTTCTATGATTTGAACATCTCCTGTGAGTCCAGTTTTAGATTCCGATGCTTCACTTCAGGTTTACTGTATCCCTTGGACCTTCTTATTGACGATGCAACACAGAGTTTGCATCCGAATTTAATACAAAAGGCACAATACCGACTTAAGAACAAGAGGAAACACACTCTAACTTTCTATGATTTGAACCTCTCCTGTGAGTCCAGTTTTGGATTCCGATGCTTCACTTCAGGTTTACTGTATCCCTTGGACCTTCTTATTGACGTTGAAACACAGAAATTGCATCCGAATTTAATACAAAATGCACAATGGCGACTTAAGTACAAGAGGACTGACACTCTCACTTTCTATGATTTGAACCTCTCCTGTGAGTCCAGTTTTAGATTCCGATGCTTCACTTCAGGTTTACTGTATCCCTAGGACCTTCTTATTGACGATGAATCACAGAAATTGCATCCGAATTTAGTACAAAAGGCACAATGGCGACTTAAGTACAAGAGGACTGACACTCTCCTTTTCCATGATTTGAACCTCTCATGTGAGTCCAGTTTCAGATTCCGATGCTTCACTTCAGGTTTGCTGTATACCTTGCACCTTCTTAATGACGATGAAACACAGAAATTGCATCCGAATTTAATACAAAAGGCACAATGCCGACTTAAGTACAAGAGGACTGACATTCTAACTTTCTATGATTTGAACCTCTCCTGTGAGTCCAGTTTTAGATTCGGTTGCTTCACTTCAGGTTTACTGTATCCCTTGGACCTTCTTATTAACAATGAAACACAGAAAAAGCATCAGAATTAAATTCAAAAGTCACAATGCCGACTTAAGTACAAGAGGACTGACATTCTAACTTTCCATGATTTGAACCTCTCCTGTGAGTCCAGTTTTAGATTCCGATGCTTCACTTCAGGTTTACTGTATCCCTTGGAATTCTTATTGACGATGAAACACAGAAATTGCATCCGAACTTAATACAAAAGGCACTATGGCGGCTTAAGTACCAGAGGACTGACACTTTCACTTTCTATGATTTGAACCTCTCCTGTGAGTCCAGTTTTTGATTCCGACGCTTCACGTCTGGTTTACTGTATCCCTTGGAATTTCTTATTGACGATGAAACACAGAAATTCCATCGGAATCAAATTCAAAACGCACAATGCCGATATAAGTAAAAGAGGACTGACACTCTCACTTTCTATGATTAGAACCTCTCCTGTGAGTCCAGTTTTAGATTCCGATGCTTCACTTCAGGTTTACTGTATCCCTTGGACCTTCTTATTGACGATGAAACACAGAAATTGCATCCGAATTTAATACAAAAGGCACAATGGCGACTTAAGTACAAGAGGACTGACACTCTCACTTTCTGTGATTTGAACCTCTCCTGTGAGTCCAGTTTTAGATTCCGATGCTTCACTTCAGGTTTACTGTATCCCTTGGACCCTCTTATTGACGATGAAACACAGAGTTTGCATCCGAATTTAATACAAAAGGCACAATGCCGTCTTAAGTACAAGAGGACTGACACTCTAACTTTCTATGATTTGAACCTCTCCTGTGAGTCCAGTTTTGGATTCCGATGCTTCACTTCAGGTTTACTGTATCCTTTGGACCTTCTTATTGACGATGAAACACAGAAATTGCATCCGAATTAAATTCAAAACGCACAATGCCGGCTTAAGCAAAAGAGGACTGACACTCTCACTTTCTATGATTTGAAACTCTTCTGTGAGTCCAGTTTTAGATTCCGATGCTTCACTTCATGTTTTCTGTATCCCTTGGACCTTCTTATAGACGATGAAACACAGAAATTGCATCTGAATTTAATACAAATGGCACAATGTCGACTTAAGTAAAAGAGGACTGACACTCTAACTTTCTATTATTTGAACCTCTCCTGTGAGTCAAGTTTTAGTTTCCGATGCTTCACTTCAGGTTTTCTGTATACCTTGCACCTTCTTATTGACGATGAAACACAGAAATTGCATCCGAATTTAATACAAAAGGCACAATGCCGACTTAAGTACAAGAGGAATGACATTCTAACTTTCCATGATATGAACCTCTCCTGTGAGTCCAGTTTTAGATTCCGATGCTTCACTTCAGGTTTACTGTATCCCTTGGACCTTCTTATTGACGATGAAATACAGAAATTGCATCGGAATTAAATTCAAAAGGCATAATGCCGACTTAAGTACAAGAGGACTGACACTCTAACTTTCTATGATTTGAACCTCTCCTGTGAGTCCAGTTTTGGATTCCGATGCTTCACTTCAGCTTTACTGTAACCCTTGGACCTTCTTATTGACGATGAAACACAGAAATTGCATCCGAATTAAATTCAAAACGCACAATGCCGACATAAGTAAAAGAGGACTGACACTCTCACTTTCTATGATTAGAACCTCTCCTGTGAGTCCAGTTTTAGATTCCGATGCTTCACTTCAAGTTTACTGTATCCCTTGGACCTTCTTATTGACGATGAAACACAGAAATTGCATCCGAATTTAATACAAAAGGCACAATGGCGACTTAAGTACAAGAGGACTGACACTCTTGCTTTCTATTATTTAAACCTCTCCTGTGAGTCCAGTTTTAGATTCCGATGCTTCACTTCAGGTTTGCTGTATACCTTGCACCTTCTTATTGACGATGAAACACAGAAATTGCATCCGAATTTAATACAAAAGGCACAATGCCGACTTAAGTACAAGAGGACTGACATTCTAACTTTCCATGATTTGAACCTCTCCTGTGAGTCCAGTTTTAGATTCCGATGCTTCACTTCAGGTTTACTGTATCCCTTGGACCTTCTTATTGACGATGAAACACAGAAATTGCATCCGAACTTAATACAAAAGGCACAATGGCGGCTTAAGTACCAGAGGACTGACACTTTCACTTTCTATGATTTGAACCTCTCCTGTGAGTCCAGTTTTAGATTCCGACGCTTCACGTCTGGTTTACTGTATCCCTTGGAATTACTTATTGACGATGAAACACAGAAATTGCATCGGAATCAAATTCAAAACGCAAAATGCCGACATAAGAGAAAGAGGACTGACACTCTCACTTTCTATGATTAGAACCTCTCCTGTGAGTCCAGTTTTGGATTCCGATGCTTCACTTCAGGTTTACTGTATCCCTTGGACCTTCTTATTGACGATGAAACACAGAAATTGCATCCGAATTTAATACAAAAGGCACAATGGCGACTTAAGTACAAGAGGACTGACACTCTCACTTTCTGTGATTTGAACCTCTCCTGTGAGTCCAGTTTTAGATTCCGATGCTTCACTTCAGGTTTACTGTATCCCTTGGACCTTCTTATTGACGATGAAACACAGAGTTTGCATCCGAATTTAATACAAAAGGCACAATGCCGACTTAAGTACAAGAGGACTGACACTCTAACTTTCTATGATTTGAACCTCTCCTGTGAGTCCAGTTTTGGATTCCGATGCTTCACTTCAGGTTTACTGTATCCTTTGGACCTTCTTATTGACGATGAAACACTGAAATTGCATCCGAATTAAATTCAAAACGCACAATGCCGGCTTAAGCAAAAGAGGACTGACACTCTCACTTTCTATGATTTGAAGCTCTCCTGTGAGTCCTGTTTTAGATTCCGATGCTTCACGTCAGGTTTACTGTATCCCTTGGACCTTCTTATTGGAGATGAAACACAGAAATTGCATTGGAATTAAATTCAAAAGGCATAATGCCGACTTAAGTACAAGAGCACTGACACTCTAACTTTCTATGATTTGAACCTCTCATGTGAGTCCAGTTTTAGATTCCGATTCTTCACTTCAGGGTTACTGTATCCCTTGGACCTTCTTATTGACGATAAAACACGGAAATCGCATCCGAATTTAATACAAATGGCACAATGCCGACTTAAGTACAAGAGGACTGACACTCGCACTTTCTATGATTTGAACCTCTCCTGTGAGTCCAGTTTTGGATTCCGATGCTTCACTTCAGGTTTACTGTATCCCTTGGACCTTCTTATTGACGATGAAACACAGAATTTGCATCCGAATTTAATACAAAAGGCACATGGCGACTTAAGTACAAGAGGACTGACACTTTCAATTTCTATGAATTGAACCTCTCCTCTGAGTCCAGTTTTAGATTCCGATGCTTCACCTCAGGTTTACTGCATCCCTTGGGCATTCTTATTGACGATGAAACACAGAAATTGCATCCGAATTTAATACTAATGGCACAATGCCGACTTAAGTACAAGAGGGCTGACACTCTCACTTCCTATGATTCGAACCTCTCCTGTGAGGTCAGATTTAGATTCCGATGCTTCACTTCAGGTTTACTGTATCCCTTGGACCATCTTATTGACGTTGAAACACAGAAATTGCATCCGAATTTAATACAAAAATCACAATGGTGGCTTAAGTACAAGAGGACTGACACTCTCACTTTCTATGATTTGAACATCTCCTGTGAGTCCAGTTTTAGATTCCGATGCTTCACTTCAGGTTTACTGTATCCCTTGGACCTTCTTATTGACGATGAAACACAGAGTTTGCATCCGAATTTAATACAAAAGGCACAATACCGACTTAAGAACAAGAGGAAACACACTCTAACTTTCTATGATTTGAACCTCTCCTGTGAGTCCAGTTTTGGATTCCGATGCTTCACTTCAGGTTTACTGTATCCCTTGGACCTTCTTATTGACGTTGAAACACAGAAATTGCATCCGAATTTAATACAAAATGCACAATGGCGACTTAAGTACAAGAGGACTGACACTCTCACTTTCTATGATTTGAACCTCTCCTGTGAGTCCAGTTTTGGATTCCGATGCTTCAGTTCAGGTTTACTGTATCCCTAGGACCTTCTTATTGACGATGAATCACAGAAATTGCATCCGAATTTAGTACAAAAGGCACAATGGCGACTTAAGTACAAGAGGACTGACACTCTCCTTTTCCATGATTTGAACCTCTCATGTGAGTCCAGTTTCAGATTCCGATGCTTCACTTCAGGTTTGCTGTATACCTTGCACCTTCTTAATGACGATGAAACACAGAAATTGCATCCGAATTTAATACAAAAGGCACAATGCCGACTTAAGTACAAGAGGACTGACATTCTAACTTTCTATGATTTGAACCTCTCCTGTGAGTCCAGTTTTAGATTCGGTTGCTTCACTTCAGGTTTACTGTATCCCTTGGACCTTCTTATTAACAATGAAACACAGAAAAAGCATCAGAATTAAATTCAAAAGTCACAATGCCGACTTAAGTACAAGAGGACTGACATTCTAACTTTCTATGATTTGAACCTCTCCTAAGAGACCAGTTTTAGATTCTGATGCTTCACTTCCGGTTTACTGTATCCCTTGGACCTTCTTATTGACGATGAAACACAGAAATTGCATCCGAACTTAATACAAAAGGCACAATGGCGGCTTAAGAACAAGAGGACTGACACTTTCACATTCTATGATTTGAACCTCTCCTGTTAGTCCAGTTTTAGATTCCGATGCTTCACTTCAGGTTTACTGGATCCCTTGGACCTTCTTATTGACGATGAAACACAGAAATTGCATCCGAATGTAATGCAAATGGCACAATGCCGACTTAAGTACAAGAGGAGTGACACTCTAACTCTCTATGATTCGAACCTCTCCTGTGAGGTCAGATTTAGATTCCGATGCTTCACTACAGGTTTACTGTATACCTTGCACCTTATTATTGACGATGAAACACAGAAATTGCATCGGATTTAAATTCAAAAGGCACAATGCCGTCTTAAGTACAAGAGGACTGACACCCTCACTTTCTATGATTTGAACCTCTCCTGTGAGTCCAGTTTTAGATTCCGATGTTTCACATCAGGTTTACTGTGTCCCTCGGACCTTCTAATTGACGATGGAACACAGAGTTTGCATCCGAATTTAATACAAAAGGTACAATGTCGACTTAAGTACAAGAGGACTGACACTCTAATTTTCTATGATTTGAACCTCTCCTGTGAGTCCAGTTTTAGATTCCGACGCTTCACGTCTGGTTTACTGTATCCCTTGGAATTTCTTATTGACGATGAAACACAGAAATTGCATCGGAATCAAATTCAAAACGCACAATGCCGACATAAGTAAAAGAGGACTGACCCTCTCACTTTCTATGATTTGAACCTCTCCTGTGAGTCCAGTTTTAGATTCCGATGATTCACTTCAGGTTTACTGTATCCCTTGGACCTTCTTATTGACGATGAAACACAGAGTTTGGATCCGAATTTAATACAAAAGGCACAATACCGACTTAAGAACAAGAGGAAACACACTCTAACTTTCTATGATTTGAACCTCTCCTGTGAGTCCAGTTTTGGATTCCGATGCTTCACTTCAGGTTTACTGTATCCCTTGGACCTTCTTATTGACGTTGAAACACAGAAATTGCATCCGAATTTAATACAAAAGGCACAATGGCGACTTAAGTACAAGAGGACTGATACTCTCACTTTCTATGATTTGAACCTCTCCTGTGAGACCAGTTTTAGATTCCGATGTTTCACTTCAGGTTTACTGTATCCCTTGGACCTTCTTATTGACGATGAAACACAGTAATTGCATCGGAATTAAATTCAAAAGGCACAATGCCGACTTAAGTACAAGAGGAATAACACTCTAACTTTCTATGATTTGAACCTCTCCTGGGAGTCCAGTTTTAGATTCCGATGCTTCACTTCAGGCTTACTGCATCCCTTGGACGTTCTTATTGACGATGAAACACAGAGTTTGCATCCGAATTTAATACAAAAGGCACAATACCGACTTAAGTACAAGAGGACTGACACTCTAACTTTCTATGATTTGAACATCACCTGTGAGTCCAGTTTTGGATTCCGATGCTTCACTTCAGGTTGACTGTATCCCTTGGACCTTCTTATTGACGATGAAACACAGAAATTGCATCCGAATTTAGTACAAAAGGCTCAATGGCGACTTAAGTACAAGAGGACTGACACTCTTGCTTTCTATGATTTGAACCTCTCCTGTGAGTCCAGTTCTAGATTCCGATGCTTCACTTCAGGTTTTCTGTATCCCTTGGACCTTCTTATTGACGATGAAACACAGAAATTGCATCTGAATTTAGTACAAATGGCACAATGTCGACTTAAGTGAAAGAGGACTGAGACTCTAACTTTCTATTATTTGAACCTCTCCTGTGAGACCAGTTTTAGATTCCGATGCTTCACTTCAGGTTTACTGTATCCCTTGGACCTTCTTATTGACGATGAAACACAGTAATTGCATCGGAATTAAATTCAAAGGCACAATGCCGACTTAAGTACAAGAGGACTGACACTCTAACTTTCTATGATTTGAACCTCTCCTGAGAGTCCAGTTTTAGATTCCGATGCTTCACTTCAGGTTTACTGTATCCCTTGGACCTTCGTATTGACGATGAAACACAGAGTTTGCATCCGAATTTAATACAAAAGGCACAATACCGACTTAAGTACAAGAGGACTGACACTCTATCTTTCTATGATTTGAACCTCACCTGTGAGTCCAGTTTTGGATTCCGATGCTTCACTTCAGGTTGACTGTATCCCTTGGACCTTCTTATTGACGATGAAACACAGAAATTGCATCCGATGTTAGTACAAAAGGCACAATGGCGACTTAAGTACAAGTGGACTGACACTCTTGCTTTCTATTATTTGAACCTCTCCTGTGAGTCCAGTTTTAGATTCCGATGCTTCACTTCAGGTTTGCTGTATACCTTGCACCTTCTTATTGACGATAAAACACAGAAATTGCATCCGAATTTAATACAAAAGGCACAATGCCGACTTAAGTACAAGAGGACTGACATTCTAACCTTCCATGATTTGAACCTCTAATGTGAGTCCAGTTTTAGATTCCGATGCTTCACTTCAGGTTTACTGTATCCCTTGGACCTTCTTATTGACGATGAAACACAGAAATTGCATCCGAACTTAATACAAAAGGCACAATGGCGGCTTAAGTACAAGAGGACTGACACTTTCACTTTCTATGATTTGAACCTCTCCTGTGAATCCAGTTTTGGATTCCGACACTTCACGTCTGGTTTACTGTATCCCTTGGAATTTCTTATTGACGATGAAACACAGAAATTGCATCGGAATCAAATTCAAAACGCACAATGCCGACATAAGTAAAAGAGGACTGACACTCTCACTTTCTATGATTAGAACCTCTCATGTGAGTCCAGTTTTAGATTCCGATGCTCCACTTCAGGTTTACTGTATCCCTTGGACCTTCTTATTGACGATGAAACACAGAAATTGCATCCGAATTTAATACAAAAGGCACAATGGCGACTTAAGTACAAGAGGACTGACACTTTCACTTTCTGTGATTTGAACCTCTCCTGTGAGTCCAGTTTTAGATTCCGATGCTTCACTTCAGGTTTACTGTATCCCTTGGACCTTCTTATTGACGATGAAAGACAGAGTTTGCATCCGAATTTAATACAAAAGGCACAATGACGACTTAAGAACAAGAGGACTGACACTCTAACTTTCTATGATTTGAACCTCTCCTGTGAGTCCAGTTTTGGATTCCGATGCTTCACTTCAGGTTTACTGTATCCTTTGGACCTTCTTATTGACGATGAAACACAGAAATTGCATCCGAATTAAATTCAAAACGCACAATGCCGGCTTAAGCAAAAGAGGACTGACACTCTCACTTTCTATGATTTGAACCTCTCCTGTGAGTCCTGTTTTAGATTCCGATGCTTCACGTCAGGTTTACTGTATCCCTTGGACCTTCTTATTGAAGATGAAACACAGAAATTGCATCGGAATTAAATTCAAAAGGCATAATGCCGACTTAAGTACAAGAGCACTGACACTCTAACTTTCTATGATTTGAACCTCTCCTGTGAGTCCAGTTTTAGATTCCGATTCGTCACTTCAGGTTTACTGTATCCTTTGGACCTTCTTATTGACGATGAAATACAGAGTTTGCATCCGAATTTAATACAAAAGGCACAATACCGACTTAAGTACAAGAGGACTGACACTCTAACTTTCTATGATTTGAACCTCTCCTGTGAGTCCAGTTTTGGATTCCGATGTTTCACTTCAGGTTTACTGTATCCCTTGGACCTTCTAATTGACGATGAAACACAGAAATTGCATCCGAATTTAATACAAAAGGCACAATCTCGACTTAACTACAAGAGGACTGACACTCTCACTTTCTATGATTTGAACCTCTCCTGTTAGTCCAGTTTTAGTTTCCGATGCTTCACTTCAGGTTTACTGTATCCCTTGGACCTTCTTATTCACGATGAAACACAGAAATTGCATTCGAACTTAATACAAAAGGCACAATGGCGGCTTAAGTACAAGAGGACTGACACTTTCACATTCTATGATTTGAACCTCTCCTGTGAGTCCAGTTTTAGATTCCGATGCTTCACTTCAGGTTTACAGTATCCCTTCGACCTTCTTATTGACGATGAAACACAGAAATTGCATCCGAATTTAATGCAAATGGCACTATGCCGACTTAAGTACAAGAGGACTGACAATCTCACTCTCATGATTCGAACCTCTCCTGTGAGGTCAGTATTAGATTCCGATGCTTCACTACAGGTTTACTGTATACCTTGCACCTTGTTATTGACGATGAAACACAGAAATTGCATCGGAATTAAATTCAAAAGGCACAATGCCGTCTTAAGTACAAGAGGACTGACACCCTCACTTTCTATGATTGGAACCTCTCCTGTGAGTCCAGTTTTAGATTCCGGTGCTTCACTTCAGGTTTACTGTATCCCTCGGACCTTCTAATTGACGATGGAACACAGAGTTTGCATCCGAATTTAATACAAAAGGTACAATGTCTACTTAAGTACAAGAGGACTGACACTCTAACTTTCTATGATTTGAACCTCTCCTGTGAGTCCAGTTTTAGATTCTGACGCTTCATTTCTGCTTTACTGTATCCCTTGGAATTTCTTGTTGACGATGAAACACATAAATTGCATCGGAATCAAATTCAAAACGCACAATGCCGACATAAGTAAAAGAGGACTGACACTCTCACTTTCTATGATTTGAACCTCTCCTGTGAGTCCAGTTTTAGATTCCGTTGCTTCACTTCAGGTTTACTGTATCCCTTGGATCTTCTTATTGACGTGGAAAACCCAGAAATTGCATCGGAATTAGATTCAAAAGGCACAATGCCGACTTAAGTACAAGAGGGCTGACACTCTCACTTTCTATGATTCGAACCTCTCCTGTGAGGTCAGATTTAGATTCCGATGCTTCACTTCAGGTTTACTGCATCCCTTGGACCTTCTTATTGACGATGAAACACAGAAATTGCATTCGAATTTAATACAAAAGGCACAATGGCGACTTAAGTACAAGAGGACTGACACTTTCAAATTCTATGAATTGAACCTCTCCTCTGAGTCCAGTTTTAGATTCCGATGCTTCACCTCAGGTTTACTGTATCCCTTGGACATTCTTATTGACGATGAAACACAGAAATTGCATCCGAATTTAATACAAATGGCACAATGCCGACTTAAGTACAAGAGGGCTGACACTCTCACTTTCTATGATTCGAACCTCTCCTGTGAGGTCAGATTTAGATTCCGATGCTTCACTTCAGGTTTACTGTATCCCTTGGACCTTCTTATTGACGATAAAACACGGATATCGCATCCGAATTTAATACAAATGGCACAATGCCGACTTAAGTACAAGAGGACTGACACTCGCACTTTCTATGATTTGAACCTCTCCTGTGAGACCGGTTTTAAATTCCGATGCTTCACTTCAGGTTTACTGTATCCCTTGGACCTTCTTATTGACGATGAAACACGGAAATCGAATCCGAATTTAATACAAAAATCACAATGGCGGCTTAAGTACAAGAGGACTGACACTCTCACTTTCTATGATTTGAACATCTCCTGTGAGTCCAGTTCTAGATTCCGATGCTTCACTTCAGGTTTACTGTTTCCCTTGGACGTTCCTATTGACGATGAAACACAGAAATTGCATCGGAATTAAATTCAAAAGGCACAGTGCCGACCTAAGTAGAAGAGGACTAATACTCTCACTTTCTATGATTTGAACCTCTCCTGTGAGTCCAGTTTTAGATTCCGATGCTTCACTTCATGATTACTGTATACCTTGCAGCTTCTTGTTGACGATGAAACACAGAAATTGCATCGGAATTAAATTCAAAAGGCACAATGCCGACTTAAGTACAAGAGGACTGACACTCTAACTTTCTATGATTTGAACCTCTCCTGTGAGTCCAGTTTTGGATTCCGATGCTACACTTTAGGATTACTGTATCCCTTGGACCTTCTTATTGACGATGAAACACAGAAATTGCATCCGAATTAAATTCAAAACGCACAATCCTGACTTAAGCAAAAGAGGACTGACACTCTCACTTTCTATGATTTGAACCTCTCCCGTGAGTCCAGTTTTAGTTTCCGATGCTTCACTTCAGGTTTACTGTATCCCTTGGACCTTCTTATTGACGATGAAACACAGAAATTGCATCGGAATTAAATTCAAAAGGCATAATGCCGACTTAAGTACAAGAGCACAGACACTCTAACTTTCTTTGATTTGAACCTCTCCTGTGAGTCCAGTTTTAGATTCCGATGCTTCACTTCTGGTTTACTGTATCCCTAGGACCTTCTTATTGACGATGAAACACAGAGTTTGCATCCGAATTTAATACAAAAGGCACAATACCAACTTAAGTACAAGAGGACTGACACTCTGACTTTCTATGCTTTGAACCTCACCTGCGAGTCCAGTTTTGGATTCCGATGCTTCAATTCAGGTTTACTGTATCCCTAGGACCTTCTTATTGACGATGAAACACAGAAATTGCATCCGAATTTAATACAAAAGGCACAATGGCGACTTAAGTACAAGAGGACTGACACTTTCAATTTCTATGAATTGAACCTCTCCTCTGAGTCCAGTTTTAGATTCCGATGCTTCACCTCAGGTTTACTGTATCCCTTGGACATTCTTATTGACGATGAAACACAGAAATTGCATCCGAATTTAATACAAATGGCACAATGCCGACTTAAGTACAAGAGGGCTGACACTCTCACTTTCTATGATTCGAACCTCTCCTGTGAGGTCAGATTTAGATTCCGATGCTTCACTTCAGGTTTACTGTATCCCTTGGACTTTCTTATTGACGATAAAACACGGAAATCGCATCCGAATTTAATACAAAAGGCACAATGGCGACTTAACTACAAGAGGACTGACACTCTCACTTTCTATGATTTGAACCTCTCCTGTGAGTCCAGTTTTAGTTTCCGATGCTTCACTTCAGGTTTACTGTATCCCTTCGACCTTCTTATTGACGATGAAACACAGAGTTTGCATCCGAATTTAATTCAAAAGGCACAATGCCGACTTAAGTACAAGATGACTGACACTCTAACTTTCTATGATTTGAACCTCTCCTGTGAGTCCAGTTTTGGATTCCGATGCTTCACTTCAGGTTTACTGTATCCCTCGGACCTTCTAATTGACGATGGAACACAGAGTTTGCATCCGAATTTAATACAAAAGGTACAATGTCGACTTAAGTACAAGAGGACTGACACTCTAACTTTCTATGAGTTCAACCTCTCCTGTGAGTCCAGTTTTAGTTTCCGATGCTTCACTTCAGGTTTACTGTATCCCTTGGACCTTCTTATTGACGATGAAACACAGAAATTGCATCCGAATTTAATACAAAATACACAATGGCGACTTAAGTACAAGAGGAATGATGCTCTCACTTTCTATGATTTGAACATCTCCTGTGAGTCCAGCTTTAGATATTGACGCTTCATTTCTGGTTTACTGTATCCCTTGGAATTTCTTGTTGACGATGAAACACATAAATTGCTTCGGAATCAAATTCAAAACGCACAATGCCGACACAAGTAAAAGAGGACTGACACTCTCACTTTCTATGATTTGAACCTCTCCTGTGAGTCCAGTTTTAGATTCCGTTGCTTCACTTCAGGTTTACTGTATCCCTTGGATCTTCTTATTGACGATGAAACCCAGAAATTTGCACCGGAATGAAATTCAAAAGGCTCAATGCCGACTTAAGTACAAGAGGACTGACACTCTAACTTTCTATGATTTGAACTTCTCCTGTGAGTCCAGTTTTAGATTCCGATGCATCACTTCAGGTTTACTGTTTCCCTTGGACCTTTTTATTGACGATGAAACACAGAGTTTGCATCCGAATTTAATTCAAAAGGCACAATGCCGACTTAAGTACAAGAGGACTGACACTCTAACTTTCTATGATTTGAACCTCTCCTGAGAGTCCTGTTTTGGATTCCGATGCTTCACTTCAGGTTTACTGTATCCCTTGGACCTTCTTATTGACGATGAAACACAGAAATTGCATCCGAATTTAATACAAAAGGCACAATGGCGACATAAGTACAAGAGGACTGACACTTTCAATTTCTATGAAGTGAAGCTCTCCTCTGAGTCCAGTTTTAGATTCCGATGCTTCACCTCAGGTTTACTGTATCCCTTGGACATTCTTATTGACGATGAAACACAGAAATTGCATCCGAATTTAATACAAATGGCACAATGCCGACTTAAGTACAAGAGGGCTGACACTCTCACTTTCTATGATTCGAACCTCTCCTGTGAGGTCAGATTTAGATTCCGATGCTTCACTTCAGGTTTACTGTATCCCTTGGACTTTCTTATTGACGATAAAATACGGAAATCGCATCCGAATTTAATACAAATGGCACAATGCCGACTTAAGTACAAGCGGACTGACACTCGCACTTTCTATGATTTGAACCTCTCCTGTGAGACCGGTTTTAAATTCCGATGCTTCACTTCAGGTTTACTGTATCCCTTGGACCTTCTTATTGACGATGAAACACAGAAATTGAATCCGAATTTAATACAAAAATCACAATGGCGGCTTAAGTACAAGAGGACTGACACTCTCACTTTCTATGATTTGAACATCTCCTGTGAGTCCAGTTCTAGATTCCGATGCTTCACTTCAGGTTTACTGTTTCCCTTGGACGTTCTTATTGACGATGAAACACAGAAATTGCATCGGAATTAAATTCAAAAGGCACAGTGCCGACCTAAGTAGAAGAGGACTAATACTCTCACTTTCTATGATTTGAACCTCTCCTGTGAGTCCAGTTTTAGATTCTGATGCTTCACTTCAGGTTTGCTGTATACCTTGCACCTTCTTAATGACGATGAAACACAGAAATTGCATCCGAATTTAATACAAAAGGCACAATGCCGACTTAAGTACAAGAGGACTGACACTCTGACTTTCTATGCTTTGAACCTCACCTGTGAGTCCAGTTTTGGATTCCGATGCTTCAATTCAGGTTTACTGTATCCCTAGGACCTTCTTATTGACGATGAATCACAGAAATTGCATCCGAATTTAGTACAAAAGGCACAATGGCGACTTAAGTACAAGAGGACTGACACTCTCGCTTTCCATGATTTGAACCTCTCCTCTGAGTCGAGTTTTAGATTCCGATGCTTCACCTCAGGTTTACTGTATCCCTTGGACATTCTTATTGACGATGAAACACAGAAATTGCATCCGAATTTAATGCAAATGGCACTATGCCGACTTAAGTACAAGAGATCTGACAATCTCACTCTCTATGATTCGAACCTCTCCTGTGAGGTCAGATTTAGATTCTGATGCTTCACTACAGGTTTCCTGTATACCTTGCACCTTGTTATTGACGATGAAACACAGAAATTGCATCGGAATTAAATTCAAAAGGCACAATGCCGTCTTAAGTACAAGAGGAATGACACCCTCACTTTCTATGATTTGAACCTCTCCTGTGAGTCCAGTTTTAGATTCCGATGCTTCACTTCAAGTTTACTGTATCCCTCGGACCTTCTAATTGACGATGGAACACAGAGTTTCCATCCGAATTTAATACAAAAGGTACAATGTCGACTTAAGTACAAGAGGACTGACACTCTAACTTTCTATGATTTGAACCTCTCCTGTGAGTCCAGTTTTAGATTCCGATGCTTCACTTCAGGTTTACTGTATCCCTTGGACCTTCTTAATGACGATGAAACACAGAAATTGCATCCGAATTTAATACAAAATAGACAATGGCGACTTAAGTACAAGAGGACTGACGCTCTCACTTTCTATGATTTGAACATCTCCTGTGAGTCCAGTTTTAGATTCTGACGCTTCATTTCTGGTTTACTGTATCCCTTGGAATTTCTTGTTGACGATGAAACACATAAATTGCTTCGGAATCAAATTCAAAACGCACAATGCCGACATAAGTAAAAGAGGACTGACACTCTCACTTTCTATGATTTGAACCTCTCCTGTGAGTCCAGTTTTAGATTACGTTGCTTCACTTCAGTTTTACTGTATCCCTTGGATCTTCTTATTGACGATGAAACCCAGAAATTGCATCGGAATTAAATTCAAAAGGCACAATGCCGACTTAAGTACAAGAGGACTGACACTCTAACTTTCTATGATTTGAACTTCTCCTGTGAGTCCAGTTTTAGATTCCGATGCATCACTTCAGGTTTACTGTTTCCCTTGGACCTTCTTATTGACGATGAAACACAGAGTTTGCATCCGAATTTAATTCAAAAGGCACAATGCCGACTTAAGTACAAGAGGACTGACACTCTAACTTTCTATGATTTGAACCTCTCCTGTGAGTCCAGTTTTGGATTCCGATGCTTCACTTCAGGTTTACTGTATCCCTCGGACCTTCTAATTGACGATGGAACACAGAGTTTGCATCCGAATTTAATACAAAAGGTACAATGTCGACTTAAGTACAAGAGGACTGACACTCTAACTTTCTATGAGTTCAACCTCTCCTGTGAGTCCAGTTTTAGTTTCCGATGCTTCACTTCAGGTTTACTGTATCCCTTGGACCTTCTTATTGACGATGAAACACAGAAATTGCATCCGAATTTAATACAAAATACACAATGGCGACTTAAGTACAAGAGGAATGATGCTCTCACTTTCTATGATTTGAACATCTCCTGTGAGTCCAGCTTTAGATATTGACGCTTCATTTCTGGTTTACTGTATCCCTTGGAATTTCTTGTTGACGATGAAACACATAAATTGCTTCGGAATCAAATTCAAAACGCACAATGCCGACACAAGTAAAAGAGGACTGACACTCTCACTTTCTATGATTTGAACCTCTCCTGTGAGTCCAGTTTTAGATTCCGTTGCTTCACTTCAGGTTTACTGTATCCCTTCGATCTTCTTATTGACGATGAAACCCAGAAATTTGCACCGGAATGAAATTCAAAAGGCTCAATGCCGACTTAAGTACAAGAGGACTGACACTCTAACTTTCTATGATTTGAACTTCTCCTGTGAGTCCAGTTTTAGATTCCGATGCATCACTTCAGGTTTACTGTTTCCCTTGGACCTTCTTATTGACGATGAAACACAGAGTTTGCATCCGAATTTAATTCAAAAGGCACAATGCCGACTTAAGTACAAGAGGACTGACACTCTAACTTTCTATGATTTGAACCTCTCCTGAGAGTCCTGTTTTGGATTCCGATGCTTCACTTCAGGTTTACTGTATCCCTTGGACCTTCTTATTGACGATGAAACACAGAAATTGCATCCGAATTTAATACAAAAGGCACAATGGCGACATAAGTACAAGAGGACTGACACTTTCAATTTCTATGAAGTGAAGCTCTCCTCTGAGTCCAGTTTTAGATTCCGATGCTTCACATCAGGTTTACTGTATCCCTTGGACATTCTTATTGACGATGAAACACAGAAATTGCATCCGAATTTAATACAAATGGCACAATGCCGACTTAAGTACAAGAGGGCTGACACTCTCACTTTCTATGATTCGAACCTCTCCTGTGAGGTCAGATTTAGATTCCGATGCTTCACTTCAGGTTTACTGTATCCCTTGGACTTTCTTATTGACGATAAAATACGGAAATCGCATCCGAATTTAATACAAATGGCACAATGCCGACTTAAGTACAAGCGGACTGACACTCGCACTTTCTATGATTTGAACCTCTCCTGTGAGACCGGTTTTAAATTCCGATGCTTCACTTCAGGTTTACTGTATCCCTTGGACCTTCTTATTGACGATGAAACACAGAAATTGAATCCGAATTTAATACAAAAATCACAATGGCGGCTTAAGTACAAGAGGACTGACACTCTCACTTTCTATGATTTGAACATCTCCTGTGAGTCCAGTTCTAGATTCCGATGCTTCACTTCAGGTTTACTGTTTCCCTTGGACGTTCTTATTGACGATGAAACACAGAAATTGCATCGGAATTAAATTCAAAAGGCACAGTGCCGACCTAAGTAGAAGAGGACTAATACTCTCAATTTCTATGATTTGAACCTCTCCTGTGAGTCCAGTTTTAGATTCTGATGCTTCACTTCAGGTTTGCTGTATACCTTGCACCTTCTTAATGACGATGAAACACAGAAATTGCATCCGAATTTAATACAAAAGGCACAATGCCGACTTAAGTACAAGAGGACTGACACTCTGACTTTCTATGCTTTGAACCTCACCTGTGAGTCCAGTTTTGGATTCCGATGCTTCAATTCAGGTTTACTGTATCCCTAGGACCTTCTTATTGACGATGAATCACAGAAATTGCATCCGAATTTAGTACAAAAGGCACAATGGCGACTTAAGTACAAGAGGACTGACACTCTCGCTTTCCATGATTTGAACCTCTCCTCTGAGTCGAGTTTTAGATTCCGATGCTTCACCTCAGGTTTACTGTATCCCTTGGACATTCTTATTGACGATGAAACACAGAAATTGCATCCGAATTTAATGCAAATGGCACTATGCCGACTTAAGTACAAGAGATCTGACAATCTCACTCTATATGATTCGAACCTCTCCTGTGAGGTCAGATTTAGATTCTGATGCTTCACTACAGGTTTCCTGTATACCTTGCACCTTGTTATTGACGATGAAACACAGAAATTGCATCGGAATTAAATTCAAAAGGCACAATGCCGTCTTAAGTACAAGAGGACTGACACCCTCACTTTCTATGATTTGAACCTCTCCTGTGAGTCCAGTTTTAGATTCCGATGCTTCACTTCAAGTTTACTGTATCCCTCGGACCTTCTAATTGACGATGGAACACAGAGTTTCCATCCGAATTTAATACAAAAGGTACAATGTCGACTTAAGTACAAGAGGACTGACACTCTAACTTTCTATGATTTCAACTTCTCCTGTGAGTCCAGTTTTAGATTCCGATGCTTCACTTCAGGTTTACTGTATCCCTTGGACCTTCTTATTGACGATGAAACACAGAAATTGCATCCGAATTTAATACAAAATACACAATGGCGACTTAAGTACAAGAGGACTGATGCTCTCACTTTCTATGATTTGAACATCTCCTGTGAGTCCAGTTTTAGATTCTGACGCTTCATTTCTGGTTTACTGTATCCCTTGGAATTTCTTGTTGACGATGAAACACATAAATTGCTTCGGAATCAAATTCAAAACGCACAATGCCGACACAAGTAAAAGAGGACTGACACTCTCACTTTCTATGATTTGAACCTCTCCTGTGAGTCCAGTTTTAGATTCCGTTGCTTCACTTCAGGTTTACTGTATCCCTTGGATCTTCGTATTGACGATGAAACCCAGAAATTGCACCGGAATTAAATTCAAAAGGCACAATGCCGACTTAAGTACAAGAGGACTGACACTCTAACTTTCTATGATTTGAACTTCTCCTGTGAGTCCAGTTTTAGATTCCGATGCATCACTTCAGGTTTACTGTTTCCCTTGGACCTTCTTATTGACGATGAAACACAGAGTTTGCATCCGAATTTAATTCAAAAGGCACAATGCCGACTTAAGTACAAGAGGACTGACACTCTAACTTTCTATGATTTGAACCTCTCCTGAGAGTCCTGTTTTGGATTCCGATGCTTCACTTCAGGTTTACTGTATCCCTTGGACCTTCTTATTGACGATGAAACACAGAAATTGCATCCGTATTTAATACAAAAGGCACAATGGCGACATAAGTACAAGAGGACTGACACTTTCAATTTCTATGAAGTGAAGCTCTCCTCTGAGTCCAGTTTTAGATTCCGATGCTTCACCTCAGGTTTACTGTATCCCTTGGACATTCTTATTGACGATGAAACACAGAAATTGCATCCGAATTTAATACAAATGGCACAATGCCGACTTAAGTACAAGAGGGCTGACACTCTCACTTTCTATGATTCGAACCTCTCCTGTGAGGTCAGTTTTAGATTCCGATGCTTCTCTTCAGGTTTACTGTATCCCTTGGACTTTCTTATTGACGATAAAATACGGAAATCGCATCCGAATTTAATACAAATGGCACAATGCCAACTTAAGTACAAGCGGACTGACACTCGCACTTTCTATGATTTGAACCTCTCCTGTGAGACCGGTTTTAAATTCCGATGCTTCACTTCAGGTTTACTGTATCCCTTGGACCTTCTTATTGACGATGAAACACAGAAATTGAATCCAAATTTAATACAAAAATCACAATGGTGGCTTAAGTACAAGGGGACTGACACTCTCACTTTCTATGATTTGATCATCTCCTGTGAGTCCAGTTCTAGATTCCGATGCTTCACTTCAGGTTTACTGTTTCCCTTGGACGTTCTTATTGACGATGAAACACAGAAATTGCATCGGAATTAAATTCAAAAGGCACAGTGCCGACCTAAGTAGAAGAGGACTAATACTCTCACTTTCTATGATTTGAACCTCTCCTGTGAGTCCAGTTTTAGATTCCGATGCTTCACTTCAGGTTTGCTGTATACCTTGCACCTTCTTAATGACGATGAAACACAGAAATTGCATCCGAATTTAATGCAAAAGGCACAATGCCGACTTAAGTACAAGAGGACTGACACTCTGACTTTCTATGCTTTGAACCTCACCTGTGAGTCCAGTTTTGGATTCCGATGCTTCAATTCAGGTTTACTGTATCCCTAGGACCTTCTTATTGACGATGAATCACAGAAATTGCATCCGAATTTAGTACAAAAGGCACAATGGCGACTTAAGTACAAGAGGACTGACACTCTCGCTTTCCATGATTTGAACCTCTCCTCTGAGTCGAGTTGTAGATTCCGATGCTTCACCTCGGGTTTACTGTATCCCTTGGACATTCTTATTGACGATGAAACACAGAAATTGCATCCGAATTTAATGCAAATGGCACTATGCCGACTTAAGTACAAGAGATCTGACAATCTCACTCTCTATGATTCGAACCTCTCCTGTGAGGTCAGATTTAGATTCCGATGCTTCACTACAGGTTTCCTGTATACCTTGCACCTTGTTATTGACGATGAAACACAGAAATTGCATCGGAATTAAATTCAAAAGGCACAATGCCGTCTTAAGTACAAGAGGACTGACACCCTCACTTTCTATGATTTGAACCTCTTCTGTGAGTCCAGTTTTAGATTCCGATGCTTCACTTCAAGTTTACTGTATCCCTCGGACCTTCTAATTGACGATGGAACACAGAGTTTCCATCCGAATTTAATACAAAAGGTACAATGTCGACTTAAGTACAAGAGGACTGACACTCTAACTTTCTATGATTTCAACTTCTCCTGTGAGTCCAGTTTTAGATTCCGATGCTTCACTTCAGGTTTACTGTATCCCTTGGACCTTCTTATTGACGATGAAACACAGAAATTGCATCCGAATTTAATACAAAATACACAATGGCGACTTAAGTACAAGAGGACTGATGCTCTCACTTTCTATGATTTGAACATCTCCTGTGAGTCCAGTTTTAGATTCTGACGCTTCATTTTTGGTTTACTGTATCCCTTGGAATTTCTTGTTGACGATGAAACACATAAATTGCTTCGGAATCAAATTCAAAACGCACAATGCCGACACAAGTAAAAGAGGACTGACACTCTCACTTTCTATGATTTGAACCTCTCCTGTGAGTCCAGTTTTAGATTCCGTTGCTTCACTTCAGGTTTACTGTATCCCTTGGATCTTCTTATTGACGATGAAACCCAGAAATTGCACCGGAATTAAATTCAAAAGGCACAATGCCGACTTAAGTACAAGAGGACTGACACTCTAACTTTCTATGATTTGAACTTCTCCTGTGAGCCCAGTTTTAGATTCCGATGCATCACTTCAGGTTTACTGTTTCCCTTGGACCTTCTTATTGACGATGAAACACAGAGTTTGCATCCGAATTTAATTCAAAAGGCACAATGCCGACTTAAGTACAAGAGGACTGACACTCTAACTTTCTATGATTTGAACCTCTCCTGTGAGTCCAGTTTTGGATTCCGATGCTTCACTTCAGGTTTACTGTATCCCTTGGACCTTCTTATTGACGATGAAACACAGAAATTGCATCCGAATTTAATACAAAAGGCACAATGGCGACATAAGTACAAGAGGACTGACACTTTCAATTTCTATGAAGTGAACCTCTCCTCTGAGTCCAGTTTTAGATTCCGATGCTTCACCTCAGGTTTACTGTATCCCTTGGACATTCTTATTGACGATGAAACACAGAAATTGCATCCGAATTTAATACAAATGGCACAATGCCGACTTAAGTACAAGAGGGCTGACACTCTCACTTTCTATGATTCGAACCTCTCGTGTGAGGTCAGATTTAGATTCCGATGCTTCACTTCAGGTTTACTGTATAACTTGGACTTTCTTATTGACGATAAAATACGGAAGTCGCATCTGAATATAATACAAATGGCACAATGCCGACTTAAGTACAAGCGGACTGACACTCGCACTTTCTATGATTTGAACCTCTCCTGTGAGACCGGTTTTAAATTCCGATGCTTCACTTCAGGTTTACTGTATCCCTTGGACCTTCTTATTGGCGATGAAACACAGAAATCGAATCCGAATTTAATACAAAAATCACAATGGCGGCTTAAGTACAAGAGGACTGACACTCTCACTTTCTATGATTTGAACATCTCCTGTGAGTCCAGTTCTAGATTCCGATGCTTCACTTCAGGTTTACAGTTTCCCTTGGACGTTCTTATTGACGATGAAACACAGAAATTGCATCGGAATTAAATTCAAAAGGCACAGTGCCGACCTAAGTAGAAGAGGACTAATACTCTCACTTTCTATGATTTGAACCTCTCCTGTGAGTCCAGTTTTAGATTCCGATGCTTCACTTCAGGTTTGCTGTATACCTTGCACCTTCTTAATGACGATGAAACACAGAAATTGCATCCGAATTTAATACAAAAGGCACAATGCCGCCTTAAGTACAAGAGGACTGACACTCTGACTTTCTATGCTTTGAACCTCACCTGTGAGTCCAGTTTTGGATTCCGATGCTTCAATTCAGGTTTACTGTATCCCTAGGACCTTCTTATTGACGATGAATCACAGAAATTGCATCCGAATTTAGTACAAAAGGCACAATGGCGACTTAAGTACAAGAGGACTGACACTCTCGCTCTCCATGATTTGAACCTCTCATGTGAGTCCAGTTTTAGATTCCGATGCTTCACTTCAAGTTTTGCTGTATCCCTTGGACCTTCTTATTGACGATGAAACACAGAAATTGCATCTGAATTTAATACAAATGGCACAATGTCGACTTAAGTAAAAGAGGACTGACACTCTAACTTTCTATGATTTGAACCTCTCCTGTGAGTCCAGTCTTAGATTCCGATGCTTCCCTTCAGGTTTGCTGTATACCTTGCACCTTCTTAATGACGATGAAACACAGAAATTGCATCCGAATTTAATACAAAAGGCACAATGCCGACTTAAGTACAAGAGGACTGACATTCTAACTTTCTATGATTTGAACCACTCCTGTGAGACCAGTTTTAGATTCCGTTGCTTCACTTCAGGTTTACTGTATCCCTTGGACCTTCTTATTAACAATGAAACACAGAAAAAGCATCGGAATTAAATTCAAAAGTCACAATGCCGACTTAAGTACAAGAGGACTGACATTCTAACTTTCTATGATTTGAACCTCTCCTAAGAGACCAGTTTTAGATTCTGATGCTTCACTTCAGGTTTACTGTATCCCTTGGACCTTCTTATTGACGATGAAACACAGAAATTGCATCCGAACTTAATACAAAAGGCACAATGGCGGCTTAAGTACAAGAGGACTGACACTTTCACATTCTATGATTTGAACCTCTCCTGTTAGTCCAGTTTTAGATTCCGATGCTTCACTTCAGGTTTACTGTATCCCTTAGACCTTCTTATTGACGATGAAACACAGAAATTGCATCCGAATGTAATGCAAATGGCACAATGCCGACTTAAGTACAAGAGGACTGACACTCTAACTCTCTATGATTCGAACCTCTCCTGTGAGGTCAGTTTTAGATTCCGATGCTTCACTACAGGTTTACTGTATACCTTGCACCTTATTATTGACGATGAAACACGGAAATTGCATCGGAATTAAATTCAAAAGGCACAATGCCGTCTTAAGTACAAGAGGACTGACACCCTCACTTTCTATGATTTGAACCTCTCCTGTGAGTCCAGTTTTAGATTCCGATGTTTCACTTCAGGTTTACTGTGTCCCTCGGACCTTCTAATTGACGATGGAACACAGAGTTTGCATCCGAATTTAATACAAAGGTACAATGTCGACTTAAGTACAAGAGGACTGACACTCTAACTTTCTATGATTTGAACCTCTCCTGTGAGTCCAGTTTTAGATTCCGATGCTTCACTTCAGGTTTACTGTATCCCTTGGACCTTCTTATTGACGATGAAACACAGAAATTGCATCCGAATTTAATACAAAAATCACAATGGCGACTTAAGTACAAGAGGACTGAAGCTCTCACTTTCTAAGATTTGAACATCTCCTGTGAGTCCAGTTTTAGATTCCGACGCTTCACTTCTGGTTTACTGTATCCCTTGGAATTTCTTGTTGACGATGAAACACATAAATTGCATCGGAATCAAATTCAAAACGCACAATGCCGACATAAGTAAAGAGGACTGACACTCTCACTTTCTATGATTTGATCCTCTCCTGTGAGTCCAGTTTTAGATTCCGATGCTTCACTCAGGTTTACTGTATCCCTTGGATCTTCTTATTGACGATGAAACCCAGAAATGGCATCGGAATTAAATTCAAAGGCACAATGCCGACTTAAGTACAAGAGGACTGACACTCTAACTTTCTATGATTTGAACCTCTCCTGTGAGTCCAGTTTTAGATTCCGATGCGTCACTGCAGGTTTACTGTTTCCCTTGGACCTTCTTATTGACGATTAAACACGGATTTTGCATCCGAATTTAATACAAAAGGCACAATACCGACTTAAGTACAAGAGGACTGACACTCTAACTTTCTATGATTTGAACCTCTCCTGTGAGTCCAGTTTTAGATTCCGATGCTTCACCTCAGGTTTACTGTATCCCTTGGACATTCTTATTGACGATGAAACACAGAAATTGCATCCGAATTTAATACAAATGGCACAATGCCGACTTAAGTACAAGAGGGCTGTTACTCTCACTTTCTATGATTCGAACCTCTCCTGTGAGGTCAGATTTAGATTCCGATGCTTCACTTCAGGTTTACTGTATCCCATAAACCTTCTTATTGACGATAAAACACGGAAATCGCATCCGAATTTAATACAAATGGCACAATGCCGATTTATGTACAGTCGCACTTTCTATGATTTGAACCTCTCCTGTGAGACCGGTTTTAAATTCCGATGCTTCACTTCAGGTTTACTGTAACCCTTGGACTTTCTTGTTGACGACGAGACACAGAAATTCAATCCGAATTTAATACAAAAATCACAATGGCGGCTTAAGTACAAGAGGACTGACACTCTCACTTTCTATGATTTGAACATCTCCTGTGAGTCCAGTTCTAGATTCCGATGCTTCACTTCAGGTTTACTGTTTCCCTTGGACGTTCTTATTGACGATGAAACACAGAAATTGCATCGGAATTAAATTCAAAAGGCACAGTGCCGACCTAAGTAGAAGAGGACTAATACTCTCACTTTCTATGATTTGAACCTCTCCTGTGAGTCCAGTTTTAGATTCCGATGCTTCACTTCAGGTTTACTGTATACCTTGCAGATTCTTGTTGACGATGAAACACAGAAATTGCATCGGAATTAAATTTGAAAGGCACAATGCCGACTTAAGTACAAGACGGCTGACACTCTAACTTTCTATGATTTGAACCTCTCCTGTGAGTCCAGTTTTAGATTCCAATACTTCACTTCAGGTTTACTGTAACCCTTGGACCTTCCTATTGACGATGAAACACAGAGTTTGCATCCGAATTTAATACAAAAGGCACAATGCCGACTTAAGTACAAGAGGACTGACACTCTAACTTTCTATGATTTGAACCTCTCCTGTGAGTCCAGTTTTGGATTCCGATACTTCACTTCAGGTTTACTGTATCCCTTGGACCTTCTTATTGACGATGAAACACAGATATTGCATCCGAATTAAATTCAAAACTCACAATGCCGACTTAAGCAAAAGAGGACTGACACTCTCACTTTCTATGATTTGAACCTCTCCTGTGAGTACAGTTTTAGATTCCGATGCTTCACTTCAGGTTTACTGTATCCCTTGGACCTTCTTATTGACGATGAAACACAGAAATTGCATCGGAATCAATTTCAAAAGGCATAATGCCGACTTAAGTACAAGAGCACTGACACTCTAACTTTCTATGATTTGAACCTCTCCTGTGATTCCAGTTTTAGATTCCGATGCTTCACTTCAGGTTTACTGTATCCGTTGGACCTTCTTAGTGACGATGAAACACAGAGTTTGCATCCGAATTTAATACAAAAGGCACAATTCCGACTTAAGTACAAGAGGACTGACACTCTAACTTTCTATGATTTGAACCTCTCCTGTGAGTCCAGTTTTGGATTCCGATGCTTCACTTCAGGTTTACTATATCTCTTGGACCTTCTTATTGACGATGAAACATAGAAATTGCATCCGAATTTAATACAAAAGGCACAATGGGGACTTAAGTACAAAATGACTGACACTCTCACTTTCTATGATTTGAACCTCTCCTGTGAGTCCAGTTTTAGTTTCCGATGCTTCACTTCAGGTTTACTGTGTCCCTTGGACCATCTTATTGACGATGAAACACAGAAATTGCATCCGAATTTAATACAAAAGGCTTAATGGCGACTTAAGTACAAAAGGACTGACACTCTCGCTTTCCATGATTTGATCCTCTCATGTGAGTCCAGTTTTAGATTCCGATGCTTCACTTCAGGTTTACTATATCCCTTGGACCTTCTTAGTGACGATGAAACACAGAGTTTGCATCCGAATTTAATACAAAAGGCTCAATTCCGACTTAAGTACAAGAGGACTGACACTCTAACTTTCTATGATTTGAACCTCTCCTGTGAGTCCAGTTTTGGATTCCGATGCTTCACTTCAGGTTTACTATATCCCTTGGACCTTCTTATTGTCGATGAAACATAGAAATTGCATCCGAATTTAATACAAAAGGCACAATGGCGACTTAAGTACAAAAGGACTGACACTCTCGCTTTCCATGATTTGAACCTCTCATGTGAGTCCAGTTTTAGATTCCGATGCTTCACTTCAGGTTTACTGTATCCCTTGGACCTTCTTATTGACGATGAAACACAGAAATTGCATCTGAATTTAATACAAATGGCACAATGTCGACTTAAGTAAAAGAGGACTGACACTCTAACTTTCTATGATTTGAACCTCTCCTGTGAGTCCAGTTTTAGATTCCGATGCTTCACTTCAGGTTTGCTGTATACCTTGCACCTTCTTAATGACGATGAAACACAGAAATTGCATCCGAATTTAATACAAAAGGCACAATGCCGACTTAAGTACAAGAGGACTGACATTCTAACTTTCTATGATTTGAACAACTCCTGTGAGACCAGTTTTAGATTCCGTTGCTTCGCTTCAGGTTTACTGTATCCCTTGGACCTTCTTATTAACAATGAAACACAGAAAAAGCATCGGAATTAAATTCAAAAGTCACAATGCCGACTTAAGTACAAGAGGACTGACATTCTAACTTTCTATGCTTTGAACCTCTCCTAAGAGACCAGTTTTAGATTCTGATGCTTCACTTCAGGTTTACTGTATCCCTTGGACCTTCTTATTGACGATGAAACACAGAAATTGCATCCGAACTTAATACAAAAGGCACAATGGCGGCTTAAGTACAAGAGGACTGACACTTTCACATTCTATGATTTGAACCTCTCCTGTTAGTCCAGTTTTAGATTCCGATGCTTCACTTCAGGTTTACTGTATACCTTAGACCTTCTTATTGACGATGAAACACAGAAATTGCATCCGAATGTAATGCAAATGGCACAATGCCGACTTAAGTACAAGAGGACTGACACTCTAACTCTCTATGATTCGAACCTCTCCTGTGAGGTCAGATTTAGATTCCGATGCTTCACTACAGGTTTACTGTATACCTTGCACCTTATTATTGACGATGAAACACAGAAATTGCATCGGAATTAAATTCAAAAAGCACAATGCCGTCTTAAGTACAAGAGGACTGACACCCTCACTTTCTATGATTTGAACCTCTCCTGTGAGTCCAGTTTTAGATTCCGATGTTTCACTTCAGGTTTACTGTGTCCCTTGGACCTTCTAATTGACGATGGAACACAGAGTTTGCGTCCGAATTTAATACAAAAGGTACAATGTCGACTTAAGTACAAGAGGACTGACACTCTAACTTTCTATGATTTGAACCTCTCCTGTGAGTCCAGTTTTAGATTCCGATGCTTCACTTCAGGTTTACTGTATCCCTTGGACCTTCTTATTGACGATGAAACACAGAAATTGCATCCGAATTTAATACAAAAAATACAATGGCGACTTAAGTACAAGAGGACTGAAGCTCTCACTTTCTAAGATTTGAACATCTCCTGTGAGTCCAGTTTTAGATTCCAACGCTTCACTTCTGGTTTACTGTATCCCTTGGAATTTCTTGTTGACGATGAAACACATAAATTGCATCGGAATCAAATTCAAAACGCACAATGCCGACATAAGTAAAGAGGACTGACACTCTAACTTTCTATGATTTGAACCTCTCCTGTGAGTCCAGTTTTAGATTCCGATGCTTCACTTCAGGTTTACTGTATCCCTTGGATCTTCTTATTGACGATGAAACCCAGAAATTGCATCGGAATTAAATTCAAAAGGCACAATGCCGACATAAGTACAAGAGGACTGACACTCTAACTTTCTATGATTTGAACCTCTCCTGTGAGTCCAGTTTTAGATTCCGATGCTTCACTGCAGGTTTCCTGTTTCCCTTGGACCTTCTTATTGACGATGAAACACAGATTTTGCATCCGAATTTAATACAAAAGGCACAATACCGACTTAAGTACAAGAGGACTGTTACTCTAACTTTCTATGATTTGAACCTCTCCTGTGAGTCCAGTTTTGGATTCCGATGCTTCACTTCAGGTTTACTGTATCCCTTGGACCTTCTTATTGACGATGAAACACAGAAATTGCATCCGAATTTAATACAAAAGGCACAATGGCGACTTAAGTACATAAGGACTGACACTTTCACTTTCTATGAATTGAACCTCTCCTTTGAGTCCAGTTTTAGATTCCGATGCTTCACCTCAGGTTTACTGTATCCCTTGGACATTCTTATTGACGATGAAACACAGAAATTGCATCCGAATTTAATACAAATGGCACAATGCCGACTTAAGTACAAGAGGGCTGACACTCTCACTTTATATGATCCGAACCTCTCCTGTGAGGTCAGATTTAGATTCCGACGCTTCACTTCAGGTTTACTGTATCCCATAAACCTTCTTATTGACGATAAAACACGGAAATCACATCCGAATTTAATACAAATGGCACAATGCCGACTTAAGTACAAGAGGACTGACACTCGCACTTTCTATGATTTGAACCTCTCCTGTGAGACCGGTTTTAAATTCCGATCCTTCACTTCAGGTTTACTGTAACCCTTGGACCTTCTTATTGACGATGAGACACAGAAATTCTATCCGAATTTAATACAAAAATCACAATGGCGGCAAAAGTACAAGAGGACTGACACTCTCACTTTCTATGATTTGAACATCTCCTGTGAGTCCAGTTCTAGATTCCGATGCTTCACTTCAGGTTTACTGTTTCCCTTGGACGTTCTTATTGACGATGAAACACAGAAATTGCATCGGAATTAAATTCAAAAAGCACAGTGCCGACCTAAGTAGAAGAGGACTAATACTCTCACTTTCTATGATTTGAACCTCTCCTGTGAGTCCAGTTTTAGATTGCGATGCTTCTCTTCATGTTTACTGTATACCTTGCAGCTTCTTGTTGACGATGAAACACAGAAATTGCATCGGAATTAAATTCAAAAGGCACAATGCCGACTTAAGTACAAGAGGGCTGACACTCTAACTTTCTATGATTTGAAACTCTCCTGTGAGTCCAGTTTTAGATTCCGATACTTCACTTCAGGTTTACTGTATCCCTTGGACCTTCTTATTGACGATGAAACACAGAGTTTGCATCCGAATTTAATACAAAAGGCACAATGCCGACTTAAGTACAAGAGGACTGACACTCTAACTTTCTATGATTTGAACCTCTCCTGTGAGTCCAGTTTTGGATTCCGATACTTCACTTCAGGTTTACTGTATCCCTTGGACCTTCTTATTGACGATGAAACACAGAAATTGCATCCGAATTAAATTCAAAACGCACAATGCCGACTTAAGCAAAAGAGGACTGACACTCTCACTTTCTGTGATTTGAACCTCTCCTGTGAGTACAGTTTTAGATTCCGATGCTTCACTTCAGGTTTACTGTATCCCTTGGACCTTCTTATTGACGATGAAACACAGAAATTGCATCGGAATTAAATTCAAAAGGCATAATGCCGACTTAAGTACAAGAGCACTGACACTCTAACTTTCTATGATTTGAACCTCTCCTGTGAGTCCAGTTTTAGATTCCGATGCTTCACTTCAGGTTTTCTGTATCCCTTGGACCTTCTTAGTGACGATGAAACACAGAGTTTGCATCCGAATTTAATACAAAAGGCACAATTCCGACTTAAGTACAAGAGGACTGACACTCTAACTTTCTATGATTCGAACCTCTCCTGTGAGTCCAGTTTTGGATTCCGATGCTTCACTTCAGGTTTACTGTATCCCTTGGACCTTCTTATTGACGATGAAACACAGAAATTGTATCCGAATTTAATACAAAAGGCACAATGGCGACTTAAGTACAAGAGGACTGACACTTTCACTTTCCATGAATTGAACCTCTCCTGTGAGTCCAGTTTTAGATTCCGATGCTTCACCTCAGGTTTACTGTATCCCTTGGACATTCTTATTGACGATGAAACACAGAAATTGCATCCGAATTTAATACAAATGGCACAATGCCGACTTAAGTACAAGTGGGCTGACACTCTCACTTTCTATGATTCGAACCTCTCCTGTGAGGTCAGATTTAGGTTCCGATGCTTCACTTCAGGTTTACTGTATCCCATAAACCTTCTTATTGACGATAAAACACGGAAATCGCATCCGAATTTAATACAAATGGCACAATGCCGACTTAAGTACAAGAGGACTGACACTCGCACTTTCTATGATTTGAACCTCTCCTGTGAGACCGGTTTTAAATTCCGATGCTTCACTTCAGGTTTACTGTAACCCTTGGACCTTCTTATTGACGATGAGACACTGAAATTCAATCCGAATTTAATACAAAAATCACAATGGCGGCTTAAGTACAAGAGGACTGACACTCTCACTTTCTATGATTTGAACATCTCCTGTGAGTACAGTTCTAGATTCCGATGCTTCACTTCAGGTTTACTGTTTCCCTTGGACGTTCTTATTGACGATGAAACACAGAAATTGCATCGGAATTAAATTCAAAAGGCACAGTGCCGACCTAAGTAGAAGAGGACTAATACTCTCGCTTTCTATGATTTGAACCTCTCCTGTGAGTCCAGTTTTAGATTCCGATGCTTCACTTCAGGTTTACTGTATACCTTGCAGCTTCTTGTTGACGATGAAACACAGAAATTGCATCGGAATTAAATTCAAAAGGCACAATGCCGACTTAAGTACAAGAGGGCTGACACTCTAACTTTCTATGATTTGAACCTCTCCTGTGAGTCCAGTTTTAGATTCCGATACTACACTTCAGGTTTACTGTATCCCCTGGACCTTCTTATTGACGATGAAACACAGAGTTTGCATCCGAATTTAATACAAAAGGCACAATGCCGACTTAAGTACAAGAGGACTGACACTCTAACTTTCTATGATTTGAACCTCTCCTGTGAGTCCAGTTTTGGATTCCGATACTTCACTTCAGGTTTACTGTATCCCTTGGACCGTCTTATTGACGATGAAACACAGAAATTGCATCCGAATTAAATTCAAAACGCACAATGCCGACTTAAGCAAAAGAGGACTGACACTCTCACTTTCTATGATTTGAACCTCTCCTGTGAGTACAGTTTTAGATTCCGATGCTTCACTTCAGGTTTACTGTATCCCTTGGACCTTCTTATTGACGATGAAACACAGAAATTGCATCGGAATTAAATTCAAAAGGCATAATGCCGACATAAGTACAAGAGCACTGACACTCTAACTTTCTATGATTTGAACCTCTCCTGTGAGTCCAGTTTTAGATTCCGATGCTTCACTTCAGGTTTACTGTATCCCTTGGACCTTCTTAGTGACGATGAAACACAGAGTTTGCATCCGAATTTAATACAAAAGGCACTATTCCGACTTAAGTACAAGAGGACTGACACTCTAACTGTCTATGATTTGAACCTCTCCTGTGAGTCCAGTTTTGGATTCCGATGCTTCACTTCAGGTTTACTATATCCCTTGGACCTTCTTATTGACGATGAAACATAGAAATTGCATCCGAATTTAATACAAAAGGCACAATGGCGACTTAAGTACAAAAGGACTGACACTCTCACTTTCTATGATTTGAACCTCTCCTGTGAGTCCAGTTTTAGTTTCCGATGCTTCACTTCAGGTTTACTGTGTCCCTTGGACCTTCTTATTGACGATGAAACACAGAAATTGCATCCGAATTTAATACAAAAGGCACAATTGCGACATAAGTACAAGAGGACTGACACTTTCACTTTCTATGAATTGAACCTCTCCTGTGAGTCCAGTTTTAGATTCCGATGCTTCACCTCAGGTTTACTGCAACCCTTGGACATTCTTATTGACGATGAAACACAGAAATTGCATCCGAATTTAATACAAATGGCACAATGCCGACTTAAGTACAAGAGGGCTGACACTCTCACTTTCTATGATTCGAACCTCTCCTGTGAGGTCAGATTTAGATTCCGATGCTTCACTTCAGGTTTACTGTATCCCTTGGACCTTCTTATTGACGATAAAACACGAAAATCGCATCCGAATTTAATACAAATGGCACAATGGCGACTTAAGTACAAGAGGACTGACACTCGCACTTTCTATGATTTGAACCTCTCCTGTGAGACCGGTTTTAAATTCCGATGCTTCACTTCAGGTTTACTGTAACCCTTGGACCTTCTTATTGACGATGAGACACTGAAATTCAATCCGAATTTAATACAAAAATCACAATGGCGGCGTAAGTACAGGAGGACTGACACTCTCACTTTCTATGATTTGAACATCTCCTGTGAGTACAGTTCTAGATTCCGATGCTTCACTTCAGGTTTACTGTTTCCCTTGGACGTTCTTATTGACGATGAAACACAGAAATTGCATCGGAATTAAATTCAAAAGGCACAGTGCCGACCTAAGTAGAAGAGGACTAATACTCTCGCTTTCTATGATTTGAACCTCTCCTGTGAGTCCAGTTTTAGATTCCGATGCTTCACTTCAGGTTTACTGTATACCTTGCAGCTTCTTGTTGACGATGAAACACAGAAATTGCATCGGAATTAAATTCAAAAGGCACAATGCCGACTTAAGTACAAGAGGGCTGACACTCTAACATTCTATGATTTGAACCTCTCCTGTGAGTCCAGTTTTAGATTCCGATACTACACTTCAGGTTTACTGTATCCCCTGGACCTTCTTATTGACGATGAAACACAGAGTTTGCATCCGAATTTAATACAAAAGGCACAATGCCGACTTAAGTACAAGAGGACTGACACTCTAACTTTCTATGATTTGAACCTCTCCTGTGAGTCCAGTTTTGGATTCCGATACTTCACTTCAGGTTTACTGTATCCCTTGGACCTTCTTATTGACGATGAAACACAGAAATTGCATCCGAATTAAATTCAAAACGCACAATGCCGACTTAAGCAAAAGAGGACTGACACTCTCACTTTCTATGATTTGAACCTCTCCTGTGAGTACAGTTTTAGATTCCGATGCTTCACTTCAGGTTTACTGTATCCCTTGGACCTTCTTATTGACGATGAAACACAGAAATTGCATCGGAATTAAATTCAAAAGGCATAATGCCGACATAAGTACAAGAGCACTGACACTCTAACTTTCTATGATTTGAACCTCTCCTGTGAGTCCAGTTTTAGATTCCGATGCTTCACTTCAGGTTAACTGTATCCCTTGGACCTTCTTAGTGACGATGAAACACAGAGTTTGCATCCGAATTTAATACAAAAGGCACTATTCCGACTTAAGTACAAGAGGACTGACACTCTAACTGTCTATGATTTGAACCTCTCCTGTGAGTCCAGTTTTGGATTCCGATGCTTCACTTCAGGTTTACTACATCCCTTGGACCTTCTTATTGACGATGAAACATAGAAATTGCATCCGAATTTAATACAAAAGGCACAATGGCGACTTAAGTACAAAAGGACTGACACTCTCACTTTCTATGATTTGAACCTCTCCTGTGAGTCCAGTTTTAGTTTCCGATGCTTCACTTCAGGTTTACTGTGTCCCTTGGACCTTCTTATTGACGATGAAACACAGAAATTGCATCCGAATTTAATACAAAAGGCACAATTGCGACATAAGTACAAGAGGACTGACACTTTCACTTTCTATGAATTGAACCTCTCCTGTGAGTCCAGTTTTAGATTCCGATGCTTCACCTCAGGTTTACTGCAACCCTTGGACATTCTTATTGACGATGAAACACAGAAATTGCATCCGAATTTAATACAAATGGCACAATGCCGACTTAAGTACAAGAGGGCTGACACTCTCACTTTCTATGATTCGAACCTCTCCTGTGAGGTCAGATTTAGATTCCGATGCTTCACTTCAGGTTTACTGTATCCCTTGGACCTTCTTATTGACGATAAAACACGAAAATCGCATTCGAATTTAATACAAATGGCACAATGGCGACTTAAGTACAAGAGGACTGACACTCGCACTTTCTATGATTTGAACCTCTCCTGTGAGACCGGTTTTAAATTCCGATGCTTCACTTCAGGTTTACTGTATCTTGGACCTTGTTATTGACGTTGAAACACAGAAAATGAATCCGAATTTAATACAAAAAGACAATGGCGGCTTAAGTACAAGAGGACTGACACTCTCACTTTCTATGATTTGAACATCTCCTGTGAGTCCAGTTCTAGATTCCGATGCTTCACTTCAGGTTTACTGTTTCCCTTGGACGATCTTATTGACGATGAAACACAGAAATTGCATCGGAATTAAATTCAAAAGGCACAGTGCCGACCTAAGTAGAAGAGGACTAATACTCTCACTTTCTATGATTTTAACCTCTCCTGTGAGTCCAGTTTTAGATTCCGATGCTTCACTTCAGGTTTACTGTATACCTTGCAGCTTCTTATTGACGATGAAACACAGAAATTGCATCGGAATTAAATTCAAATATGCACAATGCCGACTTAAGTACAAGAGGACTGACACTCTAACTTTCTATGATTTGAACCTCTCCTGTGAGTCCAGTTTTAGATTCCGATGCTTCACTTCATGTTTACTGTATCCCTTGGACCTTCTTATTGACGATGAAACACAGAGTTTGCATCCGAATTTAATACAAAAGGCACAATGCCGACTTAAGTACAAGAGGACTGACACTCTAACTTTCTATGATTAGAACCTCACCTGTGAGTCCAGTTTGGATTCCGTTGCTTCACTTCAGGTTTACTGTATCCCTTGGACCTTTTTATTGACGATGAAACACAGAAATTGCATCCGAATTAAATTCAAAACGCACAATGCCGACTTAAGCGAAAGAGGACTGACACTCTCACTTTCTATGATTTGAACCTCTCCTGTGAGTCCAGTTTTGGATTCCGATACTTCACTTCAGGTTTACTGTATCCCTTGGACCTTCTTATTGACGATGAAACACAGAAATTGCAACCGAATTTAATACAAAAGGCACAATGGCGACTTAAGTACAAGAGGACTGACACTCTCACTTTCTATGATTTGAACCCCTCCTGTGAGTCAAGTTTTAGTTTCCAATGCTTCACTTCAGGTTTACTGTATCCCTTGGACCTTCTTATTGACGATGAAACACAGAAATTGCATCCGAACTTAATACAAAAGGCACAATGGCGGCTTAAGTACAAGAGGACTGACACTTTCACATTCTATGATTTGAACCTCTCCTGTGAGTACAGTTTTAGATTCCGATGCTTCAGTTCAGGTTTACTGTATCCCTTGGACCTTCTTATTGACGATGAAACACAGAAATTGCATCGGAATTAAATTCAAAAGGCATAATGCCGACTTAAGTACAAGAGCACTGACACTCTAACTTTCTATGATTTGAACCTCTCCTGTGAGTCCAGTTTTAGATTCCGATGCTTCACTTCAGGTTTACTGTATCCCTTGGACCTTCCTAGTGACGATGAAACACAGAGTTTGCATCCGAATTTAATACAAAAGGCACAATTCCGACTTAAGTACAAGAGGACTGACACTCTAACTTTCTTTGATTTGAACCTCTCCTGTGAGTCCAGTTTTGGATTCCGATGCTTCACTTCAGGTTTACTATATCCCTTGGACCTTTTTATTGACGATGAAACATAGAAATTGCATCCGAATCTAATACAAATGGCACAATGCCGACTTAAGTACAAGAGGGCTGACACTCTCACTTTCTATGATTCGAACCTCTCCTGTGAGGTCAGATTTAGATTCCGATGCTTCACTTCAGGTTTACTGTATCCCTTGGACCTTCTCATTGACGATAAAACACGAAAATCGCATCCGAATTTAATACAAATGGCACAATGCCGACTTAAGTACAAGAGGACTGACACTCGCACTTTCTATGATTTGAACCTCTCCTGTGAGACCGGTTTTAAATTCCGATGCTTCACTTCAGGTTTACTGTATCTTGGACCTTCTTATTGACGATGAAACACAGAAAATGAATCCGAATTTAATACAAAAATGACAATGGCGGCTTAAGTACAAGAGGACTGACACTCTCACTTTCTATGATTTGAACATCTCCTGTGAGTCCAGTTCTAGATTCCGATGCTTCACTTCAGGTTTACTGTTTCCCTTGGACGTTTTTATTGACGATGAAACACAGAAATTGCATCGGAATTAAATTCAAAAGCCACAGTGCCGACCTAAGTAGAAGAGGACTAATACTCTCACTTTCTATGATTTTAACCTCTCCTGTGAGTCCAGTTTTAGATTCCGATGCTTCACTTCAGGGTTACTGTATACCTTGCAGCTTCTTATTGACGATGAAACACAGAAATTGCATCGGAATTAAATTCAAAAGGCACAATGCCGACTTAAGTACAAGAGGACTGACACTCTAACTTTCTATGATTTGAACCTCTCCTGTGAGTCCAGTTTTAGATTCCGATGCTTCACTTCATGTTTACTGTATCCCTTGGACCCTCTTATTGACGATGAAACACAGAGTTTGCATCCGAATTTAATACAAAAGGCACAATGCCGACTTAAGTACAAGAGGACTGACACTCTAACTTTCTATGATTTGAACCTCTCCTGTGAGTCCAGTTTGGATTCCGATGCTTCACTTCAGGTTTACTGTATCCCTTGGACCTTTTTTTGACGATGAAACACAGAAATTGCATCCGAAATAAATTCAAAACGCACAATGCCGACTTAAGCGAAAGAGGACTGACACTCTCACTTTCTATGATTTGAACCTCTCCTGTGAATCCAGTTTTAGATTCCGATGCTTCACTTCAGGTTTACTGTATCCCTTGGACCATCTTATTGACGATGAAACACAGAAATTGCATCGGAATTAAATTCAAAAGGCATAATGCCGACTTAAGTACAAGAGCACTGACTCTCTAACTTTCTATGATTTGAACCTCTCCTGTGGGTCGAGTTTTCGATTCCGATGCTTCACTTCAGGTTTACTGTATCCCTTGGACCTTCTTAGTAACGATGAAACACAGAGTTTGCATCCGAATTTAATACAAAAGGCACAATACCGACTTAAGTACAAGAGGACTGACACTCTCACTTTCTATGATTTGAACCTCTCCTGTGAGTCCAGTTTTAGTTTCCGATGCTTCACTTCAGGTTTACTGTATCCCTTGGACCTTCTTATTGACGATGAAACACAGAAATTGCATCGGAATTAAATTCAAAAGGCACAATGCCGACTTAAGTACAAGAGGACTGACATTCTAACTTTCTATGATTTGAACCTCTCCTAAGAGACCAGTTTTAGATTCTGATGCTTCAATTCAGGTTTACTGTATCCCTTGGACCTTCTTATTGACGATGAAACACAGAAATTGCATCCGAACTTAATACAAAAGGCACAATGGCGGCTTAAGTACATGAGGGCTGACACTTTCACATTCTATGATTTGAACCTCTCCTGCGAGTCCAGTTTTAGATTCCGATGCTTCACTTCAGGTTTACTGTATCCCTTGGACCTTCTTATTGACGTTGAAACACAGAAATTGCATCCGAATTTAATGCAAATGGCACAATGCCGACTTAAGTACAAGAGGACTGACACTCTAACACTCTATGATTCGAACCTCTCCTGTGAGGTCACATTTAGATTTCGATGCTTCACTACAGGTTTACTGTATACCTTGCACCTTGTTATTGACGATGAAACACAGAAATTGCATCGGAATTAAATTCAAAAGACACAATGCCGTCTTAAGTACAAGAGGACTGACACCCTCACTTTCTATGATGTGAACCTCTCCTGTGGGTCCAGTTTTAGATTCCGATGCTTCACTTCAGGTTTACTGTATCCCTTGGACCTTCTTATTGACGATGAAACACAGAAATTGCATCCGAATTTAATACAAAAAACACAATGGCGACTTAAGTACAAGAGGACTGACGCTCTCACTTTCTATGATTTGAACATCTCCTGTGAGCCCAGTTTTAGATTCCGACGCTTCACTTCTGGTTTACTGTATCCCTTGGAATTTCTTGTTGACGATGAAACACATAAATTGCATCGGAATCAAATTCAAAACGCACAATGCCGACATAAGTAAAAGAGGACTGACACTCTCACTTTCTATGATTTGAACCTCTCCTGTGAGTCCAGTTTTAGATTCCGATGCTTCACTTCAGGTTTACTGTATCCCTTGGATATTCTTATTGACGATGAAACCCAGAAATTGCATCGGAATTAAATACAAAATGCACAATGGCGACATAAGTACAAGAGGACTGACACTTTCACTTTCTATGAATTGAACCTCTCCTATGAGTCCAGTTTTAGATTCCGATGCTTCACCTCAGGTTTACTGTATCCCTTGGACATTCTTATTGACGATGAAACACAGAAATTGAATCCGAATTTAATACAAATGGCACAATGCCGACTTAAGTACAAGAGGGCTGACACTCTCACTTTCTATGATTCGAACCTCTCCTGTGAGGTCAGATTTAGATTCCGATGCTTCACTTCAGGTTTACTGTATCCCTTGGACCTTCTTATTGACTATAAAACACGGAAATCGCATCCGAATTTAATACAAATGGCACAATGCCGACTTAAGTACAAGAGGACTGACACTCGCACTTTCTATGATTTGAACCTCTCGTGTGAGACCGGTTTTAAATTCCGATGCTTCACTTCAGGTTTACTGTATCCCTTGGACCTTCTTATTGACGATGAAACACAGAAATTGAATCCGAATTTAATACAAAAATCACAATGGCGACTTAAGTACAAGAGGACTGACACTCGCACTTTCTATGATTTGAACATCTCCTGTGAGTCCAGTTCTAGATTCCGATGCTTCACTTCAGGTTTACTGTATCCCTTGGACCTTCTTATTGACGATGAAACACAGAAATTGCATCCGAATTAAATTCAAAAAGCACAATGCCGACTTAAGCAAAAGAGGACTGACACTCTCACTTTCTATGATTTGACCCCTCTCCTGTGAGTCCAGTTTTAGATTCCGATGCTTCACTTCAGGTTTGCTGTATACCTTGCACCTTCTTAATGACGATGAAACACAGAAATTGCATCCGAATTTAATACAAAAGGCACAATGCCGACTTAAATACAAGAGGACTGACATTCTAAATTTCTATGATTTGAACCTCTCCTGTGAGTCCAGTTTTAGATTCCGATGCTTCACTTCAGGTTTACTGTATCCCTTGGATCTTCTTATTGACGATGAAACCCAGAAATTGCATCGGAAATAAATTCAAAAAAGCACAATGCCGACTTAAGTACAAGATGACTGACACTCTAACTTTCTATGATTTGAACCTCTCCTGTGAGTCCAGTTTTAGGTTCCGATGCTTCACTTCAGGTTTACTGTTTCCTTTGGACCTTCTTATTGACGATGAAACGCAGAGTTTGCATCCGAATTTAATACAAAAGGCACAATGCCGACTTAAGTACAAGAGGACTGACACTCTAACTTTCTATGATTTGAACCTCTCCTGTGAGTCCAGTTTTGGATTCCGATGCTTCACTTCAGGTTTACTGTATACCTTGGACCTTCTTATTGACGATGAAACACTGAAATTGCATCCAAATTTAATACAAAAGGCACAATGGCGACTTAAGTACAAGAGGACTGACTCTTTCACTTTCTATGAATTGAACCTCTCCTGTGAGTCCAGTTTTAGATTCCGATGCTTCACCTCTGGTTTACTGTATCCCTTGGACATTCTTATTGACGATGAAACACAGAAATTGCATCCGAATTTAATACAAATGGCACAATGCTGACTTAAGTACAAGAGGGCTGACACTCTCACTTTCTATGATTCGAACCTCTCCTGGGAGGTCAGATTTAGATTCCGAAGCTTCACTTCAGGTTTACTGTATCCCATAAACCTTCTTATTGACGATAAAACACGGAAATCGCATCCGAATTTAATACAAATGGCACAATGCCGACTTAAGTACAAAAGGACTGACACTCGCACTTTCTATTGTTTGAACATCTCCTGTGAGACCGGTTTTAAATTCCGATGCTTTACTTCAGGTTTACTGTATCCCTTACCCCTTCTTATTGACGATGAAACACAGAAATTGAATCCGAATTTAATACAAAAATCACAATGGCGGCTTAAGTACAAGAGTACTGACACTCTCACTTTCTATGATTTGAACATCTCCTGTGAGGCCGGTTCTAGATTCCGATGCTTCACTTCAGGTTTACTGTTTCCCTTGGTCGTTCTTATTGACGATGAAACACAGAAATTGCATCGGAATTAAATTCAAAAGGGACAGTGCCGACCTAAGTAGAAGAGGACTAATACTCTCACTTTCTATGATTTGAACCTTTCGTGTGAGACCGGTTTTAAATTCCGATGCTTCACTTCAGGTTTACTGTATCCCTTGTACCTTCTTATTGACGATGAAACACAGAAATTGAATCCGAATTTAATACAAAAATCACAATGGCGGCTTAAGTACAAGAGGACTGACACTCTCACTTTCTATGATTTGAACATCTCCTGTGAGTCCAGTTCTAGATTCCGATGCTTCACTTCAGGTTTACTGTTTCCCTTGGACGTTCTTATTGACGATGAAACACAGAAATTGCATCGGAATTAAATTCAAAAGGCACAGTGCCGACCTAAGTAGAAGAGGACTAATACTCTCACTTTCTATGATTTGAACCTCTCCTGTGAGTCCAGTTTTAGATTCCGATGCTTCACTTCAGGTTTACTGTATACCTTGCAGCTTCTTATTGACGATGAAACACAGAAATTGCATCCGAATTAAATTCAAAAAGCACAATGCCGACTTAAGTACAAGAGGACTGACACTCTCACTTTCTATGATTTGAACCTCTCCTGTGAGTCCAGTTTTAGATTCCGATGCTTCACTTCAGGTTTGCTGTATACCTTGCACCTTCTTAATAACGATGAAACACAGAAATTGCATCCGAATTTAATACAAAAGGCACAATGCCGACTTAAATACAAGAGGACTGACATTCTATCTTTCTATGATTTGAACCTCTCCTCTGAGTCCAGTTTTAGATTCCGATGCTTCACTTCAGGTTTACTGTATCCCTTGGATCTTCTTATTGACGATGAAACCCAGAAATTGCATCGGAATTAAATTCAAAAGGCACAATGCCGACTTAAGTACAAGAGGACTGACACTCTAACTTTCTATGATTTGAACCTCTCCTGTGGGTCCAGTTTTAGGTTCCGATGCTTCACTTCAGGTTTACTGTTTCCCTTGGACCTTCTTATTGACGATGAAACACAGAGTTTGCATCCGAATTTAATACAAAAGGCACAATGCCGACTTAAGTACAAGAGGACTGACACTCTAACTTTCTATGATTTGAACCTCTCCTGTGAGTCCAGTTTTGGATTCCGATGCTTCACTTCAGGTTTACTGTATCCCTTGGACCTTCTTATTGTCGATGAAACACAGAAATTGCATCCGAATTAAATTCAAAAAGCACAATGCCGACTTAAGCAAAAGAGGACTGACACCCTCACTTTCTATGATTTGAACCTCTCCTGTGAGTCCAGTTTTAGATTCCGATGCTTCACTTCAGGTTTGCTGTATACCTTGCACCTTCTTAATGACGATGAAACACAGAAATTGCATCCGAATTTAATACAAAAGGCACAATGCCGACTTAAATACAAGAGAACTGACATTCTAACTTTCTATGATTTGAACCTCTCCTGTGAGTTCAGTTTTAGATTCCGATGCTTCACTTCAGGTTTACTGTATCCCTTGGATCTTCTTATTGACGATAAAACCCAGAAATTGCATCGGAATTAAATTCAAAAGGCACAATGCCGACTTAAGTACAAGAGGACTGACACTCTAACTTTCTATGATTTGAACCTCTCCTGTGAGTCCAGTTTTAGGTTCCGATGCTTCACTTCAGGTTTACTGTTTCCCTTGGACCTTCTTATTGACGATGAAACACAGAGTTTGCATCCGAATTTAATACAAAAGGCACAATGCCGACTTAAGTACAAGAGGACTGACACTCTAACTTTCTATGATTTGAACCTCTCCTGTGAGTCCAGTTTTGGATTCCGACGCTTCACTTCAGGTTTACTGTATACCTTGGACCTTCTTATTGACGATGAAACACTGAAATTGCATCCGAATTTAATACAAAAGGCACAATGGCGACTTAAGTACAAGAGGACTGACACTTTCACTTTCTATGAATTGAACCTCTCCTGTGAGTCCAGTTTTAGATTCCGATGCTTCACCTCAGGTTTACTGTATCCCTTGGACATTCTTATTGACGATGAAACACAGAAATTGCATCCGAATTTAATACAAATGGCACAATGCTGACTTAAGTACAAGAGGGCTGACACTCTCACTTTCTATGATTCGAACCTCTCCTGGGAGGTCAGATTTAGATTCCGATGCTTCACTTCAGGTTTACTGTATCCCATAAACCTTCTTATTGACGATAAAACACGGAAATCGCATCCGAATTTAATACAAATGGCACAATGCCGACTTAAGTACAAGAGGACTGACACTCGCACTTTCTATTGTTTGAACATCTCCTGTGAGACCGGTTTTAAATTCCGATGCTTTACTTCAGGTTTACTGTATCCCTTAGACCTTCTTATTGACGATGAAACACAGAAATTGGATCCGAATTTAATACAAAAATCACAATGGCGGCTTAAGTACAAGAGTTCTGACACTCTCAATTTCTATGATTTGAACATCTCCTGTGAGTCCGGTTCTAGATTCCGATGCTTCACTTCAGGTTTACTGTTTCCCTTGGACGTTCTTATTGACGATGAAACACAGAAATTGCATCGGAATTAAATTCAAAAGGCACAGTGCCGACCTAAGTAGAAGAGGACTAAAACTCACACTTTCTATGATTTGAACCTCTCCTGTGAGTCCAGTTTTAGATTCCGATACTTCACTTCAGGTTTACTGTATCCCTTGGACCTGCTTATTGACGATGAAACACGGAGTTTGCATCCGAATTTAATACAAAAGGCACAATGCCGACTTAAGTACAAGAGGACTGACACTCTAACTTTCTATTATTTGAACCTCTCCTGTGAGTCCAGTTTTGTATTCCGATGCTTCACTTCAGGTTTACTGTATCCCTTGGACCTTCTTATTGACGATGAAACACAGAAATTGCATCCGAATTTAATACAAAAGGCACAATGGAGACTTAAGTACAAGAGGACTGACACTCTCACTTTCTATGAATTGAACCTCTCCTGTGAACCCAGTTTTAGATTCCGATGCTTCACTTCAGGTTTACTGTATCCCTTGGACCTTCTTAGTGACGATGAAACACAGAGTTTGCATCCAAATTTAATACAAAAGGCACAATTCCGACATAAGTACAAGAGGACTGACACTCTAACTTTCTATGATTTGAACCTCTCCTGTGAGTCCAGTTTTGGATTCCGATGCTTCACTTCAGGTTTACTATATCCCTTGTACCTTCTTACTGACGATGAAACACAGAAATTGCATCCGAATTTAATACAAAAGGCACAATGGAGACTTAAGTACAAGAGGACTGACACTCTCACTTTCTATGAATTGAACCTCTCCTGTGAGTCCAGTTTTAGTTTCCGATGCTTCACTTCAGGTTTACTGTATCCCTTGGACCTTCTTATTGACGATGAAACACAGAAATTGCATCCGAATTTAATACAAAAGGCACAATGACGACATAAGTACAACAGGACTGACACTTTCACTTTCTATGAATTGAACCTCTCCTGTGAGTCCAGTTTTAGATTCCGATGCTTCACCTCAGGTTTACTGTATCCCTTGGACATTCTTATTGCCGATGAAACACAGAAATTGCATCCGAATTTAATACAAATGGCACAATGCCGACTTAAGTACAAGAGGGCTGACACTCTCACTTTCTATGATTCGAACCTCTCCTGTGAGGTCAGATTTAGATTCCGATGCTTCACTTCAGGTTTACTGTATCCCTTGGAGCTTCTTATTGACGATGAAACCCAGAAATTGCATCGGAATTAAATTCAAAAGGCACAATGCCGACTTAAGTACAAGAGGACTGACACTCTAACTTACTATGATTTAAACCTCTCCTGTGAGTCCAGTTTTAGGTTCCGATGCTTCACTTCAGGTTTACTGTCTCCCTTGGACCTTCTTATTGACGATGAAACACAGAGTTTGCATCCGAATTTAATACAAAAGGCACAATGCCGACTAAAGTACAAGAGGACTGACACTCTAACTTTCTGTGATTTGAACCTCTCCTGTGAGTCCAGTTTTGGATTCCGATGCTTCACTTCAGGTTTACTGTATCCCTTGGACATTCTTATTGACGATGAAACACAGAAATTGCATCCGAATTTAATACAAATGGCACAATGCTGACTTAAGTACAAGAGGGCTGACACTCTCACTTTCTATGATTCGAACCTCTCCTGGGAGGTCAGATTTAGATTCCGAAGCTTCACTTCAGGTTTACTGTATCCCATAAACCCTCTTATTGACGATAAAACACGGAAATCGCATCCGAATTTAATACAAATGGCACAATGCCGACTTGAGTACAAGAGGACTGACACTCGCACTTTCTATTGTTTGAACATCTCCTGTGAGACCGGTTTTAAATTCCGATGCTTTACTTCAGGTTTACTGTATCCCTTAGACCTTCTTATTGACGATGAAACACAGAAATTGAATCCGAATTTAATACAAAAATCACAATGGCGGCTTAAGTACAAGAGTACTGACACTCTCACTTTCTATGATTTGAACATCTCCTGTGAGTCCGGTTCTAGATTCCGATGCTTCACTTCAGGTTTACTGTTTCCCTTGGACGTTCTTATTGACGATGAAACACAGAAATTGCATCGGAATTAAATTCAAAAGGGACAGTGCCGACCTAAGTAGAAGAGGACTAATACTCTCACTTTCTATGATTTGAACCTCTCGTGTGAGACCGGTTTTAAATTCCTATGCTTCACTTCAGGTTTACTGTATCCCTTGTACCTTCTTATTGACGATGAAACACAGAAATTGAATCCGAATTTCATACAAAAATCACAATGGCGGCTTAAGTACAAGAGGACTGACACTCTCACTTTCTATGATTTGAACATCTCCTGTGAGTCCAGTTCTAGATTCCGATGCTTCACTTCAGGTTTACTGTTTCCCTTGGACGTTCTTATTGACGATGAAACACAGAAATTGCATCGGAATTAAATTCAAAAGGCACAGTGCCGACCTAAGTAGAAGAGGACTAATACTCTCACTTTCTATGATTTGAACCTCTCCTGTGAGTCCAGTTTTAGATTCCGATGCTTCACTTCAGGTTTACTGTATACCTTGCAGCTTCTTATTGACGATGAAACACAGAAATTGCATCCGAATTAAATTCAAAAAGCACAATGCCGACTTAAGTACAAGAGGACTGACACTCTCACTTTCTATGATTTGAACCTCTCCTGTGAGTCCAGTTTTAGATTCCGATGCTTCACTTCAGGTTTGCTGTATACCTTGCACCTTCTTAATGACGATGAAACACAGAAATTGCATCCGAATTTAATACAAAAGGCACAATGCCGACTTAAATACAAGAGGACTGACATTCTAACTTTCTATGATTTGAACCTCTCCTCTGAGTCCAGTTTTAGATTCCGATGCTTCACTTCAGGTTTACTGTATCCCTTGGATCTTCTTATTGACGATGAAACCCAGAAATTGCATCGGAATTAAATTCAAAAGGCACAATGCCGACTTAAGTACAAGAGGACTGACACTCTAACTTTCTATGATTTGAACCTCTCCTGTGAGTCCAGTTTTAGGTTCCGATGCTTCACTTCAGGTTTACTGTTTCCCTTGGACCTTCTTATTGACGATGAAACACAGAGTTTGCATCCGAATTTAATACAAAAGGCACAATGCCGACTTAAGTACAAGAGGACTGACACTCTAACTTTCTATGATTTGAACCTCTCCTGTGAGTCCAGTTTTGGATTCCGATGCTTCACTTCAGGTTTACTGTATCCCTTGGACCTTCTTATTGTCGATGAAACACAGAAATTGCATCCGAATTAAATTCAAAAAGCACAATGCCGACTTAAGCAAAAGAGGACTGACACCCTCACTTTCTATGATTTGAACCTCTCCTGTGAGTCCAGTTTTAGATTCCGATGCTTCACTTCAGGTTTGCTGTATACCTTGCACCTTCTTAATGACGATGAAACACAGAAATTGCATCCGAATTTAATACAAAAGGCACAATGCCGACTTAAATACAAGAGGACTGACATTCTAACTTTCTATGATTTGAACCTCTCCTGTGAGTCCAGTTTTAGATTCCGATGCTTCACTTCAGGTTTACTGAATCCCTTGGACCTTCTTATTGTCGATGAAACACAGAAATTGCATCGGAATTAAATTCAAAAGGCACAATGCCGACTTAAGTACAAGAGGACTGACACTCTAACTTTCTATGATTTGAACCTCTCCTGTGAGTCCAGTTTTAGGTTCCGATGCTTCACTTCAGGTTTACTGTTTCCCTTGGACCTTCTTATTGACGAAGAAACACAGAGTTTGCATCCGAATTTAATACAAAAGGCACAATGCCGACTTAAGTACAATAGGACTGACACTCTAACTTTCTATGATTTGAACCTCTCCTGTGAGTCCAGTTTTGGATTCCGACGCTTCACTTCAGGTTTACTGTATACCTTGGACCTTCTTATTGACGATGAAACACTGAAATTGCATCCGCATTTAATACAAATAGCACAATGGCAACTTAAGTACAAGAGGACTGGCACTTTCACTTTCTATGAATTGAACCTCTCCTGTGAGTCCAGTTTTAGATTCCGATGCTTCACCTCAGGTTTACTGTATCCCTTGGACATTCTTATTGACGATGAAACACAGAAATTGCATCCGAATTTAATACAAATGGCACAATGCTGACTTAAGTACAAGAGGGCTGACACTCTCACTTTCTATGATTCGAACCTCTCCTGGGAGGTCAGATTTAGATTCCGATGCTTCACTTCAGGTTTACTGTATCCCATAAACCTTCTTATTGACGATAAAACACGGAAATCGCATCCGAATTTAATACAAATGGCACAATGCCGACTTAAGTACAAGAGGACTGACACTCGCACTTTCTATTGTTTGAACATCTCCTGTGAGACCGGTTTTAAATTCCGATGCTTTACTTCAGGTTTACTGTATCCCTTAGACCTTCTTATTGACGATGAAACACAGAAATTGAATCCGAATTTAATACAAAAATCACAATGGCGGCTTAAGTACAAGAGTACTGACACTCTCACTTTCTATGATTTGAACATCTCCTGTGAGTCCGGTTCTAGATTCCGATGCTTCACTTCAGGTTTACTGTTTCCCTTGGACGTTCTTACTGACGATGAAACACAGAAATTGCATCGGAATTAAATTCAAAAGGCACAGTGCCGACCTAAGTAGAAGAGGACTAATACTCTCACTTTCTATGATTTGAACCTCTCCTGTGAGTCCAGTTTTAGATTCCGATACTTCACTTCAGGTTTACTGTATCCCTTGGACCTGCTTATTGACGATGAAACACAGAGTTTGCATCCGAATTTAATACAAAAGGCACAATGCCGACTTAAGTACAAGAGGACTGACACTCTAACTTTCTATGATTTGAACCTCTCCTGTGAGTCCAGTTTTGGATTCCGATGCTTCACTTCAGGTTTACTGTATCCCTTGGACCTTCTTATTGACGATGAAACACAGAAATTGCATCCGAATTAAATTCAAAACGCACAATGCCGACTTAAGCAAAAGAGGACTGACACTCTCACTTTCTATGATTTGAACCTCTCCTGTGAGTCCAGTTTTTGTTTCCGATGCTTCACTTCAGGGTTACTGTATCCCTTGGACCTTCTTATTGACGATGAAACACAGAAATTGCATCGGAATTAAATTCAAAAGGCATAATGCCGACTTAAGTACAAGAGCACTGATACTCTAACTTTCTATGATTTGAACCTCTCCTGTGAACCCAGTTTTAGATTCCGATGCTTCACTTCAGGTTTACTGTATCCCTTGGACCTTCTTAGTGACGATGAAACACAGAGTTTGCATCCAAATTTAATACAAAAGGCACAATTCCGACTTAAGTACAAGAGGACTGACACTCTAAGTTTCTATGATTTGAACCTCTCCTGTGAGTCCAGTTTTGGATTCCGATGCTTCACTTCAGGTTTACTATATCCCTTGGACCTTCTTACTGACGATGAAACACAGAAATTGCATCCGAATTTAATACAAAAGGCACAATGGAGACTTAAGTATAAGAGGACTGACACTCTCACTTTCTATGAATTGAACCTCTCCTGTGAGTCCAGTTTTAGATTCCGATGCTTCACCTCAGGTTTACTGTATCCCTTGGACATTCTTATTGACGATGAAACACAGAAATTGCATCCGAATTTAATACAAATGGCACAATGCTGACTTAAGTACAAGAGGGCTGACACTCTCACTTTCTATGATTCGAACCTCTCCTGGGAGGTCAGATTTAGATTCCGATGCTTCACTTCAGGTTTACTGTATCCCATAAACCTTCTTATTGACGATAAAACACGGAAATCGCATCCGAATTTAATACAAATGGCACAATGCCGACTTAAGTACAAGAGGACTGACACTCGCACTTTCTATTGTTTGAACATCTCCTGTGAGACCGGTTTTAAATTCCGATGCTTTACTTCAGGTTTACTGTATCCCTTAGACCTTCTTATTGACGATGAAACACAGAAATTGAATCCGAATTTAATACAAAAATCACAATGGCGACTTAAGTACAAGAGTTCTGACACTCTCAATTTCTATGATTTGAACATCTCCTGTGAGTCCGGTTCTAGATTCCGATGCTTCACTTCAGGTTTACTGTTTCCCTTGGACGTTCTTATTGACGATGAAACACAGAAATTGCATCGGAATTAAATTCAAAAGGCACAGTGCCGACCTAAGTAGAAGAGAACTAAAACTCTCACTTTCTATGATTTGAACCTCTCCTGTGGGTCCAGTTTTAGATTCCGATACTTCACTTCAGGTTTACTGTATCCCTTGGACCTGCTTATTGACGATGAAACACGGAGTTTGCATCCGAATTTAATACAAAAGGCACAATGCCGACTTAAGTACAAGAGGACTGACACTCTAACTTTCTATGATTTGAACCTCTCCTGTGAGTCCAGTTTTGGATTCCGATGCTTCACTTCAGGTTTACTGTATCCCTTGGACCTTCTTATTGACGATGAAACCCAGAAATTGCATCGGAATTAAATTCAAAAGGCACAATGCCGACTTAAGTACAAGAGGACTGACACTATAACTTACTATGATTTAAACCTCTCCTGTGAGTCCAGTTTTAGGTTCCGATGCTTCACTTCAGGTTTACTGTTTCCCTTGGACCTTCTTATTGACGATGAAACACAGAGTTTGCATCCGAATTTAATACAAAAGGCACAATGCCGACTAAAGAACAAGAGGACTGACACTCTAACTTTCTATGATTTGAACCTCTCCTGTGAGTCCAGTTTTGGATTCCGATGCTTCACTTCAGGTTTACTGAATCCCTTGGACCTTCTTATTGTCGATGAAACACAGAAATTGCATCCGAATTAAATTCAAAAAGCACAATGCCGACTTAAGCAAAAGAGGACTGACACCCTCACTTTCTGTGATTTGAACCTCTCCTGTGAGTCCAGTTTTAGATTCCGATGCTTCACTTCAGGTTTGCTGTATACCTTGCACCTTCTTAATGACGATGAAACACAGAAATTGCATCCGAATTTTATACAAAAGGCACAATGCCGACTTAAATACAAGAGGACTGACATTCTAACTTTCTATGATTTGAACCTCTCCTGTGAGTCCAGTTTTAGATTCCGATGCTTCACTTCAGGTTTGCTGTATCCCTTGGATCTTCTTATTGACGATGAAACCCAGAAATTGCATCGGAATTAAATTCAAAAGGCACAATGCCGACTTAAGTACAAGAGGACTGACACTCTAACTTTCTATGATTTGAACCTCTCCTGTGAGTCCAGTTTTAGGTTCCGATGCTTCACTTCAGGTTTACTGTTTCCCTTGGACCTTCTTATTGACGAAGAAACACAGAGTTTGCATCCGAATTTAATACAAAAGGCACAATGCCGACTTAAGTACAATAGGACTGACACTCTAACTTTCTATGATTTGAACCTCTCCTGTGAGTCCAGTTTTGGATTCCGACGCTTCACTTCAGGTTTACTGTATACCTTGGACCTTCTTATTGACGATGAAACACTGAAATTGCATCCGCATTTAATACAAATAGCACAATGGCGACTTAAGTACAAGAGGACTGGCACTTTCACTTTCTATGAATTGAACCTCTCCTGTGAGTCCAGTTTTAGATTCCGATGCTTCACCTCAGGTTTACTGTATCCCTTGGACATTCTTATTGACGATGAAACACAGAAATTGCATCCGAATTTAATACAAATGGCACAATGCTGACTTAAGTACAAGAGGGCTGACACTCTCACTTTCTATGATTCGAACCTCTCCTGGGAGGTCAGATTTAGATTCCGATGCTTCACTTCAGGTTTACTGTATCCCATAAACCTTCTTATTGACGATAAAACACGGAAATCGCATCCGAATTTAATACAAATGGCACAATGCCGACTTAAGTACAAGAGGACTGACACTCGCACTTTCTATTGTTTGAACATCTCCTGTGAGACCGGTTTTAAATTCCGATGCTTTACTTCAGGTTTACTGTATCCCTTAGACCTTCTTATTGACGATGAACACAGAAATTGAATCCGAATTTAATACAAAAATCACAATGGCGGCTTAAGTACAAGAGTACTGACACTCTCACTTTCTATGATTTGAACATCTCCTGTGAGTCCGGTTCTAGATTCCGATGCTTCACTTCAGGTTTACTGTTTCCCTTGGACGTTCTTATTGACGATGAAACACAGAAATTGCATCGGAATTAAATTCAAAAGGCACAGTGCCGACCTAAGTAGAAGAGGACTAATACTCTCACTTTCTATGATTTGAACCTCTCCTGTGAGTCCAGTTTTAGATTCCGATACTTCACTTCAGGTTTACTGTATCCCTTGGACCTGCTTATTGACGATGAAACACAGAGTTTGCATCCGAATTTAATACAAAAGGCACAATGCCGACTTAAGTACAAGAGGACTGACACTCTAACTTTCTATGATTTGAACCTCTCCTGTGAGTCCAGTTTTGGATTCCGGTGCTTCACTTCAGGTTTACTGTATCCCTTGGACCTTCTTATTGACGATGAAACACAGAAATTGCATCCGAATTAAATTCAAAACGCACAATGCCGACTTAAGCAAAAGAGGACTGACACTCTCACTTTCTATGATTTGAACCTCTCCTGTGAGTCCAGTTTTTGTTTCCGATGCTTCACTTCAGGGTTACTGTATCCCTTGGACCTTCTTATTGACGATGAAACACAGAAATTGCATCGGAATTAAATTCAAAAGGCATAATGCCGACTTAAGTACAAGAGCACTGATACTCTAACTTTCTATGATTTGAACCTCTCCTGTGAACCCAGTTTTAGATTCCGATGCTTCACTTCAGGTTTACTGTATCCCTTGGACCTTCTTAGTGACGATGAAACACAGAGTTTGCATCCAAATTTAATACAAAAGGCACAATTCCGACTTAAGTACAAGAGGACTGACACTCTAAGTTTCTATGATTTGAACCTCTCCTGTGAGTCCAGTTTTGGATTCCGATGCTTCACTTCAGGTTTACTATATCCCTTGGACCTTCTTACTGACGATGAAACACAGAAATTGCATCCGAATTTAATACAAAAGGCACAATGGAGACTTAAGTATAAGAGGACTGACACTCTCACTTTCTATGAATTGAACCTCTCCTGTGAGTCCAGTTTTAGTTTCCGATGCTTCACTTCAGGTTTACTGTATCCCTTGGACCTTCTTATTGACGATGAAACACAGAAATTGCATCCGAATTTAATACAAAAGGCACAATGACGACATAAGTACAAGAGGACTGACACTTTCACTTTCTATGAATTGAACCTCTCCTGTGAGTCCAGTTTTAGATTCCGATGCTTCACCTCAGGTTTACTGTATCCCTTGGACATTCTTATTGACGATGAAACACAGAAATTGCATCCGAATTTAATACAAATGGCACAATGCCGACTTAAGTACAAGAGGGCTGACACTCTCACTTTCTATGATTCGAACCTCTCCTGTGAGGTCAGATTTAGATTCCGATGCTTCACTTCAGGTTTACTGTATCCCTTGGACCTTCTTATTGACGATAGAACACGGAAATCGCATCCGAATATAATACAAATGGCACAATGCCGACTTAAGTACAGAGGACTGACACTCGCACTTTCTATGATTTGAACCTCTCCTGTGAGACCGGTTTTAAATTCCGATGCTTCACTTCAGGTTTACTGTATCCCTTGGACCTTCTTATTGACGATGAAACACAGAAATTGACTCCGAATTTAACACAAAAATCACAATGGCGGCTTAAGTACAAGAGGACTGACACTCTCACTTTCTATGATTTGAACATCTCCTGTGAGTCCAGTTCTAGATTCCGATGCTTCACTTCAGGTTTACTGTTTCCCTTGGACGTTCTTATTGACGATGAAACACAGAAATTGCATCGGAATTAAATTCAAAAGGCACAGTGCCGACCTAAGTAGAAGAGAACTAATACTCTCACTTTCTATTATTTGAACCTCTCCTGTGAGTCCTGTTTTAGATTCCGATGCTTCACTTCAGGTTTACTGTACACCCTGCAGCTTCTTGTTGACGATGAAACACAGAAATTGCATCGGAATTAAAGTCAAAAGGCACAATGCCGACATAAGTACAAGAGGACTGACACTCTAACTTTCTATGATTTGATCCTCTCCTGTGAGTCCAGTTTTAGATTCCGATGCTTCACTTCAGGTTTACTGTATCCCTTGGACCTTCTTATTGACGATGTAACACAGAGTTTGCATCCGAATTTAATACAAAAGGCACAATGCCGACTTAAGTACAAGAGGACAGACACTCTAACTTTCCATGATTTGAACCTCTCCTGTGAGTCCAGTTTTGGATTCCGATGCTTCACTTCAGGTTCACTGTATCCCTTGGACCTTCTTATTGTCGATGAAACACAGAAATTGCATCCGAATTAAATTCAAAACGCCCAATGCCGACTTAAGCAAAAGAGGACTGACAGTCTCACTTTCTATGATTTGAACCTCTCCTATGAGTCCAGTTTTAGATTCCGATGCTTCACTTCAGGTTTACTGTATCCCTTGCACCTTCTTATTGACGATGAAGTATAGAAATTGTATCGGAATTAAATTCAAAAGGCATAATGCCGACTTAAGTACAAGAGGACTGACACTCTAACTTTCTATGATTTGAACCTCTCCTGTGAGTCCAGTTTTGGATTACGATGCTTCACTTCAGGTTTACTGTATCCCTTGGACCTTCTTATTGACGATGAAACACAGAAATTGCATCCGAATTAAATTCAAAACGCACAATGCAGACTTAAGCTAAAGAGGACTGACACTCTCACTATCTATGGTTTGAACCTCTCCTGTGAGTCCAGTTTTTGATTCCGATGCTTCACTTCAGGTTTACTGTATCCCCTGGACCTTCTTATTGACGATGAAACACAGAAATTGCATCGGAATTAAATTCAAATGGCACAATGCCGACTTAAGTACAAGAGGACTGACATTCTAACTTTCTATGATTTGAACCTCTCCTGTGAGTCCAGTTTTAGATTCCGATGCTTCACTTAAGGTTTGCTGTATACCTTGCACCTTCTTAATGACGATGAAACACAGAAATTGCATCCGAATTTAATACAAAAGGCACAATGCCGACTTAAATACAAGAGGACTGACATTCTAACTTTCTATGATTTGAACCTCTCCTGTGAGTCCAGTTTTAGATTCCGATGCTTCACTTCAGGTTTACTGTATCCGTTGGACCTTCTTATTGACAATGAAACACAGAAAAAGCATCGAAATTAAATTCAAAAGGCACAATGCCGACTTAAGTACAAGAGGACTGACATTCTAACTTTCTATGATTTGAACCTCTCCTAAGAGACCAGTTTTAGATTCTGGTGCTTCACTTCAGGTTTACTGTATCCCTTGGACCTTCTTATTGACGATAGAACACGGAAATCGCATCCGAATATAATACAAATGGCACAATGCCGACTTAAGTACAGAGGACTGACACTCGCACTTTCTATGATTTGAACCTCTCCTGTGAGACCGGTTTTAAATTCCGATGCTTCACTTCAGGTTTACTGTATCCCTTGGACCTTCTTATTGACGATGAAACACAGAAATTGACTCCGAATTTAACACAAAAATCACAATGGCGGCTTAAGTACAAGAGGACTGACACTCTCACTTTCTATGATTTGAACATCTCCTGTGAGTCCAGTTCTAGATTCCGATGCTTCACTTCAGGTTTACTGTTTCCCTTGGACGTTCTTATTGACGATGAAACACAGAAATTGCATCGGAATTAAATTCAAAAGGCACAGTGCCGACCTAAGTAGAAGAGAACTAATACTCTCACTTTCTATGATTTGAACCTCTCCTGTGAGTCCTGTTTTAGATTCCGATGCTTCACTTCAGGTTTACTGTACACCCTGCAGCTTCTTGTTGACGATGAAACACAGAAATTGCATCGGAATTAAAGTCAAAAGGCACAATGCCGACATAAGTACAAGAGGACTGACACTCTAACTTTCTATGATTTGATCCTCTCCTGTGAGTCCAGTTTTAGATTCCGATGCTTCACTTCAGGTTTACTGTATCCCTTGGACCTTCTTATTGACGATGTAACACAGAGTTTGCATCCGAATTTAATACAAAAGGCACAATGCCGACTTAAGTACAAGAGGACAGACACTCTAACTTTCCATGATTTGAACCTCTCCTGTGAGTCCAGTTTTGGATTCCGATGCTTCACTTCAGGTTTACTGTATCCCTTGGACCTTCTTATTGTCGATGAAACACAGAAATTGCATCCGAATTAAATTCAAAACGCCCAATGCCGACTTAAGCAAAAGAGGACTGACAGTCTCACTTTCTATGATTTGAACCTCTCCTATGAGTCCAGTTTTAGATTCCGATGCTTCACTTCAGGTTTACTGTATCCCTTGCACCTTCTTATTGACGATGAAGTATAGAAATTGTATCGGAATTAAATTCAAAAGGCATAATGCCGACTTAAGTACAAGAGGACTGACACTCTAACTTTCTATGATTTGAACCTCTCCTGTGAGTCCAGTTTTGGATTCCGATGCTTCACTTCAGGTTTACTGTATCCCTTGGACCTTCTTATTGACGATGAAACACAGAAATTGCATCCGAATTAAATTCAAAACGCACAATGCAGACTTAAGCTAAAGAGGACTGACACTCTCACTATCTATGGTTTGAACCTCTCCTGTGAGTCCAGTTTTTGATTCCGATGCTTCACTTCAGGTTTACTGTATCCCTTGGACCTTCTTATTGACGATGAAACACAGAAATTGCATCGGAATTAAATTCAAATGGCACAATGCCGACTTAAGTACAAGAGGACTGACATTCTAACTTTCTATGATTTGAACCTCTCCTGTGAGTCCAGTTTTAGATTCCGATGCTTCACTTAAGGTTTGCTGTATACCTTGCACCTTCTTAATGACGATGAAACACAGAAATTGCATCCGAATTTAATACAAAAGGCACAATGCCGACTTAAATACAAGAGGACTGACATTCTAACTTTCTATGATTTGAACCTCTCCTGTGAGTCCAGTTTTAGATTCCGATGCTTCACTTCAGGTTTACTGTATCCGTTGGACCTTCTTATTGACAATGAAACACAGAAAAAGCATCGAAATTAAATTCAAAAGGCACAATGCCGACTTAAGTACAAGAGGACTGACATTCTAACTTTCTATGATTTGAACCTCTCCTAAGAGACCAGTTTTAGATTCTGGTGCTTCACTTCAGGTTTACTGTATCCCTTGGACCTTCTTATTGACGATGAAACACAGAAATTGCATCCGAACTTAATACAAAAGGCACAATGGCGGCTTAAGTACAAGACTACTGACACTTTCACATTCTATGACTTGAACCTCTCCTGTGAGTCCAGTTTTAGATTCCGATGCTTCACTTCAGGTTTACTGTATCCCTTGGACCTTCTTATTGACGATGAAACACAGAAATTGCATCTGAATTTAAAACAAATGGCACAATGCCGACTTAAGTACAAGAGGACTGACACTCTCACTCTCTATGATTCAAACCTCTCCTGTGAGGTCACATTTAGATTCCGATGCTTCACTTCAGGTTTACTGTATACCTTGCACCTTGTTATTGACGATAAAACACAGAAATTGCATCGGAATTAAATTCAAAAGGCACAATGCCGTCTTATGTACAAGAGGACTGATACCCTCACTTTCTATGATTTGAACCTCTCCTGTGAGTCCAGTTTTAGATTCCGATGCTTCACTTCAGGTTTACTGTATCCCTTGGACCTTCTTATTGACGATCAAACACAGAAATTGCATCCGAATTTAATACAAAATACACAATGGCGACTTAAGTACAAGAGGACTGACGCTCTCATTTTCTATGATTTGAACATTTCCTGTGAGTCCAGTTTTAGATTCCGACGCTTCACTTCTGGTTTACTGTATCCCTTGATATTTCTTATTGACGATGAAACACAGAAATTGCATCGGAATCAAATTCAAAACGCATCATGCCGACATAAGTAAAAGAGGACTGACACTCTCACTTTCTATGATTTCATCCTCTCCTATGAGTCCAGTTTTAGACTCCGATGCTTCACTTCAGGTTTACTGTATCCCTTGGACCTTCTTATTGACGATGAAACACAGAAATTGCATCGGAATTAAATTCAAAAGGCACAATGCCGACTTAAGTACAAGAGGACTGACACTCTAACTTTCTATGATTTGAACCTCTCCTGTGAGTCCAGTTTTCGATTCCGATGCTTCACTTCAGGTTTACTGTATCCCTTGGACCTTCGTATTGACGATGAAACACAGAGTTTGCATCCGAATTTAATACAGAAGGCACAATGCCGACTTAAGTACAAGAGGACTGACACTCTAACTCTCTATGATTTGAACCTCTCCTGTGAGTCCAGTTTTGGATTCTGATGCTTCACTTCAGGTTTACTGTATCCCTTGGACCTTCTTATTGACGATGAAACACAGAAATTGCATCCGAATTTAATTCAAAAGGCACAATGGCGACTTAAGTACAAGAGGACTGAAACTTTCACTTTCTATGAATTGAACCTCTCCTGTGAGTCCAGTTTTAGATTCCGATGCTTCACCTCAGGTTTACTGTATCCCTTGGACATTCATATTGACGATGAAACACAGAAATTGCATCCGAATTTAATACAAATGGCACAATGCCGACTTAAGTACAAGAGGGCTGACACTCTCTCTTTCTATGATTCCAACCTCTGCTGTGAGGTCACATTTAGATTCCGATGCTTCACTTCAGGTTTACTGTATCCCTTGGACCGTCTTATTGACGATAAAACACGGAAATCTATTCCGAATTTAATACAAATGGCACAATACCGACTTAAGTACAAGAGGACTGACACTCTCACTTTCTATGATTTGAACCTCTCCTGTGAGTCCAGTTTTAGATTCCGATGCTTCACTTCTGGTTTACTGTACCCTTTGGACCTTCTTATTGACGATGAAACACAGAAATTGAATCCGAAATTAATACAAAAATCACAATGGCGGCTTAAGTAGAAGAGGACTGACACTCTCACTTTCTATGATTTGAACCTATCCTGTGAGACCGGTTTTAAACTCCGATGCTTCACTTCAGGTTTACTGTATCCCTTGGACCTTCTTATTGACGATGAAACACAGAAATTGAATCCGAAATTAATACAAAAATCACAATGGCGGCTTAAGTACAAGAGGACTGACACTCTCACTTTCTATGATTTGAACCACTCCTGTGAGTCCAGTTTTAGTTTCCGATGCTTCACTTCTGGTTTACTGTACCCCTTGGACCTTCTTATTGACGATGAAACACAGAGTTTGCATCCGAATTTAATACAAAAGGCACAATACCGACTCAAGAACAAGAGGACTGACACTCTGACTTTCTATGATTTGAACCTCACCTGTGAGTCCAGTTTTGGATTCCGATGCTTCACTTCAGGTTTACTGTATCCCTACGACCCTCTTATTGACGATGAAACACAGAAATTGCATCGGAATTAAATTCCAAAGGCACAATGCCGTCTTAAGTACAAGAGGACTGACACCCTCACTTTCTATGATTTGAACCTCTCCTGTGAGTCCAGTTTTAGGTTCCGATGCTTCACTTCAGGTTTACTGTATCCCTTGGACCTTCTTATTGACGATGAAACACAGAAATTGCATCCGAATTTAATACAAAAAACACAATGGCGACTTTAGAACAAGAGGACTGACGCTCTCACTTTCTATGATTTGAACATCTCTTGTGAGTGCAGTTTTAGATTCCGACGCTTCACTTCTGGTTTACTGTATCCCTTGATATTTCTTATTGACGATGAAACACAGAAATTGCATCGGAATTAAATTCAAAAGGCACAATGCCGACTTAAGTACAAGAGGACTGACATTCTAAATTTCTATGATTTGAACCTCTCCTGTGAGTCCAGTTTTAGATTCCGATGCTTCACTTCAGGTTTGCTGTATACCTTGCACCTTCTTAATGACGATGAACCACAGAAATTGCATCCGAATTTAATAGAAAAGGCACAATGCCGACTTAAATACAAGAGGACTGACATTCTAACTTTCTATGATTTGAACCTCTCCTGTGAGTCCAGTTTTAGATTCCGATGCTTCACTTCAGGTTTACTGTATCCCTTGCACCTTCTTATTGACGATGAAACATAGAAATTGTATCGGAATTAAATTCAAAAGGCATAATGCCGACTTAAGTACAAGAGGACTGACACTCTAACTTTCTATGATTTGAACCTCTCCTGTGAGTCCAGTTTTGGATTACGATGCTTCTCTTCAGGTTTACTGTATCCCTTGGACCTTCTTATTGACGATGAAACACAGAAATTGCATCCGAATTTAATACAAAAGACACAATGGCGACTTAAGTACAAGAGGACTGACACTCTCACTTTCTATGATTTGAACCTCTCCTGTGAGTCCAGTTTTAGTTTCCGATGCCTCACTTCAGGTTTACTGTATCCCTTGGATCTTCTTATTGACGATGAAACACAGAAATTGCATCGGAATTAATTTCAAAAGGCACAATGCTGACTTAAATACAAGAGGACTGACACACTATTTTTCTATGATTTGAACCTCTCCTGTGAGTCCAGTTTTGGATTCCGATGCTTCACTTCAGGTTTACTATATCCCTAGGACCCTCTTATTGACGATGAAACACAGAAATTGCATTCGAATTTAGTACAAAAGGCACAATGGCGACTTAAGTAAAGGAGGACTGACACTCTCGCTTTCCATGATTTGAACCTCTCCTGTGAGTCCAGTTTTAGATTCCGATGCTTCACTTCAGGTTTACTGTATCCCTTGGACCTTCTTATTGACGATGAAACACAGAGTTTGCATCCGAATTTAATACAAAAGGCACAATGCCGACTTAAGTACAAGAGGACTGACACTCTAACTTTCTATGATTTGAACCTCTCCTGTGAGTCCAGTTTTAGATTCCGATGCTTCACTTCAGGTTTACTGTATCCCTTGGACCTTCTTATTGACGATGAAACACAGAAATTGCATCCGAATTAAATTGAAAACGCACAATGCAGACTTAAGCAAAAGAGGACTGACACTCTCACTTTCTATGGTTTGAACCTCTCCTGTGAGTCCAGTTTTTGATTCCGATGCTTCACTTCAGGTTTACTGTATCCCTTGGACCTTCTTATTGACGATGAAACACAGAAATTGCATCGGAATTAAATTCAAAAGGCACAATGCCGACTTAAGTACAAGAGGACTGACATTCTAACTTTCTATGATTTGAACCTCTCCTGTGAGTCCAGTTTTAGATTCCGATGCTTCACTTAAGGTTTGCTGTATACCTTGCACCTTCTTAATGACGATGAAACACAGAAATTGCATCCGAATTTAATACAAAAGGCACAATGCCGACTTAAATACAAGAGGACTGACATTCTAACTTTCTATGATTTGAACCTCTCCTGTGAGTCCAGTTTTAGATTCCGATGCTTCACTTCAGGTTTACTGTATCCGTTGGACCTTTCATATTGACAATGAAACACAGAAAAAGCATCGAAATTAAATTCAAAAGGCACAATGCCGACTTAAGTACAAGAGGACTGACATTCTAACTTTCTATGATTTGAACCTCTCCTAAGAGACCAGTTTTAGATTCTGGTGCTTCACTTCAGGTTTACTGTATCCCTTGGACCTTCTTATTGACGATGAAACACAGAAATTGCACCCGAACTTAATACAAAAGGCACAATGGCGGCTTAAGTACAAGACTACTGACACTTTCACATTCTATGACTTGAACCTCTCCTGTGAGTCCAGTTTTAGATTCCGATGCTTCACTTCAGGTTTACTGTATCCCTTGGACCTTCTTATTGACGATGAAACACAGAAATTGCATCTGAATTTAAAACAAATGGCACAATGCCGACTTAAGTACAAGAGGACTGACACTCTCACTCTCTATGATTCAAACCTCTCCTGTGAGATCAGATTTAGATTCCGATGCTTCACTTCAGGTTTACTGTATACCTTGCACCTTGTTATTGACGATAAAACACAGAAATTGCATCGGAATTAAATTCAAAAGGCACAATGCCGTCTTATGTACAAGAGGAATGACACCCTCACTTTCTATGATTTGAACCTCTCCTGTGAGTCCAGTTTTAGATTCCGATGCTTCACTTCAGGTTTACTGTATCCCTTGGACCTTCTTATTGACGATCAAACACAGAAATTGCATCCGAATTTAATACAAAATACACAATGGCGACTTAAGTACAAGAGGACTGACGCTCTCATTTTCTATGATTTGAACATCTCCTGTAAGTCCAGTTTTAGATTCCGACGCTTCACTTCTGGTTTACTGTATCCCTTGATATTTCTTATTGACGATGAAACACAGAAATTGCATCGGAATCAAATTCAAAACGCATCATGCCGACATAAGTAAAAGAGGACTGACACTCTCACTTTCTATGATTTGAACCTCTCCTTTGAGTCCAGTTTTAGACTCCGATGCTTCACTTCAGGTTTACTGTATCCCTTGGACCTTCTTATTGACGATGAAACACAGAAATTGCATCGGAATTAAATTCAAAAGGCACAATGCCGACTTAAGTACAAGAGGACTGACACTCTAACTTTCAATGATTTGAACCTCTCCTGTGAGTCCAGTTTTCGATTCCGATGCTTCACTTCAGGTTTACTGTTTCCCTTGGACCTTCGTATTGACGATGAAACACAGAGTTTGCATCCGAATTTAATACAGAAGGCACAATGCCGACTTAAGTACAAGAGGACTGACACTCTAACGCTCTATGATTTGAACCTCTCCTGTGAGTCCAGTTTTGGATTCCGATGCTTCACTTCAGGTTTACTGTATCCCTTGGACCTTCTTATTGACGATGAAACACAGAAATTGCATCCGAATTTAATACAAAAGGCACAATGGCGACTTAAGTACAAGAGGACTGACACTTTCACTTTCTATGAATTGAACCTCTCCTGTGAGTCCAGTTTTAGATTCCGATGCTTCACCTCAGGTTTACTGTATCCCTTGGACATTCTTATTGACGATGAAACACAGAAATTGCATCCGAATTTAATACAAAAGGCACAATGCCGACTTAAGTACAAGAGGGCTGACACTCTCTCTTTCTATGATTCCAACCTCTGCTGTGAGGTCACATTTAGATTCCGATGCTTCACTTCAGGTTTACTGTATCCCTTGGACCGTCTTATTGACGATAAAACACGGAAATCTCATCCGAATTTAATACAAATGGCACAATACCGACTTAAGTACAAGAGGACTGACACTCTCACTTTCTATGATTTGAACCTCTCCTGTGAGTCCAGTTTTAGATTCCGATGCTTCACTTCTGGTTTACTGTACCCCTTGGACCTTCTTATTGACGATGAAACACAGAAATTGAATCCGAAATTAATACAAAAATCACAATGGCGGCTTAAGTAGAAGAAGACTGACACTCTCACTTTCTATGATTTGAACCTATCCTGTGAGACCGGTTTTAAACTCCGATGCTTCACTTCAGGTTTACTGTATCCCTTGGACGTTCTTATTGACGATGAAACACAGAAATTGAATCCGAAATTAATACAAAAATCACAATGGCGGCTTAAGTACAAGAGGACTGACACTCTCACTTTCTATGATTTGAACCTCTCCTGTGAGTCCAGTTTTAGATTCCGATGCTTCACTTCTGGTTTACTGTACCCCTTGGACCTTCTTATTGACGATGAAACACAGAGTTTGCATCCGAATTTAATACAAAAGGCACAATACCGACCCAAGAACAAGAGGACTGACACTCTGACTTTCTATGATTTGAACCTCACCTGTGAGTCCAGTTTTAGATTCCGATGCTTCACTTCAGGTTTACTGTATCCGTTGGACCTTCTTATTGACAATGAAACACAGAAAAAGCATCGAAATTAAATTCAAAAGGCACAATGCCGACTTAAGTACAAGAGGACTGACATTCTAACTTTCTATGATTTGAACCTCTCCTAAGAGACCAGTTTTAGATTCTGGTGCTTCACTTCAGGTTTACTGTATCCCTTGGACCTTCTTATTGACGATGAAACACAGAAATTGCATCCGAACGTAATACAAAAGGCACAATGGCGGCTTAAGTACAAGACTACTGACACTTTCACATTCTATGACTTGAAGTTCTCCTGTGAGTCCAGTTTTAGATTCCAATGCTTCACTTCAGGTTTACTGTATCCCTTGGACCTTCTTATTGACGATGAAACACAGAAATTGCATCTGAATTTAAAACAAATGGCACAATGCCGACTTAAGTACAAGAGGACTGACACTCTCACTCTCTATGATTCAAACCTCTCCTGTGAGGTCAGATTTTGATTCCGATGCTTCACTTCAGGTTTACTGTATACCTTGCACCCTGTTATTGACGATAAAACACAGAAATTGCATCGGAATTAAATTCAAAAGGCACAATGCCGTCTTATGTACAAGAGGACTGACACGCTCACCTTCTATGATTTGAACCTCTCCTGTGAGTCCAGTTTTAGATTCCGATGCTTCACTTCAGGTTTACTGTATCCCTTGGACCTTCTTATTGACGATCAAACACAGAAATTGCATCCGTATTTAATACAAAATACACAATGGCGACTTAAGTACAAGAGGACTGACGCTCTCATTTTCTATGATTTGAACATCTCCTGTGAGTCCAGTTTTAGATTCCGACGCTTCACTTCTGGTTTACTGTATCCCTTGATATTTCTTATTGACGATGAAACACAGAAATTGCATCGGAATCAAATTCAAAACGCATCATGCCGACATAAGTAAAAGAGGACTGACACTCTCACTTTCTATGATTTGAACCTCTCCTTTGAGTCCAGTTTTAGACTCCGATGCTTCACTTCAGGTTTACTGTATCCCTTGGACCTTCTTATTGACGATGAAACACAGAAATTGCATCGGAATTAAATTCAAAAGGCACAATGCCGACTTAAGTACAAGAGGACTGACACTCTAACTTTCTATGATTTGAACCTCTCCTGTGAGTCCAGTTTTCGATTCCGATGCTTCACTTCAGGTTTACTGTTTCCCTTGGACCTTCGTATTGACGATGAAACACAGAGTTTGCATCCGAATTTAATACAGAAGGCACAATGCCGACTTAAGTACAAGAGGACTGACACTCTAACTCTCTATGATTTGAACCTCTCCTGTGAGTCCAGTTTTGGATTCCGATGCTTCACTTCAGGTTTACTGTATCCCTTGGACCTTCTTATTGACGATGAAACACAGAAATTGCATCCGAATTTAATACAAAAGGCACAATGGCGACTTAAGTACAAGAGGACTGACACTTTCACTTTCTATGAATTGAACCTCTCCTGTGAGTCCAGTTTTAGATTCCGATGCTTCACCTCAGGTTTACTGTATCCCTTGGACATTCTTATTGACGATGAAACACAGAAATTGCATCCGAATTTAATACAAATGGCACAATACCGACTTAAGTACAAGAGGGCTGACACTCTCTCTTTCTATGATTCCAACCTCTGCTGTGAGGTCACATTTAGATTCCGATGCTTCACTTCAGGTTTACTGTATCCCTTGGACCGTCTTATTGACGATAAAACACGGAAATCTCATCCGAATTTAATACAAATGGCACAATACCGACTTAAGTACAAGAGGACTGACACTCTCACTTTGTATGATTTGAACCTCTCCTGTGAGTCCAGTTTTAGATTCCGATGCTTCACTTCTGGTTTACTGTACCCCTTGGACCTTCTTATTGACGATGAAACACAGAAATTGAATCCGAAATTAATACAAAAATCACAATGGCGGCTTAAGTAGAAGAGGACTGACACTCTCACTTTCTATGATTTGAACCTCTCCTGTGAGTCCAGTTTTAGATTCCGATGCTTCACTTCTGGTTTACTGTACCCCTTGGACCTTCTTATTGACGATGAAACACAGAGTTTGCATCCGAATTTAATACAAAAGGCACAATACCGACCCAAGAACAAGAGGACTGACACTCTGACTTTCTATGATTTGAACCTCACCTGTGAGTCCACTTTTGGATTCCGATGCTTCACTTCAGGTTTACTGTATGACTAGGACCCTCTTATTGACGATGAAACACAGAAAATGCATCCGCATTTAGTACAAAAGGCACAATGGCGACTTAAGTACAAGAGGACTGACATTCTAACTTTCTATGATTTGAACCTCTCCTGTGAGTCCAGTTTTAGATTCCGATGCTTCACTTCAGATTTACTGTATCCCTTGGACCTTCTTATTGACAATGAAACACAGAAAAAGCATCGAAATTAAATTCAAAAGGCACAATGCCGACTTAAGTACAAGAGGACTGACATTCTAACTTTCTATGATTTGAACCTCTCCTAAGAGACCTGTTTTAGATTCTGGTGCTTCACTTCAGGTTTACTGTATCCCTTGGACCTTCTTATTGACGATGAAACACAGAAATTGCATCCGAACTTAATACAAAAGGCACAATCGCGGCTTAAGTACAAGAGGACTGACACTTTCACACTCTATGATTTGAACCTCTCCTGTGAGTCCAGTTTTAGATTCCGATGCTTCACTTCAGGTATACTGTATACCTTGCACCTTGTTATTGACGATGAAACACAGAAATTGCATCGGAATTAAATTCCAAAGGCACAATGCCGTCTTAAGTACAAGTGGACTGACACCCTCACTTTCTATGATTTGAACCTCTCCAGTGAGTCCAGTTTTAGGTTCCGATGCTTCACTTCAGGTTTACTGTATCCCTTGGACCTTCTTATTGACGATGAAACACAGAAATTGCATCCGAATTTAATACAAAAAACACAATGGCGACTTTAGAACAAGAGGACTGACGCTCTCACTTTCTATGATTTGAACTTCTCCTGTGAGTCCAGTTTTAGATTCCGACGCTTCATTTCTGGTTTACTGTATCCCTTGATATTTCTTATTGACGATGAAACACAGAAATTGCATCGGAATTAAATTCAAAAGGCACAATGCCGACTTAAGTACAAGAGGACTGACATTCTAACTTTCTATGATTTGAACCTCTCCTGTGAGTCCAGTTTTAGATTCCGATGCTTCACTTCAGGTTTGCTGTATACCTTGCACCTTCTTAATGACGATGAAACACAGAAATTGCATCCAAATTTAATACAAAAGGCACAATGCCGACTTAAATACAAGAGGACTGACATTCTAACTTTCTATGATTTAAACCTCTCCTGTGAGTCCAGTTTTAGATTCCGATGCTTCACTTCAGGTTTACTGTATCCCTTGGACCTTCTTATTGACAATGAAACACAGAAAAAGCATCGAAATTAAATTCAAAAGGCATAATGCCGACTTAAGTACAAGAGGACTGACATTCTAACTTTCTATGATTTGAACCTCTCCTAAGAGACCAGTTTTAGATTCTGGTGCTTCACTTCAGGTTTACTGTATCCCTTGGACCTTCTTATTGACGATGAAACACAGAAATTGCATCCGAACTTAATACAAAAGGCACAATGGCGGCTTAAGTACAAGAGGACTGACACTTTCACATTCTATGACTTGAACCTCTCCTGTAAGTCCAGTTTTAGATTCCGATGCTTCACTTCAGGTTTACTGTATCCCTTGGACCTTCTTATTGACGATGAAACACAGAAATTGCATCTGAATTTAAAACAAATGGCACAATGCCGACGTAAGTACAAGAGGACTGACACTCTCACTCTCTATGATTCAATCCTCTCCTGTGAGGTCAGATTTAGATTCCGATGCTTCACTTCAGGTTTACTGTATACCTTGCACCTTGTTATTGACGATAAAACACAGAAATTGCATCGGAATTAAATTCAAAAGGCACATTGCCGTCTTATGTACAAGAGGACTGATACCCTCACTTTCTATGATTTGAACCTCTCCTGTGAGTCCAGTTTTAGATTACGATGCTTCACTTCAGGTTTACTGTATCCCTTGGACCTTCTTATTGACGATGATACACAGAAATTGCATCCGAATTTAATACAAAAAACACAATGGCGACTTAAGTACAAGAGGACTGACGCTCTCACTTTCTATGATTTGAACATCTCCTGTGAGTCCAGTTTTAGATTCCGACGCTTCACTTCTGGTTTACTGTATCCCTTGATATTTCTTATTGACAATGAAACACAGAAATTGCATCGGAATCAAATTCAAAACGCATCATGCCGACATAAGTAAAAGAGGACTGACACTCTCACTTTCTATGATTTGAACCTCTCCTGTGAGTCCAGTTTTAGACTCCGATGCTTCACTTCAGGTTTACTGTATCCCTTGGACCTTCTTATTGACGATGAAACACAGAAATTGCATCGGAATTAAATTCAAAAGGCACAATGCCGACTTAAGTACAAGAGGACTGACACTCTAACTTTCTATGATTTGAACCTCTCCTGTGAGTCCAGTTTTCGATTCCGATGCTTCACTTCAGGTTTACTGTTTCCCTTTTACCTTCGTATTGACGATAAAACACAGAGTTTGCATCCGAATTTAATACAGAAGGCACAATGCCGACTTAAGTACAAGAGGACTGACACTCTAACTTTCTATGATTTGAACCTCTCCTGTGAGTCCAGTTTTGGATTCCGATGCTTCACTTCAGGTTTACTGTATCCCTTGGACCTTCTTATTGACGATAAAACACAGAAATTCCATCCGAATTTAATACAAAAGGCACAATGGCGACTTAAGTACAAGAGGACTGACACTTTCACTTTCTATGAATTGAACCTCTCCTGTGAGTCCAGTTTTAGATTCCGATGCTTCACCTCAGGTTTACTGTATCCCTTGGACATTCTTATTGACGATGAAACACAGAAATTGCATCCGAATTTAATACAAATGGCACAATGCCGACTTAAGTACAAGAGGGCTGACACTCTCTCTTCCTATGATTCCAACCTCTCCTGTGAGGTCACATTTAGATTCCGATGCTTCACTTCAGGTTTACTGTATCCCTTGGACCGTCTTATTGACGATAAAACACGGAAATCTCATCCGAATTTAATACAAATGGCACAATGCCGACTTAAGTACAAGAGGACTGACACTCTCACTTTCTATGATTTGAACCTCTCCTGTGAGTCCAGTTTTAGACTCCGATGCTTCACTTCTGGTTTACTGTACCCCTTGGACCTTCTTATTGACGATGAAACACAGAAATTGAATCCGAAATTAATACAAAAATCACAATGGCGGCTTAAGTACAAGAGGACTGACACTCTCACTTTCTATGATTTGAACCTATCCTGTGAGACCGGTTTTAAACTCCGATGCTTCACTTCGGGTTTACTGTATCCCTTGGACCTTCTTATTGACGATGAAACACAGAAATTGAATCCGAAATTAATACAAAAATCACAATGGCGGCTTAAGTACAAGAGGACTGACACTCTCACCTTCTATGATTTGAACCTCTCCTGTGAGTCCAGTTTTAGATTCCGATGCTTCACTTCTGGCTTACTGTACCCCTTGGACCTTCTTATTGACGATGAAACACAGAGTTTGCATCCGAATTTAATACAAAAGGCACAATACCGACTCAAGAACAAGAGGACTGACACTCTGACTTTCTATGATTTGAACATCACCTGTGAGTCCAGTTTTGGATTCCGATGCTTCACATCAGGTTTACTGTATCCCTAGGACCCTCTTATTGACGATGAAACACAGAAATTGCATCCGCATTTAGTACAAAAGGCACAATGGCGACTTAAGTACAAGAGGACTGACACTCTCACTTTCTATGATTTGAACATCTCCTGTGAGTCCAGTTCTAGATTCCGATGCTTCACTTCGGGTTTACTGTTTCCCTTGGACGTTCTTATTGACGATGGAGCACAGAAATTGCATCGGAATTAAATTCAAAAGGCACAGTGCCGACCTAAGTAGAAGAGGACTAATACTCTCACTTTCTATGATTTGAACCTCTCCTGTGAGTCCTGTTTTAGATTCCGATGCTTCACCTCAGGTGTACTGTATCCCTTGGACATTCTTATTGACGATGAAACACAGAAATTGCATCTGAATTTAATACAAATGGCACAATGTCGACTTAAGTAAAAGAGGACTGATACTCTAACATTCTATGATTTGAACCTCTCCTGTGAGTCCAGTTTTAGATTCCGATGCTTCACTTCAGGTTTGCTGTATACCTTGGACCTTCTTATTGACGATGAAACACAGAAATTGCATCCGAATTTAATACAAATGGCACAATGCCGACTTAAGTACAAGAGGATTGACACTCTCACTCTCTATGATTCAAACCTCTCCTGTGAGGTCAGATTTAGATTCCGATGCTTCACTTCAGGTATACTGTATACCTTGCACCTTGTTATTGACGATGAAACACAGAAATTGCATCCGAATTTAATACAAAAAACACAATGGCGACTTAAGGACAAGAGGACTGACGCTCTCACTTTCTATGATTTGAACATCTCCTGTGAGTCCAGTTTTAGATTCCGACGCTTCACTTCTGGTTTACTGTATCCCTTCATATTTCTTATTGACGATGAAACACAGATATAGCATCGGAATCAAATTCAAAACGGATCATAAGATATTGCATCGGAATTAAATTTAAAACGCACAATGCCGACATAAGTAAAAGGGGACTGACACTCTCACTTTCTATGATTTGAACCTCTCCTGTGAGTCCAGTTTTAGACTCCGATGCTTCACTTCAGGTTTACTGTATCCCTTGGACCTTCTTATTGACGATGAAACACAGAAATTGCATCGGAATTAAATTCAAAAGGCACAATGCCGACTAAAGTACAAGAGGACTGACACTCTAACTTTCTATGATTTGAACCTCTCCTGTGAGTCCAGTTTTCGATTCCGATGCTTCACTTCAGGTTTACTGTTTCCCTTGGACCTTCGTATTGACGATGAAACACAGAGTTTGCATCCGAATTTAATACAAAAGGCACAATGCCGACTTAAGTACAAGAGGACTGACACTCTAACTTTCTATGATTTGAACCTCTCCTGTGAGTCCAGTTTTGGATTCCGATGCTTCACTTCAGGTTTACTGTATCCCGTGGACCTTCTTATTGACGATGAAACACAGAAATTGCATCCGAATTTAATACAAAAGGCACAATGGCGACTTAAATACAAGAGGACTGAAACTTTCACATTCATTGAATTGAACCTCTCCTGTGAGTCCAGTTTTAGATTCCGATGCTTCACCTCAGGTTTACTGTATCCCTTGGACATTCTTATTGACGATGAAACACAGAAATTGCATCCGAGTTTAATACAAATGGCACAATGCCGACTTAAGTAGAAGAGGGCTGACACTCTCTCTTTCTATGATTCGAACCTCTCCTGAGAGGTCACATTTAGATTCCGATGCTTCACTTCAGGTTTACTGTATCCCTTGGACCTTCTTATTGACGATAAAACACGGAAATCTCATCCGAATTTAATACAAATGGCACAATGCCGACTTAAGTACAAGAGGACTGACACTCGCATTTTCTATGATTTGAACCTCTCCTGTGAGACCGGTTTTAAACTCCGATGCTTCACCTCAGGTTTACTGTATCCCATGGACCTTCTTATTGACGATGAAACACAGAAATTGAATCCGAATTTAATACAAAAATCACAATGGCGGCTTAAGTACAAGAGGTCTGACACTCTCACTTTCTATGAATAGAACATCTCCTGTGAGTCCAGTTCTAGATTCCGATGCTTCACTTCAGGTTTACTGTTTCCCTTGGACGTTCTTATTGACGATGGAGCACAGAAATTGCATCGGAACTAAATTCAAAAGGCACAGTGCCGACCTAAGTAGCAGAGGGTTAATACTCTCACTTTCTATGATTTGAACCTCTCCTGTGAGTCCTGTTTTAGATTCCGATGCTTCACTCCAGGTTTACTGTATACCTTGCAGCTTCTTATTGACGATGAAACACAGAAATTGCATCTGAATTTAATACAAATGGCACAATGTCGACTTAAGTAAAAGAGGACTGATACTCTAACATTCTATGATTTGAACCTCTCCTGTGAGTCCAGTTTTAGATTCCGATGCTTCACTTCAGGTTTGCTGTATACCTTGCACCTTCTTAATGACGATGAAACACAGATATTGCATCCCAATTTAATACAAAATGCACAATGCCGACTGAAGTACAAGAGGACTGACATTCTAACTTTCTATGATTTGAATCTCTCCTGTGAGTCCAGTTTTAGATTCCGATGCTTCACTTCAGGTTTACTGTATCCCTTGGACCTTCTTATTGACAATGAAACATGGAAGAAGCATCGGAAATAATTTCAAAAGGCTCAATGCCGACTTAAGTACAAGAGGACTGATACTCTAACATTCTATGATTTGAACCTCTCCTGTGAGTCCAGTTTTAGATTCCGATGCTTCACTTCAGGTTTTCTGTTTCCCTTGGACCTTCTTATTGCCGATGAAACACAGAGTTTGCATCCGAATTTAATACAAAAGGCACAATGCCGACTTAAGTACAAGAGGACTGACACTCTAACTTTCTATGATTTGAACCTCTCCTGTGAGTCCAGTTTTGGATTCCGATGCTTCACCTCAGGTTTACTGTATCCCTTGGACCTTCTTATTGACGATAAAACACGGAAATCGCATCCGAATTTAATACAAATGGCACAATGCCGACTTAAGTACAAGAGGACTGACACTCGCACTTTCTATGATTTGAACCTCTCCTGTGAGACCGGTTTTAAATTCCGATGCTTCACTTCAGGTTTACTGTATCCCTTGGACCTTCTTATTGACGATGAAACACAGAAATTGAAACCGAATTTAATACAAAAATCACAATGGTGGCTTAAGTACAAGAGGACTGACACTCTCACTTTCTATAATTTGAACATCTCCTGTGAGTCCAGTTCTAGATTCCGATGCTTCACTTCAGGTTTACTGTTTCCCTTGGACGTTCTTATTGACGATGAAACACAGAAATTGCATCGGAATTAAATTCAAAAGGCACAGTGCCGACCTAAGTAGAAGGGGACTAATACTCTCACTTTCTATGATTTGAACCTCTCCTGTGAGTCCAGTTTTAGATTCCGATGCTTCACTTCAGGTTGACTGTATACCTTGCAGTTTCTTATTGACGATGAAACACAGAAATTGCATCGGAATTAAATTCAAAAGGCACAATGCCGACTTAAGTACAAGAGGACTGACACTCTAACTTTCTATGATTTGAACCTGTCCTGTGAGTCCAGTTTTAGATTCCGATGCTTCACTTCAGTTTTACTGTATCCCTTGGAACTTCTTATTGACGATGAAACACAGAGTTTGCATCCGAATTTAATACAAAAGGCACAATGCCGACTTAAGTACAAGAGGACTGACACTCTAACTTTCTATGATTTGAACCACTCCTGTGAGTCTAGTTTTGGATTCCGATGCTTCACTTCAGGTTTACTGTATCCCTTTCACTTTCTTATTGACAATGAAACACAGAAAAAGCATCGAAATTAAATTCAAAAGGCACAATGCCGACTTAAGTACAAGAGGACTGACATTCTAACTTTCTATGCTTTGAACCTCTCCTAAGAGACCAGTTTTAGATTCTGATGCTTTACTTCAGGTTTACTGTATCCCTTGGACCTTCTTATTGACGATGAAACACAGAAATTGCATCCGAACTTAATACAAAAGGCACAATGGCGACTTAAGTACAACTGGACTGACACTCTCACTCTCTATGATTCGAACCTCTCATGTGAGGTCAGATTTAGATTCCGATGCTTCACTTCAGGTTTACTGTATACCTTGCACCTTGTTATTGACGATGAAACACAGGTATTGCATCGGAATTAAATTCAAAAGGCACAATGCCGTCTTAAGTACAAGCGGACTGACACCCTCACTTTCTATGATTTCAACCTCTCCAGTGAGCCCTGTTTTAGATTCCGATGCTTCACTTCAGGTTTACTGTATCCCTTGGACCTTCTTATTGACGATGAAACACAGAAATTGCATCGGAATTAAATTCAAAAGGCATAATGCCGACTTAAGTACAAGAGCACTGACGCTCTAACTTTCTATGATTTGAACCTCTCCTGTGAGTCCAGTTTTAGATTCCGATGCTTCACTTCTGGTTTACTGTATCCCTTGGACCTTCCTATTGACGATGAATCACAGAGTTTGCATCCGAATTTAATACAAAAGGCACAATACCGACTTAAGTACAAGAGGACTGACACTCTGAATTTCTATGATTTGAACCACACCTGTGAGTCCAGTTTTGGATTCCGATGCTTCACTTCAGGTTTACTGTATCCCTAGGACCTTCTTATTGACGATGAAACACAGAAATTGCATCCGAATTTAGTACAAAAGGCACAATGGCGACTTAAGTACAAGAGGACTGACACTCTCGCTTTCCATGATTTGAACCTCTCCTGTGAAGCCAGTTTTAGATTCCGACGCTTCACTTAAGTTTTACTGTATCCCTTGGACCTTCTTATTGACGATGAAACACAGAAATTGCATCTGAATTTAATACAAATGGCACAATTTCGACTTAAGTAAAAGAGGACAGACACTCTAACTTTCTATGATTTGAACATCTCCTGTGAGTCCAGTTTTAGATTCCACTGCTTCACTTCAGGTTTGCTGTATACCTTGGACCTTCTTATTGACAATGAAACACAGAAAAAGCATCGAAATTAAATTCAAAAGGCACAATGCCGACTTAAGTACAAGAGGACTGACATTCTAACTTTCTATGCTTTGAACCTCTCCTAAGAGACCAGTTTTAGATTCCGATGCTTCACTTCAGGTTTGCTGTATACCTTGCACCTTCTTAATGACGATGAAACACAGAAATTGCATCCAAATTTAATACAAAAGGCACAATGCCGACTTAAATACAAGAGGACTGACATTCTAACTTTCTATGATTTAAACCTCTCCTGTGAGTCCAGTTTTAGATTCCGATGCTTCACTTCAGGTTTACTGTATCCCTTGGACCTTCTTATTGACAATGAAACACAGAAAAAGCATCGAAATTAAATTCAAAAGGCACAATGCCGACTTAAGTACAAGAGGACTGACATTCTAACTTTCTATGATTTGAACCTCTCCTAAGAGACCAGTTTTAGATTCTGGTGCTTCACTTCAGGTTTACTGTATCCCTTGGACCTTCTTATTGACGATGAAACACAGAAATTGCATCCGAACTTAATACAAAAGGCACAATGGCGGCTTAAGTACAAGAGGACTGACACTTTCACATTCTATGACTTGAACCTCTCCTGTAAGTCCAGTTTTAGATTCCGATGCTTCACTTCAGGTTTACTGTATCCCTTGGACCTTCTTATTGACGATGAAACACAGAAATTGCATCTGAATTTAAAACAAATGGCACAATGCCGACGTAAGTACAAGAGGACTGACACTCTCACTCTCTATGATTCAATCCTCTCCTGTGAGGTCAGATTTAGATTCCGATGCTTCACTTCAGGTTTACTGTATACCTTGCACCTTGTTATTGACGATAAAACACAGAAATTGCATCGGAATTAAATTCAAAAGGCACATTGCCGTCTTATGTACAAGAGGACTGATACCCTCACTTTCTATGATTTGAACCTCTCCTGTGAGTCCAGTTTTAGATTACGATGCTTCACTTCAGGTTTACTGTATCCCTTGGACCTTCTTATTGACGATGATACACAGAAATTGCATCCGAATTTAATACAAAAAACACAATGGCGACTTAAGTACAAGAGGACTGACGCTCTCACTTTCTATGATTTGAACATCTCCTGTGAGTCCAGTTTTAGATTCCGACGCTTCACTTCTGGTTTACTGTATCCCTTGATATTTCTTATTGACAATGAAACACAGAAATTGCATCGGAATCAAATTCAAAACGCATCATGCCGACATAAGTAAAAGAGGACTGACACTCTCACTTTCTATGATTTGAACCTCTCCTGTGAGTCCAGTTTTAGACTCCGATGCTTCACTTCAGGTTTACTGTATCCCTTGGACCTTCTTATTGACGATGAAACACAGAAATTGCATCGGAATTAAATTCAAAAGGCACAATGCCGACTTAAGTACAAGAGGACTGACACTCTAACTTTCTATGATTTGAACCTCTCCTGTGAGTCCAGTTTTCGATTCCGATGCTTCACTTCAGGTTTACTGTTTCCCTTTTACCTTCGTATTGACGATAAAACACAGAGTTTGCATCCGAATTTAATACAGAAGGCACAATGCCGACTTAAGTACAAGAGGACTGACACTCTAACTTTCTATGATTTGAACCTCTCCTGTGAGTCCAGTTTTGGATTCCGATGCTTCACTTCAGGTTTACTGTATCCCTTGGACCTTCTTATTGACGATAAAACACAGAAATTCCATCCGAATTTAATACAAAAGGCACAATGGCGACTTAAGTACAAGAGGACTGACACTTTCACTTTCTATGAATTGAACCTCTCCTGTGAGTCCAGTTTTAGATTCCGATGCTTCACCTCAGGTTTACTGTATCCCTTGGACATTCTTATTGACGATGAAACACAGAAATTGCATCCGAATTTAATACAAATGGCACAATGCCGACTTAAGTACAAGAGGGCTGACACTCTCTCTTCCTATGATTCCAACCTCTCCTGTGAGGTCACATTTAGATTCCGATGCTTCACTTCAGGTTTACTGTATCCCTTGGACCGTCTTATTGACGATAAAACACGGAAATCTCATCCGAATTTAATACAAATGGCACAATGCCGACTTAAGTACAAGAGGACTGACACTCTCACTTTCTATGATTTGAACCTCTCCTGTGAGTCCAGTTTTAGACTCCGATGCTTCACTTCTGGTTTACTGTACCCCTTGGACCTTCTTATTGACGATGAAACACAGAAATTGAATCCGAAATTAATACAAAAATCACAATGGCGGCTTAAGTACAAGAGGACTGACACTCTCACTTTCTATGATTTGAACCTATCCTGTGAGACCGGTTTTAAACTCCGATGCTTCACTTCGGGTTTACTGTATCCCTTGGACCTTCTTATTGACGATGAAACACAGAAATTGAATCCGAAATTAATACAAAAATCACAATGGCGGCTTAAGTACAAGAGGACTGACACTCTCACCTTCTATGATTTGAACCTCTCCTGTGAGTCCAGTTTTAGATTCCGATGCTTCACTTCTGGCTTACTGTACCCCTTGGACCTTCTTATTGACGATGAAACACAGAGTTTGCATCCGAATTTAATACAAAAGGCACAATACCGACTCAAGAACAAGAGGACTGACACTCTGACTTTCTATGATTTGAACATCACCTGTGAGTCCAGTTTTGGATTCCGATGCTTCACATCAGGTTTACTGTATCCCTAGGACCCTCTTATTGACGATGAAACACAGAAATTGCATCCGCATTTAGTACAAAAGGCACAATGGCGACTTAAGTACAAGAGGACTGACACTCTCACTTTCTATGATTTGAACATCTCCTGTGAGTCCAGTTCTAGATTCCGATGCTTCACTTCGGGTTTACTGTTTCCCTTGGACGTTCTTATTGACGATGGAGCACAGAAATTGCATCGGAATTAAATTCAAAAGGCACAGTGCCGACCTAAGTAGAAGAGGACTAATACTCTCACTTTCTATGATTTGAACCTCTCCTGTGAGTCCTGTTTTAGATTCCGATGCTTCACCTCAGGTGTACTGTATCCCTTGGACATTCTTATTGACGATGAAACACAGAAATTGCATCTGAATTTAATACAAATGGCACAATGTCGACTTAAGTAAAAGAGGACTGATACTCTAACATTCTATGATTTGAACCTCTCCTGTGAGTCCAGTTTTAGATTCCGATGCTTCACTTCAGGTTTGCTGTATACCTTGGACCTTCTTATTGACGATGAAACACAGAAATTGCATCCGAATTTAATACAAATGGCACAATGCCGACTTAAGTACAAGAGGATTGACACTCTCACTCTCTATGATTCAAACCTCTCCTGTGAGGTCAGATTTAGATTCCGATGCTTCACTTCAGGTATACTGTATACCTTGCACCTTGTTATTGACGATGAAACACAGAAATTGCATCCGAATTTAATACAAAAAACACAATGGCGACTTAAGGACAAGAGGACTGACGCTCTCACTTTCTATGATTTGAACATCTCCTGTGAGTCCAGTTTTAGATTCCGACGCTTCACTTCTGGTTTACTGTATCCCTTCATATTTCTTATTGACGATGAAACACAGATATAGCATCGGAATCAAATTCAAAACGGATCATAAGATATTGCATCGGAATTAAATTTAAAACGCACAATGCCGACATAAGTAAAAGGGGACTGACACTCTCACTTTCTATGATTTGAACCTCTCCTGTGAGTCCAGTTTTAGACTCCGATGCTTCACTTCAGGTTTACTGTATCCCTTGGACCTTCTTATTGACGATGAAACACAGAAATTGCATCGGAATTAAATTCAAAAGGCACAATGCCGACTAAAGTACAAGAGGACTGACACTCTAACTTTCTATGATTTGAACCTCTCCTGTGAGTCCAGTTTTCGATTCCGATGCTTCACTTCAGGTTTACTGTTTCCCTTGGACCTTCGTATTGACGATGAAACACAGAGTTTGCATCCGAATTTAATACAAAAGGCACAATGCCGACTTAAGTACAAGAGGACTGACACTCTAACTTTCTATGATTTGAACCTCTCCTGTGAGTCCAGTTTTGGATTCCGATGCTTCACTTCAGGTTTACTGTATCCCGTGGACCTTCTTATTGACGATGAAACACAGAAATTGCATCCGAATTTAATACAAAAGGCACAATGGCGACTTAAATACAAGAGGACTGAAACTTTCACATTCATTGAATTGAACCTCTCCTGTGAGTCCAGTTTTAGATTCCGATGCTTCACCTCAGGTTTACTGTATCCCTTGGACATTCTTATTGACGATGAAACACAGAAATTGCATCCGAGTTTAATACAAATGGCACAATGCCGACTTAAGTAGAAGAGGGCTGACACTCTCTCTTTCTATGATTCGAACCTCTCCTGAGAGGTCACATTTAGATTCCGATGCTTCACTTCAGGTTTACTGTATCCCTTGGACCTTCTTATTGACGATAAAACACGGAAATCTCATCCGAATTTAATACAAATGGCACAATGCCGACTTAAGTACAAGAGGACTGACACTCGCATTTTCTATGATTTGAACCTCTCCTGTGAGACCGGTTTTAAACTCCGATGCTTCACCTCAGGTTTACTGTATCCCATGGACCTTCTTATTGACGATGAAACACAGAAATTGAATCCGAATTTAATACAAAAATCACAATGGCGGCTTAAGTACAAGAGGTCTGACACTCTCACTTTCTATGAATAGAACATCTCCTGTGAGTCCAGTTCTAGATTCCGATGCTTCACTTCAGGTTTACTGTTTCCCTTGGACGTTCTTATTGACGATGGAGCACAGAAATTGCATCGGAACTAAATTCAAAAGGCACAGTGCCGACCTAAGTAGCAGAGGGTTAATACTCTCACTTTCTATGATTTGAACCTCTCCTGTGAGTCCTGTTTTAGATTCCGATGCTTCACTCCAGGTTTACTGTATACCTTGCAGCTTCTTATTGACGATGAAACACAGAAATTGCATCTGAATTTAATACAAATGGCACAATGTCGACTTAAGTAAAAGAGGACTGATACTCTAACATTCTATGATTTGAACCTCTCCTGTGAGTCCAGTTTTAGATTCCGATGCTTCACTTCAGGTTTGCTGTATACCTTGCACCTTCTTAATGACGATGAAACACAGATATTGCATCCCAATTTAATACAAAATGCACAATGCCGACTGAAGTACAAGAGGACTGACATTCTAACTTTCTATGATTTGAATCTCTCCTGTGAGTCCAGTTTTAGATTCCGATGCTTCACTTCAGGTTTACTGTATCCCTTGGACCTTCTTATTGACAATGAAACATGGAAGAAGCATCGGAAATAATTTCAAAAGGCTCAATGCCGACTTAAGTACAAGAGGACTGATACTCTAACATTCTATGATTTGAACCTCTCCTGTGAGTCCAGTTTTAGATTCCGATGCTTCACTTCAGGTTTTCTGTTTCCCTTGGACCTTCTTATTGCCGATGAAACACAGAGTTTGCATCCGAATTTAATACAAAAGGCACAATGCCGACTTAAGTACAAGAGGACTGACACTCTAACTTTCTATGATTTGAACCTCTCCTGTGAGTCCAGTTTTGGATTCCGATGCTTCACCTCAGGTTTACTGTATCCCTTGGACCTTCTTATTGACGATAAAACACGGAAATCGCATCCGAATTTAATACAAATGGCACAATGCCGACTTAAGTACAAGAGGACTGACACTCGCACTTTCTATGATTTGAACCTCTCCTGTGAGACCGGTTTTAAATTCCGATGCTTCACTTCAGGTTTACTGTATCCCTTGGACCTTCTTATTGACGATGAAACACAGAAATTGAAACCGAATTTAATACAAAAATCACAATGGTGGCTTAAGTACAAGAGGACTGACACTCTCACTTTCTATAATTTGAACATCTCCTGTGAGTCCAGTTCTAGATTCCGATGCTTCACTTCAGGTTTACTGTTTCCCTTGGACGTTCTTATTGACGATGAAACACAGAAATTGCATCGGAATTAAATTCAAAAGGCACAGTGCCGACCTAAGTAGAAGGGGACTAATACTCTCACTTTCTATGATTTGAACCTCTCCTGTGAGTCCAGTTTTAGATTCCGATGCTTCACTTCAGGTTGACTGTATACCTTGCAGTTTCTTATTGACGATGAAACACAGAAATTGCATCGGAATTAAATTCAAAAGGCACAATGCCGACTTAAGTACAAGAGGACTGACACTCTAACTTTCTATGATTTGAACCTGTCCTGTGAGTCCAGTTTTAGATTCCGATGCTTCACTTCAGTTTTACTGTATCCCTTGGAACTTCTTATTGACGATGAAACACAGAGTTTGCATCCGAATTTAATACAAAAGGCACAATGCCGACTTAAGTACAAGAGGACTGACACTCTAACTTTCTATGATTTGAACCACTCCTGTGAGTCTAGTTTTGGATTCCGATGCTTCACTTCAGGTTTACTGTATCCCTTTCACTTTCTTATTGACAATGAAACACAGAAAAAGCATCGAAATTAAATTCAAAAGGCACAATGCCGACTTAAGTACAAGAGGACTGACATTCTAACTTTCTATGCTTTGAACCTCTCCTAAGAGACCAGTTTTAGATTCTGATGCTTTACTTCAGGTTTACTGTATCCCTTGGACCTTCTTATTGACGATGAAACACAGAAATTGCATCCGAACTTAATACAAAAGGCACAATGGCGACTTAAGTACAACTGGACTGACACTCTCACTCTCTATGATTCGAACCTCTCATGTGAGGTCAGATTTAGATTCCGATGCTTCACTTCAGGTTTACTGTATACCTTGCACCTTGTTATTGACGATGAAACACAGGTATTGCATCGGAATTAAATTCAAAAGGCACAATGCCGTCTTAAGTACAAGCGGACTGACACCCTCACTTTCTATGATTTCAACCTCTCCAGTGAGCCCTGTTTTAGATTCCGATGCTTCACTTCAGGTTTACTGTATCCCTTGGACCTTCTTATTGACGATGAAACACAGAAATTGCATCGGAATTAAATTCAAAAGGCATAATGCCGACTTAAGTACAAGAGCACTGACGCTCTAACTTTCTATGATTTGAACCTCTCCTGTGAGTCCAGTTTTAGATTCCGATGCTTCACTTCTGGTTTACTGTATCCCTTGGACCTTCCTATTGACGATGAATCACAGAGTTTGCATCCGAATTTAATACAAAAGGCACAATACCGACTTAAGTACAAGAGGACTGACACTCTGAATTTCTATGATTTGAACCACACCTGTGAGTCCAGTTTTGGATTCCGATGCTTCACTTCAGGTTTACTGTATCCCTAGGACCTTCTTATTGACGATGAAACACAGAAATTGCATCCGAATTTAGTACAAAAGGCACAATGGCGACTTAAGTACAAGAGGACTGACACTCTCGCTTTCCATGATTTGAACCTCTCCTGTGAAGCCAGTTTTAGATTCCGACGCTTCACTTAAGTTTTACTGTATCCCTTGGACCTTCTTATTGACGATGAAACACAGAAATTGCATCTGAATTTAATACAAATGGCACAATTTCGACTTAAGTAAAAGAGGACAGACACTCTAACTTTCTATGATTTGAACATCTCCTGTGAGTCCAGTTTTAGATTCCACTGCTTCACTTCAGGTTTGCTGTATACCTTGGACCTTCTTATTGACAATGAAACACAGAAAAAGCATCGAAATTAAATTCAAAAGGCACAATGCCGACTTAAGTACAAGAGGACTGACATTCTAACTTTCTATGCTTTGAACCTCTCCTAAGAGACCAGTTTTAGATTCTGATGCTTCACTTCAGGTTTACTGTATCCCTTGGACCTTCTTATTGACGATGAAACACAGAAATTGCATCCGAAATTAATACAAAAGGCACAATGGCGGCTTAAGTACAAGAGGACTGACACTTTCACATTCTATGATTTGAACCTCTCCTGTGAGTCCAGTTTTAGATTCCGATGCTTCACTTCAGGTTTAATGTATCCCTCGGACCTTCTAATTGACGATGGAACACAGAGTTTGCATCCGAATTTAATACAAAAGGTACAATGCCGACTTAAGTACAAGAGGACTGACACTCTAACTTTCTATGATTTGAACCTCTCCTGTGAGTCCAGTTCTAGATTCTGATGCTTCACTTCAGGTTTACTGTATCCCTTGGACCTTCTTATTGACGATGAAACACAGAAATTGCATCCGAATTTAATACAAAAAACACAATGGCGACTTAAGTACAAGAGGACTGACGCTTTCACTTTCTATGATTTGAACAACTCCTGTGAGTCCAGTTTTAGATTCCGACGCTTCACTTCTGGTTTACTGTATCCCTTGGAATTTCTTATTGACGATGAAACACAGAAATTGCATCGGAATCAAATTCAAAACGCACAATGCCGACATAAGTAAAAGAGGACTGACACTCTCACTTTCTATGATTTGAACCTCTCCTGTGAGTCCAGTTTTAGATTCCGATGCTTCACTTCAAGTTTACTGTATCCCTTGGACATTCTTATTGACGATGAAACATAGAATTTGCATCGGAATTAAAATCAAAAGGCACAATGCCGACTTAAGTACAAGATGACTGCACTCTAACTTTCTATGATTTGAACCTTTCCTGTGAGTCCAGTTTTCGATTCCGATGCTTCACTTCAGGTTTACTGTTTCCCTTGGACCTTCTTATTGACGATGAAACACAGAGTTTGCATCCGAATTTAATACAAAAGGCACAATGCCGACTTAAGTACAAGAGGACTGACACTCTAACTTTCTATGCTTTGAACCTCTCCTAAGAGACCAATTTTAGATTCTGATGCTTCACTTCAGGTTTACTGTATACCTTGCACCTTGTTATTGACGATGAAACACAGATATTGCATCGGAATTAAATTCAAAAGGCACAATGCCGTCTTAAGTACAAGAGGACTGACACCCTCACTTTCTATGATTTGAACCTCTCCAGTGAGTCCTGTTTTAGATTCCGATGCTTCACTTCAGGTTTACTGTATCCCTTGGACCTTCTTATTGACGATGAAACACAGAAATTGCATCGGAATTAAATTCAAAAGGCATAATGCCGACTTAAGTACAAGAGCACTGACGCTCTAACTTTCTATGATTTGAACCTCTCCTGTGAGTCCAGTTTTAGATTCCAATGCTTCACTTCATTTTACTGTATCCCTTGGACCTTCTTAGTGACGATGAAACACAGAGTTTGCATCCGAATTTAATACAAAAGGCACAATACCGACTTAAGTACAAGAGGACTGACACTCTAACTTTCTATGATTTGAACCTCTCCTGTGAGTCCAGTTTTGGATTCCGATGCTTCACTTCAGGTTTACTGTATCCCTTGGACCTTCTAATTGACGATGAAACACAGAAATTGCATCCGAATTTAATACAAAAGGCACAATGGCGACTTATGTACAAGTGGACTGACACTCTCACTTTCTATGATTTGAACTTCTCCTGTGAGTCCAGTTTTAGTTTCCGATGCTGCACTTCGGGTTTACTGTATCCCTTGGACCTTCTTACTGACAATGAAACACAGAAATTGCATCGGAATTAAATTCAAAAGGCACAATGCCGACTTAAGTACAAGAGGACTGACACTCTAACTTTCTATGATTTGAACCTCTCCTGTGAGTCCAGTTTTAGATTCCGATGCTTCACTTCTGGTTTACTGTATCCCTTGGACCTTCCTATTGACGATGAATCACAGAGTTTGCATCCGAATTTAATACAAAAGGCACAATACCGACTTAAGTACAAGAAGACTGACACTCTGAATTTCTATGATTTGAACCTCACCTGTGAGTCCAGTTTTGGATTCCGATGATTCACTTCAGGTTTACTGTATCCCTAGGACCTTCTTATTGACGATGAAACACAGAAATTGCATCCGAAATTAGTACAAAAGGCACAATGGCGACTTAAGTACAAGAGGACTGACACTCTCGCTTTCCATGATTTGAACCTCTCCTGTGAAGCCAGTTTTAGATTCCGACGCTTCACTTAAGTTTTACTGTATCCCTTGGACCTTCTTATTGACGATGAAACACAGAAATTGCATCTGAATTTAATACAAATGGCACAATTTCGACTTAAGTAAAAGAGGACAGACACTCTAACTTTCTATGATTTGAACATCTCCTGTGAGTCCAGTTTTAGATTCCACTGCTTCACTTCAGGTTTGCTGTATACCTTGGACCTTCTTATTGACAATGAAACACAGAAAAAGCATCGAAATTAAATTCAAAAGGCACAATGCCGACTTAAGTACAAGAGGACTGACATTCTAACTTTCTATGCTTTGAACCTCTCCTAAGAGACCAGTTTTAGATTCTGATGCTTCACTTCAGGTTTACTGTATCCCTTGGACCTTCTTATTGACGATGAAACACAGAAATTGCATCCGAAATTAATACAAAAGGCACAATGGCGGCTTAAGTACAAGAGGACTGACACTTTCACATTCTATGATTTGAACCTCTCCTGTGAGTCCAGTTTTAGATTCCGATGCTTCACTTCAGGTTTAATGTATCCCTCGGACCTTCTAATTGACGATGGAACACAGAGTTTGCATCCGAATTTAATTCAAAAGGTACAATGCCGACTTAAGTACAAGAGGACTGACACTCTAACTTTCTATGATTTGAACCTCTCCTGTGAGTCCAGTTCTAGATTCTGATGCTTCACTTCAGGTTTACTGTATCCCTTGGACCTTCTTATTGACGATGAAACACAGAAATTGCATCCGAATTTAATACAAAAAACACAATGGCGACTTAAGTACAAGAGGACTGACGCTTTCACTTTCTATGATTTGAACAACTCCTGTGAGTCCAGTTTTAGATTCCGACGCTTCACTTCTGGTTTACTGTATCCCTTGGAATTTCTTATTGACGATGAAACACAGAAATTGCATCGGAATCAAATTCAAAACGCACAATGCCGACATAAGTAAAAGAGGACTGACACTCTCACTTTCTATGATTTGAACCTCTCCTGTGAGTCCAGTTTTAGATTCCGATGCTTCACTTCAAGTTTACTGTATCCCTTGGACATTCTTATTGACGATGAAACATAGAATTTGCATCGGAATTAAAATCAAAAGGCACAATGCCGACTTAAGTACAAGATGACTGCACTCTAACTTTCTATGATTTGAACCTTTCCTGTGAGTCCAGTTTTCGATTCCGATGCTTCACTTCAGGTTTACTGTTTCCCTTGGACCTTCTTATTGACGATGAAACACAGAGTTTGCATCCGAATTTAATACAAAAGGCACAATGCCGACTTAAGTACAAGAGGACTGACACTCTAACTTTCTATGCTTTGAACCTCTCCTAAGAGACCAATTTTAGATTCTGATGCTTCACTTCAGGTTTACTGTATACCTTGCACCTTGTTATTGACGATGAAACACAGATATTGCATCGGAATTAAATTCAAAAGGCACAATGCCGTCTTAAGTACAAGAGGACTGACACCCTCACTTTCTATGATTTGAACCTCTCCAGTGAGTCCTGTTTTAGATTCCGATGCTTCACTTCAGGTTTACTGTATCCCTTGGACCTTCTTATTGACGATGAAACACAGAAATTGCATCGGAATTAAATTCAAAAGGCATAATGCCGACTTAAGTACAAGAGCACTGACGCTCTAACTTTCTATGATTTGAACCTCTCCTGTGAGTCCAGTTTTAGATTCCAATGCTTCACTTCATTTTACTGTATCCCTTGGACCTTCTTAGTGACGATGAAACACAGAGTTTGCATCCGAATTTAATACAAAAGGCACAATACCGACTTAAGTACAAGAGGACTGACACTCTAACTTTCTATGATTTGAACCTCTCCTGTGAGTCCAGTTTTGGATTCCGATGCTTCACTTCAGGTTTACTGTATCCCTTGGACCTTCTAATTGACGATGAAACACAGAAATTGCATCCGAATTTAATACAAAAGGCACAATGGCGACTTATGTACAAGTGGACTGACACTCTCACTTTCTATGATTTGAACTTCTCCTGTGAGTCCAGTTTTAGTTTCCGATGCTGCACTTCGGGTTTACTGTATCCCTTGGACCTTCTTACTGACAATGAAACACAGAAATTGCATCGGAATTAAATTCAAAAGGCACAATGCCGACTTAAGTACAAGAGGACTGACACTCTAACTTTCTATGATTTGAACCTCTCCTGTGAGTCCAGTTTTAGATTCCGATGCTTCACTTCTGGTTTACTGTATCCCTTGGACCTTCTTATTGACGATGAAACACAGAAATTGCATCCGAATTTAATACAAAAAACACAATGGCGACTTAAGTACAAGAGGACTGACGCTTTCACTTTCTATGATTTGAACAACTCCTGTGAGTCCAGTTTTAGATTCCGACGCTTCACTTCTGGTTTACTGTATCCCTTGGAATTTCTTATTGACGATGAAACACAGAAATTGCATCGGAATCAAATTCAAAACGCACAATGCCGACATAAGTAAAAGAGGACTGACACTCTCACTTTCTATGATTTGAACCTCTCCTGTGAGTCCAGTTTTAGATTCCGATGCTTCACTTCAAGTTTACTGTATCCCTTGGACATTCTTATTGACGATGAAACATAGAATTTGCATCGGAATTAAAATCAAAAGGCACAATGCCGACTTAAGTACAAGATGACTGCACTCTAACTTTCTATGATTTGAACCTTTCCTGTGAGTCCAGTTTTCGATTCCGATGCTTCACTTCAGGTTTACTGTTTCCCTTGGACCTTCTTATTGACGATGAAACACAGAGTTTGCATCCGAATTTAATACAAAAGGCACAATGCCGACTTAAGTACAAGAGGACTGACACTCTAACTTTCTATGCTTTGAACCTCTCCTAAGAGACCAATTTTAGATTCTGATGCTTCACTTCAGGTTTACTGTATACCTTGCACCTTGTTATTGACGATGAAACACAGATATTGCATCGGAATTAAATTCAAAAGGCACAATGCCGTCTTAAGTACAAGAGGACTGACACCCTCACTTTCTATGATTTGAACCTCTCCAGTGAGTCCTGTTTTAGATTCCGATGCTTCACTTCAGGTTTACTGTATCCCTTGGACCTTCTTATTGACGATGAAACACAGAAATTGCATCGGAATTAAATTCAAAAGGCATAATGCCGACTTAAGTACAAGAGCACTGACGCTCTAACTTTCTATGATTTGAACCTCTCCTGTGAGTCCAGTTTTAGATTCCAATGCTTCACTTCATTTTACTGTATCCCTTGGACCTTCTTAGTGACGATGAAACACAGAGTTTGCATCCGAATTTAATACAAAAGGCACAATACCGACTTAAGTACAAGAGGACTGACACTCTAACTTTCTATGATTTGAACCTCTCCTGTGAGTCCAGTTTTGGATTCCGATGCTTCACTTCAGGTTTACTGTATCCCTTGGACCTTCTAATTGACGATGAAACACAGAAATTGCATCCGAATTTAATACAAAAGGCACAATGGCGACTTATGTACAAGTGGACTGACACTCTCACTTTCTATGATTTGAACTTCTCCTGTGAGTCCAGTTTTAGTTTCCGATGCTGCACTTCGGGTTTACTGTATCCCTTGGACCTTCTTACTGACAATGAAACACAGAAATTGCATCGGAATTACATTCAAAAGGCACAATGCCGACTTAAGTACAAGAGGACTGACACTCTAACTTTCTATGATTTGAACCTCTCCTGTGAGTCCAGTTTTAGATTCCGATGCTTCACTTCTGGTTTACTGTATCCCTTGGACCTTCCTATTGACGATGAATCACAGAGTTTGCATCCGAATTTAATACAAAAGGCACAATACCGACTTAAGTACAAGAAGACTGACACTCTGAATTTCTATGATTTGAACCTCACCTGTGAGTCCAGTTTTGGATTCCGATGATTCACTTCAGGTTTACTGTATCCCTAGGACCTTCTTATTGACGATGAAACACAGAAATTGCATCCGAAATTAGTACAAAAGGCACAATGGCGACTTAAGTACAAGAGGACTGACACTCTCGCTTTCCATGATTTGAACCTCTCCTGTGAAGCCAGTTTTAGATTCCGATGCTTCACTTCAGGTTTACTGTATCCCTTGGACCTTCTTATTGTCGATGAAACACAGAATTTGCATCGGAATTAAATTCGAAAGGCATAATGCCGACTTAAGTACAAGAGGACAGACATTCTAACTTTCTATGATTTGATCCTCTCCTGTGAGTCCAGTTTTAGATTCCGATGCTTCAATTCAGGTTTACTGTATCCCTTTCACCTTCTTATTGACAATGAAACACAGAAAAAGCATCGAAATTAAATTCAAAAGGCACAATGCCGACTTAAGTACAAGAGGACTGACATTCTAACTTTCTATGCTTTGAACCTCTCCTAAGAGACCAGTTTTAGATTCTGATGCTTCACTTCAGGTTTACTGTATCCCTTGGACCTTCTTATTGACGATGAAACACAGAAATTGCATCCGAACTTAATACAAAAGGCACAATGGCGTCTTAAGTACAACAGGACTGACACTCTCACTCTCTATGATTCGAACCTCTCATGTGAGGTCAGATTTAGATTCCGATGCTTCACTTCAGGTTTACTGTATACCTTGCACCTTGTTATTGACGATGAAACACAGACATTGCATCGGAATTAAATTCAAAAGGCACAATGCCGTCTTAAGTACAAGAGGACTGACACCCTCACTTTCTATGATTTGAACCTCTCCAGTGAGTCCTGTTTTAGATTCCGATGCTTCACTTCAGGTTTACTGTATCCCTCGGACCTTCTTATTGACGATGAAACACAGAAATTGCATCGGAATTAAATTCAAAAGGCATAATGCCGACTTAAGTACAAGAGCACTGACGCTCTAACTTTCTATGATTTGAACCTCTCCTGTGAGTCCAGTTTTAGATTCCAATGCTTCACTTCATTTTACTGTATCCCTTGGACATTCTTAGAGTCGATGAAACACAGAGTTTGCATCCGAATTTAATACAAAAGGCACAATACCGACTTAAGTACAAGAGGACTGACACTCTAACTTTCTATGATTTGAACCTCTCCTGTGAGTCCAGTTTTGGATTCCGATGCTTCACTTCAGGTTTACTGTATCCCTTGGACCTTCTAATTGACGATGAAACACAGAAATTGCATCCGAATTTAATACAAAAGGCACAATGGCGACTTATGTACAAGAGGACTGACACTCTCACTTTCTATGATTTGAACCTCTCCTGTGGGTCCAGTTTTAGTTTCCGATGCTTCACTTCAGGTTTACTGTATCCCTTGGACCTTCTTACTGACAATGAAACACAGAAATTGCATCGGAACTAAATTCAAAAGGCACAATGCCGACTTAAGTACAAGAGGACTGACACTCTAACTTTCTATGATTTGAACCTCTCCTGTGATTCCAGTTTTAGATTCCGATGCTTCACTTCTGGTTTACTGTATCCCTTGGACCTTCCTATTGACGATGAATCACAGAGTTTGCATCCGAATTTAATACAAAAGGCACAATGCCGACTTAAGTACAAGAGGACTGACATTCTAACTTTCTATGCTTAGAACCTCTCCTAAGAGCCCAGTTTTAGATTCTGATGCTTCACTTCAGGTTTACTGTATCCCTTGGACCTTCTTATTGACGATGAAACACAGAAATTGCATCCGAACTTAATACAAAAGGCACAACGCCGGCTTAAGGTCAAGAGGACTGACACTTTCACATTCTATGATTTGAACCTCTCCTGTGAGTCCAGTTTTAGATTCCGATGCTTCACTTCAGGTTTACTGTATCCCTCGGACCTTCTAATTGACGATGGAACACAGAGTTTGCATCCGAATTTAATACAAAAGGTACATTGCCGACTTAAGTACAAGAGGACTGACACTCTAAGTTTCTATGATTTGAACCTCTCCTGTGAGTCCAGTTCTAGATTCTGATGCTTCACTTCAGGTTTACTGTATCCCTTGGACCTTCTTATTGACGATGAAACACAGAAATTGCATCCGAATTTAATACAAAAAACACAATGGCGACTTAAGTACAAGAGGACTGACGCTCTCACTTCCTATGATTTGAACATCTCCTGTGAGTCCAGTTTTAGATTCCGACGCTTCACTTCTGGTTTACTGTATCCCTTGGAATTTCTTATTGACGATGAAACACAGAAATTGCATCGGAATCAAATTCAAAACGCACAATGCCGACATAAGTAAAAGAGGACTGACACTCTCACTTTCTATGATTTGAACCTCTCCTGTGAGTCCAGTTTTAGATTCCGATGCTTCACTTCAAGTTTATTGTATCCCTTGGACTTTCTTATTGACGATGAAACATAGAAATTGCATCGGAATTAAAATCAAAAGGCACAATGCCGACTTAAGTACAAGAGGACTGACACTCTAACTTTCTATGATTTGAACCTTTCCTGTGAGTCTAGTTTTCGATTCCGATGCTTCACTTCAGGTTTACTGTTTCCCTTGGACCTTCTTATTGACGATGAAACACAGAGTTTGCCTCCGAATTTAATAAAAAAGGCACAATGCTGACTTAAGTACAAGAGGACTGACACTCTAACTTTCTATGATTTGAACCTCTCCTGTGAGTCCAGTTTTGGATTCCGATGTTTCACTTCAGGTTTACTGTATCCCTTGTACCTTCTTATTGACGATGAAACACAGAAATTGCCTCCGAACTTAATACAAAAGTCACAATGGCGACTTAAGTAAAAGAGGACTGACACTTTCACTTTCTATGAATTGAACTTCTCCTGTGAGTCCAGTTCTAGATTCCGATGCTTCACTTCAGGTTTACTGTTTCCCTTGGACCTTCTTATTGACGATGAAACACAGAGTTTGCATCCGAATTTAATACAAAAGGCACAATGCCGACTTAAGTACAAGAGGACTGACACTCTAACTTTCTATGCTTTGAACCTCTCCTAAGAGACCAATTTTAGATTCTGATGCTTCACTTCAGGTTTACTGTATACCTTGCACCTTGTTATTGACGATGAAACACAGATATTGCATCGGAATTAAATTCAAAAGGCACAATGCCGTCTTAAGTACAAGAGGACTGACACCCTCACTTTCTATGATTTGAACCTCTCCAGTGAGTCCTGTTTTAGATTCCGATGCTTCACTTCAGGTTTACTGTATCCCTTGGACCTTCTTATTGACGATGAAACACAGAAATTGCATCGGAATTAAATTCAAAAGGCATAATGCCGACTTAAGTACAAGAGCACTGACGCTCTAACTTTCTATGATTTGAACCTCTCCTGTGAGTCCAGTTTTAGATTCCAATGCTTCACTTCATTTTACTGTATCCCTTGGACCTTCTTAGTGACGATGAAACACAGAGTTTGCATCCGAATTTAATACAAAAGGCACAATACCGACTTAAGTACAAGAGGACTGACACTCTAACTTTCTATGATTTGAACCTCTCCTGTGAGTCCAGTTTTGGATTCCGATGCTTCACTTCAGGTTTACTGTATCCCTTGGACCTTCTAATTGACGATGAAACACAGAAATTGCATCCGAATTTAATACAAAAGGCACAATGGCGACTTATGTACAAGTGGACTGACACTCTCACTTTCTATGATTTGAACTTCTCCTGTGAGTCCAGTTTTAGTTTCCGATGCTGCACTTCGGGTTTACTGTATCCCTTGGACCTTCTTACTGACAATGAAACACAGAAATTGCATCGGAATTAAATTCAAAAGGCACAATGCCGACTTAAGTACAAGAGGACTGACACTCTAACTTTCTATGATTTGAACCTCTCCTGTGAGTCCAGTTTTAGATTCCGATGCTTCACTTCTGGTTTACTGTATCCCTTGGACCTTCCTATTGACGATGAATCACAGAGTTTGCATCCGAATTTAATACAAAAGGCACAATACCGACTTAAGTACAAGAAGACTGACACTCTGAATTTCTATGATTTGAACCTCACCTGTGAGTCCAGTTTTGGATTCCGATGATTCACTTCAGGTTTACTGTATCCCTAGGACCTTCTTATTGACGATGAAACACAGAAATTGCATCCGAAATTAGTACAAAAGGCACAATGGCGACTTAAGTACAAGAGGACTGACACTCTCGCCTTCCATGATTTGAACCTCTCCTGTGAAGCCAGTTTTAGATTCCGATGCTTCACTTCAGGTTTACTGTATCCCTTGGACCTTCTTATTGTCGATGAAACACAGAATTTGCATCGGAATTAAATTCGAAAGGCATAATGCCGACTTAAGTACAAGAGGACAGACATTCTAACTTTCTATGATTTGATCCTCTCCTGTGAGTCCAGTTTTAGATTCCGATGCTTCAATTCAGGTTTACTGTATCCCTTTCACCTTCTTATTGACAATGAAACACAGAAAAAGCATCGAAATTAAATTCAAAAGGCACAATGCCGACTTAAGTACAAGAGGACTGACATTCTAACTTTCTATGCTTTGAACCTCTCCTAAGAGACCAGTTTTAGATTCTGATGCTTCACTTCAGGTTTACTGTATCCCTTGGACCTTCTTATTGACGATGAAACACAGAAATTGCATCCGAACTTAATACAAAAGGCACAATGGCGTCTTAAGTACAACAGGACTGACACTCTCACTCTCTATGATTCGAACCTCTCATGTGAGGTCAGATTTAGATTCCGATGCTTCACTTCAGGTTTACTGTATACCTTGCACCTTGTTATTGACGATGAAACACAGACATTGCATCGGAATTAAATTCAAAAGGCACAATGCCGTCTTAAGTACAAGAGGACTGACACCCTCACTTTCTATGATTTGAACCTCTCCAGTGAGTCCTGTTTTAGATTCCGATGCTTCACTTCAGGTTTACTGTATCCCTCGGACCTTCTTATTGACGATGAAACACAGAAATTGCATCGGAATTAAATTCAAAAGGCATAATGCCGACTTAAGTACAAGAGCACTGACGCTCTAACTTTCTATGATTTGAACCTCTCCTGTGAGTCCAGTTTTAGATTCCAATGCTTCACTTCATTTTACTGTATCCCTTGGACATTCTTAGAGTCGATGAAACACAGAGTTTGCATCCGAATTTAATACAAAAGGCACAATACGGACTTAAGTACAAGAGGACTGACACTCTAACTTTCTATGATTTGAACCTCTCCTGTGAGTCCAGTTTTGGATTCCGATGCTTCACTTCAGGTTTACTGTATCCCTTGGACCTTCTAATTGACGATGAAACACAGAAATTGCATCCGAATTTAATACAAAAGGCACAATGGCGACTTATGTACAAGAGGACTGACACTCTCACTTTCTATGATTTGAACCTCTCCTGTGGGTCCAGTTTTAGTTTCCGATGCTTCACTTCAGGTTTACTGTATCCCTTGGACCTTCTTACTGACAATGAAACACAGAAATTGCATCGGAACTAAATTCAAAAGGCACAATGCCGACTTAAGTACAAGAGGACTGACACTCTAACTTTCTATGATTTGAACCTCTCCTGTGATTCCAGTTTTAGATTCCGATGCTTCACTTCTGGTTTACTGTATCCCTTGGACCTTCCTATTGACGATGAATCACAGAGTTTGCATCCGAATTTAATACAAAAGGCACAATGCCGACTTAAGTACAAGAGGACTGACATTCTAACTTTCTATGCTTAGAACCTCTCCTAAGAGCCCAGTTTTAGATTCTGATGCTTCACTTCAGATTTACTGTATCCCTTGGACCTTCTTATTGACGATGAAACACAGAAATTGCATCCGAACTTAATACAAAAGGCACAACGCCGGCTTAAGGTCAAGAGGACTGACACTTTCACATTCTATGATTTGAACCTCTCCTGTGAGTCCAGTTTTAGATTCCGATGCTTCACTTCAGGTTTACTGTATCCCTCGGACCTTCTAATTGACGATGGAACACAGAGTTTGCATCCGAATTTAATACAAAAGGTACATTGCCGACTTAAGTACAAGGGGACTGACACTCTAAGTTTCTATGATTTGAACCTCTCCTGTGAGTCCAGTTCTAGATTCTGATGCTTCACTTCAGGTTTACTGTATCCCTTGGACCTTCTTATTGACGATGAAACACAGAAATTGCATCCGAATTTAATACAAAAAACACAATGGCGACTTAAGTACAAGAGGACTGACGCTCTCACTTCCTATGATTTGAACATCTCCTGTGAGTCCAGTTTTAGATTCCGACGCTTCACTTCTGGTTTACTGTATCCCTTGGAATTTCTTATTGACGATGAAACACAGAAATTGCATCGGAATCAAATTCAAAACGCACAATGCCGACATAAGTAAAAGAGGACTGACACTCTCACTTTCTATGATTTGAACCTCTCCTGTGAGTCCAGTTTTAGATTCCGATGCTTCACTTCAAGTTTATTGTATCCCTTGGACTTTCTTATTGACGATGAAACATAGAAATTGCATCGGAATTAAAATCAAAAGGCACAATGCCGACTTAAGTACAAGAGGACTGACACTCTAACTTTCTATGATTTGAACCTTTCCTGTGAGTCTAGTTTTCGATTCCGATGCTTCACTTCAGGTTTACTGTTTCCCTTGGACCTTCTTATTGACGATGAAACACAGAGTTTGCCTCCGAATTTAATAAAAAAGGCACAATGCTGACTTAAGTACAAGAGGACTGACACTCTAACTTTCTATGATTTGAACCTCTCCTGTGAGTCCAGTTTTGGATTCCGATGTTTCACTTCAGGTTTACTGTATCCCTTGTACCTTCTTATTGACGATGAAACACAGAAATTGCCTCCGAACTTAATACAAAAGTCACAATGGCGACTTAAGTAAAAGAGGACTGACACTTTCACTTTCTATGAATTGAACTTCTCCTGTGAGTCCAGTTCTAGATTCCGATGCTTCACTTCAGGTTTACTGTATCCCTTGGACCTTCTTATTGACGATGAAACACAGAAATTGCATAGGAATTAAATTCAAAAGGCACAGTGCCGACCTAAGTAGAAGACGACTAACACTCTCACTTTCTATGATTTGAACCTCTTCTGTGGGTCCAGTTTTAGATTCCGATGCTTCACTTCAGGTTTACTGTATACCTTGCACCTTCTTATTGACGATGAAACACATAATTTGCATCGGAATTAAATTCAAAAGGCACAATGTCGACTTAAGTACAAGAGGACTGACACTCTCACTTTCTATGATCTGAACCTCTCCTGTGAGTCCAGTTTTAGATTCCGATGCTTCACCTCAGGTTTACTGTATCCCTTGGACCTTCTTATTGACGATGAAACACAGAAATTGCATCCGAATTTAATACAAATGGCGCAATGCCGACTGAAGTACAAGAGGACTGACACTCTCACTCTCTATGATTCGAACCTCTCTTGTGAGTCCAGTTTTAGATTCCGATGCTGCACTTCAGGTTTACTGTATCCCTTGGGCTTTCTAATTGACGATGAAACACAGAGTTTGCATCCGAATTTAATACAAAAGGTACAATGCCGACTTAAGTACAGGAGGACTGACACTCTAACTTTCTATGATTTGCACCTCTCCTGTGAGTCCAGTTTTAGATTCCGATGCTTCACTTCAGGTTTACTGTATCCCTTGGACTTTCTTATTGACGATGAAACACAGAAATTGCATCCGAATTTAATACAAAAATCACAATGGCGGCTTAAGTAAAAGAGGACTGACACTCTCACTTTCTATGATTTGAACATCTCCTGTGGATCCAGTTCTAGATTCCGATGCTTCACTTCAGGTTAACTGTATCCCTTGGACCTTCTTATTGACGATGAAACACAGATAATGCATCGGAATTAAATGTAAAACGCACAATTTCGACTTAAGTAAAAGAGGACTGACACTCTCACTATCTATGATTTGAACCTCTCCTGTGAGTCCAGTTTTAGATTCCGATGCTTCACTTCAGGTTTACTGTATACCTTGCACCTTCTTATTGACGATGAAACACAGAAATTGCATCCTAAAGTAATACAAAAGTCACAATGGTGACTTAAGTACAAGAGGACTGACACTCTCACTTTATATGATTTGAACCTCTCCTCTGAGTCCAGTTTTAGATTCCGATGCTTCACCTCAGGTTTACTGTATCCCTTGGACCTTCTTATTGACGATGAAACACAGAAATTGCATCCGAATTTAATACAAATGGCGCAATGCCGACTGAAGTACAAGAGGACTGACACTCTCACTTTCTATGATTCGAACCTCTCTTGTGAGTCCAGTTTTAGATTCCGATGCTGCACTTCAGGTTTACTGTATCCCTTGGGCTTTCTAATTGACGATGAAACACAGAGTTTGCATCCGAATTTAATACAAAAGGTACAATGCCGACTTAAGTACAGGAGGACTGACACTCTAACTTTCTATGATTTGCACCTCTCCTGTGAGACCAGTTTTAGATTCCGATGCTTCACTTCAGGTTTACTGTATCCCTTGGACCTTCTTATTGACGATGAAACACAGAAATTGCATCCGAATTTAATACAAAAATCACAATGGCGGCTTAAGTAAAAGAGGACTGACACTCTCACTTTCTATGATTTGAACATCTCCTGTGGATCCAGTTCTAGATTCCGATGCTTCACTTCAGGTTAACTGTATCCCTTGGACCTTCTTATTGACGATGAAACACAGATAATGGATCGGAATTAAATGTAAAACGCACAATTTCGACTTAAGTAAAAGAGGACTGACACTCTCACTATCTATGATTTGAACCTCTCCTGTGAGTCCAGTTTTAGTTTCCGATGCTTCACTTCAGGTTTACTGTATCCCTTGGACCTTCTTACTGACAATGAAACACAGAAATTGCATCGGAATTAAATTCAAAAGGCACAACGCCGACTTAAGTACAAGAGGACTGACACTCTAACTTTCTATGATTTGAACCTCTCCTGTGAGTCCAGTTTTAGATTCCGATGCTTCACTTCTGGTTTACTGTATCCCTTGGACCTTCCTATTGACGATGAAACACAGAGTTTGCATCCGAATTTAATACAAAAGGCACAATACCGACTTAAGTACAAGAGGACTGACACTCTGAATTTCTATGATTTGAACCTCTCCTGTGAGTCCAGTTTTAGATTCCGATGCTACACTTAAGTTTTACTGTATCCCTTGGACCTTCTTATTGACGATGAAACACAGAAATTGCATCTGAATTTAATACAAATGGCACAATTTCGACTTAAGTAAAAGAGGACTGACACTCTAACTTTCTATGATTTGAACCTCTCCAGTGAGTCCAGTTTTAGATTCCACTGCTTCACTTCAGGTTTGCTGTAAACCTTGGACCTTCTTATTGACAATGAAACACAGAAAAAGCATCGAAATTAAATTCAAAAGGCACAATGCCGACTTAAGAACAAGATTACTGACATTCTTACTATCTATGTTTTGAACCTCTCCTAAGAGACCAGTTTTACATTCTGATGCTTCACTTCAGGTTTACTGTATCCCTTGGACCTTCTTACTGACGATGAAACACAGAAATTCCATCCGAACTTAATACAAAAGGCACAATGGCGGCTTAAGTACAAGAGGACTGACACTTTCACATTCTATGATTTGAACCTCTCATGTGAGTCCAGTTTTAGATTCCGATGCTTCACTTCAGGTTTTCTGTATTCCTTGGACCTTCTTATTGACGATGAAACACAGAAATTGCATCCGAATTTAATACAAATGGCACAATGCCGACTTAAGTACCACAGGACTGACACTCTCACTCTCTATGATTGGAACCTCTCATGTGAGGTCAGATTTAGATCCCGATGCTTCACTTCAGGTTTACTGTATACCTTGCACCTTGTTATTGACGATGAAACACAGATATTGCATCGGAATTAAATTCAAAAGGCACAATGCCGTCTTAAGTACAAGAGGACTAACGCCCTCACTTTCTATGATTTGAACCTCTCCAGTGAGTCCTGTTTTAGATTCCGATGCTTCACTTCAGGTTTACTGTATCCCTCGGACCTTCTAATTGACGATGGAACACAGAGTTTGCATCCGAATTTAATACAAAAGGTACAATGCCGACTTAAGTACAAGAGGACTGACACTCTAACTTTCTATGATTTGAACCTCTCCTGTGAGTCCAGTTCTAGATTCTGATGCTTCACTTCAGGTTTACTGTATCCCTTGGACCTTATTATTGACGATGAAACACAGAAATTGCATCCGAATTTAATACATAAAACACAATGGCGACTTAAGTACAAGAGGACTGACGCTCTCACTTTCTATGATTTGAACATCTCCTGTGAGTCCAGTTTTAGATTCCGACGCATCACTTCTGGTTTACTGTATCCCTTGGAATTTCTTATTGACGATGAAACACAGAAATTGCATCGGAATCAAATTCAAAACGCACAATGCCGACATAAGTAAAAGAGGACTGACACTCTCACTTTCTATGATTTGAACCTCTCCTGTGAGTCCAGTTTCAGATTCCGATGCTTCACTTCAAGTTTACTGTATCCCTTGGACCTTCTTATTGACGATGAAACATAGAAATTGCATCGGAATTAAAATCAAAAGGCACAATGCCGACTTAAGTACAAGAGGACTGACACTCTAACTTTCTATGATTTGAACCTTTCCTGTGAGTCCAGTTTTCGATTCCGATGCTTCACTTCAGGTTTACTGTTTCCCTTGGACCTTCTTATTGACGATGAAACACAGAGTTTGCATCCGAATTTAATACAAAAGGCACAATGCCGACTTAAGTACAAGAGGCCTGACACTCTAACTTTCTATGATTTGAACCTCTCCTGTGAGTCCAGTTTTGGTTCCGATGTTTCACTTCAGGTTCACTGTTTCCCTTGTACCTTCTTATTGACGATGAAACACAGAAATTGCCTCCGAATTTAATACAAAAGGCACAATGGCGACTTAAGTACAAGAGGACTGACACTTTCACTTTCTATGAATTGAACCTCTCCTGTGAGTCCAGTTCTAGATTCCGATGCTTCACTTCAGGTTTACTGTATCCCTTGGACCTTCTTATTGACGATGAAACACAGAAATTGCATCGGAATTAAATTCAAAAGGCACAGTGCCGACCTAAGTAGAAGACAACTAACACTCTCACTTTCTATGATTTGAACCTCTTCTGTGGGTCCAGTTTTAGATTCCGATGCTTCACTTCAGGTTTACTGTATACCTTGCAGCTTCTTATTGACCATGAAACACATAATTTGCATCGGAATTAAATTCAAAAGGCACAATGTCGACTTAAGTACAAGAGGACTGACACTCTCACTTTCTATGATTTGAACCTCTCCTGTGAGTCCAGTTTTAGATTCCGATGCTTTACTTCAGGTTTACTGTATCACTTGGACCTTCTTAATGACGATGACACACAGAAATTGCATCCGAATTTATTACAAAAGGCACAATGGCGATTTAAGTACAAGAGGACTGACACTCTCACTTTCTATGATTTGAACCTCTCCTGTGAGTCCAGTTTTAGATTCCGATGCTTCACTTCAGTTTTACTGTATCCCTTGGACCTTCTTATTGACGATGAAACACAGAAATTGCATCCTAAATTAATACAAAAGTCACAATGGTGACTTAAGTACAAGAGGACTGACACTCTCACTTTATATGATTTGAACCTCTCCTCTGAGTCCAGTTTTAGATTCCGATGCTTCACCTCAGGTTTACTGTATCCCTTGGACCTTCTTATTGACGATGAAACACAGAAATTGCATCCGAATTTAATACAAATGGCGCAATGCCGACTGAAGTACAAGAGGACTGACATTCTCACTTTCTATGATTCGAACCTCTCTTGTGAGTCCAGTTTTAGATTCCGATGCTGCACTTCAGGTTTACTGTATCCCTTGGGCCTTCTAATTGACGATGAAACACAGAGTTTGCATCCGAATTTAATACAAAAGGTACAATGCCAACTTAAGTACAGGAGGACTGACACTCTAACTTTCTATGATTTGCACCTCTCCTGTGAGTCCAGTTTTAGATTCCGATGCTTCACTTCAGGTTTACTGTATCCCTTGGACCTTCTTATTGACGATGAAACACAGAAATTACATCCGAATTTAATACAAAAATCACAATGGCGGCTTAAGTAGAAGAGGACTGACACTCTCACTTTCTATGATTTGAACATCTCCTGTGAGTCCAGTTCTTGATTCCGATGCTTCACTTCAGGTTAACTGTATCCCTTGGACCTTCTTATTGACGATGAAACACAGATAATGCATCGGAATTAAATTTAAAACGCACAATGCCGACTTAAGTAAAAGAGGACTGACACTCTCACTATCTATGATTTGAATCTCTCCTGTGAGTCCAGTTTTAGATTTCGATGCTTCACTTCAGGTTCACTGTATCCATTGGACCTTCTTATTGACGAGGAAACACAGATATTGCATCGGAATCAAATTTAAAACGCACAATGCCGACTTAAGTAAAAGAGGACTGACACTCCCACTTTTTATGATTTGAACCTCTCCTGTGAGGTCAGATTTAGATTCCGATGTTTCACTTCAGGTTTACTGTATCCCTAGGACCTTCTTATTGACAATGAAACACAGAAATAGCATCGGAATTAAATTCAAAAGGCACAAGGCCGACTTAAGTACAAGAGGACTGACACTTTAACTTTCTATGATTTGAACCTCTCCTGTGAGTCCAGTTTTAGATTCCGATGCTGCACTTCAGGTTTACTTTATCCCTTGGGCCTTCTAATTGACGATGAAACACAGAGTTTGCATCCGAATTTAATACAAAAGGTACAATGCCGACTTAAGTACAGGAGGACTGACACTCTAACTTTCTATGATTTGCACCTCTCCTGTGAGTCCAGATTTAGATTCCGATGCTGCACTTCAGGTTTACTGTATCCCTTGGGCCTTCTAATTGACGATGAAACACAGAGTTTGCATCCGAATTTAATACAAAAGGCACAATGGTGACTTAAGAACAAGAGGACTGACACTCTAACTTTCTATGATTTGAACCTCTCCTGTGCGTCCAGTTTTAGATTCCGATGCTTCACTTCAGGTTTACTGTATCCCTTGGACCTTCTTATTGACGATGAAACACAGAAATTGCATCCGAATTTAATACAAAAATCACAACGGCGGCTTAAGTACAAGAGGACTGACACTTTCACTTTCTATGATTTGAACATCTCCTGTGAGTCCAGTTCTAGATTCCGATGCTTCACTTCAGGTTAAATGTATTCCTTGGACCTTCATATTGACGATGAAACACAGATAATGCATCGGAATTATATTTAAAACGCACAATGCCGACTTTAGTAAAAGAGGACTGACACTCTAACTATCTATGATTTGAATCTCTCCTGTGAGTCCAGTTTTAGATTCCGATGCTTCGCTTCAGGTTCACTGTATCCCTTGGACTATCTTATTGACGATGAAATAAGATATTGCATCGGAATTAAATTAAAAACGCACAATGCCGACTTAAGTAAAAGAGGACTGATACTCTCACTTTCTATGATTTGAACCTCTCCTGTGAGTCCAGTTTTAGATTTCGATGCTTTACTTCAGGTTTACTGTATCCCTTGGACCTTCTTATTGACGATGACACACAGAAATTGCATACGAATTTATTACAAAAGGCACAATGGCGATTTAAGTACAAGAGGACTGACACTCTCACTTTATATGATTTGAACCTCTCCTCTGAGTCCAGTTTTAGATTCCGATGCTTCACCTCAGGTTTACTGTATCCCTTGGACCTTCTTATTGACGATGAAACACAGAAATTGCATCCGAATTTAATACAAATGGCGCAATGCCGACTGAAGTACAAGGGGACTGACACTCTCATTTTCTATGATTCGAACCTCTCTTGTGAGTCCAGTTTTAGATTCCGATGCTGCACTTCAGGTTTACTGTATCCCTTGGACCTTCTAATTGACGATGAAACACAGAGTTTGCTTCCGAATTTAATACAAAAGGTACAATGCCGACTTAAGTACAAGAGGACTGACACTCTAACTTTCTATGATTTGAACCTCTCCTGTGAGTCCAGTTTTCGATTCCAATGCTTCACTTCAGGTTTACTGTTTCCCTTGGACCTTCTTATTGACGATGAAACACAGAGTTTGCATCCGAATTTAATACAAAAGGCACAATGCCGACTTAAGTACAAGAGGAGTGACACTCTAACTTTCGATGATTTGAACCTCTCCTGTGAGTCCAGTTTTCGATTCCAATGCTTCACTTCAGGTTTACTGTTTCCCTTGGACCTTCTTATTGACGATGATACACAGAGTTTGCATCCGAATTTAATACAAAAGGCACAATGCCGACTTAAGTACAAGAGGGCTGACACTCTCACTTTCTATGATTTGAACCTCTCCTGTGAGGTCAGATTTAGATTCCGATGCTTCACTTCAGGTTTACTGTATCCCTTGGACCTTCTTATTGACGATAAAACACGGAAATCGCATCCGAATTTAATACAAATGGCACAATGCCGACTTAAGTACAAGAGGATTGACACTCGCACTTTCTATGATTTGAACCTCTCCTGTGAGACCGGTTTTAAATTCCGATGCTTCACTTCAGGTTTACTGTATCCTTTGGACCTTCTTATTGACGATGAAACACAGAAATTGATCCGAATTTAATACACAAATCACAATGGCGGCTTAAGTACAAGAGGACTGACACTCTCACTTTCTATGATTTGAGCGTCTCCTGTGAGTCCAGTTCTAGATTCCGATGCTTCACTTCAGGTTTACTGTTTCCCTTGGACATTCTTATTGACGATGAAACACAGAAATTGCATCGGAATTAAATTCAAAGGCACAGTGCCGACCTAAGTAGAAGAGGACTAATACTCTCACTTTCTATGATTTGAACCTCTCCTGTGAGTCCAGTTTTAGATTCCGATGCTTCACTTCAGGTTTACTGTATACCTTGCAGCTTCTTATTGACGATGAAACACAGAAATTGCATCGGAATTAAATTCTAAAGGCACAATGCCGACTTAAGTACAAGAGGACTGTCACTCTCACTTTCTATGATTTGAACCTCTCCTGTGAGTCCAGTTTTACGTTCCGATGCTTCACTTCAGGTTTACTGTATCCCTTGGACCTTCTAATTGACGATGAAACACAGAGTTTGCATCCGAATTTAAAACAAAATGTACAATGCCGACTTAAGTACAAGAGGACTGACACTCTAACTTTCTATGATTTGCAACTCTCCTGTGAGTCCAGTTTTAGATTCCGATGCTTCACTTCAGGTTTACTGTATCATTTGGACCTTCTTATGACGATGAAACACAGAAATTGCATCTGAATTTAATACAAAAATCACAATGGCGGCTTATGTACTAGAGGACAGACACTCTCACTTTCTATGATTTGAACATCTCCTGTGAGTCCAGTTCTAGATTCCGATGCTTCACTTCAGGTTTACTGTATCCCTTGGACCTTCTTAATGACGATGATCCACAGATAATGCATCGGAATTAAATTTAAAACGCACAATGCCGACTTAAGTAAAAGGGGACTGAAACTCTCACTATCTATGATTCGAATCTCTCCGGTGAGTCCAGTTTTATATTCCGATGAATCATTTCAGGTTTACTGTATCCCTTGGACCTTCTTATTGACAATGAAACACAGACATAGCATCGGAATTAAATTCAAAAGGCACAATGCCGACTTAAGTACAAGAGGACTGACACTCTAACTTTTTATGATTTGAACCTCTCCTGTGAGTCCAGTTTTAGATTCCGATGCTTCACTTCAGGTTTACTGTATCCCTTGGACCTTCTTATTGACGATGAAACACAGAAATTGCATCCGAAATTAATACAAAAGTCACAATGATGACTTAAGTACAAGAGGACTGACCCTCTCACTTTCTATGATTTGAACTTCTCCTGTGAGTCCAGTTTTAGATTCCGATGCTTCACCTCAGGTTTACTGTATCTCTTGGACCTTCTTATTGACGATGAAACACAGAAATTGCATCCGAATTTAATACAAATGGAACAATGCCGACTTAAGAACAAGAGGACTGACACTCTCTCTTTCTATGATTCGAACCTCTCCTGTGAGGTCTGATTTAGATTCCGATGCTTCACTTCACGTTTACTGTATCCCTTGGACCTTCTTGTTGACGATAAAACACAGAAATCGCATCCAAATTTAATTCAAATGGCACAATGCCGTTTTAAGTAAAAGAGGACTGACACTCTAACATTCTATGATTTGAACGTCTCCTGCGAGTCCAGTTTTGGATTCCGATATTTCACTTAAGGTTGACTGTATCCCTTGGACCTTCTTATTGACGATGAAACACAGAAATTGCATCCGAATTTAATACAAAAGGCACATTACCGACTTAAGTACAAGAGGAGTGACACTCTAACTTTCTATGATTTGAATCTCTCCTGTGAGTCCAGTTTTAGATTCCGATGCTTCACTTCAGTTTTACTGTATCCCTTGGACGTTCTTATTGACGATGAAACACAGAAATTGCATCGGAATTAAATTCAAAAGGCACAGTGCCGAACTAAGTAGAAGACGACTAACACTCTCACTTTCTATGATTTGAACCTCTTCTGAGAGTCCAGTTTCAGATTCCGATGCTTCACTTCAGGTTTACTGTATACCTTGCACCTTCTTATTGACGATGAAACACATAATTTGCATCGGAATTAAATTTAAAAGGCACAATGTCGACTTAAGTACAAGAGGACTGACACTCTAACTTTCTATGATTTGAACCTATCCTGTGAGTCCAGTTTTAGATTCCGATGGTTCTCTTCAGGTTTACTGATTCCCTTAGACCTTCTTATTGACGATGAAACACAGAGTTTGCATCCAAATTTAATACAAAAGGCACAATGCCGACTTAAGTACAAGAGGGCTGACACTCTAAGTTTCTATGATTTGAACCTCTCCTGTGACTCCAGTTTAGATTCCGATGCTTTACTTCAGGTTTACTGTATCCCTTGGACCTTCTTATTGACGATGACACACAGAAATTGCATCCGAATTTAATACAAAAGGCACAATGGCGACTTAAGTACAAGAGGACTGACACTCTCACTTTCTATGATTTTAACCTCTCCTGTGAGTCCAGTTTTAGATTCCGATGCTTCACTTCAGGATTACTGTATCCCTTGGACCTTCTTATTGACTATGAAACACTGAACTTGCATCTGAAATTAATACAAAAGTCACAATGGTGACTTAAGTACAAGAGGTCTGAAACTCTCACTTTATACGATTTGAACGTCTCCTCTGAGTCCAGTTTTAGATTCCGATGCTTCACCTCAGGTTTACTGTATCCCTTGGACCTTCTTATTGACGATGAAACACAGAAATTGCATCCGAATTTAATACAAATGGCGCAATGCCGACTTAAGTACAAGAGGACTGACACTCTCACTTTCTATGATTCGAACCTCTCCTGTGAGTCCAGTTTTATATTCCGATGCTTCACTTCAGGTTTACTGTATCCCTTGGACCTTCTAATTGACGATGAAACACAGAGTTTTTTCATCCGAATTTAATACAAAAGGTACAATGCCGACTTAAGCACAAGAGGACTGACACTCTAACTTACTATGATTTGCACCTCTCCTGTGGGTCCAGTTTTAGATTCCGATGCTTCACTTCAGGTTTTCTGTATCCCTTGGACCTTCTTATTGACGATGAAACACAGAAATTGCATCCGAATTTAATACAAAAATCACAACGGCGGCTTAAGTACAAGAGGACTGACACTCTCACTTTCTATGATTTGAACCTCTCCCGTGAGTCCAGTTTTAGATTCCGATGCTTTACTTCAGGTTTACTGAATCCCTTGGACATTCTTATTGACGATGACACACAGAAATTGCATCCGAATTTATTACAAAAATCACAATGGCGATTTAAGTACAAGAGGACTGACACTCTCACTTTCTATGATTTGAACCTCTCCTGTGAGTCCAGTTTTAGATTCCGATGCTTCACTTCAGGTTTACTGTATCCCTTGGACGTTCTTATTGACGATGAAACACAGAAATTGCATGCTAAATTAATACAAAGGTCACAATGGTGACTTACGTACAAGAGGACTGACACTCTCACTTTCTATGATTTGAACCTCTCCTCTGAGTCCAGTTTTAGATTCCGATGCTTCACCTCAGGTTTACTGTACCCCTTGGACCTTCTTATTGACGATGAAACACAGAAATTGCATCCGAATTTAATACAAATGGCGCAATGCCGACTGAAGTACAAGGGGACTGACACTCTCACTTTCTATGATTCGAACCTCTCTTGTGAGTCCAGTTTCAGATTCCGATGCTGCACTTCAGGTTTACTGTATCCCTTGGACCTTCTAATTGACGATGAAACACAGAGTTTGCATCCGAATTTAATACAAAAGGTACAATGCGACTTAAGTACAAGAGGACTGACACTCTAACTTTCAATGATTTGCACCTCTCCTGTGAGTCCAGTTTCGGATTCCGATGCTTCACTTCAGGTTTACTGTATCCCTTGGACCTTCTTATTGACGATGAAGCACAGAAATTGCATCCGAATTTAATACAAAAATCACAATGGCGGCTTAAGTACAAGAGGACTGACACTCTCACTTTCTATGATTTGAACATCTCCTGTGAGTCCAGTTCTAGATTCCGATGCTTCACTTCAGGTTAACTGTATCCCTTGGACCTTCTTATTGACGATGAAACACAGATAATGCATCGGAATTAAATTTAAAACGCACAATGCCGACTTAAGTAAAAGAGGACTGACACTCTAACTTTCTATGATTTGAATCTCTCCTGTGAGTCCAGTTTTCGATTCTGATGCTTCATTTCATTTTTACTGTATCCCTTGGACCTTCTTATTGACGATGAAACACAGAGTTTGCATCCGAATTTAATACAAAAGGCACAATGCCGACTTAAGTACAAGAGGACTGACACTCTAATTCTCTATGATTTGAACCTCTCCTGTGAGTCCAGTTTCAGATTCCGATGCTTTACTTCAGGTTTACTGTATCCCTTGGACCTTCTTATTGACGATGACACACAGAAATTGCATCTGAATTTAATACAAAAGGAACAATGGCGACTTAAGTACAAGCGGACTGACACTCTCACTTTCTATGATTTGAACCTCTCCTGTGAGTCCAGTTTTAGATTCCGATGCTTCACTTCAGGATTACTGTATCCCTTGGACCTTCTTATTGACTATGAAACACTGAAATTACATCCGAAATTAATACAAAAGTCACAATGGTGACTTAAGTAGAAGAGGTCTGACACTGTCACTTAATACGATTTGAACCTCTCCTCTGAGTCCAGTTTTAGATTCCGATGCTTCACCTCAGGTTTACTGTATCCCTTGGACCTTCATATTGACGATGAAACACAGAAATTGCATCTGAATTTAATACAAATGGCGCAATGCCGACTTAAGTACAAGAGGACTGACACTCTCACTTTCTATGATTTGCACCTCTCCTGTGCGTCCAGTTTTAGATTCCGATGCTTCACTTCAGGTTTACTGTATCCCTTGGACCTTCTTATTGACGATGAAACACAGAAATTGCATCCGAAATTAATACAAAAATCACAACGGCGGCTTAAGTACAAGAGGACTGACACTCTCACTTTCTATGATTTCAACATCTCCTGTGAGACCAGTTCTAGATTCCGATGCTTCACTTCAGGTTAACAGTATCCCTTGGACCTTCTTATTGACGATGAAACACAGATAATGCATCGGAATTAAATTTTAAACGCACAATGCCGACTTAAGTAAAAGAGGACTGACACTCTCACTATCTATGATTTGAATCTCTCCTGTGAGTCCAGTTTTAGATTCCGATGCTTCACTTCAGGTTCACTGTATCCCTTGGACATTCTTATTGACGATGAAATAAGATATTGCATCGGAATTAAATTTAAAACGCACAATGCCGACTTAAGTAAAAGAGGACTGATACTCTCACTTTCTATGATTTGAACCTTTCCTGTGAGTCCAGATTTAGATTCCGATGCTTTACTTCAGGTTTACTGTATCCCTTGGACCTTCTTATTGACGATAACACACAGAAATTGCATCCGAATTTATTACAAAAGGCACAATGGCGCTTTAACTACAAGCGGACTGACACTCTCACTTTCTATGATTTGAACCTCTCCTGTGAGTCCAGTTTTAGATTCCGATGCTTCACTTCAGGTTTACTGTATCCCTTGGACCTTCTTATTGACGATGAAACACAGAAATTGTATCCTAAATTAATACAAAAGTCACAATGGTGACTTAAGTATAAGAGGACTGACACTCTCACTTTATATGATTTGAACCTCTACTCTGAGTCCAGTTTTAGATTCCGATGCTTCACCTAAGGTCTACTGTATTCCTTTTACCTTCTTATTGACGATGAAACACAGAAATTGCATCCGAATTTAATACAAATGGCGCAATGCCGACTGAAGTACAAGAGGACTGACACTCTCACTTTCTATGATTCGAACCTCTCTTGTGAGTCCAGTTTTAGATTCCGATGCTGCACTTCAGGTTTACTGTATCCCTTGGACCTTCTAATTGACGATGAAACACAGAGTTTGCATCCGAATTTAATACAAAAGGTACAATGCCGACTTAAGTACAAGAGGACTGACACTCTAACTTTTTATGATTTGCACCTCTCCTGTGAGTCCAGTTTTAGATTCCGATGCTTCACTTCAGGTTTACTGTATCCCTTGGACCTTCTTATTGACGATGAAACACAGAAATTGCATCCGAATTTAATACAAAAATCACAATGGCGGCTTAAGTACAGGAGGACTGACACTCTCACTTTCTATTTTTGAACATCTCCTGTGAGTCCAGTTCTAGATTCCGATGCTTCACTTCAGGTTAACTGTATCCCTTGGACCTTCTTATTGACGACGAAACACAGATAATGCATCGGAATTAAATTTAAAACGCACAATGCCGACTTAAGTAAAAGAGGACTGACACTCTCACTATCTATGATTTGAATCTCTCCTGTGAGTCCTGTTTTAGATTTCGATGCTTCACTTCAGGTTCACTGTATCCCTTGGAACTTCTTATTGACGAGGAAACACAGATATTGCATCAGAATTAAATTTAAAACGCACAATGCCGACTTAAGTAAAAGAGGACTGACACTCTCACTTTCTATGATTTGAACCTCTCCTGTGAGGTCTGATTTAGATTCCGATGCTTCACTTCAGGTTTACTGTATCCCTAGGACCTTCTTATTGACAATGAAACACAGAAATAGCATCGGAATTAAATTCAAAACGCACAATGCCGACTTAAGTACAAGAGGACTGACACTCTAACTTTCTATGATTTGAACCTCTCCTGTGAGTCCAGTTTTAGATTCCGATGCTTCACTTCAGGTTTACTGTATCCCTTGGACCTTCTTATTGACGATGAAACACAGAGTTTGCATCCGAATTTAATACAAAAGGCACAATGCCGACTTAAGTACAAGAGGACTGACACTCTAACTCTCTATGATTTGAACCTCTCCTGTGAGTCCAGTTTTAGATTCCGATGCTTTACTTCAGGTTTACAGTATCCCTTGGACCTTCATATTGACGATGACACACAGAAATTGCATCCGAATTTAAAACAAAAGGCACTATGGCGACTTAAGTACAAAAGGACCGACACTCTCACTTTCTATGATCTGAACCTCTCCTGTGAGGCCAGTTTTATATTCCGATGCTTCACTTCAGGTTTACTGTATCCCTTCGACCTTCTTATTGACGATGAAACACAGAAATTGCATCCGAAATTAATACAAAAGTCACAATGGTGACTTAAGTACAAGAGGACTGACACTCTCACTTTATATGATTTGAACCTCTCCTCTGAGTCCAGTTTTAGATTCCAATGCTTCACCTCAGATTTACTGTATCCCTTGGACCTTCTTATTGACGATGAAACACAGAAATTGCATCCGAATTTAATACAAATGGCGCAATGCCGACTTAAGAACAAGAGGACTGACACTCTCACTTTCTATGATTCGAACCTCTCCTGTGAGTGCAGTTTTAGATTCCGATGCTTCACTTCAGGATTACTGTACCCCTTGGACGTTCTTATTGACGATGAAACACAGAAATTGCATCGGAATTAAATTCAAAAGGCACAGTGCCGACCTAAGTAGAAGAGGACTAACACTCTCACTTTCTATGATTTGAACCTCTCCTGTGTGTCCAGTTTTAGATTCAGAAGCTTCACTTCAGGTTTACTGTATACCTTGCAGCTTCTTATTGACGATGAAACACAGAAATTGCATCGGAATTAAATTCAAAAGGCACAACGCCGACTTAAGTACAAGAGGACTGACACTCTCACTTACTATGATTTGAACCTCTCCTGTGAGTCCAGTTTTACATTCCGATGCTTCACTTCAGGTTTACTGTATCCCTTGGACCTTCTTATTGACGATGAAACACAGATATAGCATCGGAATTAAATTTAAAACGCACAATGCCGACTTAAGTAAAAGAGGACTGACACTCTCACTATCTATGATTTGAATCTCTCCTGTGAGTCCAGTTTTAGATTCCGATGCTTCACTTCAGATTCACTGTATCCCTTCGACCTTCTTATTGACGATGAAACAGAGATATTGCATCGGAATTAAATTTAAAACGCACAATGCCGACTTAAGTAAAAGAGGACTGACACTCTCACTTTCTATGATTTGAACCTCTCCTGTGAGGTCAGATTTAGATTCCGATGCTTCACTTCAGGTTTACTGTATCCCTTGGATCTTCAAATTGCCAATGAAACACAGAAATAGCATCGGAATTAAATTCAAAAAGTACAATGCCGACTTAAGTACATTAGGACTGACACTCTAACTTTCTATGATTTGACCCTCTCCTGTGAGTCCAGTTTTAGATTCCGATGCTTCACTTCAGGTTTACTGTATCCCTTGGACCTTCTTATTGACTATGAAACACAGAGTTTGCATCCGAATTTAATACAAAAGGCACGATGCCGTCTTAAGTACAAGAGGACTGACACTCTAACTTTCTATGATTTGAACCTCTCCTGTGAGTCCAGTTTTAGATTCCGATGCTTTACTTCAAGTTTACAGTATCCCTTGGACCTTCATATTGACGATGACACACAGAAATTGCATCCGAATTTAATACAAAAGGCACAATGGCGACTTAAGTACAAGAGGACCGACACTCTCACTTTCTATGATTTGAACCTCTCCTGTGAGTCCAGTTTTAGATTCCGATGCTTCACTTCAGGTTTACTGTATCCCTTGGACCTTCTTATTGACGATGAAATACAGAAATTGCATCCGAAATTAATACAAAATTCACAATGGTGAATTAAGTAGAAGAGGACTGACACTCTCACTTTATATGATTTGAACCTCTCCTCTGAGTCCAGTTTTAGATTCCGATGCCTCACCTCAGATTTACTGTAACCCTTGGACCTTCTTATTGACGATGAATCACAGAAATTGCATCCAAATTTATTTCAAATGCCACAATGCCGACATAGGTACAAGAGGACTGAATCTCGCCCTTTCTATGATTTGAACCTTTCCTGTGAGTCCAGTTTTAGTTTCCAATGCTTCACTTAAGGGTTTACTGTATACCTTGCACCTTCTTATTGACGATGAAACACAGAAATTGCATCCGAATTTAATACAAAAAAGGCACAATGCCGACTTACGTACAAGAGGACTGACATTCTAACTTTCTATGATTAGATCCTCTCCTGTGAGTCCTGTTTTAGATACCGATGCTTCCCTTTAGAGTTACTGTATACCTTGGACCTTCTTATTTACAATGAAACACAGAAATAGCATCGGAATTAAATTCAAAAAGCACAATGCCCACTTAAGTAAAAGAGGACTGACACTCTAACTTTCTATGATTTGAACCTCTCCTGCGAGTCCAGTTTTAGATTCCGATGCTTCACTTCAGGTTTACTGTATCCCTTGGACCTTCTTATTGACGATGAAACACAGAAATTGCATCCGAATTTAATACAAATGGCACAATGTCGACTTTAAGTACAAGAGGACTGACACTCTCACTTTCTATGATTTGAACCTCTCCTGTGAGTCCAGTTTTAGATTCCGATGATTTACTTAAGGTTTACTGTATCCCTTGGACCTTCTTATTGACGATGAAACACAGAAATTGCATCCGAATTTAATACAAAAGGCACAATACCGAATTAGGTACAAGAGGAGAGACACTCTAACTTTCTATGCTTTGAATCTCTCCTGTGAGTCCAGTTTTAGATTCCGATGCTTCACTTCAGTTTTACTGTATCGTTTGGACCTTCTTATTGACGATGAAACACAGAAATTGCATCCGAATTAAATCCAAAAGGCACAATACCGACCTAAGTAGAAGAGAACTGACACTCTCACTTTCTATGATTTGAACCTCTCCTGTGAGTCCAGTTTTAGATTCCGATGCTTCACTTCAGGTTTACTGTATCCCTTGGACCTTCTTATTGACGACGAAACACAGAAATTGCATCCGAATTTAATTCAAATGGCACAATGCCGACATACGTACAAGAGGACTGACACTCTCACTTTCTATGATTCGAACCTCTCCAGTGACGTCACATCTAGATTCCGATGCTTCACTTCAGGTTTACTGTATACCTTGCACCTTCTTATTGACGATGAAACACAGAAAATGCATCGGAATTAAATTCAAAAGGCACAATGCCGTGTTAAGTACAAGAGGACTGACACTCTCACTTTCTATGATTTGAACCTCTCCTGTGATTCCAGTCTTAGATTCCGATGCTTCACTTCAGGTTTACTGTATCCCTTGGACCTTCTAATTGACGAAGAAACACAGAGTTTGCATCCGAATTTAATACAAAAGGTACAATGCCGGCTTAAGTACAAGAGGACTGACACTCTAACTTTCTATGAGTTGAACCTCTCCTGTGAGTCCAGTTTTAGATTCCGATGCTTCACTTCAGGTTTACTGTATCCCTTGGACCTTCTTATTAACGATGAATCACAGAAATTGCATCCGAATTTAATACAAAAATCACAATGGCGACTAAAGTACAAGAGGACTGACACTCTCACTTTCTATGATTTGAACATCTCCTGTGAGTCTAGTTTTAGATTCCGATGCTTCACTTCAGGTTTACTGTATCCCTTGGACCTTCTTATTGACGATAAAACACAGAAATTGCATCAGAATTAAATTCAAAACGCACAATGCCGACTTAAGCAAAAGAGGACTGACACAGTCACTTTCTATGATTTGAACCTCTCCTGTGAGTCCAGTTTCAGATTCCGATGCTTCACTTCAGGTTTACTGTACCCCTTGGACCTTCTTATTCACGATGAAAGACAGAAATTGCATCCGAATTTAATACAAAAGGCACAATACCGACTTAAGTACAAGAGGACTGACACTCTAACTTTCTATGATTTGAACCTCTCCTGTGATTCCAGTCTTAGATTCCGATGCTTCACTTCAGGTTTACTGTATCCCTTGGACCTTCTTATTAACGATGAATCACAGAAATTGCATCCGAATTTAATACAAAAATCACAATGGCGACTAAAGTACAAGAGGACTGACACTCTCACTTTCTATGATTTGAACATCTCCTGTGAGTCTAGTTTTAGATTCCGATGCTTCACTTCAGGTTGACTGTATCCCTTGGACCTTCTTATTGACGATAAAACACAGAAATTGCATCAGAATTAAATTCAAAACGCACAATGCCGACTTAAGCAAAAGAGGACTGACACACTCACTTTCTATGATTTGAACCTCTCCTGTGAGTCCAGTTTCAGATTCCGATGCTTCACTTCAGGTTTACTGTACCCCTTGGACCTTCTTATTCACGATGAAAGACAGAAATTGCATCCGAATTTAATACAGAAGGCACAATACCGACTTAAGTACAAGAGGACTGACACTCTAACTTTGTATGATTTGAACCTCACCTGTGAGTCCAGTTTTGGATTCCGATGCTTCACTTCAGGTTTACTGTATCCCTTGGACCTTCTTATTGACGATGAAACACAGAAATTGCATCCGAATTTAGTACGAAAGGCACAATGGCGACTTAAGTACAAGAGGACTGACATTCTCACTTTCTATGATTTGAACCTCTCCTTTGAGTCCAGTTTTAGATTCCGATGCTTCACTTCAGGTTTACTGTATCCCTTGACCTTCTTATTGACAATGAAACACAAAATTGCATTCCTAATTTAATACAAATGGCACAATGTCGACTTAAGTACAAGAGGACTGACACTCTCACTTTCTATGATTTGAACCCCTCCTGTGAGTCCAGTTTTAGATTCCGATGCTTCACTTCAGGTTGGCTGTATACTTTGCACCTTCTTATTGACGATGAAACACAGAAATAGAATCCGAATTTAATACAAAAGTCACAATGCCGACTTAAGTACAAGAGGACTGACATTCTACCTTTCTATGATTTGAACCTCTCCTGTGAGTCCAGTTTTAAATTTCGATGCTTCACTTCAGGTTTACTGTATCCCTTGGACCTTCTTTTTGACAATGAAACACAGAAAAAGCATCGGAAATAAATTCAAAAGGCACAATGCCGACTTAAGTACAAGAGGACTGACATTCTAACTTTCTATGATTTGAACCTCTCCTAAGAGACCTGTTTTAGATTCTGATGCTTCACTTAAGGTTTACTGTATCCCTAGGACCTTCTTATTGACGATGAAACACAGAGTTTGCATTCGAATTTAATACAAAGGGCACAATGCCGACTTAAGTACAAGAGGACTGACACTCTAACTTTCTATGATTTGAACGTCTCCTGTGAGTCCAGTTTTAGATTCCGATGCTTCGATTCAGGTTTACTGTATCCCTTGGACCTTCTTACTGACCATGAAACACAGAAATCGCATCCGAATTTAATACAAAAGGCACAATGGCGGCTTAAGTACAAGAGGACTGACACTTTCACTTTCTATGATTTGAACCTCTCCTGTGAGTCCAGTTTTAGATTCCGCTGCTTCACTTCAGGTTTACTGTATCCCTTGGACCTTCTTATTGACGATGAAACACAGAAATTGCATCCGAATTTAATACAAATGGCACAATGCCGACTTAAGTACAAGAGGACCTACACTCTCACTCTCTATGATTCGAACCTCTCCTGTGAGGTCAGATTTAGATTCCGATGCTTCACTTCAGGTTTACTGTATACCTTGCACCTTGTTATTGACGATGAAACACAGAAATTGCATCAGGACTAAATTCAAAAGGCACAATGCCGTCTTAAGTACAAGAGGACTGACACCCTCACTTTCTATGATTTGAACCTCTCCTCTGAGTCCAGTTTTAGATTCCGATGCTTCACTTCAGGTTTACTGTATCCCTTGGACCTTCTTATTGACGATGAAACACAGAAAGTGCATCCGAATTTAATGCAAAAATCACAATGGTGACTTAAGTACAAGAGGACTGACACTCTCACTTTCTATGATTTGAACATCTCCTGTGAGTCCAGTTTTAGATTCCGACGCTTCACTTCTGGTTTACTGTATCCCTTGGAATTATTTATTAACGATGAAACACAGAAATTGCATCGGAATCAAATTCAAAACTCAAAATGCCGACATAAGTAAAAGAGGACTGACACTCTCACTTTCTATGATTTGAACCTCTCCTGTGAGTCCAGTTTTAGATTCCGATGCTTCACTTCAGGTTTACTGTATCCCTTGGACCTTCTTATTGACGATGACACACAGAAATTGCACCCGAATTTAATTCAAATCGCACAATGCCGACTTAAGTAAAAGAGGACTTACACTCTCACTTTCTATGATTTGAACCTCTCCTGTGAGTCCAGTTTTAGATTCCGATGCTTCACTCCAGGTTAACTGTATCCCTTGGACCTTCTTATTGACGATGAAACATAGAAATTGCATCGGAATTAAATTCAAAAATCACAATGCCGACATAAGTAAAAGAGGACTGACACTCTCACTTTCTATGATTTGAACCTCTCCTGTGAGTCCAGTTTTAGATTCCGATGCTTCACTTCAGGTTTACTGTATCCCTTGGACCTTATTATTGACGATGAAACACAGAAAATGCATCCGAATTTGATACAAATGCCACAATGCCGACATAAGTACAAGAGGACTGAAACTCTCCCTTTCTATGATTTGAACCTTTCCTGTGAGCCCAGTTTTAGTTTCCGATGCTTCACTTAAGGGTTTACTGTATACCTTGCACCTTCTTATTGACGATGAAACACAGAAATTGCATCCGAATTTAATACAAAAGTCACAATGCCGACTTAAGTACAAGAGGACTGACATTCTAACTTTCTATGATTAGAACCTCTCCTGTGAGTACTGTTTTAGATTCCGATGCTTCACTACAGGTTTACTGTATCCCTTGGACCTTCTTATTGACAATGAAACACAGAAATAGCATCGGAATTATATTCAAAACGCACAATGCCCACTTAAGTAAAAGAGGACTGACACTCTAACTTTCTATGATTTGAACCTCTCCTGTGAGTCCAGTTTTAGATTCCGATGCTTCACTTCAGGTTTACTGTATCCCTTGGACTTTCTTATTGACGATGAAACACAGAAATTGCATCCGAATTTAATACAAATGGCACAATATCGACTTAAGTGCAAGAGGACTGACACTCTCACTTTCTATGATTTGAACGTCTCCTGTGAGTCCAGTTTTAGATTCCGATGATTTACTTAAGGTTTACTGTATCCCTTGGACCTTCTTATTGACGATGAAACACAGAAATTGCATCCGAATTTAATACAAAAGGCACAATACCGAATTAGGTACAAGAGGAGAGACACTCTAACTTTTTATGATTTGAATCCCTCCTGTGAGACCAGTTTTAGATTCCGATGCTTCACTTCAGTTTTACTGTATCGTTTGGACCTTCTTATTGACGATGAAACACAGAAATTGCATCCGAATTAAATCCAAAAGGCACAATGACGACCTAAGTAGAAGAGAACTGACACTCTGACTTTCTATGATTTGAACCTCCCTGTGAGTCCAGTTTTAGATTCCGATGCTTCACTTCAGGTTTACTGTATCCCTCGGACCTTCTTATTGGCGATGAAACACAGAAAATGCATCCGAATTCGATACAAATGCCACAATGCCGACATAAGTACAAGAGGACTGAAACTCTCCCTTTCTATGATTTGAACCTTTCCTGTGAGTCCAGTTTTAGATTCCGATGCTTCACTTAAGGGTTTACTGTATACCTTGCACGATCTTATTGACGATGAAACACAGAAATTGCATCCGAATTTAATACAAAAGGCACAATGCCGACTTAAGTACAAGAGGACTGACATTCTAACTTTCTATGATTAGAACCTCTTCTGTGAGTCCTGTTTTAGATTCCGATGCTTCACTTCAGGTTTACTGTAACCCTTGGACCTTCTTATTGACAATGAAACACAGAAATAGCATCGGAATTAAATTCAAAACGCACAATGCCGACTTAAGTAAAAGAGGACTCACACTCTAACTTTCTATGATTTGAACCTCTCCTGTGAGTCCAGTTTTAGATTCCGACCCTTCACTTCAGGTTTACTGAATCCCTTGGACCTTCTTATTGACGATGAAACACAGAAATTGGATCCGAATATAATACAAAAATCACAATGGCGACAAAAGTACAAGAGGACTGACACTCTCACTCTCTATGATTTGAACCTATCCTGTGAGTCCAGTTTTTGATTCCGATGCTTCACTTCAGGTTTACTGTATCCCTTGGACCTTCTTATTGACGATGTAACACAGATATTGCATCCGAATTTAATACAAATGCCACAATGCCGACTTAAGTACAAGAGGACTGACACTCTCACTTTCTATGATTTGAACCTCTCCAGTGAGTCCAGTTTTAGATTCCGATGCTTCTCTTCAGGTTTACTGTATACCTTGCACCTTCTTATTGACGATGAAACACAGAAATTGCATCCGAATTCAATACAAAAGGCACAATGCCGACTTAAGTACAAGAGGACTGTCATTCTAACTTTCTATGATTTGAACCTCTCCTGTGAGTCCAGTTTTAGAGTCCGATGCTTCACTTCAGGTTTACTGTATCCCTTGAACCTTCTTATTGACGATGACACACAGAAATTGCAGCCGAATTTAATACAAAAGGCACAATACCCACTCAAGTACAAGAGGAGTGACACTCTAACTTTCTCTGATTTGAACCTCTCCTGTGAGTCCAGTTTTAGATTCCGATGCTTCACTCCAGATTTACTGTATCCCTTGGACCTTCTTATTGACGATGAAACACAGAAATTGCATCCGAATTTAATACAAAAGGCACAATACCGAATTAGGAACAAGAGGAGAGACACTCTAACTTTCTATGATTTGAATCACTCCTGTGAGTCCAGTTTTAGATTCCGATGCTTCACTTCAGTTTTACTGTATCGTTTGGACCTTCTTATTGACTATGAAACACAGAAAATGCATCCGAATTCGATACAAATGCCACAATGCCGACATAAGTACAAGAGGACTGAAACTCTCCCTTTCTATGATTTGAACCTTTCCTGTGAGTCCAGTTTTAGATTCCGATGCTTCACTTAAGGGTTTACTGTATACCTTGCACGATCTTATTGACGATGAAACACAGAAATTGCATCCGAATTTAATACAAATGGCACAATGCCGACTTAAGTACAAGAGGACCTACACTCTCACTCTCTATGATTCGAACCTCTCCTGTGAGGTCAGATTTAGATTCCGATGCTTCACTTCAGGTTTACTGTATACCTTGCACCTTGTTATTGACGATGAAACACAGAAATTGCATCAGGACTAAATTCAAAAGGCACAATGCCATCTTAAGTACAAGAGGAATGACACCCTCACTTTCTATGATTTGAACCTCTCCTCTGAGTCCAGTTTTAGATTCCGATGCTTCACTTCAGGTTTACTGTATCCCTTGGACCTTCTTATTGACGATGAAACACAGAAAGTGCATCCGAATTTAATGCAAAAATCACAATGGTGACTTAAGTACAAGAGGACTGACACTCTCACTTTCTATGATTTGAACATCTCCTGTGAGTCCAGTTTTAGATTCCGACGCTTCACTTCTGGTTTACTGTATCCCTTGGAATTATTTATTAACGATGAAACACAGAAATTGCATCGGAATCAAATTCAAAACTCAAAATGCCGACATAAGTAAAAGAGGACTGACACTCTCACTTTCTATGATTTGAACCTCTCCTGTGAGTCCAGTTTTAGATTCCGATGCTTCACTTCAGGTTTACTGTATCCCTTGGACCTTCTTATTGACGATGACACACAGAAATTGCACCCGAATTTAATTCAAATCGCACAATGCCGACTTAAGTAAAAGAGGACTTACACTCTCACTTTCTATGATTTGAACCTCTCCTGTGAGTCCAGTTTTAGATTCCGATGCTTCACTCCAGGTTAACTGTATCCCTTGGACCTTCTTATTGACGATGAAACATAGAAATTGCATCGGAATTAAATTCAAAAATCACAATGCCGACATAAGTAAAAGAGGACTGACACTCTCACTTTCTATGATTTGAACCTCTCCTGTGAGTCCAGTTTTAGATTCCGATGCTTCACTTCAGGTTTACTGTATCCCTTGGACCTTATTATTGACGATGAAACACAGAAAATGCATCCGAATTTGATACAAATGCCACAATGCCGACATAAGTACAAGAGGACTGAAACTCTCCCTTTCTATGATTTGAACCTTTCCTGTGAGCCCAGTTTTAGTTTCCGATGCTTCACTTAAGGGTTTACTGTATACCTTGCACCTTCTTATTGACGATGAAACACAGAAATTGCATCCGAATTTAATACAAAAGTCACAATGCCGACTTAAGTACAAGAGGACTGACATTCTAACTTTCTATGATTAGAACCTCTCCTGTGAGTACTGTTTTAGATTCCGATGCTTCACTACAGGTTTACTGTATCCCTTGGACCTTCTTATTGACAATGAAACACAGAAATAGCATCGGAATTATATTCAAAACGCACAATGCCCACTTAAGTAAAAGAGGACTGACACTCTAACTTTCTATGATTTGAACCTCTCCTGTGAGTCCAGTTTTAGATTCCGATGCTTCACTTCAGGTTTACTGTATCCCTTGGACTTTCTTATTGACGATGAAACACAGAAATTGCATCCGAATTTAATACAAATGGCACAATATCGACTTAAGTGCAAGAGGACTGACACTCTCACTTTCTATGATTTGAACGTCTCCTGTGAGTCCAGTTTTAGATTCCGATGATTTACTTAAGGTTTACTGTATCCCTTGGACCTTCTTATTGACGATGAAACACAGAAATTGCATCCGAATTTAATACAAAAGGCACAATACCGAATTAGGTACAAGAGGTGAGACACTCTAACTTTTTATGATTTGAATCCCTCCTGTGAGACCAGTTTTAGATTCCGATGCTTCACTTCAGTTTTACTGTATCGTTTGGACCTTCTTATTGACGATGAAACACAGAAATTGCATCCGAATTAAATCCAAAAGGCACAATGACGACCTAAAATGAAGAGAACTGACACTCTGACTTTCTATGATTTGAACCTCTCCTGTGAGTCCAGTTTTAGATTCCGATGCTTCACTTCAGGTTTACTGTATCCCTCGGACCTTCTTATTGACGATGAAACACAGAAAATGCATCCGAATTCGATACAAATGCCACAATGCCGACATAAGTACAAGAGGACTGAAACTCTCCCTTTCTATGATTTGAACCTTTCCTGTGAGTCCAGTTTTAGATTCCGATGCTTCACTTAAGGGTTTACTGTATACCTTGCACGATCTTATTGACGATGAAACACAGAAATTGCATCCGAATTTAATACAAAAGGCACAATGCCGACTTAAGTACAAGAGGACTGACATTCTAACTTTCTATGATTAGAACCTCTTCTGTGAGTCCTGTTTTAGATTCCGATGCTTCACTTCAGGTTTACTGTAACCCTTGGACCTTCTTATTGACAATGAAACACAGAAATAGCATCGGAATTAAATTCAAAACGCACAATGCCGACTTAAGTAAAAGAGGACTCACACTCTAACTTTCTATGATTTGAACCTCTCCTGTGAGTCCAGTTTTAGATTCCGACCCTTCACTTCAGGTTTACTGAATCCCTTGGACCTTCTTATTGACGATGAAACACAGAAATTGGATCCGAATATAATACAAAAATCACAATGGCGACAAAAGTACAAGAGGACTGACACTCTCACTCTCTATGATTTGAACCTATCCTGTGAGTCCAGTTTTTGATTCCGATGCTTCACTTCAGGTTTACTGTATCCCTTGGACCTTCTTATTGACGATGTAACACAGATATTGCATCCGGATTTAATACAAATGCCACAATGCCGACTTAAGTACAAGAGGACTGACACTCTCACTTTCTATGATTTGAACCTCTCCAGTGAGTCCAGTTTTAGATTCCGATGCTTCTCTTCAGGTTTACTGTATACCTTGCACCTTCTTATTGACGATGAAACACAGAAATTGCATCCGAATTCAATACAAAAGGCACAATGCCGACTTAAGTACAAGAGGACTGTCATTCTAACTTTCTATGATTTGAACCTCTCCTGTGAGTCCAGTTTTAGAGTCCGATGCTTCACTTCAGCTTTACTGTATCCCTTGAACCTTCTTATTGACGATGACACACAGAAATTGCAGCCGAATTTAATACAAAAGGCACAATACCCACTCAAGTACAAGAGGAGTGACACTCTAACTTTCTCTGATTTGAACCTCTCCTGTGAGTCCAGTTTTAGATTCCGATGCTTCACTCCAGATTTACTGTATCCCTTGGACCTTCTTATTGACGATGAAACACAGAAATTGCATCCGAATTTAATACAAAAGGCACAATACCGAATTAGGAACAAGAGGAGAGACACTCTAACTTTCTATGATTTGAATCACTCCTGTGAGTCCAGTTTTAGATTCCGATGCTTCACTTTAGTTTTACTGTATCGTTTGGACCTTCTTATTGACTATGAAACACAGAAAATGCATCCGAATTCGATACAAATGCCACAATGCCGACATAAGTACAAGAGGACTGAAACTCTCCCTTTCTATGATTTGAACCTTTCCTGTGAGTCCAGTTTTAGATTCCGATGCTTCACTTAAGGGTTTACTGTATACCTTGCACGATCTTATTGACGATGAAACACAGAAATTGCATCCGAATTTAATACAAATGGCACAATGCCGACTTAAGTACAAGAGGACCTACACTCTCACTCTCTATGATTCGAACCTCTCCTGTGAGGTCAGATTTAGATTCCGATGCTTCACTTCAGGTTTACTGTATACCTTGCACCTTGTTATTGACGATGAAACACAGAAATTGCATCGGGACTAAATTCAAAAGGCACAATGCCGTCTTAAGTACAAGAGGACTGACACCCTCACTTTCTATGATTTGAACCTCTCCTCTGAGTCCAGTTTTAGATTCCGGTGTTTCACTTCAGGTTTACTGTATCCCTTGGACCTTCTTATTGACGATGAAACACAGAAAGTGCATCCGAATTTAATGCAAAAATCACAATGGTGACTTAAGTACAAGAGAACTGACACTCTCACTTTCTATGATTTGAACATCTCCTGTGAGTCCAGTTTCAGATTCCGACGCTTCACTTCTGGTTTACTGTATCCCTTGGAATTATTTATTAACGATGAAACACAGAAATTGCATCGGAATCAAATTCAAAACTCAAAATGCCGACATAAGTAAAAGAGGACTGACACTCTCACTTTCTATGATTTGAACCTCTCCTGTGAGTCCAGTTTTAGATTCCGATGCTTCACTTCAGGTTTACTGTATCCCTTGGACCTTCTTATTGACGATGACACACAGAAATTGCACCCGAATTTAATTCAAATCGCACAATGCCGACTTAAGTAAAAGAGGACTTACACTCTCACTTTCTATGATTTGAACCTCTCCTGTGAGTCCAGTTTTAGATTCCGATGCTTCACTCCAGGTTAACTGTATCCCTTGGACCTTCTTATTGACGATGAAACATAGAAATTGCATCGGAATTAAATTCAAAAATCACAATGCCGACATAAGTAAAAGAGGACTGACACTCTCACTTTCTATGATTTGAACCTCTCCTGTGAGTCCAGTTTTTGATTCCGATGCTTCACTTCAGGTTTACTGTATCCCTTGGACCTTATTATTGACGATGAAACACAGAAAATGCATCCGAATTTGATACAAATGCCACAATGCCGACATAAGTACAAGAGGACTGAAACTCTCCCTTTCTATGATTTGAACCTTTCCTGTGAGCCCAGTTTTAGTTTCCGATGCTTCACTTAAGGGTTTACTGTATACCTTGCACCTTCTTATTGACGATGAAACACAGAAATTGCATCCGAATTTAATACAAAAGGCACAATGCCGACTTAAGTACAAGAGGACTGACATTCTAACTTTCTATGATTAGAACCTCTCCTGTGAGTACTGTTTTAGATTCCGATGCTTCACTACAGGTTTAATGTATCGCTTGGACCTTCTTATTGACAATGAAACACAGAAATAGCATCGGAATTAAATTCAAAACGCACAATGCCCACTTAAGTAAAAGAGGACAGACACTCTAACTTTCTATAATTTGAACCTCTCCTGTGAGTCCAGTTTTAGATTCCGATGCTTCACTTCAGGTTTACTGTATCCCTTGGACCTTCTAATTGACGATGAAACACAGAAATTGCATCCGAATTTAATACAAATGGCACAATATCGACTTAAGTGCAAGAGGACTGACACTCTCACTTTCTATGATTTGAACGTCTCCTGTGAGTCCAGTTTTAGATTCCGATGATTTACTTAAGGTTTACTGTATCCCTTGGACCTTCTTATTGACGATGAAACACAGAAATAGCATCCGAATTTAATACAAAAGGCACAATACCGAATTAGGTACAAGAGGAGAGACACTCTCACTTTCTATGATTTGAACCTCTCCAGTGAGTCCAGTTTTAGATTCCGATGCTTCTCTTCAGGTTTACTGTATACCTTGCACCTTCTTATTGACGATGAAACACAGAAACAGCATCCAAATTCAATACAAAAGGCACAATGCCGACTTAAGTACAAGAGGACTGTCATTCTAACTTTCTATGATTTGGACCTCTCCTGTGATTCCAGTTTTAGAGTCCGATGCTTCACTTCAGGTTTACTGTATCCCTTGAACCTTCTTATTGACGATGACACACAGAAATTGCAGCCGAATTTAATACAAAAGGCACAATACCCACTCAAGTACAAGAGGAGTGACACTCTAACTTTCTCTGATTTGAACCTCTCCTGTGAGTCCAGTTTTAGATTCCGATGCTTCACTCCAGATTTACTGTATCCCTTGGACCTTCTTATTGACGATGAAACACAGAAATTGCATCCGAATTTAATACAAAAGGCACAATAACGAATTAGGAACAAGAGCAGAGACACTCTAACTTTCTATGATTTGAATCACTCCTGTGAGTCCAGTTTTAGATTCGGATGCTTCACTTCAGTTTTACTGTATCGTTTGGACCTTCTTATTGACGATGAAACACAGAAATTGCATCGGAAATAAATCCAAAAGGCACAATGCCGACCTAAGTAGAAGAGAACTGACACTCTCACTTTCTATGATTTGAACCTCTCCTGTGAGTCATGTTTTAGATTCCGATGTTTCACTTCAGGTTTACTGTATCCCTTGGACCTTCTTGTAGGAGTGAAACACAGAAAATGCATCCGAATTTGATACAAATGCCACAATGCCGACATAAGTACAAGAGGACTGACACTCTCCCTTTTTATGATTTGAACCTTTCCTATGAGTCCAGTTTTAGATTCCGATGCTTCACTTAAGAGGTTTACTGTATTCCTTGCACCTTCTTATTGACGATGAAACACAGAAATTGCATCCGAATTTAATACAATAGGCACAATGCCGACTTAAGTACAAGAGGACTGACATTCTAACTTTCTATGATTAGAACCTCTCCTGTGCGTCCTGTTTTAGATTCCGATGCTTCACTTCAGGTTTACTGTATCCCTTGGACCTTCTTATTGACGAAGAAACACAGAAATTGCATCCGAATTTAATACAAAAGGCACAATACCTAATTAGGTACAAGAGGACTGACACTCTCAATTTCTATGATTTGAACCTCTCCTGTGAGTCCAGTTTTAGATTCCGATGCTTCACCTCAGGTTTACCGTATACCTTGCACTTTCTTATTGACGATGAAACACAGAGTTTGCATCCGAATTTAATACAAACGGAACAATGCCGACTTAAATACAAGAGGAATGACACTCTAACTTTCTATGATTTCAACCTCTAATGTGAGTCCAGATTTGGATTCCGATGCTTCACTTCAGGTTTACTGTATCCCTTGGACCTTCTTATTGACGATGAAACACAGAAATTGCATCTGAATTTAATACAAATGCCACAATGCCGACTTAAGTACAAGAGGACTGACACTCTCACTTTCTATGATTTGAAGCTCTCCAGTGGGTCCAGTTTTAGATTCCGATGCTTCTCTTCAGGTTTACTGTATACCTTGCACCTTCTTATTGACGATGAAACACAGAAATTGCACCCGAATTCAATACAAAAGGCACAATGCATACCTAAGTACAAGAGGCCTGACAATCTAACTTTCTATGATTTGAACCTCTCCTGTGAGTCCAGATTTAGAGTCCGATGCTTCACTTCAGGTTTACTGTATCCCTTGGACCTTCTTATTGACGATGACACACAGAAATTGCACCCGAATTTAATACAAAAGGCACAATACCGACTCAGGTACAAGAGGAGTTACACTCTAACTTTCTATGATTTGATCCTCTCCTGTGAGTCCAGTTTTAGATTCCGATGCTTCACTTAAGAGGTTTACTGTATTCCTTGCACCTTCTTATTGACGATGAAACACAGAAAATGCATCCGAATTTGATACAAATGCCACAATGCGACATAAGTACAAGAGGACTGACTCACTCCTTTTCTATGATTTGAACCTTTCCTGTGAGTCCAGTTTTAGATTCCGATGCTTCACTTCAGTTTCACTGTATACCTTGCACCTTCTTATTGACGATGAAACACAGAAATTGCATCCGAATTTAATACAAAAGGCACAATGACGACTTAAGTACAAGAGGACTGTCATTCTAACTTTCTATGATTAGAACCTCTCCTGTGAGTCCTGTTTTAGATTCCGATGCTTCACTTCAGGTTTACTGTATCCCTTGGACCTTCTTATTGACAATGAAACACAGAAATAGCATCGGAATTAAATTCAATAGGCACAATGCCGACTTAAGTAAAAGAGGACTGACACTCTAACTGTCTATGATTTGAACTTCTCCTGTGAGTCCAGTTTTTAGATTCCGATGCTTCACTTCAGGTTTACTGTATCCCTTGGACCTTCTTATTGACGATGAAACACAGAAATTGCATCCGAATTTAATACAAATGGTACAATGCCAACTTAAGTACAAGAGGACTGACACTCTCACTTTCTATGATTTGAACCTCTCCTGTGAGTCCAGTTTTAGATTCCGATGCTTCACTCCAGGTTAACTGTATCCCTTGGACCTTGTTATTGACGATGAAACACAGAAATTGCATCGGGACTAAATTCAAAAGGCACAATGCCGTCTTAAGTACAAGAGGACTGACACCCTCACTTTCTATGATTTGAACCTCTCCTCTGAGTCCAGTTTTAGATTCCGGTGTTTCACTTCAGGTTTACTGTATCCCTTGGACCTTCTTATTGACGATGAAACACAGAAAGTGCATCCGAATTTAATGCAAAAATCACAATGGTGACTTAAGTACAAGAGGACTGACACTCTCACTTTCTATGATTTGAACATCTCATGTGAGTCCAGTTTCAGATTCCGACGCTTCACTTCTGGTTTACTGTATCCCTTGGAATTATTTATTAACGATGAAACACAGAAATTGCATCGGAATCAAATTCAAAACTCAAAATGCCGACATAAGTAAAAGAGGACTGACACTCTCACTTTCTATGATTTGAACCTCTCCTGTGAGTCCAGTTTTAGATTCCGATGCTTCACTTCAGGTTTACTGTATCCCTTGGACCTTCTTATTGACGATGACACACAGAAATTGCACCCGAATTTAATTCAAATCGCACAATGAAGACTTAAGTAAAAGAGGACTTACACTCTCACTTTCTATGATTTGAACCTCTCCTGTGAGTCCAGTTTTAGATTCCGATGCTTCACTCCAGGTTAACTGTATCCCTTGGACCTTCTTATTGACGATGAAACATAGAAATTGCATCGGAATTAAATTCAAAAATCACAATGCCGACATAAGTAAAAGAGGACTGACACTGTCACTTTCTATGATTTGAACCTCTCCTGTGAGTCCAGTTTTTGATTCCGATGCTTCACTTCAGGTTTACTGTATCCCTTGGACCTTATTATTGACGATGAAACACAGAAAATGCATCCGAATTTGATACAAATGCCACAATGCCGACATAAGTACAAGAGGACTGAAACTCTCCCTTTCTATGATTTGAACCTTTCCTGTGAGGCCAGTTTTAGTTTCCGATGCTTCACTTAAGGGTTTACTGTATACCTTGCACCTTCTTATTGACGATGAAACACAGAAATTGCATCCGAATTTAATACAAAAGGCACAATGCCGACTTAAGTACAAGAGGACTGACATTCTAACTTTCTATGATTAGAACCTCTCCTGTGAGTACTGTTTTAGATTCCGATGCTTCACTACAGGTTTAATGTATCGCTTGGACCTTCTTATTGACAATGAAACACAGAAATAGCATCGGAATTAAATTCAAAACGCACAATGCCCACTTAAGTAAAAGAGGACAGACACTCTAACTTTCTATAATTTGAACCTCTCCTGTGAGTCCAGTTTTAGATTCCGATGCTTCACTTCAGGTTTACTGTATCCCTTGGACCTTCTAATTGACGATGAAACACAGAAATTGCATCCGAATTTAATACAAATGGCACAATATCGACTTAAGTGCAAGAGGACTGACACTCTCACTTTCTATGATTTGAACGTCTCCTGTGAGTCCAGTTTTAGATTCCGATGATTTACTTAAGGTTTACTGTATCCCTTGGACCTTCTTATTGACGATGAAACACAGAAATAGCATCCGAATTTAATACAAAAGGCACAATACCGAATTAGGTACAAGAGGAGAGACACTCTCACTTTCTATGATTTGAACCTCTCCAGTGAGTCCAGTTTTAGATTCCGATGCTTCTCTTCACGTTTACTGTATACCTTGCACCTTCTTATTGACGATGAAACACAGAAACTGCATCCAAATTCAATACAAAAGGCACAATGCCGACTTAAGTACAAGAGGACTGTCATTCTAACTTTCTATGATTTGAACCTCTCCTGTGATTCCAGTTTTAGAGTCCGATGCTTCACTTCAGGTTTACTGTATCCCTTGAACCTTCTTATTGACGATGACACACAGAAATTGCAGCCGAATTTAATACAAAAGGCACAATACCCACTCAAGTACAAGAGGAGTGACACTCTAACTTTCTCTGATTTGAACCTCTCCTGTGAGTCCAGTTTTAGATTCCGATGCTTCACTCCAGATTTACTGTATCCCTTGGACCTTCTTATTGACGATGAAACACAGAAATTGCATCCGAATTTAATACAAAAGGCACAATAACGAATTAGGAACAAGAGCAGAGACACTCTAACTTTCTATGATTTGAATCACTCCTGTGAGTCCAGTTTTAGATTCCGATGCTTCACTTCAGTTTTACAGTATCGTTTGGACCTTCTTATTGACGATGAAACACAGAAATTGCATCGGAAATAAATCCAAAAGGCACAATGCCGACCTAAGTAGAAGAGAACTGACACTCTCACTTTCTATGATTTGAACCTCTCCTGTGAGTCATGTTTTAGATTCCGATGTTTCACTTCAGGTTTACTGTATCCCTTGGACCTTCTTGTAGGAGTGAAACACAGAAAATGCATCCGAATTTGATACAAATGCCACAATGCCGACATAAGTACAAGAGGACTGACACTCTCCCTTTTTATGATTTGAACCTTTCCTATGAGTCCAGTTTTAGATTCCGATGCTTCACTTAAGAGGTTTACTGTATTCCTTGCACCTTCTTATTGACGATGAAACACAGAAATTGCATCCGAATTTAATACAATAGGCACAATGCCGACTTAAGTACAAGAGGACTGACATTCTAACTTTCTATGATTAGAACCTCTCCTGTGCGTCCTGTTTTAGATTCCGATGCTTCACTTCAGGTTTACTGTATCCCTTGGACCTTCTTATTGACGAAGAAACACAGAAATTGCATCCGAATTTAATACAAAAGGCACAATACCTAATTAGGTACAAGAGGACTGACACTCTCAATTTCTATGATTTGAACCTCTCCTGTGAGTCCAGTTTTAGATTCCGATGCTTCACCTCAGGTTTACCGTATACCTTGCACTTTCTTATTGACGATGAAGCACAGAGTTTGCATCCGAATTTAATACAAACGGAACAATGCCGACTTAAATACAAGAGGAATGACACTCTAACTTTCTATGATTTCAACCTCTAATGTGAGTCCAGATTTGGATTCCGATGCTTCACTTCAGGTTTACTGTATCCCTTGGACCTTCTTATTGACGATGAAACACAGAAATTGCATCTGAATTTAATACAAATGCCACAATGCCGACTTAAGTACAAGAGGACTGACACTCTCACTTTCTATGATTTGAAGCTCTCCAGTGGGTCCAGTTTTAGATTCCGATGCTTCTCTTCAGGTTTACTGTATACCTTGCACCTTCTTATTGACGATGAAACACAGAAATTGCACCCGAATTCAATACAAAAGGCACAATGAATACCTAAGTACAAGAGGCCTGACAATCTAACTTTCTATGATTTGAACCTCTCCTGCGAGTCCAGATTTAGAGTCCGATGCTTCACTTCAGGTTTACTGTATCCCTTGGACCTTCTTATTGACGATGACACACAGAAATTGCACCCGAATTTAATACAAAAGGCACAATACCGACTCAGGTACAAGAGGAGTTACACTCTAACTTTCTATGATTTGATCCTCTCCTGTGAGTCCAGTTTTAGATTCCGATGCTTCACTTAAGAGGTTTACTGTATTCCTTGCACCTTCTTATTGACGATGAAACACAGAAAATGCATCCGAATTTGATACAAATGCCACAATGCCGACATAAGTACAAGAGGACTGACTCACTCCTTTTCTATGATTTGAACCTTTCCTGTGAGTCCAGTTTTAGATTCCGATGCTTCACTTCAGTTTCACTGTATACCTTGCACCTTCTTATTGACGATGAAACACAGAAATTGCATCCGAATTTAATACAAAAGGCACAATGACGACTTAAGTACAAGAGGACTGTCATTCTAACTTTCTATGATTAGAACCTCTCCTGTGAGTCCTGTTTTAGATTCCGATGCTTCACTTCAGGTTTACTGTATCCCTTGGACCTTCTTATTGACAATGAAACACAGAAATAGCATCGGAATTAAATTCAAAAGGCACAATGCCGACTTAAGTAAAAGAGGACTGACACTCTAACTGTCTATGGTTTGAACTTCTCCTGTGAGTCCAGTTTTTAGATTCCGATGCTTCACTTCAGGTTTACTGTATCCCTTGGACCTTCTTATTGACGATGAAACACAGAAATTGCATCCGAATTTAATACAAATGGTACAATGCCAACTTAAGTACAAGAGGACTGACACTCTCAATTTCTATGATTTGAACCTCTCCTGTGAGTCCAGTTTTAGATTCCGATGCTTCACCTCAGGTTTACTGTATACCTTGCACTTTCTTATTGACGATGAAACACAGAGTTTGCATCCGAATTTAAAACAAACGGAACAATGCCGACTTAAATACAAGAGGAATGACACTCTAACTTTCTATGATTTCAACCTCTAATGTGAGTCCAGATTTGGATTCCGATGCTTCACTTCAGGTTTACTGCATCCCTTGGACCTTCTTATTGACGATGAAACACAGAAATTGCATCTGAATTTAATACAAATGCCACAATGCCGACTTAAGTACAAGAGGACTGACACTCTAACTTTCTATGATTTGAAGCTCTCCAGTGAGTCCAGTTTTAGATTCCGATGCTTCTCTTCAGGTTTACTGTATACCTTGCACCTTCTTATTGACGATGAAACACAGAAATTGCACCCGAATTCAATACAAAAGGCACAATGCCGACCTAAGTACAAGAGGCCTGACAATCTAACTTTCTATGATTTGAACCTCTCCTGTGAGTCCAGATTTAGAGTCCGATGCTTCACTTCAGGTTTACTGTATCCCTTGGACCTTCTTATTGACAATGAAACACAGAAATAATATCGGAATTAAATTCAAAAGGCACAATGCCGACTTAAGTAAAAGAGGACTGACACTCTAACTTTCTATGATTTGAACCTCTCCTGTGAGTCCAGTTTTAGATACCGATGCTTCACTTCAGGTTTACTGTATCCCTTGGATCTTCTTATTGACGATGAAACACAGAAATTGCATCCGAATTTAATACAAATGGCACAATGTCGACTTAAGTACAAGAGGACTGACACTCTCACTTTCTATGATTTGAACCTTTCCTGTGAGTCAAGTTTTTGATTCCGATGCTTCACTTCACGTTTACTGTACCCCTTGGACCTTTTTATTGACGATGAAACCCAGAAATTGCACCTGAATTTAATATAAATGGCACAATGCCGACTTAAGTACAAGAGGACTGACACTCTCACTTTCTATGATTTGAACCTCTTCTGTGAGTCCAGTTTTATATGCTGATGCTTCACTTCAAGTTTACTGTATCCCTTGGACCTTCTTATTGACGATGAAACACAGAAATTGCATCGGAATTAAATTCAAAACGCACAATGCCGACTTAACAACAAGAGGACTGACACTCTAACTTTCTATGATTTGAACTTCTTCTGTGAGTCCAGTTTTAGATTCCGATGCTTCACTTCAGGTTTTCTGTATCCCTTGGACCTTCTTATTGACGATGAAACACAGAGTTTGCATCCGAAATTAATACAAAAGCCACAATGCCGACTCAAGTAAAAGAGGACTGACACTCTAACTTTCTATGATTTGAACCTCTCCTGTGAGTCCAGTTTTAGATTCCGATGATTTACTTAAGGTTTACTGTATCCCTTGGACCTTCTTAGTGACGATAAAACACAGAAGTTACATCCGAATTTAATACAAATGGCACAATACCGAATTAGGTACAAGAGGAGAGACACTCTAAGTTTCTATGACTTGAATCTCTCCTGTGAGTCCAGTTTTAGATTCCGATGCTTCACTTCAGTTTTACTGTATCGTTTGGACCTTCTTATTGACGATGAAACACAGAAATTGCATCCGAATTCAATACAAAAGGCACAATGCCGGCTTAAGCACAAGATGACTGACACTCTCCATTTCTATGATTTGAACCTTTCCTGTGAGTCCAGTTTTAGATTCCGATGCTTCACTTCAGGTTTACTGTATACCTTGCACCTTCGTTTTGACGATGAAACACAGAAATTGCATCCGAAGTTAATACAAAAGGCACAATGCCGCCATAAGCACAAGAGGACTGACATTCTAACTTCCTATGATTAGAACCTCTCCTGCGAGTCCTGTTTTAGATTCCGATGCTTCACTTCAGGTTTACTGTATCCCTTGGACCTTCTTATTGACAATGAAACACAGAAATAATATCGGAATTAAATTCAAAAGGCACAATGCCGACTTAAGTAAAAGAGGACTGACACTCTTACTTTCTATGATTTGAACCTCTCCTGTGAGTCCAGTTTTAGATACCGATGCTTCACTTCAGGTTTACTGTATCCCTTGGATCTTCTTATTGACGATGAAACACAGAAATTGCATCCGAATTTAATACAAATGGCACAATGTCGACTTAAGTACAAGAGGACTGACACTCTCACTTTCTATGATTTGAACCTCCCCTGTGAGTCCAGTTTTAGATTCCGATGATTTACTTAAGGTTTACTGTATCCCTTGGACCTTCTTATTGACGTTGAAACACAGAAATTGCATCCGAATTCAATACAAAAGGCACAATGCCGGCTAAAGTACAAGAGGACTGACATTCTAACTTTCTATGAATTGAACCTCTCCTGCGAGTCCAGATTTAGAGTCCGATGCTTCACTTCAGGTTTACTGTATCCCTTGGACGTTCTTATTGACAATGAAACACAGAAATAGCATCGGAATTAAATTCAAAAAGCACAATACCGACTTAAGTAAAAGAGGACTGACACTCTAACTTTCTATGATTTGAACCTCTCCTGTGAGTCCAGTTTTAGATTCCGATGCTTCACTTCAGGTTTACTGTATCCCTTGGACCTTCTTATTGACGATGACACACAGAAATTGCACCCTAATTTAACACAAAAGGCACAATACTGACTCAATTACAAGAGGAGTGACACTCTAACTTTCTATGATTTGAACCTCTCCTGTGAGCCCAGTTTTAGATTCCGACGTTTCACTTCAGTTTTACTGTATCCCTTGGACCTTCTTAGTGACGATAAAACACAGAAATTACATCCGAATTTAATACAAATGGCACAATAACGAATTAGGTACAAGAGGAGAGACACTCTAACTTTCAATGATTTGAATCTCTCCTGTGAGTCCAGTTTTAGATTCCGATGCTTCACTTCAGTTTTACTGTATCGTTTGGACCTTCTTATTGACGATGAAACACAGAAAATGCATCCGAATTTGATACAAATGCCACAATGCCGACATAAGTACAAGAGGACTGACACACTCCTTTTCTATGATTTGAACCTTTCCTGTGAGTCCAGTTTTAGATTCCGATGCTTCACTTCAGGTTTACTGTATACCTTGCACCTTCTTATTGACGATGAAACACAGAAATTGCATCCGAATTTAATACAAAAGGCACAATGCCGACTTAAGTACAAGAGGACTGTCATTCTAACTTTCTATGATTAGAACCTCTCCTGTGAGTCCTGTTTTAGATTCCGATGCTTCACTTCAGGTTTACTGTATCCCTTGGACCTTCTTATTGACAATGAAACACAGAAATAGCATCTGAATTAAATTCAAAAGGCACAATGCCGACTTAAGTAAAAGAGGACTGACACTCTAACTGTCTATGATTTGAACCTCTCCTGTGAGTCCAGTTTTTAGATTCCGATGCTTCACTTCAGGTTTACTGTATCCCTTGGACCTTCTTATTGACGATGAAACACAGAAATTGCATCCGAATTAAATTCAAAACGCGCAGTGCCGACTTAAGCAAATGAGGACTGACAATCTCAATTTCTATGATTTGAACCTCTCCTGTGAGTCCAGTTTTAGATTCTGATGCTTCACTTCAGGTTTACTGTATACCTTGCACTTTCTTATTGACGATGAAACACAGAGTTTGCATCCGAATTTAATACAAACGGATCAATGCCGACTTAAATACAAGAGGAATGACACTCTCACTTTCTATGATTTGAACCTCTTCTGTGAGTCCAGTTTTATATGCCGATGCTTCACTTCAAGTTTGCTGTATCCCTTGGACCTTCTTATTACGATGAAACACAGAACCTGCATCGGAATTAAATTCAAAACGCACAATGCCGACTTAACAACAAGAGGACTGACACTCTAACTTTCTATGATTTGAACTTCTTCTGTGAGTCCAGTTTTAGATTCCGATGCTTCACTTCAGGTTTTCTGTATCCCTTGGACCTTCTTATTGACGATGAAACACAGAGTTTGCATCCGAAATTAATACAAAAGCCACAATGCCGACTTAAGTACAAGATAACTGACACTCTAACTTTCTATGATTTGAACCTCTCCTGTGAGTCCAGTTATAGATTCCGATGATTTACTTAAGGTTTACTGTATCCCTTGGACCTTCTTAGTGACGATAAAACACAGAAATTACATCCGAATTTAATACAAATGGCACAATACCGAATTAGGTACAAGAGGAAAGACACTCTAACTTTCTATGATTTGAATCTCTCCTGTGAGTCCAGTTTTAGATTCCGATGCTTCTCTTCAGTTTTACTGTATCGTTTGGACCTTCTTATTGACGATGAAACACAGATATTGCATCCGAATTCAATACAAAAGGCACAATGCCGGCTTAAGCACAAGAGGACAGACACTCTCCATTTCTATGATTTGAACCTTTCCTGTGAGTCCAGTTTTAGATTCCGATGCTTCACTTCAGGTTTACTGTATACCTTGCACCTTCTTATTGACGATGAAACACAGAAATTGCATCCGAAGTTAATACAAAAGGCACAATGCCGCCATAAGCACAAGAGGACTGACATTCTAACTTTCTATGATTAGAACCTCTCCTGCGAGTCCTGTTTTAGATTCCGATGCTTCACTTCAGGTTTACTGTATCCCTTGGACCTTCTTATTGACAATGAAACACAGAAATAATATCGGAATTAAATTCAAAAGGCACAATGCCGACTTAAGTAAAAGAGGACTGACACTCTAACTTTCTATGATTTGAACCTCTCCTGTGAGTCCAGTTTTAGATACCGATGCTTCACTTCAGGTTTACTGTATCCCTTGGATCTTCTTATTGACGATGAAACACAGAAATTGCATCCGAATTTAATACAAATGGCACAATGTCGACTTAAGTACAAGAGGACTGACACTCTCACTTTCTATGATTTGAACCTCCCCTGTGAGTCCAGTTTTAGATTCCGATGATTTACTTAAGGTTTACTGTATCCCTTGGACCTTCTTATTGACGTTGAAACACAGAAATTGCATCCGAATTCAATACAAAAGCCACAATGCCGGCTAAAGTACAAGAGGACTGACATTCTAACTTTCTATGATTTGAACCTCTCCTGCGAGTCCAGTTTTAGAGTCCGATGCTTCACTTCAGGTTTACTGTATCCCTTGGACGTTCTTATTGACAATGAAACACAGAAATAGCATCGGAATTAAATTCAAAAGGCACAATGCCGACTTAAGTAAAAGAGGACTGACACTCCAACTTTCTATGATTTGAACCTCTCCTGTGAGTCCAGTTTTAGATTCCGATGCTTCACTTCAGGTTTACTGTATCCCTTGGACCTTCTTATTGACGATGAAACACAGAAATTGCATCCAAATTTAATACAAATGCCACAATGCCGACTTAAGTACAAGAGGACTGACACTCTCACTTTCTATGATTTGAACCTTTCCTGTGAGTCAAGTTTTTGATTCCGATGCTTCACTTCACGTTTACTGTACCCCTTGGACCTTCTTATTGACGATGAAACCCAGAAATTGCACCTGAATTTAATATAAATGGCACAATGCCGACTTAAGTACAAGAGGACTGACACTCTCACTTTCTATGATTTGAACCTCTTCTGTGAGTCAAGTTTTATATGCCGATGCTTCACTTCAAGTTTGCTGTATCCCTTGGACCTCCTTATTGACGATGAAACACAGAAATTGCATCGGAATTAAATTCAAAACGCACAATGCCGACTTAACAACAAGAGGACTGACACTCTAACTTTCTATGATTTGAACTTCTTCTGTGAGTCCAGTTTTAGATTCCGATGCTTCACTTCAGGTTTTCTGTATCCCTTGGACCTTCTTATTGACGATGAAACACAGAGTTTGCATCCGAAATTAATACAAAAGCCACAATGCCGACTTAAGTACAAGAGGACTGACACTCTAACTTTCTATGATTTGAACCTCTCCTGTGAGTCCAGTTTTAGATTCCGATGATTTACTTAAGGTTTACTGTATCCCTTGGACCTTCTTAGTGACGATAAAACACAGAAATTACATCCGAATTTAATACAAATGGCACAATACCGAATTAGGTACAAGAGGAGAGACACTCTAACTTTCTATGATTTGAATCTCTCCTGTGAGTCCAGTTTTAGATTCCGATGCTTCACTTCAGTTTTACTGTATCGTTTGGACCTTCTTATTGACGATGAAACACAGAAATTGCATCCGAATTCAATACAAAAGGCACAATGCCGGCTTAAGCACAAGAGGACTGACACTCTCCATTTCTATGATTTGAACCTTTCCTGTGAGTCCAGTTTTAGAATCCGATGCTTCACTTCAGGTTTACTGTATACCTTGCACCTTCTTATTGACGATGAAACACAGAAATTGCATCCGAAGTTAATACAAAAGGCACAATGCCGCCATAAGCACAAGAGGACTGACATTCTAACTTTCTATGATTAGAACCTCTCCTGCGAGTCCTGTTTTAGATTCCGATGCTTCACTTCAGGTTTACTGTATCCCTTGGACCTTCTTATTGACAATGAAACACAGAAATAATATCGGAATTAAATTCAAAAGGCACAATGCCGACTTAAGTAAAAGAGGACTGACACTCTAACTTTCAATGATTTGAACCTCTCCTGTGAGTCCAGTTTTAGATACCGATGCTTCACTTCAGGTTTACTGTATCCCTTGGATCTTCTTATTGACGATGAAACACAGAAATTGCATCCGAATTTAATACAAATGGCACAATGTCGACTTAAGTACAAGAGGACTGACACTCTCACTTTCTATGATTTGAACCTCCCCTGTGAGTCCAGTTTTAGATTCCGAAGATTTACTTAAGGTTTACTGTATCCCTTGGACCTTCTTATTGACGTTGAAACACAGAAATTGCATCCGAATTCAATACAAAAGGCACAATGCTGGCTAAAGTACAAGAGGACTGACATTCTAACTTTCTATGATTTGAACCTCTCCTGCGAGTCCAGTTTTAGAGTCCGATGCTTCACTTCAGGTTTACTGTATCCCTTGGACGTTCTTATTGACAATGAAACATAGAAATAGCATCGGAATTAAATTCAAAAGGCACAATGCCGACTTAAGTAAAAGAGGACTGACACTCTAACTTTCTATGATTTGAACCTCTCCTGTGAGTCCAGTTTTAGATTCCGATGCTTCACTTCAGGTTTACTGTATCCCTTGGACCTTCTTATTGACGATGACACACAGAAATTGCACCCTAATTTAATACAAAAGGCACAATACTGACTCAATTACAAGAGGAGTGACACTCTAACTTTCTATGATTTGAACCTCTCCTGTGAGCCAGTTTTAGATTCCGACGTTTCACTTCAGTTTTACTGTATCCCTTGGACCTTCTTATTGCCGATGAAACACAGAAAATGCATCCGAATTTGATACAAATGCCACAATGCCGACATAAGTACAAGAGGACTGACACACTCCTTTTCTATGATTTGAACCTTTCCTGTGAGTCCAGTTTTAGATTCCGATGCTTCACTTCAGGTTTACTGTATACCTTGCACCTTCTTATTGACGATGAAACACAGAAATTGCATCCGAATTTAATACAAAAGGCACAATGCCGACTTAAGTACAAGAGGACTGTCATTCTAACTTTCTATGATTAGAACCTCTCCTGTGAGTCCAGTTTTTAGATTCCGATGCTTCACTTCAGGTTTACTGTATCCCTTGGACCTTCTTATTGACGATGAAACACAGAAATTGCATCCGAATTAAATTCAAAACGCGCAGTGCCGACTTAAGCAAATGAGGACTGACATTCTCACTTTCTATGATTTGAACCTCTCCTGTGAGTCCAGTTTTAGATTCTGATGCTTCACTTCAGGTTTACTGTATACCTTGCACTTTCTTATTGACGATGAAACACAGAGTTTGCATCCGAATTTAATACAAACGGAACAATGCCGACTTAAATACAAGAGGAATGACACTCTAACTTTCTATGATTTGAACCTCTAATGTGAGTCCAGATTTGGATTCCGATGCTTCACTTCAGGTTTACTGTATCCCTTGGACCTTCTTATTGACGATGAAACACAGAAATTGCATCTGAATTTAATACAAATGCCACAATGCCGACTTAAGTACAATAGGACTGACACTCTCACATTCTATGATTTGAAGCTCTCCAGTGAGTCCAGTTTTAGATTCCGATGCTTCTCTTCAGGTTTACTGTATACCTTGCACCTTCTTATTGACGATGAAACACAGAAATTGCACCCGAATTCAATACAAAAGGCACAATGCCGACCTAAGTACAAGAGGCCTGACAGTCTAACTTTCTATGATTTGAACCTCTCCTGTGAGTCCAGTTTTAGAGTCCGATGCTTCACTTCAGGTTTACTGTATCCCTTGGACCTTCTTATTGACGACGACACAAAGAAATTGCACCCGAATTTAATACAAAAGGCACAATACCGACTCAGGTTCAACATGAGTTACACTCTAACTTTCTATGATTTGATCCTCTCCTGTGAGTCCCGTTTTAGATTCCGATGCTTCACTTCAGGTTTATTGTATCCCTTGGACCTTCTTATTGACGATGAAACACAGAAATTGCATCCAAATTTAATACAAATGCCACAATGCCGACTTAAATACAAGAGGAGTGACACTCTCACTTTCTATGATTTGAGAATTTCCTGTGAGTCAAGTTTTTGATTCCGATGCTTCACTCCAGGTTTACTGTATCCCTTGGACCTTCTTATTGACGATGAAACACAGAAATTGCATCGGAATTAAATTCAAAAATCACAATGCCGACTTAACAACAAGAGGACTGACACTCTAACTTTCTATGATTTGAACTTCTTCTGTGAGTCCAGTTTTAGATTCCGATGCTTCACTACAGGTTTTCTGTATCCCTTGGACCTTCTTATTGACGATGAAACACAGAGTTTGCATCCGAAATTAATACACAAGGCACAATGCCGACTTAAGTACAAGAGGACTGACACTCTAACTTTCTATGATTTGAACCTCTCCTGTGAGTCCAGTTTTAGATTCCGATGATTTACTTAACGTTTACTGTATACCTTGGACCTTCTTATTGACGATAAAACACAGAAATTACATCCGAATTTAATACAAAAGGCACAATATCGAATTAGGTACAAGAGGAGAGACACTCTAACTTTCTATGATTGGAATCTCTCCTGTGAGTACAGTTTTAGATTCCGATGCTTCACTTCAGTTTTACTGTATCCTTTGGACCTTCTTATTGACGATGAAACACAGAAATTGCATCGGAATTAAATTCAAAAGGCACAATGCCGACCTAAGTAGAAGAGAACTGACACTCTCACTTTCTATGATTTGAACCTCACCTGTGAGTCCAGTTTTAGATTCCGATGCTTCACTTCAGGTTTAATGTATCCCTTGGACCTTCTTATTGATGATGAAACACAGAAAATGCATCCGAATTTGATACAAATGCCACAATGCCGACATAAGTACAAGAGGACTGTCATTCTCGATCTCTATGATTTGAACCTTTCCTGTGAGTCCAGTTTTAGATTCCGATGCTTCACTTCAGGTTTACTGTATACCTTGCACCTTCTTATTGACGATGAAACACAGAAATTGCATCCGAAGTTAATACAAAAGGCACAATGCCGCCATAAGTACAAGAGGACTGACATTCTAACTTTTTATGATTAGAACCTCTCCTGTGAGTCCTGTTTTAGATTCCGATGCTTCACTTCAGGTTTACTGTATCCCTTGGATGTTCTTATTGACAATGAAACACAGAAATAGCATTGGAATTAAATCAAAAGGCACAATGCCGACTTAACTACAAGAGGACTGACACTCTAACTTTCTATGATTTGAACCTCTCCTGTGAGTCCAGTTTTAGATTCCGATGCTTCACTTCAGTTTTACTGTATCGTTTGGACCTTCTTATTGACGATGAAACACAGAAATTGCATCCGAATTCAATACAAAAGGCACAATGCCGCTTTAAGCACAAGAGGACTGACACTCTCCATTTCTATGATTTGAACCTTTCCTGTGAGTCCAGTTTTAGATTCCGATGCTTCACTTCAGGTTTACTGTATACCTTGCACCTTCTTATTGACGATGAAACACAGAAATTGCATCCGAAGTTAATACAAAAGGCACAATGCCGCCATAAGCTCAAGAGGACTGACATTCTAACTTTCTATGATTAGAACCTCTCCTGCGAGTCCTGTTTTAGATTCCGATGCTTCACTTCAGGTTTACTGTATCCCTTGGACCTTCTTATTGACAATGAAACACAGAAATAATATCGGAATTAAATTCAAAAGGCACAATGCCGACTTAAGTAAAAGAGGACTGACACTCTAACTTTCTATGATTTGAACCTCTCCTGTGAGTCCAGTTTTAGATACCGATGCTTCACTTCAGGTTTACTGTATCCCTTGGATCTTCTTATTGACGATGAAACACAGAAATTGCATCCGAATTTAATACAAATGGCACAATGTCGACTTAAGTACAAGAGGACTGACACTCTCACTTTCTATGTTTTGAACCTCCCCTGTGAGTCCAGTTTTAGATTCCGATGATTTACTTAAGGTTTACTGTATCCCTTGGACCTTCTTATTGACGTTGAAACACAGAAATTGCATCCGAATTCAATACAAAAGCCACAATGCCGGCTAAAGTACAAGAGGACTGACATTCTAACTTTCTATGATTTGAACCTCTCCTGCGAGTCCAGTTTTAGAGTCCGATGCTTCACTTCAGGTTTACTGTATCCCTTGGACGTTCTTATTGACAATGAAACACAGAAATAGCATCGGAATTAAATTCAAAAGGCACAATGCCGACTTAAGTAAAAGAGGACTGACACTCCAACTTTCTATGATTTCAACCTCTCCTGTGAGTCCAGTTTTAGATTCCGATGCTTCACTTCAGGTTTACTGTATCCCTTGGACCTTCTTATTGACGATGAAACACAGAAATTGCATCCAAATTTAATACAAATGCCACAATGCCGACTTAAGTACAAGAGGACTGACACTCTCACTTTCTATGATTTGAACCTTTCCTGTGAGTCAAGTTTTTGATTCCGATGCTTCACTTCACGTTTACTGTACCCCTTGGACCTTCTTATTGACGATGAAACCCAGAAATTGCACCTGAATTTAATATAAATGGCACAATGCCGACTTAAGTACAAGAGGACTGACACTCTCACTTTCTATGATTTGAACCTCTTCTGTGAGTCAAGTTTTATATGCCGATGCTTCACTTCAAGTTTGCTGTATCCCTTGGACCTTCTTATTGACGATGAAACACAGAAATAATATCGGAATTAAATTCAAAAGGCACAATGCCGACTTAAGTAAAAGAGGACTGACACTCTAACTTTCTATGATTTGAACCTCTCCTGTGAGTCCAGTTTTAGATACCGATGCTTCACTTCAGGTTTACTGTATCCCTTGGGTCTTCTTATTGACGATGAAACACAGAAATTGCATCCGAATTTAATACAAATGGCACAATGTCGACTTAAGTACAAGAGGACTGACACTCTCACTTTCTATGATTTGAACCTCCCCTGTGAGTCCAGTTTTATATGCCGATGCTTCACTTCAAGTTTGCTGTATCCCTTGGACCTTCTTATTGACGATGAAACACAGAAATTGCATCGGAATTAAATTCAAAACGCACAATGCCGACTTAACAACAAGAGGACTGACACTCTAACTTTCTATGATTTGAACTTCTTCTGTGAGTCCAGTTTTAGATTCCGATGCTTCACTTCAGGTTTACTGTATCCCTTGGACCTTCTTATTGACAATGAAACACAGAAATAATATCGGAATTAAATTCAAAAGGCACAATGCCGACTTAAGTAAAAGAGGACTGACACTCTAACTTTCAATGATTTTAACCTCTCCTGTGAGTCCAGTTTTAGATACCGATGCTTCACTTCAAGTTTGCTGTATCCCTTGGACCTTCTTATTGACGATGAAACACAGAAATTGCATCCGAAGTTAATACAAAAGGCACAATGCCGCCATAAGCACAAGAGGACTGACATTCTAACTTTCTATGATTAGAACCTCTCCTGCGAGTCCTGTTTTAGATTCCGGTGCTTCACTTCAGGTTTACTGTATCCCTTGGACCTTCTTATTGACAATGAAACACAGAAATAATATCGGAATTAAATTCAAAAGGCACAATGCCGACTTAAGTAAAAGAGGACTGACACTCTAACTTTCTATGATTTGAACCTCTCCTGTGAGTCCAGTTTTAGATACCGATGCTTCACTTCAGGTTTACTGTATCCCTTGGATCTTCTTATTGACGATGAAACACAGAAATTGCATCCGAATTTAATACAAATGGCACAATGTCGACTTAAGTACAAGAGGACTGACACACTCACTTTCTATGATTTGAACCTCCCCTGTGAGTCCAGTTTTATATGCCGATGCTTCACTTCAAGTTTGCTGTATCCCTTGGACCTTCTTATTGACGATGAAACACAGAAATTGCATCGGAATTAAATTCAAAACGCACAATGCCGACTTAACAACAAGAGGACTGACACTCTAACTTTCTATGATTTGAACTTCTTCTGTGAGTCCAGTTTTAGATTCCGATGCTTCACTTCAGGTTTTCTGTATCCCTTGGACCTTCTTATTGACGATGAAACACAGAAATTGCATCCGAAGTTAATACAAAAGGCACAATGCCGCCATAAGCACAAGAGGACTGACATTCTAACTTTCTATGATTAGAACCTCTCCTGCGAGTCCTGTTTTAGATTCCGATGCTTCACTTCAGGTTTACTGTATCCCTTGGACCTTCTTATTGACAATGAAACACAGAAATAATATCGGAATTAAATTCAAAAGGCACAATGCCGACTTAAGTAAAAGAGGACTGACACTCTAACTTTCTATGATTTGAACCTCTCCTGTGAGTCCAGTTTTAGATACCGATGCTTCACTTCAGGTTTACTGTATCCCTTGGAACTTCTTATTGACGATGAAACACAGAAATTGCATCCGAATTTAATACAAATGGCACAATGTCGACTTAAGTACAAGAGGACTGACACACTCACTTTCTATGATTTGAACCTCCCCTGTGAGTCCAGTTTTATATGCCGATGCTTCACTTCAAGTTTGCTGTATCCCTTGGACCTTCTTATTGACGATGAAACACAGAAATTGCATCGGAATTAAATTCAAAACGCACAATGCCGACTTAACAACAAGAGGACTGACACTCTAACTTTCTATGATTTGAACTTCTTCTGTGAGTCCAGTTTTAGATTCCGATGCTTCACTTCAGGTTTTCTTTATCCCTTGGACCTTCTTCTTGTTGATGAAACACAGAGTTTGCATCCGAAATTAATACAAAAGCCACAATGCCGACTTAAGTACAAGAGGACTGACACTCTAACTTTCTATGATTTGAACCTCTCCTGTGAGTCCAGTTTTAGATTCCGATGATTTACTTAAGGTTTACTGTATCCCTTGGACCTTCTTAGTGACGATAAAACACAGAAATTACATCCGAATTTAATACAAATGGCACAATACCGAATTAGGTACAAGAGGAGAGACACTCTAACTTTCTATGATTTGAATCTCTCCTGTGAGTCCAGTTTTAGATTCCGATGCTTCACTTCAGTTTTACTGTATCCCTTGGACCTTCTTATTGCCGATGAAACACAGAAAATGCATCCGAATTTGATACAAATGCCACAATGCCGACATAAGTACAAGAGGACTGACACACTCCTTTTCTATGATTTGAACCTTTCCTGTGAGTCCAGTTTTAGATTCCGATGCTTCACTTCAGGTTTACTGTATACCTTGCACCTTCGTATTGACGATGAAACACAGAAATTGCATCTGAAGTTAATACAAAAGGCACAATGCTGCCATAAGCACAAGAGGACTGACATTCTAACTTTCTATGATTAGAACCTCTCCTGCGAGTCCTGTTTTAGATTCCGATGCTTCACTTCAGGTTTACTGTATCCCTTGGACCTTCTTATTGACAATGAAACACAGAAATAATATCGGAATTAAATTCAAAAGGCACAATGCCGACTTAAGTAAAAGAGGACTGACACTCTAACTTTCAATGATTTGAACCTCTCCTGTGAGTCCAGTTTTAGATACCGATGCTTCACTTCAGGTTTACTGTATCCCTTGGATCTTCTTATTGACGATGAAACACAGAAATTGCATCCGAATTTAATACAAATGGCACAATGTCGACTTAAGTACAAGAGGACTGACACTCTCACTTTCTATGATTTGAACCTCCCCTGTGAGTCCAGTTTTAGATTCCGAAGATTTACTTAAGGTTTACTGTATCCCTTGGACCTTCTTAATGACGTTGAAACACAGAAATTGCATCCGAATTCAATACAAAAGGCACAATGCTGGCTAAAGTACAAGAGGACTGACATTCTAACTTTCTATGATTTGAACCTCTCCTGCGAGTCCAGTTTTAGAGTCCGATGCTTCACTTCAGGTTTACTGTATCCCTTGGACGTTCTTATTGACAATGAAACATAGAAATAGCATCGGAATTAAATTCAAAAGGCACAATGCCGACTTAAGTAAAAGAGGACTGACACTCTAACTTTCTATGATTTGAACCTCTCCTGTGAGTCCAGTTTTAGATTCCGATGCTTCACTTCAGGTTTACTGTATCCCTTGGACCTTCTTATTGACGATGACACACAGAAATTGCACCCTAATTTAATACAAAAGGCACAATACTGACTCAATTACAAGAGGAGTGACACTCTAACTTTCTATGATTTGAACCTCTCCTGTGAGCCAGTTTTAGATTCCGACGTTTCACTTCAGTTTTACTGTATCCCTTGGACCTTCTTATTGCCGATGAAACACAGAAAATGCATCCGAATTTGATACAAATGCCACATTGCCGACATAAGTACAAGAGGACTGACACACTCCTTTTCTATGATTTGAACCTTTCCTGTGAGTCCAGTTTTAGATTCCGATGCTTCACTTCAGGTTTACTGTATACCTTGCACCTTCTTATTGACGATGAAACACAGAAATTGCATCCGAATTTAATACAAAAGGCACAATGCCGACTTAAGTACAAGAGGACTGTCATTCTAACTTTCTATGATTAGAACCTCTCCTGTGAGTCCAGTTTTTAGATTCCGATGCTTCACTTCAGGTTTACTGTATCCCTTGGACCTTCTTATTGACGATGAAACACAGAAATTGCATCCGAATTAAATTCAAAACGCGCAGTGCCGACTTAAGCAAATGAGGGATGACATTCTCACTTTCTATGATTTGAACCTCTCCTGTGAGTCCAGTTTTAGATTCTGATGCTTCACTTCAGGTTTACTGTATACCTTGCACTTTCTTATTGACGATGAAACACAGAGTTTGCATCCGAATTTAATACAAACGGAACAATGCCGACTTAAATACAAGAGGAATGACACTCTAACTTTCTATGATTTGAACCTCTAATGTGAGTCCAGAATTGGATTCCGATGCTTCACTTCAGGTTTACTGTATCCCTTGGACCTTCTTATTGACGATGAAACACAGAAATTGCATCTGAATTTAATACAAATGCCACAATGCCGACTTAAGTACAATAGGACTGACACTCTCACATTCTATGATTTGAAGCTCTCCAGTGAGTCCAGTTTTAGATTCCGATGCTTCTCTTCAGGTTTACTGTATACCTTGCACCTTCTTATTGACGATGAAACACAGAAATTGCACCCGAATTCAATACAAAAGGCACAATGCCGACCTAAGTACAAGAGGCCTGACAGTCTAACTTTCTATGATTTGAACCTCTCCTGTGAGTCCAGTTTTAGAGTCCGATGCTTCACTTCAGGTTTACTTTATCCCTTGGACCTTCTTATTGACGACGACACAAAGAAATTGCACCCGAATTTAATACAAAAGGCACAATACCGACTCAGGTTCAACATGAGTTACACTCTAACTTTCTATGATTTGATCCTCTCCTGTGAGTCCCGTTTTAGATTCGGATGCTTCACTTCAGGTTTATTGTATCCCTTGGACCTTCTTATTGACGATGAAACACAGAAATTGCATCCAAATTTAATACAAACGGAACAATGCCGACTTAAATACAAGAGGAATGACATTCTATCTTTCTATGATTTGAACCTCTCCTGCGAGTCCAGTTTTAGAGTCCGATGCTTCACTTCAGGTTTACTGTATCCCTTGGACGTTCTTATTGACAATGAAACATAGAAATAGCATCGGAATTAAATTCAAAAGGCACAATGCCGACTTAAGTAAAAGAGGACTGACACTCTATTTTTCTATGATTTGAACCTCTCCTGTGAGTCCAGTTTTAGATTCCGATGCTTCACTTCAGGTTTACTGTATCCCTTGGACCTTCTTATTGACGATGACACACAGAAATTGCACCCTAATTTAATACAAAAGGCACAATACTGACTCAATTACAAGAGGAGTGACACTCTAACTTTCTATGATTTGAACCTCTCCTGTGAGCCAGTTTTAGATTCCGACGTTTCACTTCAGTTTTACTGTATCCCTTGGACCTTCTTATTGCCGATGAAACACAGAAAATGCATCCGAATTTGATACAAATGCCACAATGCCGACATAAGTACAAGAGGACTGACACACTCCTTTTCTATGATTTGAACCTTTCCTGTGAGTCCAGTTTTAGATTCCGATGCTTCACTTCAGGTTTACTGTATACCTTGCACCTTCTTATTGACGATGAAACACAGAAATTGCATCCGAATTTAATACAAAAGGCACAATGCCGACTTAAGTACAAGAGGACTGTCATTCTAACTTTCTATGATTAGAACCTCTCCTGTGAGTCCAGTTTTTAGATTCCGATGCTTCACTTCAGGTTTACTGTATCCCTTGGACCTTCTTATTGACGATGAAACACAGAAATTGCATCCGAATTAAATTCAAAACGCGCAGTGCCGACTTAAGCAAATGAGGGATGACATTCTCACTTTCTATGATTTGAACCTCTCCTGTGAGTCCAGTTTTAGATTCTGATGCTTCACTTCAGGTTTACTGTATACCTTGCACTTTCTTATTGACGATGAAACACAGAGTTTGCATCCGAATTTAATACAAACGGAACAATGCCGACTTAAATACAAGAGGAATGACACTCTAACTTTCTATGATTTGAACCTCTAATGTGAGTCCAGAATTGGATTCCGATGCTTCACTTCAGGTTTACTGTATCCCTTGGACCTTCTTATTGACGATGAAACACAGAAATTGCATCTGAATTTAATACAAATGCCACAATGCCGACTTAAGTACAATAGGACTGACACTCTCACATTCTATGATTTGAAGCTCTCCAGTGAGTCCAGTTTTAGATTCCGATGCTTCTCTTCAGGTTTACTGTATACCTTGCACCTTCTTATTGACGATGAAACACAGAAATTGCACCCGAATTCAATACAAAAGGCACAATGCCGACCTAAGTACAAGAGGCCTGACAGTCTAACTTTCTATGATTTGAACCTCTCCTGTGAGTCCAGTTTTAGAGTCCGATGCTTCACTTCAGGTTTACTTTATCCCTTGGACCTTCTTATTGACGACGACACAAAGAAATTGCACCCGAATTAAATACAAAAGGCACAATACCGACTCAGGTTCAACATGAGTTACACTCTAACTTTCTATGATTTGATCCTCTCCTGTGAGTCCCGTTTTAGATTCGGATGCTTCACTTCAGGTTTATTGTATCCCTTGGACCTTCTTATTGACGATGAAACACAGAAATTGCATCCAAATTTAATACAAATGCCACAATGCCGACTTAAGTACAAGAGGAGTGACACTCTCACTTTCTATGATTTGAACATTTCCTGTGAGTCAAGTTTTTGATTCCGATGCTTCACTCCAGGTTTACTGTATCCCTTGGACCTTCTTATTGACGATGAAACAAAGAAATTGCATCGGAATTAAATTCAAAAATCACAATGCCGACTTAACAACAAGAGGACTGACACTCTAACTTTCTATGATTTGGACTTCTTCTGTGAGTCCAGTTTTAGATTCCGATGCTTCACTACAGGTTTTCTGTATCCCTTGGACCTTCTTATTGACGATGAAACACAGAGTTTGCATCCGAAATTAATACACAAGGCACAATGCCGACTTAAGTACAAGAGGACTGACACTCTAACTTTCTATGATTTGAACCTCTCCTGTGAGTCCAGTTTTAGATTCCGATGATTTACTTAACGTTTACTGTATACCTTGGACCTTCTTATTGACGATAAAACACAGAAATTACATCCGAATTTAATACAAAAGGCACAATATCGAATTAGGTACAAGAGGAGAGACACTCTAACTTTCTATGATTGGAATCTCTCCTGTGAGTACAGTTTTAGATTCCGATGCTTCACTTCAGTTTTACTGTATCCTTTGGACCTTCTTATTGACGATGAAACACAGAAATTGCATCGGAATTAAATTCAAAAGGCACAATGCCGACCTAAGTAGAAGAGAACTGACACTCTCACTTTCTATGATTTGAACCTCACCTGTGAGTCCAGTTTTAGATTCCGATGCTTCACTTCAGGTTTAATGTATCCCTTGGACCTTCTTATTGATGATGAAACACAGAAAATGCATCCGAATTTGATACAAATGCCACAATGCCGACATAAGTACAAGAGGACTGACATTCTCGATTTCTATGATTTGAACCTTTCCTGTGAGTCCAGTTTTAGATTCCGATGCTTCACTTCAGGTTTACTGTATACCTTGCACCTTCTTATTGACGATGAAACACAGAAATTGCATCCGAAGTTAATACAAAAGGCACAATGCCGCCATAAGTACAAGAGGACTGACATTCTAACTTTTTATGATTAGAACCTCTCCTGTGAGTCCTGTTTTAGATTCCGATGCTTCACTTCAGGTTTACTGTATCCCTTGGATGTTCTTATTGACAATGAAACACAGAAATAGCATTGGAATTAAATCAAAAGGCACAATGCCGACTTAAGTACAAGAGGACTGACACTCTAACTTTCTATGATTTGAACCTCTCCTGTGAGTCCAGTTTTAGATTCCGATGCTTCACTTCAGTTTTACTGTATCGTTTGGACCTTCTTATTGACGATGAAACACAGAAATTGCTTCCGAATTCAATACAAAAGGCACAATGCCGGCTTCAGCACAAGAGGACTGACACTCTCCATTTCTATGATTTGAACCTTTCCTGTGAGTCCAGTTTTAGATTCCGATGCTTCACTTCAGGTTTACTGTATACCTTGCACCTTCTTATTGACGATGAAACACAGAAATTGCATCCGAAGTTAATACAAAAGGCGCAATGCCGCCATAAGCACAAGAGGACTGACATTCTAACTTTCTATGATTAGAACCTCTCCTTCGAGTCCTGTTTTAGATTCCGATGCTTCACTTCAGGTTTACTGTATCCCTGGGACCTTCTTATTGACAATGAAACACAGAAATAATATCGGAATTACATTCAAAAGGCACAATGCCGACTTAAGTAAAAGAGGACTGACACTCTAACTTTCTATGATTTGAACCTCTCCTGTGAGTCCAGTTTTAGATACCGATGCTTCACTTCAGGTTTACTGTATCCCTTGGATCTTCTTATTGACGATGAAACACAGAAATTGCATCCGAATTTAATACAAATGGCACAATGTCGACTTAAGTACAAGCGGACTGACACTCTCACATTCTATGATTTGAAGCTCTCCAGTGAGTCCAGTTTTAGATTCCGATGCTTCTCTTCAGGTTTACTGTATACCTTGCACCTTCTTATTGACGATGAAACACAGAAATTGCACCCGAATTCAATACAAAAGGCACAATGCCGACCTAAGTACAAGAGGCCTGACAGTCTAACTTTCTATGATTTGAACCTCTCCTGTGAGTCCAGTTTTAGATTCCGATGATTTACTTAAGGTTTACTGTATCCCTTGGACCTTCTTAGTGACGATAAAACACAGAAATTACATCCGAATTTAATACAAATGGCACAATACCGAATTAGGTACAAGAGGAGAGACACTCTAACTTTCTATGATTTGAATCTCTCCTGTGAGACCAGTTTTAGATTCCGATGCTTCACATCAGTTTTACTGTATCGTTTGGACCTTCTTATTGACGATGAAACACAGAAATTGCATCCGAATTCAATACAAAAGGCACAATGCCGGCTTAAGCACAAGAGGACTGACACTCTCCATTTCTATGATTTGAACCTTTCCTGTGAGTCCAGTTTTAGAATCCGATGCTTCACTTCAGGTTTACTGTATACCTTGCACCTTCTTATTGACGATGAAACACAGAAATTGCATCCGAAGTTAATACAAAAGGCACAATGCCGCCATAAGCACAAGAGGACTGACATTCTAACTTTCTATGATTAGAACCTCTCCTGCGAGTCCTGTTTTAGATTCCGATGCTTCACTTCAGGTTTACTGTATCCCTTGGACCTTCTTATTGACAATGAAACACAGAAATAATATCGGAATTAAATTCAAAAGGCACAATGCCGACTTAAGCAAAAGAGGACTGACACTCTAACTTTCTATGATTTGAACCTCTCCTGTGAGTCCAGTTTTAGATACCGATGCTTCACTTCAGGTTTACTGTATCCCTTGGATCTTCTTATTGACGATGAAACACAGAAATTGCATCCGAATTTAATACAAATGGCACAATGTCGACTTAAGTACAAGAGGACTGACACTCTCACTTTCTATGATTTGAACCTCCCCTGTGAGTCCAGTTTTATATGCCGATGCTTCACTTCAAGTTTGCTGTATCCCTTGGACCTTCTTATTGACGATGAAACACAGAAATTGCATCGGAATTAAATTCAAAACGCACAATGCCGACTTAACAACAAGAGGACTGACACTCTAACTTTCTATGATTTGAACTTCTTCTGTGAGTCCAGTTTTAGATTCCGATGATTCACTTCAGGTTTTCTGTATCCCTTGGACCTTCTTATTGACGATGAAACACAGAGTTTGCATCCGAAATTAATACAAAAGCCACAATGCCGACTTAAGTACAAGAGGACTGACACTCTAACTTTCTATGATTTGAACCTCTCCTGTGAGTCCAGTTTTAGAGTCCGATGATTTACTTAAGGTTTACTGTATCCCTTGGACCTTCTTAGTGACGATAAAACACAGAAATTACATACGAATTTAATACAAATGGCACAATACCGAATTAGGTACAAGAGGTGAGACACTCTAACTTTCTATGATTTGAATCTCTCCTGTGAGTCCAGTTTTAGATTCCGATGCTTCACTTCAGTTTTACTGTATCCCTTGGACCTTCATATTGCCGATGAAACACAGAAAATGCATCCGAATTTGATACAAATGCCACAATGCCGACATAAGTACAAGAGGACTGACACACTCCTTTTCAATGATTTGAACCTTTCCTGTGAGTCCAGTTTTAGATTCCGATGCTTCACTTCAGGTTTACTGTATACCTTGAACCTTCTTATTGACGATGAAACACAGAAATTGCATCCGAAGTTAATACAAAAGGCACAATGCCGCCATAAGCACAAGAGGACTGACATTCTAACTTTCTATGATTAGAACCTCTCCTGCGAGTCCAGTTTTAGATTCCGATGCTTCACTTCATGTTTACTGTATACCTTGCACCTTCTTATTGACAATGAAACACAGAAATAATATCGGAATTAAATTCAAAAGGCACAATGCCGACTTAAGTAAAAGAGGACTGACACTCTAACTTTCTATGATTTGAACCTCTCCTGTGAGTCCAGTTTTAGATACCGATGCTTCACTTCAGGTTTACTGTATCCCTTGGATCTTCTTATTGACGATGAAACACAGAAATTGCATCCGAATTTAATACAAATGGCACAATGTCGACTTAAGTACAAGAGGACTGACACTCTCACTTTCTATGATTTGAACCTCCCCTGTGAGTCCAGTTTTAGATTCCGAAGATTTACTTAAGGTTTACTGTATCCCTTGGACCTTCTTAATGACGTTGAAACACAGAAATTGCATCCGAATTCAATACAAAAGGCACAATGCCGGTAAAGTACAAGAGGACTGACATTCTAACTTTCTATGATTTGAACCTCTCCTGCGAGTGCAGTTTTAGAGTCCGATGCTTCACTTCAGGTTTACTGTATCCCTTGGACGTTCTTATTGACAATGAAACACAGAAATAGCATCGGAATTAAATTCAAAAGGCACAATGCCGACTTAAGTAAAAGAGGACTGACACTCTAACTTTCTATGAATTGAACCTCTCCTGTGAGCCCAGTTTTAGATTCCGACGTTTCACTTCAGTTTTACTGTATCCCTTGGACCTTCTTATTGCCGATGAAACACAGAAAATGCATCCGAATTTGATACAAATGCCACAATGCCGACATAAGTACAAGAGGACTGACACACTCCTTTTCTATGATTTGAACCTTTCCTGTGAGTCCAGTTTTAGATTCCGATGCTTCACTTCATGTTTACTGTATACCTTGCACCTTCTTATTGACGATGAAACACAGAAATTGCATCCGAATTTAATACAAAAGGCACAATGCCGACTTAAGTACAAGAGGACTGTCATTCTAACTTTCTATGATTAGAACCTCTCCTGTGAGTCCTGTTTTAGATTCCGATGCTTCACTTCAGGTTTACTGTATCCCTTGGACCTTCTTATTGACAATGAAACACAGAAATAGCATCGGAATTAAATTCAAAAGGCACAATGCCGACTTAAGTAAAAGAGGACTGACACTCTAACTGTCTATGATTTGAATCTCTCCTGTGAGTCCAGTTTTTAGATTCCGATGCTTCACTTCAGGTTTACTGTATCCCTTGGACCTTCTTATTGACGATGAAACACAGAAATTGCATCCGAATTAAATTCAAAACGCGCAGTGCCGACTTAAGCAAATGAGGACTGACATTCTCACTTTCTATGATTTGAACCTCTCCTGTGAGTCCAGTTTTAGATTCTGATGCTTCACTTCAGGTTTACTGTATACCTTGGACTTTCTTATTGACGATGAAACACAGAGTTTGCATCCGAATTTAATACAAACGGAACAATGCCGACTTAAATACAAGGGGAATGACACTCTAACTTTCTATGATTTGAACCTCTAATGTGAGTCCAGATTTGGATTCCGATGCTTCACTTCAGGTTTACTGTATCCCTTGGACCTTCTTATTGACGATGAAACACAGAAATTGCATCTGAATTTAATACAAATGCTACAATGCCGACTTAAGTACAAGAGGACTGACACTCTCACATTCTATGATTTGAAGCTCTCCAGTGAGTCCAGTTTTAGATTCCGATGCTTCTCTTCAGGTTTACTGTATACCTTGCACCTTCTTATTGACGATGAAACACAGAAATTGCACCCGAATTCAATACAAAAGGCACAATGCCGACCTAAGTACAAGAGGCCTGACAGTCTAACTTTCTATGATTTGAACCTCTCCTGTGAGTCCAGTTTTAGAGTCCGATGCTTCACTTCAGGTTTACTGTATCCCTTGGACCTTCTTATTGACGACGACACACAGAAATTGCACCCGAATTTAATACAAGAGGCACAATACCGCCTCGGGTTCAACATGAGTTACACTCTAACTTTCTATGATTTGATCCTCTCCTGTGAGTCCCGTTTTAGATTCCGATGCTTCACTTCAGATTTATTGTATCCCTTGGACCTTCTTATTGACGATGAAACACAGAAATTGCATCCAAATTTAATACAAATGCCACAATGCCGACTTAAGTACAAGAGGAGTGACACTCTCACTTTCTATGATTTGAACATTTCCTGTGAGTCAAGTTTTTGATTCCGATGCTTCACTCCAGGTTTACTGTATCCCTTGGACCTTCTTATTGACGATGAAACACAGAAATTGCATCGGAATTAAATTCAAAAATCACAATGCCGACTTACCAACAAGAGGACTGACACTCTAACTTTCTATGATTTGAACTTCTTCTGTGAGTCCAGTTTTAGATTCCGATGCTTCACTACAGGTTTTCTGTATCCCTTGGACCTTCTTATTGACGATGAAACACAGAGTTTGCATCCGAAATTAATACACAAGGCACAATGCCGACTTAAGTACAAGAGGACTGACACTCTAACTTTCTATGATTTGAACCTCTCCTGTGAGTCCAGTTTTAGATTCCGATGATTTACTTAACGTTTACTGTATACCTTGGACCTTCTTATTGACGATAAAACACAGAAATTACATCCGAATTTAATACAAAAGGCACAATACCGAATTAGGTACAAGAGGAGAGACACGCTAACTTTCTATGATTTGAATCTCTCCTGTGAGTACAGTTTTAGATTCCGATGCTTCACTTCAGTTTTACTGTATCCTTTGGACCTTCTTATTGACGATGAAACACAGAAATTGCATCGGAATTAAATTCAAAAGGCACAATGCCGACCTAAGTAGAAGAGAACTGACACTCTCACTTTCTATGATTTAAACCTCACCTGTGAGTCCAGTTTTAGATTCCGATGCTTCACTTCAGGTTTAATGTATCCCTTGGACCTTCTTATTGATGATGAAACACAGAAAATGCATCCGAATTTGATACAAATGCCACAATGCCGACATAAGTACAAGAGGACTGACATTCTCGATTTCTATGATTTGAACCTTTCCTGTGAGTCCAGTTTTAGATTCCGATGCTTCACTTCAGGTTTACTGTATACCTTGCACCTTCTTATTGACGATGAAACACAGAAATTGCATCCGAAGTTAATACAAAAGGCACAATGCCGCCATAAGTACAAGAGGACTGACATTCTAACTTTTTATGATTAGAACCTCTCCTGTGAGTCCTGTTTTAGATTCCGATGCTTCACTTCAGGTTTACTGTATCCCTTGGATGTTCTTATTGACAATGAAACACAGAAATAGCATTGGAATTAAATCAAAAGGCACAATGCCGACTTAAGTACAAGAGGACTGACACTCTAACTTTCTATGATTTGAGCCTCTCCTGTGAGTCCAGTTTTAGATTCCGATGCTTCACTTCAGTTTTACTGTATCGTTTGGACCTTCTTATTGACGATGAAACACAGAAATTGCATCCGAATTCAATACAAAAGGCACAATGCCGGCTTAAGCACAAGAGGACTGACACTCTCCATTTCTATGATTTGAACCTTTCCTGTGATTCCAGTTTTAGATTCCGATGCTTCACTTCAGGTTTACTGTATACCTTGCACCTTCTTATTGACGATGAAACACAGAAATTGCATCCGAAGTTAATACAAAAGGCACAATGCCGCCATAAGCACAAGAGGACTGACATTCTAACTTTCTATGATTAGAACCTCTCCTGCGAGTCCTGTTTTAGATTCCGATGCTTCACTTCAGGTTTACTGTATCCCTGGGACCTGCTTATTGACAATGAAACACAGAAATAATATCGGAATTAAATTCAAAAGGCACAATGCCGACTTAAGTAAGAGAGGACTGACACTCTAACTTTCTATGATTTGAACCTCTCCTGTGAGTCCAGTTTTAGATACCGATGCTTCACTTCAGGTTTACTGTATCCCTTGGATCTTCTTATTGACGATGAAACACAGAAATTGCATCCGAATTTAATACAAATGGCACAATGTCGACTTAAGTACAAGAGGACTGACACTCTCACTTTCTATGATTTGAACCTCTCCTGTGAGTCCAGTTTTAGATTCCGATGATTTACTTAAGGTTTACTGTATCCCTTGGACCTTCTTATTGACGATGAAACACAGAAATTGCATCCGAATTTAATACAAAAGGCACAATACCAAATTAGGTACAAGAGGAGAGACACTCTAACTTTCTATGATTTGAATCTCTCCTGTGAGTCCAGTTTTAGATTCCGATGCTTCACTTCAGTTTTACTGTATCGTTTGGACCTTCTTATTGACGATGAAACACAGTAATTGCATCCGAATTCCATACAAAAGGCACAATGCCGGCTTAAGTACAAGAGGACTGACATTCTAACTTTCTATGATTTGAACCTCTCCTGCGAGTCCAGTTTTAGAGTCCGATGCTTCACTTCAGGTTTACTGTATCCCTTGGACGTTCTTATTGACAATGAAACACAGAAATAGCATCGGAATTAAATTCAAAAGGCACAATGCCGACTTAAGTAAAAGAGGACTGACACTCTAACTTTCTATGATTTGAACCTCTCCTGTGAGTCCAGTTTTAGATTCCGATGCTTCACTTCAGGTTTACTGTATCCCTTGGACCTTCTTATTGACGATGACACACAGAAATTGCACCCTAATTTAATACAAAAGGCACAATACTGACTCAATTACAAGGGGAGTGACACTCTAACTTTCTATGATTTGAACCTCTCCTGTGAGCCCAGTTTTAGATTCCGATGTTTCACTTCAGTTTTACTGTATCCCTTGGACCTTCTTATTGACGATGAAACACAGAAAATGCATCCGAATTTGATACAAATGCCACAATGCCGACATAAGTACAAGAGGACTGACACACTCCCTTTCTATGATTTGAACCTTTCCTGTGAGTCCAGTTTTAGATTCCGATGCTTCACTTCAGGTTTACTGTATACCTTGCACCTTCTTATTGACGATGAAACACAGAAATTGCATCCGAATTTAATACAAAAGGCACAATGCCGACTTAAGTACAAGAGGACTGTCATTCTAACTTTCTATGATTAGAACCTCTCCTGTGAGTCCTGTTTTAGATTCCGATGCTTCACTTCAGGTTTACTGTATCCCTTGGACCTTCTTATTGACAATGAAACACAGTAATAGCATCGGAATTAAATTCAAAAGGCACAATGCCGACATAAGTAAAAGAGGACTGACACTCTAACTGTCTATGATTTGAACCTCTCCTGTGAGTCCAGTTTTTAGATTCCGATGCTTCACTTCAGGTTTACTGTATCCCTTGGACCTTCTTATTGACGATGAAACACAGAAATTGCATCCGAATTAAATTCAAAACGCACAATGCCGACTTAAGCAAATGAGGACTGACATTCTCACTTTCTATGATTTGAACCTCTCCTGTGAGTCCAGTTTTAGATTCTGATGCTTCACTTCAGGTTTACCGTATACCTTGCTCTTTCTTATTGACGATGAAACACAGAGTTTGCATCCGAATTTAATACAAACGGAACAATGCCGACTTAAATACAAGAGGAATGACACTCTAACTTTCTATGATTTGAACCACTAATGTGAGTCCAGATATGGATTCCGATGCTTCACTTCAGGTTTACTGTATCCCTTGGACCTTCTTATTGACGATGAAACACAGAAGTTGCATCTGAATTTAATACAAATGCCACAATGCCGACTTAAGTACAAGATGACTGACACTCTCACATTCTATGATTTGAAGCTCTCCAGTGAGTCCAGTTTTAGATTCCGATGCTTCTCTTCAGGTTTACTGTATACCTTGCACCTTCTTATTGACGATGAAACACAGAAATTGCACCCGAATTCAATACAAAAGGCACAATGCCGACCTAAGTGCAAGAGGCCTGACAGTCTAACTTTCTATGATTTGAACCTCTCCTGTGAGTCCAGTTTTAGAGTCCGATGCTTCACTTCAGGTTTACTGTGTCCCTTGGACCTTCTTATTGACGACGACACACAGAAATTGCACCCGAATTTAATACAAAAGGCACAATACCGACTCAGGTTCAAGATGAGTTACACTCTAACTTTCTATGATTTGATCCTCTCCTGTGAGTCCCGTTTTAGATTCCGATGCTTCACTTCAGGTTTATTGTATCCCTTGGACCTTCTTATTGACGATGAAACACAGAAATTGCATCCAAATTTAATACAAATGCCACAATGCCGACTTAAGTACAAGAGGACTGACACTCTCACTTTCTATGATTTGAACATTTCCTGTGAGTCAAGTTTTTGATTCCGATGCTTCACTGCAGGTTTTCTGTATCCCTTGGACCTTCTTATTGACGATGAAACACAGAGTTTGCATCCGAAATTAATACAAAAGGCACAATGCCGACTTAAGTACAAGAGGACTGACACTCTAACTTTCTATGATTTGAACCTCTCCTGTGAGTCCAGTTTTAGATTCCGATGATTTACTTAACGTTTACTGTATCCCTTGGACCTTCTTATTGACGATAAAACTCAGAAATTACATCCGAATTTAATACAAAAGGCACAATACCGAATTAGGTACAAGAGGAGAGACACTCTAACTTTCTATGATTTGAATCTCTCCTGTGAGTACAGTTTCAGATTCCCATGCTTCACTTCAGTTTTACTGTATCCTTTGGACCTTCTTATTGACGATGAAACACAGAAATTGCATCGGAATTAAATTCAAAAGGCACAATGCCGACCTAAGTAGAACAGAACTGACACTCTCACTTTCTATGATTTGAACCTCACCTGTGAGTCCAGTTTTAGATTCCGATGCTTCACTTCAGGTTTAATGTATCCCTTGGACCTTCTTATTGATGATGAAACACACAAAATGCATCCGAATTTGATACAAATGCCACAATGCCGACATAAGTACAAGAGCACTGACATTCTCGATTTCTATGATTTGAACCTTTCCTGTGAGTCCAGTTTCAGATTCCGATGCTTCACTTCAGGTTTACTGTATACCTTGCACCTTCTTATTGACGATGAAACACAGAAATTGCATCCGAAGTTAATACAAAAGGCACAATGCCGCCATAAGTACAAGAGGACTGACATTCTAACTTTTTATGATTAAAACCTCTCCTGTGAGTCCTGTTTTAGATTCCGATGCTTCACTTGAGGTTTACTGTATCCCTTGGATGCTCTTATTGACAATGAAACACAGAAATAGCATCGGAATTAAATTCAAAAGGCACAATGCCGACTTAGGTACAAGAGGACTGACACTCTAACTTTCTATGATTTGAACCTCTCCTGTGCGTCCAGTTTTAGATTCCGATGCTTCACTTCAGTTTTACTGTATCGTTTGGACCTTCTTATTGACGATGAAACACAGAAATTGCATCCGAATTCAATACAAAAGGCACAATGCCGGCTTAAGCACAAGAGGACTGACATTCTCCATTTCTATGATTTGAACCTTTCCTGTGAGTCCAGTTTTAGATTCCGATGCTTCACTTCAGGTTTACTGTATACCTTGCACCTTCTTATTGACGATGAAACACAGAAATTGCATCCGAAGTTAATACAAAAGGCACAATGCCGCCATAAGCACAAGAGGACTGACATTCTAACTTTCTATGATTAGAACCTCTCCTGCGAGACCAGTTTTAGATTCCGATGATTTACTTAAGGTTTACTGTATCCCTTGGACCTTCTTATTGATGATGAAACACAGAAATTGCATCCGAATTTAATACAAAAGGCACAATACCGAATTAGGTACAAGAGGAGAGACTCTCTAACTTTCTATGATTTGAATCTCTCCTGTGAGTCCAGTTTTAGATTCCGATGCTTCACTTCAGTTTTACTGTATCGTTTGGACCTTCTTATTGACGATGAAAAACAGAAATTGCATCCGAATTCAATACAAAAGGCACAATGCCGGCTTAAGTACAAGAGGACTGACATTCTAACTTTCTATGATTTGAACCTCTCCTGCGAGTCCAGTTTTAGAGTCCGATGCTTCACTTCAGGTTTACTGTATCCCTTGGACCTTCTTATTGACAATGAAACACAGAAATAGCATCGGAATTAAATTCAAAAGGCACAATGCCGACTTAAGTAAAAGAGGACTGACACTCTAACTTTCTATGATTTGAACCTCTCCTGTGAGTCCAGTTTTAGATTCCGATGCTTAACTTCAGGTTTACTGTATCCCTTGGACCTTCTTATTGACGATGACACACAGAAATTGCACCCTAATTTAATACAAAAGGCACAATACTGACTCAATTACAAGAGGAGTGACACTCTAACTTTCTATGATTTGAACCTCTCCTGTGAGCCCAGTTTTAGATTCCGATGTTTCACTTCAGTTTTACTATATCCCTTGGACCTTCTTATTGACGATGAAACACAGAAAATGCATCCGAATTTGATACAAATGCCACAATGCCGACATAAGTACAAGAGGACTGACACACTCCGTTTCTAAGATTTGAACCTTTCCTGTGAGTCCAGTTTTAGATTCCGATGCTTCACTTCAGGTTTACTGTATACCTTGCACCTTCTTATTGACGATGAAACACAGAAATTGCATCCGAATTTAATACAAAAGGCACAATTCCGACTTAAGTACAAGAGGACTGTCATTCTAACTTTCTATGATTAGAACCTCTCCTGTGAGTCCTGTTTTAGATTCCGATGCTTCACTTCAGGTTTACTGTATCCCTTGGACCTTCTTATTGACAATGAAACACAGAAATAGCATCGGAATTAAATTCAAAAGGCACAATGCCGACTTAAGTAAAAGAGGACTGACACTCTAACTGTCTATGATCTGAACCTCTCCTGTGAGTCCAGTTTTTAGATTCCGATGCTTCACTTCAGGTTTTTCTGTATCCCTTGGACCTTCTTATTGACGATGAAACACAGAAATTGCATCCGAATTAAATTCAAAACGCGCAATGCCGACTTAAGCAAATGAGGACTGACATTCTCACTTTCTATGATTTGAACCTCTCCTGTGAGTCCAGTTTTAGATTCTGATGCTTCACTTCAGGTTTACTGTATACCTTGCACTTTCTTATTGACGATGAAACACAGAGTTTGCATCCTAATTTAATACAAACGGAACAATGCCGACTTAAATACAAGAGGAATGACACTCTAACTTTCTATGATTTGAACCTCTAATGTGAGTCCAGATTTGGATTCCGATGCTTCACTTCAGGTTTACTGTATCCCTTGGACCTTCATATTGACGATGAAACACAGAAATTGCATCTGAATTTAATACAAATGCCACAATGCCGACTTAAGTACAAGAGGACTGACACTCTCACATTCTATGATTTGAAGCTCTCCAGTGAGTCCAGTTTTAGATTCCGATGCTTCACTTCAGGTTTATTGTATCCCTTGGACCTTCTTATTGACGATGAAACACAGAAATTGCATCCAAATTTAATACAAATGCCACAATGCCGACTTAAGTACAAGAGGACTGACACTCTCACTTTCTATGATTTGAACATTTCCTGTGAGTCAAGTTTTTGATTCCGATGCTTCACTGCAGGTTTTCTGTATCCCTTGGACCTTCTTATTGACGATGAAACACAGAGTTTGCATCCGAAATTAATACAAAAGGCACAATGCCGACTTAAGTACAAGAGGACTGACACTCTAACTTTCTATGATTTGAACCTCTCCTGTGAGTCCAGTTTTAGATTCCGATGATTTACTTAACGTTTACTGTATCCCTTGGACCTTCTTATTGACGATAAAACACAGAAATTACATCCGAATTTAATACAAAAGGCACAATACCGAATTAGGTACAAGAGGAGAGACACTCTAACTTTCTATGATTTGAATCTCTCCTGTGAGTACAGTTTTAGATTCCCATGCTTCACTTCAGTTTTACTGTATCCTTTGGACCTTCTTATTGACGATGAAACACAGAAATTGCATCGGAATTAAATTCAAAAGGCACAATGCCGACCTAAGTAGAACAGAACTGACACTCTCACTTTCTATGATTTGAACCTCACCTGTGAGTCCAGTTTTAGATTCCGATGCTTCACTTCAGGTTTAATGTATCCCTTGGACCTTCTTATTGATGATGAAACACACAAAATGCATCGGAATTTGATACAAATGCCACAATGCCGACATAAGTACAAGAGGACTGACATTCTCGATTTCTATGATTTGAACCTTTCCTGTGAGTCCAGTTTTAGATTCCGATGCTTCACTTCAGGTTTACTGTATACCTTGCACCTTCTTATTGACGATGAAACACAGAAATTGCATCCGAAGTTAATACAAAAGGCACAATGCCGCCATAAGTACAAGAGGACTGACATTCTAACTTTTTATGATTAAAACCTCTCCTGTGAGTCCTGTTTTAGATTCCGATGCTTCACTTGAGGTTTACTGTATCCCTTGGATGCTCTTATTGACAATGAAACACAGAAATAGCATCGGAATTAAATTCAAAAGGCACAATGCCGACTTAGGTACAAGAGGACTGACACTCTAACTTTCTATGATTTGAACCTCTCCTGTGCGTCCAGTTTTAGATTCCGATGCTTCACTTCAGTTTTACTGTATCGTTTGGACCTTCTTATTGACGATGAAACACAGAAATTGCATCCGAATTCAATACAAAAGGCACAATGCCGGCTTAAGCACAAGAGGACTGACATTCTCCATTTCTATGATTTGAACCTTTCCTGTGAGTCCAGTTTTAGATTCCGATGCTTCACTTCAGGTTTACTGTATACCTTGCACCTTCGTATTGACGATGAAACACAGAAATTGCATCCGAAGTTAATACAAAAGGCACAATGCCGCCATAAGCACAAGAGAACTGACATTCTAACTTTCTATGATTAGAACCTCTCCTGCGAGACCTGTTTTAGATTCCGATGCTTCACTTCAGGTTTACTGTATCCCTTGGACCTTCTTATTGACAATGAAACACAGAAATAATATCGGAATTAAATTCAAAAGGCACAATGCCGACTTAAGTAAAAGAGGACTGACACTCTAACTTTCTATGATTTGAACCTCTCCTGTGAGTCCAGTTTTAGATACCGATGCTTCACTTCAGGTTTACTGTATCCCTTGGATCTTCTTATTGACGATGAAACACAGAAATTGCATCCGAATTTAATACAAATGGCACAATGTCGACTTAAGTACAAGAGGACTGACACTCTCACTTTCTATGATTTGAACCTCTCCTGTGAGTCCAGTTTTAGATTCCGATGATTTACTTAAGGTTTACTGTATCCCTTGGACCTTCTTATTGATGATGAAACACAGAAATTGCATCCGAATTTAATACAAAAGGCACAATACCGAATTAGGTACAAGAGGAGAGACTCTCTAACTTTCTATGATTTGAATCTCTCCTGTGAGTCCAGTTTTAGATTCCGATGCTTCACTTCAGTTTTACTGTATCGTTTGGACCTTCTTATTGACGATGAAACACAGAAATTGCATCCGAATTCAATACAAAAGGCACAATGCCGGCTTAAGTACAAGAGGACTGACATTCTAACTTTCTATGATTTGAACCTCTCCTGCGAGTCCAGTTTTAGAGTCCGATGCTTCACTTCAGGTTTACTGTATCCCTTGGACCTTCTTATTGACAATGAAACACAGAAATAGCATCGGAATTAAATTCAAAAGGCACAATGCCGACTTAAGTAAAAGAGGACTGACACTCTAACTTTCTATGATTTGAACCTCTCCTGTGAGTCCAGTTTTAGATTCCGATGCTTAACTTCAGGTTTACTGTATCCCTTGGACCTTCTTATTGACGATGACACACAGAAATTGCACCCTAATTTAATACAAAAGGCACAATACTGACTCAATTACAAGAGGAGTGACACTCTAACTTTCTATGATTTGAACCTCTCCTGTGAGCCCAGTTTTAGATTCCGATGTTTCACTTCAGTTTTACTATATCCCTTGGACCTTCTTATTGACGATGAAACACAGAAAATGCATCCGAATTTGATACAAATGCCACAATGCCGACATAAGTACAAGAGGACTGACACACTCCGTTTCTAAGATTTGAACCTTTCCTGTGAGTCCAGTTTTAGATTCCGATGCTTCACTTCAGGTTTACTGTATACCTTGCACCTTCTTATTGACGATGAAACACAGAAATTGCATCCGAATTTAATACAAAAGGCACAATTCCGACTTAAGTACAAGAGGACTGTCATTCTAACTTTCTATGATTAGAACCTCTCCTGTGAGTCCTGTTTTAGATTCCGATGCTTCACTTCAGGTTTACTGTATCCCTTGGACCTTCTTATTGACAATGAAACACAGAAATGGCATCGGAATTAAATTCAAAAGGCACAATGCCGACTTAAGTAAAAGAGGACTGACACTCTAACTGTCTATGATCTGAACCTCTCCTGTGAGTCCAGTTTTTAGATTCCGATGCTTCACTTCAGGTTTTTCTGTATCCCTTGGAGCTTCTTATTGACGATGAAACACAGAAATTGCATCCGAATTAAATTCAAAACGCGCAATGCCGACTTAAGCAAATGAGGACTGACATTCTCACTTTCTATGATTTGAACCTCTCCTGTGAGTCCAGTTTTAGATTCTGATGCTTCACTTCAGGTTTACTGTATACCTTGCACTTTCTTATTGACGATGAAACACAGAGTTTGCATCCGAATTTAATACAAACGGAACAATGCCGACTTAAATACAAGAGGAATGACACTCTAACTTTCTATGATTTGAACCTCTAATGTGAGTCCAGATTTGGATTCCGATGCTTCACTTCAGGTTTACTGTATCCCTTGGACCTTCATATTGACGATGAAACACAGAAATTGCATCTGAATTTAATACAAATGCCACAATGCCGACTTAAGTACAAGAGGACTGACACTCTCACATTCTATGATTTGAAGCTCTCCAGTGAGTCCAGTTTTAGATTCCGATGCTTCACTTCAGGTTTATTGTATCCCTTGGACCTTCTTATTGACGATGAAACACAGAAATTGCATCCAAATTTAATACAAATGCCACAATGCCGACTTAAGTACAAGAGGACTGACACTCTCACTTTCTATGATTTGAACATTTCCTGTGAGTCAAGTTTTTGATTCCGATGCTTCACTGCAGGTTTTCTGTATCCCTTGGACCTTCTTATTGACGATGAAACACAGAGTTTGCATCCGAAATTAATACAAAAGGCACAATGCCGACTTAAGTACAAGAGGACTGACACTCTAACTTTCTATGATTTGAACCTCTCCTGTGAGTCCAGTTTTAGATTCCGATGATTTACTTAACGTTTACTGTATCCCTTGGACCTTCTTATTGACGATAAAACACAGAAATTACATCCGAATTTAATACAAAAGGCACAATACCGAATTAGGTACAAGAGGAGAGACACTCTAACTTTCTATGATTTGAATCTCTCCTGTGAGTACAGTTTTAGATTCCCATGCTTCACTTCAGTTTTACTGTATCCTTTGGACCTTCTTATTGACGATGAAACACAGAAATTGCATCGGAATTAAATTCAAAAGGCACAATGCCGACCTAAGTAGAACAGAACTGACACTCTCACTTTCTATGATTTGAACCTCACCTGTGAGTCCAGTTTTAGATTCCGATGCTTCACTTCAGGTTTAATGTATCCCTTGGACCTTCTTATTGATGATGAAACACACAAAATGCATCGGAATTTGATACAAATGCCACAATGCCGACATAAGTACAAGAGGACTGACATTCTCGATTTCTATGATTTGAACCTTTCCTGTGAGTCCAGTTTTAGATTCCGATGCTTCACTTCAGGTTTACTGTATACCTTGCACCTTCTTATTGACGATGAAACACAGAAATTGCATCCGAAGTTAATACAAAAGGCACAATGCCGCCATAAGTACAAGAGGACTGACATTCTAACTTTTTATGATTAAAACCTCTCCTGTGAGTCCTGTTTTAGATTCCGATGCTTCACTTGAGGTTTACTGTATCCCTTGGATGCTCTTATTGACAATGAAACACAGAAATAGCATCGGAATTAAATTCAAAAGGCACAATGCCGACTTAGGTACAAGAGGACTGACACTCTAACTTTCTATGATTTGAACCTCTCCTGTGCGTCCAGTTTTAGATTCCGATGCTTCACTTCAGTTTTACTGTATCGTTTGGACCTTCTTATTGACGATGAAACACAGAAATTGCATCCGAATTCAATACAAAAGGCACAATGCCGGCTTAAGCACAAGAGGACTGACATTCTCCATTTCTATGATTTGAACCTTTCCTGTGAGTCCAGTTTTAGATTCCGATGCTTCACTTCAGGTTTACTGTATACCTTGCACCTTCGTATTGACGATGAAACACAGAAATTGCATCCGAAGTTAATACAAAAGGCACAATGCCGCCATAAGCACAAGAGGACTGACATTCTAACTTTCTATGATTAGAACCTCTCCTGCGAGACCTGTTTTAGATTCCGATGCTTCACTTCAGGTTTACTGTATCCCTTGGACCTTCTTATTGACAATGAAACACAGAAATAATATCGGAATTAAATTCAAAAGGCACAATGCCGACTTAAGTAAAAGAGGACTGACACTCTAACTTTCTATGATTTGAACCTCTCCTGTGAGTCCAGTTTTAGATACCGATGCTTCACTTCAGGTTTACTGTATCCCTTGGATCTTCTTATTGACGATGAAACACAGAAATTGCATCCGAATTTAATACAAATGGCACAATGTCGACTTAAGTACAAGAGGACTGACACTCTCACTTTCTATGATTTGAACCTCTCCTGTGAGTCCAGTTTTAGATTCCGATGATTTACTTAAGGTTTACTGTATCCCTTGGACCTTCTTATTGATGATGAAACACAGAAATTGCATCCGAATTTAATACAAAAGGCACAATACCGAATTAGGTACAAGAGGAGAGACTCTCTAACTTTCTATGATTTGAATCTCTCCTGTGAGTCCAGTTTTAGATTCCGATGCTTCACTTCAGTTTTACTGTATCGTTTGGACCTTCTTATTGACGATGAAACACAGAAATTGCATCCGAATTCAATACAAAAGGCACAATGCCGGCTTAAGTACAAGAGGACTGACATTCTAACTTTCTATGATTTGAACCTCTCCTGCGAGTCCAGTTTTAGAGTCCGATGCTTCACTTCAGGTTTACTGTATCCCTTGGACCTTCTTATTGACAATGAAACACAGAAATAGCATCGGAATTAAATTCAAAAGGCACAATGCCGACTTAAGTAAAAGAGGACTGACACTCTAACTTTCTATGATTTGAACCTCTCCTGTGAGTCCAGTTTTAGATTCCGATGCTTAACTTCAGGTTTACTGTATCCCTTGGACCTTCTTATTGACGATGACACACAGAAATTGCACCCTAATTTAATACAAAAGGCACAATACTGACTCAATTACAAGAGGAGTGACACTCTAACTTTCTATGATTTGAACCTCTCCTGTGAGCCCAGTTTTAGATTCCGATGTTTCACTTCAGTTTTACTATATCCCTTGGACCTTCTTATTGACGATGAAACACAGAAAATGCATCCGAACTTGATACAAATGCCACAATGCCGACATAAGTACAAGAGGACTGACACACTCCCTTTCTAAGATTTGAACCTTTCCTGTGAGTCCAGTTTTAGATTCCGATGCTTCACTTCAGGTTTACTGTATACCTTGCACCTTCTTATTGACGATGAAACACAGAAATTGCATCCGAATTTAATACAAAAGGCACAATTCCGACTTAAGTACAAGAGGACTGTCATTCTAACTTTCTATGATTAGAACCTCTCCTGTGAGTCCTGTTTTAGATTCCGATGCTTCACTTCAGGTTTACTGTATCCCTTGGACCTTCTTATTGACAATGAAACACAGAAATGGCATCGGAATTAAATTCAAAAGGCACAATGCCGACTTAAGTAAAAGAGGACTGACACTCTAACTGTCTATGATCTGAACCTCTCCTGTGAGTCCAGTTTTTAGATTCCGATGCTTCACTTCAGGTTTTTCTGTATCCCTTGGAGCTTCTTATTGACGATGAAACACAGAAATTGCATCCGAATTAAATTCAAAACGCGCAATGCCGACTTAAGCAAATGAGGACTGACATTCTCACTTTCTATGATTTGAACCTCTCCTGTGAGTCCAGTTTTAGATTCTGATGCTTCACTTCAGGTTTACTGTATACCTTGCACTTTCTTATTGACGATGAAACACAGAGTTTGCATCCGAATTTAATACAAACGGAACAATGCCGACTTAAATACAAGAGGAATGACACTCTAACTTTCTATGATTTGAACCTCTAATGTGAGTCCAGATTTGGATTCCGATGCTTCACTTCAGGTTTACTGTATCCCTTGGACCTTCATATTGACGATGAAACACAGAAATTGCATCTGAATTTAATACAAATGCCACAATGCCGACTTAAGTACAAGAGGACTGACACTCTCACATTCTATGATTTGAAGCTCTCCAGTGAGTCCAGTTTTAGATTCCGATGCTTCTCTTCAGGTTTACTGTATACCTTGCACCTTCTTATTGACGATGAAACACAGAAATTGCACCCGAATTCAATACAAAAGGCACAATGCCGACCTAAGTACAAGAGGCCTGACAGTCTAACTTTCTATGATTTGAACCTCTCCTGTGAGTCCAGTTTTAGAGTCCGATGCTTCACTTCAGGTTTACTGTATCCCTTGGACCTTCTTATTGACGACGACACACAGAAATTGCACCCGAATTTAATACAAAAGGCACAATACCGACTCAGGTTCAAGATGAGTTACACTCTAACTTTCTATGATTTGATCTTCTCCTGTGTGTCCCGTTTTAGATTCCGATGCTTCACTTCAGGTTTATTGTATCCCTTGGACCTTATTATTGACGATGAAACACAGAAATTGCATCCAAATTTAATACAAATGCCACAATGCCGACTTAAGTACAAGAGGACTGACACTCTCACTTTCTATGATTTGAACATTTCCTGTGAGTCAAGTTTTTGATTCCGATGCTTCACTCCAGGTTTACTGTATCCCTTGGACCTTCTTATTGACGATGAAACACAGAAATTGCATCGGAATTAAATTCAAAAATCACAATGCCGACTTAACAACAAGAGGACTGACACTCTAACTTTCTATGATTTGAACTTCTTCTGTGAGTCCAGTTTTAGATTCCGATGCTTTACTTCAGGTTTTCTGTATCCCTTGGACCTTCTTATTGACGATGAAACACAGAGTTTGCATCCGAAATTAATACAAAAGGCACAATTCCGACTTATGTACAAGAGGACTGACACTCTAACTTTCTATGATTTGAACCTCTCCTGTGAGTCCAGTTTTAGGTTCCGATGATTTACTTAACGTTTGCTGTATCCCTTGGACCTTCTTATTGACGATAAAACACAGAAATTACATCCGAATTTAATACAAAAGGCACAATACCGAATTAGGTACAAGAGGAGAGACACTCTAACTTTCTATGATTTGAATCTCTCCTGTGAGTACAGTTTTAGATTCCGATGCTTCACTTCAGTTTTACTGTATCCTTTGGACCTTCTTATTGACGATGAAACACAGAAATTGCATCGGAATTAAATTCAAAAGGCACAATGCCGACCTAAGTAGAAGAGAACTGACACTCTCACTTTCTATGATTTGAACCTCACCTGTGAGTCCAGTTTTAGATTCTGATGCTTCACTTCAGGTTTAATGTATCCCTTGGACCTTCTTATTGATGATGAAACACAGAAAATGCATCCGAATTTGATACAAATGCTACAATGCCGACATATGTACAAGAGGACTGACATTCTCGATTTCTATAATTTGAACCTTTCCTGTGAGTCCAGTTTTAGATTCCGATGCTTCACTTCAGGTTTACTGTATACCTTGCACCTTCTTATTGACGATGAAACACAGAAATTGCATCCGAAGTTAATACAAAAGGCACAATGCCGCCATAAGTATAAGAGGACTGACATTCTAACTTTTTATGATTAGAACCTCTCCTGTGAGTCCTGTTTTAGATTCCGATGCTTCACTTCAGGTTTAATGTATCCCTTGGATGTTCTTATTGACAATGAACCACAGAAATAGCATCGGAATTAAATTCAAAAGGCACAATGCCGACTTAAGTAAAAGAGGACTGACACTCTAACTTTCTATGATTTGAACCTCTCCTGTGAGTCCAGTTTTAGATTCCGATGCTTCACTTCAGGTTTACTGTATCCCTTGGATCTTCTTATTGACGATGAAACACAGAAATTGCATCCGAATTTAATACAAATGGCACAATGTCGACTTAAGTACAAGAGGACTGACACTCTCACTTTCTATGATTTGAACCTCTCCTGTGAGTCCAGTTTTAGATTCCGATGATTTACTTAAGGTTTACTGTATCCCTTGGACCTTCTTATTGACGATGAAACACAGAAATTGCATCCGAATTTAATACAAAAGGCACAATACCGAATTAGGTACAAGAGGAGAGACACTCTAACTTTCTATGATTTGAATCTCTCCTGTGAGTCCAGTTTTAGATTCCGATGCTTCACTTCAGTTTTACTGTATGGTTTGGACCTTCTTATTGACGATGAAACACAGAAATTGCATCCGAATTCAATACAAAAGGCACAATGCCGGCTTAAGTACAAGAGGACTGACATTCTAACTTTCTATGATTTGAACCTCTCCTGCGAGTCCAGTTTTAGAGTCCGATGCTTCACTTCAGGTTTACTGTATCCCTTGGACCTTCTTATTGACGATGACACACAGAAATTACACCCGAATTTAATACAAAAGGCACAATACTGACTCAAGTACAAGAGGAGTGACACTCTAAATTTCTATGATTTGAACCTCTCCTGTGAGTCCAGTTTTTGATTCCGATGCTTCACTTCAGGTTTATTGTATCCCTTACACCTTCTTATTGACGATGAAACACAGAAATTGCACCCGAATTTAATATAAATGGCACAATGCTGACTTAAGTACAAGAGAACTGACACTCTCACTTTCTATGATTTGAACCTCTTCTGTGAGTCCAGTTTTATATGCCGATGCTTCACATCAGGTTTACTGTATCCCTTGGACCTTCTTATTGACGATGAAACACAGAAATTGCATCGGAATTAAATTCAAAACGCACAATGCCGACTTAAGTAAAAGAGGACTGACACTCTCACTTTCTATGATTTGAACCTCTCCTGTGAGTCCAGTCTTAGATTCCGATGCTTCACTCCAGGTTTACTGTATCCCTTGGACCTTCTTATTGACGATGAAACACAGAAATTGCATCGGAATTAAATTCAAAAATCACAATGCCGACTTAACAACAAGAGGACTGACACTCTAACTTTCTATGATTTGAACTTCTTCTGTGAGTCCAGTTTTAGATTCCGATGCTTCACTTCAGGTTTTCTGTATCCCTTGGACCTTCTTATTGACGATGAAACACAGAGTTTGCATCCGAAATTAATACAAAAGGCACAATGCCGACTTAAGTACAAGAGGACTGACACTGTAACTTTCTATGATTTGAACCTCTCCTGTGAGTCCAGTTTTAGATTCCGATGATTTACTTAACGTTTACTGTATCCCTTGGACCTTCTTATTGACGATAAAACACAGAAATTACATCCGAATATAATACAAAAGGCACAATACCGAATTAGGTACAAGAGGGAGAGACACTCTAACTTTCTATGATTTGAATCTCTCCTGTGAGTACAGTTTTAGATTCCGATGCTTCACTTCAGTTTTACTGTATCCTTTGGACCATCTTATTGACGATGAAACACAGAAATTGCATCGGAATTAAATTCAAAAGGCACAATGCCGACCTAAGTAGAAGAGAACTGACACTCTGACTTTCTATGATTTGAACCTCACCTGTGAGTCCAGTTTTAGATTCCGATGCTTCACTTCAGGTTTAATGTGTCCCTTGGACCTTCTTATTGATGATGAAACACAGAAAATGCATCCGAATTTGATACAAATGCCACAATGCCGACATAAGTACAAGAGGACTGACATTCTCGATTTCTATGATTTGAAGCTCTCCAGTGAGTCCAGTTTTAGATTCCGATGCTTCTCTTCAGGTTTACAGTAAACCTTGCACCTTCTTATTGACGATGAAACACAGAAATTGCACCCGAACTCAATACAAAAGGCACAATGCCGACCTAAGTACAAGAGGCCTGACAGTCTAACTTTCTATGATTTGAACCTCTCCTGTGAGTCCAGTTTTAGAGTCCGATGCTTCACTTCAGGTTTACTGTATCCCTTGGACCTTCTTATTGACGATGACACACAGAAATTGCACCCTAATTTAATACAAAAGGCACAATACCGACTCAGGTTCAAGATGAGTTACACTTTAACTTTCTATGATTTGATCTTCTCCTGTGAGTCCCGTTTTAGATTCCGATGCTTCACTTCAGGTTTATTGTATCCCTTGGACCTTCTTATTGACGATGAAACACAGAAATTGCATCCAAATTTAATACAAATGCCACAATGCCGACTTAAGTACAAGAGGACTGACACTCTCACTTTCTATGATTTGAACATTTCCTGTGAGTCAAGTTTTTGATTCCGATGCTTCACTCCAGGTTTACTGTATCCCTTGGACCTTCTTATTGACGATGAAACACAGAAATTGCATCGGAATTAAATTCAAAAATCACAATGCCGACTTAACAACAAGAGGACTGACACTCTAACTTTCTATGATTTGAACTTCTTCTGTGAGTCCAGTTTTAGATTCCGATGCTTTACTTCAGGTTTTCTGTATCCCTTGGACCTTCTTATTGACGATGAAACACAGAGTTTGCATCCGAAATTAATACAAAAGGCACAATTCCGACTTAAGTACAAGAGGACTGACACTCTAACTTTCTATGATTTGAACCTCTCCTGTGAGTCCAGTTTTAGATTCCGATGATTTACTTAACGTTTGCTGTATCCCTTGGACCTTCTTATTGACGATAAAACACAGAAATTACATCCGAATTTAATACAAAAGGCACAATACCGAATTAGGTACAAGAGGAGAGACACTCTAACATTCTATGATTTGAATCTCTCCTGTGAGTACAGTTTTAGATTCCGATGCTTCACTTCAGTTTTACTGTATCCTTTGGACCTTCTTATTGACGATGAAACACAGAAATTGCATCGGAATTAAATTCAAAAGGCACAATGCAGACCTAAGTAGAAGAGAACTTACACTCTCACTTTCTATGATTTGAACCTCACCTGTGGGTCCAGTTTTAGATTCTGATGCTTCACTTCAGGTTTAATGTATCCCTTGGACCTTCTTATTGATGATGAAACACAGAAAATGCATCCGAATTTGATACAAATGCCACAATGCCGACATATGTACAAGAGGACTGACATTCTCGATTTCTATAATTTGAACCTTTCCTGTGAGTCCAGTTTTAGATTCCGATGCTTCACTTCAGGTTTACTGTATACCTTGCACCTTCTTATTGACGATGAAACACAGAAATTGCATCCGAAGTTAATACAAAAGGCACAATGCTGACTTAAGTACAAGAGGACTGACACTCTCACTTTCTATGATTTGAACCTCTTCTGTGAGTCCAGTTTTATATGCCGATGCTTCACATCAGGTTTACTGTATCCCTTGGACCTTCTTATTGACGAAGAAACACAGAAATTGCATCGGAATTAAATTCAAAACGCACAATGCCGACTTAAGTAAAAGAGGACTGACACTCTCACTTTCTATGATTTGAACCTCTCCTGTGAGTCCAGTCTTAGATTCCGATGCTTCACTCCAGGTTTACTGTATCCCTTGGACCTTCTTATTGACGATGAAACACAGAAATTGCATCGGAATTAAATTCAAAAATCACAATGCCGACTTAACAACAAGAGGACTGACACTCTAACTTTCTATGATTTGAACTTCTTCTGTGAGTCCAGTTTTAGATTCCGATGCTTCACTTCAGGTTTTCTGTATCCCTTGGACCTTCTTATTGACGATGAAACACAGAGTTTGCATCCGAAATTAATACAAAAGGCACAATGCCGACTTAAGTACAAGAGGACTGACACTGTAACTTTCTATGATTTGAACCTCTCCTGTGAGTCCAGTTTTAGATTCCGATGATTTACTTAACGTTTACTGTATCCCTTGGACCTTCTTATTGACGATAAAACACAGAAATTACATCCGAATATAATACAAAAGGCACAATACCGAATTAGGTACAAGAGGGAGAGACACTCTAACTTTCTATGATTTGAATCTCTCCTGTGAGTACAGTTTTACATTCCGATGCTTCACTTCAGTTTTACTGTATCCTTTGGACCTTCTTATTGACGATGAAACACAGAAATTGCATCGGAATTAAATTCAAAAGGCACAATGCCGACCTAAGTAGAAGAGAACTGACACTCTGACTTTCTATGATTTGAACCTCACCTGTGAGTCCAGTTTTAGATTCCGATGCTTCACTTCAGGTTTAATGTATCCCTTGGACCTTCTTATTGATGATGAAACACAGAAAATGCATCCGAATTTGATACAAATGCCACAATGCCGACATAAGTACAAGAGGACTGACATTCTCGATTTCTATGATTTGAAGCTCTCCAGTGAGTCCAGTTTTAGATTCCGATGCTTCTCTTCAGGTTTACTGTATACCTTGCACCTTCTTATTGACGATGAAACACAGAAATTGCACCCGAATTCAATACAAAAGGCACAATGCCGACCTAAGTACAAGAGGCCTGACAGTCTAACTTTCTATGATTTGAACCTCTCCTGTGAGTCAAGTTTTAGAGTCCGATGCTTCACTTCAGGTTTACTGTATCCCTTGGACCTTCTTATTGACGACGACACACAGAAATTGCACCCGAATTTAATACAAAAGGCACAATACCGACTCAGGTTCAAGATGAGTTACACTCTAATTTTCTATGATTTGATCTTCTCCAGTGAGTCCCATTTTAGATTCCGATGCTTCACTTCAGGTTTATTGTATCCCTTGGACCTTCTTATTGACGATGAAACACAGAAATTGCATCCAAATTTAATACAAATGCCACAATGCCGACTTAAGTACAAGAGGACTGACACTCTCACTTTCTATGATTTGAACATTTCCTGTGAGTCAAGTTTTTGATTCCGATGCTTCACTCCAGGTTTACTGTATCCCTTGGACCTTCTTATTGACGATGAAACACAGAAATTGCATCGGAATTAAATTCAAAAATCACAATGCCGACTTAACAACAAGAGGACTGACACTCTAACTTTCTATGATTTGAACTTCTTCTGTGAGTCCAGTTTTAGATTCCGATACTTTACTTCAGGTTTTCTGTATCCCTTGGACCTTCTTATTGACGATGAAACACAGAGTTTGCATCCGAAATTAATACAAAAGGCACAATTCCGACTTAAGTACAAGTGGACTGACACTCTAACTTTCTATGATTTGAACCTCTCCTGTGAGTCCAGTTTTAGATTCCGATGATTTACTTAACGTTTGCTGTATCCCTTGGACCTTCTTATTGACGATAAAACACAGAAATTACATCCGAATTTGATACAAAAGGCACAATACCGAATTAGGTACAAGAGGAGAGACACTCTAACTTTCTATGATTTGAATCTCTCCTGTGAGTACAGTTTTAGATTCCGATGCTTCACTTCAGTTTTACTGTATCCTTTGGACCTTCTTATTGACGATGAAACACAGAAATTGCATCGGAATTAAATTCAAAAGGCACAATGCCGACCTAAGTAGAAGAGAACTGACACTCTCACTTTCTATGATTTGAACCTCACCTGTGAGTCCAGTTTTAGATTCTGATGCTTCACTTCAGGTTTAATGTATCCCTTGGACCTTCTTATTGATGATGAAACACAGAAAATGCATCCGAATTTGATACAAATGCCACAACGCCGACATATGTACAAGAGGACTGACATTCTCGATTTCTATAATTTGAACCTTTCCTGTGAGTCCAGTTTTAGATTCCGATGCTTCACTTCAGGTTTACTGTATACCTTGCACCTTCTTATTGACGATGAAACACAGAAATTGCATCCGAAGTTAATACAAAAGGCACAATGCCGCCATAAGTATAAGAGGACTGACATTCTAACTTTTTATGATTAGAACCTCTCCTGTGAGTCCTGTTTTAGATTCCGATGCTTCACTTCAGGTTTAATGTATCCCTTGGATGTTCTTATTGACAATGAAACACAGAAATAGCATCGGAATTAAATTCAAAAGGCACAATGCCGACTTAAGTAAAAGAGGACTGACACTCTAACTTTCTATGATTTGAACCTCTCCTGTGAGTCCAGTTTTAGATTCCGATGATTTACTTAAGGTTTACTGTATCCCTTGGACCTTCTTATTGACGATGAAACACAGAAATTGCATCCGAATTTAATACAAAAGGCTCAATACCGAATTAGGTACAAGAGGAGAGACACTCTAACTTTCTATGATTTGAATCTCTCCTGTGAGTCCAGTTTTAGATTCCGATGCTTCACTTCAGTTTTACTGTATGGTTTGGACCTTCTTATTGACGATGAAACACAGAAATTGCATCCGAATTCAATACAAAAGGCACAATGCCGGCTTAAGTACAAGAGGACTGACATTCTAACTTTCTATGATTTGAACCTCTCCTGCGAGTCCAGTTTTAGAGTCCGATGCTTCACTTCAGGTTTACTGTATCCCTTGGACCTTCTTATTGACGATGACACACAGAAATTACACCCGAATTTAATACAAAAGGCACAATACTGACTCAAGTACAAGAGGAAAGACACTCTAAATTTCTATGATTTGAACCTCTCCTGTGAGTCCAGTTTTTGATTCCGATGCTTCACTTCAGGTTTATTGTATCCCTTGGACCTTCTTATTGACGATGAAACACAGAAATTGCACCCGAATTTAATATAAATGGCACAATGCTGACTTAAGTACAAGAGGACTGACACTCTCACTTTCTATGATTTGAACCTCTTCTGTGAGTCCAGTTTTATATGCCGATGCTTCACATCAGGTTTACTGTATCCCTTGGACCTTCTTATTGACGATGAAACACAGAAATTGCATCGGAATTAAATTCAAAACGCACAATGCCGACTTAAGTAAAAGAGGACTGACACTCTCACTTTCTATGATTTGAACCTCTTCTGTGAGTCCAGTTTTATATGCCGATGCTTCACATCAGGTTTACTGTATCCCTTGGACCTTCTTATTGACGATGAAACACAGAAATTGCATCGGAATTAAATTCAAAAATCACAATGCCGACTTAACAACAAGAGGACTGACACTCTAACTTTCTATGATTTGAACTTCTTCTGTGAGTCCAGTTTTAGATTCCGATGCTTCACTTCAGGTTTTCTGTATCCCTTGGACCTTCTTATTGACGATGAAACACAGAGTTTGCATCCGAAATTAATACAAACGGCACAATGCCGACTTAAGTACAAGAGGACTGACACTGTAACTTTCTATGATTTGAACCTCTCCTGTGAGTCCAGTTTTAGATTCCGATGATTTACTTAACGTTTACTGTATCCCTTGGACCTTCTTATTGACGATAAAACACAGAAATTACATCCGAATATAATACAAAAGGCACAATACCGAATTAGGTACAAGAGGGAGAGACACTCTAACTTTCTATGATTTGAATCTCTCCTGTGAGTACAGTTTTAGATTCCGATGCTTCACTTCAGTTTTACTGTATCCTTTGGACCTTCTTATTGACGATGAAACACAGAAATTGCATCGGAATTAAATTCAAAAGGCACAATGCCGACCTAAGTAGAAAAGAACTGACACTCTGACTTTCTATGATTTGAACCTCACCTGTGAGTCCAGTTTTAGATTCCGATGCTTCACTTCAGGTTTAATGTATCCCTTGGACCTTCTTATTGATGATGAAACACAGAAAATGCATCCGAATTTGATACAAATGCCACAATGCCGACATAAGTACAAGAGGACTGACATTCTCGATTTCTATAATTTGAACCTTTCCTGTGAGTCCAGTTTTAGATTCCGATGCTTCACTTCAGGTTTACTGTATACCTTGCACCTTCTTATTGACAATGAAACACGGGAATTGCATCCGAAGTTAATACAAAAGGCACAATGCCGCCATAAGTATAAGAGGACTGACATTCTAACTTTTTATGATTAGAACCTCTCCTGTGAGTCCTGTTTTAGATTCCGATGCTTCACTTCAGGTTTAATGTATCCCTTGGATGTTCTTATTGACAATGAAACACAGAAATAGCATCGGAATTAAATTCAAAAGGCACAATGCCGACTTAAGTAAAAGAGGACTGACACTCTAACTTTCTATGATTTGAACCTCTCCTGTGAGTCCAGTTTTAGATTCCGATGCTTCACTTCAGGTTTACTGTATCCCTTGGATCTTCTTATTGACGATGAAACACAGAAATTGCATCCGAATTTAATACAAATGGCACAATGTCGACTTAAGTACAAGAGGACTGACACTCTCACTTTCTATGATTTGAACCTCTCCTGTGAGTCCAGTTTTAGATTCCGATGATTTTCTTAAGGTTTACTGTATCCCTTGGACCTTCTTATTGACGATGAAACACAGAAATTGCATCCGAATTTAATACAAAAGGCACAATACCGAATTAGGTACAAGAGGAGAGACACTCTAACTTTCTATGATTTGAATCTCTCCTGTGAGTCCAGTTTTAGATTCCGATGCTTCACTTCAGTTTTACTGTATGGTTTGGACCTTCTTATTGACGATGAAACACAGAAATTGCATCCGAATTCAATACAAAAGGCACAATGCCGGCTTAAGTACAAGAGGACTGACATTCTAACTTTCTATGATTTGAACCTCTCCTGCGAGTCCAGTTTTAGAGTCCGATGCTTCACTTCAGGTTTACTGTATCCCTTGGACCTTCTTATTGACGATGACACACAGAAATTACACCCGAATTTAATACAAAAGGCACAATACTGACTCAAGTACAAGAGGAGTGACACTCTAAATTTCTATGATTTGAACCTCTCCTGTGAGTCCAGTTTTTGATTCCGATGCTTCACTTCAGGTTTATTGTATCCCTTGGACCTTTTTATTGACGATGAAACACAGAAATTGCACCCGAATTTAATATAAATGGCACAATGCTGACTTAAGTACAAGAGGACTGACACTCTCACTTTCTATGATTTGAACCTCTTCTGTGAGTCCAGTTTTATATGCCGATGCTTCACATCAGGTTTACTGTATCCCTTGGACCTTCTTATTGACGATGAAACACAGAAATTGCATCGGAATTAAATTCAAAACGCACAATGCCGACTTAAGTAAAAGAGGACTGACACTCTCACTTTCTATGATTTGAACCTCTCCTGTGAGTCCAGTCTTAGATTCCGATGCTTCACTCCAGGTTTACTGTATCCCTTGGACCTTCTTATTGACGATGAAACACAGAAATTGCATCGGAATTAAATTCAAAAATCACAATGCCGACTTAACAACAAGAGGACTGACACTCTAACTTTCTATGATTTGAACTTCTTCTGTGAGTCCAGTTTTAGATTCCGATGCTTCACTTCAGGTTTTCTGTATCCCTTGGACCTTCTTATTGACGATGAAACACAGAGTTTGCATCCGAAATTAATACAAACGGCACAATGCCGACTTAAGTACAAGAGGACTGACACTGTAACTTTCTATGATTTGAACCTCTCCTGTGAGTCCAGTTTTAGATTCCGATGATTTACTTAACGTTTACTGTATCCCTTGGACCTTCTTATTGACGATAAAACACAGAAATTACATCCGAATATAATACAAAAGGCACAATACCGAATTAGGTACAAGAGGGAGAGACACTCTAACTTTCTATGATTTGAATCTCTCCTGTGAGTACAGTTTTAGATTCCGATGCTTCACTTCAGTTTTACTGTATCCTTTGGACCTTCTTATTGACGATGAAACACAGAAATTGCATCGGAATTAAATTCAAAAGGCACAATGCCGACCTAAGTAGAAGAGAACTGACACTCTGACTTTCTATGATTTGAACCTCACCTGTGAGTCCAGTTTTAGATTCCGATGCTTCACTTCAGGTTTAATGTATCCCTTGGACCTTCTTATTGATGATGAAACACAGAAAATGCATCCGAATTTGATACAAATGCCACAATGCCGACATAAGTACAAGAGGACTGACATTCTCGATTTCTATGATTTGAACCTTTCCTGTGAGTCCAGTTTTAGATTCCGATGCTTCACTTCAGGTTTACTGTATACCTTGCACCTTCTTATTGACGATGAAACACAGAAATTGCATCCGAAGTTAATAGAAAAGGCACAATGCCGCCATAAGTACAAGAGGACTGACATTCTAACTTTTTATGATTAGAACCTCTCCTGTGAGTCCTGTTTTAGATTCCGATGCTTCACTTCAGGTTTACTGTATCCCTTGGACGTTCTTATTGACAATGAAACACAGAAATAGCATCGGAATTAAATTCAAAAGGCACAATGCCGACTTAAGTAAAAGAGGACTGACATTCTAACTTTCTATGATTTGAACCTCTCCTGCGAGTCCAGTTTTAGAGTCCGATGCTTCACTTCAGGTTTACTGTATCCCTTGGACCTTCTTATTGACGATGACACACAGAAATTACACCCGAATTTAATACAAAAGGCACAATACTGACTCAAGTACAAGAGGAGTGACACTCTAAATTTCTATGATTTGAACCTCTCCTGTGAGTCCAGTTTTTGATTCCGATGCTTCACTTCAGGTTTATTGTATCCCTTGGACCTTTTTATTGACGATGAAACACAGAAATTGCACCCGAATTTAATATAAATGGCACAATGCTGACTTAAGTACAAGAGGACTGACACTCTCACTTTCTATGATTTGAACCTCTTCTGTGAGTCCAGTTTTATATGCCGATGCTTCACATCAGGTTTACTGTATCCCTTGGACCTTCTTATTGACGATGAAACACAGAAATTGCATCGGAATTAAATTCAAAACGCACAATGCCGACTTAAGTATAAGAGGACTGACACTCTCACTTTCTATGATTTGAACCTCTCCTGTGAGTCCAGTCTTAGATTCCGATGCTTCACTCCAGGTTTACTGTATCCCTTGGACCTTCTTATTGACGATGAAACACAGAAATTGCATCGGAATTAAATTCAAAAATCACAATGCCGACTTAACAACAAGAGGACTGACACTCTAACTTTCTATGATTTGAACTTCTTCTGTGAGTCCAGTTTTAGATTCCGATGCTTCACTTCAGGTTTTCTGTATCCCTTGGACCTTCTTATTGACGATGAAACACAGAGTTTGCATCCGAAATTAATACAAACGGCACAATGCCGACTTAAGTACAAGAGGACTGACACTGTAACTTTCTATGATTTGAACCTCTCCTGTGAGTCCAGTTTTAGATTCCGATGATTTACTTAACGTTTACTGTATCCCTTGGACCTTCTTATTGACGATAAAACACAGAAATTACATCCGAATATAATACAAAAGGCACAATACCGAATTAGGTACAAGAGGGAGAGACACTCTAACTTTCTATGATTTGAATCTCTCCTGTGAGTACAGTTTTAGATTCCGATGCTTCACTTCAGTTTTACTGTATCCTTTGGACCTTCTTATTGACGATGAAACACAGAAATTGCATCGGAATTAAATTCAAAAGGCACAATGCCGACCTAAGTAGAAGAGAACTGACACTCTGACTTTCTATGATTTGAACCTCACCTGTGAGTCCAGTTTTAGATTCCGATGCTTCACTTCAGGTTTAATGTATCCCTTGGACCTTCTTATTGATGATGAAACACAGAAAATGCATCCGAATTTGATACAAATGCCACAATGCCGACATAAGTACAAGAGGACTGACATTCTCGATTTCTATGATTTGAACCTTTCCTGTGAGTCCAGTTTTAGATTGCGATGCTTCACTTCAGGTTTACTGTATACCTTGCACCTTCTTATTGACGATGAAACACAGAAATTGCATCCGAAGTTAATAGAAAAGGCACAATGCCGCCATAAGTACAAGAGGACTGACATTCTAACTTTTTATGATTAGAACCTCTCCTGTGAGTCCTGTTTTAGATTCCGATGCTTCACTTCAGGTTTACTGTATCCCTTGGACGTTCTTATTGACAATGAAACACAGAAATAGCATCGGAATTAAATTCAAAAGGCACAATGCCGACTTAAGTAAAAGAGGACTGACACTCTAACTTTCTATGATTTGAACCTCTCCTGTGAGTCCAGTATTAGATTCCGATGTTTCACTTTAGGTTTACTGTATCGCTTGGATCTTCCTATTGACGATGAAACACAGAAATTGCATCCGAATTTAATACAAATGGCACAATGTCGACTTAAGTACAAGAGGACTGACACTCTCACTTTCTATGATTTGAACGTCTCCTGTGAGTCCAGTTTTAGATTCCGATGATTTACTTAAGGTTTACTGTATCCCTTGGACCTTCTTATTGACGATGAAACACAGAAATTGCATCCGAAATTAATACAAAAGGCACAATACCGAATTAGGTACAAGAGGAGAGACACTCTAACTTTCTATGATTTGAATCTCTCCTGTGAGTCCAGTTTTAGATTCCGATGCTTCACTTCAGTTTTACTGTATCGTTGGGACCTTCTTATTGACGATGAAACACAGAAATTGCATCCGAATTCAATACAAAAGGCACAATGCCGGCTTAAGTACAAGAGGACTGACATTCTAACTTTCTATGATTTGAACCTCTCCTGCGAGTCCAGTTTTAGAGTCCGATGATTCACTTTAGGTTTACTGTATCCCTTGGACCTTCTTATTGACGATGGCACACAGAAATTGCACCCGAATTTAATACAAAAGGCACAATACTGACTCAAGTACAAGAGGAGTGACACTCTAACTTTCTATGATTTGAACCTCTCCTGTGAGTCCAGATTTAGATTCCGATACTTCACTTCAGGTTTATTGTATCCCTTGGACCTTCTTATTGACGATGAAACACAGAAAGTGCATCCAAATTTAATACAAATGCCACAATGCCGACTTAAGTACAAGAGGACTGACACTCTCACTTTCTATGATTTGAACCTTTCCTGTGTGTCAAGATTTTGATTCCGATGCTTCACTTCAGGTTTACTGTACCCCTTGGACCTTATTATTGATGATGAAACCCAGAAATTGCACCCGAATTTAATACAAATGGCACAATGCCGACATAAGTAAAAGAGGACTGACACTTCAACTTTCTATGATTTGAATCTCTCCTGTGAGTCCAGTTTTAGATTCCGATGCTTCACTTCAGGTTTACTGTATCCCTTGGACCTTCTTATTGACGATGAAACACAGAAATTGGATCCGAATATAATACAAAAATCACAATGGCGACTAAAGTACAAGAGGACTGACACTCTCACTCTCTTTGATTTGAACCTCTCCGGTGAGTCCAGTTTTTGATTCCGATGCTTCACTTCAGGTTTACTGTATCCCTTGGACCTTCTTATTGACGATGAAACACAGAAATTGCATCCTAATTTAATACAAATGCCACAATGCCGACTTAAGTACAAGAGGACTGACACTCTCAATTTCTATGATTTGAACCCCTCCAGTGAGTCCAGTTTTAGATTCCGATGCTTCTTTCCAGGTTTACTGGATACCTTGCACCTTCTTATTGATGATGAAACACAGAAATTGCATCCGAATTCAATACAAAAGGCACAATGCCGACTTAAGTACAAGAGGACTGACATTCTAACTTTCTATGATTTGAACCTCTCCTGTGGGTCCAGTTTTAGAGTTCGATGCTTCACTTCAGGTTTACTGTATACCTTGCACCTTCGTATTGACGATGAAACACAGAAATTGCATCCGAATTTAATACAAAAGGCACAATGCCGACTTAAGTACAAGAGGACTGTCATTCTAACTTTCTATGATTAGAACCTCTCCTGTGAGTCCTGTTTTAGATTCCGATGCTTCACTTCAGGTTTACTGTATCCCTTGGACCTTCTTATTGACAATGAAACACAGAAATAGCATCGGAATTAAATTCAAAAGTCACAATGCCGACTTAAGTAAAAGAGGACTGACACTCTAACTTTCTATGACTTGAACCTCTCCTGTGAGTCCAGTTTTTAGATTCCGATGCTTCACTTCAGGTTTACTGTATCCCTTGGACCTTCTTATTGACGATGAAACACAGAAATTGCATCCGAATTTAATACAAATGGCACAATGTCGACTTAAGTACAAGAGGACTGACACTCTCACTTTCTATGATTTGAACCTCTCCGTTGAGTCCAGTTTTAGATTCCGATGCTTCTTTTCTGGTTTACTGTATACCTTGCACTTTCTTATTGACGATGAAACACAGAGTTTGCGTCCGAATTTCATACAAACGGAACAATGCCGACTTAAATTCGAGAGGAATGACACTCTAACTTTTTATGATTAGAACCTCTCCTGTGTGTCCAGTTGTAGAGTCCGATGCTTCACTTCAGGTTTACTGTATCACTTGGGCCTTCTTATTGACGATGACACACAGAAATTGCACCCGAATATAATACAAAAGGCACAATACCGACTCAGGTACAAGAGGGGTTACACTCTAACTTTCTATGATTTGATCCTCTCCTGTGAGTCCCGTTTTAGATTCCGATGCTTCACTTTAGGTCTATTGAATCCCTTGGACCTTCTTATTGACGATGAAACACTGAAATTGCATCCAAATTTAATACAAATGCCACAATGCCGACTTAAGTACAAGAGGACTGACACTCTCACTTTCTATGATTTGAACCTTTCCTGTGAGTCAAGTTTTTGATTCCGATGCTTCACTTCACGTTTACTGTACCCCTTGGACCTTCTTATTGACGATGAAACCTAGAAATTGCACCCGAATTTAATATAAATGGCACAATGCCGACTTAAGTACAAGAGGACTGACACTCTCACTTTCTATGATTTGAACCTCTTCTGTGAGTCCAGTTTAATATGCCGATGCTTCACTTCAGGTTTACTGTATCCCTTGGACCTTCTTATTGACGATGAAACACAGAAATTGCATCCGAATTAAATTCAAAACGCACAATGCCGACTTAAGCAAATGAGGACTGACATTCTCACTTTCTATGATTTGGACCTCTCCTGTGAGTCCAGTTTTAGATTCTGATGCTTCACTTCAGGTTTACTGTATACCTTGCACTTTCTTATTGACGATGAAACACAGAGTTTGCATCTTAATGTAATACAAACGGAACAATGCCGACTTAAATACAAGAGGAATGACACTCTAACTTTCTATGATTTGAACCTCTAATGTGAGTCCAGATTTGGATTCCGATGCTTCACTTCAGGTTTACTGTATCCCTTGGACCTTCTTATTGACGATGAAACACAGAAATTGCATCTGAATTTAATACAAATGCCACAATGCCGACTTAAGTACAAGAGGACTGACACTCTCACTTTCTATGATTTGGAGCTCTCCAGTGAGTCCAGTTTTAGATTCCGATGCTTCTCTTCAGGTTTACTGTATACCTTGCACCTTCTTATTGACGATGAAACACAGAAATTGCACCCGAATTCAATACAAAAGGCACAATGCCGACCTAAGTACAAGAGGCCTGACAATCTAACTTCCTATGATTTGAACCTCTCCTGTGAGTCCAGTTTTAGAGTCCGATACTTCACTTCAGGTTTACTGTATCCCTTGGACCTTCTTATTGACGATGACACACAGAAATTGCACCCGAATTTAATACAAAAGGCACAATACCGACTTAGGTTCAAGAGGAGTTACACTCTAACTTTCTATGATTTGATCCTCTCCTGTGAGTCCCGTTTTAGATTCCGATGCTTCACTTCAGGTTTATTGTATCCCTTGGACCTTCTTATTGACGATGAAACACAGAAATTGCATCCAAATTTAATACAAATGCCGCAATGCCGACTTAAGTACAAGAGTACTGACACTATTACTTTCTATGATTTGAACATTTCCTGTGAGTCAAGTTTTTGATTCCGATGCTTCACTTCACGTTTACTGTACCCCTTGGACCTTCTTATTGACGATGAAACCCAGAAATTGCACCCGAATTTAATATAATTGGCACAATGCCGACTTAAGTACAAGAGGACTGACACTCTCACTTTCTATGATTTGAACCTCTTCTGTGAGTCCAGTTTTATATGCCGATGCTTCACTTCAGGTTTACTGTATCCCTTGGACCTTCTTATTGACGATGAAACACAGAAATTGCATCGGAATTAAATTCAAAACGCACAATGCCGACTTAAGTAAAAGAGGACTGACACTCTCACTTTCTATGATTTGAACCTCTCCTGTGAGTCCAGTCTTAGATTCCGATGCTTCACTCCAGGTTTACTATATCCCTTGGACTTTCTTATTGACGATGAAACACAGAAATTGCATCGGAATTTAATTCAAAAATCACAATGCCGACTTAACAACAAGAGGACCGACACTCTAACTTTCTATGATTTGAACTTCCTCTGTGAGTCCAGTTTTAGATTCCGATGCTTCACTTCAGGTTTTCTGTATCCCTTGGACCTTCTTATTGACGATGAAACACAGAGTTTGCATCCGAAATTAATACAAAAGGCACAATGCCGACTTAAGTACAAGAGGACTGACACTCTAACTTTCAATGATTTGAACCTCTCCTGTGAGTCCAGTTTTAGATTACGATGATTTACTTAAGGTTTACTGTCTCTTCGACCTTCTTATTGACGATAAAACACAGAAATTACATCCGAATTTAATTCAAAAGGCACAATACCGAATTAGGTACAAGAGGAGAGACACTCTAACTTTCTATGATTTGAATCTCTCCTGTGAGTACAGTTTTAGATTCCGATGCTTCACTTCAGTTTTACTGTATCCTTTGGACCTTCTTATTGACGATGAAACACAGAAATTACATCGGAATTAAATTCAAAAGGCACAATGCCGACCTAAGTAGAAGAGAACTGACACTCTCACTTTCTATGATTTGAACCTCACCTGTGAGTCCAGTTTTAGATTCCGATGCTTCACTTCAGGTTTAATGTATCCCTTGGACCTTCTTATTGATGATGAAACACAGATAATGCATCCGAATTTGATACAAATGCCACAATGCCGACATAAGTACAAGAGGACTGAAATTCTCGATTTCTATGATTTGAACCTTTCCTGTGAGTCCAGTTTTAGATTCCGATGCTTCACTTCAGGTTTACTGTATACCTTGCACCTTCTTATTGACGATGAAACACAGAAATTGCATCCGAATATAATACAAAAGGCACAATACCGAATTAGGTACAAGAGGAGAGACACTCTAACTTTCTATGATTTGAATCTCTCCTCTGAGTCCAGTTTTAGATTCCGATGCTTCACTTCAGTTTTACTGTATCGTTTGGACCTTCTTATTGACGATGAAACACAGAAATTGCACCCGAATTTAATACAAATGGCACAATGCCGACTTAAGTACAAGAGGACTGACACTTCAACTTTCTATGATTTGAATCTCTCCTGTGAGTCCAGTTTTAGATTCCGATGCTTCACTTCAGGTTTACTGTATCCCTTGGACCTTCTTATTGACGATGAAACACAGAAATTGGATCCGAATGTAATACAAAAATCACAATGGCGACTAAAGTACAAGAGGACTGTCACTCTCACTCTCTTTGATTTGAACCTCTCCGGTGAGTCCAGTTTTTGATTCTGATGCTTCACTTCAGGTTTACTGTATCCCTTGGACCTTCTTATTGACGATGAAACACAGAAATTGCATCCGAATTTAATACAAAAGCACAATGGCGACTTAAGTACAAGAGGACTGACACTCTCAATTTCTATGATTTGAACCTCTCCAGTGAGTCCAGTTTTAGATTCCGATGCTTCTTTCCAGTTTTACTGGATACCTTGCACCTTCTTATTGACGATGAAACACAGAAATTGCATCCGAATTCAATACAAAAGGCACAATGCCGACTTAAGTACAAGAGGACTGACATTCTAACTTTCTATGATTTGAACCTCTCCTGTGGGTCCAGTTTTAGAGTCCGATGCTTCACTTCAGGTTTACTGTATCCCTTGGACCTTCTTATTGACGATGACACACAGAAATTGCTCCCGAATGTAATACAAAAGGCACAATACCGACTCAAGTACAACAGGAGTGACACTCTAACTTTCTATGATTTGAACCTCTCCTGTGAGTCCAGTTTTAGATTCCGATGCTTCACTTCAGGTTTATTGTATCCCTTGGACCTTCTTATTGACGATGAAACACAGAAATTGCATCCAAATTTAATACAAATGCCACAATGCCGACTTAAGTACAAGAGGACTGACACTCTCACTTTCTATGATTTGAACCTCTCCTGTGAGTCCAGTTTTAGATTCCGATGCTTCACTTCAGGTTTACTGTACCCCTTGGACCTTCCCATTGACGATGAAACCCAGAAATTGCACCCGAATTTAATACAAATGGCACAATGCCGACTTAAGTACAAGAGGACTGACACTCTAACTTTCTATGATTTGAATCTCTCCTGTGAGTCCATTTTTTGATTCCGATGCTTCACTTCAGGTTTACTGTATCCCTTGGACCTTCTTATTGACGATGAAACACAGAAATTGCATCCGAATTTAATACAAAAGGCACAATACCGAATTAGGTACAAGAGGAGAGACACTCTAACTTTCTATGATTTGAATCTCTCCTGTGAGTCCAGTTTTAGATTCCGATGTTTCACTTCAGTTTTACTGTATCCCTTGGACCTTCTTATTGACGATGAAACACAGAAAATGCATCCGAATTTGATACAAATGCCGCAATGCCGACATAAGTACAAGCGGACTGACACACTCCCTTTCTATGATTTGAACCTTTCCTGTGAGTCCGGTTTTAGATTCCGATGCTTCACTTCAGGTTTACTGTATACCTTGCACCTTCGTATTGACGATGAGACACAGAAATTGCATCCGAATTTAATACAAAAAGCACAATGCCGACTTAAGTACAAGAGGACTGTCATTCTAACTTTCTATGATTAGAACCTCTCCTGTGAGTCCTGTTTTAGATTCCGATGCTTCAGTTCAGGTTTACTGTATCCCTTGGACCTTCTTATTGACAATGAAACACAGAAATAGCATCGGAATTAAATTCAAAAGGCACAATGCCGACTTAAGTAAAAGAGGACTGACACTCTAACTTTCTATGATTTGAACCTCTCCTGTGAGTCCAGTTTTTAGATTCCGATGCTTCACTTCAGGTTTACTGTATCCCTTGGACCTTCTTATTGACGATGAAACACAGAAATTGCATCCGAATTTAAGACAAATGGCACAATGTCGACATAAGTACAAGAGGACTGACACTCTCACTTTCTATGATTTGAACCTCTCCTGTGAGTCCAGTTTTAGATTCCGATGCTTCACTTCAGGTTTACTGTATCCCTTGGACCTTCTTATTGACGATGAAACACAGAAATTGCATCCGAATTTAATACAAACGGAACAATGCCGACTTAAATACAAGAGGAATGACACTCTAACTTTCTATGATTTGAACCTCTAATGTGAGTCCAGATTTGGATTCCGATGCTTCACTTCAGGTTTACTGTATCCCTTGGACCTTCTTATTGACGATGAAACACAGAAATTGCATCTGAATTTAATACAAATGCCACAATGCCGACTTCAGTACAAGAGGACTGACACTCTCACTTTCTATGATTTGAAGCTTTCCAGTGAGACCAGTTATAGATTCCGATGCTTCACTTTAGGTTTACTGTATCCCTTGGACCTTCTTATTGACGATGACACACAGAAATTGCTCCCAAATGTAATACAAAAGGCACAATACCGACTCAAGTACAACGGGAGTGACACTCTAACTTTCTATGATTTGAACCTCTCCTGTGAGTCCAGTTTTAGATTCCGATTCTTCACTTCAGGTTTATTGTATCCCTTGGACCTTCTTATTGACGATGAAACACAGAAATTGCATCCAAATTTAATACAAATGCCACAATGCCGACTTAAGTACAAGAGGACTGACACTGTAACTTTCTATGATTTGAATCTCTCCTGTGTGTCCATTTTTTGATTCCGATGCTTCACTTCAGGTTTACTGTATCCCTTGGACCTTCTTATTGACGATGAAACACAGAAATTGCATCCGAATTTAATACAAAAGGCACAATACCGAATTATGTACAAGAGGAGAGACACTCTAACTTTCTATGATTTGAATCTCTCCTGTGAGTCCAGTTTTAGATTCCGATGTTTCACTTCAGTTTTACTGTATCCCTTGGACCTTCTTATTGACGATGTAACACAGAAAATGCATCCGAATTTGATACAAATGCCACAATGCCGACATAAGTACAAGGGGACTCACACACTCCCTTTCTATGATTTGAACCTTTACTGTGAGTCCAGTTTTAGATTCCGATGCTTCACTTCAGGTTTACTGTATACCTTGCACCTTCGTATTGGCGATGAAACACAGAAATTGCACCCGAATTTAATACAAAAGGCACAATGCCGACTTAAGTACAAGAGGACTGTCATTCTAACTTTCTATGATTAGAACCTCTCCTGTGAGTCCTGTTTTAGATTCCGATGCTTCACTTCAGGTTTACTGTATCCCTTGGACCTTCTTATTGACGATGAGACACAGAAATTGCATCCGAATTTAATACAAATGGCACAATGTCGACATAAGTACAAGAGGACTGACACTCTCACTTTCTATGATTTGAACCTCTCTTGTGAATCCAGTTTTAGATTCCGATGCTTCACTTCAGGTTTACTGTATACCTTGCACTTTCTTATTGACGATGAAACACAGAGTTTGCATCCGAATTTAATACAAACGGAACAATGCCTACTTAAATACAAGAGGAATGACACTCTAACTTTCTATGATTTGAACCTCTAATGTGAGTCCAGATTTGGATTCCGATGCTTCACTTCAGGTTTACTGTATCCCTTGGACCTTCTTATTGACGATGAAACACAGAAATTGCATCTGAATTTAATACAAATGCCAAAATGCCGACTTAAGTACAAGAGGACTGACACTCTCACTTTCTATCATTTGAAGCTCTCCAGTGGGACCAGTTATAGGTTCCGATGCTTCTCTTCAGGTTTACTGTATACCTTGCACCTTCTTATTGACGATGAAACACAGAAATTGCACCCGAATTCAATACAAAAGGCACAATGCCGACCTAAGTACAAGAGGACTGACAATCTAACTTTCTATGATTTGAACCTCTCCTGTGAGTCCAGTTTTAGAGTCCGATGCTTCACTTCAGGTTTACTGTATCATTTGGACCTTCCTATTCACGATGACACACAGAAATTGCACCCGAATTTAATACAAAAGGCACAATACCGACTCAGGTACAAGAGGGGTTACACACTAACTTTCTATGATTTGATCCTCTCCTGTGAGTCCCGTCTTAGATTCCGATGCTTCACTTCAGGTTTATTGTATCCCTTGGACCTTCTTATTGACGATGAAACACAGAAATTGCATCCAAATTTAATACAAATGCCACAATGCCGACTTAAGTACAAGAGGACTGACACTCTCACTTTCTATGATTTGAACCTTTCCTGTGAGTCAAGTTTTTGATTCCGATGCTTCACTTCACGTTTACTGTACCCCTTGGACCTTCTTATTGACGATGAAACCCAGAAATTGCACCCGAATTTAATATAAATGGCACAATGCCGACTTAAGTACAAGAGGACTGACACTCTCACTTTCTATGATTTGAACCTCTTCTGTGAGTCCAGTTTTAGATTCCGATGCTTCACTTCAGGTTTTCTGTATCCCTTGGACCTTCTTATTGACGATGAAACACAGAAATTGCATCGGAATTAAATTCAAAAATCACAATGCCGACTTAACAACAAGAGGACTGACACTCTAACTTTCTATGATTTGAACTTCTTCTGTGAGTCCAGTTTTAGATTCCGATGCTTCACTTCAGGTTTTCTGTATCCCTTGGACCTTCTTATTGACGATGAAACACAGAGTTTGCATCCGAAATTAATACAAAAGGCACAATGCCGACTTAAGTAAAAGAGGACTGACAGTCTAACGTTCTATGATTTGAACCTCTTCTGTGAGTCCAGTTTAATATGACGATGCTTCACTTCAGGTTTACTGTATCACTTGGACCTTCTTATTGACGATGAAACACAGAAATTGCATCGGAATTAAATTCAAAACGCATAATGCCGACTTAAGTAAAAGAGGACTGACACTCTCACTTTCTATGATTTAAACCTCTCCTGTGAGTCCAGTCTTAGATTCCGATGCTTCACTCCAGGTTTACTGTATCCCTTGGACCTTCTTATTGACGATGAAACACTGAAATTGCATCGGAATTAAATTCAAAAATCACAATGCCGACTTAACAACAAGAGGACTGACACTCTAACTTTCTATGATTTGAACTTCTTCTGTGAGTCCAGTTTTAGATTCCGATGCTTCACTTCAGGTTTTCTGTATCCCTTGGACCTTCTTATTGACGATGAAACACAGAGTTTGCATCCGAAATTAATACAAAAGGCACAATGCCGACTTAAGTAAAAGAGGACTGACAGTCTAACGTTCAATGATTTGAACCTCTTCTGTGAGTCCAGTTTAATATGACGATGCTTCACTTCAGGTTTACTGTATCACTTGGACCTTCTTATTGACGATGAAACACAGAAATTGCATCGGAATTAAATTCAAAACGCACAATGCCGACTTAAGTAAAAGAGGACTGACACTCTAACGTTCTATGATTTGAACCTCTCCTGTGAGTCCAGTCTTAGATTCCGATGCTTCACTCCAGGTTTACTGTATCCCTTGGACCTTCTTATTGATGATGAATCACAAAAAATGCATCCGAATTTGATACAAATGCCACAATGCCGACATAAGTACAAGAGGACTGACATTCTCGATTTCTATGATTTGAACCTTTCCTGTGAGTCCAGTTTTAGATTCCGATGCTTCACTTCAGGTTTACTGTATACCTTGCACCTTCTTATTAACGATGAAACACAGAAATTGCATCCGAATTTAATACAAAAGGCACAATACCGAATTAGGTACAAGAGGAGAGACACTCTAACTTTCTATGATTTGAATCCCTCCTGTGAGTCCAGTTTTAGATTCCGATGCTTCACTTCAGTTTTACTATATCGTTTGGACCTTCTTATTGACGATGAAACACAGAAATTGCACCCGAATTTAATACAAATGGCACAATGCCGACTTAAGTACAAAAGGGCTGACACTTCAACTTTCTATGATTTGAATCTCTCCTGTGAGTCCAGTTTTAGATTCCGATGCTTCACTTCAGGTTTACTGTATCCCTTGGACCTTCTTATTGACGATGAAACACAGAAATTGGATCCGAATATAATACCAAAATCACAATGGCGACTAAAGTACAAGAGGACTGACACTCTCACTCTCTTTGATTTGAACCTATCCGGTGAGTCCAGTTTTTGATTGCGATGCTTCACTTCAGGTTTACTGTATCCCTTGGACCTTCTTATTGACGATGAAACACAGAAATTGCATCCAAATGTAATACAAAAGGCACAATGCCGACTTAAGTACAAGAGGACTGACACTCTCACTTTCTATGATTTGAACCTCTCCTGTGAGTCCAGTTTTAGATTCCGATGCTTCACTTCAGGTTTACTGTACCCCTTGGACCTTCCCATTGACGATGAAACCCAGAAATTGCACCCGAATTTGATACAAATGGCATAATGCCGACTTAAGTACAAGAGGACTGACACTCTAACTTTCTATGATTTGAATCTCTCCTGTGAGTCCATTTTTTGATTCCGATGCTTCACATCAGGTTTACTGTATCCCTTGGACCTTCTTATTGACGATGAAACACAGAAATTGCATCCGAATTTAATACAAAAGGCACAATGCCGACTTAAGTACAAGAGGACTGCCATTCTAACTTTCTATGATTAGAACCTCTCCTGTGAGTCCTGTTTTAGATTCCGATGCTTCACTTCAGGTTTACTGTATCCCTTGGACCGTCTTATTGACAATGAAACACAGAAATAGCATCGGAATTAAATTCAAAAGGCACAATGCCGACTTAAGTAAAAGAGGACTGACACTCTAACTTTCTATGATTTGAACCTCTCCTGTGAGTCCAGTTTTTAGATTCCGATGCTTCACTTCAGGTTTACTGTATCCCTTGGACCTTCTTATTGACGATGAAACACAGAAATTGCATCCGAATTTAATACAAATGGCACAATGTCGACATAAGTACAAGAGAACTGACACTCTCACTTTCTATGATTTGAACCTCTCCTGTGAGTCCAGTTTTAGATTCCGATGCTTCACTTCAGGTTTACTGTATTCCTTGCACTTTCTTATTGACGATGAAACACAGAGTTTGCATCCGAATTTAATACAAACGGAACAATGCCGACTTAAATACAAGAGGAATGACACTCTAACTTTCTATGATTTGAACCTCTAATGTGAGTCCAGATTTGGATTCCGATGCTTCACTTCAGGTTTACTGTATAACTTGGACCTTCTTATTGTCGATGAAACACAGAAATTGCATCTGAATTTAATACAAATGCCACAATGCCGACTTAAGTAGAAGAGGACTGACACTCTCACTTTCTATGATTTGGAGCTCTCCAGTGAGACCAGTTATAGATTCCGATGCTTCTCTTCAGGTTTGCTGTATACCTTGCACCTTCTTATTGACGATGAAACACAGAAATTGCACCCAAATTCAATACAAAAGGCACAATGCCGACCTAAGTACAAGAGGACTGAGAATCTAACTTTCTATGATTTGAACCTCTCCTGTGAGTCCAGTTTTAGAGTCCAATGCTTCACTTCAGGTTTACTGTATCACTTGGACCTTCCTATTGACGATGACACACAGAAATTGCACCCGAATTTAATACAAAAGTCACAATACCGACTCAGGTACAAGAGGGGTTACACTCTAACTTTCTATGATTTGATCTTCTCCTGTGAGTCCCGTTTTAGATTCCGATGCTTCACTTCAGGTTTATTGTATCCCTTGTACCTTCTTATTGACGATGAAACACAGAAATTGCATCCAAATTTAATACAAATGCCACAATGCAGACTTAAGTACAAGAGGACTGACACTCTCACTTTCTATGATTTGAACCTTTCCTGTGAGGCAAGTTTTTGATTCCGATGCTTCACTTCACGTTTACTGTACCCCTTGGACCTTCTTATTGACGATGAAACCCAGAAATTGCACCCGAATTTAATATAAATGGCACAATGCCGACTTAAGTACAAGAGGACTGACACTCTCACTTTCTATGATTTGAACCTCTTCTGTGAGTCCAGTTTAATATGCCGATGCTTCACTTCAGGTTTACTGTATCCCTTGGACCTTCTTATTGACGATGAAACACAGAAATTGCATCGGAATTAAATTCAAAACGCACAATGCCGACTTAAGTAAAAGAGGACTGACACTCTCACTTTCTATGATTAGAACCCCTCCTGTGAGTCCAGTCTTAGATTCCGATGCTTCACTCCAGGTTTACTGTATCCCTAGGACCTTCTTATTGACGATGAAACACCGAGTTTGCATCCGAAATTAATACAAAAGGCACAATGCCGACTTAAGTAAAAGAGGACTGACACTCTAACGTTCTATGATTTGAACCTCTCCTGTGAGTCCAGTTTTAGATTCCGATGATTTATTTAAGGTTTACTGTATCCCTTGGACCTTCTTATCGACGATAAAACACAGAAATTACATATGAATTTAATACAAAAGGCACAATACCGAATTAGGTACAAGAGGAGAGACACTCTAACTTTCTATGATTTGAATCTCTCCTGTGAGTACAGTTTTAGATTCCGATGCTTCACTTCAGTTTTACTGAATCCTTTGGACCTTCTTATTGACGATGAAACACAGAAATTGCATCGGAATTAAATTCAAAAGGCACAATGCCGACCTAAGTAGAAGAGAACTGACACTCTCACTTTCTATGATTTGAACCCCACCTGTGAGTCCAGTTTTAGATTCCGATGCTTCACTTCAGGTTTAATGTATCCCTTGGACCTTCTTATTGATGATGAAACACAGAAAATGCATCCGAATTTGATACAAATGCCACAATGCCGACATAAGTAGAAGAGGAATGACACTCTCCATTTCTATGATTTGAACCTTTCCTGTGAGTCCAGTTTTAGATTCCGATGCTTCACTTCAGGTTTACTGTATTCCTTGCACCTTCTTATTGACGATGAAACACAGAAATTGCATCCGAAGTTAATACAAAAGGCACAATGCCGCCATAAGTACAAGAGGACTGACATTCTAACTTTCTATGATTAGAACCTCTCCTGTGAGTCCTGTTTTAGATTCCGATGCTTCACTTCAGGTTTACTGTATCCCTTGGACGTTCTTATTGACAATGAAACACAGAAATAGAATCGGAATTAAATTGAAAAGGCACAATGCCGACTTAAGTAAAAGAGGACTGACACTCTAACTTTCTATGATTTGAACCTCTCCTGTGAGTCCAGTTTTAGATTTCGATGCTTCACTTCAGGTTTACTGTATCCCTTGGATCTTCTTATTGACAATGAAACACAGAAATTGCATACGAATTTAATACAAATGGCACAATGTCGACTTAAGTACAAGAGGACTGACACTCTCACTTTCTATGATTTGAACCTCTCCTGTGAGTCCAGTTTTAGATTCCGATGATTTACTTAAGGTTTACTGTATCCCTTGGATCTTCTTATTGACGATGAAACACAGAAATTGCATACGAATTTAATACAAATGGCACAATGTCGACTTAAGTACAAGAGGACTGACACTCTCACTTTCTATGATTTGAACCTCTCCTGTGAGTCCAGTTTTAGATTCCGATGCTTCACTTCAGGTTTACTGTATACCTTGCACTTTCTTATTGACGATGAAACACAGAGTTTGCATCCGAATATAATACAAAAGGCACAATGCCGACTTAAATACAAGAGGACTGACACTCTAACTTTCTATGATTTGAACCTCTCCTGTGAGTCCAGTTTTGGATTCCGATGCTTCACTTCAGGTTTACTGTATACCTTTAACGTTCTTATTCATGATGAAACACAGAAATAGCATCCGAATTTAATACAAATGCCACAATGCCGACTGAAGTATAAGATGAATGACACTCTCACTTTCAATGATTTGAACCTCTCCAGTGAGTACAGTTTTAGATTCCGATGCTTCTCTTCAGGTTCACTGTATACCTTGCACCTTCTTATTGACGATGAAACACAGAAATTGCATCCGAATTCAATACAAAAGGCACAATGCCGGCTTAAGTACAAGTAGACTGACATTCTAACTTTCTATGATTTGAACCTCTCCTGCGAGTCCAGATTTAGAGTCCGATGCTTCACTTCAGATATACTGTATCCCTTGGACCTTCTTATTGACGATGACACACAGAAATTGCACCCGAATTTAATACAAAAGGCTCAATACTGACTCAAGTACAAGAGGAGTTACACTCTAACTTTCTATGATTTGAACCTCTCCTGTGAGTCCAGTTTTGGATTCCGATGCTTCACTTCAGGTTTATTGTATCCCTTGGACCTTCTTATTGACGATGAAACACAGAAAGTGCATCCAAATTTAATACAAATGCCACAATGCCGACTTAAGTACAAGAGGACTGACACTCTCACTTTCTATGATTTGAACCTTTCCTGTGAGTCAAGTTTTTGATTCCGATGCTTCACTTCAGGTTTACTGTACCCCTTGGACCTTCTCTTTGACGATGAAACCCAGAAATTGCACCCGAATTTAATGCAAATGGCACAATGCCGACTAAAGTACACAGGACAGACACTCTCACTTTCTATGATTTGAACCTCTCGTGTGAGTCCAGTTTTAGATTCCGATGCTTCACTTCAGGTTTACTGCACCCCTTGGACTTCTTATTGACGATGAAACCCAGAAATTGCACCCGAATTTAATACAAATGGCCCAATGCCGACTTAAGTACAAGAGGACTGACACTCTAACTTTCTATGATTTGAATCTCTCCTGAGAGTCCAGTTTTTGATTCCGATGCTTCACTTCAGGTTTACTGTATCCCTTGGACCTTCTTATTGACGATGAAACACAGAAATTGGATCCGAATATAATACAAAAATCACAATGGGGACTAAAGTACAAGAGGACTGACACTCTAACTCTCTTTGATTTGAACCTCTCCGGTGAGTCCAGTTTTTGATTCCGATGCTTCACTTCAGGTTTACTGTATCCCTTGGACCTTCTTATTGACGATGAAACACAGAAATTGCATCCGAATTTCATACAAATGCCACAATGCCGGCTTAAGTACAAGAGGACTGACACTCTCAATTTCTTTGATTTGAACCTCTCCAGTGAGTCCAGTTTTAGATTCCAATGCTTCTCTTCAGGTTTACTGGATACCTTGCACCTTCTTATTGACGATGAAACACAGAAATTGCATCCGAATTTAATACAAAAGGCACAATGCCGACTTAAGTACAAGAGGACTGACATTCTAACTTTCTTTGATTTGAACCTCTCCTGTGGGTCCAGTTTTAGAGTCCGATGCTTCACTTCAGGTTTACTGTATCCCTTGGACCTTCTTATTGACGATGACACACAGAAATTGCTCGTGAATTTAATACAAAAGCACAATACCGACTCAAGTACAACAGGAGTGACACTCTAACTTTCTATGATTTGAACCTCTCCTGTGTGTCCAGTTTTAGATTCCGATGCTTCACTTCAGGTTTATTGTATCCCTTGGACCTTCTTATTGACGATGAAACACGGAAATTGCATCCAAATTTAATACAAATGCCACAATGCCGACTTAAGTACAAGAGGACTGACACTCTCACTTTCTATTATTTGAACCTCTCCTGTGAGTCCAGTTTTAGATTCCGATGCTTCACTTCAGGTTTACTGTACCCCTTGGACCTTCCCATTGACGATGAAACCCAGAAATTGCACCCGAATTTAATACAAATGGCACAATGCCGACTTAAGTACAAGAGGACTGACACTCTAACTTTCTATGATTTGAATCTCTCCTGTGAGTCCATTTTTTGATTCCGATGCTTCACTTCAGGTTTACTGTATCCCTTGGTCCTTCTTATTGACGATGAAACACAGAAATTTGATCCAAATATAATACAAAAATCACAATGGCGACTAAAGTACAAGAGGACTGACACTCTCACTCTCTATGATTTGAACCTCACCTGTGCGTCCAGTTTTTGATTCCGATGCTTCACTTCAGGTTTATTGTATCCCTTGGACCTTCTTATTGACGATGAAACACAGAAATTGCATCCGAATTTAATACAAATGCCACAATGCCGACTTAAGTACAAGAGGACTGACACTCTCACTTTCTATGATTTGAACCTCTCCAGTGAGTCCAGTTTTAGATTCCGATACTTCTCTTCAGGTTTACTGTATACCTTGCACCTTCTTATTGACGATGAAACACAGAAATTGCATCCGAATTCAATACAAAAGGCACAATGCCGACTTAAGTACAAGAGGACTGACATTCTAACTTTCTATGATTTGAACCTCTCCTGTGAATCCAGTTTTAGAGTTCGATGCTTCACTTCAGGTTTACTGTATCCCTTGGACCTTCTTATTGACGATGACACACAGAAATTGCACCCGAATTTAATACAAAATGCACAATACCGACTCAAGTACAAGAGGAGTGACACTCTAACTTTCTATGATTTAAACCTCTCCTGTGAGTCCAGTTTTAGATTCCAATGCTTCACTCCAGGTTAACTGTACCCCTTGGACCTTCTTATTGACGATGAAACACAGAAATTGCATCCGAATTTAATACAAAAGGCACAATACCGAATAGGTACAAGAGGAGAGACACTCTAACTTTCTATGATTTGAATCTCTCATGTGAGTCCAGTTTTAGATTCCGATGCTTCACTTCAGTTTTACTGTATCGTTGGGACCTTCTTATTGACGATGAAACACAGAAATTGCATCCGGTTAAGATCCAAAAGGCACAATGCCGACCTAAGTAGAGGAGAACTGACACTCTCACTTTCTATGATTTGGACCTCTCCTGTGAGTCCAGTTTTAGATTCCGATGCTTCACTTCAGGTTTACTGTATCCCTTGGACCTTCTGATTGACGATGAAACACAGAAAATGCATCCGAATTTGATACAAATGCCACAATGCCGACATAAGTACAAGAGGACTGAAACTCTCCCTTTCTATGATTTGAACCTTTCCTGTGATTCCAGTTTTAGATTCCTATGCTTCACTTAAGGGTTTACTGTATACCTTGCACCTTCTTATTGTCGATGAAACACAGAAATTGCATCCGAATTTAATACAAAAGGCACAATGCCGACTTAAGTACAAGAGGACTGACATTCTAACTTTCTACGATTAGAACCTCTCCTGTGAGTCCTGTTTTAGATTCCGATGCTTCACTTCAGGTTTACTGTAACCCTTGGACCTTCTTATTGACAATGAAACACAGAAATAGCATCGGAATTAAATTCAAAAGGCACAATGCCGACGTAAGTAAAAGAGGACTGACACTCTAACTTTCTATGATTTGAACCTCTCCTGTGAGTCCAGTTTTAGATTCCGATGCTTCACTTCAGGTTTACTGTATCCCCTGGACCTTCTCATTGACGATGAAACACAGAAATTGCATCCGAATTTAATACAAATGGCACAATGTCGACTTAAGTACAAGAGGACTGACACTCTCACTTTCTATGATTTCAACCTCTCCTGTGAGTCCAGTTTTAGATTCCGATGCTTCACTTCAGGTTTACTGTATACCTTGCACTTTCTTATTGACGATGAAACACAGAGTTTGCATCCGAATATAATACAAAAGGCACAATGCCGACTTAAATACAAGAGGACTGACACTCTAACTTTCTATGATTTGAACCTCTCCTGTGAGTCCAGTTTTGGATTCCGATGCTTCACTTCAGGTTTACTGTATACCTTTAACGTTCTTATTGACGATGAAACACAGAAATTGCATTAGAATTTAATACAAATGCCACAATGCCGACTTAAGTACAAGATGAATGACACTCTCACTTTCTATGATTTGAACCTCTCCAGTGAGTACAGTTTTAGATTCCGATGCTTCTCTTCAGGTTCACTGTATACCTTGCACCTTCTTATTGACGATGAAACACAGAAATTGCATCCGAATTCAATACAAAAGGCACAATGCCGGCTTAAGTACAAGTAGACTGACATTCTAACTATCTATGATTTGAACCTCTCCTGCGAGTCCAGTTTTAGAGTCCGATGCTTCACTTCAGATATACTATATCCCTGGGACCTTCTTATTGACGATGACACACAGAAATTGCACCCGAATTTAATACAAAAGGCTCAATACTGACTCAAGTACAAGAGGAGTGACACTTTAACTTTCTATGATTTGAACCTCTCCTGTGAGTCCAGTTTTAGATTCCGATGCTTCACTTCAGGTTTATTGTATCCTCTGGACCTTCTTATTGACGATGAAACACAGAAAGTGCATCCAAATTTAATACAAATGCCACAATGCCGACTTAAGTACAAGAGGACTGACACTCTCACTTTCTATGATTTGAACCTTTCCTGTGAGTCAAGTTTTTGATTCCGATGCTTCACTTCAGGTTTACTGCACCCCTTGGACTTCTTATTGACGATGAAACCCAGAAATTGCACCCGAATTTAATACAAATGGCACAATGCCGACTTAAGTACAAGAGGACTGACACTCTATCTTTCTATGATTTGTTTCTCTCCTGAGAGTCCAGTTTTTGATTCCGATGCTTCACTTCAGGTTTACTGTATCCCTTGGACCTCTTATTGACGATGAAACACAGAAATTGGATCCGAATATAATACAAAAATCACAATGGCGACTAAAGTACAAGAGGACCGACACTCTCAATTTCTTTGATTTGAACCTCTCCAGTGAGTCCAGTTTTAGATTCCGATGCATCTCTTCAGGTTTACCGGATACCTTGCACCTTCTTATTGACGATGAAACACAGAAATTGCATCCGAATTTAATACAAAAGGCACAATGCCGACTTAAGTACAAGAGGACTGACATTCTAACTTTCTATGATTTGAACCTCTCCTGTGGGTCCAGTTTTAGAGTCCGATGCTTCACTTCAGGTTTACTGTATCACTTGGACCTTCTTATTGACGATGACACACAGAAATTGCTCCCGAATTTAATACAAAAGCACAATACCGACTCAAGTACAACAGGAGTGACACTCTAACTTTCTATGATTTGAATCTCTCCTGTGAGTCCATTTTTTGATTCCGATGCTTCACTTCAGGTTTACTGTATCCCTTGGACTTTCTTATTGACCATGAAACACAGAAATTTGATCCAAATATAATACAAAAGTCACAATGGCGACTAAAGTACAAGAGGACTGACACTCTCACTCTCTATGATTTGAACCTCACCTGTGCGTCCAGTTTTTGATTCCGATGCTTCACTTCAGGTTTACTGTATCCCTTGGACCTTCTTATTGACAATGAAACACAGAAATTGCATCCGAATTTAATACAAATGCCACAATGCCGACTTAAGTACAAGAGGACTGACACTCTCACTTTCTATGATTTGAACCTCTCCAGTGAGTCCAGTTTTAGATTCCGATGCTTCTCTTCAGGTTTACTGTATACCTTGCACCTTCTTATTGACGATGAAACACAGAAATTGCATCCGAATTCAATACAAATGGCACAATGCCGACTTAAGTACAAGAGGACTGACATTCTAACCTTCTATGATTTGAACCTTTCCTGTGAATCCAGTTTTAGAGTTCGATGCTTCACTTCAGGTTTACTGTATCCCTTGGACTTTCTTATTGACGATGACACACAGAAATTGCACCCGAATTTAATACAAAAGGCACAATACCGACTCAAGTACAAGAGGAGTGACACTCTAACTTTCTATGATTTAAACCTCTCCTGTGAGTCCAGTTTTAGATTCCAATGCTTCACTCCAGGTTAACTGTACCCCTTGGACCTTCTTATTGACGATGAAACACAGAAATTGCATCCGAATTTAATACAAAAGGCACAATACCGAATAGGTACAAGAGGAGAGACACTCTAACTTTCTATGATTTGAATCTCTCATGTGAGTCCAGTTTTAGATTCCGATGCTTCACTTCAGTTTTACTGTATCGTTTGGACCTTCTTATTGACGATGAAACACAGAAATTGCATCGGAATTAAATCCAAAAGGCACAATGCCGACCTAAGTAGAAGAGAACTGACACTCTCACTTTCTATGATTTGAACCTCTCCTGTGAGTCCAGTTTTTAGATTCCGATGCTTCACATCAGGTTTACTGTATCCCTTGGACCTTCTTATTGACGATGAAACACAGATATTGCATCCGAATTTAATACAAATGGCACAATGTCGTTTTAAGTACAAGAGGACTGACACTCTCACTTTCTATGATGTGAACCTCTCCTGTGAGTCCAGTTTTAGATTCCGATGCTTCACTTCAGGTTTACTGTATACCTTGCACTTTCTTATTGACGATGAAACAGAGTTTGCATCCGAATTTAATACAAAAGGCACAATGCCGACTTAAATACAAGAGGACTGACACTCTAACTTTCTATGATTTGAACCTCTCCAGTGAGTCCAGTTTTGGATTCCGATGCTTCACTTCGGGTTTACTGTATCCCTTGGACCTTCTTATTGACGATGAAACACAGAAATTGCATCCGAATTTAATACAAATGCCACAATGCCGACTTAAGTACAAGAGGACTGACACTCTCACTTTCTATGATTTGAACCTCTCCAGTGAGTCCAGTTTTAGATTCCGATGCTTCTCTTTAGGTTTACTGTATACCTTGCACCTTCTGATTGACGATGAAACACAGAGTTTGCATCCGAATTTAATACAAAAGGCACAATGGTGACTTCAGTACGAGAGGACTGACACTCCCACTGTCTATGATTTGAACCTCTCCTGTGAGTCCAGTTTTGGATTTAAATGCTTCACTTTAGGTTTACTGTATCCCTTGGACCTTCTGATTGACGACGAAACACAGAAATTGCATCCGAATTTAATACAAAAGGCACAATGGCGACTTAAGTACAAGAGGGCTGAAATTCTAACTTTCTATGATTTGAACCTCTCCTGTGAGTCCAGTTTTAGAGTCCGATGCTTCACTTCAGGTTTACTGTATCCCTTTGTAGTTCTTATTGACGATGACACACAGAAATTGCACCCGAATTTAATACAAAAGGCACAATACCGACTCAAGTACAAGAGGAGTGACACTATTACTTTCTATGATCTCAACCTCTCCTGTGAGTCCAGTTTTAGATTCCGATGCTTCACTTTAGGTTTATTGGATCCCTTGGACCTTCTTATTGACGATGAAACCCAGAAATTGCACCTGAATTTAATACAAATGGCACAATGCCGACTTAAGTACAAGAGGACTGACACTCTCACATTCTATGATTTGAACCTCTCCTGTGAGTCCAGATTTAGATTCCGATGCTTCACTTCAGGATTACTGTATCCCTTGGACTTTCTTATTGACGATGAAACACAGAAATTGCATCGGAATTAAATTCAAAACGCACAATGCCGACTTAAGTAAAAGAGGTCTGACATTCTCACTTTCTATGATTTGAACCTCTCCTGTGAGTCCAGTCTTAGATTCCGATGCTTCACTCCAGGTTTACTGTATCCCTTGTACCTTCTTATTGACGATGAAACACAGAAATTGCAACGGAATTAAATTAAAAAATCACAATGCCGACTTAACTACAAGAGGACTGACACTCTAACTTTCAATGATTTGAACTTCTTCTGTGAGTCCAGTTTTAGATTCCGATGCCTCACTTCAGGTTTACTGTATCCCTTGGACCTTCTTATTGACGATGAAACACAGAAATTGCATCGGAATTAAATTCAAATGGCACAATGCCGACCTAAGTAGAAGAGAACTGACACTCTCACTTTCTATGATTTGAACCTCTCCTGTGAGTCCAGTTTTAGATTCCGATGCTTCACTTCAGGTTTGATGTATCCCTTGGACCTTCTTATTGACGATGAAACACAGAAAATGCATCCAAATTTGATACAAATGCCACAATGCCGACATAAGTACAAGAGGACTGACACTCTCCCTTTCTATGATTTGAACCTTTCCTGTGAGTCCAGTTTTAGATTCCGATGCTTCACTTCAGGTTTACTGTATACCTTGCACCTTCTTATTGACGATGAAACACAGATATTGCATCCGAATTTAATACAAAAGGCACAATGCCGACTTAAGTACAAGAGGACTGACATTCTAACTTTCTATGATTAGAACCTCTCCTGTGAGTCCTGTTTTAGATTCCGATGCTTCACTTCAGGTTTACTGTATTCCTTGGATAATCTTATTGACAATGAAACACAGAAATAGCAACGGAATTAAATTCAAAAGGCACAATGCCGACTTAAGTAAAAGAGGACTGACACTCTAACTTTGTATGATTTGACCCTCTCCTGTGAGTCCAGTTTTAGATTCGGATGCTTCACTTCAGGTTTACTGTATCCCTTGGACCTTCTTATTGACGATGAAACACAGAAATTGCATCCGAATTTAATACAAATGCCACAATGCCGCCTTAAGTACAAGAGGACTGACACTCTCACTTTCTATGATTTGAACCTCTCCAGTGAGTCCAGTTTTAGATTCCGATGCTTCACTTCAGGTTTACTGTAACCCTTGGACCTTCTTATTGACAATGAAACACAGAAATAGCATCGGAATTAAATTCAAAAGGCACAATGCCGACGTAAGTAAAAGAGGACTGACACTCTAACTTTCTATGATTTGAACCTCTCCTGTGAGTCCAGTTTTAGATTCCGATGCTTCACTTCAGGTTTACTGTATCCCCTGGACCTTCTCATTGACGATGAAACACAGAAATTGCATCCGAATTTAATACAAATGGCACAATGTCGACTTAAGTACAAGAGGACTGACACTCTAACTTTCTATGATTTGAACCTCTCCTGTGAGTCCAGTTTTGGATTCCGATGCTTCACTTCAGGTTTACTGTATACCTTTAACGTTCTTATTTACGATGAAACACAGAAATTGCATTAGAATTTAATACAAATGCCACAATGCCGACTTAAGTACAAGATGAATGACACTCTCACTTTCTATGATTTGAACCTCTCCAGTGAGTACAGTTTTAGATTCCGATGCTTCTCTTCAGGTTCACTGTATACCTTGCACCTTCTTATTGACGATGAAACACAGAAATTGCATCCGAATTCAATACAAAAGGCACAATGCCGGCTTAAGTACAAGTAGACTGACATTCTAACTATCTATGATTTGAACCTCTCCTGCGAGTCCAGTTTTAGAGTCCGATGCTTCACTTCAGATATACTGTATCCCTTGGACCTTCTTATTGACGATGACACACAGAAATTGCACCCGAATTTAATACAAAAGGCTCAATACTGACTCAAGAACAAGAGGAGTGACACTTTAACTTTCTATGATTTGAACCTCTCCTGTGAGTCCAGTTTTAGATTCCGATGCTTCACTTCAGGTTTATTGTATCCCTTGGACCTTCTTATTGACGATGAAACACAGAAAGTGCATCCAAATTTAATACAAATGCCACAATGCCGACTTAAGTACAAGAGGACTGGCACTCTCACTTTCTATGATTTGAACCTTTCCTGTGAGTCAAGTTTTTGATTCCGATGCTTCACTTCAGGTTTACTGCACCCCTTGGATTTCTTATTGACGATGACACCCAGAAATTGCACACGAATTTAATACAAATGGCACAATGCCGACTTAAGTACAAGAGGACTGACACTCTATCTTTCTATGATTTGAATCTCTCCTGAGAGTCCAGTTTTTGATTCCGATGCTTCACTTCAGGTTTACTGTACCCCTTGGACCTTCCCATTGACGATGAAACCCAGAAATTGCACCCGAATTTAATACAAATGGCACAATGCCGACTTAAGTACAAGAGGACTGACACTCTCACTTTCTATGATTTGAACCTCTCCAGTGAGTCCAGTTTTTGATTCCGATGCTTCACTTCAGGTTTACTGTATCCCTTGGACCTTCTTATTGACGATGAAACACAGAAATTGGATCCGAATATAATACAAAAATCACAATGGCGACTAAAGTACAAGAGGACCGACACTCTCAATTTCTTTGATTTGAACCTCTCCAGTGAGTCCAGTTTTAGATTCCGATGCTTCTCTTCAGGTTTACTGGATACCTTGCACCTTCTTATTGACGATGAAACACAGAAATTGCATCCGAATTTAATACAAAAGGCACAATTCCGACTTAAGTACAAGAGGACTGACATTCTAACTTTCTATGATTTGAACCTCTCCTGTGGGTCCAGTTTTAAAGTCCGATGCTTCACTTCAGGTTTACTGTATCCCTTGGACCTTCTTATTGACGATGACACACAGAAATTGCTCCCGAATTTAATACAAAAACACAATACAGACTCAAGTACAACAGGAGTGACACTCTAACTTTCTATGATTTGAACCTCTCCTGTGAGTCCAGTTTTAGATTCCGATGCTTTACTTCAGGTTTATTGTATCCCTTGGACCTTCTTATTGACGATGAAACACAGAAATTGCATCCAAATTTAATACAAATGCCACAATGCCGACTTAAGTACAAGAGGACTGACACTCTCACTTTCTATTATTTGAACCTCTCCTGTGAGTCCAGTTTTAGATTCCGATGCTTCACTTCAGGTTTACTGTACCCCTTGGACCTTCCCATTGACGATGAAACCCAGAAATTGCACCCGAATTTAATACAAATGGCACAATGCCGACTTAAGTACAAGAAGACTGACACTCTAACTTTCTATGATTTGAATCTCTCCTGTGAGTCCATTTTTTGATTCCGATGCTTCACTTCAGGTTTACTGTATCCCTTGGACTTTCTTATTGACCATGAAACACAGAAATTTGATCCAAATATAATACAAAAATCACAATGGCGACTAAAGTACAAGAGGACTGACACTCTCACTCTCTATGATTTGAACCTCACCTGTGCGTCCAGTTTTTGATTCCGATGCTTCACTTCAGGTTTACTGTATCCCTTGGACCTTCTTATTGACGATGAAACACAGAAATTGCATCCGAATTTAATACAAATGCCACAATGCCGACTTAAGTACAAGAGGACTGACACTCTCACTTTCTATGATTTGAACCTCTCCAGTGAGTCCAGTTTTAGATTCCGATGCTTCTCTTCAGGTTTACTGTATACCTTGCACCTTCTTATTGACGATGAAACACAGAAATTGCATCCGAATTCAATACAAATGGCACAATGCCGACTTAAGTACAAGAGGACTGACATTATAACTTTCTATGATTTGAACCTCTCCTGTGGGTCCAGTTTTAAAGTCCGATGCTTCACTTCAGGTTTACTGTATCCCTTGGACCTTCTTATTGACGATGACACACAGAAATTGCTCCCGAATTTAATACAAAAACACAATACAGACTCAAGTACAACAGGAGTGACACTCTAACTTTCTATGATTTGAACCTCTCCTGTGAGTCCAGTTTTAGATTCCGATGCTTTACTTCAGGTTTATTGTATCCCTTGGACCTTCTTATTGACGATGAAACACAGAAATTGCATCCAAATTTAATACAAATGCCACAATGCCGACTTAAGTACAAGAGGACTGACACTCTCACTTTCTATTATTTGAACCTCTCCTGTGAGTCCAGTTTTAGATTCCGATGCTTCACTTCAGGTTTACTGTACCCCTTGGACCTTCCCATTGACGATGAAACCCAGAAATTGCACCCGAATTTAATACAAATGGCACAATGCCGACTTAAGTACAAGAAGACTGACACTCTAACTTTCTATGATTTGAATCTCTCCTGTGAGTCCATTTTTTGATTCCGATGCTTCACTTCAGGTTTACTGTATCCCTTGGACTTTCTTATTGACCATGAAACACAGAAATTTGATCCAAATATAATACAAAAATCACAATGGCGACTAAAGTACAAGAGGACTGACACTCTCACTCTCTATGATTTGAACCTCACCTGTGCGTCCAGTTTTTGATTCCGATGCTTCACTTCAGGTTTACTGTATCCCTTGGACCTTCTTATTGACGATGAAACACAGAAATTGCATCCGAATTTAATACAAATGCCACAATGCCGACTTAAGTACAAGAGGACTGACACTCTCACTTTCTATGATTTGAACCTCTCCAGTGAGTCCAGTTTTAGATTCCGATGCTTCTCTTCAGGTTTACTGTATACCTTGCACCTTCTTATTGACGATGAAACACAGAAATTGCATCCGAATTCAATACAAATGGCACAATGCCGACTTAAGTACAAGAGGACTGACATTATAACTTTCTATGATTTGAACCTCTCCTGTGAATCCAGTTTTAGAGTTCGATGCTTCACTTCAGGTTTACTGTATCCCTTGGACCTTCTTATTGACGATGACACACAGAAATTGCACCCGAATTTAATACAAAATGCACAATACCGACTCAAGTACAAGAGGAGTGACACTCTAACTTTCTATGATTTAAACCTCTCCTGTGAGTCCAGTTTTAGATTCCAATGCTTCACTCCAGGTTAACTGTACCCCTTGGACCTTCTTATTGACGATGAAACACAGAAATTGCATCCGAATTTAATACAAAAGGCACAATACCGAATAGGTACAAGAGGAGAGACACTCTAACTCTCTATGATTTGAATCTCTCATGTGAGTCCAGTTTTAGATTCCGATGCTTCACTTCAGTTTTACTGTATCGTTTGGACCTTCTTATTGACGATGAAACACAGAAATTGCATCGGAATTAAATCCAAAAGGCACAATGCCGACCTAAGTAGAAGAGAACTGACACTCTCACTTTCTATGATTTGAACCTCTCCTGTGAGTCCAGTTTTTAGATTCCGATGCTTCACATCAGGTTTACTGTATCCCTTGGACCTTCTTATTGACGATGAAACACAGATATTGCATCCGAATTTAATACAAATGGCACAATGTCGTTTTAAGTACAAGAGGACTGACACTCTCACTTTCTGTGATTTGAACCTCTCCTGTGAGTCCAGTTTTAGATTCCGATGCTTCACTTCAGGTTTACTGTATACCTTGCACTTTCTTATTGACGATGAAACAGAGTTTGCATCCGAATTTAATACAAAAGGCACAATGCCGACTTAAATACAAGAGGACTGACACTCTAACTTTCTATGATTTGAACCTCTCCAGTGAGTCCAGTTTTGGATTCCGATGCTTCACTTCGGGTTTACTGTATCCCTTGGACCTTCTTATTGACGATGAAACACAGAAATTGCATCCGAATTTAATACAAATGCCACAATGCCGACTTAAGTACAAGAGGACTGACACTCTCACTTTCTATGATTTGAACCTCTCCAGTGAGTCCAGTTTTAGATTCCGATGCTTCTCTTTAGGTTTACTGTATACCTTGCACCTTCTTATTGACGATGAAACACAGAAATTGCACCCGAATTCAATACAATAGGCACAATGCCGACTTAAGTACAAGAGGACTGACACTCTCACTTTCTATGATTGGTACCTCTCCTGTGAGTCCAGTTTTAGATTCCGATGCTTCACTTCAGGTTTACTGTAACCCTTGGAACTTCTTATTGACGATGAAACACAGAAATTGCATCGGAATTAAATTCAAAACGCACAATGCCGACTTAAGTAAAAGGGGACTGACACTCTCACTTTCTATGATTTGAACCTCTCCTGTGAGTCCAGTCTTAGATTCCGATGCTTCACTCCAGGTTTACTGTATCCCTTGGACCTTCTTGTTGACGATGAAACACAGAAATTGCATCGGAATTAAATTCAAAAATTACAATGCCGACTTAACTACAAGAGGACTGACGTTCTAACTTTCTATGATTTGAACTTCTTCTGTGAGTCCAGTTTTAGATTCCGATGCTTCACTTCAGGTTTACTGTATCCCTTGGACGTTCTTATTGACGATGAAACACAGAGTTTGCATCCGAAAATAATACAAAATGCCAATGCCGACTTTAGTACAAGAGGACTGACACTCTAATTTTCTATGATTTGAACCTCTCCTGTGAGTACAGTTTTAGATTCCGATGATTTACTTAAGGTTTACTGTATCCCTTGGACCTAATTATTGACGATGAAACACTGAAATTGCATCCGAATTTAATACAAAAGGCACAATACCGAATTAGGTACAAGAGGAGAGACACTCCAACTTTCTATGATTTGAATCTCTCCTGTGAGTCCAGTTTTAGATTCCGATGCTTCACTTCAGTTTTACTGTATCCTTTGGACCTTCTTATTGACGATGAAACACAGAAATTGCATCGTAATTAAATTCAAAAGCACAATGCCGACCTAAGTAGAAGAGAACTGACACTCTCACTTTCTATGATTTGAACCTCTCCAGTGAGTCCAGTTTTAGATTCCGATGCTTCACTTCAGGTTTAATGTATCCCTTGGACCTTCTTATTGACGATGAAACACAGAAAATGCATCCAAATTTGATACAAATGCCACAATGCCGACATTAGTACAAGAGGACTGACACACTCCCTTTCTATGATTTGAACCTTTCCTGTGAGTCCAGTTTTAGATTCCGATGCTTCACTTCAGGTTTACTGTATACCTTGCTCCTTCTTATTTACGATGAAACACAGAAATTGCATCCGAATTTAATAGAAAAGGCACAATGCCGACTTAAGTACAAGAGGACTGACATTCTAACTTTCTATGATTAGATCCTTACCTGTGAGTCCTGTTTTAGATTCCGATGCTTCACTTCAGGTTTACTGTATCCCTTGGACCTTCCTATTGACAATGAAACACAGAAATAGCATCCGAATTAAATTCAAAAGGCACAATGCCGACTTAAGTAAAAGAGGACTGACACTCTAACTTTCTATGATTTGAACCTCTCCTGTGAGTCCAGTTTTTAGATTCCGTTGCTTCACTTCAGGTTTACTGTATCCCTTGGACCTTCTTATTGACGATGAAACACAGAAATTGCATCCAAATTTAATACAAATGGCACATGTCGACTTAAGTACAAGAGGACTGACACTCTCAGTTTCTATGATTTGAACCACTCCTGTGAGTCCAGTTTTAGAGTCCGATGCTTCACTTCAGGTTTACTGTATCCCTTGGACCTTCTTATTGACGACGACACACAGAAATTGCACCCGAATTCAATACAAAAGGCACAATACCGACTCAGGTAACTCTAACTTTCTATGATTTGATCTTCTCCTGTGAGTCCCGTTTAAGATTCCGATGCTTCACTTCAGGTTTATTGTATCCCTTGGACCTTCTTATTGACGATGAAACCCAGAAATTGCACCCGAATTTAATATAAATGGCACAATGCCGACTTAAGTACAAGAGGACTGACACTCTCACTTTCTATGATTTGAACCTCTCCTGTGAGTCCAGTTTTAGATTCCGATGCTTCACTTCAGGTTTAATGTATACCTTGGACCTTCTTATTGACGATGAAACACAGAAAATGCATCCGAATTTGATACAAATGCCACAATGCCGACATAAGTACAAGAGGACTGACACTCTCCCTTTCTATGACTTGAACCTTTCCTGTGAGTCCAGTTTTAGATTCCGATGCTTCACTTCAGGTTTACTGTATACCTTGCACCTTCTTATTGACGATGAAACACAGAAATTGTATCCGAAGTTAATACAAAAGGCACAATGCCGCCTTAAGTACAAGAGGACTGACATTCTAACTTTCTATGATTAGAACCACTCCTGTGAGTCCTGTTTTAGATTCCGACGCTTCACTTCAGGTTTACTGTATCCCTTGGCCTTCTTATTGACAATGAAACACAGAAATAGAATCGGAATTAAATTCAAAAGGCACAATGGCGACTTAAGTAAAAGAGGACTGACTCTCTAACTTTCTATGATTTGAACCTATCCTGTGAGTCCAGTTTTAGATTCCGACGCTTCACTTCAGGTTTACCGTATCCCTTGGACCTTCTTATTGACGATGAAACACAGAAATTGCATCCGAATTTAATACAAATGGCACAATGTCGACTTAAGTACAAGAGGACTGACACTCTCACTTTCTATGATTTGAACCTCTCCTGTGAGTCCAGTTTTAGATTCCGATGCTTCACTTAAGGCTTACTGTATACCTTGCACCTTCTTATTGACGATGAAACACAGAGTTTGCATCCGAATTTAATACAAAAGGCACAATGCCGACTTAAATACAAGAGGACTGACACTCTAACTTTCTATGATTTGAACGTCTCCTGTGAGTCCAGTTTTGGATTTCGATGCTTCACTTCAGGTTTACTGTATCCCTTGGACCTTCTGATTGACGATGAAACACAGAAATTGCATCCGAATTTAATACAAAAGGCACAATGGCGACTTAAGTAAAAGAGGACTGACACTCTAACTTTCTATGATTTGAACCTCTCCAGTGAGTCCAGTTTTAGATTCCGATGCTTCACTTCAGGTTTACTGTATACCTTGCACCTTCTTATTGACGATCAAACACAGAGTTTGTATCCGAATTTAATACAAAAGGCACAATGCCGACTTAAATACAAGAGGACTGACACTCTAACTTTCTATGATTTGAACCTCTCCTGTGAGTCCAGTTTTGGATTTCCATGCTTCACTTCAGGTTTACTGTATCCCTTGGACCTTCTGATTGACGATGAAACACAGAAATTGCATCCGAATTTAATACAAAAGGCACAATGGCGACTTAAGTACAAGAGGGCTGATATTCTAACTTTCTATGATTTGAACCTCTCCTGTGAGTCCAGTTTTGGATTTCCATGCTTCACTTCAGATTTACTGTATCCCTTGGACCTTCTGATTGACGATGAAACACAGAAATTGCATCCGAATTTAATACAAAAGGCACAATGGCGACTTAAGTACAAGAGGGCTGACATTCTAACTTTCTATGATTTGAACCTCTCCTGTGAGTCCAGTTTTAGAGTCCGATGCTTCACTTCAGGTTTACTGTATACCTTGCACCTTCTTATTGACGATGAAACACAGTTTTTGCATCCGAAATTAATACAAAAGGCACAATGCCGACTTAAGTACAAGAGGACTGACACTCTAACTTTCTATGATTTGAACCTCTCCTGTGAGTCCAGTTTTAGATTCCGACGCTTCACTTCAGGTTTACTGTATCCCTTGGTCCTTCTTATTGACGATGAAACACAGAAATTGCATCCGAATTTAATACAAATGGCACAATGTCGACTTAAGTACAAGAGGACTGACACTCTCACTTTCTATGATTTGAACCTCTCCTGTGAGTCCAGTTTTAGATTCCGATGCTTCACTTCAGGTTTACTGTATACCTTGCACCTCCTCATTGACGATGAAACACAGAAATTGTATCCGAAGTTAATACAAAAGGCACAATGCCGCCTTAAGTACAAGAGTACTGACATTCCAACTTTCTATGATTAGAACCACTCCTGTGAGTCCTGTTTTAGATTCCGATGCTTCACTTCAGGTTTACTGTATCCCTTGGCCTTCTTATTGACAATGAAACACAGAAATAGAATCGGAATTAAATTCAAAAGGCACAATGCCGACTTAAGTAAAAGAGGACTGACACTCTAACTTTCTATGATTTGAACCTATCCTGTGAGTCCAGTTTTTGATTCCGATGCTTCACTTCAGGTTTACTGTATCCCTTGGACTTCTTATTGACGATGAAACCCAGAAATTGCACCCGAATTTAATACAAATGGCACAATGCCGACTTAAGTACAAGAGGACTGACACTCTATCTTTCTATGATTTGAATCTCTCCTGAGAGTCCAGTTTTTGATTCCGATGCTTCACTTCAGGTTTACTGTATCCCTTGGACCTTCTTATTGACGATGAAACACAGAAATTGGATCCGAATATAATACAAAAATCACAATGGCGACTAAAGTACAAGAGGACCGACACTCTCAATTTCTTTGATTTGAACCTCTCCAGTGAGTCCAGTTTTAGATTCCGATGCTTCTCTTCAGGTTTACTGGATACCTTGCACCTTCTTATTGACGATGAAACACAGAAATTGCACCCGAATTTAATACAAATGGCACAATGCCGACTTAAGTACAAGAAGACTGACACTCTAACTTTCTATGATTTGAATCTCTCCTGTGAGTCCATTTTTTGATTCCGATGCTTCACTTCAGGTTTACTGTATCCCTTGGACTTTCTTATTGACCATGAAACACAGAAATTTGCTCCAAATATAATACAAAAATCACAATGGCGACTAAAGTACAAGAGGACTGAAAGTCTCACTCTCTATGATTTGAACCTCACCTGTGCGTCCAGTTTTTGATTCCGATGCTTCACTTCAGGTTTACTGTATCCCTTGGACCTTCTTATTGACGATGAAACACAGAAATTGCATCCGAATTTAATACAAATGCCACAATGCCGACTTAAGTACAAGAGGACTGACACTCTCACTTTCTATGATTTGAACCTCTCCAGTGAGTCCAGTTTTAGATTCCGATGCTTCTCTTCAGGTTTACTGTATACCTTGCACCTTCTTATTGACGATGAAACACAGAAATTGCATCCGAATTCAATACAAATGGCACAATGCCGACTTAAGTACAAGAGGACTGACATTCTAACTTTCTATGATTTGAACCTCTCCTGTGAAATTAGTTTTAGAGTTCGATGCTTCACTTCAGGTTTACTGTATCCCTTGGACCTTCTTATTGACGATGACACACAGAAATTGCACCCGAATTTAATACAAAAGGCACAATACCGACTCAAGTACAAGAGGAGTGACACTCTAACTTTCTATGATTTAAACCTCTCCTGTGAGTCCAGTTTTAGATTCCAATGCTTCACTCCAGGTTAACTGTACCCCTTGGACCTTCTTATTGACGATGAAACACAGAAATTGCATCGGAATTAAATTCAAAAATTACAATGCCGACTTAACTACAAGAGGACTGACGTTCTAACTTTCTATGATTTGAACTTCTTCTGTGAGTCCAGTTTTAGATTCCGATGCTTCACTTCAGGTTTACTGTATCCCTTGGACGTTCTTATTGACGATGAAACACAGAGTTTGCATCCGAAAATAATACAAAATGTCAATGCCGACTTAAGTACAAGAGGACTGACACTCTAATTTTCTATGATTTGAACCTCTCCTGTGAGTACAGTTTTAGATTCCGTGATTTACTTAAGGTTTACTGTATCCCTTGGACCTTCTTATTGACGATGAAACACTGAAATTGCATCCGAATTTAATACAAAAGGCACAATACCGAATTAGGTACAAGAGGAGAGACACTCCAACTTTCTATGATTTGAATCTCTCCTGTGAGTCCAGTTTTAGATTCCGATGCTTCACTTCAGTTTTACTGTATCCTTTGGACCTTCTTATTGACGATGAAACACAGAAAATGCATCGTAATTAAATTCAAAAGCACAATGCCGACCTAAGTAGAAGAGAACTGACACTCTCACTTTCTATGATTTGAACCTCTCCAGTGAGTCCAGTTTTAGATTCCGATGCTTCACTTCAGGTTTAATGTATCCCTTGGACCTTCTTATTGACGATGAAACACAGAAAATGCATCCAAATTTGATACAAATGCCACAATGCCGACATAAGTACAAGAGGACTGACACACTCCCTTTCTATGATTTGAACCTTTCCTGTGAGTCCAGTTTTAGATTCCGATGCTTCACTTCAGGTTTACTGTATACCTTGCTCCTTCTTATTTACGATGAAACACAGAAATTGCATCCGAATTTAATAGAAAAGGCACAATGCCGACTGAAGTACAAGAGGACTGACATTCTAACTTTCTATGATTAGATCCTTACCTGTGAGTCCTGTTTTAGATTCCGATGCTTCACTTCAGGTTTACTGTATCCCTTGGACCTTCCTATTGACAATGAAACACAGAAATAGCATCCGAATTAAATTCAAAAGGCACAATGCCGACTTAAGTAAAAGAGGACTGACACTCTAACTTTCTATGATTTGAACCTCTCCTGTGAGTCCAGTTTTTAGATTCCGTTGCTTCACCTCAGGTTTACTGTATCCCTTGGACCTTCTTATTGACGATGAAACACAGAAATTGCATCCAAATTTAATACAAATGGCACAATGTCGACTTAAGTACAAGAGGACTAACACTCTCAGTTTCTATGATTTGAACCTCTCCTGTGAGTCCAGTTTTAGAGTCCGATGCTTCACTTCAGGTTTACTGTATCCCTTGGACCTTCTTATTGACGACGACACACAGAAATTGCACCTGAATTCAATACAAAAGGCACAATACCGACTCAGGTAACTCTAACTTTCTATGATTTGATCCTCTCCTGTGAGTCCCATTTAAGATTCCGATGCTTCACTTCAGTTTTATTGTATCCCTTGGACCTTCTTATTGACGATGAAACCCAGAAATAACACCCGAATTTAATATAAATGGCACAATGCCGACTTAAGTACAAGAGGACTGACACTCTCACTTTCTATGATTTGAACCTCTCCTGTGAGTCCAGTTTTAGATTCCGATGCTTCACTTCAGGTTTAATGTATACCTTGGACCTTCTTATTGACGATGAAACACAGAAAATGCATCCGAATTTGATACAAATGCCACAATGCCGACATAAGTACAAGAGGACTGACACTCTCCCTTTCTATGACTTGAACCTTTCCTGTGAGTCCAGTTTTAGATTCCGATGCTTCACTTCAGGTTTACTGTATACCTTGCACCTTCTTATTGACGATGAAAGACAGAAATTGTATCCGAAGTTAATACAAAAGGCACAATGCCGCCTTAAGTACAAGAGGACTGACATTCTAACTTTCTATGATTAGAACCACTCCTGTGAGTCCTGTTTTAGATTCCGACGCTTCACTTCAGGTTTACTGTATCCCTTGGCCTTCTTATTGACAATGAAACACAGAAATAGAATCGGAATTAAATTCAAAAGGCACAATGCCGACTTAAGTAAAAGAGGACTGACACTCTAACTTTCTATGATTTGAACCTATCCTGTGAGTCCAGTTTTAGATTCCGACGCTTCACTTCAGGTTTACTGTATCCCTTGGACCTTCTTATTGACGATGAAACACAGAAATTGCATCCGAATTTAATACAAATGGCACAATGTCGACTTAAGTACAAGAGGACTGACACTTTCACTTTCTATGATTTGAACCTCTCCTGTGAGTCCAGTTTTAGATTCCGATGCTTCACTTCAGGTTTACTGTATACCTTGCACCTTCTTATTGACGATGAAACACAGAGTTTGCATCCGAATTTAATACAAAAGGCACAATGCCGACTTAAATACAAGAGGACTGACACTCTAACTTTCTATGATTTGAACGTCTCCTGTGAGTCCAGTTTTGGATTTCGATGCTTCACTTCAGGTTTACTGTATCCCTTGGACCTTCTGATTGACGATGAAACACAGAAATTGCATCCGAATTTAATACAAAAGGCACAATGGCGACTTAAGTACAAGAGCACTGACACTCTCACTTTCTATGATTTGAACCTCTCCAGTGAGTGCAGTTTTAGATTCCGATGCTTCACTTCAGGTTTACTGTATACCTTGCACCTTCTTATTGACGATGAAACACAGAGTTTGCATCCGAATTTAATACAAAAGGCACAATGCCGACTTAAATACGAGAGGACTGACACTCTAACTTTCTATGATTTGAACCTCTCCTGTGAGTCCAGTTTTGGATTTCCATGCTTCACTTCAGGTTTACTGTATCCCTTGGACCTTCTGATTGACGAAGAAACACAGAAATTGCATCCGAATTTAATACAAAAGGCACAATTGCGACTTAAGTACAAGAGGGCTGACATTCTAACTTTCTATGATTTGAACCTCTCCTGTGAGTCCAGTTTTGGATTTCCATGCTTCACTTCAGGTTTACTGTATCCCTTGGACCTTCTGATTGACGATGAAACACAGAAATTGCATCCGAATTCAATACAAAAGGCACAATGGCGACTTAAGTACAAGAGGGCTGACATTCTAACTTTCTATGATTTGAACCTCTCCTGTGAGTCCAGTTTTAGAGTCCGATGCTTCACTTCTGGTTTACTGTATACCTTGCGCCTTCTTATTGACGATGAAACACAGAGTTTGCATCCGAATTTAATACAAAAGGCACAATGCCGACTTAAATACAAGAGGACTGACACTCTAACTTTCTATGATTTGAACCTCTCCTGTGAGTCCAGTTTTGGATTTCCATGCTTCACTTCAGGTTTACTGTATCCCTTGGACCTTCTGATTGACGATGAAACACAGAGTTAGCATCCGAATTTAATACAAAAGGCACAATGGTGACTTCAGTACGAGAGGACTGACACTCTCTATTTCTATGATTTGAACCTCTCCTGTGAGTCCAGTTTTGGATTTAAATGCTTCACTTTAGGTTTACTGTATCCCTTGGACCTTCTGATCGACGATGGAACACAGAAATTGCATCCGAATTTAATACAAAAGGCACAATGGCGACTTAAGTACAAGAGGGCTGAAATTCTAACTTTCTATGATTTGAACCTCTCCTGTGAGTCCAGTTTTAGAGTCCGATGCTTCACTTCAGGTTTACTGTATCCCTTGGACCTTCTTATTGACGATGACACACAGAAATTGCACCCGAATTTAATACAAAAGGCACAATACCGACTCAAGTACAAGAGGAGTGATACTCTTACTTTCTATGATCTCAACCTCTCCTGTGAGTCCAGTTTTAGATTCCGATGCTTCACTTTAGGTTTATTGGATCCCTTGGACCTTCTTATTGACGATGAAACCCAGAAATTGCACCTGAATTTAATACAAATGGCACAATGCCGACTTAAGTACAAGAGGACTGACACTCTCACATTCTATGATTTGAACCTCTCCTGTGAGTCCAGATTTAGATTCCGATGTTTCACTTCAGGATTACTGTATCCCTTGGACTTTCTTATTGACGATGAAACACAGAAATTGCATCGGAATTAAATTCAAAACGCACAATGCCGACTTAAGTAAAAGAGGACTGACACTCTCACTTTCTATGATTTGAACCTCTCCTGTGAGTCCAGTCTTAGATTCCGATGCTTCACTCCAGGTTTACTGTATCCCTTGTACCTTCTTATTGACGATGAAACACAGAAATTGCAACGGAATTAAATTAAAAAATCACAATGCCGACTTAACTACAAGAGGACTGACACTCTAACTTTCAATGATTTGAACTTCTTCTGTGAGTCCAGTTTTAGATTCCGATGCCTCACTTCAGGTTTACTGTATCCCTTGGACCTTCTTATTGACGATGAAACACAGAGTTTGCATCCGAAATTAATACAAAAGGCACAATGCCGACTTAAGTACAAGAGGACTGACACTCTAACTTTCTATGATTTGAACCTCTCCTGTGAGTCCAGTTTTAGATTCCGATGATTTACTTAAGGTTTACTGTATCCCTTGGACCTTCTTATTGACGATGAAACACAGAAATTGCATCCGAATTTAATACAAAAGGCACAATACCGAATTAGGTACATGAGGAGAGACACTCTAACTTTCTATGATTTGAATCTCTCCTGTGAGTCCAGTTTTAGATTCCCATGCTTCACTTCAGTTTTACTGTATCCTTTGGACCTTCTTATTGACGATGAAACACAGAAATTGCATCGGAATTAAATCCAAATGGCACAATGCCGACCTAAGTAGAAGAGAACTGACACTCTCACTTTCTATGATTTGAACCTCTCCTGTGAGTCCAGTTTTAGATTCCGATGCTTCACTTCAGGTTTGATGTATCCCTTGGACCTTCTTATTGACGTTGAAACACAGAAAATGCATCCAAATTTGATACAAATGCCACAATGCCGACATAAGTACAAGAGGACTGACACTCTCCCTTTCTATGATTTGAACCTTTCCTGTGAGTCCAGTTTTAGATTCCGATGCTTCACTTCAGGTTTACTGTATACCTTGCACCTTCTTATTGACGATGAAACACAGATATTGCATCCGAATTTAATACAAAAGGCACAATGCCGACTTAAGTATAAGAGGACTGACATTCTAACTTTCTATGATTAGAACCTCTCCTGTGAGTCCTGTTTTAGATTCCGATGCTTCACTTCAGGTTTACTGTATACCTTGCACCTTCTTATTGACGATGAAACACAGAGTTTGCATCCGAATTTAATACAAAAGGCACAATGCCGACTTAAATACAAGAGGACTGACACTCTAACTTTCTATGATTTGAACCTCTCCTGTGAGTATAGTTTTGGATTTCCATGCTTCACTTCAGGTTTACTGTATCCCTTGGACCTTCTGATTGACGATGAAACACAGAAATTGCATCCGAATTTAATACAAAAGGCACAATGGCGACTTAAGTACAAGAGGGCTGACATTCTAACTTTCTATGATTTGAACCTCTCCTGTGAGTCCAGTTTTGGATTTCCATGCTTCACTTCAGGTTTACTGTATCCCTTGGACATTCTGATTGACGATGAAACACAGAAATTGCATCCGAATTTAATACAAAAGGCACAATGGCGACTTAAGTACAAGAGGGCTGACATTCTAACTTTCTATGATTTGAACCTCTCCTGTGAGTCCAGTTTTAGAGTCCGATGCTTCACTTCAGGTTTACTGTATACCTTGCGCCTTCTTATTGACGATGAAACACAGAGTTTGCATCCGAATTTAATACAAAAGGCACTTTGCCGACTTAAATACAAGAGGACTGACACTCTAACTTTCTATGATTTGAACCTCTCCTGTGAGTCCAGTTTTGGATTTCCATGCTTCACTTCAGGTTTACTGTATCCCTTGGACCTTCTGATTGACGATGAAACACAGAGTTTGCATCCGAATTTAATACAAAAGGCACAATGGTGACTTCAGTACGAGAGGACTGACACTCTCACTTTCTATGATTTGAACCTCTCCTGTGAGTCCAGTTTTGGATTTAAATGCTTCACTTTAGGTTAACTGTATCCCTTGGACCTTCTGATTGACGATGAAACACAGAAATTGCATCCGAATTTAATACAAAAGGCACAATGGCGACTTAAGTACAAGAGGGCTGAAATTCTAACTTTCTATGATTTGAACCTCTCCTGTGAGTCCAGTTTTAGAGTCCGATGCTTCACTTCAGGTTTACTGTATCCCTGGGACCTTTCGTATTGACGATGACACACAGAAATTGCAGCCGAATTTAATACAAAAGGCACAATACCGACTCAAGTACAAGAGGAGTGACACTCTTACTTTCTATGATCTCAACATCTCCTGTGAGTCCAGTTTTAGATTCCGATGCTTCACTTTAGGTTTATTGGATCCCTTGGACCTTCTTATTGACGATGAAACCCAGAAATTGCACCTGAATTTAATACAAATGGCACAATGCCGACTTAAGTACAAGAGGACTGACACTCTCACTTTCTATGATTTGAACCTCTTCTGTGAGTGCAGTTTTATATGCCGATGCTTCACTTCAGGTGTACTGTATCCCTTGGACCATCTTATTGACGATGAAACACAGAAATTGCATCGGAATTAAATTCAAAACGCACAATGCCGACTAAAGTCAAAGAGGACTGACACTCTCACTTTCTATGGCTTGAACGTCTCCTGTGAGTCCAGTCTTAGATTCCGATGCTTCACTCCAGGTTTACTGTATCCCTTGGACCTTCTTATTGACGATGAAACACAGAAATTACATCGGAATTAAATTCAAAAATCACAATGCCGACTTAACTACAAGAGGACTGACACTCTAACTTTCTATGATTTGAACTTCTTCTGTGAATCCAGTTTTAGATTCCGATGCTTCACTTCAGGTTTTCTGTATCCCTTGTACCTTCTTATTGACGATGAAACACAGAGTTTGCATCCGAAATTAATACAAAAGGCACAATGCCGACTTAAGTACAAGAGGACTGACACTCTAACTTTCTATGATTTGAACCTCTCCTGTGAGTCCAGTTTTAGATTCCGATTATTTACTTAAGGTTTACTGTATCCCTTGGACCTTCTTATTGACGATAAAACACAGAAATTGCATCCAAATTTAATACAAAAGGCACAATACCGAATTAGGTACAAGAGGAGAGAACTCTAACTTTCTATGATTTGAACCTCTCCTGTGAGTCCAGTTTTGGATTTCCATGCTTCACTTCAGGTTTACTGTATCCCTTGGACCTTCTGATTGACGATGAAACACAGAGTTTGCATCCGAAATTAATACAAAAGGCACAATGGTGACTTCCGTACGAGAGGACTGACACTCTCACTTTCTATGATTTGAACCTCTCCTGAGAGTCCAGTTTTGGATTTAAATGCTTCACTTTAGGTTTACAGTATCCCTTGGACCTTCTGATTGACGATGAAACACAGAAATTGCATCCGAATTTAATACAAAAGGCACAATGGCGACTTAAGTACAAGAGGGCTGAAATTCTAACTTTCTATGATTTGAACCTCTCCTGTGAGTCCAGTTTTAGAGTCCGATGCTTCACTTCAGGTTTACTGTATCCCTTGGACCTTCTTACTGACGATGACACACAGAAATTGCACCCGAATTTAATACAAAAGGTACAATACCGACTCAAGTACAAGAGGAGTGACACTCTTACTTTCTATGATCTCAACCTCTCCTGTGAGTCCAGTTTTAGATTCCGATGCTTCACTTTAGGTTTATTGGATCCCTTGGACCTTCTTATTGACGATGAAACCCAGAAATTGCACCCGAATTTAATACAAATGGCACAATGCCGACTTAAGTACAAGAGGACTGACACTCTCACATTCTATGATTTGAACCTCTCCTGTGAGTCCAGATTTAGATTCCGATGCTTCACTTCAGGATTACTGTATCCCTTGGACTTTCTTATTGACGATGAAACACAGAAATTGCATCGGAATTAAATTCAAAACGCACAATGCCGACTTAAGTAAAAGAGGACTGACACTCTCACTTTCTATGATTTGAACCTCTCCTGTGAGTCCAGTCTTAGATTCCGATGCTTCACTCCAGGTTTACTATATCCCTTGTACCTTCTTATTGACGATGAAACACAGAAATTGCAACGGAATTAAATTAAAAAATCACAATGCCGACTTAACTACAAGAGGACTGACACTCTAACTTTCAATGATTTGAACTCCTTCTGTGAGTCCAGTTTTAGATTCCGATGCCTAACTTCAGGATTACTGTATCCTTAGGACCTTCTTATTGACGATGAAACACAGAGTTTGCATCCGAAATTAATACAAAAGGCACAATGCCGACTTAAGTACAAGAGGACTGACACTCTAACTTTCTATGATTTGAACCTCTCCTGTGAGTCCAGTTTTAGATTCCGATGATTTACTTAAGGTTTACTGTATCCCTTGGACCTTGTTATTGACGATGAAACACAGAAATTGCATCCGAATTTAATACAAAAGGCACAATACCGAATTAGGTACATGAGGAGAGACACTCTAACTTTCTATGATTTGAATCTCTCCTGTGAGTCCAGTTTTAGATTCCCATGCTTCACTTCAGTTTTACTGTATCCTTTGGACCTTCTTATTGACGATGAAACACAGAAATTGCATCGGAATTAAATTCAAATGGCACAATGCCGAACTAAGTAGAAGAGAACTGACACTCTCACTTTCTATGATTTGAACCTCTCCTGTGAGTCCAGTTTTAGATTCCGATGCTTCACTTCAGGTTTGATGTATCCCTTGGACCTTCTTATTGACGATGAAACACAGAAAATGCATCCAAATTTGATACAAATGCCACAATGCCGACATAAGTACAAGAGGACTGACACTCTCCCTTTCTATGATTTGAACCTTTCCTGTGAGTCCAGTTTTAGATTCCGATGCTTCACTTCAGGTTTACTGTATACCTTGCACTTTCTTATTGACGATGAAACACAGATATTGCATCCGAATTTAATACAAAAGGCACAATGCCGACTTAAGTAAAAGAGGACTGACACTCTAACTTTCTATGATTTGACCCTCTCCTGTGAGTCCAGTTTTAGATTCCGATGCTTCACTTCAGGTTTACTGTAACCTTTGGACCTTCTTATTGACGATGAAACACAGAAATTGCATCCGAATTTAATACAAATGGCACAATGTCGACTTAAGTACAAGAGGACTGACACTCTCACTTTCTATGATTTGAACCTCTCCTGTGAGTCCAGTTTTTGATTCCGATGATTCACTTCAGGTTTACTGTATACCTTGCACCTTCTTATTGACGATGGAACACAGAGTTTGCATCCGAATTTAATACAAAAGGCACAATGCCGACTTAAATACAAGAGGACTGACACTCTAACTTTCTATGATTTGAACCTCTCTTGTGAGTCCAGTTTTGGATTCCGATGCTTCACTTCAGGTTTACTGTATCCCTTGGACCTTCTTATTGACGATGAAACACAGAAATAGCATCCGAATTTAATACAAAAGGCACAATGGCGACTTAAGTACAAGAGGACTGACACTCTCACTTTCTATGATTTGAACCTTTCCAGTGAGTCAGGTTTTTTATTCCGATGCTTCACCTCAGGTTTACTGTACCCCTTGGACCTTCTTATTGACGATGAAACACAGAAATTGCATCGGAATTAAATTCAAAACGCACAATGCCGACTTAAGTAAAAGAGGACTGACACTCTCACTTTCTATGATTTGAACCTCTCCTGTGAGTCCAGTCTTAGATTCCGATGCTTCACTCCTGGTTTACTGTATCCCTTGGACCTTCTTATTGACGATGAAACACAGAAATTGCACCGGAATTAAATTCAAAAATCAGAATGCCGACTTAAATACAAGAGGAATGACATTCTAACTTTCTATGATTAGAACCTATCCTGTGAGTCCTGTTTTAGATTCCGATGATTTACTTCAGGTTTACTGTATCCCTTGGACCTTCTTATTGACGATGAAACACAGAAATTGCATCCGAATTTAATACAAAATGCACAATACCGAATTAGGTGCAAGAATAGAGACACTCTACCTTTCTACGATTTGAATCTCTCCTGTGAGTCCAGTTTTAGATTCCGATGCTTCACTTCAGTTTTACTGTATCCTTTGGAACTTCTTATTGACGATGAAACACAGAAATTGCATCGGAATTAAATTCAAATGGCACAATGCCGACCTAAGTAGAAGAGAACTGACACTCTCACTTTCTATGATTTGAACCTCTCCAGTGAGTCCAGTTTTAGATTCCGATGCTTCACTTCAGGTTTGATGTATTCCTTGGACCTTCTTATTGACGATGAAACACAGAAAATGCATCCGAATTTGATACAAATGCCACAATGCCGACATAAGTACAGGAGGACTGACACTCTCCCTTTCTATGATTTGAACCTTTCCTGTGAGTCCAGTTTTAGATTCCGATGCTTCACTTCAGGTTTACTATATACCTTGCACCTTCTTATTGACGATGAAACACAGAAATTGCATCCGAATTTAATACAAAAGGCACAATGCCGACTTAAGCACAAGAGGACTGACATTCTAACTTTCTATGATTAGAACCTCTCCTGTGAGTCCTGTTTTAGTTTCCGATGCTTCACTTCAGGTTTACTGTATTCCTTGGACCTTCTTATTGACAATGAAACACAGAATTAGCATCGGAATTAAATTCAAAAGGCACAATGCCGACTTAAGTAAAAGCGGACTGACACTCTAACTTTCTATGATTTGAATCTCTCCTGTGAGCCCAGTTTTAGATTCCGATTCTTCACTTCAGTTTTACTGTATCCTTTGGAACTTCTTATTGACGATGAAACACTGAAATTGCATCGGAATTAAATTCAAATGGCACAATGCCGACCTAAGTAGAAGAGAACTGACACTCTCACTTTCTATGATTTGAACCTCTCCAGTGATTCCAGTTTTAGATTCCGATGCTTCACTTCAGGTTTGATGTATTCCTTGGACCTTCGTATTGACGATGAAACACAGAGTTTGCATCCGAATGTAATACAAAAGGCACAATGCCGTTTTAAATACAAGAGGACTGACACTCTAACTTTCTATGATTTGAACCTCTCCTGTGAGTCCAGTTTTGGATTTCCATGCTTCACTTCAGGTTTACTGTATCCCTTGGACCTTCTGATTGACGATGAAACACAGAGTTTGCATCCGAATTTAATACAAAAGGCACAATGGTGACTTCAGTACGAGAGGACTGACACTCTCACTTTCTATGATTTGAACCTCTCCTGTGAGTCCAGTTTTGGATTTAAATGCTTCACTTTAGGTTTACTGTATCCCTTGGACCTTCTGATTGACGATGAAACACAGAAATTGCATCCGAATTTAATACAAAAGGCACAATGGCGACTTAAGTACAAGAGGGCTGAAATTCTAACTTTCTATGATTTGAACCTCTCCTGTGAGTCCAGTTTTAGAGTCCGATGCTTCACTTCAGGTTTACTGTATCCCTGGGACCTTCTTATTGACGATGACACACAGAAATTGCACCCGAATTTAATACAAAAGGCACAATGCCGACTTAAGTACAAGAGGACTGACACTCTCACATTCTATGATTTGAACCTCTTCTGTGAGTGCAGTTTTATATGCCGATGCTTCACTTCAGGTGTACTGTATCCCTTGGACCATCTTATTGACGATGAAACACAGAAATTGCATCGGAATTAAATTCAAAACGCACAATGCCGACTTAAGTAAAAGAGGACTGACACTCTCACTTTCTATGGTTTGAACGTCTCCTGTGAGTCCAGTCTTAGATTCCGATGCTTCACTCCAGGTTTACTGTATCCCTTGGACCTTCTTATTGACGATGAAACACAGAAATTACATCGGAATTAAATTCAAAAATCACAATGCCGACTTAACTACAAGAGGACTGACACTCTAACTTTCTATGATTTGAACTTCTTCTGTGAGTCCAGTTTTAGATTCTGATGCTTCACTTCAGGTTTTCTGTATCCCTTGGACCTTCTGATTGACGATGAAACACAGAGTTTGCATCCGAATTTAATACAAAAGGCACAATGGTGACTTCAGTACGAGAGGACTGACACTCTCACTTTCTATGATTTGAACCTCTCCTGTGAGTCCAGTTTTGGATTTAAATGCTTCACTTTAGGTTTACTGTATCCCTTGGACCTTCTGATTGACGATGAAACACAGAAATTGCATCCGAATTTAATACAAAAGGCACAATGGCGACTTAAGTACAAGAGGGCTGAAATTCTAACTTTCTATGATTTGAACCTCTCCTGTGAGTCCAGTTTTAGAGTCCGATGCTTCACTTCAGGTTTACTGTATCCCTTGGACCTTCTTATTGACGATAACACACAGAAATTGCACCCGAATTTAATACAAAAGGCACAATACCGACTCAAGTACAACAGGAGTGACACTCTTACTTTCTATGATCTCAACCTCTCCTGTGAGTCCAGTTTTAGATTCCGATGCTTCACTTTAGGTTTATTGGATCCCTTGGACCTTCTTATTGACGATGAAACCCAGAAATTGCACCTGAATTTAATACAAATGGCACAATACCGACTTAAGTACAAGAGGACTGACACTCTCACATTCTATGATTTGAACCTCTCCTGTGAGTCCAGATTTAGATTCCGATGCTTCACTTCAGGATTACTGTATCCCATGGACTTTCTTATTGACGATGAAACACAGAGATTGCATCGGAATTATATTCAAAACGCACAATGCCGACTTAAGTAAAAGAGGACTGAGACTCTCACTTTCTATGATTTGAACCTCTCCTGTGAGTCCAGTCTTAGATTCCGATGCTTCACTCCAGGTTTACTGTATCCCTTGTACCTTCTTATTGACGATGAAACACAGAAATTGCAACGGAATTAAATTAAAAAATCACAATGCCGACTTAACTACAAGAGGACTGACACTCTAACTTTCAATGATTTGAACTTCTTCTGTGAGTCCAGTTTTAGATTCCGATGCCTCACTTCAGGTTTACTGTATCCCTTGGACCTTCTTATTGACGATGAAACACAGAGTTTGCATCCGAAATTAATACAAAAGGCACAATGCCGACTTAAGTACAAGAGGACTGACACTCCAACTTTCTATGATTTGAACCTCTCCTGTGAGTCCAGTTTTAGATTCCGATGATTTACTTAAAGTTTACTGTATCCCTTGGACCTTCTTATTGACGATGAAACACAGAAATTGAATCCGAATTTAATACAAAAGGCACAATACCGAATTAGGTACATGAGGAGAGACACTCTAACTTTCTATGATTTGAATCTCTCCTGTGAGTCCAGTTTTAGATTCCCATGCTTCACTTCAGTTTTACTGTATCCTTTGGACCTTCTTATTGACGATGAAACACAGAAATTGCATCGGAATTAAATTCAAATGGCACAATGCCGACCTAAGTAGAAGAGAACTGACACTCTCACTTTCTATGATTTGAACCTCTCCTGTGAGTCCAGTTTTAGATTCCGATGCTTCACTTCAGGTTTGATGTATCCCTTGGACCTTCTTATTGACGATGAAACACAGAAAATGCATCCAAATTTGATACAAATGCCACAATGCCGACATAAGTACAAGAGGACTGACACTCTCCCTTTCTATGATTTGAACCTTTCCTGTGAGTCCAGTTTTAGATTCCGATGCTTCACTTCAGGTTTACTGTATACCTTGCACTTTCTTATTGACGATGAAACACAGATATTGCATCCGAATTTAATACAAAAGGCACAATGCCGACTTAAGTACAAGAGGACTGACATTCTAACTTTCTATGATTAGAACCTCTCCTGTGAGTCCTGTTTTAGATTCCGATGCTTCACTTCAGGTTTACTGTATTCCTTGGACCATCTTATTGACAATGAAACACAGAAATAGCAACGGAATTAAATTCAAAAGGCACAATGCCGACTTAAGTAAAAGAGGACTGACACTCTAACTTTCTATGATTTGACCCTCTCCTGTGAGTCCAGTTTTAGATTCCGATGCTTCACTTCAGGTTTACTGTAACCTTTGGACCTTCTTATTGACGATGAAACACAGAAATTGCATCCGAATTTAATACAAATGGCACAATGTCGACTTAAGTACAAGAGGACTGACACTCTCACTTTCTATGATTTGAACCTCTCCTGTGAGTCCAGTTTTTGATTCCGATGATTCACTTCAGGTTTACTGTATACCTTGCACCTTCTTATTGACGATGGAACACAGAGTTTGCATCCGAATTTAATACAAAAGGCACAATGCCGACTTTAATACAAGAGGACTGACACTCTAACTTTCTATGATTTGAACCTCTCTTGTGAGTCCGGTTTTGGATTCCGATGCTTCACTTCAGGTTTACTGTATCCCTTGGACCTTCTTATTGACGATGAAACACAGAAATAGGATCCGAATTTAATACAAAAGCACAATGGCGACTTAAGTACAAGAGGACTGACACTCTCACTTTCTATGATTTGAACCTTTCCAGTGAGTCAAGTTTTTTATTCCGATGCTTCACCTCAGGTTTACTGTACCCCTTGGACCTTCTTATTGACGATGAAACCCAGAAATTGCACCCGAATTTAATACAAATGGCACAATGCCAACTTAAGTAGAAGAGGACTGACACTCTCACATTCTATGATTTGAACCTCTCCTGTGAGTCCAGTTTTAGATTCCGATGCTTCACTTCAGGATTACTGTATCCCTTGGACCTTCTTATTGACGATGAAACACAGAAATTGCATCGGAATTAAATTCAAAACGCACAATGCCGACTTAAGTAAAAGAGGACTGACACTCTCACTTTCTATGATTTGAACCTCTCCTGTGAGTCCAGTCTTAGATTCCGATGCTTCACTCCTGGTTTACTGTATCCCTTGGACCTTCTTATTGACGATGAAACACAGAAATTGCATCCGAATTTAATGCAAAATGCACAATACCGAATTAGGTGCAAGAATAGAGACACTCTACCTTTCTATGATTTGAATCTCTCCTGTGAGTCCAGTTTTAGATTCCGATGCTTCACTTCAGTTTTACTGTATCCTTTGGAACTTCTTATTGACGATGAAACACAGAAATTGCATCGGAATTAAATTCAAATGGCACAATGCCGACCTAAGTAGAAGAGAACTGACACTCTCACTTTCTATGATTTGAACCTCTCCAGTGAGTCCAGTTTTAGATTCCGATGCTTCACTTCAGGTTTGATGTATTCCTTGGACCTTCTTATTGACGATGAAACACAGAAAATGCATCCGAATTTGATACAAATGCCACAATGCCGACATAAGTACAAGAGGACTGACACTCTCCCTTTCTATGATTTGAACCTTTCCTGTGAGTCCAGTTTTAGATTCCGATGCTTCACTTCAGGTTTACTATATACCTTGCACCTTCTTATTGACGATGAAACACAGAAATTGCATCCGAATTTAATACAAAAGGCACAATGCCGACTTAAGCACAAGAGGACTGACATTCTAACTTTCTACGATTAGAACCTCTCCTGTGAGTCCTGTTTTAGTTTCCGATGCTTCACTTCAGGTTTACTGTATTCCTTGGACCTTCTTATTGACAATGAAACACAGAATTAGCATCGGAATTAAATTCAAAAGGCACAATGCCGACTTAAGTAAAAGCGGACTGACACTCTAACTTTCTATGATTTGAACCTCTCCTGTGAGTCCAGTTTTAGATTCCGATGCTTCACTTCAGGTTTACTGTATCCCTTGGACCTTCTCATTGACGATGAAACACAGTAATTGCATCCGAATTTAATACAAAAGGCACAATACCGAATAAGGTACAAGAATAGAGACACTCTAACTTTCTATGATTTGAATCTCTCCTGTGAGCCCAGTTTTAGATTCCGATTCTTCACTTCAGTTTTACTGTATCCTTTGGAACTTCTTATTGACGATGAAACACTGAAATTGCATCGGAATTAAATTCAAATGGCACAATGCCGACCTAAGTAGAAGAGAACTGACACTCTAACTTTCTATGATTTGAACCTTTCCAGTGAGTCAAGTTTTTGATTCCGATGCTTCACTTCAGGTTTACTGTACCCCTTGGACCTTCTTATTGACGATGAAACCCAGAAATTGCACCCGAATTTAATACAAATGGCACAATGCCGACTTAAGTAGAAGAGGACTGACACTCTCACATTCTATGATTTGAACCTCTCCTGTGAGTCCAGTTTTATATTCCGATGCTTCACTTCAGGATTACTGTATCCCTTAGACATTCTTATTGACGATGAAACACAGAAATTGCATCGGAATTAAATTCAAAACGCACAATGCCGACTTAAGTAAAAGAGGACTGACGCTCTCACTTTCTATGATTTGAACCTCTCCTGTGAGTCCAGTGTTAGATTCCGATGCTTCACTCCAGGTTTACTGTATCTTTTGGACTTCCTTATTGACGATGAAACACAGAAATTGCAACGGAATTAAATTCAAAAATCACAATGCCGACTTAACTACAAGAGGACTGACACTCTAACTTTCTATGATTTGAACTTCTTCTGTGAGTCCAGTTTTAGATTCCGATGCTTCACTTCAGGTTTACTGTATCCCTTGGTCCTTCATATTGACGATGAAACACAGAAATTGCATCCGAATTTAATACAAAAGGCACAATACCGAATTAGGTACAAGAATAGAGACACTCTACCTTTCTGTGATTTGAATCTCTCCTGTGAGTCCAGTTTTAGATTCCGATGCTTCACTTCAGTTTTACTGTATCCTTTGGAACTTCTTATTGACGATGAAACACAGAAATTGCATCGGAATTAAATTCAAATGGCACAATGCTGACCTAAGTAGAAGAGAACTGACACTCTCACTTTCTATGATTTGAACCTCTCCAGGGAGTCCAGTTTTAGATTCCGATGCTTCACTTCACGTTTGATGTATCCCTTGGACCTTCTTATTGACGATGAAACACAGAAAATGCATCCGAATTTGATACAAATGCCACAATGCCGACATAAGTACAAGAGGACTGACACTCTCCCTTTCTATGATTTGAACCTTTCCTGTGAGTCCAGTTTTAGATTCCGATGCTTCACTTCAGGTTTACTATATACCTTGCAACTTCTTATTGATGATGAAAGACAGAATTTGCATCCGAATTTAATACAAAAGGCACAATGCCGACTTAAGTACAAGAGGACTGACATTCTAACTTTCTATGATGAGAACCTCTCCTGTGAGTCCTGTTTTAGATTCCGACGCTTCACATCAGGTTTACTGTATTGCTTGGACCTTCTTATTGACAATGAAACACAGAAATAGCATCGGAATTAAATTCAAAAGGCACAATGCCGACTTAAGTAAAAGATGACTGACACTCTTACTTTTTATGATTTGAACCTCTCCTGCGAGTCCAGTTTTTGATTCCGATGATTCACTTCAGGTTTACTGTATACCTTGCACCTTCTTATTGACGATGAAACACAGAGTTTGCATCCGAATTTAATACATATGGCACAATGCCGACTTAAGTACAAGGGGACTGACACTCTCACTTTCTATGATTTGAACCTCTCCTGTGAGTCCAGTTTTAGATTGCGATGATTTACTTAAGGTTTACTGTATCCCTTGGACCTTCTTATTGACGATGAAACACAGAAATTGCATCCGAATTTAATACAAAAGGCACAATACCGAATTAGGTACAAGAGGAGAGACACTCTAACTTTCTATGATTTGAACCTCTCCTGTGAGTCCAGTTTTAGATTCCGATGCTTCACTTCAGGTTTACTGTATCCCTTGGACCTTCTTATTGACGATGAATCACAGAAATTGCATCCGAATTTAAGACAAATGGCATAGTGTCGACTTAAGTACAAGAGGACTGACACTCTCACTTTTTATGATTTGAACCTCTCCTGCGAGTCCAGTTTTAGATTCCGATGCTTCACTTCAGGTTTACTGTATACCTTGCACCTTCGTATTGACGATGAAACACAGAAATTGCATCCGAATGTAATACAAAAGGCACAATACCGACTTAAGTACAAGAGGAATGACATTCTAACTTTTTATGATAATAACCTCTCCTGTGAGTCCAGTTTTAGATTCCAATGCTTCACTTCAGGTTTACTGTATCCCTTGGACCTTCTTATTGACGATGAAACACAGAAATTGCATCCAAATGTAATACAAATGCCACAATGGCGACTTAAGTACAAGAGGACTGACACTCTCACTTTCTATGATTTGAACCTCTTCTGTGAGTGCAGTTTTATATGCCGATGCTACACTTCAGGTGTACTGTATCCCTTGGACCATCTTATTGACGATGAAACACAGAAATTGCATCGGAATTAAATTCAAAACGCACAATGCCGACTTAAGTAAAAGAGGACTGACACTCTCACTTTCTATGGTTTGAACGTCTCCTGTGAGTCCAGTCTTAGATTCCGATGCTTCACTCCAGGTTTACTGTATCCCTTGGACCTTCTTATTGACGATGAAACACAGAAATTACATCGGAATTAAATTCAAAAATCACAATGCCGACTTAACTACAAGAGGACTGACACTCTAACTTTCTATGATTTGAACTTCTTCTGTGAGTCCAGTTTTAGATTCCGATGCTTCACTTCAGGTTTTCTGTATCCCTTGTACCTTCTTATTGACGATGAAACACAGAGTTTGCATCCGAAATTAATACAAAAGGCACAATGCCGACTTAAGTACAAGAGGACTGACACTCTAACTTTCTATGATTTGAACCTCTCCTGTGAGTCCAGTTTTAGATTCCGATTATTTACTTAAGGTTTACTGTATCCCTTGGACCTTCTTATTGACGATAAAACACAGAAATTGCATCCAAATCTAATACAAAAGGCACAATACCGAATTAGGTACAAGAGGAGAGAACTCTAACTTTCTATGATTTGAATCTCTCCTGTGAGTACAGTTTTAGATTCCGATGCTTCACTTCAGTTTTAGTGTATCCTTTGGACCTTCTTATTGACGATGAAACACAGAAATTGCATCGGAATTAAATTCAAATGGCACAATGCCGACCTAAGTAGAAGAGAACTGACACTCTCACTTTCTATGATTTGAACCTCTCCAGTGAGTCCAGTTTTAGATTCCGATGCTTCACTTCAGGTTTGATGTATTCCTTGGACCTTCTTATTGACGATGAAACACAGAAATTGCAACCGAATTTAATACAAAAGGCACAATGCCGACTTAAGTACAAGAGGACTGACTTTCTAACTTTCTATGATTAGAACCTCTCCTGTGAGTCCTGTTTTAGATTCCGATGCTTCACTTCAGGTTTACTGTATTCCTTGGACTTTCTTATTGACAATGAAACACAGAAATAGCATCGGAATTAAATTCAAAAGGCACAATGCCGACTTAAGTAAAAGAGGACTGACACTCTAACTTTCTATGATGTGAACCGCTCCTGTGAGTCCAGTTTTAGATTCCGATGCTTCACTTCAGGTTTACTGTATACCTTGCACCTTCGTATTGACGATGAAACACAGAAATTGCATTTGAATGTAATACAAAAGGCACAATACCGACTTAAGTACAAGAGGAATGACATTCTAACTTTTTATGATTAGAACCTCTCCTGTGAGTCCAGTTTTAGATTCCAATGCTTCACTTCAGGTTTACTGTATCCCTTGGACCTTCTTATTGACGATGAAACACAGAAATTGCATCCAAATTTAATACAAATGCCACAATGGCGACTTAAGTACAAGAGGACTGACACTCTCACTTTCTATGATTTGAACCTTTCCTGTGAGTCAAGTTTTTGATTCCGATGCTTCACTTCAGGTTTACTGTACCCCTTTGACCTTCTTATTGACGATGAAACCCAGAAATTGCACCCGAATTTAATATAAATGGCACAATGCCGACTTAAGTATAAGAGGACTGACACTCTCACTTTCTATGATTTGAACCTCTTCTGTGAGTGCAGTTTTATATGCCGATGCTTCACTTCAGGTTTACTGTATCCCTTGGACCATCTTATTGACGATGAAACACAGAAATTGCATCGGAATTAAATTCAAAACGCACAATGCCGACTTAAGTAAAAGAGGACTGACACTCTCACTTTCTATGATTTGAACCTCTCCTGTGAGTCCACTCTTAGATTCCGATGCTTCACTCCAGGTTTACTGTATCCCTTGGACCTTCTTATTGACGATGAAACACAGAAATTGCATCGGAATTAAATTCAAAAATCACAATGCCGACTTAACTACAAGAGGACTGACACTCTAACTTTCTATGATTTGAACTTCTTCTGTGAGTCCAGTTTTAGATTCCGATGCTTCACTTCAGGTTTTCTGTATCCCTTGTACCTTCTTATTGACGATGAAACACAGAGTTTGCATCCGAAATTAATACAAAAGGCACAATGCCGACTTAAGTACAAGAGGACTGACACTCTAACTTTCTATGATTTGAACCTCTCCTGTGAGTCCAGTTTTAGATTCCGATGATTTACTTAAGGTTTACTGTATCCCTTGGACCTTCTTATTGACGATAAAACACAGAAATTGCATCCAAATTTAATACAAAAGGCACAATACCGAATTAGGTACAAGAGGAGAGAACTCTAACTTTCTATGATTTGAATCTCTCCTGTGAGTACAGTTTTAGGTTCCGATGCTTCACTTCAGTTTTAGTGTATCCTTTGGACCTTCTTATTGACGATTAAACAGAGAAATTGCATCGGAATTAAATTCAAAAGGCACAATGCCGACCTAAGTAGACGAGAGCTGACACTCTCACTTTCTATGATTTGAACCTCTCCTGTGAGTCCAGTTTTAGATTCCGATGCTTCACTTCAGGTTTAATGTATCCCTTGGACCTTCTTATTGACGATGAAACCCAGAAATCGCACCCGAATTTAATACAAATGGCACAATGCCGACTTAAGTACAAGAGGACTGACACTCTCACATTCTATGATTTGAACCTCTCCTGTGAGTCCAGTTTTAGATTCCGATGCTTCACTTCAGGATTACTGTATCCCTTGGCCTTTCTTACTGACGATGAAACACAGAAATTGCATCGGAATTAAATTCAAAACGCACAATGCCGACTTAAGTAAAAGAGGACTGACACTCTCACTTTCTATGATTTGTACCTCTCCTGTGAGTCCAATCTTTGATTCCGATACTTCACTCCAGGTCTACTGTATCCCTTGTACCTTCTTATTGACGATGAAACACAGAAATTGCAACGGAATTAAATTCAAAATACACAATGCCGACCTAAGTAGACGAGAACTGACACTCTCACTGTCTATGATTTGAACCTCTCCTGTGAGTCCATTTTTTGATTCCGATGCTTCACTTCAGGTTTAATGTATCCCTTGGACCTTCTTATTGACGATGAAACACAGTAAATGCATCCGAATTTGATACAAATGCCACAATGCCGACATAAGTAAAGAGGACTGACACTCTCCCTTTCTATGATTTGAACCTTTCCTGTGAGTCCAGTTTTAGATTCCGATGCTTCACTTCAGGTTTACTGTTTACCTTGCACCTTCTTATTGACGATGAAACACAGAAATTGTATCCGAAGTTAATACAAAAGGCACAATGCCGCCTTAAGTACAAGAGGACAGACATTCTAACTTTCTATGATTAGAACCACTCCTGTGAGTCCAGTTTTAGAGTCCGATGCTTCACTTCAGGTTTACTGTATCCCTTGGACCTTCTTATTGACGATGACACACAGAAATTGCACCCGAATTTAATACAAAAGGCACAATACCGACTCAACTACAAGAGGAGTGACACTCTAACTTTCTATGATCTCAACCCCTCCTGTGAGTCCAGTTTTAGATTCCGATGCTTCACTTTAGGTTTACTGTATCCCTTGGACCTTCTTATTGACGATGAAACCCAGAAATAACACCCGAATTTAATACAAATGGCACAATGCCGACTTAAGTACAAGAGGACTGACACTCTCACATTCTATGATTTGAACCTCTCCTGTGAGTCCAGGTTTAGATTCCGATGCTTCACTTCAGGATTACTGTATCCCTTGGACTTTCTTATTGACGATGAAACACAGAAATTGCATCGGAATTAAATTCAAAACGCACAATGCCGACTTAAGTAAAAGAGGACTGACTCTCTCACTTTCTATGATTTGAACCTCTCCTGTGAGTCCAGTCTTAGATTCCGATGCTTCACTCCAGGTTTACTGTATCCCTTGTACCTTCTTATTGACGATGAAACACAGAAATTGCAACGGAATTAAATTCAAAAATCGCAATGCCGACTGAACTACAAGAGGACTGACACTCTAACTTTCTATGATTTGAACTTCTTATGTGAGTCCAGTTTTAGATTCCGATGCCTCACTTCAGGTTTACTGTATCCCTTGGACCTTCTTATTGACGATGAAACACAGAGTTTGCATCCGATTTTAATACAAAAGGCACAATGCAGACTTAAATACAAGAGGACTGACACTCTAACTTTCTATGATTTGAACCTCTCCTGTGAGTCCAGAATTGGATTCCGATGCTTCACTTCAGGTTTACTGTATCCCTTGGACCTTCTTATTGACGATGAAACACAGAAATAGCATCCGAATTTAATACAAAAGGCACAATGGCGACTTAAGTAGAAGAGGACTGACACTCTTACTTTTTATGATTTGAACCTCTCCTGCGAGTCCAGTTTTTGATTCTGATGATTCACTTCAGGTTTACTGTATACCTTGCACCTTCTTATTGACGATGAAACACAGAGTTTGCATCCGAATTTAATACAAAAGGCACAATGCCGACTTAAATACAAGAGGACTGACACTCTAACTTTCTATGATTTGAACCTCTCCTGTGAGTCCGGTTTTGGATTCCGATGCTTCACTTCAGGGTTACTGTATCCCTTGGACCTTCTTATTGACGATGAAACACAGAAATTGCATTCAAATTTAATACAAATGCCACAATGCGGACTTAAGTACAAGAGGACTGACACTCTAACTTTCTATGATTTGAACCTTTCCAGTGAGTCAAGTTTTTGATTCCGATGCTTCACTTCAGGTTTACTGTACCCCTTGGACCTTCTTATTGACGATGAAACCCAGAAATTGCACCCGAATTTAATACAAATGGCACAATGCCGACTTAAGTAGAAGAGGACTGACACTCTCACATTCTATGATTTGAACCTCTCCTGTGAGTCCAGTTTTATATTCCGATGCTTCACTTCAGGATTACTGTATCCCTTAGACCTTCTTATTGACGATGAAACACAGAAATTGCATCGGAATTAAATTCAAAACGCACAATGCCGACTTAAGTAAAAGAGGACTGACGCTCTCACTTTCTATGATTTGAACCTCTCCTGTGAGTCCAGTGTTAGATTCCGATGCTTCACTCCAGGTTTACTGTATCCCTTGGACTTCCTTATTGACGATGAAACACAGAAATTGCAACGGAATTAAATTCAAAAATCACAATGCCGACTTAACTACAAGAGGACTGACACTCTAACTTTCTATGATTTGAACTTCTTCTGTGAGTCCAGTTTTAGATTCCGATGCTTCACTTCAGGTTTACTGTATCCCTTGGTCCTTCATATTGACGATGAAACACAGAAATTGCATCCGAATTTAATACAAAAGGCACAATACCGAATTAGGTACAAGAATAGAGACACTCTACCTTTCTGTGATTTGAATCTCTCCTGTGAGTCCAGTTTTAGATTCCGATGCTTCACTTCAGTTTTACTGTATCCTTTGGAACTTCTTATTGACGATGAAACACAGAAATTGCATCGGAATTAAATTCAAATGGCACAATGCCGACCTAAGTAGAAGAGAACTGACACTCTCACTTTCTATGATTTGAACCTCTCCAGGGAGTCCAGTTTTAGATTCCGATGCTTCACTTCACGTTTGATGTATCCCTTGGACCTTCTTATTGACGATGAAACACAGAAAATGCATCCGAATTTGATACAAATGCCACAATGCCGACATAAGTACAAGAGGACTGACACTCTCCCTTTCTATGATTTGAACCTTTCCTGTGAGTCCAGTTTTAGATTCCGATGCTTCACTTCAGGTTTACTATATACCTTGCAACTTCTTATTGATGATGAAAGACAGAATTTGCATCCGAATTTAATACAAAAGGCACAATGCCGACTTAAGTACAAGAGGACTGACATTCTAACTTTCTATGATGAGAACCTCTCCTGTGAGTCCTGTTTTAGATTCCGACGCTTCACATCAGGTTTACTGTATTGCTTGGACCTTCTTATTGACAATGAAACACAGAAATAGCATCGGAATTAAATTCAAAAGGCACAATGCCGACTTAAGTAAAAGATGACTGACACTCTTACTTTTTATGATTTGAACCTCACCTGCGAGTCCAGTTTTTGATTCCGATGATTCACTTCAGGTTTACTGTATACCTTGCACCTTCTTATTGACGATGAAACACAGAGTTTGCATCCGAATTTAATACATATGGCACAATGCCGACTTAAGTACAAGAGGACTGACACTCTCACTTTCTATGATTTGAACCTCTCCTGTGAGTCCAGTTTTAGATTGCGATGATTTACTTAAGGTTTACTGTATCCCTTGGACCTTCTTATTGACGATGAAACACAGAAATTGCATCCGAATTTAATACAAAAGGCACAATACCGAATTAGGTACAAGAGGAGAGACACTCTATCTTTCTATGATTTGAATCTCTCCTGTGAGTCCAGTTTTTGATTCCGATGCTTCACTTCAATTTAACTGTATCCTTTGGACCTTCCTATTGATGATGAAACACAGAAATTGCATCGGAATTAAATTCAAAAGGCACAATGCCGACCTAAGTAGAAGAGAACTGACACTCTCACTTTCTATGATTTGAACCTCTCCTGTGAGTCCAGTTTTAGATTCCGATGCTTCACTTCAAGTTTAGTGTATCCCTTGGACCTTCTTATTGACGATGAAACACAGTAAATGCATCCGAATTTGATACAAATGCCACAATGCCGACATAAGTAAAGAGGACTGACACTCTCCCTTTCTATGATTTGAACCTTTCCTGTGAGTCCAGTTTTAGATTCCGATGCTTCACTTCAGGTTTACTGTTTACCTTGCACCTTCTTATTGACGATGAAACACAGAAATTGTATCCGAAGTTAATACAAAAGGCACAATGCCGCCTTAAGTACAAGAGGACTGACATTCTAACTTTCTATGATTAGAACCACTCCTGTGAGCCCAGTTTTAGAGTCCGATGCTTCACTTCAGGTTTACTGTATCCCTTGGACCTTCTTATTGACGATGACACACAGAAATTGCACCCGAATTTAATACAAAAGGCACAATACCGACTCAAGTACAAGAGGAGTGACACTCTAACTTTCTATGATCTCAACCCCTCCTGTGAGTCCAGTTTTAGATTCCGATGCTTCACTTTAGGTTTACTGTATCCCTTGGACCTTCTTATTGACGATGAAACCCAGAAATTGCACCCGAATTTAATACAAATGGCACAATGCCGACTTAAGTACAAGAGGACTGACACTCTCACATTCTATGATTTGAACCTCTCCTGTGAGTCCAGGTTTAGATTCCGATGCTTCACTTCAGGATTACTGTATCCCTTGGACTTTCTTATTGACGATGAAACACAGAAATTGCATCGGAATTAAATTCAAAACGCACAATGCCGACTTAAGTAAAAGAGGACTGACTCTCTCACTTTCTATGATTTGAACCTCTCCTGTGAGTCCAGTCTTAGATTCCGATGCTTCACTCCAGGTTTACTGTATCCCTTGTACCTTCTTATTGACGATGAAACACAGAAATTGCAACGGAATTAAATTCAAAAATCGCAATGCCGACTGAACTACAAGAGGACTGACACTCTAACTTTCTATGATTTGAACTTCTTATGTGAGTCCAGTTTTAGATTCCGATGCCTCACTTCAGGTTTACTGTATCCCTTGGACCTTCTTATTGACGATGAAACACAGAGTTTGCATCCGATTTTAATACAAAAGGCACAATGCAGACTTAAATACAAGAGGACTGACACTCTAACTTTCTATGATTTGAACGTCTCCTGTGAGTCCAGTTTTGGATTCCGATGCTTCACTTCAGGTTTACTGTATCCCTTGGACCTTCTTATTGACGATGAAACACAGAAATAGCATCCGAATTTAATACAAAAGGCACAATGGCGACTGAAGTAGAAGAGGACTGACACTCTTACTTTTTATGATTTGAACCTCTCCTGCGAGTCCAGTTTTTGATTCCGATGATTCACTTCAGGTTTACTGTATACCTTGCACCTTCTTATTGACGATGAAACACAGAGTTTGCATCCGAATTTAATACAAAAGGCACAATGCCGACTTAAATACAAGAGGACTGACACTCTAACTTTCTATGATTTGAACCTCTCCTGTGAGTCCGGTTTTGGATTCCGATGCTTCACTTCAGGGTTACTGTATCCCTTGGACCTTCTTATTGACGATGAAACACAGAAATTGCATTCAAATTTAATACAAATGCCACAATGCGGACTTAAGTACAAGAGGACTGACACTCTCACTTTCTATGATTTGAACCTTTCCAGTGAGTCACGTTTTTGATTCCGATGCTTCACTTCAGGTTTACTGTACCCCTTGGACCTTCTTATTGACGATGAAACCCAGAAATTGCACCCGAATTTAATACAAATGGCACAATGCCGACTTAAGTAGAAGAGGACTGACACTCTCACATTCTATGATTTGAACCTCTCCTGTGAGTCCAGTTTTATATTCCGATGCCTCACTTCAGGATTACTGTATCCCTTAGACCTTCTTATTGACGATGAAACACAGAAATTGCATCGGAATTAAATTCAAAACGCACAATGCCGACTTAAGTAAAAGAGGACTGACGCTCTCACTTTCTATGATTTGAACCTCTCCTGTGAGTCCAGTGTTAGATTCCGATGCTTCACTCCAGGTTTACTGTATCCCTTGGACTTCCTTATTGACGATGAAACACAGAAATTGCAACGGAATTAAATTCAAAAATCACAATGCCGACTTAACTACAAGAGGACTGACACTCTAACTTTCTATGATTTGAACTTCTTCTGTGAGTCCAGTTTTAGATTCCGATGCTTCACTTCAGGTTTACTGTATCCCTTGGTCCTTCATATTGACGATGAAACACAGAAATTGCATCCGAATTTAATACAAAAGGCACAATACCGAATTAGGTACAAGAATAGAGACACTCTACCTTTCTATGATTTGAATCTCTCCTGTGAGTCCAGTTTTAGATTCCGATGCTTCACTTCAGTTTTACTGTATCCTTTGGAACTTCTTATTGACGATGAAACACAGAAATTGCATCGGAATTAAATTCAAATGGCACAATGCCGACCTAAGTAGAAGAGAACTGACACTCTCACTTTCTATGATTTGAACCTCTCCAGGGAGTCCAGTTTTAGATTCCGATGCTTCACTTCAGGTTTGATGTATCCCTTGGACCTTCTTATTGACGATGAAACACAGAAAATGCATCCGAATTTGATACAAATGCCACAATGCCGACATAAGTACAAGAGGACTGACACTCTCCCTTTCTATGATTTGAACCTTTCCTGTGAGTCCAGTTTTAGATTCCGATGCTTCACTTCAGGTTTACTATATACCTTACAACTTCTTATTGACGATGAAAGACAGAATTTGCATCCGAATTTAATACAAAAGGCACAATGCCGACTTAAGTACAAGAGGACTGACATTCTAACTTTCTATGATGAGAACCTCTCCTGTGAGTCCTGTTTTAGATTCCGATGCTTCACATCAGGTTTACTGTATTGCTTGGACCTTCTTATTGACAATGAAACACAGAAATAGCATCGGAATTAAATTCAAAAGGCACAATGCCGACTTAAGTAAAAGATGACTGACACTCTAACTTTCTATGATTTGAACCTCTCCTGTGAGTCCAGTTTTAGATTCCGATGCTTCACTTCAGGTTTACTGTATACCTTGCACCTTCTTATTGACGATGAAACACAGAGTTTGCATCCGAATTTAATACAAAAGGCACAATGCCGACTTAAATACAAGAGGACTGACACTCTAATTTTCTATGATTTGAACCTGTCCTGTGAGTCCAGTTTTGGATTCCGATGCTTCACTTCAGGTTTACTGTATCCCTTGGACCTTCTTATTGACGATGAAACACAGAAATAGCATCCGAATTTAATACAAAAGGCACAATGGCGACATCAGTACAAGAGGACTGCCACTCTCACTTTTTATGATTTGAACCTCTCCTGCGAGTCCAGTTTTAGATTCCGATGCTTCACTTCAGGTTTACTGTATACCTTGCACCTTCGTTTGACGATGAAACACAGAAATTGCATCCGAATGTAATACAAATGGCACAATGCCGACTTAAGTACAAGAGGAATGACATTCTAACTTTCTATGATTAGAACATCTCCTGTGAGTCCAGTTTTAGATTCCAATGCTTCCCTTCAGGTTTACTGTATCCCTTGGACCTTCTTATTGACAATGAAATACAGAAATAGCATCGGAATTGAATTGACAAGGCACAATGCCGACTTAAGTAAAAGAGGACTGACACTCTAACTTCCTATGATTTGAACCTCTCCTGTGAGTCCAGTTTTAGATTCCGAGGCACCACTTCAGGTTTACTGTATCCCTTAGACCTTCTTATTGACGATGACACACAGAAATTGCACCCGAATTTAATACAAAAGGCACAATACCGACTCAAGTACAAGGGGAGTGGCACTCTAACTTTCTATGATTTCAACCTGTCCTGTGAGTCCAGTTTTAGATTCCGATGCTTCACTTTAGGTTTGTTGTATCCCTTGGACCTTCTTATTGACGATGAAACACAGAAATTGCCTCCAAATTTAATACAAATGCCACAATGCCGACTTAAGTACAAGAGGACTGACACTCTCACTTTCAACGATTCGAACCTTTCCAGTGAGTCAAGTTTATGATTCCGATGCTTCACTTCAGGTTTACTGTACCCCTTGGACCTTCTTATTGACGATGAAACCCAGAAATTGCACCCGAATTTAATACATATGGCACAATGCCGACTTAAGTACAAGAGGACTGACACTCTCACTTTCTATGATTTGAACCTCTCCTGTGAGTCCAGTTTTAGATTGCGATGATTTACTTAAGGTTTACTGTATCCCTTGGACCTTCTTATTGACGATGAAACACAGAAATTGCATCCGAATTTAATACAAAAGGCACAATACCGAATTAGGTACAAGAGGAGAGACACTCTATCTTTCTATGATTTGAATCTCTCCTGTGAGTCCAGTTTTTGATTCCGATGCTTCACTTCAATTTAACTGTATCCTTTGGACCTTCCTATTGATGATGAAACACAGAAATTGCATCGGAATTAAATTCAAAAGGCACAATGCCGACCTAAGTAGAAGAGAACTGACACTCTCACTTTCTATGATTTGAACCTCTCCTGTGAGTCCAGTTTTAGATTCCGATGCTTCACTTCAAGTTTAGTGTATCCCTCGGACCTTCTTATTGACGATGAAACACAGAAAATGCATCCGAATTTGGTACAAATGCCACAATGCCGACATAAGTACAAGAGGACTGACACTCTCCATTTCTATGATTTTAACCTTTCCTGTGAGACCAGTTATAGATTCCGATGCTTCACTTCTGGTTTACTGTATACCTTGCACCTTCATATTGACGATGAAACACAGAAATTGCATCCGAATTTAATACAAAAGGCACAATGCCGACTTAAGTACAAGAGGACTGACATTCTAACTTTCTATGATTAGAACCTCTCCTGTGAGTCCTGTTTTAGATTCCGATGCTTCACTTCAGGTTTACTGTATCCGTTGGACCTTCTTATTGACAATGAAACACAGAAATAGCAACGGAATTAAATTCAAAATGCACAATGCCGACTTAAGTAAAAGAGGACTGACACTCTCACTTTCTATGATTTGAACCTCTCCTGTGAGTCCAGTTTTAGATTCCGATGCTTCACTTAAGGTTTACTGTACCCCTTGGACTTTCTTATTGACGATGAAACACAGAAATTGCATCCGAATTTAATACAAATGGCACAATGTCGACTTAAGTACAAGAGGACTGACACTCTCACTTTCTATGATTTGAACCTCTCCTGTGAGTCCAGTTTTAGATTCCGATGCTTCACTTCAGGTTTACTGTATACCTTGCACCTTCTTATTGACGATGAAACACAGAGTTTGCATCCGAATTTAATACAAAAGGCACAATGCCGACTTAAATACAAGAGGACTGACACTCTAATTTTCTATGATTTGAACCTGTCCTGTGAGTCCAGTTTTGGATTCCGATGCTTCACTTCAGGTTTACTGTATCCCTTGGACCTTCTTATTGACGATGAAACACAGAAATAGCATCCGAATTTAATACAAAAGGCACAATGGCGACATCAGTACAAGAGGACTGACACTCTCACTTTTTATGATTTGAACCTCTCCTGCGAGTCCAGTTTTAGATTCCGATGCTTCACTTCAGGTTTACTGTATACCTTGCACCTTCGTTTGACGATGAAACACAGAAATTGCATCCGAATGTAATACAAATGGCACAATGCCGACTTAAGTACAAGAGGAATGACATTCTAACCTTCTATGATTAGAACCTATCCTCTGAGTCCAGTTTTAGATTTCAATGCTTCACTTCAGGTTTACTGTATCCCTTGGACCTTCTTATTGACAATGAAATACAGAAATAGCATCGGAATTGAATTGAAAAGGCACAATGCCGACTTAAGTAAAAGAGGACTGACACTCTAACTTCCTATGATTTGAACCTCTCCTGTGAGTCCAGTTTTAGATTCCGAGGCACCACTTCAGGTTTACTGTATCCCTTAGACCTTCTTATTGACGATGACACACAGAAATTGCACCCGAATTTAATACAAAAGGCACAATACCGAATTAGGTACAAGAGGAGAGACACTCTATCTTTCTATGATTTGAATCTCTCCTGTGAGTCCAGTTTTTGATTCCGATGCTTCACTTCAATTTAACTGTATCCTTTGGACCTTCCTATTGATGATGAAACACAGAAATTGCATCGGAATTAAATTCAAAAGGCACAATGCCGACCTAAGTAGAAGAGAACTGACACTCTCACTTTCTATGATTTGAACCTCTCCTGTGAGTCCAGTTTTAGATTCCGATGCTTCACTTCAAGTTTAGTGTATCCCTCGGACCTTCTTATTGACGATGAAACACAGAAAATGCATCCGAATTTGGTACAAATGCCACAATGCCGACATAAGTACAAGAGGACTGACACTCTCCCTTTCTATGATTTGAACCTCTCCTGTGAGTCCAGTTTCAGATTCTGATGCTTCACTTTAGGTTTACTGTATCCCTCGGACCTCCTTATTGACGATGAAACACAGAAATTGCATCGGAATTTAATACAAAAGGCACAATGCCGACTTAAGTAAAAGATGACTGACACTCTGACATTCTATGATTTGAATCTCTCCTGTGGGTCCAGTTTTTGATTCTGATGCTTCACTTCAGGTTTACTGTTTCCCTTGGAACTTCTTATTGACGATGAAACACAGAATTTGCATCGGAATTAAATTCAAAACGCACAATGCAGAGTTAAGTACAAGAGGAATGACACTCTAACTTTCTATGATTTGAACATCTCCTGTGAGTCCAGTTTTAGATTCCGATGCTTTAACTAAGGTTTACTGTATCCCTTGGACCTTCTTATTGATGATGAAACACAGAAATTGCATCCGAATTTAATACAAAAGGCACAATACCGACTCAAGTACAAGAGGAGTGACACTCTATCTTTCAATGATTTGAATCTCTCCTGTGAGTCCAGTCTTAGATTCCGATGCTTCACTTCAGGTTTACTGTTTCCCTTGGACCTTCTTATTGGCGATGAAACAGAAATTGCATCGGAATTAAATTCAAAAGGCACAATGCCGATAAGTAGAAGAGGACTGACACTCTCACTTTCTATGATTTGAACCTCTCCTGTGAGTCCAGTTTTAGATTCCGATGCTTCACTTCAGGTTTTCTGTATACCTTGCACCTTTTTATTGACGATGAAACATAGAAATTGCATCGGAATTTAATACAAAAGGCACAATGCCGACTTAAGTAAAAGAGGACTGACACTCTAACTTTCTGTGATTTGAACCTCTCCTGTGAGTCCAGTTTTAGATTCCGATGCTTCACTTCAGGTTTATTGTATCCCTTGGACATTCTTATTGACGATGAAACACAGAAATTGCATCCGAATTCAATACAATTGCCACAATGCCGACTTAAGTACAAGAGGACTGACACTCTCACTTTCTATGATTTGAACCTTTCCTGTGAGTCCAGTTTTTGATTCCGATGCTTCACTTCAGGTTTCCTGTATCCCTTGGACCTTCTTATTGACGATGAAACACAGAATTTGCATCGGAATTAAATTCTAAACGCACAATGCCGACTTAAGTAAAAGAGGACTGACACTCTCATTTTCTATGATTTGAACCTCTCCTGTGAGTCCAAACTTAGATTCCAATGCTTCATTCCAGGTTTACTGTATCCCTTGGACCTTCTTATTGACAATGAAACACAGAAATTGCATCGGAATTAAATTCAAAAATCACAATGCAGAGTTAAGTACAAGAGGAATGACACTTTAACTTTTTTGATTTGAACCTCTCCTGTGAGTCCAGTTTTAGATTCCGATGCTTTACTTATGGTTTACTGTATCCCTTGGACCTTCTTATTGATGATGAAACACAGAAATTGCATCCGAATTTATTACAAAATGCACAATACCAACTTAAGTACAAGAGGAGTGACACTCTAGCTTTCTATGATTTGAATCTCTCCTGTGAGTTCAGTTTTTGATTCCGATGCTTCACTTCAGGTTTACTATATCCTTTGAACCTTCTTATTGACGATGAAACACAGAAATTGCATCGGAATTAAATTCAAAAGGCACAATGCCGACCTAAGTAGAAGAGGACTGACACTCTCACTTTCTATGATTTGAACCTCTCCTGTGAGTCCAGTTTTAGATTCCGATGCTTCACTTCAGGTTTACTGTATCCCTTGGACCTTCTTATTGACGATGAAACACAGAAATTGCACCCGAATTTAATACAAATAGCACAATGCCGACTTAAGTACAAGAGGACTGACACTCTCACTTTGTATGATTTGAACCTCTCCTGTGAGTCCAGTTTGAGATTCCGAAGCTTCACTTCAGGTTTACTGTATCCCTCGGACCTTCTTAAGGACGATGAAACACAGAAATTGCATCCGAATTTAATACAAAAAGCACAATGGCGACTTAAGTACAAGACTACTGACACTCTCACTTTCTATGATGTGAACCTCTCCTGTGAGTCCAGTTTCAGATTCCGATACTTCACTTCAGGTTTACCGCATCCCTTTCACCTTTTTATTGACGATGAAACACAGAAATTGCATCGGAATTAAATTCAAAATGCACAATACCGACTTAACTACAAGAGGACTGCCACTCTCACTTTCTATGATTTGAACCTCTCCTATGAGTCCAGTTTTAGATCCCGATGCTTCACTTCAGGTTTACTGTTTCCCTTGCACCTTCTTATTGACGATGAAACACAGAGTTTCCATCCAAATTTATTACAAAAGGTACAATGCCGACTTAAGTACAAGAGGACTGACACTCTTACATTCTATGATTTGAACCTCTCCTGTGAGTCCAGTTTTTGATTCCGATGTTTCACTTCAGTTTTACTGTATTCCTTGGACCTTCTTATTGACTATGAAACACAGGAATTGCATCCGAATTTAATACAAATGGCACAATGCCAACTTAAGTACAAGAGGACTGACACTCTCTCTTTCTATGATTTGGACCTCTCCTGTGAGTCCGGTTTTAAATTCCGATGCTTCACTTCAGGTTTACTGTATACCTTGGACCTTATTATTGACGATGAAACAGAAATTGCAACGGAATTAAATTCAAAAGGCACAATGCCGATAAGTAGAAGAGGACTGACACTCTCACTTTCTATGATTTGAACATCTCCTGTGAGTCCAGTTTTAGATTCCGATGCTTCACTACAGGTTTACTGTATACCTTGCACCTTTTTATTGACGATGAAACATAGAAATTGCATCGGAATTTAATACAAAAGGCACAATGCCGACTTAAGTACAAGAGGACTGACACTCTAACTTTCTGTGATTTGAACCTCTCCTATGAGTCCAGTTTTAGATTCCGATGCTTCACTTCAGGTTTATTGTATCCCTTGGCCATTCTTATTGACGATGAAACACAGAAAGTGCATCCGAATTCAATACAAATGCCACAATTCCGACTTAAGTACAAGAGGACTGACACTCTCACTTTCTATGATTTAAACCCCTCCTGTGAGTCCACTTTTTGATTCCGATGCTTCACTTCAGGTTTACTGTATCCCTTGGACCTTCTTATTGACGATGAAACACAGAACTTGCATCGGAATTAAATTCAAAACGCACAATGCCGACTTAAGTAAAAGAGCACTGACACTCTCATTTTCTATGATTTGAACCTCTCCTGTGAGTCCAGTCTTAGATTCCAATGCTTCAATCCAGGTTTACAGTATCCCTTGGACCTTCTGATTGACGATGAAACACAGAAATTGCATCGGAATTAAATTCAAAAATCACAATGCAGAGTTAAGTACAAGACGAATGACACATTAACTTTTTTGATTTGAACCTCTCCTGTGAGTCCAGTTTTTGATTCCGATGCTTCACTTCAGGTTTACTGTATCCCTTGGACACTCTTATTGACGATGAAACATAGAAATTGCACCCGAATTTAATACAAATGGCACAATACCGACTTAAGTACAAGAGGACTGACACTCTCACTTTCTATGATTTGAACCTTTCCTGTGAGGTCAGTTTCAGATTCTGATTCATCACTTCAGATTTACTGTATCCCTTGGACCTTTCTAATTGACGATGAAACACAGAGTTTGCATCCGAATTTAATACAAAAGTCACAATGCCGACTTAAGTACAAAAGGACTGACACTCTAACTTTCTATGATTTGAACCACTCCTGTGAGTCCAGTTTGAGATTCCGAAGCTTTACTTCAGGTTTACTGTATCCCTTGGACCTTCTTATTGACGATGAAACACAGAAATTGCACCCGAATTTAATACAAATGGCACAATACCGACTTAAGTACAAGAGGACTGACACTCTCACTTTCTATGATGTGAACCTTTCCTGTGAGGTCAGTTTCAGATTCCGATTCATCACTTCAGATTTACTGTATCCCTTGGACCTTTCTAATTGACGATGAAACACAGAGTTTGCATCCGAATTTAATACAAAAGTCACAATGCCGACTTAAGTACAAAAGGACTGACACTCTAACTTTCTATGATTTGAACCACTCCTGTGAGTCCAGTTTGAGATTCCGAAGCTTCACTTCAGGTTTACTGTATCCCTTGGACCTTCTTATTGACGATGAAACACAGAAATTACATCCGAAAGTAATACAAAAGGCACAATGACGACTGAAGTACAAGACTACTGACACTCTCACTTTTTATGATGTGAACCTCTCCTGTGAGTCCAGTTTGAGGTTCCGATACTTCACTTCAGGTTTACTGCATACCTTGCACCTTCTTATTGACGATGAAACACAGAAATTGCATCGGAATTAAATTCAAAATGCACAATACCGACTTAACTACAAGAGGACTGCCACTCTCACTTTCTATGATTTGAACCTCTCCTATGAGTCCAGTTTTAGATTCCGATGCTTCACTTCAGGTTTAGTGTATCCCTTGGACCTTCTTATTGACGATGAAACACAGAAATTACATCCGAAATTAATACAAAAGGCACAATGACGACTGAAGTACAAGACTACTGACACTCTCACTTTTTATGATGTGAACCTCTCCTGTGAGTCCAGTTTGAGGTTCCGATACTTCACCTCAGGTTTACTGTTTCCCTTGGACCATTTTGGTGACGATGAAACACAGAGTTTGCATCCAAATTTAATGCAAAAGCCACAATGCCGACTTAAATAAAAGAGGACTAACACTATAACTTTCTATGATTTGAACCTCTCCTTTGAGTCCAGTTTTAGATTCCGATGCTTCACTTCAGGTTTACTGTATCCCTTGGACCTTCTTATTGAGAATGGAACACAGAAATTGCATCCGAATATAATACAAATGGCACAATGTCGACTTATGTACAAGAGGACTGACACTCTCACTTTCTATGATTTGAAGCTCTCCCGTGATTCCAGTTTTAGATTCCGATGCTTCACTTTAGGTTTACTGTATCCCTTGGACCTTCCTATTGGCGATGAAACACAGAAATTGCATCAGAATTTATTACAAAAGGCACAATGCCGACTTAAGTAAAAGAGGACTGACACTCTAACATTCTATGATTAGAACCTCTCCTGCGAGTGCAGTTTTAGATTCTGATGCTTCACTTAAGGTTTACTGTATCCCTTGGACCTTCTTATTGACGATGAAACACATAAATTGCATCCGAATTTAATACAAAAGGCACAATACCGACTCAAGTACAAGAGGAGTGACACTCTAACTATCAATGGTTTGAATCTCTCCTGTGAGTCCAGTTTTAGACTCCGATGCTTCACTTCAGGGTTACTATATCCCTTGGACCTTCTTAATGACGATGAAACACAGAAATTGCATCGGAATTAAATTCAAAAGACACAATGCCGACTTAAGTAGAAGAGGACTGACACTCTCACTTTCTATGATTTGAACCTCTCCTGTGAGTCCAGTTTTTGATTCCGATGCTTCACCTCAGGTATACTGTATCCCTTGGATCTTCTTATTGACGATGAAACACAGAAAATGCATCCGAATTTAATACAAAAATCACAATGGCGACTTAAGTACAAGAGGACTGACACTCTCACATTCTATGATCTGAACCTCTTCTGTGAGTCCAGTTTTAGATTCCGATGCATCACTTCAGTTTTACTGTATCCCTTGGACCTTCTTATTGACGATGAAACAAAGAAATTTCATCCGAATTTAATATAAATGCAACAATGCCGACTTAAGTACAAGAGGACTGACATTCTAACTTTCTATGATTTGAAACTCTCCTGTGAGTCCAGTTTCAGATTCCGATGCATCACCTCAGGTTTACTGTATCCCTTGGACCTTCTAATTGACGATGAAGCACAGAGTTTGCATCCAAATTTAATACAAAAGGTTCAATGCCGACTTAAGTACAAGAGGACTGACACTCTTACTTTATATGATTTGAACCTCTCCTGTGAGTCCAGTTTTAGATTCCGATGTTTCACTTCAGGTTTACTGTATTCCTTGGACCTTCTTATTGACTATGAAACAGAGGAATTGCATCCGAATTTAATACAAATGGCACAATGCCAACTTAAGTACAAGAGGACTAACCTTCTAACTTTCTATGATTTGAACCTCTCCTGTGAGTCCAGTTTTAGATTCCGATGATTCACTTCAGGTTTAGTGTATCCCTTGGACCTTCTTATTGACGATGAAACACAGAGTTTGATTCCGAAATTAATACAAAAGGCACAATGCCGACTTAAGTACAAGAGGACTGACACTCTAACTTTCTATGATTTGAACCTCTCTTGTGAGTCCAGTTTTAGATTCCGATGTTTCACTTCAGGTTTACTGTATTCCTTGGACCTTCTTATTGACTATGAAACACAGGAATTGCATCCGAATTTAATACAAATAGCACAATGCCAACTTAAGTACAAGAGGACTGACACTCTCTCTTTCTATGATTTGAACATCTCCTGTGAGTCCGGTTTTAAATTCCGATGCTTCACTTCAGGTTTACTGTATACGTTGCACCTTCTTATTGACGATGAAACATAGAAATTGCATCGGAATTTAATGCAAACGCCACAATGCCGACTTAAATAAAAGAGGACTAACACTCTAACTTTCTATGATTTGAACCTCTCCTGTGAGTACAGTTTTAGAGTCGGATGCTTCACTTCAGGTTTACTGTATCCCTTGGACCTTCTCATTGACGATGAAACACAGAAATTGCATCAGAGTTTAATACAAAAGGCACAATGCCGACTTAAGTAAAAGAGGACTGACACTCTAACATTCTATGATTAGAACCTCTCCTGCGAGTGCAGTTTTAGATTCCGATGCTTCACTTAAGGTTTACTGTACCCCTTGGACCTTCTTATTGACGATGAAACACATAAATTGCATCCGAATTTAATACAAAAGGCACAATACCGACTCAAGTACAAGAGGAGTGACACTCTAACTTTCAATGATTTGAATCTCTCCTGTGAGTCTAGTTTTAGACTCCGATGCTTCACTTCAAGGTTACTGTATCCCTTGGACCTTCTTAATGACGATGAAACACAGAAATTGCATCGGAATTAAATTCAAAAGACACAATGCCGACTTAAGTAGAAGAGGACTGACACTTCCACTTTCTATGATTTGAACCTCTCCTGTGAGTCCAGTTTTTGATTCCGATGCTTCACCTCAGGTATACTGTATCCCTTGGATCTTCTTATTGACGATGAAACACAGAAATTGCATCCGAATTTAATACAAAAATCACAATGGCGACTTAAGTACAAGAGGACTGACACTCTCACTTTCTATGATCTGAACCTCTTCTGTGAGTCCAGTTTTAGATTCCGATGCATCACTTCCGTTTTACTGTATCCCTTGGACCTTCTTATTGACGATGAAACAAAGAAATTTCATCCGAATTTAATACAAATGCAACAATGCCGACTTAAGTACAAGAGGACTGACATTCTAACTTTCTATGAATTGAAACTCTCCTGTGAGTCCAGTTTCAGATTCCGATGCATCACTTCAGGTTTACTGTATCCCTTGGACCTTCTAATTGACGATGAAGCACAGAGTTTGCATCCAAATTTAATACAAAAGGTACAATACCGACTTAAGTACAAGAGGACTGACACTCTTACTTTATATGATTTGAACCTCTCCTGTGAGTCCAGTTTTAGATTCCGATGTTTCACTTCAGGTTTACTGTATTCCTTGGACCTTCTTATTGACTATGAAACACAGGAATTGCATCCGAATTTAATACAAATGGCACAATGCCAACTTAAGTACAAGAGGACTAACCTTCTAACTTTCTATGATTTGAACCTCTCCTGTGAGTCCAGTTTTAGATTCAGATGCTTCACTTCAGGTTTAGTGTATCCCTTGGACCTTCTTATTGACGATGAAACACAGAGTTTGATTCCGAAATTAATACAAAAGGCACAATGCCGACTTAAGTACAAGAGGACTGACACTCTAACTTTCTATGATTTGAACCTCTCTTGTGAGTCCAGTTTTAGATTCCGATGTTTCACTTCAGGTTTAGTGTATTCCTTGGACCTTCTTATTGACTATGAAACACAGGAATTGCATCCGAATTTAATACAAATAGCACAATGCCAACTTAAGTACAAGAGGACTGACACTCTCTCTTTCTATGATTTGAACCTCTCCTGTGAGTCCGGTTTTAAATTCCGATGCTTCACTTCAGGTTTACTGTATACGTTGCACCTTCTTATTGACGATGAAACATAGAAATTGCATCGGAATTTAATGCAAACGGCACAATGCCGACTTAAATAAAAGAGGACTAACACTCTAACTTTCTATGATTTGAACCTCTCCTGTGAGTACAGTTTTAGATTCGGATGCTTCACTTCAGGTTTACTGTATCCCTTGGACCTTCTCATTGACGATGAAACACAGAAATTACATCAGAATTTAATACAAAAGGCCCAATGCCGACTTAAGTAAAAGAGGACTGACACTCTAACATTCTATGATTAGAACCTCTCCTGCGAGTGCAGTTTTAGATTCCGATGCTTCACTTAAGGTTTACTGTACCCCTTGGACCTTCTTATTGACGATGAAACACATAAATTGCATCCGAATTTAATACAAAAGGCACAATACCGACTCAAGTACAAGAGGAGTGACACTCTAGCTTTCAATGATTTGAATCTCTCCTGTGAGTCTAGTTTTAGACTCCGATGCTTCACTTCAGGGTTACTGTATCCCTTGGACCTTCTTAATGACGATGAAACACAGAAATTCCATCGGAATTAAATTCAAAAGGCACAATGCCGACTTAAGTAGAAGAGGACTGACACTCTCACTTTCTATGATTTGAACCTCTCCTGTGAGTCCAGTTTTAGATTCCGAAACTTCACTTCAGGTTTACTGTATCCCTTGGATCTTCTTATTGACGATGAAACACAGAAATTGCATCCGAATTTAATACAAAAATCACAATGGCGACTTAAGTACAAGAGGACTGACACTCTCACTTTCTATGATCTGAACCTCTTCTGTGAGTCCAGTTTTAGATTCCGATGCTTTACTTCAGTTTAACTGTATCCCTTGGACCTTCTTATTGACGATGAAACACAGAAATTTCATCCGAATTTAATACAAATGCAACAATGCCGACTTAAGTACAAGAGGACTGACATTCTAACTTTCTATGATTTGAACCTCTCCTGTGAGTCCAGTTTCAGATTCCGATGCATCACTTCAGGTATACTGTATCCCTTGGACCTTCTAATTGACGATGAAACACAGAGTTTGCATCCAAATTTAATACAAAAGGTACAATGCCGACTTAAGTATAAGAGAACTGACACTCTTACTTTATATGATTTGAACCTCTCCTGTGAGTCCAGTTTTAGATTCCGATGTTTCACTTCAGGTTTACTAGATTCCTTGGACCTTCTTATTGACTATGAAACACAGGAATTGCATCCGAATTTAATACAAATGGCATAATGCCAAATAAGTACAAGGGGACAGACCCTCTCTCTTTCTATGATTTGAACCTCTCCTGTGAGTACGGTTTTAAATTCCGATGCTACACTTCAGGTTTACTGTATACCTTGCACCTTCTTATTGACGATGAAACATAGAAATTGCATCGGAATTTAATGCAAAAGCCACAATGGCGACTTAAATAAAAGAGGACTAACCTTCTAACTTTCTATGATTTGAAACTCTCCTGTGAGTCCAGTTTTAGATTCCGATGCTTCACTTCAGGTTTAGTGTATCCCTTGGACCTTCTTATTAACGATGAAACACAGAGTTTGATTCCGAAATTAATACAAAAGGCACAATGCCGACTTAAGTACAAGAGGACTGACACTCTAACTTTCTATGATTTGAACCTCTCCTGTGTGTCCAGTTTTAGATTCCGATGTTTCACTTCAGGTTTACTGTATTCCTTGGTCCTTCTTATTGCCTATGAAACACAGGAATTGCATCCGAATTTAATACAAATGGCACAATGCCAACTTAAGTACAAGAGGACTGACACTCTCTCTTTCTATGATTTGAATTTCTCCTGTGAGTCCGGTTTTAAATTCCGATGCTTCACTTCAGGTTTACTGTATACCTTGCACCTTCTTATTGACGATGAAACATAGAAATTGCATCGGAATTTAATGCAAAAGCCACAATGTCGACTTAAATAAAAGAGGACTAACACTCTAACTTTCTATGATTTGAACCTCTCCTGTGAGTACAGTTTTAGATTCGGATGCTTCACTTCAGGTTTACTGTATCCCTTGGACCTTCTTATTGACGATGAAACACAGAAATTGCATCCGAATTTAAAACAAATGGCACAATGTCGACTTAAGTACAAGAGGACTGACAATCTCACTTTCTATGATTTGAACCTCTCCTGTGAGTCCAGTTTTAGATTCCGATGCTTCACTTCAGGTTTACAGTATACCGTATACCTTCTTATTGACGATGATACACAGATATTGCATCCGAATTTAATACAAAAGGCACAATGCCAACTTAAGTACAAGAGGACTGACATTCTAACTTTCTATGATTTGAACCTCTCCTGTGAGTCCAGTTTTGGATTCCGATGTTTCACTTCAGGTTTACTGTATCCCTTGGAACTTCTTATTGACTATGAAACACAGAAATTGCATCCGAATTTAATACAAATGGCACAATGCCAACTTAAGTACAAGAGGACTGACACTCTCTCTTTCTATGATTTGAACCTCTCCTGTGAGTCCGGTTTTAAATTCCGATGCTTCACTTCAGGTTTACTGTATACCTTGCACCTTCTTATTGACTATGAAACATAGAAATTGCATCGGAATTAAATTCAAAACGCACAATGCCGACTTAAGTAAAAGAGGACTGACACTCTCATTTTCTATGATTTGAACCACTCCTGTGAGTCCAGTCTTAGATTCCGATGTTTCACTTCAGGTTTACTGTATTCCTTGGACCTTCTTATTGACTATGAAACACAGGAATTGCATCCGAATTTAATACAAAAGGCACAATACCGACTCAAGTACAAGAGGAGTGACACTCTAACTTTCAATGATTTGAATCTCTCCTGTGAGTCTAGTTTTAGACTCCGATGCTTCACTTCAGGGTTACTGTATCCCTTGGACCTTCTTAACGACGATGAAACACAGAAATTGCATCGGAATTAAATTCAAAAGGCACAATGCCGACTTAAGTAGAAGAGGACTGACAATCTCACTTTCTATGATTTGAACCTCTCCTGTGAGTCCAGTTTTAGATTCCGAAACTTCACTTCAGGTTTACTGTATCCCTTGGACCTTCTAATTGACGATGAAACACAGAGTTGGCATCCAAATTTAATACAAAAGGTACAATGCCGACTTAAGTACAAGAGAACTGACACTCTTACTTTATATGATTTGAACCTCTCCTGTGAGTCCAGTTTTAGATTCCGATGTTTCACTTCAGGTTTACTGTATTCCTTGGACCTTCTTATTGACTATGAAACACAGGAATTGCATCCGAATTTAATACAAATGGCACAATGCCAACTTAAGTACAAGAGGACTGACCATCTCTCTTTCTATGATTTGAACCTCTCCTGTGAGTCCGTTTTAAATTCCGATGCTTCACTTCTGGTTTACTGTATACCTTGCACCTTCTTATTGACGATGAAACATAGAAATTGCATCGGAATTTAATGCAAAAGCCACAATGCCGACTTAAATAAAAGAGGACTAACACTCTAACTTTCTATGATTTGAACCTCTCCTGTGAGTACAGTTTTAGATTCGGGTGCTTCACTTCAGGTTTACTGTATCCCTTGGACCTTCTTATTGACGATGAAACACAGAAATTGCATCCGAATTTAAAACAAATGGCACAATGTCGACTTAAGTACAAGAGGACTGACACTCTCACTTTCTATGATTTGAACCTCTCCTGTGAGTCCAGTTTTAGATTCCGATGCTTCACTTCAGGTTTACAGTGTACCTTGCACCATCTTATTGACGATGAAACACAGATATTGCATCCGAATTTAATACAAAAGGCACAATGCCGACTTAAGTACAAGAGGACTGACATTCTAACTTTCTATGACTTGAACCTCTCCTGTGAGTCCAGTTTTAGATTCCGATGTTTCACTTCAGGTTTACTGTATTCCTTGGACCTTCTTATTGACTATGAAACACAGGAATTGCATCCGAATTTAATACAAATGGCAGAATGCCAACTTAAGTACAAGAGGACTGACACTCTCTCTTTCTATGATTTGAACCTCTCCTGTGAGTCCGGTTTTAAATTCCGATGCTTCACTTCAGGTTTACTGTATACCTTGCACCTTCTTATTGACGATGAAACATAGAAATTCCATCGGAATTAAATTCAAAACGCACAATGCCGACTTAAGTAAAAGAGGACTGACACTCTCATTTTCTATGATTTGAACCTCTCCTGTGAGTCCAGTCTTAGATTCCAATGGTTCATTCCAGGTTTACTGTATCCCTTGGACCTTCTTATTGACGATGAAACACAGAAATTGCATCGGAATTAAATTCAAAAATCACTATGCAGAGTTAAGTACAAGAGGAATGACACTCTAACTTTCTACGATTTGAACCTCTCCTGTGAGTCCAGTTTTAGATTCCGATGCTTTACTTCAGGTTTACTGTATCCCTTGGACCTTCTTATTGACGATGAAACACAGATTTTGCATCCGAAATTAATACAAAAGGCACAATGCCGGCTTAAGTAATAGAGGACTGACACTCTAACTTTCTATGATTTGAACCTCTCCTGTGAGTCCAGTTTTAGATTCCGATGCTTTACTTAAGCTTTACTGTATCCCTTGAACCTTCTTATTGACGATGAAACACAGAAATTGCATCCGAATTTAATACAAAAGGCACAATACCGACTTAAGTACAAGAGGAGTGAGACTCTAGCTTTCTATGATTTGAATCTCTCCTGTGACTTCAGTTTTAGATTCCGATGCTTCACTTCAGGTTTACTATATCTTTTGGACCTTCTTATTGACGATGAAACACAGAAATTGCATCGGAATTAAATTCAAAAGGCACAATGCCGACCTAAGTAGAAGAGGACAGACACTCTCACCTTCTATGATTTGAACCTCCCCTGTGAGTCCAGTTTTAGATTCCGATGCTTCACTTCAGGTTTACTGTATCCCTTGGACCTTCTTATTGACGATGAAACACAGAAATTGCACCCGAATTTAATACAAATGGCACCATGCCGACTTAAGTACAAGAGGACTGACACTCTCACTTTCTATGATTTGAACCTCTCCTGTGAGTCCAGTTTCAGATTCAAATGCATCACTTCAGGTTTACTGTATCCCTTGGACCTTCTAATTGACGATGAAACACAGAGTTTGCATCCGAATTTAATACAAAAGTCACAATGCCGACTTAAGTACAAAAGGACTGACACTCTAACTTTCTATGATTTGAACCTCTCCTGTGAGTCCAGTTTGAGATTCCGAAGCTTCACTTCAGGTTTACTGTATCCCTTGGACCTTCTTATTGACGATGAAACACAGACATTGCATCCGAATTTAATACAAAAGGCACAATGGCGACATAAGTACAAGACTAATGACACTCTCACTTTCTATGATGTGAACCTCTCCTGTGACTCCAGTTTTAGATTCCGATGTTTCACTTCAGGTGTACTGTATTCCTTGGACCTTCTTATTGACTATGATACACAGGAATTGCATCCGAATTTAATACAAATGGCACTATGCCAACTTAAGTACAAGAGGACTGACACTCTCTCTTTCTATGATTTGAACCTCTCCTGTGAGTCCGGTTTTAAATTCCGATGCTTCACTTCAGGTTTACTGTATACCTTGCACCTTCTTATTGACGATGAGACATAGAAATTGCATCGGAATTTAATACAAAAATCACAATGGCGACTTAAGTACAAGAGGACTGACACTCTCACTTTCTATGATCTGTACCTCTTCTGTGAGTCCTGTTTTAGATTCCGATGCTTTACTTCAGTTTAACTGTATCCCTTGGACCTTCTTACTGACGATGAAACACAGAAATTTCATCCGAATTTAATACAAATGCAACAATGCCGACTTAAGTACAAGAGGACTGACATTCTAACTTTCTATGATTTGAACCTCTCCTGTGAGTCCAGTTTCAGATTCCGATGCATCACTTCAGGTTTACTGTATCCCTTGGACCTTCTAATTGACGATGAAACACAGAGTTTGCATCCAAATTTAATACAAAAGGTACAATACCGACTTAAGTACAAGAGAACTGACACTCTTACTTTATATGATTTGAACCTCTCCTGTGAGTCCAGTTTTAGATTCCGATGTTTCACTTCAGGTTTACTGTATTCCTTGGACCTTCTTATTGACTATGAAACACAGGAATTGCATCCGAATTTAATACAAATGGCACAATGCCAACTTAAGTACAAGAGGACTGACCCTCTCTCTTTCTATGATTTGAACCTCTCCTGTGAGTCCGGTTTTAAATTCCGATGCTTCACTTCAGGTTTACTGTATACCTTGCACCTTCTTATTGACGATGAAACGTAGAAATTGCATCGGAATTTAATGCAAAAGTCACAATGGCGACTTAAATAAAAGAGGTCTAACCTTCTAACTTTCTATGATTTGAAACTCTCCTGTGAGTCGAGTTTTAGATTCCGATGCTTCACTTCAGGTTTAGTGTATCCCTTGGACCTTCTTATTGACGATGAAACACAGAGTTTGATTCCGAAATTAATACATAAGGCACAATGCCGACTTAAGTACAAGAGGACTGACTCTCTAACTTTCTATGATTTGAACCTCTCCTGTGAGTCCAGTTTTAGATTCCGATGTTTCACTTCAGGTTTACTGTATTCCTTGGTCCTTCTTATTGACTATGAAACACAGGAGTTGCATCCGAATTTAATACAAATGGCACAATGCCAACTTAAGTACAAGAGGACTGACACTCTCTCTTTCTATGATTTGAACCTCTCCTGTGAGTCCGGTTTTAAATTCCGATGCTTCACTTCAGGTTTACTGTATACCTTGCACCTTCTTATTGACGATGAAACATAGAAATTGCATCGGAATTTGATGCAAAAGCCACAATGCCGACTTAAATAAAAGAGGACTAACACTCTAACTTTCTATGATTTGAACCTCTCCTGTGAGTACAGTTTTAGATTCGGATGCTTCACTTCAGGTTTACTGTATCCCTTGGACCTTCTTATTGACGATGAAACACAGAAATTGCATCCGAATTTAAAACAAATGGCACAATGTCGACTTAAGTACAAGAGGACTGACACTCTCACTTTCTATGATTTGAACCTCTCCTGTGAGTCCAGTTTTAGATTCCGTTGCTTCACTTCAGGTTTACAGTATACCTTGCACCATCTTATTAACGATGAAACACAGAAATTGCATCCGAATTTAATACAAAATGCACAATGCCGCCTTAAGTACAAGAGGACTGACATTCTAACTTTCTATGATTTGAACCTCTCCTGTGAGTCCAGTTTTAGATTCCGATGTTTCACTTCAGGTTTACTGTATTCCTTGGACCTTCTTATTGACTATGAAACACATGAATTGCATCCGAATTTAATACAAATGGCACAATGCCAACTTAAGTACAAGAGGACTGACTCTCTCTCTTTCTATGATTTGAACCTCTCCTGTGAGTCCGGTTTTAAATTCCGATGCTTCACTTCAGGTTTACTGTATACCTTGCACCTTCTTATTGACGATGAAACATAGAAATTGCATCGGAATTAAATTCAAAACGCACAATGCCGACTTAAGTAAAAGAGGACTGACACTCTCATTTTCTATGATTTGAACCTCTCCTGTGAGTCCGGTCTTAGATTCCAATGGTTCATTCCAGGTTTACTGTATCCCTTGGACCTTCTTATTGACGATGAAACACAGAAATTGCATCGGAATTAAATTCAAAAATCACTATGCAGAGTTTAGTACAAGAGGATTGACACTCTAACTTTCTATGATTTGAACCTCTCCTGCTAGTCCAGTTTCAGATTCCGATGCTTCACTTCAGGTTTACTGTATCCCTTGGACCTTCTTATTGACGATGAAACACAGACTTTGCATCCGAAATTTATACAAAAGGCAAAATGCCGACTTAAGTACAAGAGGACTGACATTCTAACTTTCTATGATTTGAACCTCTCCTGTGAGTCCAGTTTTGGATTCCGATGTTTCACTTCAGGTTTACTGTATTCCTTGGATCTTCTTATTGACTATGAAACACAGAAATTGCATCCGAAATTAATACAAATGGCACAATGCCAACTTAAGTACAAGAGGACTGACACTCTCTCTTTCTATGATTTGAACCTCTCCTGTGAGTCCGGTTTTAAATTCCGATGCTTCACTTCAGGTTTACTGTATACCTTGCACCTTCTTATTGACGATGAAACATAGAAATTGCATCGGAATTAAATTCAAAACGCACAATGCCGACTTAAGTAAAAGAGGACTGACACACTCATTTTCTATGATTTGAACCACTCCTGTGAGTCCAGTCTTAGATTCCGATGTTTCACTTCAGGTTTACTGTATTCCTTGGACCTTCTTATTGACTATGAAACACAGGAATTGCATCCGAATTTAATACAAAAGGCACAATACCGACTCAAGTACAAGAGGAGTGACACTCTAACTTTCAATGATTTGAATCTCTCCTGTGAGTCTAGTTTTAGACTCCGATGCTTCACTTCAGGGTTACTGTATCCCTTGGACCTTCTTAATGACGATGAAACACAGAAATTGCATCGGAATTAAATTCAAAAGGCACAATGCCGACTTAAGTAGAAGAGGACTGACAATCTCACTTTCTATGATTTGAACCTCTCCTGTGAGTCCAGTTTTAGATTCCGAAACTTCACTTCAGGTTTACTGTATCCCTTGGACCTTCTAATTGACGATGAAACACAGAGTTGGCATCCAAATTTAATACAAAAGATACAATGCCGACTTAAGTACAAGAGAACTGACACTCTTACTTTATATGATTTGAACCTCTCCTGTGAGTCCAGTTTTAGATTCCGATGTTTCACTTCAGGTTTACTGTATTCCTTGGACCTTCTTATTGACTATGAAACACAGGAATTGCATCCGAATTTAATACAAATGGCACAATGCCAACTTAAGTACAAGAGGACTGACCATCTCTCTTTCTATGATTTGAACCTCTCCTGTGAGTCCGTTTTAAATTCCGATGCTTCACTTCTGGTTTACTGTATACCTTGCACCTTCTTATTGACGATGAAACATAGAAATTGCATCGGAATTTAATGCAAAAGCCACAATGCCGACTTAAATAAAAGAGGACTAACACTCTAACTTTCTATGATTTGAACCTCTCCTGTGAGTACAGTTTTAGATTCGGATGCTTCACTTCAGGTTTACTGTATCCCTTGGACCTTCTTATTGACGATGAAACACAGAAATTGCATCCGAATTTAAAACAAATGGCACAATGTCGACTTAAGTACAAGAGGACTGACACTCTCACTTTCTATGATTTGAACCTCTCCTGTGAGTCCAGTTTTAGATTCCGATGCTTCACTTCAGGTTTACAGTATACCTTGCACCATCTTATTGACGATGAAACACAGATATTGCATCCGAATTTAATACAAAAGGCACAATGCCGACTTAAGTACAAGAGGACTGACATTCTAACTTTCTATGACTTGAACCTCTCCTGTGAGTCCAGTTTTAGATTCCGATGTTTCACTTCAGGTTTACTGTATTCCTTGGACCTTCTTATTGACTATGAAACACAGGAATTGCATCCGAATTTAATACAAATGGCACAATGCCAACTTAAGTACAAGAGGACTGACACTCTCTCTTTCTATGATTTGAACCTCTCCTGTGAGTCCGGTTTTAAATTCCGATGCTTCACTTCAGGTTTACTGTATACCTTGCACCTTCTTATTGACGATGAAACATAGAAATTGCATCGGAATTAAATTCAAAACGCACAGTGCCGACTTAAGTAAAAGAGGACTGACACTCTCATTTTCTATGATTTGAACCTCTCCTGTGAGTCCAGTCTTAGATTCCAATGGTTCATTCCAGGTTTACTGTATCCCTTGGACCTTCTTATTGACGATGAAACACAGAAATTGCATCGGAATTAAATTCAAAAATCACTATGCAGAGTTAAGTACAAGAGGAATGACACTCTAACTTTCTACGATTTGAACCTCTCCTGTGAGTCCAGTTTTAGATTCCGATGCTTCACTTCAGGTTTACTGTATCCCTTGGACCTTCTTATTGACGATGAAACACAGATTTTGCATCCGAAATTAATACAAAAGGCACAATGCCGGCTTAAGTAATAGAGGACTGACACTCTAACTTTCTATGATTTGAACCTCTCCTGTGAGTCCAGTTTTAGATTCCGATGCTTTACTTAAGCTTTACTGTATCCCTTGGACCTTCTTATTGACGATGAAACACAGAAATTGCATCCGAATTTAATACAAAAGGCACAATACCGACTTAAGTACAAGAGGAGTGAGACTCTAGCTATCTATGATTTGAATCTCTCCTGTGACTTCAGTTTTAGATTCCGATGCTTCACTTCAGGTTTACTATATCTTTTGGACCTTCTTATTGACGATGAAACACAGAAATTGCATCGGAATTAAATTCAATAGGCACAATGCCGACCTAAGTAGAAGAGGACAGACACTCTCACCTTCTATGATTTGAACCTCCCCTGTGAGTCCAGTTTTAGATTCCGATGCTTCACTTCAGGTTTACTGTATCCCTTGGACCTTCTTATTGACGATGAAACACAGAAATTGCACCCGAATTTAATACAAATGGCACCATGCCGACTTAAGTACAAGAGGACTGACACTCTCACTTTCTATGATTTGAACCTCTCCTGTGAGTCCAGTTTCATATTCAAATGCATCACTTCAGGTTTACTGTATCCCTTGGACCTTCTAATTGACGATGAAACACAGAGTTTGCATCCGAATTTAATACAAAAGTCACAATGCCGACTTAAGTACAAAAGGACTGACACTCTAACTTTCTATGATTTGAACCTCTCCTGTGAGTCCAGTTTGAGATTCCGAAGCTTCACTTCAGGTTTACTGTATCCCTTGGACCTTCTTATTGACGATGAAACACAGAAATTGCATCCGAATTTAATACAAAAGGCACAATGGCGACATAAGTACAAGACTAATGACACTCTCACTTTCTATGATGTGAACCTCTCCTGTGACTCCAGTTTTAGATTCCGATGTTTCACTTCAGGTGTACTGTATTCCTTGGACCTTCTTATTGACTATGATACACAGGAATTGCATCCGAATTTAATACAAATGGCACTATGCCAACTTAAGTACAAGAGGACTGACACTCTCTCTTTCTATGATTTGAACCTCTCCTGTGAGTCCGGTTTTAAATTCCGATGCTTCACTTCAGGTTTACTGTATACCTTGCACCTTCTTATTGACGATGAGACATAGAAATTGCATCGGAATTTAATACAAAAATCACAATGGCGACTTAAGTACAAGAGGACTGACACTCTCACTTTCTATGATCTGTACCTCTTCTGTGAGTCCTGTTTTAGATTCCGATGCTTTACTTCAGTTTAACTGTATCCCTTGGACCTTCTTACTGACGATGAAACACAGAAATTTCATCCGAATTTAATACAAATGCAACAATGCCGACTTAAGTACAAGAGGACTGACATTCAAACTTTCTATGATTTGAACCTCTCCTGTGAGTCCAGTTTCAGATTCCGATGCATCACTTCAGGTTTACTGTATCCCTTGGACCTTCTAATTGACGATGAAACACAGAGTTTGCATCCAAATTTAATACAAAAGGTACAATGCCGACTTAAGTACAAGAGAACTGACACTCTTACTTTATATGATTTGAACCTCTCCTGTGAGTCCAGTTTTAGATTCCGATGTTTCACTTCAGGTTTACTGTATTCCTTGGACCTTCTTATTGACTATGAAACACAGGAATTGCATCCGAATTTAATACAAATGGCACCTTGCCAACTTAAGTACAAGAGGACTGACCCTCTCTCTTTCTATGATTTGAACCTCTCCTGTGAGTCCGGTTTTAAATTCCGATGCTTCACTTCAGGTTTACTGTATACCTTGCACCTTCTTATTGACGATGAAACGTAGAAATTGCATCGGAATTTAATGCAAAAGCCACAATGGCGACTTAAATAAAAGAGGTCTAACCTTCTAACTTTCTATGATTTGAAACTCTCCTGTGAGTCGAGTTTTAGATTCCGATGCTTCACTTCAGGTTTAGTGTATCCCTTTGACCTTCTTATTGACGATGAAACACAGAGTTTGATTCCGAAATTAATACAAAAGGCACAATGCCGACTTAAGTACAAGAGGACTGACTCTCTAACTTTCTATGATTTGAACCTCTCCTGTGAGTCCAGTTTTAGATTCCGATGTTTCACTTCAGGTTTACTGTATTCCTTGGTCCTTCTTATTGACTATGAAACACAGGAGTTGCATCCGAATTTAATACAAATGGCACAATGCCAACTTAAGTACAAGAGGACTGACACTCTCTCTTTCTATGATTTGAACCTCTCCTGTGAGTCCGGTTTTAAATTCCGATGCTTCACTTCAGGTTTACTGTATACCTTGCACCTTCTTATTGACGATGAAACATAGAAATTGCATCGGAATTTAATGCAAAAGCCACAATGCCGACTTAAATAAAAGAGGACTAACACTCTAACTTTCTATGATTTGAACCTCTCCTGTGAGTACAGTTTTAGATTCGGATGCTTCACTTCAGGTTTACTGTATCCCTTGGACCTTCTTATTGACGATGAAACACAGAAATTGCATCCGAATTTAAAACAAATGGCACAATGTCGACTTAAGTACAAGAGGACTGACACTCTCACTTTCTATGATTTGAACCTCTCCTGTGAGTCCAGTTTTAGATTCCGTTGCTTCACTTCAGGTTTACAGTATACCTTGCACCATCTTATTGACGATGAAACACAGAAATTGCATCCGAATTTAATACAAAAGGCACAATGCCGCCTTAAGTACAAGAGGACTGACATTCTAACTTTCTATGATTTGAACCTCTCCTGTGAGTCCAGTTTTAGATTCCGATGTTTCACTTCAGGTTTACTGTATTCCTTGGACCTTCTTATTGACTATGAAACACAGGAATTGCATCCGAATTTAATACAAATGGCACAATGCCAACGTAAGTACAAGAGGACTGACTCTCTCTCTTTCTATGATTTGAACCTCTCTTGTGAGTCCGGTTTTAAATTCCGATGCTTCACTTCAGGTTTACTGTATACCTTGCACCTTCTTATTGACGTTGAAACATAGATATTGCATCGGAATTAAATTCAAAACGCACAATGCCGACTTAAGTAAAAGAGGACTGACACTCTCATTTTCTATGATTAGAACCTCTCCTGTGAGTCCGGTCTTAGATTCCAATGGTTCATTCCAGGTTTACTGTATCCCTTGGACCTTCTTATTGACGATGAAACACAGAAATTGCATCGGAATTAAATTCAAAAATCACTATGCAGAGTTTAGTACAAGAGGATTGACACTCTAACTTTCTATGATTTGAACCTCTCCTGCTAGTCCAGTTTCAGATTCCGATGCTTCACTTCAGGTTTACTGTATCCCTTGGACCTTCTTATTGACGATGAAACACAGACTTTGCATCCGAAATTAATACAAAACGCAAAATGCCGACTTAAGTACAAGAGGACTGACACTCTAACTTTCTATGATTTGAACCTCTCCTGTGAGTCCAGTTTTAGATTCCGATGTTTCACTTCAGGTTTACTGTATTCCTTGGACCTTCTTATTGACTATTAAACACAGGAATTGCATCCGAATTTAATACAAATGGCACAATGCCAACTTAAGTACAAGAGGACTGACACTCTCTCTTTCTATGATTTGAACCTCTCCTGTGAGTCCGGTTTTAAATTCCGATGCTTCACTTCAGGTTTACTGTATACCTTGCACCTTCTTATTGACGATGAAACATAGAAATTGCATCGGAATTAAATTCAAAACGCACAATGCCGACTTAAGTAAAAGAGGACTGACACTCTCATTTTCTATGATTTGAACCTCTCCTGTGAGTCCAGTCTTAGATTCCAATGCTTCATTCCAGATTTACTGTATCCCTTGGACCTTCTTATTGACGATGAAACACAGAAATTGCATCGGAATTAAATTCAAAAATCACAATGCAGAGTTAAGTACAAGAGGAATGACACTCTAACTTTCTACGATTTGAACCTCTCCTGTGAGTCCAGTTTTAGATTCCGATGCTTCACTTCAGGTTTACTGTATCCCTTGGACCTTCTTATTGACGATGAAACACAGATTTTGCATCCGAAATTAATACAAAAGGCACAATGCCGGCTTAAGTAATAGAGGACTGACACTCTAACTTTCTATGATTTGAACCTCTCCTGTGAGTCCAGTTTTAGATTCCGATGCTTTACTTAAGCTTTACTGTATCCCTTGGACCTTCTTATTGACGATGAAACACAGAAATTGCATCCGAATTTAATACAAAAGGCACAATACCGACTTAAGTACAAGAGGAGTGAGACTCTAGGTTTCTATGATTTGAATCTCTCCTGTGACTTCAGTTTTAGATTCCGATGCTTCACTTCAGGTTTACTATATCTTTTGGACCTTCTTATTGACGATGAAACACAGAAATTGCATCGGAATTAAATTCAAAAGGCACAATGCCGACCTAAGTAGAAGAGGACAGACACTCTCACCTTCTATGATTTGAACCTCCCCTGTGAGTCCAGTTTTAGATTCCGATGCTTCACTTCAGGTTTACTGTATCCCTTGGACCTTCTTATTGACGATGAAACACAGAAATTGCACCCGAATTTAATACAAATGGCACCATGCCGACTTAAGTACAAGAGGACTGACACTCTCACTTTCTATGATTTGAACCTCTCCTGTGAGTCCAGTTTCAGAATCAAATGCATCACTTCAGGTTTACTGTATCCCTTGGACCTTCTAATTGACGATGAAACACAGAGTTTGCATCCGAATTTAATACAAAAGTCACAATGCCGACTTAAGTACAAGAGGACTGGCACTCTAACTTTCTATGATTTGAACCTCTCCTGTGAGTCCAGTTTGAGATTCCGAAGCTTCACATCAGGTTTACTGTATCCCTTGGACCTTCTTATTGACGATTAAACACAGAAATTGCATCCGAATTTAATACAAAAGGCACAATGGCGACATAAGTACAAGACTAATGACACTCTCACTTTCTATGATGTGAACCTCTCCTGTGAGTCCAGTTTTAGATTCCGATGTTTCACTTCAGGTGTACTGTATTCCTTGGACCTTCTTATTGACTGTGATACACAGGAATTGCATCCGAATTTAATACAAATGGCACAATGCCAACTTAAGTACAAGAGGACTGACACTCTCTCTTTCTATGATTTGAACCTCTCCTGTGAGTCCGGTTTTAAATTCCGATGCTTCACTTCAGGTTTACTGTATACCTTGCACCTTCTTATTGACGATGAGACATAGAAATTGCATCGGAATTTAATGCAAAACCACAATGCCGACTTAAATAAAAGAGGACTAACACTCTAACTTTCTATGATTTGAACCTCTCCTGTGAGTCCAGTTTTAGATTCCGATGCTTCACTTTAGGTTTACTGTATCCCTTGGACCTTCTTATTGACGATGAAACATGGCACAATGTCGACTTAAGTACAAGAAGACTGACATTCTCACTTTCTATGATTTGAACCGCTCCTGTGAGTCCAGTTTTAGATTCCGATGCTTCACTTCAGGTTTACAGTATACCTTGCACCTTCTTATTGACGAAGAAACACAGAAATTGCATCCGAATTTAATAGAAAAGGCACAATGCCGACTTAAGTACAAGAGGACAGACACTCTCACTTTCTATGATTTGAACCTCTCCTGTGAGTCCAGTTTCAGATTCCGATGCATCACTTCAGGTTTACTGTATCCCTAGGACCTTCTAATTGACGATGAAACACAGAGTTTGCATCCGAATTGAATACAAAAGTCACAATGCCGACTTAAGTACAAAAGGACTGACTCTCTAACTTTCTATGATTTGAACCTCTCCTGTGAGTCCAGTTTGAGATTCCGAAGCTTCACTTCAGGTTTACTGTATCCCTTGGACCTTCTTATTGACGATGAAACACAGAAATTGCATCCGAAATTAATACAAAAGGCACAATGGCGACTTAAGTACAAGACTACTGACACTCTCACTTTCTATGATGTGAACCTCTCCTGTGAGTCCAGTTTCAGATTCCGATACTTCACTTCAGGTTTACTGAGTACCTTGCACCTTGTTATTGACGATGAAACACGGAAATTGCATCGGAATTAAATTCAAAATGCACAATACCGACTTAACTACAACAGGTCTGCCACTCTCACTTTCTATGATTTGAACCTCTCCTATGGGTCCAGTTATAGATCCCGATGCTTCACTTCAGGTTTACTGTATCCCTTAGACCTTCTTATTGACGATGAAACACAGAAATTACATCGGAATTAAATTCAAAAATCACTATGCAGAGTTAAGTACAATAGGAATGACACTCTAATTTTCTATGATTTGAACCTCTCCTGTGAGTCCAGTTGTAGATTCCGATGCTTCACTTCAGGTTCACTATATCCTTTGGACCTTCTTATTGACGATGAAACACAGAAATTGCATCGGAATTAAATTCAAAATGCACAATACCGACTTAACTATAACAGGACTGACACTCTAACTTTCTATGATTTGAAGCTCTCCTGTGAGTCCAGTTTTAGATTCCGATGCTTTACTTAAGGTTTACTGTATCCCTTGGACCTTCTTATTGACGATGAAACACAGAAATTGCATCCGAATCTAATACAAAAGACACAATGCCGACTTAAGTAAAAGAGGACTGACACTCTAACTTTCTATGATTTGAACCTCTCCTGTGAGTCCAGTTTTAGATTCCGATGCTTCACTTTAGGTTTACTGTATCCCTTGGACCTTCTTATTGACGATGAAACATGGCACAATGTCGACTTAAGTACAAGAAGACTGACACTCTCACTTTCTATGATTTGAACCGCTCCTGTGAGTCCAGTTTTAGATTCCGATGCTTCACTTCAGGTTTACAGTATACCTTGCACCTTCTTATTGACGAAGAAACACAGAAATTGCATCCGAATTTAATAGAAAAGGCACAATGCCGACTTAAGTACAAGAGGACAGACACTCTCACTTTCTATGATTTGAACCTCTCCTGTGAGTCCAGTTTCAGATTCCGATGCATCACTTCAGGTTTACTGTATCCCTAGGACCTTCTAATTGACGATGAAACACAGAGTTTGCATCCGAATTGAATACAAAAGTCACAATGCCGACTTAAGTACAAAAGGACTGACTCTCTAACTTTCTATGATTTGAACCTCTCCTGTGAGTCCAGTTTGAGATTCCGAAGCTTCACTTCAGGTTTACTGTATCCCTTGGACCTTCTTATTGACGATGAAACACAGAAATTGCATCCGAAATTAATACAAAAGGCACAATGGCGACTTAAGTACAAGACTACTGACACTCTCACTTTCTATGATGTGAACCTCTCCTGTGAGTCCAGTTTCAGATTCCGATACTTCACTTCAGCTTTACTGAGTACCTTGCACCTTGTTATTGACGATGAAACACGGAAATTGCATCGGAATTAAATTCAAAATGCACAATACCGACTTAACTACAACAGGTCTGCCACTCTCACTTTCTATGATTTGAACCTCTCCTATGGGTCCAGTTATAGATCCCGATGCTTCACTTCAGGTTTACTGTATCCCTTAGACCTTCTTATTGACGATGAAACACAGAAATTACATCGGAATTAAATTCAAAAATCACTATGCAGAGTTGAGTACAATAGGAATGACACTCTAATTTTCTATGATTTGAACCTCTCCTGTGAGTCCAGTTGTAGATTCCGATGCTTCACTTCAGGTTCACTATATCCTTTGGACCTTCTTATTGACGATGAAACACAGAAATTGCATCGGAATTAAATTCAAAATGCACAATACCGACTTAACTATAACAGGACTGACACTCTAACTTTCTATGATTTGAAGCTCTACTGTGAGTCCAGTTTTAGATTCCGATGCTTTACTTAAGGTTTACTGTATCCCTTGGACCTTCTTATTGACGATGAAACACAGAAATTGCATCCGAATCTAATACAAAAGACACAATGCCGACTTAAGTAAAAGAGGACTGACACTCTAACTTTCTATGATTTGAACCTCCTCTGTGAGTCCAGTTTTAGATTCCGATGCTTTACTTAAGCTTTACTGTATCCCTTGGACCTTCTTATTGACGATGAAACACAGAAATTGCATCCGAATTTAATACAAAAGGCACAATACCGACTTAAGTACAAGAGGAGTGACACTCTCTCTTTCTATGATTTGAACCTCTCCTGTGAGTCCGGTTTTAAATTCCGATGCTTCACTTCATGTTTACTATATCCTTTGGACCTTCTTATTGACGATGAAACACAGAAATTGCATCGGAATTAAATTCAAAAGACACAATGCCGACCTAAGTAGAAGAGGACAGACACTCTCACTTTCTATGATTTCAACCTCTCCTGTGAGTCCAGTTTCAGATTCCGATGCATCACTTCAGGTTTACTGTATCCCTTGGACCATCTAATTGACGATGAAACACAGAGTTTGCATCCAAATTTAATACAAAAGGTACAATGCCGACTTAAGTACAAGAGAACTGACACTCTTACTTTATATGATTTGAACCTCTCCTGTGAGTCCAGTTTTAGATTCCGATGTTTCACTTCAGGTTTACTGTATTCCTTGGACCTTCTTATTGACTATGAAACACAGGAATTCCATCCGAATTTAATACAAATGGCACAATGCCAACTTAAGTACAAGAGGACTGACCATCTCTCTTTCTATGATTTGAACCTCTCCTGTGAGTCCGGTTTTAAATTCTGATGCTTCACTTCAGGTTTACTGTATACCTTGCATCTCTTATTGACGATGAAACATAGAAATTGCATCGGAATTTAATGCAAAAGCCACAATGGCGACTTAAATAAAAGAGGACTAACCTTCTAACTTTCTATGATTTGAAACTCTCCTGTGAGTCCAGTTTTAGATTCCGATGCTTCACTTCAGGTTTAGTGTATCCCTTGGACCTTCTTATTGACGATGAAACACAGAGTTTGATTCCGAAATTAATACAAAAGGCACAATGCCGACTTAAGTACAAGAGGACTGACACTCTCTCTTTCTATGATTTGAACCTCTCCTGTGAGTCCGGTTTTAAATTCCGATGCTTCACATCAGGTTTACTGTATACCTTGCACCTTCTTATTGACGATGAAACATAGAAATTGCATCGGAATTAAATTCAAAACGCACAATGCCGACTTAAGTAAACGAGGACTGACACTCTCATTTTCTATGATTTGAACCTCTCCTGTGAGTACAGTTTTAGATTCGGATGCTTCACTTCAGGTTTACTGTATCCCTTGGACCTTCTTATTGACGATGAAACACAGAAATTGCATCCGAATTTAATACAAAAGGCACAATGCCGCCTTAAGTACAAGAGGACTGACATTCTAACTTTCTATGATTTGAACCTCTCCTGTGAGTCCAGTTTTAGATTCCGATGTTTCACTTCAGGTTTACTGTATTCCTTGGACCTTCTTATTGACTATGAAACACATGAATTGCATCCGAATTTAATACAAATGGCACAATGCCAACTTAAGTACAAGAGGACTGACTCTCTCTCTTTCTATGATTTGAACCTCTCCTGTGAGTCCGGTTTTAAATTCCGATGCTTCACTTCAGGTTTACTGTATACCTAGCACCTTCTTATTGACGATGAAACATAGATATTGCATCGGAATTAAATTCAAAACGCACAATGCCGACTTAAGTAAAAGAGGACTGACACTCTCATTTTCTATGATTTGAACCTCTCCTGTGAGTCCGGTTTTAGATTCCAATGGTTCATTCCAGGTTTACTGTATCCCTTGGACCTTCTTATTGACGATGAAACACAGAAATTGCATCGGAATTAAATTCAAAAATCACTATGCAGAGTTTAGTACAAGAGGATTGACACTCTAACTTTCTATGATTTGAACCTCTCCTGCTAGTCCAGTTTCAGATTCCGATGCTTCACTTCAGGTTTACTGTATCCCTTGGACCTTCTTATTGACGATGAAACACAGACTTTGCATCCGAAATTAATACAAAAGGCAAAATGCCGACTTAAGTACAAGAGGACTGACACTCTAACTTTCTATGATTTGAACCTCTCCTGTGAGTCCAGTTTTAGATTCCGATGTTTCACTTCAGGTTTACTGTATTCCTTGGACCTTCTTATTGACTATTAAACACAGGAATTGCATCCGAATTTAATACAAATGGCACAATGCCAACTTAAGTACAAGAGGACTGACACTCTCTCTTTCTATGATTTGAACCTCTCCTGTGAGTCCGGTTTTAAATTCCGATGCTTCACTTCAGGTTTACTGTATACCTTGCACCTTCTTATTGACGATGAAACATAGAAATTGCATCGGAATTAAATTCAAAACGCACAATGCCGACTTAAGTAAAAGAGGACTGACACTCTCATTTTCTATGATTTGAACCTCTCCTGTGAGTCCAGTCTTAGATTCCAATGCTTCATTCCAGATTTACTGTATCCCTTGGACCTTCTTATTGACGATGAAACACAGAAATTGCATCGGAATTAAATTCAAAAATCACAATGCAGAGTTAAGTACAAGAGGAATGACACTCTAACTTTCTACGATTTGAACCTCTCCTGTGAGTCCAGTTTTAGATTCCGATGCTTCACTTCAGGTTTACTGTATCCCTTGGACCTTCTTATTGACGATGAAACACAGATTTTGCATCCGAAATTAATACAAAAGGCACAATGCCGGCTTAAGTAATAGAGGACTGACACTCTAACTTTCTATGATTTGAACCTCTCCTGTGAGTCCAGTTTTAGATTCCGATGCTTTACTTAAGCTTTACTGTATCCCTTGGACCTTCTTATTGACGATGAAACACAGAAATTGCATCCGAATTTAATACAAAAGGCACAATACCGACTTAAGTACAAGAGGAGTGAGACTCTAGGTTTCTATGATTTGAATCTCTCCTGTGACTTCAGTTTTAGATTCCGATGCTTCACTTCAGGTTTACTATATCTTTTGGACCTTCTTATTGACGATGAAACACAGAAATTGCATCGGAATTAAATTCAAAAGGCACAATGCCGACCTAAGTAGAAGAGGACAGACACTCTCACCTTCTATGATTTGAACCTCCCCTGTGAGTCCAGTTTTAGATTCCGATGCTTCACTTCAGGTTTACTGTATCCCTTGGACCTTCTTATTGACGATGAAACACAGAAATTGCACATGAATTTAATACAAATGGCACCATGCCGACTTAAGTACAAGAGGACTGACACTCTCACTTTCTATGATTTGAACCTCTCCTGTGAGTCCAGTTTCAGATTCAAATGCATCACTTCAGGTTTACTGTATCCCTTGGACCTTCTAATTGACGATGAAACACAGAGTTTGCATCCGAATTTAATACAAAAGTCACAATGCCGACTTAAGTACAAGAGGACTGGCACTCTAACTTTCTATGATTTGAACCTCTCCTGTGAGTCCAGTTTGAGATTCCGAAGCTTCACTTCAGGTTTACTGTATCCCTTGGACCTTCTTATTGACGATTAAACACAGAAATTGCATCCGAATTTAATACAAAAGGCACAATGGCGACATAAGTACAAGACTAATGACACTCTCACTTTCTATGATGTGAACCTCTCCTGTGAGTCCAGTTTTAGATTCCGATGTTTCACTTCAGGTGTACTGTATTCCTTGGACCTTCTTATTGACTATGATACACAGGAATTGCATCCGAATTTAATACAAATGGCACAATGCCAACTTAAGTACAAGAGGACTGACACTCTCTCTTTCTATGATTTGAACCTCTCCTGTGAGTCCGGTTTTAAATTCCGATGCTTCACTTCAGGTTTACTGTATACCTTGCACCTTCTTATTGACGATGAGACATAGAAATTGCATCGGAATTTAATGCAAAACCACAATGCCGACTTAAATAAAAGAGGACTAACACTCTAACTTTCTATGATTTGAACCTCTCCTGTGAGTCCAGTTTTAGATTCCGATGCTTCACTTTAGGTTTACTGTATCCCTTGGACCTTCTTATTGACGATGAAACATGGCACAATGTCGACTTAAGTACAAGAAGACTGACACTCTCACTTTCTATGATTTGAACCGCTCCTGTGAGTCCAGTTTTAGATTCCGATGCTTCACTTCAGGTTTACAGTATACCTTGAACCTTCTTATTGACGAAGAAACACAGAAATTGCATCCGAATTTAATAGAAAAGGCACAATGCCGACTTAAGTACAAGAGGACAGACACTCTCACTTTCTATGATTTGAACCTCTCCTGTGAGTCCAGTTTCAGATTCCGATGCATCACTTCAGGTTTACTGTATCCCTAGGACCTTCTAATTGACGATGAAACACAGAGTTTGCATCCGAATTGAATACAAAAGTCACAATGCCGACTTAAGTACAAAAGGACTGACTCTCTAACTTTCTATGATTTGAACCTCTCCTGTGAGTCCAGTTTGAGATTCCGAAGCTTCACTTCAGGTTTACTGTATCCCTTGGACCTTCTTATTGACGATGAAACACAGAAATTGCATCCGAAATTAATACAAAAGGCACAATGGCGACTTAAGTACAAGACTACTGACACTCTCACTTTCTATGATGTGAACCTCTCCTGTGAGTCCAGTTTCAGATTCCGATACTTCACTTCAGGTTTACTGAGTACCTTACACCTTGTTATTGACGATGAAACACGGAAATTGCATCGGAATTAAATTCAAAATGCACAATACCGACTTAACTACAACAGGACTGCCACTCTCACTTTCTATGATTTGAACCTCTCCTATGAGTCCAGTTATAGATCCCGATGCTTCACTTCAGGTTTACTGTATACCTAGCACCTTCTTATTGACGATGAAACACAGAAATTACATCGGAATTAAATTCAAAAATCACTATGCAGAGTTAAGTACAATAGGAATGACACTCTAATTTTCTATGATTTGAAACCTCTCCTGTGAGTCCAGTTGTAGATTCCGATGCTTCACTTCAGGTTCACTATATCCTTTGGACCTTCTTATTGACGATGAAACACAGAAATTGCATCGGAATTAAATTCAAAATGCACAATACCGACTTAACTATAACAGGACTGACACTCTAACTTTCTATGATTTGAAGCTCTCCTGTGAGTCCAGTTTTAGATTCCGATGCTTTACTTAAGGTTTACTGTATCCCTTGGACCTTCGTATTGACGATGAAACACAGAAATTGCATCCGAATCTAATACAAAAGACACAATGCCGACTTAAGTAAAAGAGGACTGACACTCTAACTTTCTATGATTTGAACCTCCTCTGTGAGTCCAGTTTTAGATTCCGATGCTTTACTTAAGCTTTACTGTATCCCTTGGACCTTCTTATTGACGATGAAACACAGAAATTGCATCCGAATTTAATACAAAAGGCACAATACCGACTTAAGTACAAGAGGAGTGACACTCTCTCTTTCTATGATTTGAACCTCTCCTGTGAGTCCGGTTTTAAATTCCGATGCTTCACTTCATGTTTACTATATCCTTTGGACCTTCTTATTGACGATGAAACACAGAAATTGCATCGGAATTAAATTCAAAAGACACAATGCCGACCTAAGTAGAAGAGGACAGACACTCTCACTTTCTATGATTTCAACCTCTCCTGTGAGTCCAGTTTCAGATTCCGATGCATCACTTCAGGTTTACTGTATCCCTTGGACCATCTAATTGACGATGAAACACAGAGTTTGCATCCAAATTTAATACAAAAGGTACAATGCCGACTTAAGTACAAGAGAACTGACACTCTTACTTTATATGATTTGAACCTCTCCTGTGAGTCCAGTTTTAGATTCCGATGTTTCACTTCAGGTTTACTGTATTCCTTGGACCTTCTTATTGACTATGAAACACAGGAATTCCATCCGAATTTAATACAAATGGCACAATGCCAACTTAAGTACAAGAGGACTGACCATCTCTCTTTCTATGATTTGAACCTCTCCTGTGAGTCCGGTTTTAAATTCTGATGCTTCACTTCAGGTTTACTGTATACCTTGCATCTCTTATTGACGATGAAACATAGAAATTGCATCGGAATTTAATGCAAAAGCCACAATGGCGACTTAAATAAAAGAGGACTAACCTTCTAACTTTCTATGATTTGAAACTCTCCTGTGAGTCCAGTTTTAGATTCCGATGCTTCACTTCAGGTTTAGTGTATCCCTTGGACCTTCTTATTGACGATGAAACACAGAGTTTGATTCCGAAATTAATACAAAAGGCACAATGCCGACTTAAGTACAAGAGGACTGACACTCTCTCTTTCTATGATTTGAACCTCTCCTGTGAGTCCGGTTTTAAATTCCGATGCTTCACATCAGGTTTACTGTATACCTTGCACCTTCTTATTGACGATGAAACATAGAAATTGCATCGGAATTAAATTCAAAACGCACAATGCCGACTTAAGTAAAAGAGGACTGACACTCTCATTTTCTATGATTTGAACCTCTCCTGTGAGTCAAGTCTTAGATTCCAATGGTTCATTCCAGGTTTACTGTATCCCTTGGACCTTCTTATTGACGATGAAACACAGAAATTGCATCGGAATTAAATTCAAAAATCACTATGCAGAGTTTAGTACAAGAGGAATGACACTCTAACTTTCTATGATTTGAACCTCTCCTGCTAGTCCAGTTTCAGATTCCGATGCTTCACTTCAGGTTTACTGTATCCCTTGGACCTTCTTATTGACGATGAAACACAGACTTTGCATCCGAAATTGATACAAAAGGCAAAATGCCGACTTAAGTACAAGAGGACTGACACTCTAACTTTCTATGATTTGAACCTCTCCTGTGAGTCCAGTTTTAGATTCCGATGTTTCACTTCAGGTTTACTGTATTCCTTGGTCCTTCTTATTGACTATGAAACACAGGAATTGCATCCGAATTTAATACAAATGGCACAATGCCAACTTAAGTACAAGAGGACTGACAATCTCTCTTTCTATGATTTGAAACTCTCCTGTGAGTCCGGTTTTAAATTCCGATGCTTCACTTCAGGTTTACTGTATACCTTGCACCTTCTTATTGACGATGAAACATAGAAATTGCATCGGAATTTAATGCAAAAGCCACAATGCCGACTTAAATAAAAGAGGACTAACACTCTAACTTTCTATGATTTGAACCTCTCCTGTGAGTACAGTTTTAGATTCGGATGCTTCACTTCAGGTTTACTGTATCCCTTGGACCTTCTTATTGACGATGAAACACAGAAATTGCTTCGGAATTAAATTCAAAAATCACTATGCAGAGTTTAGTACAAGAGGAATGACACTCTAACTTTCTATGATTTGAACCTCTCCTGCTAGTCCAGTTTCAGATTCCGATGCTTCACTTCAGGTTTACTGTATCCCTTGGACCTTCTTATTGACGATGAAACACAGACTTTGCATCCGAAATTAATACAAAAGGCAAAATGCCGACTTAAGTACAAGAGGACTGACACTCTAACTTTCTATGATTTGAACCTCTCCTGTGAGTCCAGTTTCAGATTCCGATGTTTCACTTCAGGTTTACTGTATTCCTTGGACCTTCTTATTGACTATGAAACACAGGAATTGCATCCGAATTTAATACAAAAGGCACAATACCGACTCAAGTACAAGAGGAGTGACACTCTAACTTTCAATGATTTGAATCTCTCCTGTGAGTCTAGTTTTAGACTCCGATGCTTCACTTCAGGGTTACTGTATCCCTTGGACCTTCTTAATGACGATGAAACACAGAAATTGCATCGGAATTAAATTCAAAAGGCACAATGCCGACTTAAGTAGAAGAGGACTGACACTCTCACTTTCTATGATTTGAACCTCTCCTGTGAGTACAGTTTTAGATTCCGAAACTTCACTTCAGGTTTACTGTATCCCTTGGATCTGCTTATTGACGATGAAACACAGAAATTGCATCCGAATTTAATACAAAAATCACAATGGCGACTTAAGTACAAGAGGACTGACACTCTCACTTTCCATGATCTGAACCTCTTCTGTGAGTCCAGTTTTAGATTCCGATGCTTTACTTCAGTTTAACTGTATCCCTTGGACCTTCTTATTGACGATGAAACACAGAAATTTCATCCGAATTTAATACAAATGCAACAATGCCGACTTAAGTGCAAGAGGACTGACATTCTAACTTTCTATGATTTGAACCTCTGCTGTGAGTCCAGTTTCAGATTCCGATGCATCACCTCAGGTTTACTGTATCCCTTGGACCTTCTAATTGACGATGAAACACAGAGTTTGCATCCAAATTTAATACAAAAGGTACAATGCCGACTTAAGTACAAGAGAACTGACACTCTTACTTTATATGATTTGAACCTCTCCTGTGAGTCCAGTTTTAGATTCCGATGTTTCACTTCAGGTTTACTGTATTCCTTGGTCCTTCTTATTGACTATGAAACACAGGAATTGCATCCGAATTTAATACAAATGGCACAATGCCAACTTAAGTAAAAGAGGACTGACACTCTCTCTTTCTATGATTTGAACCTCTCCTGTGAGTCCGGTTTTAAATTCCGATGCTTCACTTCAGGTTTACTGTATACCTTGCACCTTCTTATTGACGATGAAACATAGAAATTGCATCGGAATTTAATACAAAAGCCACAATGCCGACTTAAATAAAAGAGGACTAACACTCTAACTTTCTATGATTTGAACCTCTCCTGTGAGTACAGTTTTAGATTCGGATGCTTCACTTCAGGTTTACTGTATCCCTTGGACCTTCTTATTGACGATGAAACACAGAAATTGCATCCGAATTTAAAACAAATGGCACAATGTCGACTTAAGTACAAGAGGACTGACACTCTCACTTTCTATGATTTGAACCTCTCCTGTGAGTCCAGTTTTAGATTCCGATGCTTCACTTCAGGTTTACAGTATACCTTGCACCTTCTTATTGACGATGAAACACAGAAATTGCATCCGAATTTAATACAAAAGGCACAATGCCGACTTAAGTACAAGAGGACTGACATTCTAACTTTCTATGATTTGAACCTCTCCTGTGAGTCCAGTTTTAGATTCCGATGTTTCACTTCAGGTTTACTGTATTCCTTGGACCTTCTTATTGACTATGAAACACAGGAATTGCATCCGAATTCAATACAAATGGCACAATGCCAACTTAAGTACAAGAGGACTGACACTCTCTCTTTCTATGATTTGAACCACTACTGTGAGTCCGGTTTTAAATTCCGATGCCTCACTTCAGGTTTACTGTATACCTTGCACCTTCTTATTGACGATGAAACATAGAAATTGCATCGGAATTAAATTCAAAACGCACAATGCCGACTTAAGTAAAAGAGGACTGACACTCTCATTTTCTATGATTTGAACCTCTCCTGTGAGTCCAGTCTTAGATTCCAATGCTTCATTCCAGGTTTACTGTATCCCTTGGACCTTCTTATTGACGATGAAACACAGATATTGCATCGGAATTAAATTCAAAAATCACAATGCAGAGTTAAGTACAAGAGGAATGACACTCTAACTTTCTACGATTTGAACCTCTCCTGTGAGTCCAGTTTTAGATTCCGATGCTTCACTTCAGGTTTACTGTATCCCTTGGACCTTCTTATTGACGATGAAACACAGATTTTGCATCCGAAATTAATACAAAAGGCACAATGCCGACTTAAGTAAAAGAGGACTGACACTCTAACTTTCTATGATTTGAACCTCTCCTGTGAGTCCGGTTTTAAATTCCGATGCTTCACTTCATGTTTACTATATCCTTTGGACCTTCTTATTGACGATGAAACACAGAAATTGCATCGGAATTAAATTCAAAAGACACAATGCCGACCTAAGTAGAAGAGGACAGACACTCTCACTTTCTATGATTTCAACCTCTCCTGTGAGTCCAGTTTCAGATTCCGATGCATCACTTCAGGTTTACTGTATCCCTTGGACCATCTAATTGACGATGAAACACAGAGTTTGCATCCAAATTTAATACAAAAGGTACAATGCCGACTTAAGTACAAGAGAACTGACACTCTTACTTTATATGATTTGAACCTCTCCTGTGAGTCCAGTTTTAGATTCCGATGTTTCACTTCAGGTTTACTGTATTCCTTGGACCTTCTTATTGACTATGAAACACAGGAATTCCATCCGAATTTAATACAAATGGCACAATGCCAACTTAAGTACAAGAGGACTGACCATCTCTCTTTCTATGATTTGAACCTCTCCTGTGAGTCCGGTTTTAAATTCTGATGCTTCACTTCAGGTTTACTGTATACCTTGCATCTCTTATTGACGATGAAACATAGAAATTGCATCGGAATTTAATGCAAAAGCCACAATGGCGACTTAAATAAAAGAGGACTAACCTTCTAACTTTCTATGATTTGAAACTCTCCTGTGAGTCCAGTTTTAGATTCCGATGCTTCACTTCAGGTTTAGTGTATCCCTTGGACCTTCTTATTGACGATGAAACACAGAGTTTGATTCCGAAATTAATACAAAAGGCACAATGCCGACTTAAGTACAAGAGGACTGACACTCTCTCTTTCTATGATTTGAACCTCTCCTGTGAGTCCGGTTTTAAATTCCGATGCTTCACATCAGGTTTACTGTATACCTTGCACCTTCTTATTGACGATGAAACATAGAAATTGCATCGGAATTAAATTCAAAACGCACAATGCCGACTTAAGTAAAAGAGGACTGACACTCTCATTTTCTATGATTTGAACCTCTCCTGTGAGTCAAGTCTTAGATTCCAATGGTTCATTCCAGGTTTACTGTATCCCTTGGACCTTCTTATTGACGATGAAACACAGAAATTGCATCGGAATTAAATTCAAAAATCACTATGCAGAGTTTAGTACAAGAGGAATGACACTCTAACTTTCTATGATTTGAACCTCTCCTGCTAGTCCAGTTTCAGATTCCGATGCTTCACTTCAGGTTTACTGTATCCCTTGGACCTTCTTATTGACGATGAAACACAGACTTTGCATCCGAAATTGATACAAAAGGCAAAATGCCGACTTAAGTACAAGAGGACTGACACTCTAACTTTCTATGATTTGAACCTCTCCTGTGAGTCCAGTTTTAGATTCCGATGTTTCACTTCAGGTTTACTGTATTCCTTGGTCCTTCTTATTGACTATGAAACACAGGAGTTGCATCCGAATTTAATACAAATGGCACAATGCCAACTTAAGTACAAGAGGACTGACACTCTCTCTTTCTATGATTTGAAACTCTCCTGTGAGTCCGGTTTTAAATTCCGATGCTTCACTTCAGGTTTACTGTATACCTTGCACCTTCTTATTGACGATGAAACATAGAAATTGCATCGGAATTTAATGCAAAAGCCACAATGCCGACTTAAATAAAAGAGGACTAACACTCTAACTTTCTATGATTTGAACCTCTCCTGTGAGTACAGTTTTAGATTCGGATGCTTCACTTCAGGTTTACTGTATCCCTTGGACCTTCTTATTGACGATGAAACACAGAAATTGCTTCGGAATTAAATTCAAAAATCACTATGCAGAGTTTAGTACAAGAGGAATGACACTCTAACTTTCTATGATTTGAACCTCTCCTGCTAGTCCAGTTTCAGATTCCGATGCTTCACTTCAGGTTTACTGTATCCCTTGGAACTTCTTATTGACGATGAAACACAGACTTTGCATCCGAAATTAATACAAAAGGCAAAATGCCGACTTAAGTACAAGAGGACTGACACTCTAACTTTCTATGATTTGAACCTCTCCTGTGAGTCCAGTTTCAGATTCCGATGTTTCACTTCAGGTTTACTGTATTCCTTGGACCTTCTTATTGACTATGAAACACAGGAATTGCATCCGAATTTAATACAAAAGGCACAATACCGACTCAAGTACAAGAGGAGTGACACTCTAACTTTCAATGATTTGAATCTCTCCTGTGAGTCTAGTTTTAGACTCCGATGCTTCACTTCAGGGTTACTGTATCCCTTGGACCTTCTTAATGACGATGAAACACAGAAATTGCATCGGAATTAAATTCAAAAGGCACAATGCCGACTTAAGTAGAAGAGGACTGACACTCTCACTTTCTATGATTTGAACCTCTCCTGTGAGTACAGTTTTAGATTCCGAAACTTCACTTCAGGTTTACTGTATCCCTTGGATCTGCTTATTGACGATGAAACACAGAAATTGCATCCGAATTTAATACAAAAATCACAATGGCGACTTAAGTACAAGAGGACTGACACTCTCACTTTCCATGATCTGAACCTCTTCTGTGAGTCCAGTTTTAGATTCCGATGCTTTACTTCAGTTTAACTGTATCCCTTGGACCTTCTTATTGACGATGAAACACAGAAATTTCATCCGAATTTAATACAAATGCAACAATGCCGACTTAAGTGCAAGAGGACTGACATTCTAACTTTCTATGATTTGAACCTCTGCTGTGAGTCCAGTTTCAGATTCCGATGCATCACCTCAGGTTTACTGTATCCCTTGGACCTTCTAATTGACGATGAAACACAGAGTTTGCATCCAAATTTAATACAAAAGGTACAATGCCGACTTAAGTACAAGAGAACTGACACTCTTACTTTATATGATTTGAACCTCTCCTGTGAGTCCAGTTTTAGATTCCGATGTTTCACTTCAGGTTTACTGTATTCCTTGGTCCTTCTTATTGACTATGAAACACAGGAATTGCATCCGAATTTAATACAAATGGCACAATGCCAACTTAAGTAAAAGAGGACTGACACTCTCTCTTTCTATGATTTGAACCTCTCCTGTGAGTCCGGTTTTAAATTCCGATGCTTCACTTCAGGTTTACTGTATACCTTGCACCTTCTTATTGACGATGAAACATAGAAATTGCATCGGAATTTAATACAAAAGCCACAATGCCGACTTAAATAAAAGAGGACTAACACTCTAACTTTCTATGATTTGAACCTCTCCTGTGAGTACAGTTTTAGATTCGGATGCTTCACTTCAGGTTTACTGTATCCCTTGGACCTTCTTATTGACGATGAAACACAGAAATTGCATCCGAATTTAAAACAAATGGCACAATGTCGACTTAAGTACAAGAGGACTGACACTCTCACTTTCTATGATTTGAACCTCTCCTGTGAGTCCAGTTTTAGATTCCGATGCTTCACTTCAGGTTTACAGTATACCTTGCACCTTCTTATTGACGATGAAACACAGAAATTGCATCCGAATTTAATACAAAAGGCACAATGCCGACTTAAGTACAAGAGGACTGACATTCTAACTTTCTATGATTTGAACCTCTCCTGTGAGTCCAGTTTTAGATTCCGATGTTTCACTTCAGGTTTACTGTATTCCTTGGACCTTCTTATTGACTATGAAACACAGGAATTGCATCCGAATTCAATACAAATGGCACAATGCCAACTTAAGTACAAGAGGACTGACACTCTCTCTTTCTATGATTTGAACCACTACTGTGAGTCCGGTTTTAAATTCCGATGCCTCACTTCAGGTTTACTGTATACCTTGCACCTTCTTATTGACGATGAAACATAGAAATTGCATCGGAATTAAATTCAAAACGCACAATGCCGACTTAAGTAAAAGAGGACTGACACTCTCATTTTCTATGATTTGAACCTCTCCTGTGAGTCCAGTCTTAGATTCCAATGCTTCATTCCAGGTTTACTGTATCCCTTGGACCTTCTTATTGACGATGAAACACAGATATTGCATCGGAATTAAATTCAAAAATCACAATGCAGAGTTAAGTACAAGAGGAATGACACTCTAACTTTCTACGATTTGAACCTCTCCTGTGAGTCCAGTTTTAGATTCCGATGCTTCACTTCAGGTTTACTGTATCCCTTGGACCTTCTTATTGACGATGAAACACAGATTTTGCATCCGAAATTAATACAAAAGGCACAATGCCGACTTAAGTAAAAGAGGACTGACACTCTAACTTTCTATGATTTGAACCTCTCCTGTGAGTCCAGTTTTAGATTCCGATGCTTTACTTAAGCTTTACTGTATCCCTTGGACCTTCTTATTGACGATGAAACACAGAAATTGCATCCGAATTTAATACAAAAGGCACAATACCGACTTAAGTACAAGAGGAGTGAGACTCTAGCTTTCTATAATTTGAATCTCTCCTGTGACTTCAGTTTTAGATTCCGATGCTTCACATCAGGTTTACTATATCTTTTGGACCTTCTTATTGACGATGAAACACAGAAATTGCATCGGAATTAAATTCAAAAGGCACAATGCCGACCTAAGTACAAGAGGACTGACACTCTCTTTCTATGATTTGAACCTCTCCTGTGAGTCCAGTTTCAGATTCCAATGCATCACTTCAGGTTTACTGTATCCCTTGGACCTTGTAATTGACGATGAAACACAGAGTTTGTATCCGAAATTAATACAAAAGTCACAATGCCGACTTAAGTACAAAAGGACTGACACTCTAACTTTGTATGATTTGAACCTCTCCTGTGAGTCCAGTTTGAGATTCCGAAGCTTCACTTCAGGTTTACTGTATCCCTTGGACCTTCTTATTGACGATGAAACACAGAAATTGCATCCGTATTTAATACAAAAGGCACAATGGCGACATAAGTACAAGACTAATGACACTCTCACTTTCTATGATGTGAACCTCTCCTGTGAGTCCAGTTTTAGATTCCGATGTTTCACTTCAGGTGTACTGTATTCCTTGGACCTTCTTATTGACTATGATACACAGGAATTGCATCCGAATTTAATACAAATGGCACAATGCCAACATAAGTACAAGAGGACTGACACTCTCTCTTTCTATGATTTGAACCTCTCCTGTGAGTCCAGTTTTAGATTCCGATGCTTCACTTCAGGTTTACAGTATACCTTGCACCTTCTTATTGACGAAGAAACACAGAAATTGCATCCAAATTTAATAGAAAAGGCACAATGCCGACGTAAGTACAAGAGGACAGACACTCTCACTTTCTATGATTTGAACCTCTCCTGTGAGTCCAGTTTCAGATTCCGATGCATCAGTTCAGGTTTACTGTATCCCTAGGACCTTCTAATTGACGATGAAACACAGAGTTGGCATCCGAATTGAATACAAAAGTCACAATGCCGACTTAAGTACAAAAGGACTGACTCTCTAACTTTCTATGATTTGAACCTCTCCTGTGAGTCCAGTTTGAGATTCCGAAGCTTCACTTCAGGTTTACTGTATCCCTTGGACCTTCTTATTGACGATGAAACACAGAAATTGCATCCGAATTTAATACAAAAGGCACAATGGCGACTTAAGTACAAGACTACTGACACTCTCACTTTCTATGATGTGAACCTCTCCTGTGAGTCCAGTTTCAGATTCCGATACTTCACTTCAGGTTTATTGAGTACCTTGCACCTTGTTATTGACGATGAAACACAGAAATTGCATCGGAATTAAATTCAAAATGCACAATACCGACTTAACTACAACAGGACTGCCACTCTCACTTTCTATGATTTGAACCTCTCCTATGAGTCCAGTTATAGATCCCGATGCTTCACTTCAGGTTTACTGTATCCCTTGGACTTTCTTATTGACGATGAAACACAGAAATTGCATCGGAATTATATTCAAAAATCACTATGCAGAGTTAAGTACAAGAGGAATGACACTCTAATTTTCTATGATTTGAACCTCTCCTGTGAGTCCAGTTTTAGATTCCGATGCTTCACTTCAGGTTCACTATATACTTTGGACCTTCTTATTGACGATGAAACACAGAAATTGCATCGGAATTAAATTCAAATTGCACAATACCGACTTAAGTACAACAGGGCTGACACTCTAACTTTCTATGATTTGAACCTCTCCTGTGAGTCCAGTTTTAGATTCCGATGCTTTACTTAAGGTTTACTGTATCCCTTGGACCTTCTTATTGACGATGAAACACAGAAATTGCATCCGAATCTAATACAAAAGACACAATGCCGACATAAGTAAAAGAGGACTGACACTCTAACTTTCTATGATTTGAACCTCTCCTGTGAGTCCAGTTTTAGATTCCGATGCTTTACTTGAGCTTTACTGTATCCCTTGGACCTTCTTATTGACGATGAAACACAGAAATTGCATCCGAATTTAATACAAAAGGCACAATACCGACTTAAGTACAAGAGGAGTGACACTCTCTCTTTCTATGATTTGAACCTATCCTGTGAGTCCGGTTTTAAATTCCGATGCTTCACTTCAGGTCTACTATATCCTTTGGACCTTCTTATTGACGATGAAACACAGAAATTGCATCGGAATTAAATTCAAAAGGCACAATGCCGACCTATGTAGAAGAGGACAGACACTCTCACTTTCTATGATTTCAACCTCTCCTGTGAGTCCAGTTTCAGATTCCGATACTTCACTTCAGGTTTACTATATCCTTTGGGCCTTCTTATTGACGATGAAACACAGAAATTGCATCGGAATTAAATTCAAAAGGCACAAAGCAGACCTAAGTAGAAGAGGACAGACACTCTCACTTTCTATGATTTGAACCTCTCCTGTGAGTCCGGTTTTAAATTCCGATGCTTCACTTCAGGTTTACTGTATACCTTGCACCTTCTTATTGACGATGAGACATAGAAATTGCATCGGAATTTAATGCAAAATCCACAATGCCGACTTAAATAAAAGAGGACTAACACTCTAACTTTCTATGATTTGAACCTCTCCTGTGAGTCCAGTTTTAGATTCCGATGCTTCACTTCAGGTTTACTGTATCCCTTGGACCTTCTTATTGACGATGAAACACAGAAATTGCATCCGAATTTAATACAAAAGGCACTATGCCAACTTAAGTACAAGAGGACTGACATTCTAACTCTCTATGATTTGAACCTCTCCTGTGAGTCCAGTTTTAGATTCCGATGCTTCACTTCAGGTTTACTGTATCCCTTGGACCTTCTTATTGACGATGAAACACAGACTTTGCATCCGAAATTAATACAAAATGCAAAATGCCGACTTAAGTACAAGAGGACTGACACTCTAACTTTCTATGATATGTACCTCTCCTGTGAGTCCAGTTTTAGATTCCGATGTTTCTCTTCAGGTTTACTGTATTCCTTTGACCTTCTTATTGACTATGAAACACAGGAATTGCATCCGAATTTAATACAAATGGCACAATGCCAACTTAAGTACAAGAGGACTGACACTCTCTCTTTCTATGATTTGAACCTCTCCTGTGAGTCCGGTTTTAAATTCCGATGCTTCACTTCAGGTTTACTGTATACCTTGCACTTTCTTATTGACGATGAAACATAGAAATTGCATCGGAATTAAATTCAAAACGAACAATGCCGACTTAAGTAAAAGAGGACTGACACTCTCATTTTCTATGATTTGAACCTCTCCTGTGAGTCCAGTATTAGATTCCGATGCTTCACTTCAGGTTTACTGTATCCCTTGGACCTTCTTATTGACGATGAAACACAGAAATTGCATCGGAATTTAATTCAAAAGGCACAAAGCAGACCTAAGTAGAAGAGGACAGACACTCTCACTTTCTATGATTTGAACCTCTCCTGTGAGTCCGGTTTTAAATTCCGATGCTTCACTTCAGGTTTACTGTATACCTTGCACCTTCTTATTGACGATGAGACATAGAAATTGCATCGGAATTTAATGCAAAATCCACAATGCCGACTTAAATAAAAGAGGACTAACACTCTAACTTTCTATGATTTGAACCTCTCCTGTGAGTCCAGTTTTAGATTTCGATACTTCACTTCAGGTTTACTGTATCCCTTGGACCTTCTTATTGACGATGAAACACAGAAATTGCATCCGAATTTAATACAAAAGGCACTATGCCAACTTAAGTACAAGAGGACTGACATTCTAACTCTCTATGATTTGAACCTCTCCTGTGAGTCCAGTTTTAGATTCCGATGCTTCACTTCAGGTTTACTGTATCCCTTGGACCTTCTTATTGACGATGAAACACAGACGTTGCATCCGAAATTAATACAAAATGCAAAATGCCGACTTAAGTACAAGAGGACTGACACTCTAACTTTCTATGATATGTACCTCTCCTGTGAGTCCAGTTTTAGATTCCGATGTTTCTCTTCAGGTTTACTGTATCCCTTGGACCTTCTTATTGGCGATGAAACACAGAAATTGCACCCGAATTTAATACAAATAGCACAATGCCGACTTAAGTACAAGAGGACTGACACTCTCACTTTCTATGATTTGAACCTCTCCTGTGAGTCCAGTTTTAGATTCCGATGTTTCACTTCAGGTGTACTGTATTCCTTGGACCTTCTTATTGACTATGAAACACAGGAGTTGCATCCGAATTTAATACAAATGGCACAATGTCAACTTAAGTACAAGAGGACTGACACTCTCTCTTTCTATGATTTGAACCTCTCCTGTGAGTCCGGTTTTAAATTCCGATGCTTCACTTCAGGTTTACTGTATACCTTGCACCTTCTTATTGACGATGAGACATAGAAATTGCATCGGAAGTTAATGCAAAAGCCACAATTCCGACTTAAATAAAAGAGGACTAACACTCTAACTTTCTATGATTTGAATCTCTCCTGTGAGTCCAGTTTTAGATTCCGATGCTTCACTTCAGGTTCACTATATCCTTTGGACCTTCTTATTGACGATGAAACACAGAAATTGCATCGGAATTAAATTCAAATTGCACAATACCGACTTAACTACAACAGGACTGACACTCTAACTTTCTATGATTTGAACCTCTCCTGTGAGTCCAGTTTTAGATTCCGATGCTTTACTTAAGGTTTACTGTATCCCTTGGACCTTCTTATTGACGATGAAACACAGAAATTGCATCCGAATCTAATACAAAAGACACAATGCCGACTTAAGTACAAGAGGACTGACATTCTAACTTTCTATGATTTGAACCTCTCCTGTGAGTCCAGTTTTAGATTCCGATGCTTCACTTCAGGTTTACTGTATCCCTTGGACCTTCTTATTGACGATGAAACACAGACTTTGCATCCGAAATTAATACAAAAGGCAAAATGCCGACTTAAGTACAAGAGGACTGACACTCTAACTTTCTATGATATGTACCTCTCCTGTGAGTCCAGTTTTAGATTCCGATGTTTCTCTTCAGGTTTACTGTATTCCTTTGACCTTCTTATTGACTATGAAACACAGGAATTGCATCCGAATTTAATACAAATGGCACAATGCCAACTTAAGTACAAGAGGACTGACACTCTCTCTTTCTATGATTTGAACCTCTCCTGTGAGTCCGGTTTTAAATTCCGATGCTTCACTTCAGGTTTACTGTATACCTTGCACTTTCTTATTGACGATGAGACATAGAAATTGCATCGGAATTAAATTCAAAACGCACAATGCCGACTTAAGTAAAAGAGGACTGACACTCTCATTTTCTATGATTTGAACCTCTCCTGTGAGTCCAGTCTTAGATTCCAATGCTTCATTCCAGGTTTACTGTATCCCTGGGACCTTCTTATTGACGATGAAACACAGAAATTGCATCGGAATTAAATTCAAAAATCACAATGCAGTGTTAAGTACAAGAGGAATGACACTCTAACTTTCTATAATTTGAGCCTCTCCTGTGAGTCCAGTATTAGATTCCGATGCTTCACTTCAGGTTTACTGTATCCCTTGGACCTTCTTATTGACGATGAAACACAGATTTTGCATCCGAAATTAATACAAACGGCACAATGCCGACTTAAGTAAAAGAGGACTGACACTCTAACTTTCTATGATTTGAACCTCTCCTGTGAGTCCAGTTTTAGATTCGGATGCTTTACTTAAGCTTTACTGTATCCCTTGGACCTTCTTATTGACGATGAAACACAGAAATTGCATCCGAATTTAATACAAAAGGCACAATACCGACTTAAGTACAAGAGGAGTGACACTCTCTTTCTATGATTTGAACCTCTCCTGTGAGTCCGGTTTTAAATTCCGATGCTTCACTTCAGGTTTACTGTATACCTTGCACCTTCTTATTGACGATGAAACACAGAAATTGCATCCGAATTTAATACAAATGGCACAATGTCAACTTAAGTACAAGAGGACTGACACTCTCACTTTCTATGATTTGAACCTCTCCTGTGAGTCCAGTTTTAGATTCCGATGCTTCACTTCAGGTTTACTGTATCCCTTGGACCTTCTTATTGGCGATGAAACACAGAAATTGCACCCAAATTTAATACAAATGGCACAATGCCGACTTAAGTACAAGAGGACTGACACTCTCACTTTCTATGATTTGAACCTCTCCTGTGAGTCCAGTTTTAGATTCCGATGTTTCACTTCAGGTGTACTGTATTCCTTGGACCTTCTTATTGACTATGAAACACAGGAGTTGCATCCGAATGTAATACAAATGGCACAATGTCAACTTAAGTACAAGAGGACTGACACTCTCTCTTTCTATGATTTGAACCTCTCCTGTGAGTCCGGTTTTAAATTCCGATGCTTCACTTCAGGTTTACTGTATACCTTGCACATTCTTATTGACGATGAGACATAGAGATTGCATCTGAATTTAATGCAAAAGCCACAATGCCGACTTAAATAAAAGAGGACTAACACTCTAACTTTCTATGATTTGAATCTCTCCTGTGAGTCCAGTTTTAGATTCCGATGCTTCACTTCAGGTTCGCTATATCCTTTGGACCTTCTTATTGACGATGAAACACAGAAATTGCATCAGAATTAAATTCAAAATGCACAATACCGACTTAACTACAACAGGACTGACACTCTAACTTTCTATGATTTGAACCTCTCCTGTGAGTCCAGTTTTAGATTCCGATGCTTTACTTAAGGTTTACTGTATCCCTTGGACCTTCTTATTGACGATGAAACACAGAAATTGCATCCGAATCTAATACAAAAGACACAATGCCGACTTAAGTAAAAGAGGACTGACACTCTAACTTTCTATGATTTGAACCTCTCCTGTGAGTCCAGTTTTAGATTCCGATGCTTTACTTAAGCTTTACTGTATCGCTTGGACCTTCTTATTGACGATGAAACACAGAAATTGCATCCGAATTTAATACAAAAGGCACAATACCGACTTAAGTACAAGAGGAGTGACACTCTCTCTTTCTATGATTTGAACCTCTCCTGTGAGTCCGGTTTTAAATTTCCGATGCTTCACTTCAGGTTTACTATATCCTTTGGACCTTCTTATTGACGATGAAACACAGAAATTGCATCTGAATTAAATTCAAAAGGCACAATGCCGACCTAAGTAGAAGAGGACAGACACTCTCACTTTCTATGATTTCAACCTCTCCTGTGAGTCCAGTTTCAGATTCCGATACTTCACTTCAGGTTAACTATATCCTTTGGGCCTTCTTATTGACGATGAAACACAGAAATTGCATCGGAATTAAATTCAAAAGGTACAATGCAGACCTAAGTCGAAGAGGACAGACACTCTCACTTTCTATGATTTGAACCTCTCCTGTGAGTCCGGTTTTAAATTCCGATGCTTCACTTCAGGTTTACTGTATACCTTGCACCTTCTTATTGACGATGAGACATAGAAATTGCATCGGAATTTAATGCAAAATCCACAATGCCGACTTAAATAAAAGAGGACTAACACTCTAACTTTCTATGATTTGAACCTCTCCTGTGAGTCCAGTTTTAGATTCCGATGCTTCACTTCAGGTTTACTGTATCCCTTGGACCTTCTTATTGACGATGAAACACAGAAATTGCATCCGAATTAAATACAAAAGGCACAATGCCGACTTAAGTACAAGAGGACTGACATTCTAACTTTCTATGATTTGAACCTCTCCTGTGAGTCCAGTTTTAGATTCCGATGCTTCACTTCAGGTTTACTGTATCCCTTGGACCTTCTTATTGACGATGAAACACAGACTTTGCATCCGAAATTAATACAAAAGGCAAAATGCCGACTTAAGTACAAGAGGACTGACACTCTAACTTTCTATGATATGAACCTCTCCTGTGAGTCCAGTTTTAGATTCCGATGTTTCTCTTCAGGTTTACTGTATTCCTTTGACCTTCTTATTGACTATGAAACACAGGAATTGCATCCGAATTTAATACAAATGGCACAATGCCAACTTAAGTACAAGAGGACTGACACTCTCTCTTTCTATGATTTGAACCTCTCCTGTGAGTCCGGTTTTAAATTCCGATGCTTCACTTCAGGTTTACTGTATACCTTGCACTTTCTTATTGACGATGAAACATAGAAATTGCATCGGAATTAAATTCAAAACGCACAATGCCGACTTAAGTAAAAGAGGACTGACACTCTCATTTTCTATGATTTGAACCTCTCCTGTGAGTCCAGTCTTAGATTCCAATGCTTCATTCCAGGTTTACTGTATCCCTTGGACCTTCTTATTGACGATGAAACACAGAAATTGCATCGGAATTTAATACAAATGGCACAATGTCAACTTAAGTACAAGAGGACTGACACTCTCTCTTTCTATAATTTGAACTTCTCCTGTGAGTCCGGTTTTAAATTCCGATGCTTCACTTCAGGTTTACTGTATACCTTGCATCTTCTTATTGACGATGAGACATAGAAATTGCATCGGAATTTAATGCAAAAGCCACAATGCCGACTTAAATAAAAGAGGACTAACACTCTAACTTTCTATGATTTGAATCTCTCCTGTGAGTCCAGTTTTAGATTCCGATGCTTCACTTCAGGTTCACTATATCCTTTGGACCTTCTTATTGACGATGAAACACAGAAATTGCATCGGAATTAAATTCAAAATGCACAATACCGACTTAACTACAACAGGACTGACACTCTAACTTTCTATGATTTGAACCTCTCCTGTGAGTCCAGTTTTAGATTCCGATGCTTTACTTAAGGTTTACTGTATCCCTTGGACCTTCTTATTGACGATGAAACACAGAAATTGCGTCCGAATCTAATACAAAAGACACAATGCCGACTTAAGTAAAAGAGGACTGACACTCTAACTTTCTATGATTTGAACCTCTCCTGTGAGTCCAGTTTTAGATTCCGATGCTTTACTTAAGCTTTACTGTATCGCTTGGACCTTCTTATTGACGATGAAACACAGAAATTGCATCCGAATTAAATACAAAAGGCACAATGCCGACTTAAGTACAAGAGGACTGACATTCTAACTTTCTATGATTTGAACCTCTCCTGTGAGTCCAGTTTTAGATTCCGATGCTTCACTTCAGGTTTACTGTATCCCTTGGACCTTCTTATTGACGATGAAACACAGACTTTGCATCCGAAATTAATACAAAAGGCAAAATGCCGACTTAAGTACAAGAGGACTGACACTCTAACTTTCTATGATATGAACCTCTCCTGTGAGTCCAGTTTTAGATTCCGATGTTTCTCTTCAGGTTTACTGTATTCCTTTGACCTTCTTATTGACTATGAAACACAGGAATGGCATCCGAATTTAATACAAATGGCACAATGCCAACTTAAGTACAAGAGGACTGACACTCTCTCTTTCTATGATTTGAACCTCTCCTGTGAGTCCGGTTTTAAATTCCGATGCTTCACTTCAGGTTTACTGTGTACCTTGCACTTTCTTTTTGACGATGAAACATAGAAATTGCATCGGAATTAAATTCAAAACGCACAATGCCGACTTAAGTAAAAGAGGACTGACACTCTCATTTTCTATGATTTGAACCTCTCCTGTGAGTCCAGTCTTAGATTCCAATGCTTCATTCCAGGTTTACTGTATCCCTTGGACCTTCTTATTGACGATGAAACACAGAAATTGCATCGGAATTAAATTCAAAAATCACAATGCAGTGTTAAGTACAAGAGGAATGACACTCTAACTTTCTATAATTTGAACCTCTCCTGTGAGTCCAGTATTAGATTCCGATGCTTCACTTCAGGTTTACTGTATCCCTTGGACCTTCTTATTGACGATGAAACACAGATTTTGCATCCGAAATTAATACAAACAGCACAATGCCGACTTAAGTTAAAAAGGACTGACACTCTAACTTTCTATGATTTGAACCTCTCCTGTGAGTCCAGTTTTAGATTCCGATGCTTTACTTAAGCTTTACTGTATCCCTTGGACCTTCTTATTGACGATGAAACACAGAAATTGCATCCGAATTTAATACAAAAGGCACAATACCGACTTAAGTACAAGAGGAGTGACACTCTCTTTCTATGATTTGAACCTCTCCTGTGAGTCCGGTTTTAAATTCCGATGCTTCACTTCAGGTTTACTGTATACCTTGCACCTTCTTATTGACGATGAGACATAGAAATTGCATCGGAATTTAATGCAAAAGCCACAATGCCGACTTAAATAAAAGAGGACTAACACTCTAACTTTCTATGATTTGAATCTCTCCTGTGAGTCCAGTTTTAGATTCCGATGCTTCACTTCAGGTTTACTGTATCCCTTGGACTTTCTTATTGACGATGAAACACAGAAATTGCATCCGAATTTAATACAAATGGCACAATGTCGACTTAAGTACAAGAGGAGTGACACTCTCACTTTCTATGATTTGAACCTCTCCTGTGAGTCCAGTTTTAGATTCCGATGCTTCACTTCAGGTTTACTGTATCCCTTGGACCCTCTTATTGGCGATGAAACACAGAGATTGCACCCGAATTTAATACAAATGGCACAATGCCGACTTAAGTACAAGAGGACTGACACTCTCACTTTCTATGATTTGAACCTCTCCTGTGAGTCCAGTTTTAGATTCCGATGTTTCACTTCAGGTGTACTGTATTCCTTGGACCTTCTTATTGACTATGAAACACAGGAGTTGCATCCGAATTTAATACAAATGGCACAATGTCAACTTAAGTACAAGAGGACTGACACTCTCTCTTTCTATGATTTGAACCTCTCTTGTGAGTCCGGTTTTAAATTCCGATGCTTCACTTCAGGTTTACTGTATACCTTGCACCTTCTTATTGACGATGAGACATAGAAATTGCATCGGAATTTAATGCAAAAGCCACAATGCCGACTTAAATGAAAGAGGACTAACACTCTAACTTTCTATGATTTGAATCTCTCCTGTGAGTCCAGTTTTAGATTCCGATGCTTCATTTCAGGTTTACTGTATCCCTTGGACCTTCTTATTGACGATGAAACACAGAAATTGCATCCGAATTTAATACAAATGGCACAATGTCGACTTAAGTACAAGAGGACTGACACTCTCACTTTCTATGAATTGAACCGCTCCTGTGAGTCCAGTTTGAGATTCCGAAGCTTCACTTCAGGTTTACAGTATCCCTTGGACCTTCTTATTGACGATGAAACACAGAAATTGCATCCGAATTTAATACAAAAGGCACAATGGTGACTTATGTACAAGACTACTGACACTCTCACTTTCTATGATGTGACCCTCTCCTGTGTGTCCAGTTTTAGATTCCGATGTTACACTTCAGGTGTACTGTATTCCTTGGACCTTCTTATTGACTATGAAACACTGGAATTGCATCCGAATTTAATACAAATGGCACAATGCCAACTTAAGTACAAGAGGACTGACACTCTCCCTTTCTATGATTTGAACCTCTCCTGTGAGTCCGGTTTTAAATTCCGATGCTTCTCTTCAGGTTTACTGTATACCTTGCACCTTCTTATTGACGATGAGACATAGAAATTGCATCGGAATTTAATGCAAAAGCCACAATGCCGAGTTAAATAAATGAGGACTAACACTCTAACTTTCTATGATTTGAATCTCTCCTCTGAGCCCAGTTTTAGATTCCGATGCTTCACTTCAGGTTTACTGTATCCCTTGGACTTTCTTATTGACGATGAAACACAGAAATTGCATCCGAATTTAATACAAATGGCACAATGTCGACTTAAGTACAAGAGGACTGACACTCTCACTTTCTATGATTTGAACCTCTCCTGTGAGTCCAGTTTTAGATTCCGATGCTTCACTTCAGGTTTACTGTATCCCTTGGACCTTCTTATTGGCGATGAAACACAGAAATTGCACCCGAATTAAATACAAATAGCACAATGCCGACTTAAGTACAAGAGGACTGACACTCTTACTTTCTATGATTTGAACCTCTCCTGTGAGTCCAGTTTTAGATTCCGATGTTTCACTTCAGGTGTACTGTATTCCTTGGACCTTCTTATTGACTATGAAACACAGGAGTTGCATCCGAATTTAATACAAATGGCACAATGTCAACTTAAGTACAAGAGGACTGACACTCTCACTTTCTATGATTTGAACCTCTCCTGTGAGTCCGGTTTTAAATTACGATGCTTCACTTCAGGTTTACTGTATACCTTGCACCTTCTTATTGACGATGAGACATAGAAATTGCATCGGAATTTAATGCAAAAGCCACAATGCCGACTTAAATAAAAGAGGACTAACACTCTAACTTTCTATGATTTGAATCTCTCCTGTCAGTCCAGTTTTAGATTCCGATGCTTCACTTCAGGTTCACTATATCCTTTGGACCTTCTTATTGACGATGAAACACAGAAATTGCATCGGAATTAAATTCAAAATGCACAATACCGACTTAACTACAACAGGACTGACACTCTAACTTTCTATGATTTGAACCTCTCCTGTGAGTCCGGTTTTAAATTCCGATGCTTCACTTCAGGTTTACTATATCCTTTGGACCTTCTTATTGACGATGAAACACAGAAATTGCATCGGAATTAAATTCAAAAGGCACAATGCCGACCTAAGTAGAAGAGGACAGACACTCTCACTATCTATGATTTCAACCTCTCCTGTGAGTCCAGTTTCAGATTCCGATACTTCACTTCAGGTTTACTATATCCTTTGGGCCTTCTTATTGACGATGAAACACAGAAATTGCATCGGAATTAAATTCAAAAGGCACAATGCAGACCTAAGTAGAAGAGGACAGACACTCTCACTTTCTATGATTTGAACCTCTCCTGTGAGTCCGGTTTTAAATTCCGATGCTTCACTTCAGGTTTACTGTATACCTTGCACCTTCTTATTGACGATGAGACATAGAAATTGCATCGGAATTTAATGCAAAATCCACAATGCCGACTTAAATAAAAGAGGACTAACACTCTAACTTTCTATGATTTGAACCTCTCCTGTGAGTCCAGTTTTAGATTCCGATGCTTCACTTCAGGTTTACTGTATCCCTTGGACCTTCTTATTGACGATGAAACACAGAAATTGCATCCGAATTTAATACAAAAGGCACAATGCCGACTTAAGTACAAGAGGACTGACATTCTAACTTTCTATGATTTGAACCTCTCCTGTGAGTCCAGTTTTAGATTCCGATGCTTCACTTCAGGTTTACTGTATCCCTTGGACCTTCTTATTGACGATGAAACACAGACTTTGCATCCGAAATTAATACAAAAGGCAAAATGCCGACTTAAGTACAAGAGGACTGACACTCTAACTTTCTATGATATGAACCTCTCCTGTGAGTCCAGTTTTAGATTCCGATGTTTCTCTTCAGGTTTACTGTATTCCTTTGACCTTCTTATTGACTATGAAACACAGGAATTGCATCCGAATTTAATACAAATGGCAGAATGCCAACTTAAGTACAAGAGGACTGACACTCTCTCTTTCTATGATTTGAACCTCTCCTGTGAGTCCGGTTTTAAATTCCGATGCTTCACTTCAGGTTTACTGTATACCTTGCACTTTCTTATTGACGATGAAACATAGAAATTGCATCGGAATTAAATTTAAAACGCACAATGCCGACTTAAGTAAAAGAGGACTGACACTCTCATTTTCTATGATTTGAACCTCTCCTGTGAGTCCAGTCTTAGATTACAATGCTTCATTCCAGGTTTACTGTATCCCTTGGACCTTCTTATTGACGATGAAACACAGAAATTGCATCGGAATTAAATTCAAAAATCACAATGCAGTGTTAAGTACAAGAGGAATGACACTCTAACTTTCTATAATTTGAACCTCTCCTGTGAGTCCAGTATTAGATTCCGATGCTTCACTTCAGGTTTACTGTATCCCTTGGACCTTCTTATTGACGATGAAACACAGATTTTGCATCCGAAATTAATACAAACGGCACAATGCCGACTTAAGTAAAAGAGGACTGACACTCTAACTTTCTATGATTTGAACCTCTCCTGTGAGTCCAGTTTTAGATTCCGATGCTTTACTTAAGCTTTACTGTATCCCTTGGACCTTCTTATTGACGATGAAACACAGAAATTGCATCCGAATTTAATACAAAAGGCACAATACCGACTTAAGTACAAGAGGAGTGACACTCTCTTTCTATGATTTGAACCTCTCCTGTGAGTCCAGTTTTAAATTCCGATGCTTCACTTCAGGTTTACTGTATACCTTGCACCTTCTAATTGACGAAGAGACATAGAAATTGCATCGGAATTTAATGCAAAAGCCACAATGCCGACTTAAATAAAAGAGGACTAACACTCTAACTTTCTATGATTTGAATCTCTCCTGTGAGTCCAGTTTTAGATTCCGATGCTTCACTTCAGGTTTCCTGTATCCCTTGGACTTTCTTATTGACGATGAAACACAGAAATTGCATCCGAATTTAATACAAATGGCACAATGTCGACTTAAGTACAAGAGGACTGACACTCTCACTTTCTATGATTTGAACCTCTCCTGTGAGTCCAGTTTTAGATTCCGATGCTTCACTTCAGGTTTACTGTATCCCTTGGACCTTCTTATTGGCGATGAAACACAGAAATTGCACCCGAATTTAATACAAATGGCACAATGCCGACTTAAGTACAAGAGGACTGACACTCTCACTTTCTATGATTTGAACCTCTCCTGTGAGTCCAGTTTTAGATTCCGATGTTTCACTTCAGGTGTACTGTATTCCTTGGACCTTCTTATTGTCTATGAAACACAGGAGTTGCATCCGAATTTAATACAAATGGCACAATGTCAACTTAAGTACAAGAGGACTGACACTCTCTCTTTCTATGATTTGAACCTCTCCTGTGAGTCCGGTTTTAAATTCCGATGCTTCACTTCAGGTTTACTGTATACCTTGCACCTTCTTATTGACGATGAGACATAGAAATTGCATCGGAATTTAATGCAAAAGCCACAATGCCGACTTAAATAAAAGAGGACTAACACTCTAACTTTCTATGATTTGAATCTCTCCTGTGAGTCCAGTTTTAGATTCCGATGCTTCACTTCAGATTTACTGTATCCCTTGGACCTTCTTATTGACGATGAAACACAGAAATTGCATCCGAATTTAATACAAATGGCACAATGTCGACTTAAGTACAAGAGGACTGACACTCTCACTTTCTATGAATTGAACCGCTCCTGTGAGTCCAGTTTGAGATTCCGAAGCTTCACTTCAGGTTTACAGTATCCCTTGTACCTTCTTATTGACGATGAAACACAGAAATTGCATCCGAATTTAATACAAAAGGCACAATGGTGACTTATGTACAAGACTACTGACACTCTCACTTTCTATGATGTGACCCTCTCCTGTGTGTCCAGTTTTAGATTCCGATGTTTCACTTCAGGTGTACTGTATTCCTTGGACCTTCTTATTGACTATGAAACACAGGAATTGCATCCGAATTTAATACAAATGGCACAATGCCAACTTAAGTACAAGAGGACTGACACACTCTCTTTCTATGATTGGAACCTCTCCTGTGAGTCCGGTTTTAAATTCCGATGCTTCTCTTCAGGTTTACTGTATACCTTGCACCTTCTTATTGACGATGAGACATAGAAATTGCATCGGAATTTAATGCAAAAGCCACAATGCCGAGTTAAATAAAAGTGGACTAACACTCTAACTTTCTATGATTTGAATCTCTCCTGTGAGTCCAGTTTTAGATTCCGATGCTTCACTTCAGGTTTACTGTATCCCTTGGACCTTCTTATTGACGATGAAACACAGAAATTGCATCCGAATTTAATACAAATGGCACAATGTCGACTTAAGTACAAGAGGACTGACACTCTCACTTTCTATGATTTGAACCGCTCCTGTGAGTCCAGTTTTAGATTCCGATGCTTCACTTCAGGTTTACAGTATACCTTGCACCTTCTTATTGACGATGAAACACAGAAATTGCATCCGAATTTAATACAAAGGCACAGTGCCGACTTAAGTACAAGAGGACTGACATTCTAACTTTCTATGATTTGAACCGCTCCTGTGAGTCCAGTTTTAGTTTACGATGCTTCACTTCAGGTTTACTGTATCCCTTGGACCTTCTTATTGACGATGAAACACAGATATTGCATCCGAATTTAATACAAAAGGCACATTGCCGACTTAAGTAAAAGAGGACTGACACTGTAACATTCTATGATTTGAACCTCTCCTGCGAGTCCAGTTTTAGATTCCGATGCTTCACTTAAGGTTTACTGTATCCCTTGGACCTTCTTATTGACGATGAAACACAGAAATTGCATCCGAATTTAATACAAAAGGCACAATACCGACTTAAGTACAAGAGGAGTGACACTCTAGCTTTCTATGATTTGAATCTCTCCTGTGAGTTCAGTTTTAGATTCCGATGCTTCACTTCAGGTTTACTATATCCTTTGGACCTTCTTATTGACGATGAAACACAGAAATTCCTTCGGAATTAAATTCAAAAGGCACAATGCCGACCTAAGTAGAAGAGGACAGACACTCTCACTTTCTATGATTTGAACCTCTCCTGTGAGTCCAGTCTTAGATTCCGATGCTTCACTTCAGGTTTACTGTATCCCTTGGACCTTCTTATTGACGATGAAACACAGAAATTGCTCCCGAATTTAATACCAATGGCACAATGCCGACTTAAGTACAAGAGGACTGACACTCTAACTTTCTATGATTTGAACCTCTCCTGTGAGTCCAGTTTCAGATTCAGATGCATCACTTCAGGTTTACTGTATCCCTTGGACCTTCTAATTGACGATGAAACACAGAGTTTGCATCCGAATTTAATACAAAAGTCACAATGCCGACTTAAGTACAAAAGGACTGACACTCTAACATTCTATGATTTGAACCTCTCCTGTGAGTCCAGTTTGAGATTTCGAATCTTCACTTCAGGTTTACTGTATCCCTTGGACCTTCTTATTGACGATGAAACACAGAAATTGCATCCGAATTTAATACAAAAGGCACAATGGCGACTTAAGTACAAGACTACTGACACTCTCACTTTCTATGATGTGAACCTCTCCTGTGAGTCCAGTTTCAGATTCCGATACTTCACTTCAGGTTTACTGCGTACCTTGAACCTTGTTATTGACGATGAAACACAGAAATTGCATCGGAATTAAATTCAAAATGCACAATACCGACTTAACTACAAGAGGACTGCCACTCTCACTTTCTATGATTTGAACCTCTCCCATGAGTCCAGTTATAGATCCCGATGCTTCACTTCAGGTTTACTGTATCCCTTGGACCTCTTTATTGACGATGAAACACAGAGTTTGCATCCAAATTTAATACAAAAGGTACAATGCCGACTAAAGTACAAGAGGACTGACACTCTTACTTTCTATGATTTGAACCTCTCCTGTGAGTCCAGTTTTAGATTCCGATGTTTCACTTCAGGTTTACTGTATTCCTTGGACCTTCTTATTGACTATGAAGCACAGGAATTGCATCCGAATTTAATACAAATGGCACAATGCCAACTTAAGTACAAGAGGACTGACACTCTCTCTTTCTATGATTTGAACCTCTCCTGTGAGTCCGGTTTTAAATTCCGATGCTTCACTTCAGGTTTACTGTATACCTTGCACCTTCTTATTGACGATGAGACATAGAAATTGCATCGGAATTTAATGCAAAAGCCACAATGCCGAGTTAAATAAAAGTGGACTAACACTCTAACTTTCTATGATTTGAATCTCTCCTGTGAGTCCAGTTTTAAATTCCGATGCTTCACTTCAGGTTTACTGTATCCCTTGGACCTTCTTATTGACGATGAAACACAGAAATTGCATCCGAATATAATACAAATGGCACAATGTCGACTTAAGTACAAGAGGACTGACACTCTCACTTTCTATGATTTGAACCGCTCCTGTGAGTCCAGTTTTAGATTCCGATGCTTCACTTCAGGTTTACAGTATACCTTGCACCTTCTTATTGACGATGAAACACAGAAATTGCATCCGAATTTAATACAAAAGGCACAATGCCGACTTAAGTACAAGAGGACTGACATTATAACTTTCTATGATTTGAACCTCTCCTGTGAGTCCAGTTTTAGTTTCCGATGCTTCACTTCAGGTTTACTGTATCCCTTGGACCTTCTTATTGACGATGAAACACAGATATTGCATCCGAATTTAATACAAAAGGCACAATGCCGACTTAAGTAAAAGAGGACTGACACTCTAACATTCTATGATTTGAACCTCTCCTGCGAGTCCAGTTTTAGATTCCGATGCTTCACTTAAGGTTTACTGTATCCCTTGGACCTTCTTATTGACGATGAAACACAGAATTTGCATCGGAATTAAATTCAAAACGCACAATGCCGACTTAAGTAAAAGAGGACTGACACTCTCATTCTCTATGATTTGAACCTCTCCTGTGAGTCCAGTCTTAGATTCCAATGCTTCATTCCAGGTTTACTGCATCCCTTGGACCTTCTTATTGACGATGAATCACAGAGTTTGCATCCAAAATTAATACAAAAGGCACAATGCCGACTTAAGTACATGAGGACTGACACTCTAACTTTCTATGATTTGAACCTCTCCTGTGAGTCCAGTTTTAGATTCCGATGCTTTACTTAAGGTTTACTGTATCCCTTGGTCCTTCTTATTGTCGATGAAACACAGAAATTGCATCCGAATTTAATACAAAAGGCACAATACCGACTTAAGTACAAGAGGAGTGACACTCTAGCTTTCTATGATTTGAATCTCTCCTGTGAGTTCAGTTTTAGATTCCGATGCTTCACTTCAGGTTTACTATATCCTTTGGACCTTCTTATTGACGATGAAACACAGAAATTGCATCGGAATTAAATTCAAAAGGCACAATGCCGACCTAAGTAGAAGAGGACAGACACTCTCACTTTCTATGATTTGAACCTCTCCTGTGAGTCCAGTTTCAGATTCCGATGCATCACTTCAGGTTTACTGTATCCCTTGGACCTTCTAATTGACGATGAAACACAGAGTTTGCATCCGAATTTAATACAAAAGTCACAATGCCGACTTAAGTACAAAAGGACTGACACTCTAACATTCTATGATTTGAACCTCTCCTGTGAGTCCAGTTTGAGATTCCGAATCTTCACTTCAGGTTTACTGTATCCCTTGGACCTTCTTATTGACGATGAAACACAGAAATTGCATCCGAATTTAATACAAAAGGAACAATGGCGACTTAAGTACAAGACTACTGACACTCTCACTTTCTATGATGTGAACCTCTCCTGTGAGTCCAGTTTCAGATTCCGATACTTCACTTCAGGTTTACTGCGTACCTTGAACCTTGTTATTGACGATGAAACACAGAAATTGCATCGGAATTAAATTCAAAATGCACAATACCGACTTAACTACAAGAGGACTGCCACTCTCACTTTCTATGATTTGAACCTCTCCCATGAGTCCAGTTATAGATCCCGATGCTTCACTTCAGGTTTACTGTATCCCTTGGACCTTTTTATTGACGATGAAACACAGAGTTTGCATCCAAATTTAATACAAAAGGTACAATGCCGACTTAAGTACAAGAGGACTGACACTCTTACTTTCTATGATTTGAACCTCTCCTGTGAGTCCGGTTTTAAATTCCGATGCTTCACTTCAGGTTTACTGTATACCTTGCACCTTCTTATTGACGATGAGACATAGAAATTGCATCGGAATTTAATGCAAAAGCCACAATGCCGTGTTAAATAAAAGTGGACTAACACTCTAACTTTCTATGATTTGAATCTCTCCTGTGAGTCCAGTTTTAAATTCCGATGCTTCACTTCAGGTTTACTGTATCCCTTGGACCTTCTTATTGACGATGAAACACAGAAATTGCATCCGAATATAATACAAATGGCACAATGTCGACTTAAGTACAAGAGGACTGACACTCTCACTTTCTATGATTTGAACCGCTCCTGTGAGTCCAGTTTTAGATTCCGATGCTTCACTTCAGGTTTACAGTATACCTTGCACCTTCTTATTGACGATGAAACACAGAAATTGCATCCGAATTTAATACAAAAGGCACAATGCCGACTTAAGTACAAGAGGACTGACATTATAACTTTCTATGATTTGAACCTCTCCTGTGAGTCCAGTTTTAGTTTCCGATGCTTCACTTCAGGTTTACTGTATCCCTTGGACCTTCTTATTGACGATGAAACACAGATATTGCATCCGAATTTAATACAAAAGGCACAATGCCGACTTAAGTAAAAGAACACTGACACTCTAACATTCTATGATTTGAACCTCTCCTGCGAGTCCAGTTTTAGATTCCGATGCTTCACTTAAGGTTTACTGTATCCCTTGGACCTTCTTATTGACGATGAAACACAGAATTTGCATCGGAATTAAATTCAAAACGCACAATGCCGACTTAAGTAAAAGAGGACTGACACTCTCATTCTCTATGATTTGAACCTCTCCTGTGAGTCCAGTCTTAGATTCCAATGCTTCATTCCAGGTTTACTGCATCCCTTGGACCTTCTTATTGACGATGAATCACAGAGTTTGCATCCAAAATTAATACAAAAGGCACAATGCCGACTTAAGTACATGAGGACTGACACTCTAACTTTCTATGATTTGAACCTCTCCTGTGAGTCCAGTTTTAGATTCCGATGCTTTACTTAAGGTTTACTGTATCCCTTGGTCCTTCTTATTGACGATGAAACACAGAAATTGCATCCGAATTTAATACAAAAGGCACAATACCGACTTAAGTACAAGAGGAGTGACACTCTAGCTTTCTATGATTTGAATCTCTCCTGTGAGTTCAGTTTTAGATTCCGATGCTTCACTTCAGGTTTACTATATCCTTTGGACCTTCTTATTGACGATGAAACACAGAAATTGCATCGGAATTAAATTCAAAAGGCACAATGCCGACCTAAGTAGAAGAGGACAGACACTCTCACTTTCTATGATTTGAACCTCTCCTGTGAGTCCAGTTTCAGATTCCGATGCATCACTTCAGGTTTACTGTATCCCTTGGACCTTCTAATTGACGATGAAACACAGAGTTTGCATCCGAATTTAATACAAAAGTCACAATGCCGACTTAAGTACAAAAGGACTGACACTCTAACATTCTATGATTTGAACCTCTCCTGTGAGTCCAGTTTGAGATTCCGAATCTTCACTTCAGGTTTACTGTATCCCTTGGACCTTCTTATTGACGATGAAACACAGAAATTGCATCCGAATTTAATACAAAAGGAACAATGGCGACTTAAGTACAAGACTACTGACACTCTCACTTTCTATGATGTGAACCTCTCCTGTGAGTCCAGTTTCAGATTCCGATACTTCACTTCAGGTTTACTGCGTACCTTGAACCTTGTTATTGACGATGAAACACAGAAATTGCATCGGAATTAAATTCAAAATGCACAATACCGACTTAACTACAAGAGGACTGCCACTCTCACTTTCTATGATTTGAACCTCTCCCATGAGTCCAGTTATAGATCCCGATGCTTCACTTCAGGTTTACTGTATCCCTTGGACCTTTTTATTGACGATGAAACACAGAGTTTGCATCCAAATTTAATACAAAAGGTACAATGCCGACTTAAGTACAAGAGGACTGACACTCTTACTTTCTATGATTTGAACCTCTCCTGTGAGTCCAGTTTTAGATTCCGATGTTTCACTTCTGGTTTACTGTATTCCTTGGACCTTCTTATTGACTATGAAGCACAGGAATTGCATCCGAATTTAATACAAATGGCACAATGCCAACTTAAGTACAAGAGGACTGACACTCTCTCTTTCTATGATTTGAACCTCTCCTGTGAGTCCGGTTTTAAATTCCGATGCTTCACTTCAGGTTTACTGTATACCTTGCACCTTCTTATTGACGGTGAAACATAGAAATTGCATCGGAATTTAATGCAAAAGCCACAATGCCGACTTAAATAAAAGAGGACTAACACTCTAACTTTCTATGATTTGAATCTCTCCTGTGAGTCTAGTTTTAGATTCCGATGCTTCACTTCAGGTTTACTGTATCCCTTGGACCTTCTTATTGACGATGAAACACAGAAATTGCATCGGAATTAAATACAAATGGCATAATGCCGACTTAATTACAAGAGGACTGACACTCTCACTTTCTATGATTTGAACCGCTCCTGTGAGTCCAGTTTTAGATTCCGATGCTTCACTTCAGGTTTACAGTATACCTTGCACCTTCTTATTGACGATGAAACACAGAAATTGCATCCGAATTTAATACAAAAGGCACAATGCCGACTTAAGTACAAGAGGACTGACATTCTAACTTTCTATGATTTGAACCTCTCCTGTGAGTCCAGTTTTAGTTTCCGATGCTTCACTTCAGGTTTACTGTATCCCTTGGACCTTCTTATTGACGATGAAACACAGATATTGCATCCGAATTTAATACAAAAGGCACAATGCCGACTTAAGTAAAAGAGGACTGACACTCTAACATTCTTTGATTTGAACCTCTCCTGCGAGTCCAGTTTTAGATTCCGATGCTTCACTTAAGGTTTACTGTATCCCTTGGAACCTCTTATTGACGATGAAACACAGAATTTGCATCGGAATTAAATTCAAAACGCACAATGCCGACTTAAGTAAAAGAGGACTGACACTCTCATTCTCTATGATTTGAACCTCTCCTGTGAGTCCAGTATTAGATTCCAATGCTTCATATCAGGTTTACTGCATCCCTTGGGACCTTCTTATTGACGATGAATCACAGAGTTTGCATCCAAAATTAATACAAAAGGCACAATGCCGACTTAAGTACATGAGGACTGACACTCTAACTTTCTATGATTTGAACCTCTCCTGTGAGTCCAGTTTTAGATTCCGATGCTTTACTTAAGGTTTACTGTATCCCTTGGTCCTTCTTATTGACGATGAAACACAGAAATTGCATCCGAATTTAATACAAAAGGCACAATACCGACTTAAGTACAAGAGGAGTGACACTCTAGCTTTCTATGATTTGAATCTCTCCTGTGAGTTCAGTTTTAGATTCCGATGCTTCACTTCAGGTTTACTATATCCTTTGGACCATCTTATTGACGATGAAACACAGAAATTGCATCGGAATTAAATTCAAAAGGCACAATGCCGACCTAAGTAGAAGAGGACGGACACTCTCACTTTCTATGATTTGAACCTCTCCTGTGAGTCCAGTCTTAGATTCCGATGCTTCACTTCAGGTTTACTGTATCCCTTGGACCTTCTTATTGACGATGAAACACAGAAATTGCACCCGAATTTAATACAAATGGCACAATGCCGACTTAAGTACAAAAGGACTGACACTCTAACATTCTATGATTTGAACCTCTCCTGTGAGTCCAGTTTGAGATTCCGAATCTTCACTTCAGGTTTACTGTATCCCTTGGACCTTCTTATTGACGATGAAACACAGAAATTGCATCCGAATTTAATACAAAAGGCACAATGGCGACTTAAGTACAAGACTACTGACACTCTCACATTCTGTGATGTGAACCTCTCCTGTGAGTCCAGTTTCAGATTCCGATACTTCACTTCAGGTTTACTGCGTACCTTGAACCTTGTTATTGACGATGAAACACAGAAATTGCATCGGAATTAAATTCAAAATGCACAATACCGACTTAACTACAAGAGGACTGCCACTCTCACTTTCTATGATTTGAACCTCTCCCATTAGTCCAGTTATAGATCCCGATGCTTCACTTCAGGTTTACTGTATCCCTTGGACCTTTTTATTGACGATGAAACACAGAGTTTGCATCCAAATTTAATACAAAAGGTACAATGCCGACTTAAGTACAAGAGGACTGACACTCTTACTTTCTATGATTTGAACCTCTCCTGTGAGTCCAGTTTTAGATTCCGATGTTTCACTTCAGGTTTACTGTATTGCTTGGACCTTCTTATTGACTATGAAGCACAGGAATTGCATCCGAATTTAATACAAATGGCACAATGCCAACTTAAGTACAAGAGGACTGACACTCTCTCTTTCTATGATTTGAACCTCTCCTGTGGGTCCGGTTTTAAATTCCAATGCTTCACTTCAGGTTTACTGTATACCTTGCACCTTCTTATTGACGATGAGACATAGAAATTGCATCGGAATTTAATGCAAAAGCCACAATGCCGAGTTAAATAAAAGTGGACTAACACTCTAACTTTCTATGATTTGAATCTCTCCTGTGAGTCCAGTTTTAGATTCCGATGCTTCACTTCAGGTTTACTGTATCCCTTGGACCTTCTTATTGACGATGAAACACAGAAATTGCATCCGAATATAATACAAATGGCACAATGTCGACTTAAGTACAAGAGGACTGACACTCTCACTTTCTATGATTTGAACCGCTCCTGTGAGTCCAGTTTTAGATTCCGATGCTTCACTTCAGGTTTACAGTATACCTTGCACCTTCTTATTGACGATGAAACACAGAAATTGCATCCGAATTTAATACAAAAGGCACAATGCCGACTTAAGTACAAGAGGACTGACATTCTAAATTTCTATGATTTGAACCTCTCCTGTGAGTCCAGTTTTAGTTTCCGATGCTTCACTTCAGGTTTACTGTATCCCTTGGACCTTCTTATTGACGATGAAACACAGATATTGCATCCGAATTTAATACAAAAGGCACAATGCCGACATATGTAAAAGAGGACTGACACTCTAACATTCTATGATTTGAACCTCTCCTGCGAGTCCAGTTTTAGATTCCAATGCTTCACTTAAGGTTTACTGTATCCCTTGGACCTTCTTATTGACGATGAAACACAGAATTTGCATCGGAATTAAATTCAAAACTCACAATGCCGACTTAAGTAAAAGAGGACTGACACTCTCATTCTCTATGATTTGAACCTCTCCTGTGAGTCCAGTCTTAGATTCCAATGCTTCATTCCAGGTTTACTGCATCCCTTGGACCTTCTTATTGACGATGAATCACAGAGTTTGCATCCAAAATTAATACTAAAGGCACAATGCCGACTTAAGTACATGAGGACTGACACTCTAACTTTCTATGATTTGAACCTCTCCTGTGAGTCCAGTTTTAGATTCCGATGCTTTACTTAAGGTTTACTGTATCCCTTGGTCCTTCTTATTGACGATGAAACACAGAAATTGCATCCGAATTTAATACAAAAGGCACAATACCGACTTAAGTACAAGAGGAGTGACACTCTAGCTTTCTATGATTTGAATCTCTCCTGTGAGTTCAGTTTTAGATTCCGATGCTTCACTTCAGGTTTACTATATCCTTTGGACCTTCTTATTGACGATGAAACACAGAAATTGCATCGGAATTAAATTCAAAAGGCACAATGCCGACCTAAGTAGAAGAGGACAGACACTCTCACTTTCTATGATTTGAACCTCTCCTGTGAGTCCAGCCTTAGATTCCGATGCTTCACTTCAGGTTTACTGTATCCCTTGGACCTTCTTATTGACGATGAAACACAGAAATTGCACCCGAATTTAATACAAATGGCACAATGCCGACTTAAGTACAAGAGGACTGACACTCTAACTTTCTATGATTTGAACCTTTCCTGTGAGTCCAGTTTCAGATTCCGATGCATCACTTCAGGTTTACTGTATCCCTTGGACCTTCTAATTGACGATGAAACACAGAGTTTGCATCCGAATTTAATACAAAAGTCACAATGCCGACTTAAGTACAAAAGGACTGACACTCTCTCTTTCTATGATTTGAACCTCTCCTGTGAGTCCGGTTTTAGTTTCCGATGCTTCACTTCAGGTTTACTGTATCCCTTGGACCTTCTTATTGACGATGAAACACAGATATTGCATCCGAATTTAATACAAAAGGCACAATGCCGACATAAGTAAAAGAGGACTGACACTCTAACATTCTATTATTTGAACCTCTCCTGCGTGTCCACTTTTAGATTCCGATGCTTCACTTAAGGTTTACTGTATCCCTTGGACCTTCTTATTGACGATGAAACACAGAAATTGCATCCGAATTTAATACAAATGGCACAATGTCGACTTACGTACAAGAGGTCTGATACTCTCACTTTCTATGATTTGAACCGCTCCTGTGAGTCCAGTTTTAGATTCCGATGCTTCACTTCAGGTTTACAGTATACCTTGGACCTTCTTATTGACGATGAAACACAGAAATTGCATCCGAATTTAATACAAAAGGCACAATGCCGACTTAAGTACAAGAGGACTGACATTCTAACTTTCTATGATTTGAACCTCGCCTGTGAGTCCAGTTTTAGTTTCCGATGCTTCACTTCAGGTTTACTGTATCCCTTGGACCTTCTTATTGACGATGAAACACAGATATTGCATCCGAATTTAATACAAAAGGCACAATGCCGACATAAGTAAAAGAGGACTGACACTCTAACATTCTATTATTTGAACCTCTCCTGCGTGTCCACTTTTAGATTCCGATGCTTCACTTAAGGTTTACTGTATCCCTTGGACCTTCTTATTGACGATGAAACACAGAATTTGCATCGGAATTAAATTCAAAACGCACAATGCCGTCTTAAGTAAAAGAGGACTGACACTCTCATTCTCTATGATTTGAACCTCTCCTGTGAGTCCAGTCTTAGATTCCAATGCTTCATTCCAGGTTTACTGTATCCCTTGGACCTTCTTATTGACGATGAAACACAGAGTTTGCATCCAAAATTAATACAAAATTCACAATGCCGACTTAAGTACAAGAGGACTGACACTCTAACTTTCTATGATTTGAACCTCTCCCGTGAGTCCAGTTTTAGATTCCGATGCATTACTTAAGGTTTACTGTATCCCTTGGTCCTTCTTAATGACGATGAAACACAGAAATTGCATCCGAATTTAATACAAAAGGCACAATACCGACTTAAGTACAAGATGAGTGACACTCTAGCTTTCTATGAATTGAATCTCTCCTGTGAGTTCAGTTTTAGATTCCGATGCTTCACTTCAGGTTTACTATATCCTTTGGACCTTCTTATTGACGATGAAACACAGAAATTGCATCGGAATTAAATTCAAAAGGCACAATGCCGACCTAAGTAGAAGAGGACAGACACTCTCACTTTCTATGATTTGAACCTCTCCTGTGAGTCCAGTCTTAGTTTCCGATGCTTCACTTCAGGTTTACTGTATCCCTTGGACCTTCTTATTGACGATGAAACACAGAAATTGCACCCGAATTTAATACAAATGGCACAATGCCGACTTAAGTAGTGGAGGACTGACACTCTAACTTTCTATGATTTGAACCTCTCCTGTGAGTCCAGTTTCAGATTCCGATGCATCACTTCAGGTTTATTGTATCCCTTGGACCTTCTAATTGACGATGAAACAGAGAGTTTGCATCCGAATTTAATACAAAAGTCACAATGCCGACTTAAGTACAAAAGGACTGACACTCTAACCTTCTATGATTTGAACCTCTCCTGTGAGTCCAGTTTGAGATTCCGAATCTTCACTTCAGGTTTACTGTATCCCTTGGACCGTCTTATTGACGATGAAACACAGAAATTGCATCCGAATTTAATACAAAAGGCACAATGGCGACTTAAGTACAAGACTACTGACACTCTCACTTTATATGATGTGAAACTCTCCTGTGAGTCCAGTTTCAGATTCCGATACTTCACTTCAGGTTTACTGCGTACCTTGCACCTTGTTATTGACGATGAAACACAGAAATTGCATCGGAATTAAATTCAAAATGCACAATACCGACTTAACTACAAGAGGACTGCCACTCTCACTTTCTATGATTTGAACCTCTCCTATGAGTCCAGTTATAGATCACGATGCTTCACTTCAGGTTTACTGTATTCCTTGGACCTTCTTATTGACTATAAAGCACAGGAATTGCATCCGAATTTAATACAAATGGCACAATGCCAACTTAAGTACAAGAGGACTGACACTCTCTCTTTCTATGATTTGAACCTCTCCCGTGAGTCCGGTTTTAAATTCCGATGCTTCACTTCAGGTTTACTGTATACCTTGCACCTTCTTATTGACGGTGAAACATAGAAATTGCATCGGAATTTAATGCAAAAGCCACAATGCCGACTTAAATAAAAGAGGACTAACACTCTAACTTTCTATAATTTGAACTTCTCCTGTGAGTCCAGTTTTAGATTCCGATGCTTCACTTCAGGTTTACTGTATCCCTTGGACCTTCTTATTTTCGAAGAAACACAGAAATTGCATTCGAATTTAATACAAATGGCACAATGTCGACTTAAGTACAAGAGGACTGACACTCTCACTTTCTATGATTTGAACCGCTCCTGTGAGTCCAGTTTTAGATTCCGATGCTTCACTTCAGGTTTACAGTATACCTTGCACCTTCTTATTGACGATGAAACACAGAAATTGCATCCGAATTTAATAGAAAACGCACAATGCCGACTTAAGTACAAGAGGACTGACATTCTAACTTTCTATGATTTGAACCTGTCCTGTAAGTCCAGTTTTAGTTTCCGATGCTTCACTTCAGGTTTACTGTATCCCGTGGACCTTCTTATTGACGATGAAACACAGATATTGTATCCGAATTTAATACAAAAGGCACAATACGGACTTAAGTACAAGAGTAGTGACACTCTAGCTTTCTATGAATTGAATCTCTCCTGTGAGTTCAGTTTTAGGTTCCGATGCTTCACTTCAGGTTTACTATATCCTTTGGACCTTCTTATTGACGATGAAACACAGAAATTGCATCGGAATTAAATTCAAAAGGCACAATGCCGACCTAAGTAGAAGAGGACAGACACTCTCACTTTCTATGATTTGAACCTCTCCTGTGAGTCCAGTTTGAGATTCCGAAGCTTCACTTCAGGTTTACTGTATCCCTTGAACCTTCTTATTGACGATGAAACACAGAAATTGCATCCGAATTTAATACAAAAGGCACAATGGCGACTTAAGTACAAGAGGACTGACACTCTAACTTTCTATGATTTGAACCTCTCCTGTGAGTCCAGTTTCAGATTCCGATGCATCACTTCAGGTTTACTGTATCCCTTGGACCTTCTAATTGACGATGAAACACAGAGTTTGCATCCGAATTTAATACAAAAGTCACAATGCCGACTTAAGTACAAAAGGACTGACACTCTAACATTCTATGATTTGAACCTCTCCTGTGAGTCCAGTTTGAGATTCCGAATCTTCACTTCAGGTTTACTGTATCCCTTGGACCTTCTTACTGACGATGAAACACAGAAATTGCATCCGAATTCAATACAAAAGGCACAATGGCGACTTAAGTACAAGACTACTGACACTCTCACTTTCTATGATGTGAACCTCTCCTGTGAGTCCAGTTTCAGATTCCGATACTTCACTTCAGGTTTACTGCGTACCTTGAACCTTGTTATTGACGATGAAACACAGAAATTGCATCGGAATTAAATTCAAAATGCACAATACCGACTTACCTACAAGAGGACTGCCACTCTCACTTTCTATGATTTGAACCTCTCCCATGAGTCCAGTTATAGATCCCGATGCTTCACTTCAGGTTTACTGTATCCCTTGGACCTTTTTATTGACGATGAAACACAGAGTTTGCATCCAAATTTAATACAAAAGGTACAATGCCGACTTAAGTACAAGAGGACTGACACTCTTACTTTCTATGATTTGAACCTCTCCTGTGAGTCCAGTTTTAGATTCCGATGTTTCACTTCAGGTTTACTGTATTCCTTGGACCTTCTTATTGACTATGAAGCACAGGAATTGCATCCGAACTTATTACAAATGGCACAATGCCAACTTAAGTACAAGAGGACTGACACTCTCTCTTTCTATGATTTGAACCTCTCCTGTGAGTCCAATTTTAAATTCCGATGCTTCACTTCAGGTTTACTGTATACCTTGCACCTTCTTATTGACGGTGAAACATAGAAATTGCATCGGAATTTAATGCAAAAGACACAATACCGACTTAAATAAAAGAGGACTAACACTCTAACTTTCTATGATTTGAATCTCTCCTGTGAGTCCAGTTTTAGATTCCGATGCTTCACTTCAGGTTTACTGTATCCCTTGGACCTTCTTATTGTCGATGAAACACAGAAATTGCATTCGAATTTAATACAAATGGCACAATGTCGACTTACGTACAAGAGGTCTGATACTCTCACTTTCTATGATTTGAACCGCTCCTGTGAGTCCAGTTTTAGATTCCGATGCTTCACTTCAGGTTTACAGTATACCTTGGACCTTCTTATTGACGATGAAACACAGAAATTGCATCCGAATTTAATACAAAAGGCACAATGCCGACTTAAGTACAAGAGGACTGACATTCTAACTTTCTATGATTTGAACCTCTCCTGTGGGTCCAGTTTTAGTTTCCGATGCTTCACTTCAGGTTTACTGTATCCCTTGGACCTTCTTATTGACGATGAAACACAGATATTGCATCCGAATTTAATACAAAAATCACAATGCCGACTTAAGTAAAAGAGGACTGACACTCTAACATTATATTATTTGAACCTCTCCTGCGAGTCCAGTTTTAGATTCCGATGCTTCACTTAAGGTTTACTGTATCCCTTGGACCTTCTTATTGACGATGAAACACAGAATTTGCATCAGAATTAAATTCAAAACGCACAATGCCGACTTAAGTAAAAGAGGACTGACACTCTCATTCTCTATGATTTGAACCTCTCCTGTGAGTCCAGTCTTAGATTCCAATGCTTCATTCCAGGTTTACTGTATCCCTTGGACCTTCTTATTGACGATGAAACACAGAGTTTGCATCCAAAATTAATACAAAAGGCACAATGCCGACTTAAGTACAAGAGGACTGACACTCTAACTTTCTATGATTTGAACCTCTCCTGTGAGTCCAGTTTTAGATGCCGATGCATTACTTAAGGTTTACTGTATCCCTTGGTCCTTCTTACTGACGATGAAACACAGAAATTGCATCCGAATTTAATACAAAAGGCACAATACCGACTTAAGTACAAGAGGAGTGACACTCTAGCTTTCTATGATTTGAATCTCTCCTGTGAGTTCAGTTTTAGATTCCGATGCTTCACTTCAGGTTTACTATATCCTTTGGACCTTCTTATTGACGATGAAACACAGAAATTGCATCGGAATTAAATTCAAAAGGCACAATGCCGACCTAAGTAGAAGAGGACAGACACTCTCACTTTCTATGATTTGAACCTCTCCTGTGAGTCCAGTCTTAGATTCCGATGCTTCACTTCAGGTTTACTGTATCCCTTGGACCTTCTTATTGACGATGAAACACAGAAATTGCACCCGAATTTAATACAAATGGCACAATGCCGACTTAAGTAATAGAGGACTGACACTCTAACTTTATATGATTTGAACCTCTCCTGTGAGTCCAGTTTCAGATTCCGATGCATCACTTCAGGTTTACTTTATCCCTTGGACCTTCTAATTGACGATGAAACACAGAGTTTGCATCCGAATTTAATACAAAAGTCACAATGCCGACTTAAGTACAAAAGGACTGACACTCTAACATTCTATGATTTGAACCTCTCCTGTGAGTCCAGTTTGAGATTCCGAATCTTCACTTCAGGTTTACTGTATCCCTTGGACCTTCTTATTGACGATGAAACAAAGAAATTGCATCCGAATTTAATACAAAAGGCACAATGGCGACTTAAGTACAAGACTACTGACACTCTCACTTTCTATGATGTGAAACTCTCCTGTGAGTCCAGTTTCAGATTCCGATACTTCACTTCAGGTTTACTGCGTACCTTGCACCTTGTTATTGACGATGAAACACAGAAATTGCATCGGAATTAAATTCAAAATGCACAATACCGACTTAACTACAAGAGGACTGCCACTCTCACTTTCTATGATTTGAACCTCTCCTATGAGTCCAGTTATAGATCTCGATGCTTCACTTCAGGTTTACTGTATTCCTTGGACCTTCTTATTGACTATAAAGCACAGGAATTGCATCCGAATTTAATACAAATGGCACAATGCCAACTTAAGTACAAGAGGACTGACACTCTCTCTTTCTATGATTTGAACCTCTCCCGTGAGTCCGGTTTTAAATTCCGATGCTTCACTTCAGGTTTACTGTATACCTTGCACCTTCTTATTGACGGTGAAACATAGAAATTGCATCGGAATTTAATGCAAAAGCCACAATGCCGACTTAAATAAAAGAGGACTAACACTCTAACTTTCTATAATTTGAACTTCTCCTGTGAGTCCAGTTTTAGATTCCGATGCTTCACTTCAGGTTTACTGTATCCCTTGGACCTTTTTATTTTCGATGAAACACAGAAATTGCATTCGAATTTAATACAAATGGCACAATGTCGACTTAAGTACAAGAGGACTGACACTCTCACTTTCTATGATTTGAACCGCTCCTGTGAGTCCAGTTTTAGATTCCGATGCTTCACTTCAGGTTTACAGTATACCTTGCACCTTCTTATTGACGATGAAACACAGATATTGTATCCGAATTTAATACAAAAGCCACAATACGGACTTAAGTACAAGAGTAGTGACACTCTAGCTTTCTATGAATTGAATCACTCCTGTGAGTTCAGTTTTAGGTTCCGATGCTTCACTTCAGGTTTACTATATCCTTTGGACCTTCTTATTGACGATGAAACACAGAAATTGCATCGGAATTAAATTCAAAAGGCACAATGCCGACCTAAGTAGAAGAGGACAGACACTCTCACTTTCTATGATTTGAACCTCTCCTGTGAGTCCAGTTTGAGATTCCGAAGCTTCACTTCAGGTTTACTGTATCCCTTGAACCTTCTTATTGACGATGAAACACAGAAATTGCATCCGAATTTAATACAAAAGGCACAATGGCGACTTAAGTACAAGAGGACTGACACTCTAACTTTCTATGATTTGAACCTCTCCTGTGAGTCCAGTTTCAGATTCCGATGCATCACTTCAGGTTTACTGTATCCCTTGGACCTTCTAATTGACGATGAAACACAGAGTTTGCATCCGAATTTAATACAAAAGTCACAATGCCGACTTAAGTACAAAAGGACTGACACTCTAACATTCTATGATTTGAACCTCTCCTGTGAGTCCAGTTTGAGATTCCGAATCTTCACTTCAGGTTTACTGTATCCCTTGGACCTTCTTACTGACGATGAAACACAGAAATTGCATCCGAATTTAATACAAAAGGCACAATGGCGACTTAAGTACAAGACTACTGACGATCTCACTTTCTATGATGTGAACCTCTCCTGTGAGTCCAGTTTCAGATTCCGATACTTCACTTCAGGTTTACTGCGTACCTTGAACCTTGTTATTGACGATGAAACACAGAAATTGCATCGGAATTAAATTCAAAATGCACAATACCGACTTACCTACAAGAGGACTGCCACTCTCACTTTCTATGATTTGAACCTCTCCCATGAGTCCAGTTATAGATCCCGATGCTTCACTTCAGGTTTACTGTATCCCTTGGACCTTTTTATTGACGATGAAACACAGAGTTTGCATCCAAATTTAACACAAAAGGTACAATGCCGACTTAAGTACAAGAGGACTGACACTCTTACTTTCTATGATTTGAACCTCTCCTGTGAGTCCAGTTTTAGATTCCGATGTTTCACTTCAGGTTTACTGTATTCCTTGGACCTTCTTATTGACTATGAAGCACAGGAATTGCATCCGAACTTAATACAAATGGCACAATGCCAACTTAAGTACAAGAGGACTGACACTCTCTCTTTCTATGATTTGAACCTCTCCTGTGAGTCCAGTTTTAAATTCCGATGCTTCACTTCAGGTTTACTGTATACCTTGCACCTTCTTATTGACGGTGAAACATAGAAATTGCATCGGAATTTAATGCAAAAGACACAATACCGACTTAAATAAAAGAGGACTAACACTCTAACTTTCTATGATTTGAATCTCTCCTGTGAGTCCAGTTTTAGATTCCGATGCTTCACTTCAGGTTTACTGTATCCCTTGGACCTTCTTATTGTCGATGAAACACAGAAATTGCATTCGAATTTAATACAAATGGCACAATGTCGACTTACGTACAAGAGGTCTGATACTCTCACTTTCTATGATTTGAACCGCTCCTGTGAGTCCAGTTTTAGATTCCGAAGCTTCACTTCAGGTTTACAGTATACCTTGGACCTTCTTATTGACGATGAAACACAGAAATTGCATCCGAATTTAATACAAAAGGCACAATGCCGACTTAAGTACAAGAGGACTGACATTCTAACTTTCTATGATTTGAACCTCTCCTGTGGGTCCAGTTTTAGTTTCCGATGCTTCACTTCAGGTTTACTGTATCCCTTGGACCTTCTTATTGACGATGAAACACAGATATTGCATCCGAATTTAATACAAAAATCACAATGCCGACTTAAGTAAAAGAGGACTGACACTCTAACATTATATTATTTGAACCTCTCCTGCGAGTCCAGTTTTAGATTCCGATGCTTCACTTAAGGTTTACTGTATCCCTTGGACCTTCTTATTGACGATGAAACACAGAATTTGCATCAGAATTAAATTCAAAACGCACAATGCCGGCTTAAGTAAAAGAGGACTGACACTCTCATTCTCTATGATTTGAACCTCTCCTGTGAGTCCAGTCTTAGATTCCAATGCTTCATTCCAGGTTTACTGTATCCCTTGGACCTTCTTATTGACGATGAAACACAGAGTTTGCATCCAAAATTAATACAAAAGGCACAATGCCGACTTAAGTACAAGAGGACTGACACTCTAACTTTCTATGATTTGAACCTCTCCTGTGAGTCCAGTTTTAGATGCCGATGCATTACTTAAGGTTTACTGTATCCCTTGGTCCTTCTTACTGACGATGAAACACAGAAATTGCATCCGAATTTAATACAAAAGGCACAATACCGACTTAAGTACAAGAGGAGTGACACTCTAGCTTTCTATGATTTGAATCTCTCCTGTGAGTTCAGTTTTAGATTCCGATGCTTCACTTCAGGTTTACTATATCCTTTGGACCTTCTTATTGACGATGAAACACAGAAATTGCATCGGAATTAAATTCAAAAGGCACAATGCCGACCTAAGTAGAAGAGGACAGACACTCTCACTTTCTATGATTTGAACCTCTCCTGTGAGTCCAGTCCTAGATTCCGATGCTTCACTTCAGGTTTACTGTATCCCTTGGACCTTCTTATTGACGATGAAACACAGAAATTGCACCCGAATTTAATACAAATGGCACAATGCCGACTTAAGTAATAGAGGACTGACACTCTAACTTTCTATGATTTGAACCTCTCCTGTGAGTCCAGTTTCAGATTCCGATGCATCACTTCAGGTTTACTTTATCCCTTGGACCTTCTAATTGACGATGAAACACAGAGTTTGCATCCGAATTTAATACAAAAGTCACAATGCCGACTTAAGTACAAAAGGACAGACACTCTAACATTCTATGATTTGAACCTCTCCTGTGAGTCCAGTTTGAGATTCCGAATCTTCACTTCAGGTTTACTGTATCCCTTGGACCTTCTTATTGACGATGAAACAAAGAAATTGCATCCGAATTTAATACAAAAGGCACAATGGCGACTTAAGTACAAGACTACTGACACTCTCACTTTCTATGATGTGAAACTCTCCTGTGAGTCCAGTTTCAGATTCCGATACTTCACTTCAGGTTTACTGCGTACCTTGCACCTTGTTATTGACGATGAAACACAGAAATTGCATCGGAATTAAATTCAAAATGCACAATACCGACTTACCTACAAGAGGACTGCCACTCTCACTTTCTATGATTTGAACCTCTCCTATGAGTCCAGTTATAGATCACGATGCTTCACTTCAGGTTTACTGTATTCCTTGGACCTTCTTATTGACTATGAAGCACAGGAATTGCATCCGAATTTAATACAAATGGCACAATGCCAACTTAAGTACAAGAGGACTGACACTCTCTCTTTCTATGATTTGAACCTCTCCTGTGAGTCCGGTTTTAAATTCCAATGCTTCAATTCAGGTTTACTGTATACCTTGCACCTTCTTATTGACGGTGAAACATAGAAATTGCATCGGAATTTAATGCAAAAGCCACAGTGCCGACTTCAATAAAAGAGGACTAACACTCTAACTTTCTATAATTTGAACCTCTCCTGTGAGTCCAGTTTTAGATTCCGATGCTTCACTTCAGGTTTACTGTATCCCTTGGACCTTCTTATTGACGATGAAACACAGAAATTGCATCCGAATTTAATACAAATGGCACAATGTCGACTTACGTACAAGAGGTCTGATACTCTCACTTTCTATGATTTGAACCGCTCCTGTGAGTCCAGTTTTAGATTCCGATGCTTCACTTCAGGTTTACAGTATACCTTGGACCTTCTTATTGACGATGAAACACAGAAATTGCATCCGAATTTAATACAAAAGGCACAATGCCGACTTAAGTACAAGAGGACTGACATTCAAACTTTCTATGATTTGAACCTCTCCTGTGGGTCCAGTTTTAGTTTCCGATGCTTCACTTCAGGTTTACTGTATCCCTTGGACCTTCTTATTGACGATGAAACACAGATATTGCATCCGAATTTAATACAAAAATCACAATGCCGACTTAAGTAAAAGAGGACTGACACTCTAACATTCTATTATTTGAACCTCTCCTGCGAGTCCAGTTTTAGATTCCGATGCTTCACTTAAGGTTTACTGTATCCCTTGGACCTTCTTATTGACGATGAAACACAGAATTTGCATCAGAATTAAATTCAAAACGCACAATGCCGACTTAAGTATCAGAGGACTGACACTCTCATTCTCTATGATTTGAACCTCTCCTGTGAGTCCAGTCTTAGATTCCAATGCTTCATTCCAGGTTTACTGTATCCCTTGGACCTTCTTATTGACGATGAAACACAGAAATTGCATCGTAATTAAATTCAAAAGGCACAATACCGACTTAAGTACAAGAGGAGTGACACTCTAGCTTTCTATGATTTGAATCTCTTCTGTGAGTTCAGTTTTAGATTCCGATGCTTCACTTCAGGTTTACTATATCCTTTGGACCTTCTTATTGACGATGAAACACAGAAATTGCATCGGAATTAAATTCAAAAGGCACAATGCCGACCTAAGTAGAAGAGGACAGACACTCTCACTTTCTATGATTTGAACCTCTCCTGTGAGTCCAGTCTTAGATTCCGATGCTTCACTTCAGGTTTACTGTATCCCTTGGACATTCTTATTGACGATGTAACACAGAAATTGCACCCGAATTTAATACAAATGGCACAATGCCGACTTAAGTAATAGAGGACTGACACTCTAACTTTCTATGATTTGAACCTCTCCTGTGAGTCCAGTTTCAGATTCCGATGCATCACTTCAGGTTTACTTTATCCCTTGGACCTTCTAATTGACGATGAAACACAGAGTTTGCATCCGAATTTAATACAAAAGTCACAATGCCGACTTAAGTACAAAAGGACTAACACTCTAACATTCTATGATTTGAACCTCTCCTGTGAGTCCAGTTTGAGATTCCGAATCTTCACTTCAGGTTTACTGTATCCCTTGGACCTTCTTATTGACGATGAAACAAAGAAATTGCATCCGAATTTAATACAAAAGGCACAATGGCGACTTAAGTACAAGACTACTGACACTCTCACTTTCTATGATGTGAAACTCTCCTGTGAGTCCAGTTTCAGATTCCGATACTTCACTTCAGGTTTACTGCGTACCTTGCACCTTGTTATTGACGATGAAACACAGAAATTGCATCGGAATTAAATTCAAAATGCACAATACCGACTTAACTGCAAGAGGACTGCCACTCTCACTTTCTATGATTTGAACCTCTCCTATGAGTCCAGTTATAGATCACGATGCTTCACTTCAGGTTTACTGTATTCCTTGGACCTTCTTATTGACTATCAAGCACAGGAATTGCATCCGAATTTAATACAAATGGCACAATGCCAACTTAAGTACAAGAGGACTGACACTCTCTCTTTCTATGATTTGAACCTCTCCTGTGAGTCCGGTTTTAAATTCCGATGCTTCAATTCAGGTTTACTGTATACCTTGCACCTTCTTATTGACGGTGAAACATAGAAATTGCATCGGAATTTAATGCAAAAGCCACAGTGCCGACTTAAATAAAAGAGGACTAACACTCTAACTTTCTATAATTTGAACCTCTCGTGTGAGTCCAGTTTTAGATTCCGATGCTTCACTTCAGGTTTACTGTATCCCTTGGACCTTCTTATTGACGATGAAACACAGAAATTGCATCCGAATTTAATACAAATGGCACAATGTCGACTTACGTACAAGAGGTCTGATACTCTCACTTTCTATGATTTGAACCACTCCTGTGAGTCCAGTTTTAGATTCCGATGCTTCACTTCAGGTTTACAGTATACCTTGGACCTTCTTATTGACGATGAAACACAGAAATTGCATCCGAATTTAATACAAAAGGCACAATGCCGACTTAAGTACAAGAGGACTGACATTCAAACTTTCTATGATTTGAACCTCTCCTGTGGGTCCAGTTTTAGTTTCCGATGCTTCACTTCAGGTTTACTGTATCCCTTGGACCTTCTTATTGACGATGAAACACAGATATTGCATCCGAATTTAATACAAAAATCACAATGCCGACTTAAGTAAAAGAGGACTGACACTCTAACATTCTATTATTTGAACCTCTCCTGCGAGTCCAGTTTTAGATTCCGATGCTTCACTTAAGGTTTACTGTATCCCTTGGACCTTCTTATTGACGATGAAACACAGAATTTGCATCAGAATTAAATTCAAAACGCACAATGCCGACTTAAGTATCAGAGGACTGACACTCTCATTCTCTATGATTTGAACCTCTCCTGTGAGTCCAGTCTTAGATTCCAATGCTTCATTCCAGGTTTACTGTATCCCTTGGACCTTCTTATTGACGATGAAACACAGAAATTGCATCGGAATTAAATTCAAAAATCACAATGCAGAGTTAAGTACAAGAGGATTGACACTCTAACTTTCTATGATTTGAACCTCTCCTGTGAGTCCAGTTTTAGATTCCGGTGCTTCACTTCAGGTTTACTGTATCCCTTGGACCTTCTTATTGACGATGAAACACAGAGTTTGCATCCAAAATTAATACAAAAGGCACAATGCCGACTTAAGTACAAGAGGACTGACACTCTAACTTTCTATGATTTGAACCTCTCCTGTGAGTCCAGTTTTAGATTCCGATGCTTTACTTAAGGTTTACTGTATCCCTTGGACCTTCTTATTGACGATGATACACAGAAATTGCATCCGAATTTAATACAAAAGGCACAATACGGACTTAAGTACAAGAGTAGTGACACTCTAGCTTTCTATGATTTGAATCTCTCCTGTGAGTTCAGTTTTAGGTTCCGATGCTTCACTTCAGGTTTACTATATCCTTTGGACCTTCTTATTGACGATGAAACACAGAAATTGCATCGGAATTTAATTCAAAAGGCACAATGCCGACTTAAGTACAAGAGGACTGACATTCTAACTTTCTATGATTTAACCTCTCCTGTGAGTCCAGTTTTAGTTTCCGATGCTTCACGTCTGGTTTACTGTATCCCATGGACCTTCTTATTGACGAAGAAACACAGAAATTCCATCCTAATTAAATACAAATGCCACAATGCCAACTTAAATACAAGAGGACTGACACTCTCATTTTCTATGATTTGAACCTCTCCTGTGAGTCCTGTTTTAGATTCCGATGCTTCACTTCAGGTTTACTGTATACCTTGCTCCTTCTTATTGACGATGAGACACAGAAATTGCATCCGAATTTAATACAAAAGGCACAATGCCGACTTAAGTACAAGAGGACTGACATTCTAACTTTCTATGATTTGAACCTCTCCTGTGAATCCAGTTTTAGATTCCGACGCTTCACTTCAGGTCTACTGTATCCCTTGGACATTCTTATTGACGATGAAACACAGAAATTGCTCCCCAATTTAATACAAAAGCACTATACCGACTCAAGTACAAGAGGAGTGACACTCTAAGTTTCTATGATTGGAACCTCTCCTTTAAGTCCAGTTGTAGATTCCGATGCTTCACTTCAGGTTTATTGTATCCCTTGGACCTTCCTATTGAAGATGAAACACAGAAATTGCATCGGAATTAAATTCAAAACGCACAATGCCGACTTAAGTAAAAGGGGACTGACACTCTCACTTTCTATGATTTGAACCTCTCCTGTGAATCCAGTTTTAGATTCCGACGCTTCACTTCAGGTCTACTGTATCCCTTGGACATTCTTATTGACGATGAAACACAGAAATTGCTCCCCAATTTAATACAAAAGCACTATACCGACTCAAGTACAAGAGGAGTGACACTCTAAGTTTCTATGATTTGAACCTCTCCTTTAAGTCCAGTTGTAGATTCCGATGCTTCACTTCAGGTTTATTGTATCCCTTGGACCTTCCTATTGAAGATGAAACACAGAAATTGCATCGGAATTAAATTCAAAACGCACAATGCCGACTTAAGTAAAAGAGGACTGACACTCTCACTTTCTATGATTTGAACCTCTCCTGTGAATCCAGTTTTAGATTCCGATGCTTCACTTCAGGTTTACTGTACCCCTTAGACATTCTTATTGACGATGAAACACAGAAATTGCTCCCCAATTTAATACAAAAGCACAATACCGACTCAAGTGCAAGAGGAGTGACACTCTCACTTTCTATGATTTGAACCTTTCCTGTGAGTCCAGTTTTTGATTCCGATGCTTCACTTCAGGTTTACTGTATCCCTTGGACCTTCTTATTGACGATGAAACACAGAAATTGCACCCGAATTTAATACAAATGACACAATGCCGACTAAAGTACAAGAGGACTGACACTCTCACTTTCTATGATTTGAACCTCTCCTGTGAGTCCAGTTTTAGATTCCGATGCTTCTCTTCAGGTTTACTGTGTCCCTTGGACATTCTTATTGACGATGAAACACATAAATTGTATCCGATTTTAATACAAATGGCACAATGTCAACTTAAGTACAAGAGGACCAACACTTTCACTCTCTATGATTTGAACCTCTCCTGTGAGTCCAGTTTTAGATTCCGATGCATCACTTCAGGTTTACTATATCTCTTGGAACTTCTTATTGACGATGAAACACAGAAATTGCATCCGAATTTAATACAATTGCCACAATGCCGACTTAACTACAAGAGGACTGACACTGTCACTTTCTATGATTTGAACCTTTCCTGTGAGTCCAGTTTTCGATCTCGATGCTTCACTTCAGGTTTACTGTATCCCTTGGACCTTCTTATTGATGATGAAACACAGAAATTTCACCCGAATATAATACAAATGGCACGATGCCGACTTAAGTACAAGAGGACTGCCACTCTCACTTTCTATGATTTGAACCTCTCCTGTGAGTCCAGTTATAGATTCCGATGTTTCACTTCAGGTTTACTGTATCCCTTGGACCTTCTTATTGACGATGAAACACAGAGTTTGCATCCGAATTTAATACAAAAGGCTCAATGCCGACTTAAGTACAAGAGGACTGACACTCTAACTTTCTATGATTTGAGCCCCTCCTGTGAGTCCAGTTTTAGATTCCGATGCTTCACTTCAGGTTTACTGTATCCCTTGAACCTCGTTATTGACGACGAAACACAGAAATTGGATCCGAATTTAATCCAAAAGGCACAATGGCGACTTAAGTACAAGAGGACTGACACTCTCACTTTCAATGATTTGAACCTCTCCTGTGAGTCCAGTTTCAGATTCCGATGTTTCACTTCAGGTTTACTGTATACCTTGCAACTTCTTATTGACGATGAAACACAGAAATAGCATCGGAATTAAATTCAAAAGGCACAATGCCGACTTAACTACAAGAGGGCTGACACTGTCACTTTCTATGATTTGAACCTCTCCTGTGAGCCCAGTTTTAGATTCCGATGCTTCATTCCAGGTTTACTGTATCCCTTAGACCTTCTTATTGACGATGAGACACAGAAATTGGATCCGAATTTAATACAAAAGGCACAATGCCGACTCAAGTACAAGTGGACTGACACTCTCACTTTCTATGATTTGAACCTCTCCTGTCAGTCCAGTTTTAGATTCCGATGCTTCACTTCGGGTTTACTGTATCCCTTGGACCTTCTTATTGACGATGAAACACAGAAATTGCATCGGAATTAAATTCGAAACTCACAATGCCGATTTAAGTAAAATAGGACTGACACTCGCACTTTCTATGATTTGAACCTCTCCTGTGAGTCCAGTTTTAGATTCCGATGCTTCACTTCAGGTTTACTGTATCCCTTGGACCTTCTTATTGACGATGAAACACAGAAATTGCATCGGAATTAAATTCCAATCTCACAATGATGACTTAAGTAAAAGAGGACTGACACTCTCACTTTCTATGATTTGAACCTCTCCTGTGAGTGCAGTTTTAGATTCCGATGCTTCACTTCAGGTTTACTCTATCCCTTGGACCTTCTTATTGACGATGAAACACAGTGTTTGCATCCGAATATAATACAAAAGGCACAATGCCGACTTAAGTAAAAGAGGACTGACACTATAACTTTCTATGATTTAAACCTCTCCTGTGAGTCCAGTTTTAGATTACGATGCTGCACTTTAGGTTTACTGTATCCCTTGGACCTTCTTATTAACGATGAAACACAGAGTTTGCATCCGAATTTAATACAAAAGTTACAATGCGGACTTAAGTACACGAGGACTGACACTCTCACTTTCTATGATTTGAACCTCTCCTGTGAGTCCAGTTTTAGATTCCGATGCTTCACTTCAGGTTTACTGTATCCCTTGGACCTTCTTATTGACGATGAAACACAGAGTTTGCATCCGAATTTAATACAAACGGCACAATGCCGAAATAAGTACAAGAGGACTGACACTCTAACTTTCTATGATTTGAACCCCTCCTGTGAGTCCAGTTTTAGATTCCGATGCTTCACGTCAGGTTTACTGTATCCCTTGGACCTTCTTATTGACGATGAAACACAGAAATTGGATCCGAATTTAATACAAAAGGCACAATGCCGACTTAAGTACAAGAGGACTGACATTCTAACTTTCTATGATTTGTACCTCTCCTGTGAGTCCAGTTTTAGATTCCGATGCTTCACTCCAGGTTTACTGTATACCTTGCACCTTCTGATTGACGATGAAACACAGAAATTGCAACGGAATTTAATACAAAATGCACAATGCCGACCTAAGTAAAAGAGGACTGACACTCTAACTTTCTATGATTTAAACCTCTCCAGTGAGTCCAGTTTTAGATTCCGATGCTTCACCGCAGGTTTACTGTATCCCTTGGACTTTCTTATTGACGATGAAACACAGATATTGCATCCGAATGTAATACAAATGGCACAATGCCAACTTAAGTAAAAGAGGACAAACACTCTAACTTTCTATGATTTGAACCTCTCCTGTGAGCCCAGTTTTAGATTCTGATGCTTCAATTCAGGTTTACTGTATACCTTGCACCTTCTGATTGACGATGAAACACAGAAATTGCATCGAAATTTAATACAAAAGGCACAATGCCGACCTAAGTAAAAGAGGACTGACACTCTAACTTTCTATGATTTGAACCTCTCCAGTGTGTCCAGTTTTAGATTCCGATGCTTCACTTAAGGTTTACTGTATCCCTTGGACCATTTTATTGACGACGAAACACAGAGTTTCCATCCAAATTTAATACAAAAGGTACAATGCCGACTTAAGTACAAGAGGACTGACACACTAACTTTCTATGATTTGAACCTCTCCTGTGAGTCCGGTTTTAGATTCTGATGCTTCACTTCAGGTTTACTGTTTCCCATGGACCTTCTTATTGACGATAAAACACATAAATTGCGTCCGAATTTAATACAAAAGGCACAATGCCGACTTAAGTACAAGAGGACTGACACTCTCACTTTCTATGATTTGAACCTCTCCTGATAGTCCGGTTTTAAATTCCGATGCTTCACTCCAGGTTTACTGTATACCTTGCACCTTCTTATTGATGATGAACATAGAATTTGCATCGGAATTTAATACAAAAGGCACAATGCCAACTTAAGTAAAAGAGGACAAACACTCTAACTTTCTATGATTTGAACCTCTCCTGTGAGTCCAGTTTTAGATTCCGATGCTTCACTTCAGGTTTTCTGTATCCCTTGGACCTTCTTATTGACGATGAAACACAGAAATTGCATCCGAATTCAATACAAATGGCACAATGTCTTCTTAAGTACAAGAGGACCGACACTCTCACTCTCTATGATTTGAACCTCTCCTGTGAGTCCAGTTTTAGATTCCGATGCTTCACTTCAGGTTTACTGTATCCCTTGGCCCTCTTATTGACGATGAGACACAGAAATTGGATCCGAATTTAATACAAAAGGCACAATGGCGACTTAAGTACAAGAGGACTGACACTCTCACTATCAATGATTTGAACCTCTCCTGTGAGTCCAGTTTCAGATTTCGATGGTTCACTTCAGGTATACTGTATACCTTGCACCTTGTTATTGACGATGAAACACAGAAATTGCATCGGAATTAAATTCAAAAGGCACAATGCCGACTCAAGTACAAGTGGACTGTTACTCTCACTTTCTATGATTTGAACCTCTCCTGTGAGTCCAGTTTTAGATTCCGATGCTTCACTTCAGGTTTACTGTATCCCTTGGACCTTCTTATTGGCGATGAAACACAGAAATTGCATCGGAATTAAATTCGAAACTCACAATGCCGATTTAAGTAAAATAGGACTGACACTCGCACTTTCTATGATTTGAACCTCTCCTGTGAGTCCAGTTTTAGATTCCGATGCTTCACTTCAGGTTTACTGTATCCCTTGGACCTTCTTATTGACGATGAAACACAGAAATTGCATCGGAATTAAATTCCAAACTAACAATGATGACTTAAGTAAAAGAGGACTGACACTCTCACTTTCTATGATTTGAACCTCTCCTGTGAGTACAGTTTTAGATTCCGATGCTTCACTTCAGGTTTACTCTATCCCTTGGACCTTCTTATTGACGATGAAACACAGAGTTTGCATCCGAATTTAATACAAAAGGCACAATGCCGACTTAAGTAAAAGAGGACTGTCACTATAACTTTCTATGATTTAAACCTCTCCTGTGAGTCCAGTTTTAGATTACGATGCTGCACTTTAGGTTTACTGTATCCCTTGGACCTTCTTATTGACGATGAAACACAGAGTTTGCATCCGAATTTAATACAAAAGTTACAATGCCGACTTAAGTACATGAGGACTGACACTCTCACTTTCGATGATTTGAACCTCTCCTGTGAGTCCAGTTTTAGATTCCGATGCTTCACTTCAGGTTTACTGTATCCCTTGGACCTTCTTATTGACGATGAAACACAGAGTTTGCATCCGAATTTAATACAAACGGCACGATGCCGAAATAAGTACAAGAGGACTGACACTCTAACTTTCTATGATTTAAACCCCTCCTGTGAGTCCAGTATTAGATTCTGATGCTTCACTTCAGGTTTACTGTATCCCTTGGACCTTCTTATTGACGATGAAACACAGATATTGGATCCGAATTTAATACAAAAGGCACAATGCCGACTTAAGTACAAGAGGACTGACATTCTAACTTTCTATGATTTGTACCTCTCCTGTGAGTCCAGTTTTATATTTCGATGCCTCACTTCAGGTTTACTGTATACCTTGCACCTTCTGATTGACGATGAAACACAGAAATTGCAACGGAATTTAATACAAAGTGCACAATGCCGACCTAAGTAAAAGAGGACTGACACTCTAACTTTCTATGATTTAAACCTCTCCAGTGAGTCCAGTTTTAGATTCCGATGCCTCACTTAAGGTTTACTGTAACCCTTGGACCTTGTTATTGACGATGAAACACAGAAATTGGATCCGAATTTAATACAAAAGGCACAATACCGACTTAAGTACAAGAGGAGTGACACTTTAACTTTCTATGACATGAATCTCTCCTGTGAGTCCAGTTTTAGATTCCGATGCTTCACTTCATGTTTACTGTATCCCTTGGAACTACTTATTGTCGATGAAACACAGAAATTGCATCAGAATGTAATTCAAAAGGCACAATGCCGACCTAAGTAGAAGAGGAGTGACACTCTCACTTTCTATTATTTGAACCTCTCCTATGAGTCCAGTTTTAGATTCCTATGCTTCACTTCAGGTTTACTGTATACCTTGCACCTTCTTATTGTCGATGAAACACAGAAATTGCATCGGAAATAAATTCAAAATGCTCAATGCTGGCTTAAGTACAACAGGACTGACACTGTCACTATCTATGATTTGAACCACTCCTGTGAGTCCAGTTTTAGATTCGGATGCTTCACTTCAGGTTTGCTGTATCCCTTGTACCTTCTTCCTGACGAAGAAACACAGAGTTTGCAACCGAATTTAATACAAAAGTACAATGCCGACTTAAGTACAAGAGGACCGACACTCTCACTTTCTACGATTTGAACCTATCCTGTGAGTCCAGTTTTAGATTCCGATGCTTCACTTCAGGTTTACTGTATCACTTGGACCTTCTTATTGACGATGAAACACAGAAATTGCACCCGAATATAATACAAATGCCACAATGCCGACTTAATTGCAAGAGGACTGACACTCTCACTGTCTATGATTTGAATCTCTCCTGTCAGCCCAGTTTTAGATTCCGATGCTTCACTTCAGGTTTACTGTATAACTTGCACCTTCTTATTGACGATGAAACACAGAAATTGAATCCGAATTTAATACAAAAGGCACAATGCCGACTAAAGTATAGGAGGACTGACATTCTAAATATTTATGATTTGAACCTCTCCTTTGAGTACAGTCCTAGATTCCGATGCTCGCTTCAGGTTACTGTATCCCTTGGACCTTTTTATTGACGATGAAACACAGAAATTGCACCCGAATTTAATACAAAAGGCACAATACCGACTCAAGTACAAGAGGAGTGACACTCTAACTTTCTATGATTTGAACCTCTCCTGTGAGTCCAGTTTTAGATTCCGATGCTTCACTTCTGATATACTGTATCCCTTGGACCTTCTTATTGACGATGAAACACAGAAATTGCATCCGAATTTAATACAAATGCCACAAAGCCGACTTAAGTACAAGAGGACTGGCGCCCTCACTTTCTAGGATTTGAACATTTCCTGTTAGTCCAGTTTTAGATTCGGATGCTTCACTTCAGGTTTACTGTATCCCTTGGACATTCTTGTTGACGATGAAACACAGAGTTTGCATCCGAATTTAATACAAAAGTTACAATGCCGACATAAGTACAAGAGTAATGACACTCTAACTTTCTATGATTTGAACCCCTCCTGTGAGTCCAGTTTTAGATTCCGATGCTTCACTTCAGGTTCACTGTATACCTTGCACCTTGTTATTGACGATGAAACACAGAAATTGCATCGGAATTAAATTCAAAAGGCACAATGCCGACTTAAGTACAAGAGGACTGACACTATAACTTTCTATGATTTGAACCTCTCCTGTGAGTCCAGTTTTAGATTCCGATGCTTCACTTCACGTTTACTGTATCCCTTGGACCTTCTTATTGACGATGAAACACAGAAATTGCATCGGACTTAAATTCGAAACTCACAATGCCGACTTAAGTAAAAGAGGACTGACACTCGCACTTTCTATGATTTGAACCTTTCCTGTGAGTCCAGTTTCAGATTCCGATGCTTCACTTCAGGTTTACTGTATCCCTTGGACCTTCTTATTGACGATGAAACACAGAAATTGCATCGGAATTATATTCGAAACACACAATGCCGACTTAAGTAAAAGAGGACTCACACTCTCACTTTCTATGATTTGAACCTCTCCTGTGAGGCCAGTTTTAGATTCCGATGCTTAACTTCAGGTTTACTGTATCACATACACCTACTTATTGACAATGAAGCACAGAAATTGCATCGGAATTAAAGTCAATAATCACAGTGCCGACTTAAGTACAAGATGACTGACACTATAACTTTTTATGATTTGAACCTGTCCTGTGAGTCCAGTTTTAGATTCCCATGCTTCACTCCAGGTTTACTGTATCCCTTGGACCTTCTTATTGACGATGAAACACAGAGTTTGCATCCGAATTTAATACAAAAGGCACAATGCCGACTTAAGTAAAAGAGGACTGACACTATAACTTTCTATGATTTGAACCTCTCCTGTGAGTCCAGTTTTAGATTACTATGCTGCACTTTAGGTTTACTGTATTCCTTGGTCCTTCTTATTGACGATGAAACACAGATTTTGCATCCAAATTTAATACAAAAGGTACAATGCCGACTTAAGTAGAAGAAGACTGACACACTAACTTTCTATGATTTGAACCTCTCCTGTGAGTCCAGTTTAAGAATCCGATGCTTCACTTCAGGTTTACTGTATCCCTTGGACCATCTTATTGACGATGAAACACAGAAATTGTTTCCGAAATTAATACAAAATTCACAATGGCGACTTAAGTCCAAGAGAACTGACACTCTCACTTTTTATGATTTGAACCTCTCCTGTGAGTCCAGTTTTAGATTCTGATGCTTCACTTCAGGTTTACTGTATCCCTTGGACCTTCTTATTGACGATGAAACACAGAAATTGGATCCGAATTTAATACAAAAGGCACAATGCCGACTTAAGTACAAGAGGACCGACATTCTAACTTTCTATGATTTGAACCTCTCCTGTGAGTCCAGTTTTAGATTCCGATGTTTCACTTCAGGTTTACTGTATACCTTGCACCTTCTGATTGACGATGAAACACAGAAATTGCAACGGAATTTAATACAAAATGCACAATGCCGACCTAAGTAAAAGAGGACTGAAACTCTAACTTTCTATGATTTAAACCTCTCCAGTGAGTGCAGTTTTAGGTTCCGATGCTTCACTTAAGGTTTACTGAATCCCTTGGACCTTCTTATTGACGATGAAACACAGAAATTGCTTCCGAATTTAATACAAAAGGCACAATACCGACTTAAGTACAAGAGGAGTGACACTTTAACTTTCTATGATATGAATCTCTCCAGTGAGTCCAGTTTTAGATTCCGATGCTTCACTTCATGTTTACTGTATCCCTTGAACCTTCTTACTGACGAAGAAACACAGAGTTTGGATCCGAATTTAATACAAAAGGTACAATACCGACTTAAGTACAAGAAGACCGACACTCTCACTTTCTATGTTTTGAACCTCTCCTGTGAGTCCAGTTTTAGATTCCGATGCTTCACTTCAGGTTTACTGTATACCTTGCACCTTCGTATTGTCGATGAAACACAGAAATTGCATCGGAAATAAATTCAAAATGCTCAATGCCGGCTTAAGTACAACAGGACTGACACTCTCACTTTCTATGATTTGAACCACTTCTGTGAGTCCAGTTTTGATTCGGATGCTTCACTTCCGGTTTGCTGTATCCCTTGGACCTTCTTACTGACGAAGAAACACAGAGTTCGGATCCGAATTTAATACAAAAGGTACAATACCGACTTAAGTACAAGAAGACCGACACTCTCACTTTCTATGATTTGAACCTCTCCTGTGAGTCCAGTTTTAGATTCCGATGCTTCACTTCAGGTTTACTGTATACCTTGCACCTTCTTATTGACGATGAAACACAGAAATTGCATCCGAATTTAATACAAACGGCACAATGCCGACTAAAGTACAGGAGGACTGACATTCCAACTATCGATGATTTGAACCTCTCCTGTGAGTGCAGTTCTAGATTCCGATACTCGCTTCAGGTTACTGTATCCTTTGGACCTTTTTATTGACGATGAAGCACAGAAATTCCACCCGAATTTATTACAAAAGACACAATACCGACTCAAGTACAAGAGGAGTGACACTCTAACTTTCTCTGATTTGAACCTCTCCTGTGAGTCCAGTATTAGATTCCGTTGCTTCACTTTAGATTTACTGTATCCCTTGGACCGTCTTCCTGACGATGAAACACAGAAATTGCATCCGAATGTAATACAAATGCCACAAAGACGACTTAAGTACAAGAGGACTGACACCCTCAGTTTCTATCATTTGAACATTTCCTGTGAGTCCAGTTTTTGATTCGGATGCTCCACTTCAGGTTTACTGTATCCCTTGGACCTTCTTATTGACGATGAAACACTGACATTGCACCTGAATTTAATACAAATGGCACAATGCCGACTTAAGTACAAGAGGACTGATACCTTCACTTTCTATGATTAGAACCTCTCCTGTGAGTCCAGTTTTAGATTCCGATCCTTCACCTCAGGTTTACTGTATCCCTTGGACCTTCTTATTGACGATGAAACACAGAAATTGCATCGGAATTAAATTCAAAAGGCACAATGCCGACATAAGTACCAGAGGACTGACACTCTCACTTTCTATGATTTGAACCTCTCCTGTGAGTCCAGTTTTAGATTCCGATGCTTCACTTCAGGTTTACTGTATCCCTAGGACCTTCTTATCGACGATGAAACACAGAGTTAGCATCCGAATTTAATACAAAAGCTACAATGCCGACTTAAGTACAAGAGGACTGACACACTAAATTTCTATGATTTGAACGTCTCCTGTGAGTCCAGTTTAAGAATCCGATGCTTCATTTTAGGTTTACTGTATCCCTCGGACCTTCTTATTGACGATGAAACACAGAGTTTGCATCCGAATTTAATACAAATGGTACAATGCTGACTTAAGTACAAGAGGACTGACACACTAACTTTCTATGATTTGAACCTCTCCTGTGAGTCCAGTTTAAGAATCCGATGCTTCACTTCAGGTTTACTGTATCCCTTGGACCTTCTTATTGACGACGAAACACAGAAATTGCACCCGAATTTAATACAAATGGCACAATGCCGACTTAAGTACAAGAGGACTGACGGTCTCACTATCTATGATTTGAACCTCTTATGTGAGTCCAGTTTTAGATTCCGATGCTCCACTTCAGGTTTACTGGATCCCTTGGACGTTCTTGTTGACGATGAAACACAGAGTTTGCATCCGAATTTAATCCAAAAGGCACAATGCCGACTTAAGTACAAGAGTAATGACACTCTAACTTTCTATGATTTGAACCCCTCCTGTGAGTCCAGTTTTAGATTCCGATGCTTCACTTCAGGATTACTGTATCCCTTGGACCTTCTTATTGACGATGAGACACAGAAATTGGTTCCGAATTTAATACAAAAGGCACAATGGCGACTTAAGTACAAGAGGACTGACACTCTCACTTTCAATGATTTGAACCTCTCCTGTGAGTCCAGTTTCAGAGTCCGATGCTTCACTTCAGGTTTACTGTATACCTTGCACGTTGTTATTGACGATGAAACACAGAAATTGCATCGGAATTAAATTCGAAACTCACAATGCCAACTTAAGTAAAAGAGGACTGACACTCGCACTTTCTATGATTTGAACCTCTCCTGTGAGTCCAGTTTTAGATTCCGATGCTTCACTTCAGGTTTACTGTATCCCTTGGACCTTCTTATTGACGATGAAACACAGAAATTGCATCAGAATTAAATTCGAAACTCACAATGCCGACTTAAGTAAAAGGGGACTGACACTCTCACTTTCTATGATTTGAACCTCTCCTGTGAGTCCAGTTTTAGATTCCGATGCTTAACTTCAGGTGTACTGTATCAATTAGACCTACTTATTGACAATGAAACACAGAAATAGCATCGGAATTAAATTCAAAATTCACAATGCCGACTTAAGTACAAGAGGACTGACACTATAACTTTCTATTATTTGAACCTCTCCTGTGAGTCCAGTTTTAGATTCCGATGCTTCACTTCAGGTTTACTGTATCCCTAGGACCTTCTTATTGACGATGAAACACAGAGTTTGCATCCGAATTTAATACAAAAGGCACAATGCCGACTTAAGTAAAAGAAAACTGACACTATAACTTTCTATGATTTGAACCTCTCCTGTGAGTCCAGTTTTAGATTACGATGCTGCACTTTAGGTTTACTGTATCCCTTGGACCTTCTTATTGACGATGAAACACAGAGTTTGCATCCGAATTTAATACAAAATGTACAATGCCGACTTCAGTACAAGAGGACTGACACACTAAATTTCTATGATTTGAACCTCTCTGTGAGTCCAGTTTAAGAATCCGATGCTTCATTTTAGGTTTACTGTATCCCTTGGACCTTCTTATTGACGATGAAACACAGAGTTTGCATTCGAATTTAATACAAAAGGTACAATGCCGACTTAAGTACAAGAGGACTGACACACTAATTTTCTATGATTTGAACCACTCCTGTGAGTCCAGTTTAAGAATCCGATGCTTCACTTCAGGTTTACTGTATCCCTTGGACCTTCTTATTGACGATGAAACACAGAAATTGCACCCGAATTTAATACAAATGGCACAATGCCGACTTAAGTACAAGAGGACTGACGCTCTCACTATCTATGATTTGAACCTCTCCTGTGAGTCCAGTTTTAGATTCCGATGCTCCACTTCAGGTTTACTGTATCCCTTGGACGTTCTTATTGACGATGAAACACGGAGTTTGCATCCGAATTTAATCCAAAAGGCACAATGCCGACTTAAGTACAAGAGTAATGACACTCTATCTTTCTATGATTTGAACCCCTCCTGTGAGTCCAGTTTTAGATTCCGATGCTTCACTTCAGGATTACTGTATCCCTTGGACCTTCTTATTGACGATGAGGTACAGAAATTGGATCCGAATTTAATACAAAAGGCACAATGGCGACTTAAGTACAAGAGGACTGACACTCTCACTTTCAATGATTTGAACCTCAACTGTGAGTCTAGTTTCAGAGTCCGAAGCTTCACTTCAGGTTTACTGTATACCTTGCACCTTGTTATTGACGATGAAACACAGAAATTGCATCGGAAATTAATTCAAAAGGCACAATGCCGACTTAAGTACAAGAGGACTGACACTCTAACTTTCAATGATTTGAACCTCTCCTGTGAGTCCAGTTTTAGATTCCGATGCTTAACTTCATTTATACTGTATCAATTAGACCTACTTATTGACAATGAAACACAGAAATTGCATCGGAATTAAATTCAAAAATCACAATGCCGACTTAAGTACAAGAGGACTGACACTATAACTTTCTATGATTTGAACCTCTCCTGTGAGTCCAGTTTTAGATTCCGATGCTTCACTTCAGGTTTACTGTATCCCTTGGAGCTTCTTATTGACGATGAAACACAGAGTTTGCATCCGAATTAAATACAAAAGGCACAATGCCGACTTAAGTAAAAGAGGACTGACACGATAACTTTCTATCATTTGAACCTCTCCTGTGAGTCCAGTTCTAGATTACGATGCTGCACTTTAGGTTTACTGTATCCATTGGACCTTCTTATTGACGATGAAACACAGAGTTTGCATCTGAATTTAATACAAAAGGTACAATGGCGACTTAAGTACAAGAGGACTGACACACTAACTTTCTATGATTTGAAACTCTCCTGTGAGTCCAGTTTAAGAATCCAATGCTTCACTTCAAGTTTACTGTATCCCTTGGACCTTCTTAATGACGATGAAACACAGAAATTGCATCCGAATTTAATACAATAGGCACAATGGCGACTTAAGTACAAGAGGACTGAAACTCTCTCTTTCTATGATTTGAACCTCTCCTGTGAGTCCAGTTTTAGATTCCGATGTTTCACTTCAGGTTTACTGTATCCCTTGGACCTTCTTATTGACATTGAAACACAGGAATTGCATCCGAATTTAATACAAATAGCACAATGACGACTTAAGTACAAGAGGACTGACACTCTCTCTTTCTATGTTTTGAACCTCTCCTGTGAGTCCGGTTTTAAATTCCGATGCTTCACTCCAGGTTTACTGTATACCTTGCATCTTCTTATTGACGATGAAACATAGAAATTGCATCGGAAATTAATACAAAAGGCACATTACCGACTTAAGTAAACGAGGACAAACACTCTAACTTTCTATGATTTGAACCTCTCCTGTGAGTCCGGTTTTAAATTACGATGCTTCACTCCAGGTTTACTGTATACCTTGCACCTTCTTATTGACGATGAAACACAGAGTTTGCATCCGAATTTAATACAAAAGGCACAATGCCGACTTAAGTACAAGAGTAATGACACTCTAACTTTCTATGATTTGAACCCCACCTGTGAGTCCAGTTTAAGATTTCGATGCTTCACTTCAGGTTTACTGTATCCCTTGGACCTTCTTATTGACGATGAAACACAGAAATTGGATCCGAATTTAATACAAAAGGCACAATGGCGACTCAAGTACAAGAGGACAGACACTCTCACTTTCAAAGATTTGAACCTTTCCTGTGAGTCCAGTTTCAGATTCCGATGCTCCACTTCAGGTTTACTGTATCCCTTGGACCTTCTTATTGACGATGAAACACAGAAATTGCATCGGAATTAAATTCAAAAGGCACATTGCCGACTTAATTACAAGAGGACTGACACTCTCACTTTCTATGATTAGAACCTCTCCTGTGAGTCCAGTTTTAGATTCCGAAGCTTCACTTCAGGTTTACTGTATCCCTTGGACCTTCTTGTTGACGATGAAACACAGTGTTTGCATCCGAATTTAATGCAAAAGGTTAAATGCCGACTTAAGTACAAGAGGACTGACACTCTAACTTTCTCTGATTTGAACCTCTCCTGTGAGTCCAGTTTTAGATTCCGATGCTTCACTACACGTTTACTGTATCCCTAGGACCTTCTTATTGACGATGTAACACAGAAATTGCATCCGAATTTAATACAAAAAACACAATGGCGACTTAGGTACAAGAGGACTGACACTCTAACTTTCTATGATTTGAAACTCTTCTGTGAGTCCAGTGTTAGATTCCGATGCATCACTTCAGGTTTACTGTATCCCTTGGACCTTCTTATTGACGATGAAACACAGAAATTGCATCCGAATTTAATACAAATGCCACAATTCCGACTTAAGTACAAGAGGACTGACACTCTCACTTTCCATGATTTGAACCTCTCCTGTGAGTCCAGTTTTAGATTCCGATGCTTCACTTTAGGTTTACTGTATACCTTGGATCTTCTTATTGACGATGAAACGCAGAAATTGTATCCAAATTTAATACAAATGGCACAATGCCGACTTAAGTACAAGAGGACTGACACTCACACTTTCTATGATTTGAACCTCTCCTGTGAGTCCAGTTTTAGATTCCGATGCTTAACTTCAGGTGTACTGTATCAATTAGACCTACTTATTGACAATGAAACACAGAAATTGCATCGGAATTAAAATCAAAAATCACAATGCCGACTTAAGTACAAGAGGACTGACACTATAACTTTCTATTATTTGAACCTCTCCTGTGAGTCCAGTTTTAGATTCCGATGCTTCACTTCAGGTTTACTGTATCCCTTGGACCTTCTTATTGACGATGAAACACAGAGTTTGCATCCGAATTTAATACAAAAGGCACAATGCCGACTTAAGTAAAAGAGGACTGACACTATAACTTTCTATGATTTGAACCTCTCCTGTGAGTCCAGTTTTAGATTACGATGCTGCACTTTAGGTTTACTGTATCCCTTGGACCTTCTTATTGACGATGAAACACAGAGTTTGCATCCGAATTTAATACAAAATGTACAATGCCGACTTAAGTACAAGAGGACTGACACACTAAATTTCTATGATTTGAACCTCTCCTGTGAGTCCAGTTTAAGAATCCGATGCTTCATTTTAGGTTTACTGCATCCCTGGGACCTTCTTATTGACGATGAAACACAGAGTTTGCATTCGAATTTAATACAAAAGGTACAATGCCGACTTAAGTACAAGAGGACTGACACACTAATTTTCTATGATTTGAACCTCTCCTGTGAGTCCAGTTTAAGAATCCGATGCTTCACTTCAGGTTTACTGTATCCCTTGGACCTTCTTATTGACGATGAAACACAGAAATTGCACCCGAATTTAATACAAATGGCACAATGCCGACTTAAGTACAAGAGGACTGACGCTCTCACTATCTATGATTTGAACCTCTCCTGTGAGTCCAGTTTTAGATTCCGATGCTCCACTTCAGGTTTACTGTATCCCTTGGACGTTCTTATTGACGATGAAACACAGAGTTTGCATCCGAATTTAATCCAAAAGGCACAATGCCGACTTAAGTACAAGAGTAATGACACTCTAACTTTCTATGATTTGAACCTCTCCTGTGAGTCCAGTTTTAGATTCCGATGCTTCACTTCAGGATTACTGTATCCCTTGGACCTTCTTATTGACGATGAGATACAGAAATTGGATCCGAATTTAATACAAAAGGCACAATGGCGACTTAAGTACAAGAGGACTGACACTCTCACTTTCAATGATTTGAACCTCTCCTGTGAGTCTAGTTTCAGAGTCCGAAGCTTCACTTCAGGTTTACTGTATACTTTGCACTTTGTTATTGACGATGAAACACAGAAATTGCATCGGAAATTAATTCAAAAGGCACAATGCCGACTTAAGTACAAGAGGACTGACACTCTAACTTTCTCTGATTTGAACCTCTCCTGCTAGTCCAGTTTTAGATTCCGATGCTTCACTACACGTTTACTGTATCCCTAGGACCTTCTTATTGACGATGTAACACAGAAATTGCATCCGAATTTAAAACAAAAAACACAATGGCGACTTAAGTACAAGAGGACTGACACTCTCACTTTCTATGATTTGAAACTCTTCTGTGAGTCCAGTGTTAGATTCCGATGCATCACTTCAGGTTTACTGTATCCCTTGGACCTTCTTATTGACGATGAAACACAGAAATTGCATCCGAATTTAATACAAATGCCACAATTCCGACTTAAGTACAAGAGGACTGACACTCTCACTTTCCATGATTTGAACCTCTCCTGTGAGTCCAGTTTTAGATTCCGATGCTTCACTTTAGGTTTACTGTATACCTTGGATCTTCGTATTGACGATGAAACACAGAAATTGTATCCAAATTTAATACAAATAGCACAATGCCGACTTAAGTACAAGAGGACTGACACTCACACTTTCTATGATTTGAACCTCTCCTGTGAGTCCAGTTTTAGATTCCGATGCTTAACTTCAGGTGTACTGTATCAATTAGACCTACTTATTGACAATGAAACACAGAAATTGCATCGGAATTAAATTCAAAAATCACAATGCCGACTTAAGTACAAGAGGACTGACACTATAACTTTCTATTATTTGAACCTCTCCTGTGAGTCCAGTTTTAGATTCCGATGCTTCACTTCAGGTTTACTGTATCCCTTGGACCTTCTTATTGACGATGAAACACAGAGTTTGCATCCGAATTTAATACAAAAGGCACAATGCCGACTTAAGTAAAAGAGGACTGACACTATAACTTTCTATGATTTGAACCTCTCCTGTGAGTCCAGTTTTAGATTACGATGCTGCACTTTAGGTTTACTGTATCCCTTGGACCTTCTTATTGACGATGAAACACAGAGTTTGCATCCGAATTTAATACAAAATGTACAATGCCGACTTAAGTACAAGAGGACTGACACACTAAATTTCTATGATTTGAACCTCTCCTGTGAGTCCAGTTTAAGAATCCGATGCTTCATTTTAGGTTTACTGTATCCCTGGGACCTTCTTATTGACGATGAAACACAGAGTTTGCATTCGAATTTAATACAAAAGGTACAATGCCGACTTAAGTACAAGAGGACTGACACACTAATTTTCTATGATTTGAACCTCTCCTGTGAGTCCAGTTTAAGAATCCGATGCTTCACTTCAGGTTTACTGTATCCCTTGGACCTTCTTATTGACGATGAAACACAGAAATTGCACCCGAATTTAATACAAATGGCACAATGCCGACTTAAGTACAAGAGGACTGACGCTCTCACTATCTATGATTTGAACCTCTCCTGTGAGTCTAGTTTCAGAGTCCGAAGCTTCACTTCAGGTTTACTGTATACTTTGCACTTTGTTATTGACGATGAAACACAGAAATTGCATCGGAAATTAATTCAAAAGGCACAATGCCGACTTAAGTACAAGAGGACTGACACTCTAACTTTCAATGATTTGAACCTCTCCTGTGAGTCCAGTTTTAGATTCCGATGCTTAACTTCATTTGTACTGTATCAATTAGACCTACTTATTGACAATGAAACACAGAAATTGCATCGGAATTAAATTCAAAAATCACAATGCCGACTTAAGTACAAGAGGACTGACACTATAACTTTCTATGATTTGAACCTCTCCTGTGAGTCCAGTTTTAGATTCCGATGCTTCACTTCAGGTTTACTGTATACTTTGCACTTTGTTATTGACGATGAAACACAGAAATTGCATCGGAAATTAATTCAAAAGGCACAATGCCGACTTAAGTACAAGAGGACTGACACTCTAACTTTCAATGATTTGAACCTCTCCTGTGAGTCCAGTTTTAGATTCCGATGCTTAACTTCATTTGTACTGTATCAATTAGACCTACTTATTGACAATGAAACACAGAAATTGCATCGGAATTAAATTCAAAAATCACAATGCCGACTTAAGTACAAGAGGACTGACACTATAACTTTCTATGATTTGAACCTCTCCTGTGAGTCCAGTTTTAGATTCCGATGCTTCACTTCAGGTTTACTGTATCCCTTGGACCTTCTTATTGACGATGAAACACAGAGTTTGCATCCGAATTTAATACAAAAGGCACAATGCCGACTTAAGTAAAAGAGGACTGACACGATAACTTTCTATGATTTGAACCTCTCCTGTGAGTCCAGTTCTAGATTACGATGCTGCACTTTAGGTTTACTGTATCCATTGGACCTTCTTATTGACGATGAAACACAGAGTTTGCATCTGAATTTAATACAAAAGGTACAATGGCGACTTAAGTACAAGAGGACTGACACACTAACTTTCTATGATTTGAAACTCTCCTGTGAGTCCAGTTTAAGAATCCAATGCTTCACTTCAGGTTTACTGTATCCCTTGGACCTTCTTAATGACGATGACACACAGAAATTGCATCCGAATTTAATACAATAGGCACAATGGCGACTTAAGTACAAGAGGACTGAAACTCTCTCTTTCTATGATTGGAACCTCTCCTGTGAGTCCAGTTTTAGATTCCGATGTTTCACTTCAGGTTTACTGTATCCCTTGGACCTTCTTATTGACATTGAAACACAGGAATTGCATCCGAATTTAATACAAATAGCACAATGACGACTTAAGTACAAGAGGACTGACACTCTCTCTTTCTATGTTTTGAACCTCTCCTGTGAGTCCGGTTTTAAATTCCGATGCTTCACTCCAGGTTTACTGTATACCTTGCATCTTCTTATTGACGATGAAACATAGAAATTGCATCGGAAATTAATACAAAAGGCACATTACCGACTTAAGTAAAAGAGGACAAACACTCTAACTTTCTATGATTTGAACCTCTCCTGTGAGTCCGGTTTTAAATTACGATGCTTCACTCCAGGTTTACTGTATACCTTGCACCTTCTTATTGACGATGAAACACAGAGTTTGCATCCGAATTTAATACAAAAGGCACAATGCCGACTTAAGTACAAGAGTAATGACACTCTAACTTTCTATGATTTGAACCCCACCTGTGAGTCCAGTTTAAGATTTCGATGCTTCACTTCAGGTTTACTGTATCCCTTGGACCTTCTTATTGACGATGAAACACAGAAATTGGATCCGAATTTAATACAAAAGGCACAATGGCGACTCAAGTACAAGAGGACAGACACTCTCACTTTCAAAAATTTGAACCTTTCCTGTGACTCCAGTTTCAGATTCCGATGCTCCACTTCAGGTTTACTGTATCCCTTGGACCTTCTTATTGACGATGAAACACAGAGTTTGCATCCGAATTTAATACAAAATTCACAATGCCGACTTAAGTAAAAGAGGACTGACACTATAACTTTCTATGATTTGAACCTCTCCTGTGAGTCCAGTTTTAGGTTACGATGCTGCACTTTAGGTTTACTGTATCCCTTGGACCTTCTTATTGACGATGAAACACAGAGTTTGCATCCGAATTTAATACAAAATGTACAATGCCGACTTAAGTACAAGAGGACTGACACTCAAAATTTCTATGATTTGAACCTCTCCTGTGAGTCCAGTTTAAGAATCCGATGCTTCATTTTAGGTTTACTGTATCCCTGGGACCTTCTTATTGACGATGAAACACAGAGTTTGCATTCGAATTTAATACAAAAGGTACAATGCCGACTTAAGTACAAGAGGACTGACACACTAATTTTCTATCATTTGAACCTCTCCTGTGAGTCCAGTTTAAGAATCCGATGCTTCACTTCAGGTTTACTGTATCCCTTGGACCTTCTTATTGACGATGAAACACAGAAATTGCACCCGAATTTAATACAAATGGCACAATGCCGACTTAAGTACAAGAGGACTGACGCTCTCACTATCTATGATTTGAACCTCTCCTGTGAGTCCAGTTTTAGATTCCGATGCTCCACTTCAGGTTTACTGTATCCCTTGGACGTTCTTATTGACGATGAAACACAGAGTTTGCATCCGAATTTAATCCAAAAGGCACAATGCCGACTTAAGTACAAGAGTAATGACACTCTAACTTTCTATGATTTGAACCCCTCCTGTGAGTCCAGTTTTAGATTCCGATGCTTCACTTCAGGATTACTGTATCCCTTTGACCTTCTTATTGACGATGAGATACAGAAATTGGATCCGAATTTAATACAAAAGGCACAATGGCGACTTAAGTACAAGAGGACTGACACTCTCACTTTCAATGATTTGAACCTCTCCTGTGAGTCTAGTTTCAGAGTCCGAAGCTTCACTTCAGGTTTACTGTATACCTTGCACCTTGTTATTGACGATGAAACACAGAAATTGCATCGGAAATTAATTCAAAAGGCACAATGCCGACTTAAGTACAAGAGGACTGACACTCTAACTTTCAATGATTTGAACCTCTCCTGTGAGTCCAGTTTTAGATTCCGATGCTTAACTTCATTTGTACTGTATCAATTAGACCTACTTATTGACAATGAAACACAAAAATTGCATCGGAATTAAATTAAAAAATCACAATGCCGACTTATGTACAACAGGACTGACACTATAACTTTCTATGATTTGAACCTCTCCTGTGAGTCCAGTTTTAGATTCCGATGCTTCACTTCAGGTTTACTGTATCCCTTGGACCTTCTTATTGACGATGAAACACAGAGTTTGCATCCGAATTTAATACAAAAGGCACAATGCCGACTTAAGTAAAAGAGGACTGACACGATAACTTTCTATGATTTGAACCTCTCCTGTGAGTCCAGTTCTAGATTACGATGCTGCACTTTAGGTTTACTGTATCCATTGGACCTTCTTATTGACGATGAAACACAGAGTTTGCATCTGAATTTAATACAAAAGGTACAATGGCGACTTAAGTACAAGAGGACTGACACACTAACTTTCTATGATTTGAAACTCTCCTGTGAGTCCAGTTTAAGAATCCAATGCTTCACTTCAGGTTTACTGTATCCCTTGGACCTTCTTAATGACGATGAAACACAGAAATTGCATCCGAATTTAATACAATAGGCACAATGGCGACTTAAGTACAAGAGGACTGAAACTCTCTCTTTCTATGATTGGAACCTCTCCTGTGAGTCCAGTTTTAGATTCCGATGTTTCACTTCAGGTTTACTGTATCCCTTGGACCTTCTTATTGACATTGAAACACAGGAATTGCATCCGAATTTAATACAAATAGCACAATGACGACTTAAGTACAAGAGGACTGACACTCTCTCTTTCTATGTTTTGAACCTCTCCTGTGAGTCCGGTTTTAAATTCCGATGCTTCACTCCAGGTTTACTGTATACCTTGCATCTTCTTATTGACGATGAAACATAGAAATTGCATCGGAAATTAATACAAAAGGCACATTACCGACTTAAGTAAAAGAGGACAAACACTCTAACTTTCTATGATTTGAACCTCTCCTGTGAGTCCGGTTTTAAATTACGATGCTTCACTCCAGGTTTACTGTATACCTTGCACCTTCTTATTGACGATGAAACACAGAGTTTGCATCCGAATTTATTACAAAAGGCACAATGCCGACTTAAGTACAAGAGTAATGACACTCTAACTTTCTATGATTTGAACCCCACCTGTGAGTCCAGTTTAAGATTTCGATGCTTCACTTCAGGTTTACTGTATCCCTTGGACCTTCTTATTGACGATGAAACATAGAAATTGGATCCGAATTTAATACAAAAGGCACAATGGCGACTCAAGTACAAGAGGACAGACACTCTCACTTTCAAAAATTTGAACCTTTCCTGTGACTCCAGTTTCAGATTCCGATGCTCCACTTCAGGTTTACTGTATCCCTTGGACCTTCTTATTGACGATGAAACACAGAGTTTGCATCCGAATTTAATACAAAAGGCACAATGCCGACTTAAGTAAAAGAGGACTGACACTATAACTTTCTATGATTTGAACCTCTCCTGTGAGTCCAGTTTTAGATTACGATGCTGCACTTTAGGTTTACTGTATCCCTTGGACTTTCTTATTGACGATGAAACACAGAGTTTGCATCCGAATTTAATACAAAATGTACAATGCCGACTTAAGTACAAGAGGACTGACACACAAAATTTCTATGACTTGAACCTCTCCTGTGAGTCCAGTTTAAGAATCCGATGCTTCATTTTAGGTTTACTGTATCCCTTGGACGTTCTTATTGACGATGAAACACAGAGTTTGCATCCGAATTTAATCCAAAAGGCACAATGCCGACTTAAGTACAAGAGTAATGACACTCTAACTTTCTATGATTTGAACCCCTCCTGTGAGTCCAGTTTTAGATTCCGATGCTTCACTTCAGGATTGCTGTATCCCTTTGACCTTCTTATTGACGATGAGATACAGAAACTGGATCCGAATTTAATACAAAAGGCACAATGGCGACTTAAGTACAAGAGGACTGACACTCTCACTTTCAATGATTTGAACCTCTCCTGTGAGTCAAGTTTCAGAGTCCGAAGCTTCACTTCAGGTTTACTGTATACCTTGCACCTTGTTATTGACGATGAAACACAGAAATTGCATCGGAAATTAATTCAAAAGGCACAATGCCGACTTAAGTACAAGAGGACTGACACTCTAACTTTCAATGATTTGAACCTCTCCTGTGAGTCCAGTTTTAGATTCCGATGCTTAACTTCATTTGTACTGTATCAATTAGACCTACTTATTGACAATGAAACACAAAAATTGCATCGGAATTAAATTAAAAAGTCACAATGCCGACTTATGTACAACAGGACTGACACTATAACTTTCTATGATTTGAACGTCTCCTGTGAGTCCAGTTTTAGATTCCGATGCTTCACTTCAGGTTTACTGTATCCCTTGGACCTTCTTATTGACGATGAAACACAGAGTTTGCATCCGAATTTAATACAAAAGGCACAATGCCGACTTAAGTAAAAGAGGACTGACACGATAACTTTCTATGATTTGAACCTCTCCTGTGAGTCCAGTTCTAGATTACGATGCTGCACTTTAGGTTTACTGTATCCATTGGACCTTCTTATTGACGATGAAACACAGAGTTTGCATCTGAATTTAATACAAAAGGTACAATGGCGACTTAAGTACAAGAGGACTGACACACTAACTTTCTATGATTTGAAACTCTCCTGTGAGTCCAGTTTAAGAATCCAATGCTTCACTTCAGGTTTACTGTATCCCTTGGACCTTCTTAATGACGATGAAACACAGAAATTGCATCCGAATTTAATACAATAGGCACATTGGCGACTTAAGTACAAGAGGACTGAAACTCTCTCTTTCTATGATTTGAACCTCTCCTGTGAGTCCAGTTTTAGATTCCGATGTTTCACTTCAGGTTTACGGTATCCCTTGGACCATCTTATTGACATTGAAACACAGGAATTGCATCCGAATTTAATACAAATAGCACAATGACGACTTAAGTACAAGAGGACTGACACTCTCTCTTTCTATGTTTTGAACCTCTCCTGTGAGTCCGGTTTTAAATTCCGATGCTTCACTCCAGGTTTACTGTATACCTTGCATCTTCTTATTGACGATGAAACATAGAAATTGCATCGGAAATTAATACAAAAGGCACATTACCGACTTAAGTAAAAGAGGACAAACATTCTAACTTTCTATGATTTGAACCTCTCCTGTGAGTCCGGTTTTAAATTACGATGCTTCACTCCAGGTTTACTGTATACCTTGCACCTTCTTATTGACGATGAAACACAGAGTTTGCATCCGAATTTAATACAAAAGGCACAATGCCGACTTAACTACAACAGTAATGACACTCTAACTTTCTATGATTTGAACCCCACCTGTGAGTCCAGTTTAAGATTTCGATGCTTCACTTCAGGTTTACTGTATCCCTTGGACCTTCTTATTGACGATGAAACACAGAAATTGGATCCGAATTTAATACAAAAGGCACAATGGCGACTCAAGTACAAGAGGACAGACACTCTCACTTTCAAAAATTTGGACCTTTCCTGTGACTCCAGTTTCAGATTCCGATGCTCCACTTCAGGTTTACTGTATCCCTTGGACCTTCTTATTGACGATGAAACACAGAGTTTGCATCCGAATTTAATACAAAAGGCACAATGCCGACTTAAGTAAAAGAGGACTGACACTATAACTTTCTATGATTTGAACCTCTCCTGTGAGTCCAGTTTTAGATTACGATGCTGCACTTTAGGTTTACTGTATCCCTTGGACCTTCTTATTGACGATGAAACACAGAGTTTGCATCCGAATTTAATACAAAATGTACAATGCCGACTTAAGTACAAGAGGACTGACACACAAAATTTCTATGATTTGAACCTCTTCTGTGAGTCCAGTTTAAGAATCCGATGCTTCATTTTAGGTTTACTGTATCCCTGGGACCTTCTTATTGACGATGAAACACAGAGTTTGCATTCGAATTCAATACAAAAGGTACAATGCCGACTTAAGTACAAGAGGACTGACACACTAATTTTCTATGATTCGAACCTCTCCTGTGAGTCCAGTTTAAGAATCCGATGCTTCACTTCAGGTTTACTGTATCCCTTGGACCTTCTTATTGACGATGAAACACAGAAATTGCACCCGAATTTAATACAAATGGCACAATGCCGACTTAAGTACAAGAGGACTGACGCTCTCACTATCTATGATTTGAACCTCTCCTGTGAGTCCAGTTTTAGATTCCGATGCTCCACTTCAGGTTTACTGTATCCCTTGGACGTTCTTATTGACGATGAAACACAGAGTTTGCATCCGAATTTAATCCAAAAGGCACAATGCCGACTTAAGTACAAGAGTAATGACACTCTAACTTTCTATGATTTGAACCCCTCCTGTGAGTCCAGTTTTAGATTCCGATGCTTCACTTCAGGATTACTGTATCCCTTTGACCTTCTTATTGACGATGAGATACAGAAATTGGATCCGAATTTAATACAAAAGGCACAATGGCGACTTAAGTACAAGAGGACTGACACTCTCACTTTCAATGATTTGAACCTCTCCTGTGAGTCTAGTTTCAGAGTCCGAAGCTTCACTTCAGGTTTACTGTATACCTTGCACCTTGTTATTGACGATGAAACACAGAAATTGCATCGGAAATTAATTCAAAAGGCACAATGCCGACTTAAGTACAAGAGGACTGACACTCTAACTTTCAATGATTTGAACCTCTCCTGTGAGTCCAGTTTTAGATTCCGATGCTTAACTTCATTTGTACTGTATCAATTAGACCTACTTATTGACAATGAAACACAAAAATTGCATCGGAATTAAATTAAAAAATCACAATGCCGACTTATGTACAACAGGACTGACACTATAACTTTCTATGATTTGAACCTCTCCTGTGAGTCCAGTTTTAGATTCCGATGCTTCACTTCAGGTTTACTGTATCCCTTGGACCTTCTTATTGACGATGAAACACAGAGTTTGCATCCGAATTTAATACAAAAGGCACAATGCCGACTTAAGTAAAAGAGGACTGACACGATAACTTTCTATGATTTGAACCTCTCCTGTGAGTCCAGTTCTAGATTACGATGCTGCACTTTAGGTTTACTGTATCCATTGGACCTTCTTATTGACGATGAAACACAGAGTTTGCATCTGAATTTAATACAAAAGGTACAATGGCGACTTAAGTACAAGAGGACTGACACACTAACTTTCTATGATTTGAAACTCTCCTGTGAGTCCAGTTTAAGAATCCAATGCTTCACTTCAGGTTTACTGTATCCCTTGGACCTTCTTAATGACGATGAAACACAGAAATTGCATCCGAATTTAATACAATAGGCACAATGGCGACTTAAGTACAAGAGGACTGAAACTCTCTCTTTCTATGATTGGAACCTCTCCTGTGAGTCCAGTTTTAGATTCCGATGTTTCACTTCAGGTTTACTGTATCCCTTGGACCTTCTTATTGACATTGAAACACAGGAATTGCATCCGAATTTAATACAAATAGCACAATGACGACTTAAGTACAAGAGGACTGACACTCTCTCTTGCTATGTTTTGAACCTCTCCTGTGAGTCCGGTTTTAAATTCCGATGCTTCACTCCAGGTTTACTGTATACCTTGCATCTTCTTATTGACGATGAAACATAGAAATTGCATCGGAAATTAATACAAAAGGCACATTACCGACTTAAGTAAAAGAGGACAAACACTCTAACTTTCTATGATTTGAACCTCTCCTGTGAGTCCGGTTTTAAATTACGATGCTTCACTCCAGGTTTACTGTATACCTTGCACCTTCTTATTGACGATGAAACACAGAGTTTGCATCCGAATTTATTACAAAAGGCACAATGCCGACTTAAGTACAAGAGTAATGACACTCTAACTTTCTATGATTTGAACCCCACCTGTGAGTCCAGTTTAAGATTTCGATGCTTCACTTCAGGTTTACTGTATCCCTTGGACCTTCTTATTGACGATGAAACACAGAAATTGGATCCGAATTTAATACAAAAGGCACAATGGCGACTCAAGTACAAGAGGACAGACACTCTCACTTTCAAAAATTTGAACCTTTCCTGTGACTCCAGTTTCAGATTCCGATGCTCCACTTCAGGTTTACTGTATCCCTTGGACCTTCTTATTGACGATGAAACACAGAGTTTGCATCCGAATTTAATACAAAAGGCACAATGCCGACTTAAGTAAAAGAGGACTGACACTATAACTTTCTATGATTTGAACCTCTCCTGTGAGTCCAGTTTTAGATTACGATGCTGCACTTTAGGTTTACTGTATCCCTTGGACCTTCTTATTAACGATGAAACACAGAGTTTGCATCTGAATTTAATACAAAATGTACAATGCCGACTTAAGTACAAGAGGACTGACACACAAAATTTCTATGACTTGAACCTCTCCTGTGAGTCCAGTTTAAGAATCCGATGCTTCATTTTAGGTTTACTGTATCCCTGGGACCTTCTTATTGACGATGAAACACAGAGTTTGCATTCGAATTTAATACAAAAGGTACAATGCCGACTTAAGTACAAGAGGACTGACACACTAATTTTCTATGATTCGAACCTCTCCTGTGAGTCCAGTTTAAGAATCCGATGCTTCACTTCAGGTTTACTGTATCCCTTGGACCTTCTTATTGACGATGAAACACAGAAATTGCACCCGAATTTAATACAAATGGCACAATGCCGACTTAAGTACAAGAGGACTGACGCTCTCACTATCTATGATTTGAACCTCTCCTGTGAGTCCAGTTTTAGATTCCGATGCTCCACTTCAGGTTTACTGTATCCCTTGGACGTTCTTATTGACGATGAAACACAGAGTTTGCATCCGAATTTAATCCAAAAGGCACAATGCCGACTTAAGTACAAGAGTAATGACACTCTAACTTTCTATGATTTGAACCCCTCCTGTGAGTCCAGTTTTAGATTCCGATGCTTCACTTCAGGATTACTGTATCCCTTTGACCTTCTTATTGACGATGAGATACAGAAATTGGATCCGAATTTAATACAAAAGGCACAATGGCGACTTAAGTACAAGAGGACTGACACTCTCACTTTCAATGATTTGAACCTCTCCTGTGAGTCTAGTTTCAGAGTCCGAAGCTTCACTTCAGGTTTACTGTATACCTTGCACCTTGTTATTGACGATGAAACACAGAAATTGCATCGGAAATTAATTCAAAAGGCACAATGCCGACTTAAGTACAAGAGGACTGACACTCTAACTTTCAATGATTTGAACCTCTCCTGTGAGTCCAGTTTTAGATTCCGATGCTTAACTTCATTTGTACTGTATCAATTAGACCTACTTATTGACAATGAAACACAAAAATTGCATCGGAATTAAATTAAAAAATCACAATGCCGACTTATGTACAACAGGACTGACACTATAACTTTCTATGATATGAACCTCTCCTGTGAGTCCAGTTTTAGATTCCGATGCTTCACTTCAGGTTTACTGTATCCCTTGGACCTTCTTATTGACGATGAAACACAGAGTTTGCATCCGAATTTAATACAAAAGGCACAATGCCGACTTAAGTAAAAGAGGACTGACACGATAACTTTCTATGATTTGAACCTCTCCTGTGAGTCCAGTTCTAGATTACGATGCTGCACTTTAGGTTTACTGTATCCATTGGACCTTCTTATTGACGATGAAACACAGAGTTTGCATCTGAATTTAATACAAAAGGTACAATGGCGACTTAAGTACAAGAGGACTGACACACTAACTTTCTATGATTTGAAACTCTCCTGTGAGTCCAGTTTAAGAATCCAATGCTTCACTTCAGGTTTACTGTATCCCTTGGACCTTCTTAATGACGATGAAACACAGAAATTGCATCCGAATTTAATACAATAGGCACAATGGCGACTTAAGTACAAGAGGACTGAAACTCTCTCTTTCTATGATTGGAACCTCTCCTGTGAGTCCAGTTTTAGATTCCGATGTTTCACTTCAGGTTTACTGTATCCCTTGGACCTTCTTATTGACATTGAAACACAGGAATTGCATCCGAATTTAATACAAATAGCACAATGACGACTTAAGTACAAGAGGACTGACACTCTCTCTTTCTATGTTTTGAACCTCTCCTGTGAGTCCGGTTTTAAATTCCGATGCTTCACTCCAGGTTTACTGTATACCTTGCATCTTCTTATTGACGATGAAACATAGAAATTGCATCGGAAATTAATACAAAAGGCACATTACCGACTTAAGTAAAAGAGGACAAACACTCTAACTTTCTATGATTTGAACCTCTCCTGTGAGTCCGGTTTTAAATTACGATGCTTCACTCCAGGTTTACTGTATACCTTGCACCTTCTTATTGACGATGAAACACAGAGTTTGCATCCGAATTTATTACAAAAGGCACAATGCCGACTTAAGTACAAGAGTAATGACACTCTAACTTTCTATGATTTGAACCCCACCTGTGAGTCCAGTTTAAGATTTCGATGCTTCACTTCAGGTTTACTGTATCCCTTGGACCTTCTTATTGACGATGAAACACAGAAATTGGATCCGAATTTAATACAAAAGGCACAATGGCGACTCAAGTACAAGAGGACAGACACTCTCACTTTCAAAAATTTGAACCTTTCCTGTGACTCCAGTTTCAGATTCCGATGCTCCACTTCAGGTTTACTGTATCCCTTGGACCTTCTTATTGACGATGAAACACAGAGTTTGCATCCGAATTTAATACAAAAGGCACAATGCCGACTTAAGTAAAAGAGGACTGACACTATAACTTTCTATGATTTGAACCTCTCCTGTGAGTCCAGTTTTAGATTACGATGCTGCACTTTAGGTTTACTGTATCCCTTGGACCTTCTTATTAACGATGAAACACAGAGTTTGCATCTGAATTTAATACAAAATGTACAATGCCGACTTAAGTACAAGAGGACTGACACACAAAATTTCTATGACTTGAACCTCTCCTGTGAGTCCAGTTTAAGAATCCGATGCTTCATTTTAGGTTTACTGTATCCCTGGGACCTTCTTATTGACGATGAAACACAGAGTTTGCATTCGAATTTAATACAAAAGGTACAATGCCGACTTAAGTACAAGAGGACTGACACACTAATTTTCTATCATTTGAACCTCTCCTGTGAGTCCAGTTTAAGAATCCGATGCTTCACTTCAGGTTTACTGTATCCCTTGGACCTTCTTATTGACGATGAAACACAGAAATTGCACCCGAATTTAATACAAATGGCACAATGCCGACTTAAGTACAAGAGGACTGACGCTCTCACTATCTATGATTTGAACCTCTCCTGTGAGTCCAGTTTTAGATTCCGATGCTCCACTTCAGGTTTACTGTATCCCTTGGACGTTCTTATTGACGATGAAACACAGAGTTTGCATCCGAATTTAATCCAAAAGGCACAATGCCGACTTAAGTACAAGAGTAATGACACTCTAACTTTCTATGATTTGAACCCCTCCTGTGAGTCCAGTTTTAGATTCCGATGCTTCACTTCAGGATTACTGTATCCCTTTGACCTTCTTATTGACGATGAGATACAGAAATTGGATCCGAATTTAATACAAAAGGCACAATGGCGACTTAAGTACAAGAGGACTGACACTCTCACTTTCAATGATTTGAACCTCTCCTGTGAGTCTAGTTTCAGAGTCCGAAGCTTCACTTCAGGTTTACTGTATACCTTGCACCTTGTTATTGACGATGAAACACAGAAATTGCATCGGAAATTAATTCAAAAGGCACAATGCCGACTTAAGTACAAGAGGACTGACACTCTAACTTTCAATGATTTGAACCTCTCCTGTGAGTCCAGTTTTAGATTCCGATGCTTAACTTCATTTGTACTGTATCAATTAGACCTACTTATTGACAATGAAACACAAAAATTGCATCGGAATTAAATTAAAAAATCACAATGCCGACTTATGTACAACAGGACTGACACTATAACTTTCTATGATTTGAACCTCTCCTGTGAGTCCAGTTTTAGATTCCGATGCTTCACTTCAGGTTTACTGTATCCCTTGGACCTTCTGATTGACGATGAAACACAGAGTTTGCATCCGAATTTAATACAAAAGGCACAATGCCGACTTAAGTAAAAGAGGACTGACACGATAACTTTCTATGATTTGAACCTCTCCTGTGAGTCCAGTTCTAGATTACGATGCTGCACTTTAGGTTTACTGTATCCATTGGACCTTCTTATTGACGATGAAACACAGAGTTTGCATCTGAATTTAATACAAAAGGTACAATGGCGACTTAAGTACAAGAGGACTGACACACTAACTTTCTATGATTTGAAACTCTCCTGTGAGTCCAGTTTAAGAATCCAATGCTTCACTTCAGGTTTACTGTATCCCTTGGACCTTCTTAATGACGATGAAACACAGAAATTGCATCCGAATTTAATACAATAGGCACATTGGCGACTTAAGTACAAGAGGACTGAAACTCTCTCTTTCTATGATTTGAACCTCTCCTGTGTGTCCAGTTTTAGATTCCGATGTTTCACTTCAGGTTTACGGTATCCCTTGGACCATCTTATTGACATTGAAACACAGGAATTGCATCCGAATTTAATACAAGTAGCACAATGACGACTTAAGTACAAGAGGACTGACACTCTCTCTTTCTATGTTTTGAACCTCTCCTGTGAGTCCGGTTTTAAATTCCGATGCTTCACTCCAGGTTTACTGTATACCTTGCATCTTCTTATTGACGATGAAACATAGAAATTGCATCGGAAATTAATACAAAAGGCACATTACCGACTTAAGTAAAAGAGGACAAACATTCTAACTTTCTATGATTTGAACCTCTCCTGTGAGTCCGGTTTTAAATTACGATGCTTCACTCCAGGTTTACTGTATACCTTGCACCTTCTTATTGACGATGAAACACAGAGTTTGCATCCGAATTTAATACAAAAGGCACAATGCCGACTTAACTACAAGAGTAATGACACTCTAACTTTCTATGATTTGAACCCCACCTGTGAGTCCAGTTTAAGATTTCGATGCTTCACTTCAGGTTTACTGTATCCCTTGGACCTTCTTATTGACGATGAAACACAGAAATTGGATCCGAATTTAATACAAAAGGCACAATGGCGACTCAAGTACAAGAGGACAGACACTCTCACTTTCAAAAATTTGAACCTTTCCTGTGACTCCAGTTTCAGATTCCGATGCTCCACTTCAGGTTTACTGTATCCCTTGGACCTTCTTATTGACGATGAAACACAGAGTTTGCATCCGAATTTAATACAAAAGGCACAATGCCGACTTAAGTAAAAGAGGACTGACACTATAACTTTCTATGATTTGAACCTCTCCTGTGAGTCCAGTTTTAGATTACGATGCTGCACTTTAGGTTTACTGTATCCCTTGGACCTTCTTATTGACGATGAAACACAGAGTTTGCATCCGAATTTAATACAAAATGTACAATGCCGACTTAAGTACAAGAGGACTGACACACAAAATTTCTATGATTTGAACCTCTTCTGTGAGTCCAGTTTAAGAATCCGATGCTTCATTTTAGGTTTACTGTATCCCTGGGACCTTCTTATTGACGATGAAACACAGAGTTTGCATTCGAATTTAATACAAAAGGTACAATGCCGACTTAAGTACAAGAGGACTGACACACTAATTTTCTATGATTTGAACCTCTCCTGTGAGTCCAGTTTAAGAATCCGATGCTTCACTTCAGGTTTACTGTATCCCTTGGACCTTCTTATTGACGATGAAACACAGAAATTGCACCCGAATTTAATACAAATGGCACAATGCCGACTTAAGTACAAGAGGACTGACGCTCTCACTATCTATGATTTGAACCTCTCCTGTGAGTCCAGTTTTAGATTCCGATGCTCCACTTCAGGTTTACTGTATCCCTTGGACGTTCTTATTGACGATGAAACACAGAGTTTGCATCCGAATTTAATCCAAAAGGCACAATGCCGACTTAAGTACAAGAGTAATGACACTCTAACTTTCTATGATTTGAACCCCTCCTGTGAGTCCAGTTTTAGATTCCGATGCTTCACTTCAGGATTACTGTATCCCTTTGACCTTCTTGTTGACGATGAGATACAGAAATTGGATCCGAATTTAATACAAAAGGCACAATGGCGACTTAAGTACAAGAGGACTGACACTCTCACTTTCAATGATTTGAACCTCTCCTGTGAGTCTAGTTTCAGAGTCCGAAGCTTCACTTCAGGTTTACTGTATACCTTGCACCTTGTTATTGACGATGAAACACAGAAATTGCATCGGAAATTAATTCAAAAGGCACAATGCCGACTTAAGTACAAGAGGACTGACACTCTAACTTTCAATGATTTGAACCTCTCCTGTGAGTCCAGTTTTAGATTCCGATGCTTAACTTCATTTGTACTGTATCAATTAGACCTACTTATTGACAATGAAACACAAAAATTGCATCGGAATTAAATTAAAAAATCACAATGCCGACTTATGTACAACAGGACTGACACTATAACTTTCTATGATTTGAACCTCTCCTGTGAGTCCAGTTTTAGATTCCGATGCTTCACTTCAGGTTTACTGTATCCCTTGGACCTTCTTATTGACGATGAAACACAGAGTTTGCATCCGAATTTAATACAAAAGGCACAATGCCGACTTAAGTAAAAGAGGACTGACACGATAACTTTCTATGATTTGAACCTCTCCTGTGAGTCCAGTTCTAGATTACGATGCTGCACTTTAGGTTTACTGTATCCATTGGACCTTCTTATTGACGATGAAACACAGAGTTTGCATCTGAATTTAATACAAAAGGTACAATGGCGACTTAAGTACAAGAGGACTGACACACTAACTTTCTATGATTTGAAACTCTCCTGTGAGTCCAGTTTAAGAATCCAATGCTTCACTTCAGGTTTACTGTATCCCTTGGACCTTCTTAATGACGATGAAACACAGAAATTGCATCCGAATTTAATACAATAGGCACAATGGCGACTTAAGTACAAGAGGACTGAAACTCTCTCTTTCTATGATTTGAACCTCTCCTGTGAGTCCAGTTTTAGATTCCGATGTTTCACTTCAGGTTTACGGTATCCCTTGGACCATCTTATTGACATTGAAACACAGGAATTGCATCCGAATTTAATACAAATAGCACAATGACGACTTAAGTACAAGAGGACTGACACTCCCTCTTTCTATGTTTTGAACCTCTCCTGTGAGTCCGGTTTTAAATTCCGATGCTTCACTCCAGGTTTACTGTATACCTTGCATCTTCTTATTGACGATGAAACATAGAAATTGCATCGGAAATTAATACAAAAGGCACATTACCGACTTAAGTAAAAGAGGACAAACACTCTAACTTTCTATGATTTGAACCTCTCCTGTGAGTCCGGTTTTAAATTACGATGCTTCACTCCAGGTTTACTGTATACCTTGCACCTTCTTATTGACGATGAAACACAGAGTTTGCATCCGAATTTAATACAAAAGGCACAATGCCGACTTAACTACAAGAGTAATGACACTCTAACTTTCTATGATTTGAACCCCACCTGTGAGTCCAGTTTAAGATTTCGATGCTTCACTTCAGGTTTACTGTATCCCTTGGACCTTCTTATTGACGATGAAACACAGAAATTGGATCCGAATTTAATACAAAAGGCACAATGGCGACTCAAGTACAAGAGGACAGACACTCTCACTTTCAAAAATTTGAACCTTTCCTGTGACTCCAGTTTCAGATTCCGATGCTCCACTTCAGGTTTACTGTATCCCTTGGACCTTCTTATTGACGATGAAACACAGAGTTTGCATCCGAATTTAATACAAAAGGCACAATGCCGACTTAAGTAAAAGAGGACTGACACTATAACTTTCTATGATTTGAACCTCTCCTGTGAGTCCAGTTTTAGATTACGATGCTGCACTTTAGGTTTACTGTATCCCTTGGACCTTCTTATTGACGATGAAACACAGAGTTTGCATCCGAATTTAATACAAAATGTACAATGCCGACTTAAGTACAAGAGGACTGACACACAAAATTTCTATGATTTGAACCTCTTCTGTGAGTCCAGTTTAAGAATCCGATGCTTCATTTTAGGTTTACTGTATCCCTGGGACCTTCTTATTGACGATGAAACACAGAGTTTGCATTCGAATTTAATACAAAAGGTACAATGCCGACTTAAGTACAAGAGGACTGACACACTAATTTTCTATGATTTGAACCACTCCTGTGAGTCCAGTTTAAGAATCCGATGCTTCACTTCAGGTTTACTGTATCCCTTGGACCTTCTTATTGACGATGAAACACAGAAATTTCACCCGAATTTAATACAAATGGCACAATGCCGACTTAAGTACAAGAGGACTGACGCTCTCACTATCTATGATTTGAACCTCTCCTGTGAGTCCAGTTTTAGATTCCGATGCTCCACTTCAGGTTTACTGTATCCCTTGGACGTTCTTATTGACGATGAAACACAGAGTTTGCATCCGAATTTAATCCAAAAGGCACAATGCCGACTTAAGTACAAGAGTAATGACACTCTAACTTTCTATGATTTGAACCCCTCCTGTGAGTCCAGTTTTAGATTCCGATGCTTCACTTCAGGATTACTGTATCCCTTTGACCTTCTTATTGACGATGAGATACAGAAATTGGATCCGAATTTAATACAAAAGGCACAATGGCGACTTAAGTACAAGAGGACTGACACTCTCACTTTCAATGATTTGAACCTCTCCTGTGAGTCTAGTTTCAGAGTCCGAAGCTTCACTTCAGGTTTACTGTATACCTTGCACCTTGTTATTGACGATGAAACACAGAAATTGCATCGGAAATTAATTCAAAAGGCACAATGCCGACTTAAGTACAAGAGGACTGACACTCTAACTTTCAATGATTTGAACCTCTCCTGTGAGTCCAGTTTTAGATTCCGATGCCCAACTTCATTTGTACTGTATCAATTAGACCTACTTATTGACAATGAAACACAAAAATTGCATCGGAATTAAATTAAAAAATCACAATGCCGACTTATGTACAACAGGACTGACACTATAACTTTCTATGATTTGAACCTCTCCTGTGAGTCCAGTTTTAGATTCCGATGCTTCACTTCAGGTTTACTGTATCCCTTGGACCTTCTTATTGACGATGAAACACAGAGTTTGCATCCGAATTTAATACAAAAGGCACAATGCCGACTTAAGTAAAAGAGGACTGACACGATAACTTTCTATGATTTGAACCTCTCCTGTGAGTCCAGTTCTAGATTACGATGCTGCACTTTAGGTTTACTGTATCCATTGGACCTTCTTATTGACGATGAAACACAGAGTTTGCATCTGAATTTAATACAAAAGGTACAATGGCGACTTAAGTACAAGAGGACTGACACACTAACTTTCTATGATTTGAAACTCTCCTGTGAGTCCAGTTTAAGAATCCAATGCTTCACTTCAGGTTTACTGTATCCCTTGGACCTTCTTAATGACGATGAAACACAGAAATTGCATCCGAATTTAATACAATAGGCACAATGGCGACTTAAGTACAAGAGGACTGAAACTCTCTCTTTCTATGATTTGAACCTCTCCTGTGAGTCCAGTTTTAGATTCCGATGTTTCACTTCAGGTTTACGGTATCCCTTGGACCATCTTATTGACATTGAAACACAGGAATTGCATCCGAATTTAATACAAATAGCACAATGACGACTTAAGTACAAGAGGACTGACACTCTCTCTTTCTATGTTTTGAACCTCTCCTGTGAGTCCGGTTTTAAATTCCGATGCTTCACTCCAGGTTTACTGTATACCTTGCATCTTCTTATTGACGATGAAACATAGAAATTGAATCGGAAATTAATACAAAAGGCACATTACCGACTTAAGTAAAAGAGGACAAACACTCTAACTTTCTATGATTTGAACCTCTCCTGTGAGTCCGGTTTTAAATTACGATGCTTCACTCCAGGTTTACTGTATACCTTGCACCTTCTTATTGACGATGAAACACAGAGTTTGCATCCGAATTTAATACAAAAGGCACAATGCCGACTTAACTACAAGAGTAATGACACTCTAACTTTCTATGATTTGAACCCCACCTGTGAGTCCAGTTTAAGATTTCGATGCTTCACTTCAGGTTTACTGTATCCCTTGGACCTTCTTATTGACGATGAAACACAGAAATTGGATCCGAATTTAATACAAAAGGCACAATGGCGACTCAAGTACAAGAGGACAGACACTCTCACTTTCAAAAATTTGAACCTTTCCTGTGACTCCAGTTTCAGATTCCGATGCTCCACTTCAGGTTTACTGTATCCCTTGGACCTTCTTATTGACGATGAAACACAGAGTTTGCATCCGAATTTAATACAAAAGGCACAATGCCGACTTAAGTAAAAGAGGACTGACACTATAACTTTCTATGATTTGAACCTCTCCTGTGAGTCCAGTTTTAGATTACGATGCTGCACTTTAGGTTTACTGTATCCCTTGGACCTTCTTAATGACGATGAAACACAGAGTTTGCATCCGAATTTAATACAAAATGTACAATGCCGACTTAAGTACAAGGGGACTGACACACAAAATTTCTATGATTTGAACCTCTTCTGTGAGTCCAGTTTAAGAATCCGATGCTTCATTTTAGGTTTACTGTATCCCTGGGACCTTCTTATTGACGATGAAACACAGAGTTTGCATTCGAATTTAGTACAAAAGGTACAATGCCGACTTAAGTACAAGAGGACTGACACACTAATTTTCTATGATTTGAACCTCTCCTGTGAGTCCAGTTTAAGAATCCGATGCTTCACTTCAGGTTTACTGTATCCCTTGGACCTTCTTATTGACGATGAAACACAGAAATTGCACCCGAATTTAATACAAATGGCACAATGCCGACTTAAGTACAAGAGGACTGACGCTCTCACTATCTATGATTTGAACCTCTCCTGTGAGTCCAGTTTTAGATTCCGATGCTCCACTTCAGGTTTACTGTATCCCTTGGACGTTCTTATTGACGATGAAACACAGAGTTTGCATCCGAATTTAATCCAAAAGGCACACTGCCGACTTAAGTACAAGAGTAATGACACTCTAACTTTCTATGATTTGAACCCCTCCTGTGAGTCCAGTTTTAGATTCCGATGCTTCACTTCAGGATTACTGTATCCCTTTGACCTTCTTATTGACGATGAGATACAGAAATTGGATCCGAATTTAATACAAAAGGCACAATGGCGACTTAAGTACAAGAGGACTGACACTCTCACTTTCAATGATTTGAACCTCTCCTGTGAGTCTAGTTTCAGAGTCCGAAGCTTCACTTCAGGTTTACTGTATACCTTGCACCTTGTTATTGACGATGAAACACAGAAATTGCATCGGAAATTAATTCAAAAGGCACAATGCCGACTTAAGTACAAGAGGACTGACACTCTAACTTTCAATGATTTGAACCTCTCCTGTGAGTCCAGTTTTAGATTCCGATGCTTAACTTCATTTGTACTGTATCAATTAGACCTACTTATTGACAATGAAACACAAAAATTGCATCGGAATTAAATTAAAAAATCACAATGCCGACTTAAGTACAAGAGGACTGACACTATAACTTTCTATGATTTGAACCTCTCCTGTGAGTCCAGTTTTAGATTCCGATGCTTCACTTCAGGTTTACTGTATCCCATGGACCTTCTTATTGACGATGAAACACAGAGTTTGCATCCGAATTTAATACAAAAGGCACAATGCCGACTTAAGTAAAAGAGGACTGACACGATAACTTTCTATGATTTGAACCTCTCCTGTGAGTCCAGTTCTAGATTACGATGCTGCACTTTAGGTTTACTGTATCCATTGGACCTTCTTATTGACGATGAAACACAGAGTTTGCATCTGAATTTAATACAAAAGGTACAATGGCGACTTAAGTACAAGAGGACTGACACACTAACTTTCTATGATTTGAAACTCTCCTGTGAGTCCAGTTTAAGAATCCAATGCTTCACTTCAGGTTTACTGTATCCCTTGGACCTTCTTAATGACGATGAAACACAGAAATTGCATCCGAATTTAATACAATAGGCACAATGGCGACTTAAGTACAAGAGGACTGAAACGCTTCCTTTCTATGATTTGAACCTCTCCTGTGAGTCTAGTTTTAGATTCCGATGTTTCACTTCAGGTTTACGGTATCCCTTGGACCATCTTATTGACATTGAAACACAGGAATTGCATCCGAATTTAATACAAATAGCACAATGACGACTTAAGTACAAGAGGACTGACACTCTCTCTTTCTATGTTTTGAACCTCTCCTGTGAGTCCGGTTTTAAATTCCGATGCTTCACTCCAGGTTTACTGTATACCTTGCATCTTCTTATTGACGATGAAACATAGAAATTGCATCGGAAATTAATACAAAAGGCACATTACCGACTTAAGTAAAAGAGGACAAACACTCTAACTTTCTATGATTTGAACCTCTCCTGTGAGTCCGGTTTTAAATTACGATGCTTCACTCCAGGTTTACTGTATACCTTGCACCTTCTTATTGACGATGAAACACAGAGTTTGCATCCGAATTTAATACAAAAGGCACAATGCCGACTTAACTACAAGAGTAATGACACTCTAACTTTCTATGATTTGAACCCCACCTGTGAGTCCAGTTTAAGATTTCGATGCTTCACTTCAGGTTTACTGTATCCCTTGGACCTTGTTATTGACGATGAAACACAGAAATTGGATCCGAATTTAATACAAAAGGCACAATGGCGACTCACGTACAAGAGGACAGACACTCTCACTTTCAAAAATTTGAACCTTTCCTGTGACTCCAGTTTCAGATTCCGATGCTCCACTTCAGGTTTACTGTATCCCTTGGACCTTCTTATTGACGATGAAACACAGAAATTGCATCGGAATTAAATTCAAAAGGCACATTGCCGACTTAATTACAAGAGGACTGACACTCTCACTTTCTATGATTAGAACCTCTCCTGTGAGTCCAGTTTTAGATTCCGAAGCTTCACTTCAGGTTTACTGTATCCCTAGGACCTTCTTATTGACGATGAAACACAGTGTTTGCATCCGAATTTAATACAAAATGTTCAATGCCGACTTAAGTACAAGAGGACTGACACTCTAACTTTCTCTGATTTGAACCTCTCCTGTGAGTCCAGTTTTAGATTCCGATGCTTCACTACACGTTTACTGTATCCCTAGGACCTTCTTATTGACGATGTAACACAGAAATTGCATCCGAATTTAATACAAAAAACACAATGGCGACTTAAGTACAAGAGGACTGACACTCTCACTTTCTATGATTTGAAACTCTTCTGTGAGTCCAGTGTTAGATTCCGATGCATCACTTCAGGTTTACTGTATCCCTTGGACCTTCTTATTGACGATGAAACACAGAAATTGCATCCGAATTTAATACAAATGCCACAATTCCGACTTAAGTACAAGAGGACTGACACTCTCACTTTCCATGATTTGAACCTCTCCTGTGAGTCCAGTTTTAGATTCCGATGCTTCACTTTAGGTTTACTGTATACCTTGGACCTTCTTATTGACGATGTAACACAGAAATTGCATCTGAATTTAATACAAAAAACACAATATCGACTTAAGTACAAGAGTAATGACACTCTCACTTTCTATGATTTGAAACTCTTCTGTGAGTCCAGTGTTAGATTCCGATGCATCACTTCAGGTTTACTGTATCCCTTGGACCTTCTTATTGACGATGAAACACAGAAATTGTATCCAAATTTAATACAAATGGCACAATGCCGACTTAAGTACAAGAGGACTGACACTCACACTTTCTATGATTTGAACCTCTCCTGTGAGTCCAGTTTTAGATTCCGATGCTTAACTTCAGGTGTACTGTATCAATTAGACCTACTTATTGACAATGAAACACAGAAATTGCATCGGAATTAAATTCAAAAATCACAATGCCGACTTAAGTACAAGAGGACTGACACTATAACTTTCTATTATTTGAACCTCTCCTGTGAGTCCAGTTTTAGATTCCGATGCTTCACTTGAGGTTTACTGTATCCCTTGGACCTTCTTATTGACGATGAAACACAGAGTTTGCATCCGAATTTAATACAAAAGGCACAATGCCGACTTAAGTAAAAGAGGACTGACACTATAACTTTCTATGATTTGAACCTCTCCTGTGAGTCCAGTTTTAGATTACGATGCTGCACTTTAGGTTTACTGTATCCCTTGGACCTTCTTATTGACGATGAAACACAGAGTTTGCTTCCGAATTTAATACAAAATGTACAATGCCGACTTAAGTACAAGAGGACTGACACACAAAATTTCTATGATTTGAACCTCTCCTGTGAGTCCAGTTTAAGAATCCGATGCTTCATTTTAGGTTTACTGTATCCCTGGGACCTTCTTATTGACGATGAAACACAGAGTTTGCATTCGAATTTAATACAAAAGGTACAATGCCGACTTAAGTACAAGAGGACTGACACACTAATTTTCTATCATTTGAACCTCTCCTGTGAGTCCAGTTTAAGAATCCGATGCTTCACTTCAGGTTTACTGTATCCCTTGGACCTTCTTATTGACGATGAAACACAGAAATTGCACCCGAATTTAATACAAATGGCACAATGCCGACTTAAGTACAAGAGGACTGACGCTCTCACTATCTATGATTTGAACCTCTCCTGTGAGTCCAGTTTTAGATTCCGATGCTCCACTTCAGGTTTACTGTATCCCTTGGACGTTCTTATTGACGATGAAACACAGAGTTTGCATCCGAATTTAATCCAAAAGGCACAATGCCGACTTAAGTACAAGAGTAATGACACTCTAACTTTCTATGATTTGAACCCCTCCTGTGAGTCCAGTTTTAGATTCCGATGCTTCACTTCAGGATTACTGTATCCCTTGGACCTTCTTATTGACGATGAGATACAGAAATTGGATCCGAATTTAATACAAAAGGCACAATGGCGACTTAAGTACAAGAGGACTGACACTCTCACTTTCAATGATTTGAACCTCTCCTGTGAGTCTAGTTTCAGAGTCCGAAGCTTCACTTCAGGTTTACTGTATACCTTGCACCTTGTTATTGACGATGAAACACAGAAATTGCATCGGAAATTAATTCAAAAGGCACAATGCCGACTTAAGTACAAGAGGACTGACACTCTAACTTTCAATGATTTGAACCTCTCCTGTGAGTCCAGTTTTAGATTCCGATGCTTAACTTCATTTGTACTGTATCAATTAGACCTACTTATTGAATATGAAACACAGAAATTGCATCGGAATTAAATTCAAAAATCACAATGCCGACTTAAGTACAAGAGGACTGACACTATAACTTTCTATGATTTGAACCTCTCCTGTGAGTCCAGTTTTAGATTCCGATGCTTCACTTCAGGTTTACTGTATCCCTTGGACCTTCTTATTGACGATGAAACACAGAGTTTGCATCCGAATTTAATACAAAAGGCACAATGCCGACTTAAGTAAAAGAGGACTGACACGATAACTTTCTATGATTTGAACCTCTCCTGTGAGTCCAGTTCTAGATTACGATGCTGCACTTTAGGTTTACTGTATCCATTGGACCTTCTTATTGACGATGAAACACAGAGTTTGCATCTGAATTTAATACAAAAGGTACAATGGCGACTTAAGTACAAGAGGACTGACACACTAACTTTCTATGATTTGAAACTCTCCTGTGAGTCCAGTTTAAGAATCCAATGCTTCACTTCAGGTTTACTGTATCCCTTGGACCTTCTTAATGACGATGAAACACAGAAATTGCATCCGAATTTAATACAATAGGCACAATGGCGACTTAAGTACAAGAGGACTGAAACTCTCTCTTTCTATGATTTGAACCTCTCCTGTGAGTCCAGTTTTAGATTCCGATGTTTCACTTCAGGTTTACTGTATCCCTTGGACCTTCTTATTGACATTGAAACACAGGAATTGCATCCGAATTTAATACAAATAGCACAATGACGACTTAAGTACAGGAGGACTGACACTCTCTCTTTCTATATTTTGAACCTCTCCTGTGAGTCCGGTTTTAAATTCCGATGCTTCACTCCAGGTTAACTGTATACCTTGCATCTTCTTATTGACGATGAAACATAGAAATTGCATCGGAAATTAATACAAAAGGCACATTACCGACTTAAGTAAAAGAGGACAAACACTCTAACTTTCTATGATTTGAACCTCTCCTGTGAGTCTGGTTTTAAATTACGATGCTTCACTCCAGGTTTACTGTATACCTTGCACCTTCTTATTGACGATGAAACACAGAGTTTGCATCCGAATTTAATACAAAAGGCACAATGCCGACTTAAGTACAAGAGTAATGACACTCTAACTTTCTATGATTTGAACCCCACCTGTGAGTCCAGTTTAAGATTTCGATGCTTCACTTCAGGTTTACTGTATCCCTTGGACCTTCTTATTGACGATGAAACACAGAAATTGGATCCGAATTTAATACAAAAGGCACAATGGCGACTCAAGTACAAGAGGACAGACACTCTCACTTTCAAAAATTTGAACCTTTCCTGTGACTCCAGTTTCAGATTCCGATGCTCCACTTCAGGTTTACTGTATCCCTTGGACCTTCTTATTGACGATGAAACACAGAAATTGCATCGGAATTAAATTCAAAAGGCACATTGCCGACTTAGTTACAAGAGGACTGACACTCTCACTTTCTATGATTAGAACCTCTCCTGTGAGTCCAGTTTTAGATTCCGAAGCTTCACTTCAGGTTTACTGTATCCCTTGGACCTTCTTATTGACGATGAAACACAGTGTTTGCATCCGAATTTAATACAAAAGTTTCAATGCCGACTTAAGTACAAGAGGACTGACACTCTAACTTTCTCTGATTTGAACCTCTCCTGTGAGTCCAGTTTTAGATTCCGATGCTTCACTACACGTTTACTGTATCCCTAGGACCTTCTTATTGACGATGTAACACAGAAATTGCATCCGAATTTAATACAAAAAACACAATGGCGACTTAAGTACAAGAGGACTGACACTCTCACTTTCTATGATTTGAAACTCTTCTGTGAGTCCAGTGTTAGATTCCGATGCATCACTTCAGGTTTACTGTATCCCTTGGACCTTCTTATTGACAATGAAACACAGAAATTGCATCCGAATTTAATACAAATGCCACAATTCCGACTTAAGTACAAGAGGACTGACACTCTCACTTTCCATGATTTGAACCTCTCCTGTGAGTCCAGTTTTAGATTCCGATGCTTCACTTTAGGTTTACTGTATACCTTGGACCTTCTTATTGACGATGTAACACAGAAATTGCATCTGAATTTAATACAAAAAACACAATGGCGACTTAAGTACAAGAGGACTGACACTCTCACTTTCTATGATTTGAAACTCTTCTGTGAGTCCAGTGTTAGATTCCGATGCATCACTTCAGGTTTACTGTATCCCTTGGACCTTCTTATTGACGATGAAACACTGAAATTGCATCGGAATTAAATTCGAAACTCACAATGCCGACTTAAGTAAAAGAGGACTGACACTCTCATTTTCTATGATTTGGACCTCTCCTGTGAGTCCAGTTTTAGATTCCGATGCTTCACTTCAGGTTTTCTGTATCCCTTAGACCTTCTTATCGACGATGAAACACAGAAATTGCATCGGAATTAAATTCAAAAATCACAATGCCGACTTAAGTACAAGAGGACTGACACTATAATTTTCTATGATTTGGACCTCTCCTGTGACTCCAGTTTTAGATTCCGATGCTTCACTTCAGGTTTACTGTATTCCTTGGACCCTCTTATTGACGATGAAACACAGAGTTTGCATCCGAATTTAATACAAAAGGCACAATGCCGACTTAAGTACAAGAGGACTGACACTCTCACTTTCTATGATTTGAACCTGTCCTGTGAGTCCAGTTTTAGATTCCGATGCTTCACTTCAGGTTTACTGTATCCCTTGGACCTTCTTATTGAAGATGAAACACAGAAATTGCATCCGAATTTAATACAAAAGGCACAATGCCGACTAAAGTACAGGAGGACTGACATTCTAACTTTCTATAACTTGAACCTCTCCTGTGAGTCCAGTTCTAGATTCCGATGCTCTCTTCAGGTTACTGTATCCCTAGGACCTTCTTATTGACGATGAAACACAGAAATAGCACCCGAATTTAATACAAAAGGCACAATACCGACTCAAGTACAAGAGGAGTGACACTCTAACTTTCTATGATTTGAACCTCTCCTGTGAGTCCAGTTTTAGATTCCGATGCTTCACTTCAGATTTACTGTATCCCTTGGACCTTCTTATTGACGATGAAACACAGAAATTGCATCCGAATTTAATACAAGAGGCACAATGGTGACTTAAGTACAAGAGGACTGACACTCTCCCTTTCTATGATTTGAACCTCTCCTGTGAGTCCAGTTTCAGATTCCGATGCTTCACTTTAGGTTTACTGTATACCTTGCACCTTCTGATTGACGATGAAACACAGAAATTGCATCATAATTTAATACAAATGCACAATGCCGACTTAAGTAAAAGAGGACTGACACTCTAACTTTCTATGATTTGAACCTCTCCTATGAGACCAGTTTTAGATTCTGATGCTTCACTTCAGGTTTACTGTATCCCTTGGACCTTCTTATTGACGATGAAACACAGAAATTGCATCCGAGTTTAATACCAAAGGCACAATTCCGACTTAAGTAAAAGAGGACTGACACTCTAACATTCTATGATTTGAACCTCTCCTGCAAGTCCAGTTTTAGATTCCGATGCTTCACTTAAGGTTTACTGTATGCCTTGGACCTTCTTATTGACGATGAAACACAGAAATTGCTTCCGAATTTAATACAAAAGGCACAATACCGACTTATGTACAAGAGGAGTGACACTCTAACTATCTATGATTTGAATCTCGCCTGTGAGTACAGTTTTAGATTCAGATGCTTCACTTTAGGTTTACTGTATACCTTGCACCTTCTGATTGACGATGAAACACAGAAATTGCATCGGAATTTAATACAAAAGGCACAATACCGACTCAAGTACAAGAGGAGTGACACTCTAACTTTCTATGATTTGAACCTCTCCTATGAGACCAGTTTTAGATTCTGATGCTTCACTTCAGGTTTACTGTACCCCTTGGACCTTCTTATTGACGATGAAACACAGATATTGCTTCGGAATTAAATTCAAATGGCACAATGCCGACCTAAGTAGAAGAGGACTGAGACTCTCACTTTCTATGATTTGAACCTCTCCTGTGAGTCCGGTTTTAGATTCCGATGCTTCACTTCAGGTTTACTGTATACCTTGCACCTTCTTATTGACGATGAAACACAGAAATTGCATCGGAATTAAATTCAAAAGGCACAATGCCGACTTAAGTAAAGAGGACTGACACTCTCACTTTCTCTGATTTGAACCTCTCCTGTGAGTCCAGTTTCAGATTCCAATGCTTCACTTTAGGTTTACTGTATACCTTGCACCTTCTGATTGACGATGAAACACAGAAATTGCTTCGGAATTTAATACAAAATGCACAATACCGACTCAAGTACAAGAGGAGTGACACTCTAACTTTCTATGATTTGAACCTCTCCTGTGAGTCCAGTTTTAGATTCCGATGCTTCACTTCAAATTTACTGTATCCCTTGGACCTTCTTATTGACGATGAAACACAGAAATTGCATCCGAATTTAATACCAAAGGCACAATGCCGACTTAAGTACAAGAGGAGTGACACTCTCACTTTCCATGATTTGAACTTTTCCTGTGGGTCCAGTTTTAGCTTCCGATGCTTCACTTCAGGTGTACTGTATCCCTTGGACCTTCGTATTGACGATGAAACAGTGACATTGCAACTGAATTTAATACAAATGGCACAATGACGACTTAAGTACAAGAGGACTGACACATTCACTTTCTATGATTGGAACCACTCCCGTGAGTCCAGTTTTAGATTCCGATGCTTCACTTCAGGTTTACTGTATCCCTTGGACCTTCTTATTGACGATGAAACACTGAAATTGCATCGGAATTAAATTCGAAGCTCACAATGCCGACTTAAGTAAAAGAGGACTGACACTCTCACTTTCTATGATTTGGACCTCTCCTGTGAGTCCAGTTTTAGATTCCGATGCTTCACTTCAGGTTTTCTGTATCCCTTAGACCTTCTTATCGACGATGAAACACAGAAATTGCATCGGAATTAAATTCAAAAATCACAATGCCGACTTAAGTACAAGAGGACTGACACTATAATTTTCTATGATTTGGACCTCTCCTGTGACTCCAGTTTTAGATTCCGATGCTTCACTTCAGGTTTACTGTATTCCTTGGACCCTCTTATTGACGATGAAACACAGAGTTTGCATCCGATTTTAATACAAAAGGCACAATGCCGACTTAAGTACAAGAGGTCAGACACTCTAACTTTCTATGATTTGAACCTCTCCTGTGAGTCCAGTTTTAGATTCCGATGCTTCACTTCAGGTTTACTGTATACCCAGCACCTTCTTAATGGCGATGAAACACAGGAATTGCATCGCAACTAAATTCAAAAGGCACAATGCCGACTTAAGTACAAGAGGACTGACACACTCACTTTCTATGATTTGAACCTGTCCTGTGAGTCCAGTTTTAGATTCCGATGCTTCACTTCAGGTTTACTGTATCCCTTGGACCTTCTTATTGACGATGAAACACAGAAATTGCATCCGAATTTAATACAAAAGGCACAATGCCGACTAAAGTACAGGAGGACTGACATTCTAACTTTCTATGATTTGAACCTCTCCTGTGAGTCCAGTTCTAGATTCCGATGCTCACTTCAGGTTACTCTATCCCTAGGACTTTCTTATTGACGATGAAACACAGAAATTGCACCCGAATTTAATACAAAAGGCACAATACCAACTCAAGTACAAGAGGAGTGACACTCTAACTTTCTATGATTTGAACCTCTCCTGTGAGTCCAGTTTTAGATTCCGATGCTTCACTTCAGATTTACTGTATCCCTTGGACCTTCTTATTGACGATGAAACACAGAAATTGCATCCGAATTTAATACAAGAGGCACAATGGCGACTTAAGTACAAGAGGACTGACACTCTCCCTTTCTATGATTTGAACCTCTCCTGTGAGTCCAGTTTCAGATTCCGATGCTTCACTTTAGGTTTACTGTATACCTTGCACCTTCTGATTGACGATGAAACACAGAAATTGCATCGGAATTTAATACAAATGCACAATGCCGACTTAAGTAAAAGGGGACTGACACTCTAACTTTCTATGATTTGAACCTCTCCTATGAGACCAGTTTTAGATTCTGATGCTTCACTTCAGGTTTACTGTATCCCTTGGACCTTCTTATTGACGATGAAACACAGAAATTGCAGCCGAATTTAATACCAAAGGCACAATGCCGACTTAAGTAAAAGAGGACTGACACTCTAACATTCTATGATTTGAACCTCTCCTGCAAGTCCAGTTTTAGATTCCGATGCTTCACTTAAGGTTTACTGTATGCCTTGGACCTTCTTATTGACGATGAAACACAGAAATTGCTTCCGAATTTAATACAAAAGGCACAATACCGACTTATGTACAAGAGGAGTGACACTCTAACTATCTATGATCTGAATCTCTTCTGTGAGTACAGTTTTAGATTCCGATGCTTCACTTCAGGTTTACTGTACCCCTTGGACCTTCTTATTGACGATGAAACACAGATATTGCTTCGGAATTAAATTCAAATGGCACAATGCCGACCTAAGTAGAAGAGGACTGAGACTCTCACTTTCTATGATTTGAACCTCTCCTGTGAGTCCGGTTTTAGATTCCGATGCTTCACTTCAGGTTTACTGTATACCTTGCACCTTCTTATTGACGATGAAACACAGAAATTGCATCGGAATTAAATTCAAAAGGCACAATGCCGACTTAAGTAAAGAGGACTGACACTCTCACTTTCTCTGATTTGAACCTCTCCTGTGAGTCCAGTTTCAGATTCCGATGCTTCACTTTAGGTTTACTGTATACCTTGCACCTCTGATTGACGATGGAACACAGAAATTGCATCGGAATTTAATACAAAAGGCACAATACCGACTCAAGTACAAGAGAAGTGACACTCTAAGTTTCTATGATTTGAACCTCTCCTGTGAGTCCAGTTTTAGATTCCGATGCTTCACTTCACATTTACTGTATCCCTTGGACCTTCTTATTGAGGATGAAACACAGAAATTGCATCCGAATTTAATACCAAAGGCACAATGACGACTTAAGTACAAGAGGAGTGACACTCTCACTTTCTATGATTTGAACTTTTCCTGTGAGTCCAGTTTTAGCTTCCGATGCTTCACTTCAGGTGTACTGTATCCCTTGGACCTTCGTATTGACGATGAAACAGTGACATTGCACCTGAATTTAATACAAATGGCACAATGACGACTTAAGTACAAGAGGACTGACACTTTCACTTTCTATGATTGGTACCACTCCTGTGAGTCCAGTTTTAGATTCCGATGCTACACTTCAGGCTTACTGTATCCCTTGGACCTTCTTATTGACGATGAAACACAGAGTTTGTATCCGAATTTAATACAAATGGTACAATGCCGACTTAAGTACAAGAGGACTGTCACTCTAAATTTCTATGATTTCAACCTCTCCTGTGAGTCCAGTTTAAGAATCCGATGCTTCACTTCAGGTTTACTGTATCCCTTGGACTTCTTATTGACGATGAAACACAGAAATTGCTTCCGAATTTAATACAGAAATCACAATGGCGACTTAAGTACAAGAGGACTGACACTCTCACTTTCTATGATTTGAACCTCTCCTGTAAGTCCAGTTTTAGATTCCGATGCTTCACTTCAGGTTTACTGTATCCCTTGGACCTTCTTATTGACGATGAAACACAGAAATTGCATCCGAATTTAATACAAGAGGCACAATGGCGACTTAAGTAAAAGAGGACTGACACTCTAACATTCTATGATTTGAACCTCTCCTGCAAGTCCAGTTTTAGATTCCGGTGCTTCACTTAAGGTTTACTGTATGCCTTGGACCTTCTTATTGACGATGAAACACAGAAATTGCTTCCGAATTTAATACAAAAGGCACAATACCGACTTATGTACAAGAGGAGTGACACTCTAACTATCTATGATTTGAATCTCGCCTGTGAGTACAGTTTTAGATTCCGATGCTTCACTTTAGGTTTACTGTATACCTTGCACCTTCTGATTGACGATGAAACACAGAAATTGCATCGGAATTTAATACAAAAGGCACAATACCGACTCAAGTACAAGAGGAGTGACACTCTAACTTTCTATGATTTGAACCTCTCCTGTGAGTCCAGTTTTAGATTCCGATGCTTCACTTCAGATTTACTGTATCCCTTGGACCTACTTATTGACGATGAAACACAGAAATTGCATCGGAATTTAATTCAAAAGGCACAATGCCGACCTAAGTAGAAGAGGACTGACACTCTCACTTTCTATGATTTGAACATTTCCTGTGAGTCCAGTTTTAGCTTCCGATGCTTCACTTCAGGTGTACTGTATCCCTTGGACCTTCATATTGACGATGAAACAGTGACATTGCACCTGAATTTAATACAAATGGCACAATGACGACTTAAGTACAAGAGGACTGACACTTTCACTTTCTATGATTGGAACCACTCCTGTGAGTCCAGTTTTAGATTCCGATGCTTCACTTCAGGTTTACTGTATCCCTTGGACCTTCTTATTGACGATGAAACACTGAAATTGCGTCGGAATTAAATTCGAAACTCACAATGCCGACTTAAGTAAAAGAGGACTGACACTCTCATTTTCTATGATTTGGACCTCTCCTGTGAATCCAGTTTTAGATTCCGATGCTTCACTTCAGGTTTTCTGTATCCCTTAGACCTTCTTATCGACGATGAAACACAGAAATTGCATCGGAATTAAATTCAAAAATCACAATGCCGACTTAAGTACAAGAGGACTGACACTATAATTTTCTATGATTTGGACCTCTCCTGTGACTCCAGTTTTAGATTCCGATGCTTCACTTCAGGTTTACTGTATTCCTTGGACCCTCTTATTGACGATGAAACACAGAGTTTGCATCCGAATTTAATACAAAAGGCACAATGCCGACTTAAGTACAAGAGGACTGACACTCTCACTTTCTATGATTTGAACCTGTCCTGTGAGTCCAGTTTTAGATTCCGATGCTTCACTTCAGGTTTACTGTATCCCTTGGACCTTCTTATTGAAGATGAAACACAGAAATTGCATCCGAATTTAATACAAAAGGCACAATGGTGACTTAAGCACAAGAGGACTGACACTCTCCCTTTCTGTGATTTGAACCTCTCCTGTGAGTCCAGTTTCAGATTCCGATGCTTCACTTTAGGTTTACTGTATACCTTGCACCTTCTGATTGACGATGAAACACAGAAATTGCATCGGAATTTAATACAAATGCACAATGCCGACTTAAGTTAAAGAGGACTGACACTCTAACTTTCTATGATTTGAACCTCTCCTATGAGACCAGTTTTAGATTCTGATGCTTCACTTCAGGTTTACTGTATCCCTTGGACCTTCTTATTGACGATGAAACACAGAAATTGCATCCGAGTTTAATACCAAAGGCACAATTCCGACTTAAGTAAAAGAGGACTGACACTCTAACATTCTATGATTTGAACCTCTCCTGCAAGTCCAGTTTTAGATTCCGATGCTTCACTTAAGGTTTACTGTATGCCTTGGACCTTCTTATTGACGATGAAACACAGAAATTGCTTCCGAATTTAATACAAAAGGCACAATACCGACTTATGTACAAGAGGAGTGACACTCTAACTATCTATGATTTGAATCTCGCCTGTGAGTACAGTTTTAGATTCCGATGCTTCACTTTAGGTTTACTGTATACCTTGCACCTTCTGATTGACGATGAAACACAGAAATTGCATCGGAATTTAATACAAAAGGCACAATACCGACTCAAGTACAAGAGGAGTGACACTCTAACTTTCTATGATTTGAACCTCTCCTATGAGACCAGTTTTAGATTCTGATGCTTCACTTCAGGTTTACTGTACCCCTTGGACCTTCTTATTGACGATGAAACACAGATATTGCTTCGGAATTAAATTCAAATGGCACAATGCCGACCTAAGTAGAAGAGGACTGAGACTCTCACTTTCTATGATTTGAACCTCTCCTGTGAGTCCGGTTTTAGATTCCGATGCTTCACTTCAGGTTTACTGTATACCTTGCACCTTCTTATTGACGATGAAACACAGAAATTGCATCGGAATTAAATTCAAAAGGCACAATGCCGACTTAAGTAAAGAGGACTGACACTCTCACTTTCTCTGATTTGAACCTCTCCTGTGAGTCCAGTTTCAGATTCCAATGCTTCACTTTAGGTTTACTGTATACCTTGCACCTTCTGATTGACGATGAAACACAGAAATTGCATCGGAATTTAATACAAAAGGCACAATACCGACTCAAGTACAAGAGGAGTGACACTCTAACTTTCTATGATTTGAACCTCTCCTGTGAGTCCAGTTTTAGATTCCGATGCTTCACTTCAAATTTACTGTATCCCTTGGACCTTCTTATTGACGATGAAACACAGAAATTGCATCCGAATTTAATACCAAAGGCACAATGCCGACTTAAGTACAAGAGGAGTGACACTCTCACTTTCCATGATTTGAACTTTTCCTGTGGGTCCAGTTTTAGCTTCCGATGCTTCACTTCAGGTGTACTGTATCCCTTGGACCTTCGTATTGACGATGAAACAGTGACATTGCAACTGAATTTAATACAAATGGCACAATGACGACTTAAGTACAAGAGGACTGACACATTCACTTTCTATGATTGGAACCACTCCCATGAGTCCAGTTTTAGATTCCGATGCTTCACTTCAGGTTTACTGTATCCCTTGGACCTTCTTATTGACGATGAAACACTGAAATTGCATCGGAATTAAATTCGAAGCTCACAATGCCGACTTAAGTAAAAGAGGACTGACACTCTCACTTTCTATGATTTGGACCTCTCCTGTGAGTCCAGTTTTAGATTCCGATGCTTCACTTCAGGTTTTCTGTATCCCTTAGACCTTCTTATCGACGATGAAACACAGAAATTGCATCGGAATTAAATTCAAAAATCACAATGCCGACTTAAGTACAAGAGGACTGACACTATAATTTTCTATGATTTGGACCTCTCCTGTGACTCCAGTTTTAGATTCCGATGCTTCACTTCAGGTTTACTGTATCCCTTGGACCTTCTTATTGACGATGAAACACAGAAATTGCATCCGAATTTAATACAAAAGGCACAATGCCGACTAAAGTACAGGAGGACTGACATTCTAACTTTCTATGATTTGAACCTCTCCTGTGAGTCCAGTTCTAGATTCCGATGCTCACTTCAGGTTACTGTATCCCTAGGACCTTCTTATTGACGATGAAACACAGAAATTGCACCCGAATTTAATACAAAAGGCACAACACCGACTCAAGTACAAGAGGAGTGACACTCTAACTTTCTATGATTTGAACCTCTCCTGTGAGTCCAGTTTTAGATTCCGATGCTTCACTTCAGATTTACTGTATCCCTTGGACCTTCTTATTGACGATGAAACACAGAAATTGCATCCGAATTTAATACAAGAGGCACAATGGTGACTTAAGTACAAGAGGACTGACACTCTCCCTTTCTATGATTTGAACCTCTCCTGTGAGTCCAGTTTCAGATTCCGATGCTTCACTTTAGGTTTACTGTATACCTTGCACCTTCTGATTGACGATGAAACACAGAAATTGCATCGGAATTTAATACAAATGCACAATGCCGACTTAAGTAAAAGAGGACTGACACTCTAACTTTCTATGATTTGAACGTCTCCTATGAGACCAGTTTTAGATTCTGATGCTTCACTTCAGGTTTACTGTATCCCTTGGACCTTCTTATTGACGATGAAACACAGAAATTGCAGCCGAATTTAATACCAAAGGCACAATGCCGACTTAAGTAAAAGAGGACTGACACTCTAACATTCTATGATTTGAACCTCTCCTGCAAGTCCAGTTTTAGATTCCGATGCTTCACTTAAGGTTTACTGTATGCCTTGGACCTTCTTATTGACGATGAAACACAGAAATTGCTTCCGAATTTAATACAAAAGGCACAATACCGACTTATGTACAAGAGGAGTGACACTCTAACTATCTATGATTTGAATCTCTTCTGTGAGTACAGTTTTAGATTCCGATGCTTCACTTCAGGTTTACTGTACCCCTTAGACCTTCTTATTGACGATGAAACACAGATATTGCTTCGGAATTAAATTCAAATTGCACAATGCCGACCTAAGTAGAAGAGGACTGAGACTCTCACTTTCTATGATTTGAACCTCTCCTGTGAGTCCGGTTTTAGATTCCGATGCTTCACTTCAGGTTTACTGTATACCTTGCACCTTCTTATTGACGATGAAACACAGAAATTGCATCGGAATTAAATTCAAAAGGCACAATGCCGACTTAAGTAAAGAGGACTGACACTCTCACTTTCTCTGATTTGAACCTCTCCTGTGAGTCCAGTTTCAGATTCCGATGCTTCACTTTAGGTTTACTGTATACCTTGCACCTTATGATTGACGATGAAACACAGAAATTGCATCGGAATTTAATACAAAAGGCACAATACCGACTCAAGTACAAGAGAAGTGACACTCTAAGTTTCTATGATTTGAACCTCTCCTGTGAGTCCAGTTTTAGATTCCGATGCTTCACTTCAGATTTACTGTATCCCTTGGACCTTCTTATTGACGATGAAACACAGAAATTGCATCCGAATTTAATACCAAAGGCACAATGACGACTTAAGTACAAGAGGAGTGACACTCTCACTTTCTATGATTTGAACTTTTCCTGTGAGTCCAGTTATAGCTTCCGATGCTTCACTTCTGGTGTACTGTATCCCTTGGACCTTCGTATTGACGATGAAACAGTGACATTGCACCTGAATTTAATACAAATGGCACAATGACGACTTAAGTACAAGAGGACTGACACTTTCACTTTCTATGATTGGTACCACTCCTGTGAGTCCAGTTTTAGATTCCGATGCTTCGCTTCAGGCTTACTGTATCCCTTGGACCTTCTTATTGACGATGAAATACAGAGTTTGTATCCGAATTTAATACAAATGGTACAATGCCGACTTAAGTACAAGAGGACTGTCACTCTAAATTTCTATGATTTCAACCTCTCGTGTGAGTCCAGTTTAAGAATCCGATGCTTCACTTCAGGTTTACTGTATCCCTTGGACTTCTTATTGACGATGAAACACAGAAATTGCTTCCGAATTTAATACAAAAATCACAATGGCGACTTAAGTACAAGAGGACTGACACTCTCACTTTCTATGATTCGAACCTCTCCTGTAAGTCCAGTTTTAGATTCCGATGCTTCACTTCAGGTTTACTGTATCCCTTGGACCTTCTTATTGACGATGAAACACAGAAATTGCATCCGAATTTAATACAAGAGGCACAATGGCGACTTAAGTAAAAGAGGACTGACACTCTAACATTCTATGATTTGAACCTCTCCTGCAAGTCCAGTTTTAGATTCCGATGCTTCACTTAAGGTTTACTGTATGCCTTGGACCTTCTTATTGACGATGAAACACAGAAATTGCTTCCGAATTTAATACAAAAGGCACAATACCGACTTATGTACAAGAGGAGTGACACTCTAACTATCTATGATTTGAATCTCTCCTGTGAGTACAGTTTTAGATTCCGAAGCTTCACTTCAGGTTTACTGTACCCCTTGGACCTTCTTATTGACGATGAAACACAGATATTGCTTCGGAATTTAATTCAAAAGGCACAATGCCGACCTAAGTAGAAGAGGACTGAGACTCTCACTTTCTATGATTTGAACCTCTCCTGTGAGTCCGGTTTTAGATTCCGATGCTTCACTTCAGGTTTACTGTATACCTTGCACCTTCTTATTGACGATGAAACACAGAAATTGCATCGGAATTAAATTCAAAAGGCACAATGCCGACTTAAGTAAAGAGGACTGACACTCTCACTTTCTCTGATTTGAACCTCTCCTGTGAGTCCAGTTTTAGATTCCGATGATTCACTTCAGGTTTGCTGTATCCCTTGGACCTTCTTATTGACGATGAAACACAGAGGTTGCAACCGAATTTAATACAAAAGGTACAATGCCAACTTAAGTACAAGAGGACAGACACTCTAACTTTCTATGATTTAAACCTCTCCTGTGAGTCCAGTTTAAGATTCCGATGCTTCACTTCAGGTTCACTGTATCCCTTGGACCTTCTTATTGACGATGAAACACAGAAATTGCATCCGAATTTAATACAATAATCACAATGGCGGCTTAAGTACAAGAGGACTGACACTCTCACTTTCTATGATTTGAACCTCTCCTGTGAGTCCAGTTTTAGATTCCGATGCTTCACTTCAGGTTTACTGTATCCTTCGGACCTTCTTATTGACGATGAAACACAGAAATTGCATCCGAATTTAATACAAATGTCACAATGCCGACTTAAGTACAAGAGGACTGACACTCTCATTTTCTATGATTTGAACCTCTCCTGTGAGTCCAGTTTTAGATTCCGATGCTTCACTTCAGGTTTACTGTATACCTTGCACCTTCTTATCGACGATGAAACACAGAAATTGCATCCGAATTTAATACAAAAAGCACAATGCCGACAAAAGTACACGAGGACTGACATTCTAACTTTCTATGATTCGAACCTCTCCTGTGAGTCCAGTTTTAAATTCCGATGCTTCACTTCAGGTTTACTGTATCCCTTGGAGCTTCGTATTGACGATGAAACACAGAAATTGCACCCGAATTTAATACAACAGGCACAATACCAACTCAAGTACAAGAGGAGTGACACTCTAACTTTCTATAATTTGAACCTCTCCTGCGAATCTAGTTTTAGATTCCGATGCTTCACTTAAGGTTTACTGTATCCCTTGGAACTTATTATTGACAATGAAACACAGAAATTGCATCTGAATGTAATACAAATGCCACAATGCTGACTTAAGTACAAGAGGACTGACACTCTCACTTTCTATGATTTAAACCTCTCCTGTGAGTCCAGTTTTAGATTCCGATGCTTCACTTCAGGTTTACTGTATCCCATGGAAATTCTTATTGACGATGAAACACACAAATTGCAATGGAATTAAATTCAAAAGGCACAATGCCGACTTAAGTAAAACAGGACTGACACTCTCACTTTCTATGATTCGAACGTGTCCTGTGAGACCAGTTTAAGATTCCGATGCTTCACTTCAGGTTTACTGTATCCCTTGGACCTTCTTACTGACGATGAAACACAGAGTTTGCATCGGAATTTAATACAAAAGGCACAATGCCGACTTAAGTACATTTGGACTGACACTCTAACTTTCTATGATTTGAACCTCTCCTGTGAGTCCAGTTTTACATTCCGACACTTCACTTCAGGTTTACTGTATCCTTTGGACCTTCTTATTGACGATGAATCACAGAAATTGCATCCGAATTTAATACAAAAGGCACAATGGTGACTTAAGTACAAGAGGATTGACACTCTCACTTTCTATGATTTGAACCTCTCCTGTGAGTCCAGTTTCAGATTCCGATTCTTCACTTCAGGTTTTTCCGTATACTTTGCCCCTTCTTATTGACGATGAAACACAGAAATTGCATCGGAATGAAATTCAAAATGCTCAATGCCGACTTAAGTAAGAGAGGACTGATACTCTCACTGTCTATGATTTGAACCTCTCCTGTGAGTCCAGTTTTAGATTCCGATGCTCAACTTCAGGTTAACTGTATCCCTTGGATCTTCTTATTGACGATGAAACACAGAAATTGCATCTGAATTAAATTCAAAAATCACTATGCCTACTTAAGTACAAGAGGACTGACACTGTAACATTCTATGATTTGATCCTCTCCTGTGAGTCCAGTTTTAGATTCCGATGTTTCACTTCAGGTTTACTGTATCGCTTGGACCTTCTTATTGAAGGTGAAACACAGAGAATGCATCCGAATTTAATACAAAAGGCACAATGCCGACTTAAGTACAAGACGACTGACACTCTAACTTTCTATGATTTGAACCTCTCCTGTGAGTCCAGTTTTAGATTCCGATGCTTCACTTGAGGTTTACTATATCCCTTGGACCTTCTTATTGACGATGAAACACAGATACTGCATCCGAATGTAATACAAAAGGCACAATGGCGACTTAAGTGCAAGAGGACTGACACTCTCACTTTCTATGATTTGAGCCTTTCCTGTGAGTCCAGTTTAAGATTCCGATGCTACACTTCAGGTTTACTGTATACCTTGTACCTTCTTATTGACGATGAAACACAGAAATTGCATCGGAATTAATTTCAAAAGGCACAATGCCGACTTAAGTACAAGAGGACTGACACTGTAACATTCTATGATTTGATCCTCTCCTGTGAGTCCAGTTTTAGATTCCGATACTTCACTTCAGGTTTGCTGTATCCTTTGGACCTTCTTATTGACGATGAAACACAGAAATTGCATCCGAATTTAATACAAATGGCACAATGCCGACTTAAGTACAAGAGGACTGACACTCTCACATCCTATAATTTGAACCTCTCCTGTGAGTCCAGTTTAAGATTCCGATGCTTTACTTCAGGTTTACTGTATCACTTGGATCTTCTTATTGACGATGAAACACAGAAATTGCATCCGAATTTAATACAAATGCTACAATGCCGACTCAAGTACAAGAGTACTGACACTCTCACTTTCTATGATTTGAACCTCTCCTGTGAGTCCAGTTTTAGTTTCCGATGCTTCACATCAGGTTTACGGTATACCTTGCACCTTCTTATTGACGATGAAACACAGAAATTGAATTCGAATTTAATACAAAAGGCACAAAGCCGACTTAAGTACTAAAGGACTGACATTCAAATTTTCTATGATTTGAAACTCTCCTGTGAGTACAGTTTTTGATTCCGATGCTTCACTTCAGGTTTACTGCATCCCTTGGACCTTCTTACTGATGATGAAACACAGAAATCGCACCCGAATTTAATACAAATGGCACAATGTCGACTTAAGTACAAGAGGAGTGACACTCTAACTATCTATGATTTGAATCTCTCCTGTGAGTCCAGTTTTAGATTCCGAAGCTTCACTTCAGGTTTACTGAATCCATTGTACGTTCTTATTGACGATGAAACACAGAGTTTGCATCCGAATTTAATACAAAAGGCACAATGCCGACTTAAGTACAAGAGGACTCACACTCTAACTTTGTATGATTTGAACTTATCCTGTGAGTCCAGTTTTCGATGCCGATGCTTCACTTCAGGTTTATTGTATCCCTTGGACCTTCATATCGACGATGAAACACAGAAATTGCATCCGAATTTAATACAAAAAGCACAATGGCGGCTTAAGTACAAGAGGACTGACACTCTCACTTTCTATGATTTGAACGTCTCCTGTGAGTCCAGTTTTAGATTCCGATGCTTCACTTCAGGTTTACTGTATCCCTTGGACCTTCTTATTGACGATGAAACACAGAAATTGCATCCGAATTTAATACAATAATCACAATGGCGGCTTAAGTACAAGAGGACTGACACTCTCACTTTCTATGATTTGAACCTCTCCTGTGAGTCCAGTTTTAGATTCCGATGCTTCACTTCAGGTTTACTGTATCCTTCGGACCTTCTTATTGACGATGAAACACAGAAATTGCATCCGAATTTAATACAAATGCCACAATGCCGACTTAAGTACAAGAGGACTGACACTCTCATTTTCTATGATTTGAACCTCTCCTGTGAGTCCAGTTTTAGATTCCGATGCTTAACTTAAGGTTTACTGTATACCTTGCACCTTCTTATTGACCATGAAACACAGAAGTTGCATCGGAATTAAATTCAAATGGCACCACGCCGACTTAAGTACAAGAGGACTGACACTCTCACTTCCTATGATTTGAACCTCTCCTGCGAGTCCAGTTTTAGATTCCGATGCTTCACTTCAGGTTTACTGTATCCCTTCGACCTTCTTATTGACGATGAAACACAGAAATTGCGTCCGAACTTAATACAAATGGCACAATGCCGACTTAAGTACAAGAGGACCGACACACTCACCTTTTTTGATTTGAACCTCTCCTGCGAGTCCAGTTTTACATTCCGATGCTTCACTTCAGGTTTGCTGTATCCCTTGGACCTTCTTATTGACGATGAAACACAGAAATTGCATCGGAATTAAATTCAAAAGGCTCAATGCCGACTTAAGGGAAAGAGGACGCTCACTTTCTATGATTTAGATATCTCCTGTGAGTCCAGTTTTAGATTCCGATGCTTCACTTCAGGTTTACTGTATCCCTTGGACCTTCTTATTGACGATGAAACACAGAAATTGCATCCGAATTTAATACAAATGGCACAATGCCGACTTAAGTACAAGAGGACTGACACTCTCATTTTCTCTGATTTGAACCACTCCTGCGAGTCCAGTTTTAGATTCCGATGCTTCACTTCAGGTTTGCTGTATGCCATGGACCTTCTTGTTGACGATGAAACACAGAAATTGCGTCGGAATTAAATTCAAAATGCACAATGCCGACTTAAGTAAAAGAGGACTGACACTCTCAATTTCTATGATTTAAATCTCTCCTGTGAGTCCAGTTTCAGGTTCCGATGCGTCACTTCGGGTTTACTGTATCCCTTGGACCTTCTTATTGACGATGAAACATAGAAATTGCATCCGAATTTAATACAAAAGCCACAATGCAGACTTAAGTGCAATAGGACTGACACTCTCGCTTTCTATGATTCGAACCTTTCCTGTGAGTCCAGTTTTAGATTCCGATGCTTCAATTCAGGTTTACTGTATCCCTTGGACCTTCTTATTGACGATGAAACACAGAAATTGCACCCGAACTTAATACAAATGGCACAATGCCGACTTAAGTACAAGAGGACTGACACTCTCACTTTCTATGATTTGAACCTCTCCTGTCAGTCCAGTTTTAGATTCCGATGCTTAACTTCAGGTTAACTGTATCCCTTGGACCTTCTTATAGACGATGAAACACAGAAATTGCATCGGAATTAAATTCAAAAATCACAATGCCGACTTAAGTACAAGAGGACTGACAATCTAACTTTCTATGATTTGAACCTCTCCCGTGAGTCCAGTTTTAGTTTCCGATGCTTCACTTCAGGTTTACTGTAACCCTTGGACCTTCTTATTGACGATGAAACGCTGATATTACATCCGAATTTAATTCAAAGGCACAATGGCGACTTAAGTACAAGAGGACTGACACTCTCACTTTCTATGATTTGAACCTCTCCTGTGAGTCCAGTTTCAGATTCCGATGCTTCACTTCAGGTTTACTGTATACCTTCTTATTGACGATGAAACACAGAGATTGCATCGGAATTAAGTTCAAAATGCACAATGCCGACTTAAGTACAAGAGGACTGACACTCTATCTTTCTATGATTTGAACCTCTGCTGTGAGTCCAGTTTTAGATTCCGATGCTTCACTTCATGTTTACTGTATCCCTTGGACCTTCTTATTGACGATGAAACACATAAATTGCATCCGAATTTAATAAAAAAGGCACAATACCGTCTTAAGTACAAGAGGAGTGACACTCTAACTATCTATGATTTGAATCTCTCCTGTGAGTCCAGTTTTAGATTCCGATGCTTCACTTCAGGTTTACTGTATCCCTTGTACGTTCTTATTGACGATGAAACACAGATATTGCATCCGAACTTAATACAAATGGCACAATGCCGACTTAAGTACAAGAGGACCGACACTCTCACTTTCTATGTTTTGAACCTCTCCTGTGAGTCCAGTTTTAGATTTCGATGCTTCACTTCAGGTTTACTGTATCCCTTGGACCTTCTTAGTGAGGATGAATCACAGAAATTGCATCGGAATTAAATTGAAAAGGCACAACGCCGACTTAAGTACAACAGGACTGACACTCAAATTTTAATGATTTGAACTTCTCCTGTGAGTCCGGTTTTAGATTCCGATGCTTCACTCCAGGTTTACTGTATCCCTTCGACCTTCTTATTGACGATGAAACACAGAGTTTGCATCCGAATTTAATACAAAAGTCACAATGCCGACTTAAGTACAAGAGGACTGACACTCTAACTGTCTATGATTTGAACTTATCCTGTGAGTCCAGTTTTAGATTCCGATGCTTCACTTCAGGTTTACTGTATCCCTTGGACCTTCATATCGACGATGAAACACAGAAATTGCATCCGAATTTAATTCAAAAAGCACAAGTGCGGCTTAAGTACAAGAGGACTGACACTCTCACTTTCTATGATTTGAACGTCTCCTGTGAGTCCAGTTTTAGATTCCGATGCTTAACTTCAGATTTACTGAATACCTTGCACTTTTTTATTGACGATGAAACACAGAAGTTGCATCGGAATTAAATTCAAAAGGCACCACGCCGACTTAAATACAAGAGGACTGCCATCTAACTTCCTATGATTTGAACCTCTAATGCGAGTCCAGTTTTAGATTCCGATGCTTCACTTCAGGTTTGCTGTATCCCTACGACCTTCTTATTGACGATGAAACATAGGTTTTGCATCAGAACTTCATACAAAAGGCACAATGCCGATTTAAGTACAAGAGGACTGACACTCTCACTCCCTATGATTTGAACCTCGCCTGTGAGACCAGTTTTAGATTCCGATGCTTCACTTCAGGTTCACTGTATCCCTTCGACCTTCTTATTGACGATGAAACACAGAAATTGCATCCGAACTTAATACAAATGGCACAATGACGACTTAAGTACAAGAGGACCGACACTCTCACCTTTTTTGATTTGAACCTCTCCTGCGAGTCCAGTTTTAGATTCCGATGCTTCACTTCAGGTTTGCTGTATCCCTTGGACCTTCTTATTGACGATGAAACACAGAAATTGCATCGGAATTAAATTCAAAAGGCTCAATGCCGACTTAAGTAAAAGAGGACTCTCACTTTCTATGATTTAGATATCTCCTGTGAGTCCAGTTTTAGATTCCGATGCTTCACTTCAGGTTTACTGTATCCCTTGGACCATCTTATTGACGATGAAACACAGATATTGCATCCGAATTTAATACAAATGGCACAATGCCGACTTAAGTACAAGAGGACTGACACTCTCACTTTCTCTGATTTGAACGTCTCCTGCGAGTCCAGTTTTAGATTCCGATGCTTTACTTCAGGTTTGCTGTATCCCATGGACCTTCTTGTTGTCGATGAAACATAGAAATTGCGTCGGAATTAAATTCGAAATGCACAATGCCGACTTAAGTAAAAGAGGACTGACACACTCACTTTCTATGATTTAAATCTCTCCTGTGAGTCCAGTTTTAGGTTCCGATGCTTCACTTCGGGTTTACTGTATCCCTTGGACCTTCTTATTGACGATGAAACATAGAAATTGCATCCGAATTTAATACAAATGCCACAATGCAGACTTAAGTACAAGAGGACTGATACTCTCGCTTTCTATGATTTGAACCTTTCCTGTGAGTCCAGTTTTAGGTTCCGATGCTTCAATTCAGGTTTACTGTATCCCTTGGACCTTCTTATTGACGATGAAACACATAAATTGCACCCGAACTTAATACAAATGACACAATGCCGACTTAAGTACAAGAGGACTGACACTCTCACTTTCTATGATTTGAACCTCTCCTGTCAGTCCAGTTTTAGATTCCGATGCATCACTTCAGGTTATCTGTATTCCTTGGACCTTCTTATTGACGATGAAACAAAGAAATTGCATCGGAATTAAATTCAAAACGCACAATGCTGCTTAAGTAAAAGTGGACTGACACTCTCACTTTCTATGATTTGAACTTCTCCTGTGGGTCCAGTTTCTGATTCCGATGCTTCACTTCAGGTTTACTGTAGCCCTTGGACCTTCTTATTGACGATGAAACACAGAAATTGCATTGGAATTAAATTAAAAAATCACAATGCCGACTTAAGTACAAGAGGACTGACACTCTAACTTTCTATGATTTGAACCTCTCTCGTGAGTCCAGTTTTAGGTTCCGATGCTTCACTTCAGGTTTACTGTATCCCTTGGACCTTCTTATTGACGATGAAACACAGATATTACATCCGAATTTAATACAAAGGCACAATGGCGACTTAAGTACAAGAGGACTGACATTCTCACTTTCTATGATTTGAACCTCTCCTGTGAGTCCAGTTTCAGATTCCGATGCTTCACTTCAGGTTTACTGTATACCTTCTTATTGACGATGAAACACAGAAATTGCATCGGAATTAAGTTCAAAATGCACAATGCCGACTTAAGTACAAGAGGACTGACACTCAAACTATCTATGATTTGATCCCCTGCTGTGAGTCCAGTTTTAGATTCCGATGCTTCACTTCATGTTTACTGTATCCCTTGGACCTTCTTATTGACCATGAAACATAGAAATTGCATCCGAATTTAATACAAATGGCACAATGCCGACATAAGTAAAAGAGGACTGACATTCTAAATTTCTATGATTTGAACCTTTATTGTGAGTCCAGTTTTAGATTCCGATGCTTCACTTCAGGTTTACTGTATCCCTTGGACCTTCTAACTGACGATGAAACACAAAAATTGCATTCGATTTTAATACAAAAGGCACAATACCGACTTAAGTACAAGAGGAATGACACTCTAACTATCTATGATTAGAACCTCTCCTGTGAGTCCAGTTTTAGATTCCGATGCTTCACTTCAGGTTTACTGTATCCCTTGGACCTTCTTATTAACAATGACACACAGAAAAAGAATCGGGAATTAAATTCAAAAGGCACAATGCCGACTTAAGTTCAAGAGGACTGACATTCTAACTTTCTATGATTTGAACCTCTTCTAAGAGTCCAGTTTTAGATTCCGATGCTTCACTTAAGATTTACTGTATCCCTTGGACCTTCTTATTGACGATGAAACACAAGGGTTTGCATTCGAATTTAATACAAAGGGCACAATGCCGACTTAAGTACAAGAGGACTGACACTCTAACTTTCTATGATTTGAACCTCTCCTGTGAGTCCAGTTTTAGATTCCGATGCTTCACTTCAGGTTTACTGTATCCCTTGGACCTTCTTATTGACGATGAAACACAGAAATTGCATCCGAATTTAATACAAAAGGCACAATGGCGGCTTAAGTACAAGAGGACTGACATTATCACTTTCTATGGTTTGAACCTTTCCTGTGAGTCCAGTTTTAGATTCCGATGCTTCACTTCAGGTTTACTGTATCCCTTGGAACTTCTTATTGACGATGAAACACAGAAATTGCTCCCGAATTTAATACTAATGGCACAATGCCGACTCAAGTACAAGAGGACTGACACTCTCACTTTCTATGCTTTGAACCTCTCCTGTTAGTCCAGGTTTAGATTCCGATGCTTCACTTCAGGTTTACTGTATCCCTTGGACCTTCTTATTGAAGATGAAACACAGATATTGCATCGGAATTAAATTCAAAACGCACAATGCCGACTTAAGTAAAAGAGGACTAACTGTCTCACTCTCTATGATTTTAACCTCTCCTGTGAGTCCAGTTTTAACTTCTGATGCTTCACTTCAGGTTTACTGTATCCCTTGGACCTTCTTATCGACTGAGAATCACAGAAATCGCATCCTATTTTAATACAAAAATCACAATGCCGACTTAAGTACAAGAGGACTGATACTCTAACTTTCTATCATTTGAACCTCTCCTGTGAGTCCAGTTTTAGATTCCGATGCTTCACTTGAGGTTTACTGTATCCCTTGGACCTTCTTATTAAGGAGGAAACACAGAAATAGCATCTGAATGTAATGCAAAAGGCACAATACCGACTTAAGTACAAGAGGAGAGACACTCTAACTCTCTATGATTTGAACCTCCCCTGTGAGTCCAGTTTTACATTCTGATGCTTCACTTCAGGTTTACTGTATCCCTTGGACCTTCTTATTGACGAAGAATCACAGAAATTGCATCTGATTTTAATACAAAAGTCACAATGCCGACCTAAGTGCAAGAGGACTGACACTCTCACATTCTATGATTGGAACATCTCCTGTGAGTCCAGTTTTAGATTCCGATGCTTCACTTCAGGTTTACTGTACCCCTAGGACCTTCTTATTGAAGATGAAACACAGAAAGTGCATCCGAATTTAATAAAAATGTCACAATGCCGACTTAAGTACAAGAGGACCGACACTCTCACTTTCTATGATTTGAACCTCACCAATGAGTACAGTTTTAGATTCCAATACTTCACTTCAGGTTTACTGTATCCCTTGGACCTTCTTATTGACGATGAAATACAGAAATTGCATCAGAATTAAATTCAAAAGGCACAATGCCGACTTAAGTGAAAGTGGACTGACACTCTCACTCTCTAAGATTTGAACCTCTCCTGTGAGTCCAGTTTTAGATTCCGATGCTTCGCTTAAGGTTTACTGTATCCCTTGGACCATCTTATTGACGATGAAACACAGAAATTGCATCGGAATTAAATTCAAAAGGCACAATGCCGACTTAAGTACAAGAGGACTGACACTCAAACTTTCTATGATTTGAACCTCTCCTGTGATTCCAGTTTTAGATTCCGATGCTTCACTTCAGGTTTACTGTATCCCTTGGACCTTCTTATTGACGATGAAACACAGAGTTTGCATCCGAATTTAATACCAAAGGAACAATTCCGACTTAAGTACAAGAGGACTGACACTCTAACTTTCTATGATTTGAACCTCTCCTGTGAGTCCAGTTTTAGATTCCGATGCTATACTTCAGGTTTACTGTACCCCTTGGACCTTCTTATTGTCGATGAAACACGGAAATTGCATCCGAATTTAATACAAACGGCACAATGGCGACTAAAGTACAAGAGGACTGACACTCTCACTTTCTATGATTTGCACCTCTCCTGTGAGCCCAATTTTAGATTCCGGTGCTTCACTTAAGGTTTACTCTATACCTTGCACCTTCTTATTGACGATGAAACACAGAGTTTGCATCCGAATTTAATACAAAAGGCACATTGCCGACTTACGTGCAAGAGGACTGACACTCTAACTTTCTATGATTTGAACCTCTCCTGTGAGTCTAGTTTTAGATTCCGATGCTACACTTCAGGTTCACTGTATACCTTGGACCTTCTTATTGAAGATGAAACAGAGAAATAGGATCCGAATATAATACAAATGGGACAATGCCGACTTAAGTACAAGAGGACTGACACTCTCACTTTCTATGATTTAAACCTCTCCTGTGAGTTCAGTGTTAGATTCCGATGCTTCACTTCAGGTTTTCTGTATCCCTTGGACCTTCTTATTGACGATGAAACACAGAAATTGCATCCGAATTTAATACAAATGGCACAATGCCGACTTAAGTACAAGAGGACTGACACTCTTACTCTCTATGATTCGAACCTCTCCTGTGAGGTCAGTTTTAGATTCGGATGCTTCACTTCAGGTTAACTGTATCCCTTGGACCTTCTTATTGACGAAAAAACACAGAAATTGTATCCGTATCTAATACAAATGGCACAAAACCGACTTAAGTACAAGAGGAGTGACACTCTAACTTTCTATGATTTGAACCTCTCCTGTGAGTCCAGTTTTAGTTCCGATGTTTCACTTCAGGTTTACTGTATCCCTTGGACCTTCTTATTGACTATGAATCACAGAAATTGCATCCGAATTTAATACAAAAGGCACAATGGCGACTTCAGTACAAGAGGACTGAGACTCTCACTTTCTATGATTTGAACCTCTCCTGTGAGTCCAGTTTCAGATTCCGATGCTTCACTTCAGGTTTACTGCATACCTTGCACCTTCTTATTGACAATGAAACACAGAAGTTGCATCGGAATTAAATTCAAAAGGCACCACGCCGACATAAGTACAAGAGCACTGACACTCTAACTTTCTATGATTTGAACGTCTCCTGTGAGTCCAGTTTTAGATTCCGATGCTTCACTTCAGGTTTACCGTATCCCTTGGACCTTTATGTTGACGATGAAACACAGAAATTGCATCCGAATTTAATCCAAAAGGCACAATACCGACTTAAGTACAAGAGGAGTGACACTCTAACATTGTATGATTTGAACCTCTCCTGTCAGTCCAGTTTTAGATTCCGATGCTTTACTTCAGGTTTACTCTATCACTTGGACCTTCGTATTGACGATGAAACACAGAAATTGCATCCGAATTTAATACAAAAGGCACAATGGCGACTTAAGTACAAGAGGACTGACACTCTCACTTTCTATGATTTGAACCTCTCCTGTGAGTCCAGTTTTAGATTCCGATGCTTCACTTCAGGTTTACTGTATACCTTGCACCTTCTTATTGACGATGAAACACAGAAGTTGCATGGGAATTAAATTGAAAAGGCACCACGCCGACTTAAGTACAAGAGGACTGACACTCTAACTTTCTATGATTTGAACCTCTCCTGTGAGTCCAGTTTTAGACTCCGATGCTTCACTTCAGGTTTACTGTATCCCTTGGACCTTTTTATTGACGATGAAGCACAGGGTTTGCATCCGAATCTAATACAAAAGGCACAATGCCGACTTAAGTGCAAGAGGACTGACACTCTCACTTTCTATGATTTGAATCTCTCCTGTCAGTCCAGTTTTAGATTCCGATGCTTCACTTCAGGTTTACTGCATCCTTGGACCTTCTTATTGACGTTGAAACACAGAAATTGCATCGGAATTAAATTCAAAACGCACAATGCTGCTTAAGTAAAAGTGGACTGACACTCTCACTTTCTATGATTTGAACCTCTCCTGTGAGTCCAGTTTTAGATTCCGATGCTTAACTTCAGGTTTACTGTATCCCTTGGACCTTCTTATTGACGATGAAACACAGAAATTGCATCGGAATTAATTTCAAAAATCACAATGCCGTCTTAAGTACAAGAGGACTGACACTCTAACTTTCTATGATTTGAACCTCTCCCGTGAGTCCAGTTTTAGATTCCGATGCTTCAATTCAGGGTTACTGTATCCCTTGGACCTTCTTATTGACGATGAAACACAGAAACTGCATCCGAATTTAATACAAAAGGCACAATACCGACTTAAGTACAAGAGGAGTGACCCTATATCTATGATTTGAATCCCTCGTGTGAGTCCAGTTTTAGATTCCGATGCTTCACTTCAGGTTTACTGTATCCCTTGGACCTTCTTATTGACGATGAGACACAGAAATTGCATCCCAATTTAATATAGATGGCACAATGCCGACTTAAGTACAAGAAGACCGACACTCTCACTTTCTATGATTTGAACCTCTCCTGTGAGTACAGTTTTAGATTCCGATATTTCACTTCAGGTTTACTGTATCCCTTGGACCTTCTTATTGACGATGAAACACAGAAATTGCATCGGAATTAAATTCAAAAGGCACAATGCCGACTTAAGTAAAAGAGGACTGACACTCTCACTCTCTATGATTTGAACCTCTCCTGTGAGTCCAGTTTTAGATTCCGATGCTTCGCTTAAGGTTTACTGTATCCCTTGGACCAACTTATTGACGATGATACACAGAAATTGCATCAGAATTAAATTCAAAAAGCACAATGCCGACTTAAGCTTAAGAGGACAAACACAAAATCTTTCTATGATTTGAACCTCTCCTGTGATTCCAGTTTTTGATTCCGATGCTTCACTTCAGGTTTACTGTATCCCTTGGACCTTCTTATTGACGATGAAACACAGAGTTTGCATCCGAATTTAATACAAAAGGCACAATTCCGACTTAAGTACAAGAGGACTGACACTCTAACTTTCTATGATTTGAACCTCTCCTGTGAGTCCAGTTTTAGATTCCGATGCTATACTTCAGGTTTACTGTATCCCTTGGACCTTCTAATTGACGATGAAACACAGAAATTGCATCCGAATTTAATACAAACGGCACAATAGCGACTAAAGTACAAGAGGACTGACACTCTCACTTTCTATGATTTGAAACTCTCCTGTGAGCCCAGTTTTAGATTCCGGTGCTTCACTTCAGGTTTTACTGTATACCTTGCACCTTCTTATTGACGATGAAACACAGAAGTTACATCGAAATTAAATTCAAAAGGCACCACGCCGACTTAAGTACAAGAGGACTGACATTCTAACTTTCTATGTTTTGAACCTCTCCTGTGAATCCATTTTTAGATTCCGATGCTTCACTTCAGGTTTACTGTATCCCTTGGACCTTCTTATTGACGATGAAACACAGATTTTGCATCTGAATTTAATACAAATGGCACAATGCCGACTTACGTGCAAAAGGACTGACACTCTAACTTTCTATGATTTGAACCTCTCCTGTGAGTCTAGTTTTAGATTCAGATGATTCACTTCAGGTTTATTGTATCCTTTGGACCTTCTTATTGAAGATGAAACACAGAAATTGCATCCGAATTAAATACAAATGGCCCACGGGCGACTTAAGTACAAGAGGACCGACACTCTCACTTTCTATGATTTGAACATCTCCTGCGAGTCCAGTGTTAGATTCCGATGCTTCACTTCAGGTTTGCTGTATTCCTTGGACCTTCTTATTGACGATGAAACACAGATATTGCATCTGATTTTAATACAAAAGTCACAATGCCGACTTAAGTGCAAGAGGACTGACACTCTCACATTCTGTGATTGGAACCTCTCCTGTGAGTCCAGTTTTAGATTCCGATGCTTCACTTCAGGTTTACTGTACCCCTTGGACCTTCTTATTGAAGATGAAACATAGAAAGTGCATCCGAATTTAATAAAAATGTCACAATGCCGACTTAAGTACAAGAGGACTGACTCTCGCACTTTCTATGATTTGAACCACTCCTGTGAGTCCGGTTTTAGATTCCGATGCTTCACTTCAGGTTTACTGTATACCTTGCACCTCCTTATTGACGATGAAACATAGAAATTGCATCGGAATTTAATACAAAAGGCACAATGATGACATAAGTAAAGGAGGACTGACACTCAAACTTTCTATGATTTGAACCTCTCCTGTGATTCCAGTTTTAGATTCCGATGCTTCACTTCAGGTTTACTGTATCCCTTGGACCTTCTTATTGACGATGAAACACAGAGTTTGCATCCGAATTTAATACAAAAGGCACAATACCGACTTAAGTACAAGAGGAGTGACACTATATCTATGATTTGAATCTTTCCTGTGAGTCCAGTTTTAGATTCCGATGCTTCACTTCAGGTTTACTGTATCCCTTGGACCTTCTTATTGACGATGAAACACAGAAATTGCATCCGAATTTAATACAGATGGCACAATACCGACTTAAGTACAAGAGGACCGACACTCTCACTTTCTATGATTTGTACCTCTCCTATGAGTACAGTTTTAGATTCCGATACTTCACTTCAGGTTTACTGTATCCCTTGGACCTTCTTATTGACGATGAAATACAGAAATTGCATCAGAATTAAATTCAAAAGGCACAATGCCGACTTAAGTGAAAGTGGACTGACACTCTCACTCTCTAAGATTTGAACCTCTCCTGTGAGTCCAGTTTTAGATTCCGATGCTTCACTTCAGGTTTGCTGTATTCCTTGGACCTTCTTATTGACGATGAAACACAGATATTGCATCTGATTTTAATACAAAAGTCACAATGCCGACTTAAGTGCAAGAGGACTGACACTCTCACATTCTATGATTGGAACCTCTCCTGTGAGTCCAGTTTTAGATTCCGATGCTTCACTTCAGGTTTACTGTACCCCTTGGACCTTCTTATTGAAGATGAAACATAGAAAGTGCATCCGAATTTAATAAAAATGTCACAATGCCGACTTAAGTACAAGAGGACTGACTCTCGCACTTTCTATGATTTGAACCACTCCTGTGAGTCCGGTTTTAGATTCCGATGCTTCACTTCAGGTTTACTGTATACCTTGCACCTCCTTATTGACGATGAAACATAGAAATTGCATCGGAATTTAATACAAAAGGCACAATGATGACATAAGTAAAGGAGGACTGACACTCAAACTTTCTATGATTTGAACCTCTCCTGTGATTCCAGTTTTAGATTCCGATGCTTCACTTCAGGTTTACTGTATCCCTTGGACCTTCTTATTGACGATGAAACACAGAGTTTGCATCCGAATTTAATACAAAAGGCACAATACCGACTTAAGTACAAGAGGAGTGACACTATATCTATGATTTGAATCTTTCCTGTGAGTCCAGTTTTAGATTCCGATGCTTCACTTCAGGTTTACTGTATCCCTTGGACCTTCTTATTGACGATGAAACACAGAAATTGCATCCGAATTTAATACAGATGGCACAATACCGACTTAAGTACAAGAGGACCGACACTCTCACTTTCTATGATTTGAACCTCTCCTATGAGTACAGTTTTAGATTCCGATACTTCACTTCAGGTTTACTGTATCCCTTGGACCTTCTTATTGACGATGAAATACAGAAATTGCATCAGAATTAAATTCAAAAGGCACAATGCCGACTTAAGTGAAAGTGGACTGACACTCTCACTCTCTAAGATTTGAACCTCTCCTGTGAGTCCAGTTTTAGATTCCGATGCTTCGCTTACGGTTTACTGTATCCCTTGGACCATCTTATTGACGATGAAACACAGAAATTGCATCGGAATTAAATTCAAAAGGCACAATGCCGACTTAAGTACAAGAGGACTGACACTCAAACTTTCTATGATTTGAACCTCTCCTGTGATTCCAGTTTTAGATTCCGATGCTTCACTTCAGGTTTACTGTATCCCTTGGACCTTCTTATTGACGATGAAACACAGAGTTTGCATCCGAATTTAATACCAAAGGAACAATTCCGACTTAAGTACAAGAGGACTAACACTCTAACTTTCTATGATTTGAACCTCTCCTGTGAGTCCAGTTTTAGATTCCGATGCTATACTTCAGGTTTACTGTATCCCTTGGACCTTCTTATTGACGATGAAACAAAGAAATTGCATCCGAATTTAATACAAACGGCACAATGACGACTAAAGTACAAGAGGACTGACACTCTCACTTTCTATGATTTGCACCTCTCCTGTGAGCCCAATTTTAGATTCCGGTGCTTCACTTAAGGTTTACTCTATACCTTGCACCTTCTTATTGACGATGAAACACAGAGTTTGCATCCGAATTTAATACAAAAGGCACATTGCCGACTTCCGTGCAAGAGGACTGACACTCTAACTTTCTATGATTTGAACCTCTCCTGTGAGTCTAGTTTTAGATTCCGATGCTACACTTCAGGTTCACTGTATACCTTGGACCTTCTTATTGAAGATGAAACACAGAAATAGGATCCGAATATAATACAAATGGGACAATGCCGACTTAAGTACAAGAGGACTGACACTCTCACTTTCTATGATTTAAACCTCTCCTGTGACTTCAGTGTTACATTCAGATGCTTCACTTCAGGTTTTCTGTATCCCTTGGACCTTCTTATTGACGATGAAACACAGAAATTGCATCCGAATTTAATACAAATGGCACAATGCCGACTTAAGTACAAGAGGACTGACACTCTTACTCTCTATGATTCGAACCTCTCCTGTGAGGTCAGTTTTAGATTCGGATGCTTCACTTCAGGTTAACTGTATCCCTTGGACCTTCTTATTGACGAAAAAACACAGAAATTGTATCCGTATTTAATACAAATGGCACAAAACCGACTTAAGTACAAGACGAGTGACACTCTAACTTTCTATGATTTGAACCTCTCCTGTCAGTCCAGTTTTAGATTCCGATGCTTCACTTCAGGTTTACCGTATCCCTTGGACCTTTATGTTGACGATGAAACACAGAAATTGCATCCGAATTTAATCCAAAAGGCACAATACCGACTTAAGTACAAGAGGAGTGACACTCTAACATTCTATGATTTGAACCTCTCCTGTCAGTCCAGTTTTAGATTCCGATGCTTTACTTCAGGTTTACTGTATCACTTGGACCTTCTTATTGACGATGAAACACAGAAATTGCATCCGAATTTAATACAAAAGGCACAATGGCGACTTAAGTACAAGAGGACTGACACTCTCACTTTCTATGATTTGAACCTCTCCTGTGAGTCCAGTTTTAGATTCCGATGCTTCACTTCAGGTTTACTGTATAACTTGCACCTTCTTATTGACGATGAACACAGAAGTTCATGGGAATTAAATTGAAAAGGCACCACGCCGACTTAAGTACAAGAGGACTGACACTCTAACTTTCTATGATTTGAAACTCTCCTGTGAGTCCAGTTTTAGACTCCGATGCTTCACTTCAGGTTTACTGTATCCCTTGGACCTTTTTATTGACGATGAAGCACAGGGTTTGCTTCCGAATCTAATACAAAAGGCACAATGCCGACTTAAGTGCAAGAGGACTGACACTCTCACTTTCTATGATTTGAATCTCTCCTGTCAGTCCAGTTTTAGATTCCGATGCTTCACTTCAGGTTTACTGCATCCTTGGACCTTCTTATTGACGTTGAAACACAGAAATTGCATCGGAATTAAATTCAAAACGCACAATGCTGCTTAAGTAAAAGTGGACTGACACTCTCACTTTCTATGATTTGAACCTCTCCTGTGAGTCCAGTTTTAGATTCCGATGCTTAACTTCAGGTTTACTGTATCCCTTGGACCTTCTTATTGACGATGAAACACAGAAATTGCATCGGAATTAATTTCAAAAATCACAATGCCGTCTTAAGTACAAGAGGACTGACACTCTAACTTTCTATGATTTGAACCTCTCCCGTGAGTCCAGTTTTAGATTCCGATGCTTCAATTCAGGGTTACTGTATCCCTTGGACCTTCTTATTGACGATGAAACACAGAAACTGCATCCGAATTTAATACAAAAGGCACAATACCGACTTAAGTACAAGAGGAGTAACCCTATATCTATGATTTGAATCCCTCGTGTGAGTCCAGTTTTAGATTCCGATGCTTCACTTCAGGTTTACTGTATCCCTTGGACCTTCTTATTGACGATGAGACACAGAAATTGCATCCCAATTTAATATAGATGGCACAATGCCGACTTAAGTACAAGAAGACCGACACTCTCACTTTCTATGATTTGAACCTCTCCTGTGAGTACAGTTTTAGATTCCGATATTTCACTTCAGGTTTACTGTATCCCTTGGACCTTCTTATTGACGATGAAACACAGAAATTGCATCGGAATTAAATTCAAAAGGCACAATGCCGACTTAAGTAAAAGAGGACTGACACTCTCACTCTCTATGATCTGAACCTCTCCTGTGAGTCCAGTTTTAGATTCCGATGCTTCGCTTAAGGTTTACTGTATCCCTTGGACCAACTTATTGACGATGATACACAGAAATTGCATCAGAATTAAATTCAAAAAGCACAATGCCGACTTAAGTTTAAGAGGACAAACACTCAATCTTTCTATGATTTGAACCTCTCCTGTGATTCCAGTTTTTGATTCCGATGCTTCACTTCAGGTTTACTGTATCCCTTGGACCTTCTTATTGACGATGAAACACAGAGTTTGCATCCGAATTTAATACAAAAGGCACAATTCCGACTTAAGTACAAGAGGACTGACACTCTAACTTTCTATGATTTGAACCTCTCCTGTGAGTCCAGTTTTAGATTCCGATGCTATACTTCAGGTTTACTGTATCCCTTGGACCTTCTAATTGACGATGAAACACAGAAATTGCATCCGAATTTAATACAAACGGCACAATAGCGACTAAAGTACAAGAGGACTGACACTCTCACTTTCTATGATATGAAACTCTCCTGTGAGCCCAGTTTTAGATTCCGGTGCTTCACTTCAGGTTTTACTGTATACCTTGCACCTTCTTATTGACGATGAAACACAGAAGTTACATCGAAATTAAATTCAAAAGGCACCACGCCGACTTAAGTACAAGAGGACTGACATTCTAACTTTCTATGTTTTGAACCTCTCCTGTGAATCCATTTTTAGATTCCGATGCTTCACTTCAGGTTTACTGTATCCCTTGGACCTTCTTATTGACGATGAAACACAGATTTTGCATCTGAATTTAATACAAATGGCACAATGCCGACTTACGTGCAAAAGGACTGACACTCTAACTTTCTATGATTTGAACCTCTCCTGTGAGTCTAGTTTTAGATTCAGATGATTCACTTCAGGTTTATTGTATCCTTTGGACCTTCTTATTGAAGATGAAACACAGAAATTGCATCCGAATTTAATAAAAATGGCACAATGCCAACTTAAGTACAAGAGGACTGACACTCTCACTTTCTATGATTTGAACCTCTCCTGTGAGTCCAGTTTTCGATTCCGATGCTTCACTTCAGGTTTACTGTATCTCTTGGACCTTCTTATTGACGATGAAACACAGAAATTGCATCCGAATTAAATACAAATGGCCCACGGGCGACTTAAGTACAAGAGGACCGACACTCTCACTTTCTATGATTTGAACATCTCCTGCGAGTCCAGTGTGAGATTCCGATGCTTCACTTCAGGTTTACTGTATGCCTTGGACCTTTTTATTGACGATAAAACACAGAAAATGCATCCGAATTTAATCCAAAAGGCACAATACCGACTTAAGTACAAGAGGAGTGACACTCTAACTTTCTATGATTGGAACCTCTCCTGTGAGTCCAGCTTTTGATTCCGATGCTTCAATTCTGGTTTACTGGATCCCTTGGACCTTCTTATTGACGATGAAACACAGAAATTGCATCCGAATTTAATACAGATGGCACAATGCCGACTTAAGTACAAGAAGACCGACACTCTCACTTTCTATGATTTGAACCTCTCCTGTGAGTACAGTTTTATATTCCGATACTTCACTTCAGGTTTACTGTATCCCTTGGACCTTCTTATTGACGATGAAACACAGAAATTGCATCCGAATTTAATACAAACGTCACAATGGCGACTAAAGTACAAGAGGACTGACACTCTCACTTTCTAGTATTTGAAACTCTCCTGTGAGCCCAGTTTTAGATTCCGGTGCTTCACTTCAGGTTTACTGTATACCTTGCACCTTCTTATTGACGATGAAACACAGAAGTTGCATCGGAATTAAATTCAAAAGGCACCACGCCGACTTAAGTAAAAGAGGACTGACACTCTAACTTTCTATGTTTTGAACCTCTCCTGTGAGTCCATTTTTAGATTCCGATGCTTCACTTCAGGTTTACTTTATCCCTTGGACCTTCTTATTGACGATGAAACACAGAGTTTGCATCCGAATTTAATACAAAAGGCACAATGCCGGCTTACGTGCAAGAGGACTGACACTCAAACTTTCTATGATTTGAACTTCTCCTGTGAGTCTAGTTTTAGATTCCGATGCTTCACTTAGGGTTTATTGGATCCCTTGGACCTTCTTATTGAAGATTTAACACAGAAATTGCATCCGAATTTAATACAAATGGCACAATGCCAACTTAAGTACATGAGGACTGACACTCTCACTTTCTATGATTTGAACCTCTTCTGTGAGTCCAGTTTTTGATTCCCATGCTTCACTTCAGGTTTACTGTATCCATTGGACCTTCTTATTGACGATGAAACACAGAAATTGCATCCGAATTTAATACAAATGGCCCAATGCCGACTTCAGTACAAGAGGACCGACACTCTCACTTTCTATGATTTGAACATCTCCAGCGAGTCCAGTTTTAGATTCCGATGCTTCACTTCAGGTTTACTGTATCCCTTGGACCTTCGTATTGACGATGAAACACAGAAATAGCATCAGAATTAAATTCAAAAAGTACAATGCCGACTTAAGTACAAGAGGACTGACACTCAAACTTTCTATGATTTGAACCTCTCCTGTGGGTCCAGTCTTCGATTCCGATGCTTCACTTCAGGTTTACTGTATCCCTTGGACCTTCTTATTGACGATGAAACACAGAGATTGCATCTGTGTTTAATCCAAAAGGCACAATGCCGACTTAAGTACAAGAGGACTACCACTCTAACTTTCTATGATTTGAACCTCTCCCGTGAGTCCACTTTTAGATTCCGATGCTTCACTTCAGGTTTACTGTATCCCTTGGACCTTCTTATTGATGATGAAACACAGAAATTGCATCCGAATTTAATACAAAAGGCACAATGGCGACTTAAGTACAAGAGTACTGAATCTCTCACTTTCTATGATTTGAACATCTCCAGCGAGTCCAGTTTTGGATTCCGATGCTTCACTTCAGGTTTACTGTATGCCTTGAACCTTTTTATTGACGACGAAACACAGAAAATACATCCAAATTTAATCCAAAAGGCACAATACCGACTTAAGTACAAGAGGAGTGACACTCTAACTTTCTATGATTTGAACCTCTCCTGTGAGTCCAGTTTTAGATTCCGATGCTTTACTTCAGCTTTACTGTATCCCTTGGACCCTCTTATTGACGATGAAATACAAAAATTGCATCCGAATTTAATACAAAAGGCACATTGGCGACTTGAATACAAGAGGACTGACACTCTTACTTTCTATGATTTGAACCTCTCCTGAGAGTCCAAATTCAGATTCCGATGCTTCACTTCAGGTTTACTGTATACCTTGCACCTTCTTATTGACGATGAAACACAGTAATTGCATCCGAATTTAATACAAAAGGCACTATACCGACTTAAGTACAAGAGGAATGACACTCTAAATTTCTATGATTTGAACCTCTCCTGTGAGTCCAGTTTTAGATTCCGATTTTTAACTTCAGGTTACTGTATCCCTTGGACCTTCTTATTGACTTTGAATCACAGGAATTGCATCCGAATTTAATAAAAATGGCACAATGCCGAATTAAGTACAAGAGGACCGACACTCTCACTTTCTATGATTTGGACCTCTCCTGCGAGTCCAGTTTTAGATTCCGATGCTTCACTTCAGGTTTGCTGTATCCATTGGACCTTCTTATTGACGATGAAACACAGAAATTGCATCGGAATTAAATTCAAAAAGCACAATGCCGACTTAAGTAAAAGAGGACTGACACTCTCACTTTCTATGATTTACATCTCTCCTGTGAGTCCAGTTTTAGATTCCGATGCTTCACTACAATTTGACTGTATCCCTTGGACCTTCTTATTATCGATGAAACACAGAAATTGCATCCGATTTTTATACAAATGCCAAAATGCCGACTTAAGTACAAGAGGACTGGCACTCTCACTTTCTATGATTTGAACCTTTCCTGTGAGTCCAGTTTTAGATTCCGATGCTTCACTTCAGGTTTACTGTATCCCTTGGACCTTCTTATTGACGATGAAACACAGAATTTGAACCCGAATGTAATACAAATGGCACAATGCCGACTTAAGTACAAGAGGACTGACACTCTCACTTTCTATGATTTGAACCTCTCCTGTTAGTCCAGTTTTAGATTCCGATGCTTCACTTCAGGTTTACTGTATCCCTTGGTCCTTCTTATTGACGATGAAACACAGAAATTGCATCGGAATTATTTTCAAAACGCACAATGCCGACTTAAGTAAAAGAGGACTGACACTCTCACTTTCTATGACTTTAACCTCTCCTGTGAGTCCAGTTTTAACTTGTGATGCTTCACTTCAGGTGTACTGTATCCCTTGGACCTTCATATTGACGAAGAATCACAGAAATTGCATTCGATTTTAATACAAAAGTCACAATGCCGACTTAAGTACAAGAGGACTGATACACTAACTTTCTATCATTTGAACCTCTCCTGAGAGTCCAGTTTTAGATTCCGATGCTTCACTTCAGGTTTACTGTATCCCTTCGACCTTCTTATTGACGAGGAAACACAGAAATATCATCCGAATGTAATACAAAAGGCACAATACCGACTTAAGTGCAAGAGGAGTGACACTATATCTATGATTTGAATCTCTCCTGTGAGTCCAGTTTTAGATTCCGATGCTTCACTTCAGGTTTACTGTATCCCTTGGACCTTCTTATTGACGATGAAACACAGAAATTGCATCCGAATTTAATACAAATGGCACAATGCCGACTTAAGTACAAGAGGACCGACACTCTCAATTTCTATGATTTTAACCTCTCCTGTGTGTACAGTTTTAGATTCCGATGCTTCACTTCAGGTTTACTGTATCCCTTGGACCATCTTATTGACGATGAAACACCGATATTGCATCGGAATTAAATTCAAAAGGCACAATGCCGACTTAAGTAAAAGAGGACTGACCCTCTCACTGTCTATCATTTGAACCTCTCCTGTTAGTCCAGTTTTAGATTCCGATGCTTCACTTCAGGTTTACTGTACCCCTTGGACCTTCTTATTGACGATGAAACACAGAAATTGCATCGGAATTAATTTCAAAACGCACAATGCCGACTTAAGTAAAAGAGGACTGACACTCTCACTTTCTATGACTTTGACCTCTCCTGTGAGTCCAGTTTTAACTTCTGATGGTTCACTTCAGGTTTACTGTATCCCTTGGACCTTCTTATTGACGATGAAACACAGAATTTGAACCCGAATTTAATACAAATAGCACAATGCCGACCTACGTACAAGAGGACCGACACTCTCAATTTCTATGTTTTGAACCTCTCCTGTGTGTACAGTTTTAGATTCCGATGCTTCACTTCAGGTTTACTGTATCCCTTGGACCTTCTTATTGACGATGAAACGTAGAAATTGCATCGGAATTAAATTCAAAAGGCACAATGCCGACTTAAGTACAAGAGGACTGACACTCAAACTTCCTATGATTTGAACCTTTCCTGTGATTCCAGTTTTAGATTCCGATGCTTCACTTCAGGTTTACTGTATCCCTTGGACCTTCTTATTGACGGTGAAACACAGAGTTTGCATCCGAATTTAATACGAAAGGCACAATTCCGAATAAGTACAAGAGGACTGACCCTCTAAGTTTCTTTGATTTGAACCTCTCCTGTGAGTCCAGTTTTAGATTCCGATGCTATACTTCAGTTTTACTGTATCCCTTGGACCTTCTTATAGACGATGAAACACAGAAATTGCATCTGAATTTAATACAAATGGCACAATGCCGACTTCAGTACAAGAGGACTGACACTCTCACTTTCTATGATTTAAATCTCTCCTGTGAGTCCAGTTTTAGATTCCGATGCTTCACTTCAGGTTGACTGTATCCCTTGGGCCTTCTTATTATCGATGAAACACAGAAATTGCATCCGATTTTTATACAAATGCCACAATGCCGACTTAAGTACAAGAGGACTGGCACTCTCACTTTCTATGATTTGAACCTCTCCAGTGAGTCCAGTTTCAGATTCCGATGCTTCACTTCAGGTTTACTGTGTACCTTGCACCTTCTTATTGACGATGAAACACAGAAGTTGCATCGGAATTAAATTCAAAAGGCACCACGCCGACATAAGTACAAGAGGACTGACACTCGTACTTTCTATGATTTGAACCTCTAATGTGAGTCCAGTTTTGGATTCCGATGCTTCACTTCAGGTTTACTGTATGCCTTGAACCTTTTTATTGACGATGAAACACAGAAAATACATCCAAATTTAATCCAAAAGGCACAATACCGACTTAAGTACAAGAGGAATGACACTCTAAATTTCTATGATTTGAACCTCTCCTGTGAGTCCAGTTTTAGATTCCGATTTTTAACTTCAGGTTACTGTATCCCTTGGACCTTCTAATTGACTTTGAATCACAGGAATTGCATCCGAATTTAATAAAAATGGCACAATGCCGAATTAAGTACAAGAGGACCGACACTCTCACTTTCTATGATTTGGACCTCTCCTGCGAGTCCAGTTTTAGATTCCGATGCTTCACTTCAGGTTTGCTGTATCCATTGGACCTTCTTATTGACGATGAAACACAGAAATTGCATCGGAATTAAATTCAAAAGGCACAATGCCGACTTAAGTACAAGAGGACTGACACTCTCACTTTCTATGATTTGAACCTCTCCTGTTAGTCCAGTTTTAGATTCCGATGCTTCACTTCAGGTTTACTGTATCCCTTGGTCCTTCTTATTGACGATGAAACACAGAAATTGCATCGGAATTATTTTCAAAACGCACAATGCCGACTTAAGTAAAAGAGGACTGACACTCTCACTTTCTATGACTTTAACCTCTCCTGTGAGTCCAGTTTTAACTTGTGATGCTTCACTTCAGGTGTACTGTATCCCTTGGACCTTCATATTGACGAAGAATCACAGAAATTGCATTCGATTTTAATACAAAAGTCACAATGCCGACTTAAGTACAAGAGGACTGATACACTAACTTTCTATCATTTGAACCTCTCCTGAGAGTCCAGTTTTAGATTCCGATGCTTAACTTCAGGTTTACTGTATCCCTTCGACCTTCTTATTGACGAGGAAACACAGAAATATCATCCGAATGAAATACAAAAGGCACAATACCGACTTAAGTGCAAGAGGAGTGACACTATATCTATGATTTGAATCTCTCCTGTGAGTCCAGTTTTAGATTCCGATGCTTCACTTCAGGTTTACTGTATCCCTTGGACCTTGTTATTGATGATGAAACACAGAAATTGCATCCGAATTTAATACAAATGGCACAATGCCGACTTAAGTACAAGAGAACCGACACTCTCAATTTCTATGATTTTAACCTCTCCTGTGTGTACAGTTTTAGATTCCGATGCTTCACTTCAGGTTTACTGTATCCCTTGGACCATCTTATTGACGATGAAACACAGATATTGCATCGGAATTAAATTCAAAAGGCACAATGCCGACTTAAGTAAAAGAGGACTGACACTCTCACTGTCTATGATTTGAACCTCTCCTGTTAGTCCAGTTTTAGATTCCGATGCTTCACTTCAGGTTTACTGTACCCCTTGGACCTTCTTATTGACGATGAAACACAGAAATTGCATCGGAATTAATTTCAAAACGCACAATGCCGACTTAAGTAAAAGAGGACTGACACTCTCACTTTCTATGACTTTGACCTCTCCTGTGAGTCCAGTTTTAACTTCTGATGGTTCACTTCAGGTTTACTGTATCCCTTGGACCTTCTTATTGACGATGAAACACAGAATTTGAACCCGAATTTAATACAAATGGCACAATGCCGACCTACGTACAAGAGGACCGACACTCTCAATTTCTATGATTTGAACCTCTCCTGTGTGTACAGTTTTAGATTCCGATGCTTCACTTCAGGTTTACTGTATCCCTTGGACCTTCTTATTGACGATGAAACACAGAAATTGCATCGGAATTAAATTCAAAAGGCACAATGCCGACTTAAGTACAAGAGGACTGACACTCAAACTTCCTATGATTTGAACCTTTCCTGTGATTCCAGTTTTAGATTCCGATGCTTCACTTCAGGTTTACTGTATCCCTTGGACCTTCTTATTGACGATGAAACACAGAGTTTGCATCCGAATTTAATACGAAAGGCACAATTCCGACTTAAGTACAAGAGGACTGACCCTCTAAGTTTCTTTGATTTGAACCTCTCCTGTGAGTCCAGTTTTAGATTCCGATGCTATACTTCAGTTTTACTGTATCCCTTGGACCTTCTTATAGACGATGAAACACAGAAATTGCATCTGAATTTAATACAAATGGCACAATGCCGACTTCAGTACAAGAGGACTGACACTCTCACTTTCTATGATTTAAATCTCTCCTGTGAGTCCAGTTTTAGATTCCGATGCTTCACTTCAGGTTGACTGTATCCCTTGGACCTTCTTATTATCGATGAAACACAGAAATTGCATCCGATTTTTATACAAATGCCACAATGCCGACTTAAGTACAAGAGGACTGGCACTCTCACTTTCTATGATTTGAACCTTTCCTGTGAGTCCAGTTTTAGATTCCGATGCTTCACTTCAGATTTACTGTATCCCTTGGACCTTCTTATTGACGATGAAAAACAGAATTTGAACCCGAATTTAATACAAATGGCACAATGCCGACTTAAGTACAAGAGGACTCACACTCTCACTTTCTATGATTTGAACCTCTCCTGTTAGTCCAGTTTTAGATTCCGATGCTTCACTTCAGGTTTACTGTATCCCTTGGACCTTCATATTGACGAAGAATCACAGAAATTGCATTCGATTTTAATACAAAAGTCACAATGCCGACTTAAGTACAAGAGGACTGATACACTAACTTTCTATCATTTGAACCTCTCCTGAGAGTCCAGTTTTAGATTCCGATGCTTCACTTCAGGTTTACTGTATCCCTTCGACCTTCTTATTGACGAGGAAACACAGAAATATCATCCGAATGTAATACAAAAGGCACAATACCGAATTAAGTGCAAGAGGAGTGACACTATATCTATGATTTGAATCTCTCCTGTGAGTCCAGTTTTAGATTCCGATGCTTCACTTCAGGTTTACTGTATCCCTTGGACCTTCTTATTGACGATGAAACACAGAAATTGCATCCGAATTTAATACAAATGGCACAATGCCGACTTAAGTACAAGAGGACCGACACTCTCAATTTCTATGATTTGAACCTCTCCTGTGTGTACAGTTTTAGATTCCGATGCTTCACTTCAGGTTTACTGTATCCCTTGGACCTTCTTATTGACGATGAAACACAGAAATTGCATCGGAATTAAATTCAAAAGGCACAATGCCGACTTAAGTACAAGAGGACTGACACTCAAACTTCCTATGATTTGAACCTTTCCTGTGATTCCAGTTTTTGATTCCGATGCTTCACTTCAGGTTTACTGTATCCCTTGGACCTTCTTATTGACGATGAAGCACAGAGTTTGCATCCGAATTTAATACAAAAGGCACAATTCCGACTTAAGTACAAGAGGACAGACACTCTAAGTTTCTTTGATTTGAACCTCTCCTGTGAGTCCAGTTTTAGATTCCGATGCTATACTTCAGTTTTACTGTATCCCTTGGCCCTTCTTATTGACGATGAAACACAGAAATTGCATCCGAATTTAATACAAATGGCTCAATGGCGACTAAAGAACAAGAGGACTGACACTCTCACTTTCTATGTGTTGAACCTCTCCTGTGAGCCCAGTCTTAGATTCCGGTGCTTCACTTCAGGTTTATTGTATACCTTGCACCTTCTTATTAACAATGAAACACAGAAGTTGCATCGGAATTAAATTCAAAATGCACCACGCCGACTTAAGTACAAGAGGACTGACTCTCTAACTTTCTATGTTTTGAACCTCTCCTGTGAGTCCAGTTTTAGATTCCGATGCTTCACTTCAGGTTTACTGTATCCCTTGGACCTTCTTATTGACGATGAAACACAGAGTTTGCATCCGAATTTAATACAAGAGGCACAATGCCGACTTACGTGCAAGAGGACTGACACTCTAAATTTCTACTATTTGAACCTCTCCTGTGAGTCTAGTTTTAGATTCCGATGCTTCACTTCAGGTTTACTGTATCCCTTGGACCTTCTTATTGAAGATGAAACACAGAAATTGCATCCGAATTTAATACAAATGGCACAATGCCGACTGAAGTACAAGAGGACTGACACTCTCACTTTCTATGATTTGAACCTCTCCTGTGAGTCCAGTTTTAGATTCCGATGCTTCACTTCAGGTTTACTGAATCCCTTGGACCTTCTCATTGACGATGAAACACCGAAATTGCATCAGAATTTAATACAAACGGCACAATGCCGACTTAAGTACAAGAGGACTGACACTCTTACTTTCTATGATTCGAACCTCTCCTGTGAGGTCAGTTTTAGATTCGGATGCTTCACTTCAGGTTAACTGTATCCCTTGGACCTTCTTATTGACGAAAAAACACAGAAATGGCATCCGTATTTAATACAAGTGGCACAATAGCGACTTAAGTACAAGAGTAGTGACTCTCTAACTTTCTATGATTTGAACCTCTCCTGTGAATCCAGTTTTAGATTCCGATGTTTCACTTCAGGTTTACTGTATCCCTTGGACCTTCTAATTGACTATGAATCACAGGAATTGCATCCGAAGTTAATACAAATGGCACAATGCCGACTTAAGTACAAGAGGACTGACACTCTCACTTTCTATGTTTTGAACCTCTCCTGTGAGTCCGGTTTCAGGTTCCGATGCCTCACTTCAGGTTTACTGTGTACCTTGCCCCTTCTTATTGACGATGAAACATAGAAATTGCATCGGAATTTAATACAAAAGGCACAATGCTGACTTAAGTAAAACAGGACCGACACTCTAACTTCCTATGATTTGAACCTCTCCTGTGAGTCCAGATGTAGATTCCGATTCTTCACTTCAGGTTGACTGTATCCCTTGGACCTTCTTATTGACGATGAAACACTGAAATTGCATCCGAATTTAATACAAAAGGCACAATACCGACTTAAGTATAAGAGGACTGACACTCTAACTATCTATGATTTGAATCTCTCCTGTGATTCCAGTTTCAGGTTCCCATGCTTCACTTCAGGTTTACTATATCCCTTGGACCTTCTTATTGACGATGAAACACAGAAATTACATCCGAATTTAATACAAATGTCACAATGGCGAATTAAGTACAAGAGGACTGACACTCTAACAATCTATGATTTGAATCACTCCTGTGAGTCCACTTTTAGGTTCCGATGCTTAACTTCAGGTTTAGTGTATCCCTTGGACCTTCTTATTGACGATGAAACACAGAAATTGCATACGAATTTAATACAAATGGCACAATGGCGACTTAAGTACAAGAGGACTGAGACTCTCACTTTCTATGATTTGAACCTCTCCTGTGAGTCCAGTTTCAGATGCCGATGCTTCACTTCAGGTTTACTGTATACCTTGCACCTTCTTATTGACGATGAAACACAGAAGTCGCATCGGAATTAAATTCAAAACGCACCATGCCGACATAAGTACAAGAGGACTGACACTCTAACTTTCTATGACTTGAACATCTCCTGTGAGTCCAGTTTTGGATTCCGATGCTTCACTTCGGGTTTACTGTATCCCTTGGACCTTTTTATTGACGATGAAACACAGAAATTGCATCCGAATTTAATCCAAAAGGCACAATACCGACTTAAGTACAAGAGGAGTGACACTCTAAGTTTCTATGATTTGAACCTCGCCTGTGAGTCCAGTTTTAGATTCCGATGCTTTACTTCAGGTTTACAGTATCCCTTGGACCTTCTTATTGACGATGAAACACAGAAATTGCATCCGAATTTAATACAAAAGGCACAATGGCGACTTAAGTACAAGAGGACTGACACTCTCACTTTCTATGATTTGAACCTCTCGTGTGAGTCCAGTTTTAGATTCCGATGCTTCACTTCAGGTTTAGTGTATACGTCGCACCTTCTTATTGACGGTGAAACACAGAAATTGCATCGGAATTAAATTCAAAAGGTACAATGCCGACTTAAGTACAAGAGGACTGACACTCAAACTTTCTATGATTTGAACCTCTCCTGTGGGTCCAGTTTTCGATTCCGATGCTTCACTTCAGGTTTACTGTATCCCTTGGACCTTCTTATTGACGATGAAACACAGAGTTTGCATCCGAATTTAATACAAAAGACACAATGCCGACTTAACTACAAGAGGACTACCACTCTAACTTACTATGATTTGAACCTCTCCTGTGAGTCCACTTTTAGATTCCGATGCTTCACTTGAGGTTTACTGTATCCCTTGGACCTTCTTATTGACGATGAAACACAGAAATTGCATTATAATTTAATACAAAAGGCACAATGGCGACTTAACTACAAGAGTACTGAATCTCTCACTTTCTATGATTTGAAACTCTCCTGTGAGTCCAGTTTCAGATTCCGATGCTTCACTTCAGGTTTACTGTGTACCTTGCACCTTCTTATTGACGATGAAACACAGAAGTTGCATCGGAATTAAATTCAAAAGGCACCACGCCGACATAAGTACAAAAGGACTGACACTCTAACTTTCTATGATTTGAACCTCTAATGTGAGTCCAGTATTGAATTCCGATGCTTCACTTCAGGTTTACTGTATGCCTTGGACCTTTTTAAAGAACGATAAAACACAGAAAGTGCATCCGAATTTAATCCAAAAGGCACAATACCGACTTCAGTACAAGAGGAGTGACACTCTAACTTTCTATGATTTGAACCTCTCCTGTGAGGCCAGTTTTAGATTTAGATGCTTTACTTCAGGTTTACTGTGTCTCTTGGACCTTCTTATTGACGATGAAACACAGAAATTGCAACCGAATTTAATACAAAAGGCACAATGGCGACTTAAGTAAAAGAGGACTGACACTCTCACTTTCTATGAGTTGAACCTCTCCTGTGAGTCCAGTTTTAGATTCCGATGCTTCACTTCAGGCTTACTGTATACCTTGCACATTCTTATTGACGATGTAACACAGAAGTAGCATGGGAATTAAATTCAAAAGGCACCTCGCCGACATAAGTACAAGAGGACTGAAACTAGAAATTTCTATGATTTGAGCCTCTCTTGTGAGTCCAGTTTTAGATTCCGATGCTTCACTTCAGGTTTACTGTATGCCTTGGACCTTTTTATTGACGATGAAACACAGAAATTACATCCGAATTTAACACAAAAGGCACAATACCGACTTAAGTACAAGAGGAGTGACACTCTAACTTTCTATGATTTGAACATCTCCTGTGAGTCCAGTCTTAGATTCCGATGCTTTACTTCAGGTTTACTGTATCCCTTGGTCCTTCTTATTGACGATGAAACACAGAAATTGCATCCGAATTTAATACAAAAGGCACAATACCGACTTAAGTAGAAGAGGAGTGACACACTAAATTTCTATGATTTGAACCTCTCCTGTGAGTCCAGTTTTAGATTCCGATTTTTCACTTCAGGTTACTGTATCCCTTGGACCTTCTTATTGACTTTGAATCACAGGAATTGCATCCGAATTTAATAAAAATGGCACAATGCCGACTTAAGTACAAGAGGACCGACACTCTCACTTTCTATGATTTGAATCTCTCCTGTTAGTCCAGTTATAGATTCCGATGCTTCACTTAAGGTTTACTGTATCCCTTGGACCTTCTTATTGACGCTGAAACACAGAAATTGCATCGGAATTAATTTCAAAACGCACAATGCCGACTTAAGTAAAAGAGGACTGACACTCTCACTTTCTATGACTTTAACCTCTCCTGTGAGTCCAGTTTTAACTTCTGATGCTTCACATCAGGGTTACTGTATCCCTTGGACCTTCTTATTGAGGAAGAATCACAGAAATTGCATCCGATTTTAATACAAAAGTCACAATGCCGACTTAAGTACAAGAGGACTGATACTCTAACTTTCTATCATTTGAACCTCTCCTGTGAGTCCAGTTTCAGATTCCGATGCTTCACTTCAGGTTTACTGTATCCCTTCGACCTTCTTATTGACGAGGAAACACAGAAATAGCATCCGAATGTAATACAAAAGCACAATACCGACTTAAGTACAAGAGGAGTGACACTATATCTATGATTTGAATCTCTCCTGTGAGTCCAGTTTTAGATTCCGATGCTTCACTTCAGGTTTACTGTATCCCTTGGACCTTCTTATTGACGATGAAACACAGAAACTGCATCCGAATTTAATACAGATGGCACAATGCCGACTTAAGTACAAGAGGACCGACACTCTCAATTTCTATGTTTTGAACCTCTCCTGTGTGTACAGTTTTACATTCCGATGCTTCACGTCAGGTTTACTGTATCCCTTGGACCTTCTTATTGACGATGAAACACAGAAATTGCATCGGAATTAAATTCAAAAGGCACAATGCCGACTTAAGTAAAAGAGGACTGACACTCTCACTATCTATGATTTGAACCTCTCCTGTGAGTCCAGTTTAGATTCCGATGCTTCGCTTAAGGTTTACTGTATCCCTTGGACCATCTTATTGACACTGAAACACAGAAATTGCATCGGAATTAAATTCAAAAGGCACAATGCCGACTTAAGTACAAGAGGACTGACACTCAAACTTCATATGATTTGAACCTCTCTTGTGATACCTGTTTTAGATTCCGATGCTTCACTTTAGGTTTACTGTATCCCTTGGACCTTCTTATTGACGATGAAACACAGATTTTGCATCCGAATTTAATACAAAATGCACCACGCCGACTTAAGTTCAAGAGGGCTGACACTCTAACTTTCTATGTTTTGAACCTCTCCTGTGAGTCCAGTTTTAGATTCCGGTGCTTCACTTCAGGTTTACTGTATCCCTTGGACCTTCTTATTGACGATGAAACACAGAGTTTGCATCCGAATTTAATACAAAAGGCACAATGCCGGCTTACGTGCAAGAGGACTGACACTCTAACTTTCTATGATTTGAACCTCTCCTGTGAGTCTAGTTTTAGATTCCGATGCTTCACTTCAGGTTTACTGTATCCCTTGGACCTTCTTATTGAAGATGAAACACAGAAATTGCATCCGAATTTAATACAAATGGCACAATGCCGACTGAAGTACAAGAGGACTGACACTCTCACTTTCTATGATTTGAACCTCTCCTGTGAGTCCAGTTTTAGATTCCGATGCTTCACTTCAGGTTTACTGAATCCCTTGGACCTTCTTATTGACGATGAAACACAGAAATTGCATCCTTATTTAATACAAGTGGCACAATAGCGACTTAAGTACAAGAGGAGTGACTCTCTAACTTTCTATGATTTGAACCTCTCCTGTGATTCCAGTTTCAGGTTCCGATGCTTCACTTCAGGTTTACTGTATCCCTTGGACCTTCTTATTGACAATGAAACACAGAAATTGCATCCGAATTTAATACAAATGGCACAATGGCGACTTAAGTACAAGAGGACTGACACTCTAACAATCTATGATTTGAATCTCTCCTGTGAGTCCACTTTTAGGTTCCGATGCTTCACTTCAGGTTTAGTGTATCCCTTGGACCTTCTTATTGACGATGAAACACAGAAATTGCATACGAATATAATACAAAAGGCACAATACCGACTTAAGTACAAGAGGACTGACACTCTAACTATCTATGATTTAAATCTCTCCTGCGAATCCAGTTTTAGATTCCGATGCTTCACTTCAGGTTTACTGTATCCCTTGGACCTTCTTATTGACGATGAAACACAGAAATTGCATCCGAATTTAATACAAATGGCACAATGGCGACTTAAGTACAAGAGGACTGAGACTCTCACTTTCTATGATTTGAACCTCTCCTGTGAGTCCAGTTTCAGATTCCGATGCTTCACTTCAGGTTTACTGTATACCTTGCACCTTCTTATTGACGATGAAACACTGAAGTTGCATCGGAATTAAATTCAAAACGCACCATGCCGACATAAGTACTAGAGGATTGACACTCTAATTTTCTATGACTTGAACATCTCCTGTGAGTCCAGTTTTGGATTCCGATGCTTCACTTCTGGTTTACTGTATCCCTTGGACCTTTTTATTGACGATGAAACACAGAAATTGCATCCGAATTTAATCCAAAAGGCACAATACCGACTTAAGTACAAGAGGAGTGATACTCTAAGTTTCTATGATTTGAACCTCTCCTGTGAGTCCAGTTTTAGATTCCGATGCTTTACTTCAGGTTTTCAGTATCCCTTGGACCTTCTTATTGACGATGAAACACAGAAATTGCATCCGAATTTAATACAAAAGGCACAATGGCGACTTAAGTACAAGAGTACTGAATCTCTCACTTTCTATGATTTGAACCTCTCCTGTGAGTCCAGTTTCAGATTACGATGCTTCACTTCAGGTTTACTGTGTACCTTGCACCTTCTTATTGACGATGAAACACAGAAGTTGCATCGGAATTAAATTCAAAAGGCACCACGCCGACATAAGTACAAAAGGACTGCCACTCTAACTTTCTATGATTTTAACCTCTAATGTAAGTCCAGTTTTGGATTCCGATGCTTCACTTCAGGTTTACTGTATGCCTTGGACGTTTTTAAAGAACGATGAAACACAGAAAGTGCATCCGAATTTAATCCAAAAGGCACAATACCGACTTATGTACAAGAGGAGTGACACTCTAACTTTCTATGATTTGAACCTCTCCTGTGAGTCCAATCTTAGATTCCGATGCTTTACTTCAGGTTTACTGTATCCCTTGGATCCTCTTATTGACGATGAAACACAGAAATTGCAACCGAATTTAATACAAAAGGCACAATGGTGACATAAGTAAAAGAGGACTGACACTCTCACTTTCTATGATATGAACCTCTCCTGTGAGTCCAGTTTTAGATTCCGATGCTTCACTTCAGGTTTACTGTATACCTTGCACCTTCTTATTGACGATGTAACACAGATGTTGCATGGGAATTAAACTCAAAAGGCACCACGCCGACTTAAGTACAAGAGGACTGACACTCAAACTTTCTATGATTTGAACCTCTCCTGTGGGTCCAGTTTTCGATTCCGATGCTTCACTTCAGGTTTACTGTATCCCTTGGACCTTCTTATTGACGATGTAACACAGAGTTTGCATCCGAATTTAACACAAAAGGCACAATGCCGACTTAAGTACAAGTGGACTACCACTCTAACTTTATATGATTTGAACCTCTCCTGTGAGTCCACATTTAGATTCCGATGCTTCACTTCAGGTTTACTGTATCCCTTGGACCTTCTTATTGACGATGAAACACAGAAATTGCATCCGAATTTAATACAATAGGCACAATGGCGACTTAAGTACAAGAGTACTGAGACTCTCACTTTCTATGATTTGAACCTCTCCTGTAGTCCAGTTTCCGAACCCGATGCTTCACTTCTGGTTTACTGTATACCTTGCACCTTCTTATTGACGATGAAACACAGAAGTTGCATCGGAATTAAATTCAAAAGGCACCTCGCTGGCATAAGTACAAGAGGACGGACACTCGAACTTTCTATGATTTGAACCTCTCCTGTGAGTCCAGTTTTAGATTCCGATGCTTCACTTCAGGTTTACTGTATGCCTTGGACCTTTTTATTGACGATGAAACACAGAAAATACATCCGAATTTAATCCAAAAGGCACAATACCGACTTAAGTACAAGAGGAGTGACACTCTAACTTTCTATGATTTGAACCTCTCCTGTGAGTCCAATCTTAGATTCCGATGCTTTACTTCAGGTTTACTGTATCCCTTGGATCCTCTTATTGACGATGAAACACAGAAATTGCATCCGAATTTAATACAAAAGGCACATTGGCGACTTAAATACAAGAGGACTGACACTCTCACTTTCTATGATTTGAACCTCTCCTGTGAGTCCAAATTCAGATTCCGATGCTTCACTTCAGGTTTACTGTATACCTTGCACCTTCTTATTGACGATGAAACACAGAAATTGCATCCGAATTTAATACAAAAGGCACAATACCGACTTAAGTACAAGAGGAGTGACACTCTAAATTTCTATGATTTGAACCTCTCCTGTGAGTCCAGTTTTAGATTCCGATTTTTCACTTCAGGTTACTGTATCCCTTGGCCTTCTTATTGACTTTGAATCACAGGAATTGCATCCGAATTTAATAAAAATGGCACAATGCCGACTTAAGTACAAGAGGACCGACACTCTCACTTTCTATGATTTGAACCTCTCCTGCGAGTCCAGTTTAAGATTACGATGCTTCACTTCAGGTTTGCTGTATCCCTTGGACCATCTTATTGACGATGAAACACAGAAATTGCATCGGAATTAAATTCAAAAGGCACAATGCCGACTTAAGTAAAAGAGGACTGACACTCTCACTTTCTATGATTTAAATCTCTCCTGTGAGTCCAGTTTTAGATTCCGATGCTTCACTTCAGGTTGACTGTATCCCTTGGACCTTCTTATTGACGATGAAACACAGAAATTGCATCCGAATTTTATACAAATGCCTCAATGCCGACTTAAGTACAAGTGGACTGGCACTCTCACTTTCTATGATTTGAACCTTTCCTGTGAGTCCAGTTTTAGATTCCGATGCTTCACTTCAGGTTTACTGTATCCCTTGGACCAACTTATTGACGATGAAACACAGAAATTGCACCCGAATTTAATACAAATGGCACAATGCCGACTTAAGTACAAGAGGACTGACACTCTCACTTTCTATGATTTGAACCTCTCCTGTTAGTCCAGTTTTAGATCCCGATGCTTCACTTCAGGTTTACTGTATCCCTTGGACCTTCTTATTGACGATGAAACACAGAAATTGCATCGGAATTAATTTCAAAACGCACAATGCCGACTTAAGTAAAAGAGGATTGACACTCTCACTTTCTATGACTTTAACCTCTCCTGTGAGTCCAGTTTTAACTTCTGATGCTTCACTTCAGGGTTACTGTATCCCTTGGACCTTCTTATTGACGAAGAATCACAGAAATTGCATCCGATTTTAATACAAAAGTCACAATGCCGACTTAAGTACAAGAGGACTGATACTCTAACTTTCTATCATTTGAACCTCTCCTGTGAGTCCAGTTTTAGATTCCGATGCTTCACTTCAGTTTTACTGTATCCCTTCGACCTTCTTATTGACGAGGAAACACAGAAATAGCATCCGAATGAAATACAAAAGGCACAATACCGACTTAAGTACAAGAGGAGTGACACTATATCTGTGATTTGAATCTCTCCTGTGAGTCCAGTTTTAGATTCCGATGCTTCACTTCAGGTTTACTGTATCCCTTGGACCTTCTTATTGACTATGTAACACAGAGTTTGCATCCGAATTTAACACAAAAGGCACAATGCCGACTTAAGTACAAGTAAACTACCACTCTAACTTTCTATGATTTGAACCTCTCCTGTGAGTCCACTTTTAGATTCCGATGCTTCACTTCAGGTTTACTGTATCCCTTGGACCTTCTTATTGACGATGAAACACAGAAATTGCATCCGAATTTAATACAATAGGCACAATGGCGACTTAAGTACAAAAGTACTGAGACTCTCACTTTCTATGATTTGAACCTCTCCTGTAGTCCAGTTTTAGATTCCGATGCTTCACTTCAGGCTTACTGTATACCTTGCACATTCTTATTGACGATGTAACACAGAAGTAGCATGGGAATTAAATTCAAAAGGCACCACGCCGACTTAAGTACAAGAGAACTGACACTCAAACTTTCTATGATTTGAACCTCTCCTGTGGGTCCAGTTTTCGATTCCGATGCTTCACTTCAGGTTTACTGTATCCCTTGGACCTTCTTATTGACTATGTAACACAGAGTTTGCATCCGAATTTAACACAAAAGGCACAATGCCGACTTAAGTACAAGTGGACTACCACTCTAACTTTCTATGATTTGAACCTCTCCTGTGAGTCCACTTTTAGATTCCGATGCTTCACTTCAGGTTTACTGTATCCCTTGGACCTTCTTATTGACGATGAAACACAGAAATTGCATCCGAATTTAATACAATAGGCACAATGGCGACTTAAGTACAAAAGTACTGAGACTCTCACTTTCTATGATTTGAACCTCTCCTGTAGTCCAGTTGCAGATCCCGATGCTTCACTTCAGGTTTACTGTATACCTTGCACCTTCTAATTGACGATGAAACACAGAAGTTGCATCGGAATTAAATTCAAAAGGCACCTCGCCGACATAAGTACAAGAGGACTGACACTAGAAATTTCTATGATTTGAGCCTCTCCTGTGAGTCCAGTTTTAGATTCCGATGCTTCACTTCAGGTTTACTGTATGCCTTGGACCTTTTTATTGACGATGAAACACAGAAATTACATCCGAATTTAACACAAAAGGCACAATACCGACTTAAGTACAAGAGGAGTGACACTCTAACTTTCTATGATTTGAACATCTCCTGTGAGTCCAGTCTTAGAATCCGATGCTTTACTTCAGGTTTACTGTTTCCCTTGGTCCTTCTTATTGACGATGAAACACAGAAATTGCATCCGAATTTAATACAAAAGGCACAATACCGACTTAAGTACAAGAGGAGTGACACTCTAAATTTCTATGATTTGAACCTCTCCTGTGAGTCCAGTTTTAGATTCCGATTTTTCACTTCAGGTTACTGTATCCCTTGGACCTTCTTATTGACTTTGAATCACAGGAATTGCATCCGAATTTAATAAAAATGGCACAATGCCGACTTAAGTACAAGAGGACCGACACTCTCACTTTCTATGATTTGAATCTCTCCTGTTAGTCCAGTTTTAGATTCCGATGCTTCACTTCAGGTTTACTGTATCCCTTGGACCTTCTTATTGACGCTGAAACACAGAAATTGCATCGGAATTAATTTCAAAACGCACAATGCCGACTTAAGTAAAAGAGGACTGACACTCTCACTTTCTATGACTTTAACCTCTCCTGTGAGTCCAGTTTTAACTTCTGATGCTTCACATCAGGGTTACTGTATCCCTTGTACCTTCTTATTGAGGAAGAATCACAGAAATTGCATCCGATTTTAATACAAAAGTCACAATGCCGACTTAAGTACAAGAGGACTGATACTCTAACTTTCTATCATTTGAACCTCTCCTGTGAGTCCAGTTTTAGATTCCGATGCTTCACTTCAGGTTTACTGTATCCCTTCGACCTTCTTATTGACGAGGAAACACAGAAATAGCATCCGAATGTAATACAAAAGCACAATACCGACTTAAGTACAAGAGGAGTGACACTATATCTATGATTTGAATCTCTCCTGTGAGTCCAGTTTTAGATTACGATGCTTCACTTCAGGTTTACTGTATCCCTTGGACCTTCTTATTGACGATGAAACACAGAAACTGCATCCGAATTTAATACAGATGGCACAATGCCGACTTAAGTACAAGAGGACCGACACTCTCAATTTCTATGTTTTGAACCTCTCCTGTGTGTACAGTTTTACATTCCGATGCTTCACGTCAGGTTTACTGTATCCCTTGGACCTTCTTATTGACGATGAAACACAGAAATTGCATCGGAATTAAATTCAAAAGGCACAATGCCGACTTAAGTAAAAGAGGACTGATACTCTCACTATCTATGATTTGAACCTCTCCTGTGAGTCCAGTTTAGATTCCGATGCTTCGCTTAAGGTTTACTGTATCCCTTGGACCATCTTATTGACACTGAAAGACAGAAATTGCATCGGAATTAAATTCAAAAGGCACAATGCCGACTTAAGTACAAGAGGACTGACACTCAAACTTCATATGATTTGAACCTCTCCTGTGATACCTGTTTTAGATTCCGATGCTTCACTTTAGGTTTACTGTATCCCTTGGACCTTCTTATTGACGATGAAACACAGATTTTGCATCCGAATTTAATACAAATGTACCACGCCGACTTAAGTTCAAGAGGGCTGACACTCTAACTTTCTATGTTTTGAACCTCTCCTGTGAGTCCAGTTTTAGAATCCGATGCTTCACTTCAGGTTTACTGTATCCCTTGGACCTTCTTATTGACGATGAAACACAGAGTTTGCATCCGAATTTAATACAAAAGGCACAATGCCGGCTTACGTGCAAGAGGACTGACACTCTAACTTTCTATGATTTGAACCTCTCCTGTGAGTCTAGTTTTAGATTCCGATGCTTCACTTCAGGTTTACTGTATCCCTTGGACCTTCTTATTGAAGATGAAACACAGAAATTGCATCCGAATTTAATACAAATGGCACAATGCCGACTGAAGTACAAGAGGACTGACACTCTCACTTTCTATGATTTGAACCTCTCCTGTGAGTCCAGTTTTAGATTCCGATGCTTCACTTCAGGTTTACTGAATCCCTTGGACCTTCTTATTGACGATGAAACACAGAAATTGCATCCTTATTTAATACAAGTGGCACAATAGCGACTTAAGTACAAGAGGAGTGACTCTCTAACTTTCTATGACTTGAACCTCTCCTGTGATTCCAGTTTCAGGTTCCGATGCTTCACTTCAGGTTTACTGTATCCCTTGGACCTTCTTATTGACAATGAAACACAGAAATTGCATCCGAATTTAATACAAATGGCACAATGGCGACTTAAGTACAAGAGGACTGACACTCTAACAATCTATGATTTGAATCTCTCCTGTGAGTCCACTTTTAGGTTCCGATGCTTCACTTCAGGTTTAGTGTATCCCTTGGACCTTCTTATTGACGATGAAACACAGAAATTGCATACGAATATAATACAAAAGGCACAATACCGACTTAAGTACAAGAGGACTGACACTCTAACTATCTATGATTTAAATCTCTCCTGCGAATCCAGTTTTAGATTCCGATGCTTCACTTCAGGTTTACTGTATCCCTTGGACCTTCTTATTGACTATGAAACACAGAAATTGCATCCGAATTTAATACAAATGGCACAATGGCGACTTAAGTACAAGAGGACTGAGACTCTCACTTTCTATGATTTGAACCTCTCCTGTGAGTCCAGTTTCAGATTCCGATGCTTCACTTCAGGTTTACTGTATACCTTGCACCTTCTTATTGACGATGAAACACTGAAGTTGCATCGGAATTAAATTCAAAACGCACCATGCCGACATAAGTACTAGAGGACTGACACTCTAATTTTCTATGACTTGAACATCTCCTGTGAGTCCAGTTTTGGATTCCGATGCTTCACTTCAGGTTTACTGTATCCCTTGGACCTTTTTATTGACGATGAAACACAGAAATTGCATCCGAATTTAATCCAAAAGGCACAATACCGACTTAAGTACAAGAGGAGTGATACTCTAAGTTTCTATGATTTGATCCTCTCCTGTGAGTCCAGTTTTAGATTCCGATGCTTTACTTCAGGTTTTCAGTATCCCTTGGACCTTCTTATTGACGATGAAACACAGAAATTGCATCCGAATTTAATACAAAAGGCACAATGGCGACTTAAGTACAAGAGTACTGAATCTCTCACTTTCTATGATTTGAACCTCTCCTGTGAGTCCAGTTTCAGATTACGATGCTTCACTTCAGGTTTACTGTGTAACTTGCACCTTCTTATTGACGATGAAACACAGAAGTTGCATCGGAATTAAATTCAAAAGGCACCACGCCGACATAAGTACAAAAGGACTGACACTCTAACTTTCTATGATTTGAACCTCTAATGTAAGTCCAGTTTTGGATTCCGATGCTTCACTTCAGGTTTACTGTATGCCTTGGACCTTTTTAAAGAACGATGAAACACAGAAAGTGCATCCGAATTTAATCCAAAAGGCACAATACCGACTTATGTACAAGAGGAGTGACACTCTAACTTTCTATGATTTGAACCTCTCCTGTGAGGCCAGTTTTAGATTTAGATGCTTTACTTCAGGTTTACTGTGTCCCTTGGACCTTCTTATTGACGATGAAACACAGAAATTGCAACCGAATTTAATACAAAAGGCACAATGGTGACTTAAGTAAAAGAGGACTGACACTCTCACTTTCTATGATTTGAACCTCTCCTGTGAGTCCAGTTTTAGATTCCGATGCTTCACTTCAGGTTTACTGTATACCTTGCACCTTCTTATTGACGATGTAACACAGATGTTGCATGGGAATTAAACTCAAAAGGCACCACGCCGACTTAAGTACAAGAGGACTGACACTCAAACTTTCTATGATTTGAACCTCTCCTGTGGGTCCAGTTTTCGATTCCGATGCTTCACTTCAGGTTTACTGTATCCCTTGGACCTTCTTATTGACGATGTAACACAGAGTTTGCATCCGAATTTAACACAAAAGGCACAATGCCGACTTAAGTACAAGTGGACTAACACTCTAACTTTATATGATTTGAACCTCTCCTGTGAGTCCACTTTTAGATTCCGATGCTTCACTTCAGGTTTACTGTATCCCTTGGACCTTCTTATTGACGATGAAACACAGAAGTTGCATCCGAATTTAATACAAAAGGCACAATGCCGACTTAAGTAAAAGAGGACTGACACTCTAACATTCTATGATTTGAACCTCTCCTGCGAGTCCAGTTTTAGATTCCGATGCTTCACTTCAGGTTTACTGTATACCTTGCACCTTCTTATTGACGATGAAACACAGAAATTGCATCCGAATTTAATACAAAAGGCACAATACCGACTTAAGTACAAGAGGAGTGACACTCTAAATTTCTATGATTTGAACCTCTCCTGTGAGTCCAGTTTTAGATTCCGATTTTTCACTTCAGGTTACTGTATCCCTTGGCCTTCTTATTGACTTTGAATCACAGGAATTGCATCCGAATTTAATAAAAATGGCACAATGCCGACTTAAGTACAAGAGGACCGACACTCTCACTTTCTATGATTTGAACCTCTCCTGCGAGTCCAGTTTAAGATTCCGATGCTTCACTTCAGGTTTGCTGTATCCCTTGGACCATCTTATTGACGATGAAACACAGAAATTGCATCGGAATTAAATTCAAAAGGCACAATGCCGACTTAAGTAAAAGTGGACTGACACTCTCACTTTCTATGATTTAAATCTCTCCTGTGAGTCCAGTTTTAGATTCCGATGCTTCACTTCAGGTTGACTGTATCCCTTGAACCTTCTTATTGACGATGAAACACAGAAATTGCATCCGAATTTTATACAAATGCCTCAATGCCGACTTAAGTACAAGTGGACTGGCACTCTCACTTTCTATGATTTGAACCTTTCCTGTGAGTCCAGTTTTAGATTCCGATGCTTCACTTCAGGTTTACTGTATCCCTTGGACCAACTTATTGACGATGAAACACAGAAATTGCACCCGAATTTAATACAAATGGCACAATGCCGACTTAAGTACAAGAGGACTGACACTCTCACTTTCTATGATTTGAACCTCTCCTGTTAGTCCAGTTTTAGATTCCGATGCTTCACTTCAGGTTTACTGTATCCCTTGGACCTTCTTATTGACGATGAAACACAGAAATTGCATCGGAATTAATTTCAAAACGCACAATGCCGACTTAAGTAAAAGAGGACTGACACTCTCACTTTCTATGACTTTAACCTCTCCTGTGAGTCCAGTTTTAACTTCTGATGCTTCACTTCAGGGTTACTGTATCCCTTGGACCTTCTTATTGACGAAGAATCACAGAAATTGCATCCGATTTTAATACAAAAGTCACAATGCCGACTTAAGTACAAGAGGACTGATACTCTAGCTTTCTATCATTTGAACCTCTCCTGTGAGTCCAGTTTTAGATTCCGATGCTTCACTAGAGGTTTACTGTATCCCTTCGACCTTCTTATTGACGAGGAAACACAGAAATAGCATCCGAATGTAATACAAAAGGCACAATACCGACTTAAGTACAAGAGGAGTGACACTATATCTATGATTTGAATCTCTCCTGTGAGTCCAGTTTTAGATTCCGATGCTTCACTTCAGGTTTACTGTATCCCTTGGACCTTCTTATTGACGATGAAACACAGAAATTGCATCCGAATTTAATACAGATGGCACAATGCCGACTTAAGTACAAGAGGACCGACACTCTCAATTTCTATGTTTTGAACCTCTCCTGAGTGTACAGTTTTAGATTTCGATGCTTTACTTCAGGTTTACTGTATCCCTTGGACGTTCTTATTGACGATGAAACACAGAAATAGCATCGGAATTAAATTCAAAAGGCACAATGCCGACTTAAGTAAAAGAGGACTGACACTCTCACTATCTACGATTTGAACCTCTTCTGTGATTCCAGTTTAGATTCCGATGCTTCGCTTAGGGTTTACTGTATCCCTTGGACCATCTTATTGACAATCAAACACAGAAATTGCATCGGAATTAAATTCAAAAGGCACAATGCCGACTTAAGTACAAGAGGACTGACACTCTAACTTCATATGATTTGAACCTCTCCTGTGATACCTGTTTTAGATTCCGATGCTTCACTTTAGGTTTACTGTATCCCTTGGACCTTCTTATTGACGATGAAACACAGAAATTGCATCCGAATTTAATCCAAAAGGCACAATACCGACTTAGGTACAAGAGGAGTGACACTCAAAGTTTCTATGATTTGAACCTCTCCTGTGAGTCCAGTTTTAGATTACGATGCTTTACTTCAGGTTTACAGTACCCCTTGGACCTTCTTATTGACGATGAAACACAGAAATTGCATCCGAATTTAGTACAAAAGGCACAATGGCGACTTAAGTACAAGAGGACTGACACTCTCACTTTCTATGATTTGAACCTCTCCTGTGAGTCCAGTTTTAGATTCCGATGCTTCACTTCAGGTTTACTATATACCTTGCACCTTCTTATTGACGATGAAACACAGAAGTTGCATGGGAATTAAATTCAAAAGGCACCACGCCGACTTATGTTCAAGAAGACTGACACTCTAACTTTCTATGTTTTGAACCTCTCCTGTGAGTCCAGTTTTAGATTCCGATGCTTCACTTCAGGTTTACTGTATCCCTTGGACCTTCTTATTGACGATGAAACACAGAGTTTGCATCCGAATTTAATACAAAAGGCACAATGCCGGCTTACGTGCAAGAGGACTGACACTCTAACTTTCTATGATTTGAACCTCTCCTGTGAGTCTAGTTTTAGATTCCGATGCTTCACTTCAGGTTTACTGTATCCCTTGGACCTTCTTATTGAAGATGAAACACAGAAATTGCATCCGAATTTAATACAAATGGCACAACGCCGACTGAAGTACAAGAGGACTGACACTCTCACTTTCTATGATTTGAACCTCTCCTGTGAGTCCAGTTTTATATTCCGATGCTTCACTTCAGGTTTACTGAATCCCTTGGACCTTCTTATTGACGATGAAACACAGAAATTGCATCCGTATTTAATACAAGTGGCACAATAGCGACTTAAGTACAAGAGGAGTGACTCTCTAACTTTCTATGATTTGAACCTCTCCTGTGATTCCAGTTTCAGGTTCCGATGCTTCACTTCAGGTTTACTGTATCCCTTTAACCTTCTTATTGACAATGAAACGCAGAAATTGCATCCGAATTTAATACAAATGGCACAATGGCGACTTAAGTACAAGAGGACTGACACTCTAACAATCTATGATTTGAATCTCTCCTGTGAGTCCACTTTTAGGTTCCGATGCATCACTTCAGGTTTAGTGCATCCCTTGGACCTTCTTATTGACGATGAAACACAGAAATTGCATACGAATATAATACAAAGGGCACAATACCGACTTAAGTACAAGAGGACTGACACTCTAACTATCTATGATTTGAATCTCTCCTGCGAGTCCAGTTTTAGGTTCCGATGCTTCACTTCAGGTTTACTGTATCCCTTGGACCTTCTTATTGACGATGAAACACAGAAATTGCATCCGAATTTAATACAAATGGCACAATGCCGACTTAAGTACAAGAGGACGGACACTCTCACTTTCTATGATGTGAACCTCTCCTGCGAGTCCAGTTTTAGATTCCGATGCTTCACTTCAGGTTTGCTGTATTCCTTGGACCTTCTTATTGACGATGAAACAGAGATATTGCATCGGAATTAAGTTCAAAAGGCAAAATGCCGACTTAAGTACAAGAGGACTGACACTCTAAGTTTCTTTGATTTGAACCTCTCCTGTGAGTCCAGTTTTAGGTTCCGATGCTTCACTTCAGGATTACTGTATCCCTTGGACCTTCTTATTGACGATGAAACACAGAAATTGCATCCGAATTTAATACAAATGACACAATGCCGACTTAAGTACAAAAGGAGTGACACTCTCACTTTCTATGATTCGAACCTCTCCTGTGAGGTCAGTATTAGATTCGGATGCTTCACTTCAGGTTTACTGTATCCCTTGGACCTTCTTATTGACGATGAAACACAGAGTTTGCATCCGAATTTAATACTAAAGGCACAATTCCGACTTAAGTACAAGAGGACTGACACTCTAAGTTTCTTTGATTTGAACCTCTCCTGTGAGTCCAATTTTAGGTTCCGATGCTTCACTTCAGGTTTACTGTATCCCTTGGACCTTCTTATTGACGATGAAACACAGAAATTGCATCCGAATATAATTCAAATGGCACAATGGCGACTTAAGTAAAAGAGGACCGACACTCTCACTTTCTACGATTTGAACCTCTCCTGTGAGTCCAGTTTTAGATTCCGATGCTTCACTTCAGGTTTACTGTATCCCTTGGACCTTCTTATTGACGATGAAACACAGGGTTTGCATCCGAATTTAATACAAAAGGCACAATGCCGACTTAAGTGCAAGAGGACTGACACTCTAACTTTCAATGATTTGAACCTTTCCTGTGAGTCTAGTTTTAGATTCCGATGCTTCACTTCAGGTTTACTGTATCCCTTGGACCTTCTTATTGACGAAGAATCACAGAAATTGCATCCGAATTTAATACAAAATTCACAATGCCGACTTAAGTACAAGAGGACTGACACTCTCACTTTCTATGACTGGAACCTCGCCTGTGAGTCCTGTTTTAGATTCCGATGCTTCACTTCAGGTTTACTGTATCCCTTGGACCTTCTTATTGAAGATGAAACACGGAAGTTGCATCCGAATTTAATACAAAGGGCACAATGCCGACTTACGTGCAAGAGGACTGACACTCTAACTTTCTATGATTTGAACCTCACCTGTCAGTCCAGTTTTAGATTCCGATGCTTCACTTCATGTTTATCGTATCCCTTGGACCTTCTTATTGACGATGAAACACAGAAATTGCATCGGAATTAAATTCAAAAATCACAATGCCGACTTAAGTACAAGAGGACTGACACTCTAACTTTCTATGATTTGAACCTCTCCTGTGAGTCCAGTTTTAGATTCCGTTGCTTCACTTCAGGTTTACTGTATCCCTTGGACCTTCTTATTGACGATGAAACACAGAAATTGGTTCCGAATATAATACAAATGACACAATGCCGACTTAAGTACAAGAGGAGTGACACTCTCACTTTCTATGATTTGAACCTCTCCTGTGAGTCCAGTTTTAGATTCCAATGCTTCACTTCAGGTTTACTGTATACCTTGGACCTTCTAATTGACGATGAAACACAGAAGTTGCATAGGCATTAAATTCAAAAAGCACCACGCCGACTTAAGTACAAGAGGACTGACACTCTAACTTTCTATGATTTGAACCTCTCCTTTGAGTTCAGTTTTAGATTCCGATGCTTCACTTCAGGTTTACTGCATTCCTTGGACCTTCTTATTGACGATGATTCACAGAAATTGAATCCGAATTTAATACTAAATGCACAATGCCGTCTTAAGTAAAAGAGGACTGACACTCTAATATTCTATGTTTTGAACCACTCCTGTGAGTCAAGTTTTAGATTCTGATGCTTCACATAAGGTTTACTGTATCTCTTGGACCTTCTTATTGACGATGAAACACAGAAATTGCATCCGAATTTAATACAAATGACACAATGCCGACTTAAGTACAAGAGGAGTGACACTCTCACTTTCTATGATTGGAACCTCTCCTGTGGGTCCAGTTGTAGATTCCGATGCTTCACTTCAGGTTTACTGTATCCCTTGTACCTTCTTATTGACGACGAAACACAGAAATTGCATCCGAATTTAATACAAAAGGCACAATGCCGACTTAAGTACAAGAGGACTGACACTCTAAGTTTCTATGATTTGAACTTCTCCTGCGAGTCCAGTTTTAGATTCCGATGCTTCACTTCAGGTTTACTGTATACCTTGCACCTTCTTATTGACGATGAAACACAGAAATTGCTACCGAATTTAATACAAAAGGCACAATGCCGACTTAAGTACAAGAGGACTGACTCTCTCACTTTCTATGATTTGAACCTCTACTGCGAGTTCAGTTTAGAATCCGATGCTTCACTTCAGGTTTACTGTATCCCTTGGACATTCTTATTGACGATGAAACACAGAAATTGCATCCGAATTTAATGCAAAAGCACAATACCGACTTAAGTGCAAGAGGACTGACACTGTAAATTTCTATGATTTGAACCTCTCCTGTGAGTCTAGGTTTAGATTCCGATGCTTCACTTCAGGTTTACTGTATCCCTTGGAGCTTGTTATTGACTATGAACCACAGGAATTGCATCCGAATTTAATACAAATGGCACAATGCTGACTTAGGTACAATAGGACTGACACTCTCACTTTCTATGATTTCAACCTCTCCTGTGAGTCCGGTATTAGATTCCGATGCTTTACTTCAGGTTTACTGTATCCCTTGCACTTTCTTATTGACGATGAAACATAGAAATTGCATCCGAATTTTATACAAATGGGCACAATGCTTACTTAAGTAAAAGAGGACCGACACTCTAACTTTCTATGGTTTGAACCTCTCTTGTGAGTCCAGTTTTAGATTCCGATGCTTTACTTCAGGTTTACTGTATACCTTTCTCCTTCTTATTGACGATGAAACACAGAAATTGCATACGAAATCAATACAAAAGGCACAATGCCGACTTAAGTACAAGAGGACTGACACTCTAACTTTCTATGATTTGAACCTCTACTGTGAGTTCAGTTTGGATTCCGCTGCTTCAATTCAGGTTTACTGTATCCCTTGGACCTTCTTATTGACGAAGAAACACAGAGTTTGCATCCGAATTTAATACAAAAGGGACAATGCCGACTTAAGTGCAAGTGGACTGACACTCTAATTTTCCATGATTTGAACCTCTCCTGTGAGTCTACTTTTAGATTCCGATGCTTCACTTGAGGTTTACTGTATCCCTTGGACCTTCTTATTGACGATGAAACACAGATATTGCATCCGAATTTAATACAAATGGCACAATGCCGACTTAAGTACAAGAGGACTGACACTCTCACTCTCTATGATTTGAACCTCTCTAGTGAGTCCAGTTTTAGATTCCAATGATTCACTTCAGGTTTAATATATCCCTTGACCCTTCGTATTGACGATGAAACACAGATTTTGCATCCGAATGTAACAAAAAAGGCGCAATGCCGACTTAAGGACAAGCGGACTGACACTCTAACTTTCTAAGAATGGAACCTCTCCTGTGAGTCCAGTTTTAGACTCCCATGCTTCACTTCAGGTTTACTATATCCCTTGGACTATCTTATTGACGATGAAACACAGAAATTGCATCCAAATTTAATACAAAAGACACAATGCCGTTTTAATTACAAGAGGACTGACACACTAACTTTCTATGATTTGAACGTCTCCTGTGAGTTTAGTTTTAAATTCCAATGCTTCACTTCAGGTTTACTGTATACCTTGCACCTTCTTATTGACGATGAAACACAGAAATTGCATCCGAATTGAATACAAAAGGCACAATGCCGAATTAAGTACAAGAGTACTGAGACTCTCACTTTCTATGATTTGAACCTCTCCTGTGAGTCCAGTTTCAGATTCCGATGCTTCACTTCAGGTTTACTGTATACCTTGCACCTTCTTATTGACGATGAAACACAGAAGTTGCATGGGAATTAAATTCAAAAGGCACCACGCCGACTTAAGTACAAGAGGAATGACACTCTAACTTTCTATGATTTGAACCTCTCCTGTGAGTCCAGTTTTAGATTCCGATGCTTCACTTCAGGTTTACTCTATCCCTCGGACCTTCTTATTGACGATGAAACACATGGTTTGCATCCGAATTTAATACAAAAGGCACAATGCCGACTTAAGTGCAAGAGGACTGACACTCTAACTTTCAATGATTTGAACCTCTCCTGTGAGTCTAGTTTTAGATTCCGATGCTTCACTTCAGGTTTACTGTATCCCTTGGACATTCTTATTGAAGAAGAAACACAGAAATTGCATCCGAATTTAATACAAATGGCACAATGCCGACTTAAGTACAAGAGGACTGACACTCTCACTTTCTATGATTTGACCCTCTCCTGTGAGTCCAGTTTTAGATTCCGATGCTTCACTTCAGGTTTACTGTATCCCTTGGACCTTCTTATTGACGATGAAACACAGAAATTGCATCCGAATTTAATACAAATGACACAATGCCGACTTAAGTACAAGAGGAGTGACACTCTCACTTTCTATGATTCGAACCTCTCCTGTGAGGTCAGTATTAGATTCGGATGCTTCACTTCAGGTTTACTGTATCCCTTGGACCTTCTTATTGACGACAAAACACAGAAATTGCATCTGTATTTAATACAAATGGTACAATAACGACTAAAGTACAAGAGTAGTGACACTCTAACTTTCTATGATTTGAACCTCTCCTGTGAGTCCAGTTTTAGATTCCGATGCTTCACTTCAGGTTTACTGTATCGCTTGGACCTTCTTATTGAGGATGAAACAGAGAAATTGCATCCGAATTTAATACAAATGGCACAATGCAGACTTAAGTACAAGAGCACCGACACTCTCACTTTCTATGATGTGAACCTCTCCTGCGAGTCCAGTTTTAGATTCCGATGCTTCACTTCAGGTTTGCTGTATCCCTTGGACCTTCTTATTGACGATGAAACACAGATATTGCATCGGAATTAAATTCAAAAGGCACAATGCCGACTTAAGTACAAGAGGACTGACTCTCAAACTTTCTATGATTTGAAGCTCTCCTGTGAGTCCAGTTTTCGATTCCGATGCTTCACTTCAGGTTTACTGTATCCCCTGGACCTTCTTATTTACGATGAAACACAGAGTTTGCATCCGAATTTATTACAAAAGGTACAATGCCGACTGAAGTACATGAGGACTACCACTCTAAATTTCTATGATTTGAACCTCTCCTGTGAGTCCACTTTTAGATTCCGATGCTTCACTTCAGGTTTTCCGTATTCCTTGGACCTTCTTATTGACGATGAAACACAGAAATTGCATCCGAATTTAATACAAAATGCACAATTGCGACTTAAGTACAAGAGGACTGACACTCTCACTTTCTATGATTTGAACCTCTCCTGTGAGTTCAGTTTAGATTCCGCTGCTTCAATTCAGGTTTACTGTATCCCTTGGACCTTCTTATTGACGAAGAAACACAGAGTTTGCATCCGAATTTAATACAAAAGGGACAATGCCGACTTAAGTGCAAGTGGACTGACACTCTAATTTTCCATGATTTGAACCTCTCCTGTGAGTCTACTTTTAGATTCCGATGCTTCACTTGAGGTTTACTGTATCCCTTGGACCTTCTTATTGACGATGAAACACAGATATTGCATCCGAATTTAATACAAATGGCACAATGCCGACTTAAGTACAAGAGGACTGACAATCTCACTCTCTATGATTTGAACCTCTCTAGTGAGTCCAGTTTTAGATTCCAATGATTCACTTCAGGTAAAATATATCCCTTGACCCTTCGTATTGACGATGAAACACAGATTTTGCATCCGAATGTAACAAAAAAGGCGCAATGCCGACTTATGGACAAGCGGACTGACACTCTAGCTTTCTAAGAATGGAACCTCTCCTGTGAGTCCAGTTATAGACTCCCATGCTTCACTTCAGGTTTACTATATCCCTTAGACTATCTTATTGACGATGAAACACAGAAATTGCATCCAAATTTAATACAAAAGACACAATGCCGACTTAATTACAAGAGGACTGACACACTAACTTTCTATGATTTGAACGTCTCCTGTGAGTTTAGTTTTAGATTCCAATGCTTCACTTCAGGTTTACTGTATACCTTGCACCTTCTTATTGACGATGAAACACAGAAATTGCATCCGAATTGTATACAAAAGGCCCAATGCCGAATTAAGTACAAGAGGACTGAGACTCTCACTTTCTATGATTTGAACCTCTCCTGTGAGTCCAGTTTCAGATTCCGATGCTTCACTTCAGGTTTACTGTATACCTTGCACCTTCTTATTGACGATGAAACACAGAAGTTGCATGGGAATTAAATTCAAAAGGCACCACGCCGACTTAAGTACAAGAGGAATGACACTCTAACTTTCTATGATTTGAACCTCTCCTGTGAGTCCAGTTTTAGATTCCGATGCTTCACTTCAGGTTTACTGTATCCCTCGGACCTTCTTATTGACGATGAAACACATGGTTTGCATCCGAATTTAATACAAAAGGCACAATGCCGACTTAAGTGCAAGAGGACTGACACTCTAACTTTCAATGATTTGAACCTCTCCTGTGAGTCTAGTTTTAGATTCCGATGCTTCACTTCAGGTTTACTGTATCCCTTGGACATTCTTATTGAAGATGAAACACAGAAATTGCATCCGAATTTAATACAAATGGCACAATGCCGACTTAAGTACAAGAGGACTGACACTCTCACTTTCTATGATTTGACCCTCTCCTGTGAGTCCAGTTTTAGATTCCGATGCTTCACTTCAGGTTTACTGTATCCCTTGGACCTTCTTATTGACGATGAAACACAGAAATTGCATCCGAATTAAATACAAATGACACAATGCCGACTTAAGTACAAGAGGAGTGACACTCTCACTTTCTATGATTCGAACCTCTCCTGTGAGGTCAGTATTAGATTCGGATGCTTCACTTCAGGTTTAGTGTATCCCTTGGACCTTCTTATTGACGAAAAAACACAGAAATTGCATCTGTATTTAATACAAATGGTACAATAACGACTAAAGTACAAGAGTAGTGACACTCTAACTATCTATGATTTGAACCTCTCCTGTGAGTCCAGTTTTAGATTCCGATGCTTCACTTCAGGTTTACTGTATCGCTTGGACCTTCTTATTGAGGATGAAACAGAGAAATTGCATCCGAATTTAATACAAATGGCACAATGCAGACTTAAGTACAAGAGGACCGACACTCTCACTTTCTATGATGTGAACCTCTCCTGCGAGTCCAGTTTTAGATTCCGATGCTTCACTTCAGGTTTGCTGTATCCCTTGGACCTTCTTATTGACGATGAAACACAGATATTGCATCGGAATTAAATTCAAAAGGCACAATGCCGACTTAAGTACAAGAGGACTGACTCTCAAACTTTCCATGATTTGAAGCTCTCCTGTGAGTCCAGTTTTCGATTCCGATGCTTCACTTCAGGTTTACTGTATCCCCTGGACCTTCTTATTTACGATGAAACACAGAGTTTGCATCCGAATTTATTACAAAAGGTACAATGCCGACTGAAGTACATGAGGACTACCACTCTAAATTTCTATGATTTGAACCTCTCCTGTGAGTCCACTTTTAGATTCCGATGCTTCACTTCAGGTTTTCCGTATTCCTTGGACCTTCTTATTGACGATGAAACACAGAAATTGCATCCGAATTTAATACAAAATGCACAATTGCGACTTAAGTACAAGAGGACTAACACTCTCACTTTCTATGATTTGAACCTCTCCTGTGAGTTCAGTTTAGATTCCGCTGCTTCAATTCAGGTTTACTGTATCCCTTGGACCTTCTTATTGACGAAGAAACACAGAGTTTGCATCCGAATTTAATACAAAACGGACAATGCCGACTTAAGTGCAAGTGGACTGACACTCTAATTTTCCATGATTTGAACCTCTCCTGTGAGTCTACTTTTAGATTCCGATGCTTCACTTGAGGTTTACTGTATCCCTTGGACCTTCTTATTGACGATGAAACACAGATATTGCATCCGAATTTAATACAAATGGCACAATGCCGACTTAAGTACAAGAGGACTGACACTCTCACTCTCTATGATTTGAACCTCTCCAGTGAGTCCAGTTTTAGATTCCAATGATTCACTTCAGGTTTAATATATCCCTTGACCCTTCGTATTGGCGATGAAACACAGATTTTGCATCCGAATGTAACAAAAAAGGCGCAATGCCGACTTAAGGACAAGCGGACTGACACTTTAACTTTCTAAGAATGGAACCTCTCCTGTGAGTCCAGTTTTAGACTCCCATGCTTCACTTCAGGTTTACTATATCCCTTGGACTATCTTATCGACGATGAAACACAGAAATTGCATCCAAATTTAATACAAAAGACACAATGCCGACTTAATTACAAGAGGACTGACACACTAACTTTCTATGATTTGAACGTCTCCTGTGAGTTTGGTTTTAGATTCCAATCCTTCACTTCAGGTTTACTGTATACCTTGCACCTTCTTATTGACGATGAAACACAGAAATTGCATCCGAATTGAATACAAAAGGCACAATGCCGAATTAAGTACAAGAGGACTGAGACTCTCACTTTCTATGATTTGAACCTCTCCTGTGAGTCCAGTTTCAGATTCCGATGCTTCACTTCAGGTTTACTGTATACCTTGCACCTTCTTATTGACGATGAAACACAGAAGTTGCATGGGAATTAAATTCAAAAGGCACCACGCCGACTTAAGTACAAGAGGAATGACACTCTAACTTTCTATGATTTGAACCTCTCCTGTGAGTCCAGTTTTAGATTCCGATGCTTCACTTCAGGTTTACTGTATCCCTCGGACCTTCTTATTGACGATGAAACACATTGTTTGCATCCGAATTTAATACAAAAGGCACAATGCCGACTTAAGTGCAAGAGGACTGACACTCCAACTTTCAATGATTTGAACCTCTCCTGTGAGTCTAGTTTTAGATTCCGATGCTTCACTTCAGGTTTACTGTATCCCTTGGACATTCGTATTGAAGAAGAAACACAGAAATTGCATCCGAATTTAATACAAATGGCACAATGCCGACTTAAGTACAGGAGGACTGACACTCTCACTTACTATGATTTGACCCTCTCCTGTGAGTCCAGTTTTAGATTCCGATGCTTCACTTCAGGTTTACTGTATCCCTTGGACCTTCTAATTGACGATGAAACACAGAAATTGCATCCGAATTTAATACAAATGACCCAATGCCGACTTAAGTACAAGAGGAGTGACACTCTCACTTTCTATGATTCGAACCTCTCCTGTGAGGTCAGTATTAGATTCGGATGCTTCACTTCAGGTTTACTGTATCCCTTGGACCTTCTTATTGACGAAAAAACACAGAAATTGCATCTGTATTTAATACAAATGACACAATGCCGACTTAAGTACAAGAGGAGTGACACTCTCACTTTCTATGATTCGAACCTCTCCTGTGAGGTCAGTATTAGATTCGGATGCTTCACTTCAGGTTTACTGTATCCCTTGGACCTTCTTATTGACGAAAAAACACAGAAATTGCATCTGTATTTAATGCAAATGGTACAATAACGACTAAAGTACAAGAGTAGTGGCACTCTAACTATCTATGATTTGAACCTCTCCTGTGAGTCCAGTTTTAGATTCCGATGCTTCACTTCAGGTTTACTGTATCGCTTGGACCTTCTTATTGAGGATGAAACAGAGAAATTGCATCCGAATTTAATACAAATGGCACAATGCAGACTTAAGTACAAGAGGACCGACACTCTCACTTTCTATGATGTGAACCTCTCCTGCGAGTCCAGTTTTAGATTCCGATGCTTCACTTCAGGTTTGCTGTATCCCTTGGACCTTCTTATTGACGATGAAACACAGATATTGCATCGGAATTAAATTCAAAAGGCACAATGCCGACTTAAGTACAAGAGGACTGACTCTCAAACTTTCTATGATTTGAAGCTCTCCTGTGAGTCCAGTTTTCGATTCCGATGCTTCACTTCAGGTTTACTGTATCCCCTGGACCTTCTTATTTACGATGAAACACAGAGTTTGCATCCGAATTTATTACAAAAGGTACAATGCCGACTGAAGTACATGAGGACTACCACTCTAAATTTCTATGATTTGAACCTCTCCTGTGAGTCCACTTTTAGATTCCGATGCTTCACTTCAGGTTTTCCGTATTCCTTGGACCTTCTTATTGACGATGAAACACAGAAATTGCATCCGAATTTAATACAAAATGCACAATTGCGACTTAAGTATAAGAGGACTGACACTCTCACTTTCTATGATTTGAACCTCTCCTGTGAGTTCAGTTTAGATTCCGCTGCTTCAATTCAGGTTTACTGTATCCCTTGGACCTTCTTATTGACGAAGAAACACAGAGTTTGCATCCGAATTTAATACAAAAGGGACAATGCCGACTTAAGTGCAAGTGGACTGACACTCTAATTTTCCATGATTTAAACCTCTCCTGTGAGTCTACTTTTAGATTCCGATGCTTCACTTGAGGTTTACTGTATCCCTTGGACCTTCTTATTGACGATGAAACACAGATATTGCATCCGAATTTAATACAAATGGCACAATGCCGACTTAAGTACAAGAGGACTGACACTCTCACTCTCTATGATTTGAACCTCTCCAGTGAGTCCAGTTCTAGATTCCAATGATTCACTTCAGGTTTAATATATCCCTTGACCCTTCGTATTGACGATGAAACACAGATTTTGCATCCGAATGTAACAAAAAAGGCGCAATGCCGACTTAAGGACAAGCGGACTGACACTCTAACTTTCTAAGAATGGAACCTCTCCTGTGAGTCCAGTTTTAGACTCCCATGCTTCACTTCAGGTTTACTATATCCCTTGGACTATCTTATTGACGATGAAACACAGAAATTGCATCCAAATTTAATACAAAAGACACAATGCCGACTTAATTACAAGAGGACTGACACACTAACTTTCTATGATTTGAACGTCTCCTGTGAGTTTAGTTTTAGATTCCAATGCTTCACTTCAGGTTTACTGTATACCTTGCACCTTCTTATTGACGATGAAACACAGAAATTGCATCCGAATTGAATACAAAAGGCACAATGCCGAATTAAGTACAAGAGGACTGAGACTCTCACTTTCTATGATTTGAACCTCTCCTGTGAGTCCAGTTTCAGATTCCGATGCTTCACTTCAGGTTTACTGTATACCTTGCACCTTCTTATTGACGATGAAACACAGAAGTTGCATGGGAATTAAATTCAAAAGGCACCACGCCGACTTAAGTACAAGAGGAATGACACTCTAACTTTCTATGATTTGAACCTCTCCTGTGAGTCCAGTTTTAGATTCCGATGCTTCACTTCAGGTTTACTGTATCCCTCGGACCTTCTTATTGACGATGAAACACATGGTTTGCATCCGAATTTAATACAAAAGGCACAATGCCGACTTAAGTGCAAGAGGACTGACACTCTAACTTTCAATGATTTGAACCTCTCCTGTGAGTCTAGTTTTAGATTCCGATGCTTCACTTCAGGTTTACTGTATCCCTTGGACATTCTTATTGAAGAAGAAACACAGAAATTGCATCCGAATTTAATACAAATGGCACAATGCCGACTTAAGTACAAGAGGACTGACACTCTCACTTTCTATGATTTGACCCTCTCCTGTGAGTCCAGTTTTAGATTCCGATGCTTCACTTCAGGTTTACTGTATCCCTTGGACCTTCTTATTGACGATGAAACACAGAAATTGCATCCGAATTTAATACAAATGACACAATGCCGACTTAAGTACAAGAGGAGTGACACTCTCACTTTCTATGATTCGAACCTCTCCTGTGAGGTCAGTATTAGATTCGGATGCTTCACTTCAGGTTTACTGTATCCCTTGGACCTACTTATTGACGAAAAAACACAGAAATTGCATCTGTATTTAATACAAATGGTACAATAACGACTAAAGTACAAGAGTAGTGACACTCTAACTTTCTATGATTTGAACCTCTCCTGTGAGTCCAGTTTTAGATTCCGATGCTTCACTTCAGGTTTACTGTATCGCTTGGACCTTCTTATTGAGGATGAAACAGAGAAATTGCATCCGAATTTAATACAAATGGCACAATGCAGACTTAAGTACAAGAGGACCGACACTCTCACTTTCTATGATGTGAACCTCTCCTGCGAGTCCAGTTTTAGATTCCGATGCTTCACTTCAGTTTTGCTGTATCCCTTGGACCTTCTTATTGACGATGAAACACAGATATTGCATCGGAATTAAATTCAAAAGGCACAATGCCGACTTAAGTACAAGAGGACTGACTCTCAAACTTTCTATGATTTGAAGCTCTCCTGTGAGTCCAGTTTTCGATTCCGATGCTTCACTTCAGGTTTACTGTATCCCTTGGACCTTCTTATTTACGATGAAACACAGAGTTTGCATCCGAATTTATTACAAAAGGTACAATGCCGACTGAAGTACATGAGGACTACCACTCTAAATTTCTATGATTTGAACCTCTCCTGTGAGTCCACTTTTAGATTCCGATGCTTCACTTCAGGTTTCCCGTATTCCTTGGACTTTCTTATTGACGATGAAACACAGAAATTGCATCCGAATTTAATACAAAATGCACAATTGCGACTTAAGTACAAGAGGACTGACACTCTCACTTTCTATGATTTGAACCTCTCCTGTGAGTCCAGTTTTAGATTCCGATGCTTCACTTCAGGTTTACTGTATACCTTGGACCTTCTTATTGACGATGAAACACAGAAGTTGCATAGGAATTAAAATCAAAAAGCACCACGCCGACTTAAGTACAAGAGGACTGACACTCTAACTTTCAATGATTTGAACCTCTCCTTTGAGTTCAGTTTTAGATTCCGATGCTTCACTTCTGGTTTACTGTATCCCTTGGACCTTTTTATTGACGCTGAAACACAGAAATTGCATCCGAATTTAATACAAGAGGCACAATACCGACTTAAGTACCAGAGGAGTGACACTCTAACTCTCTATGATTTGAACCTCTCCTGTGAGTCCAGTTTTAGATTCCGATGCTTCACTTCAGGTTTACTGCATTCCTTGGACCTTCTTATTGACGATGATTCACAGAAATTGAATCCGAATTTAATACAAAATGCACAGTGCCATCTTAAGTAAAAGAGGACTGACAGTCTAATATTCTATGTTTTGAACCACTCCTGTGAGTCAAGTTTTAGATTCTGATGCTTCACATAAGGTTTACTGTATCTCTTGGACCTTCTTATTGACGATGAAACACAGAAATTGCATCCGAATTTAATACAAAAGGCACAATACCGAATCAAGTACAAGCGGAGAGACACTCTAACTATCTATGATTTGAATCTCTCCTGTGGGTCCAGTTGTAGATTCCGATGCTTCACTTCAGGTTTACTGAATACCTTGCACTTACTTATTGACGATGAACCATAGAAATTGCATCCGAATTTAAAACAAATGGGCACAATGCTTACTTAAGTAAAAGAGGACCGACACTCTAACTTTCTATGGTTTGAACCTCTCTTGTGAGTCCAGTTTTAGATTCCGATGCTTTACTTCAGGTTTACTGTATACCTTGCACCTTCTTATTGACGATGAAACACAGAAATTGCATACGAATTCAATACAAAAGGCACAATGCCGACTTAAGTACAAGAGGACTGACACTCTCACTTTCTATGATTTGAACCTCTACTGTGAGTTCAGTTTAGATTCCGCTGCTTCAATTCAGGTTTACTGTATCCCTTGGACCTTCTTATTGACGAAGAAACACAGAGTTTGCATCCGAATTTAATACTAAAGGGACAATGCCGACTTAAGTGCAAGAGGACTGACACTCTAATTTTCCATGATTTCAACCTCTCCTGTGAGTCTACTTTTAGATTCCGATGCTTCACTTGAGGTTTACTGTATCCCTTGGACCTTCTTATTGACGATGAAACACAGATATTGCATCCGAATTTAATACAAATGGCACAATGCCGACTTAAGTACAAGAGGACTGACACTCTCACTCTCTATGATTTGAACCTCTCCAGTGAGTCCAGTTTTAGATTCCAATGATTTACTTCAGGTTTAATATATCCCTTGACCCTTCGTTTTGACGATGAAACACAGATTTTGCATCCGAATGTAACAAAAAAGGCGCAATGCCGACTTAAGGACAAGCGGACTGACACTCTAACTTTCTAAGAAAGGAACCTCTCCTGTGAGTCCAGTTTTAGACTCCCATGCTTCACTTCAGGTTTACTATATCTCTTGGACTATCTTATTGACGATGAAACACAGAAATTGCATCCAATATTAATACAAAAGGCACAATGCCGACTTAATTACAAGAGGACTGACACACTAAATTTCTATGATTTGAACGTCTCCTGTGAGTTTAGTTTTAGATTCCGATGCTTCACTTCGGGTTTACTGTATACCTTGCACCTTCTTATTGACGATGAAACACAGAAATTGCATCCGAATTGAATACAAAAGGCACAATGCCGAATTAAGTACAAGAGGACTGAGACTCTCACTTTCTATGATTTGAACCTCTCCTGTGAGTCCAGTTTGAGATTCCGATGCTTCACTTCAGGTTTACTGTATACCATGCACCTTCTTATTGGCGATGAAACACAGAAGTTGCATCGGAATTAAATTCAAAACGCACCATGCCGACATAAGTACAAGAGGACTGACACTCTAACTTTCTATGACTTGAACATTTCCTGTGAGTCCAGTTTTGGATTTCGATGCTTCCCTTCAGGTTTACTGTATCCCTTGGAAATTTCTATTGACGATGATACACAGAAATTTCATCCGAATTTAATCCAAAAGGCACAATACCGACTTAAATACAAGAGGAGTGACACTCTAAGTTTCTATGATTTGAACCTCTCCTGTGAGTCCAGTTTTGGATTCCGATGCTTTACTTCAGGTTTACAGTATCACTTGGACCTTCTTATTGACGATGAAACACAGAAATTGCATCCGAATTTAATACAAAAGGCACAATGGCGACTTAAGTACAAGAGGACTGACACTCTCACTTTCTATGATTTGAACCTCTCCTGTGAGTCCAGTTTTAGATTCCGATGCTTCACTTCAGGTTTACTGTATACCTTGCACCTTCTTATTGACGATGAAATACAGAAGTTGCATGGGAATTAAATTCAAAAGGCACCACGCCGACTTAAGTACAAGAGGACTGACACTCTAACTTTCTATGATTTGAACCTCTCCTGTGAGTCCAGTTTTAGATTCCGATGCTTCACTTCAGGTTTACTGTATACCTTGCACCTTCTTATTGACGATGAAATACAGAAGTTGCATGGGAATTAAATTCAAAAGGCACCACGCCGACTTAAGTACAAGAGGACTGACACTCTAAGTTTCTATGATTTGAACCTCTCCTGTGAGTCCAGTTTTGGATTCCGATGCTTTACTTCAGGTTTACAGTATCACTTGGACCTTCTTATTGACGATGAAACACAGAAATTGCATCCGAATTTAATACAAAAGGCACAATGGCGACTTAAGTACAAGAGGACTGACACTCTCACTTTCTATGATTAGAACCTCTCCTGTGAGTCCAGTTTTAGATTCCGATGCTTCACTTCAGGTTTACTGTATACCTTGCACCTTCTTATTGACGATGAAATACAGAAGTTGCATGGGAATTAAATTCAAAAGGCACCACGCCGACTTAAGTACAAGAGGACTGACACTCTAACTTTCTATGATTTGAACCTCTCCTGTGAGTCCAGTTTTAGATTCCGATGCTTCACTTCAGGTTTACTGTATACCTTGGACCTTCTTATTTACGATGAAACACAGAAGTTGCATAGGAATTAAAATTCAAAAAGCACCACGCCGACTTAAGTACAAGAGGACTGACACTCTAACTTTCAATGATTTGAACCTCTCCTGTGAGTTCAGTTTTAGATTCCGATGCTTCACTTCAGCTTTACTGTATCCCTTGGACCTTTTTATTGACGATGAAACACAGAAATTGCATCCGAATTTAATACAAAAGGCACAATACCGACTTAAGTACAAGAGGAGTGACACTCTAACTCTCTTTGATTTGAACCTCTCCTGTGAGTCCAGTTTTAGATTCCGATGCTTCACTTCAGGTTTACTGCATTCCTTGGACCTTCTTATTGACGATGAATCACAGAAATTGCATCCGAATTTAATACAAAATGCACAATGCCGTCTTAAGTAAAAGAGGACTGACACTCTAATATTCTATGTTTTGAACCACTCCTGTGAGTCAAGTTTTAGATTCTGATGCTTCACATAAGGTTTACTGTATCCCTAGGACATTCTTATTGACGATGAAACACCGAAATTGCATCCGAATTTAATACAAAAGGCACAATACCGAATTAAGTACAAGCGGAGTGACACTCTAACTTTCTATGATTTGAATCTCTCCTGTGGGTCCAGTTGTAGATTCCGATGCTTCACTTCAGGTTTACTGTATCCCTTGGACCTTCTTATTGACGACGAATCACAGAAATTGCATCCGAATTTAATACAAAAGGCACAATGCCGACTTAAGTACAAGAGGACTGACACTCTAAGTTTCTATGATTTGAACCTCTCCTGTGAGTCCAGTTTTAGATTCCGATGCTTCACTTCAGGTTTACTGTATACCTTGCACTTTCTTATTGACGATGAAACACAGAAATTGCAACCGAATTTAATACAAAAGGCACAATGCCGACTTAAGTACAAGAGGACTGACACTCTCACTTTCTATGATTTGAACCTCTACAGTGAGTTCAGTTTAGAATACGATGCTTCACTTCAGGTTTACTGTATCCCTTGGACCTTCTTATTGACGATGAAACACAGAGTTTGCATCGGACTTTAATACAAAAGGCACAATGCCGACTTAAGTGCAAGAGGACTGACACTGTAAATCTCTATGATTTGAACCTCTCCTGTGAGTCTAGTTTTAGATTCCGATGCTTCACTTCAGGTTTACTGTATCCCTTGGAGCTTGTTATTGACTATGAACCACAGGATTTGCATCCGAATTTAATACAAATGGCACAATGCCGACTTAGGTACAAGAGGACTGACACTCTCACTTTCTATGATTTGAACCTCTCCTGTGAGTCCGGTATTAGATTCCGATGCTTTACTTCAGGTTTACTGTATACCTTGCACCTTCTTATTGACGATGAAACATAGAAATTGCATCGGAATTTAATACAAATGGGCACAATGCTTACTTAAGTGAAAGAGGACCGACACTCTAACTTTCTATGGTTTGAACCTCTCTAGTGAGTCCAGTTTTAGATTCCGATGCTTCACTTCAGGTTTACTGTATACCTTGCACCTTCTTATTGACGATGAAACACAGAAATTGCATACGAATTCAATACAAGAGGCACAATGCCGACTTAAGTACAAGAGGACTGACACTCTCACTTTCTATGATTTGAACCTCTACTGTGAGTTCAGTTTAGATTCCGCTGCTTCAATTCAGGTTTACTGTATCCCTTGGACCTTCTTATTGACGAAGAAACACAGAGTTTGCATCCGAATTTAATACAAAAGGGACAATGCCGACTTAAGTGCAAGAGGACTGACACTTTCACTTTCTATGATTTGAACCTCTGCAGTGAGTCCAGTTTTAGATTCCAATGCTTCACTTCAGGTTTACTATATCCCTTGACCCTTCGTATTGACGATGAAACACAGATTTTGCATCCGAATGTAACAAAAAAGGGGCAATGCCGACTTAAGTACAAGAGGACTGAAACTCTAACTTTCTAAGAATGGAACCTCTCCTGTGAGTCCAGTTTTAGACTCGCATGCTTCACTTCGGGTTTACTATATCCCTTGGACTATCTTATTGACGATGAATCACAGAAATTGCATCCAAATTTAATACAAAAGACACAATGCTGACTTAAGTACAAGAGGACTGACACACTAACTTTCTATGATTTGAGCGTCTCCTGTGAGTTTAGTTTCAGCTTCCGATGTTTCACTTCAGGTTTACTGTATACCATGCACCTTCTTATTGACGATGAAACACAGAAATTGCATTCGAATTGAATACAAAAGGCACAATGCCGACTTAAGTACAAGAGGACTGACACTCTCACTTTCTATGATTTCAACCTCTCCTGTGAGTCCAGTTTTAGGTTCCGATACTTCACTTCAGGTTTACTGTATCCCTTGGACCTTCTTATTGACGATAAAACACCGAAATTGCATCCGAAATTAATACAAACATCACAATGCCGACTTAAGTACAAGAGGACTGACACTCTCACTTTCTATGATTTGAACCTCTCCTGTGAGTCCAGTTTCAGATTCCGATGCTTCACTTCAGGTTTAATGTATCCCTTGGGCCTTCTAATTGACGATGAAACACAGAAATTGAATCGCAATTAAATTGGAAAGGCACAATGCCGACTTAAGTGAAAGAGGACTGACACTCTCACTTTCTATAATTTGAACATCTCCTTTGAGTCCAGTTTTAGATTCCGATGCTTCACTTCAGGTTTACTGTATATCATGAACCTCCTTATTGACGATGTAACACAGATATTGCATCGGAAATAAATTTAAACGCCACAATGCCGACTTAACTACAAGAGGACTGACACTCTAACTTTCTATGATTGGAACCTCTCCTGTGAGACCAGTTTTAGATTCCGATGCCTCACTTCAGGTTTACTGTATCCCTTGTACCTTCTTATTGACGATGAAACACAGAAATTGCACCGGAATTAAATTCAAAACGCACAATGCTGACTTAAGTACAAGACGACTGACACTCTAAGTTTCTATGATTTGACCTCTCCTGTGTGTCCAGTTTTAGATTCCTATGCTTCACTTCAGGTTTACTGTATATCTTGGACCTTCTTACTGACGATGAAACACAGGAATTGCATCCGAATTTAATACAAATGGCACAATGCCGACTTAAGTACAAGAGGACTGACACTCACAATTTCTATGGTTTGAACCTTTCCTGTGAGTCCAGTTTTAGATTCAGATGCTTCACTTCAGGTTTACTGTATCTCTTGGACCTTCTTATTGACGATGAAACATAGAAATTGCATCCGAATTTAATACAAATGGCATAATGCCGACTTAATTACAAGATGCCTGACACTCTCACTTTCTATGATTTGAAATTATCCTGTGAGTCCAGTATTAGATTCCGATGTTTCACTTAAGGTTTACTGTATCCCTTGGACCTTCTTATTGACGATGAAACACAGAAATTGCATCCGAATTTAATACAAAAGGCACAATACCGACTTAAGTACAAGCGGAGTGACACTCTAACTTTCTATGATTTGAACCTCTCCTGTGAGTCCAGTTTTAGATTCCGATGCTTCACTTCAGGTTTACTGTATCGCTTGGTCCTTCTTGTTGACGATGAAAGACAGAAATTGCATCCGAATTTAATACAAAAGGCACAATGGCGACTTAAGTACAAGTGGACTGACACTCTCACATTCTATGATTTGAACATCTCCTGTGAGTCCAGTTTTAGATTCCGATGCTTCACTTCAGGTTTACTGTATCCCTTGGACCGTCTTATTGACGATGAAACACAGAAATTGCATCCGAATTTAATACAAAAATCTCAATGGCGACTTAAGTGCAAGAGGACTGACACTCTCACTCCCTATGATTTGAACCTCTCCTGTGAGTCCAGTTTTAGATTCCGATGCTTCACTTCAGGTTTAGTGTAAACCTTGCACCTTCTTATTGACGATGAAACACAGAAATTGCACCGGAATTAAATTCAAAAGGCACAATGCCGACATAAGTACAAGACGACTGAGACTCTAACTTTCTATGATTTGAACCTCTCCTGTGAGGCCAGTTTTAGATTCCAATGCTTCACTTCATGTTTACTGTATCTCTTGGACCTTCTTATTGACGATGAAACGCAGAAATTGCATCCGAATTTAATACAAAAGGCACAATACCGACTTAAGTACAAAAGGAGTGACACTCTAACTTTCTATGATTTGACCTCTCCAGTGAGTCCAGTTTTAGATTCCGATGCTTCACTTCAGGTTTACTGTATCCCTTGGACCTTCTTATTGACGATGAAACACAGAAATTGCATCCGAATTTAATACAAATGGCACAATGCCGACTTAAGTACAAGAGGACTGACACTCACACTTTCTATGGTTTGAACCTTTCCTGTGGTCCAGTTTTAGATTCAGATGCTTCACTTCAGGTTTACTGTATCTCTTGGACCTTCTTATTGACGATGAAACACAGAAATTGCATCCGAATTTAATACAAATGGCATAATGCCGACTTAATTACAAGATGACTGACACTCTCACTGTCTATGATTTGAACCTATCCTGTGAGTCCAGTTTTAGATTCCGATGCTTCACGTCAGGTTTACACTATCCCTTGGACCTTCTTATTGACGATGAAACACAGAGTTTGCTTCCGAATTTAATACAAAAGACACAATACCGGCTCAAGTACAAGAGGAGTGACACTCTAACTTTCTATGATTTGCCCTCTCCTGTGAGTCCAGTTTTAGATTCCGATGCTTCACTTCAGGTTTACTGTATCACTTGGACCTTCTTATTGACGATGAAACACAGGAATTGCATCCGAATTTAATACAAAAATCACAATGGCGACATAAGTGCAAGAGGTCTGACACTCTCACTCCCTATGATTTGAACCTCTCCTGTGAGTCCAGTTTTAGATTCCGATGCTTCACTTCAGGTTTACTGTATACCTTGCACCTTCTTATTGACGATGAAACACAGAAATTGCACCGGAATTAAATTCAAAAGGCACAATGCCGACTTAAGTACAAGACGACTGATACTCTAACTTTCTATGATTTGAACCTCTCCTGTTAGGCCAGTTTAAATTCCGATGCTTCACTTCATGTTTACTGTATCTCTTGGACCTTCTTATTGACGATGAAACGCAGAAATTGCATCCGAATTTAATACAAAAGGCACAATACCGACAAGAACAAAAGGAGTGACACTCTAACTTTCTATGATTTGAACCTCTCCTGTAAGCCCACTTTTAGATTCCGATGCTTCACTTCAGGTTTACTGTATCCCTTGGACCTTCTTATTGACGATGAAACACAGAGTTTGCATCCGAAATTAATACAAAAGTCACAATGGCGACTTAAGGACAAGAGGAGTGACACTCTAACTTTCTATGATTTGACCTCTCCTGTGAGTCCAGTTTTAGATTCCGATGCTTCACTTCAGGTTTACTGTATCCCTTGGACCTTCTTATTGACGATGAAACACAGGAATTGCATCCGAATTTAATACAAATGGCACAATGCCGACTTAAGTACAAGAGGACTGACACTCACACTTTCTATGGTTTGAACCTTTCCTGTGAGTCCAGTTTTAGATTCAGATGCTTCTCTTCAGGTTTACTGTATCTCTTGGACCTTCTTTTTGACGATGAAACACAGAAATTGCAACGGAATTTAATACAAAAGGCACAATGCCGACTTAAGTACAAGACGACTGACATTCTAACTTTCTATGATTTGTACCTCTCCTGTGAGCCCACTTTTAGATTCCGATGCTTCACTTCAGGTTTACTGTATCCCTTGGACCTTCTTATTGACGATGAAACACAGAGTTTGCATCCGAAATTAATACAAAAGCACAATGGCGACTTAAGTACAAGAGGACTGACACTCTAACTCTCTATGATTGGAACCTCTCCTGTGAGTCCACATTTATATTCCGATGCTTCACTACAGGTTTACTGTATCCCTTGGACCTTTTTATTGACGATGAAACACAGGAATTGCATCCGAATTTAATACAAAAGGCACAATGCCGACTTAAGTACAAGAGGACTGACACTCACACTTTCTATGGTTTGAACCTTTCCTGTGAGTACATTTTTAGATTCAGATGCTTCACTTAAGGTTTACTGTATCCCTTGAGACCTTCTTATCGGCGATGAAACACAGAAATGGCATCCGCATTTTATACAAATTCCACATTGCCGACTTAAGTACAAGAGCACTGACACTTTCACTTTCTATAATTTGAACCTCTCCTGTGAGATCAGTTTTAGATTCCGATGCTTCACTTCAGGTTTACTGTATACCTTGCACCTTCTTATTGACGATGAAACACAGAGCTTGCATCTGAATTTAATACAAAAGGCACAATGCCTACTTAAGTACAAGAGGACTGACACTCTACCTTTCTATGATTTGAACCTCTCCTGTGAGTCCAGTTTTAGATTCCGATGCTTCACTTCAGGTTTACTGTATCCCTTGGACCGTCTTATTGACGATGAAACACAGAAATTGCATCCGAATTTAATTCAAAAGTCACAATGGCGACTTAAGTGCAAGAGGACTGACACTCTCACTCCCAATGATTTGAACCTCTCCTGTGAGTCCAGTTTTAGATTCCGATGCTTCACTTCAGGTTTAGTGTATACCTTGCACCTTCTTATTGACGATGAAACACAGAAATTGCACCGGAATTAAATTCAAAAGGCACAATGCCGACTTAAGTACAAGACGACTGACACTCTAACTTTCTATCATTTGAACCTCTCCTGTGAGGCCAGTTTTAGATTCCGATGCTTCACTTCATGTTTACTGTATCTCTTGGACCTTCTTATTGACGATGAAACGCAGAAATAGCATCCGAATTTAATACAAAAGGCACAATACCGACAAGTACAAAAGGAGTGACACTCTAACTTTCTATGATTTGACCTCTCCTGTGAGTCCAGTTTTAGATTCCGATGCTTCACTTCAGGTTTACTGTATCCCATGGACCTTCTTATTGACGATGAAACACAGAAATTGCATCCGAATTTAATACAAATGGCACAATGCCGACTTAAGTACAAGAGGACTGACACTCTCACCTTCTATGATTTGAACCTCTCCTGTTGGTCCAGTTTTAGATTCCGATTCTTCAGGTTTACTGTATACCTTGCACCGTCTTATTGACGATGAAACACAGAAATTGCAGCCGAATTTAATACAAAAGGCACAATGCCGACTTAAGTACAAGACGACTGACATTCTAACTTTCTATGATTTGAACCTCTCCTGTGAGCCCAGTTTTAGATTCCGATGCTTCACTTCAGGTTTACTGTATCCCTTGGACCTTCTTATTGACGATTAAACACAGAGTTTGCATCCGAAATTAATACAAAAGTCACAATAGCGACTTAAGGACAAGAGGAGTGACACTCTAACTTTCTATGATTTGACCTCTCCTGTGAGCCCAGTTTTAGATTCCGATGCTTCACTTCAGGTTTACTGTATCCCTTGGACCTTCTTATTGACGATGAAACACAGGAATTGCATCCGAATTTAATACAAATGGCACAATGCCGACTTAAGTACAAGAGGACTGACACTCACACTTTCTATGGTTTGAACCTTTCCTGTGAGTCCAGTTTTAGATTCAGATGCTTCACTTCATGTTTACTGTATCTCTTGGACCTTCTTATTGACGATGAAACACAGAAATTGCATCGGAAATTAATAACAATGGCATAATGCCGACTTAATTACAAGATGACTGACACTCTCACTGTATATGATTTGAACCTATCCTGTGGTCCAGTTTTAGATTCCGATGTTTCACATGAGGTTTACTGTATCCCTTGGACCTTCTTATTGACGATGAAACACAGAAATTGCATCCGAATTTAATACAAAAGGCACAATACCGACTTAAGTACAAGCGGAGTGACACTCTAACTTTCTATGATATGAACCTCTCCTGTGAGTCCCGTTTTAGATTCCGATGCTTCACTTCAGGTTTACTGGATACCTTGCACCTTCTTATTGACGATGAAACAAAGAAATTGCATCGGAATGAAATTCAAAAGGCACAATGCCGACTTAAGTACAAGAGGACTGGCACTCTAACTCTCTATGATTGGAACCTCTCCTGTGAGTCCACATTTATATTCCGTTGCTTCACTACAGGTTTACTGTATCCCTTGGACCTTTTTATTAACGATGAAACACAGGAATTGCATCCGAATTTAATACAAAAGGCACAATGCCGACTTAAGTACAAGAGGACTGACACTCACACTTTCTATAGTTTGAAACTTTCCTGTGAGTCCATTTTTAGATTCAGATGCTTCACTTCAGGTTTACTGTATCCCTTGAGACCTTCTTATCGGCGATGAAACACAGAAATTGCATTCGCATTTTATACAAATTCCACATTGCCGATTTAAGTACAAGAGTACTGACACTTTCACTTTCTATAATTTGAACCTCTGCTGTGAGTTCAGTTTTAGATTCCGATGCTTCACTTCAGGTTTACTGTATACCTTGCACCTTCTTATTGACGATGAAACACAGAGTTTGCATCTGAATTTAATACAAAAGGCACAATGCCGACTTAAGTACAAGAGGAATGACACTCTACCTTTCTATGATTTGAACCTCTCCTGTGAGTCCAGATTTAGATTCCGATGCTTCACTTCAGGTTTACTGTATCCCTTGGACCGTCTTATTGACGATGAAACACAGAAATTGCATCCGAATTTAATACAAAAATCACAATGGCGACTTAAGTGCAACAGGACTGACACTCTCACTCCCTATGATTTGAACCTCTCCTGTGAGTCCAGTTTTAGATTCCGATGCTTCACTTCAGGTTTAGTGTATACCTTGCACCTTCTTATTGACGATGAAACACAGAAATTGCACCGGAATTAAATTCAAAAGGCACAATGCCGACTTAAGTACAAGACGACTGACACTCTAACTTTCTATCATTTGAACCTCTCCTGTGAGGCCAGTTTTAGATTCCAGTGCTTCACTTCATGTTTACTGTATCTCTTGGACCTTCTTATTGACGATGAAACGCAGAAATTGCATCCGAATTTAATACAAAAGGCACAATACCGACTTAAGTTCAAAAGGGGTGACACTCTAACTTTCTATGATTTGACCTCTCCAGTGAGTCCAGTTTTAGATTCCGATGCTTCACTACAGGTTTACTGTATCTCTTGGACCTTCTTATTGACGATGAAACACAGAAATTGCATCCGAATTTAATACAAATGGCATAATGCCGACTTAATTACAAGATGACTGACACTCTCACTGTCTATGATTTGAACCTATCCTGTGAGTCCAGTTTTAGATTCCGATGCTTCACGTCAGGTTTACTGTAACCCTTGGACCTTCTTATTGACGATGAAACACAGAGTTTGCTTCCGAATTTAATACAAAAGGCACAATACCGACTCAAGTACAAGAGGAGTGACACTCTAACTTTCTATGATTTGACCTCTCCTGTGAGTCCAGTTTTAGATTCCGATGCTTCACTTCAGGTTTACTGTATCCCTTGGGCCTTCTTATTGACGATGAAACACAGGAATTGCATCCGAATTTAATACAAATGGCACATTGCCGACTTAAGTACAAGGGGACTGACACTCACACTTTCTATGGTTTGAACCTTTCCTGTGAGTCCAGTTTTAGATTCAGATGCTTCACTTCAGGTTTACTGTATCTCTTGGACCTTCTTATTGACGATGAAACACAGAGTTTGCATCTGAATTTAATACAAAAGGCACAATGCCGACTTAAGTACAAGAGGACTGACACTCTAGCTTTCTATGATTTGAACGTCTCCTGTGAGTCCAGTTTTAGATTCCGATGCTTCACTTCAGGTTTACTGTATGCCTTGGTCCGTCTTATTGACGATGAAACACAGAAATTGCATCCGAATTTAATACAAAAATCACAATGGCGACTTAAGCGCAAGAGGACTGACACTCTCACTCCCTATGATTTGAACCTCTCCTGTGAGTCCAGTTTTAGATTCAGATGCTTCGCTTCATGTTTTACTGTATCTCTTGTACCTTCTTATTGACGATGAAACGCAGAAATTGCATCCGAATTTAATACAAAAGGCACAATACCGACAAGTACAAAAGGAGTGACACTCTAACTTTCTATGATTTGACCTCTCCTGTGAGTCCGGTTTTAGATTCCGATGCTTCACTTCAGGTTTGCTGTATCTCATGGACCTTCTTATTGACGATGAAACACAGAAATTGCATCCGAATTTAATACAAATGCCACAATGCTGACTTAAGTACAAGAGGACTGACACTCTCACTTTCTATGATTTGAACCTCTCCTGTTGGTCCAGTTTTAGATTCCGATTCTTCAGGTTTACTGTATACCTTGCACCTTCTTGTTGACGATGAAACACAGAAATTGCATCCGAATTTAATACAAAAGGCATGATGCCGTCTTAAGTACAAGAGGACTGACATTCTAACTTTCTATGATTTGAACCTCTCCTGCGAGCTTTGTTTTAGATTCCGATGCTTCACTTCAGGTTTACTGTATCCCTTGGACCTTCTTATTGACGATGAAACACAGAGTTTGCATCCGAAATTAATACAAAAGTCACAATGGCGACTTAAGGACAAGAGGAGTGACACTATAACTTTCTATGATTTGACCTCTCCTGTGAGTCCAGTTTTAGATTCCGATGCTTCACTTCCGGTTTACTGTATCCCTTTGAACCTTCTTATTGACGATGAAACACAGGAATTGCATCCGAATTTAATACAAATGGCACAATGCCGACTTAAGTACAAGAGGACTGACACTCACACTTTCTATGGTTTGAACCTTTCCTGTGAGTCCAGTTTTAGATTCAGATGCTTCACTTCAGGTTTACTGTATCTCTTGGACCTTCTTATTGACGATGGAATACAGAAATTGCATCGGAATTAAATTCAAAAGGCACAATGCAGACTTAAGTACAAGAGGACTGACACTCTAACTCTCTATGATTGGAACCTCTCCTGTGAGTCCACATTTATATTCCGATGCTTCACTACAGGTTTACTGTATCCCTTGGACCTTTTTATTGACGATGAAACACAGAAATTGCATCCGAATTTAATACAAAAGGCACAATGCCTACTTAAGTACAAGAGGACTGATACTCTAACTTTCTATGATTTGAAACTCTCCTGTTAGGCCAGTTTTAGATTCCGATGCGTCACTTCATGATTATTGTATCTCTTGGACCTTCTTATTGACCATGAAACGCAGAAATTGCATCCGAATTTAATACAAAAGGCACAATACCGACAAGTACAAAAGGAGTGACACTCTAACTTTCTATGATTTGACCTCTCCTGTGAGTCCAGTTTTAGATTCCGATGCTTCACTGCAGGTTTACTGTATCCCATGGACCTACTTATTGACGATGAAACACAGAAATTGCATCCGAATTTAATACAAATGGCACAATGCCGACTTAAGTACAAGAGGACTGACACTCTCACTTTCCTTGATTTGAACCTCTCCTGTTGGTCCAGTTTTAGATTCCGATTCTTCAGGTTTACTGTATACCTTGCACCTTCTTGTTGACGATGAAACACAGAAATTGCATCCGAATTTAATACAAAAGGCACAATGCCGACTTAAGTTCAAGAGGACTGACATTCTAACTTTCTATGATTTGAACCTCTCCTGTGAGCCCAGTTTTAGATTCCGATGCTTCACTTCAGGTTTAGTGTATCCCTTGGACCTTCTTATTGACGATGAAACACAGAGTTTGCATCCGAAATTAATACAAAAGTCACAATGGCGACTTAACGACAAGAGGAGTGACACTATAACTTTCTATGATTTGACCTCTCCTGTGAGTCCAGTTTTAGATTCCGATGCTTCACTTCCGGTTTACTGTATAGCTTGGACCTTCTTATTGACGATGAAACACAGGAATTGCATCCGAATTTAATACAAATGGCACAATGCCGACTTAAGTACAAGAGGACTGACACTCACACTTTCTATGGTTTGAACCTTTCCTGTGCGTCCAGTTTTAGATTCAGATGCTTCACTTCAGGTTTACTGTATCACTTGGACTATCTTATTGACGATGAAACACAGAAATTGCTTCGGAATTTAATACAAACGGCATAATGCCGACTTAATTACAAGATGACTGACACTCTCACTTTCTATGATTTGAACCTATCCTGTGAGTCCAGTTTTAGATTCCGATGTTTCACTTAAGGTTCACTGTATCCCTTGGACCTTCTTATTGACGATGAAACACAGAAATTGCATCCGAATTTAATACAAAAGGCACAATACCGACTTAAGTACAAGCGAAGTGACACTCTAACTTTCTATGATATGAACCTCTCCTGTGAGTCCAGTTTTAGATTCCGATGCATCACTTCAGGTTTACTGTATCGCTTGCTCCTTCTTGTTGACGATGAAAGACAGAAATTGCATCCGAATTTAATACAAAAGGCACAATGGCGACTTAAGTACAAGTGGACTGACACTCTCACATTCTATGATTTGAACCTCTCCTGTGAGTCCAGTTTTAGATTCCGATGCTTCACTTCTGGTTTACTGTATACCTTGCACCTTCGTATTGACGATGAAATACAGAAATTGCATCGGAATTAAATTCAAAAGGCACAATGCCGACTTAAGTACAAGAGGACTGACACTCTAACTCTCTATGATTGGAACCTCTCCTGTGAGTCCACATTTATATTCCGATGCTTCACTACAGGTTTACTGTATCCCTTGGACCTTTTTATTGACGATGAAACACAGAAATTGCAATCCGAATTTAATACAAAAGGCACAATACCGACTTAAGTACAAGAGGACTGACACTCTCACTTTCTATAATTTGAACATCTCCTGTGAGTCCAGTTTTAGATTCCGATGCTTCACTTCATGTTTACTGTATCCCTTGAGACCTTCTCATCGGCGATGAAACACAGAAATTGCATCCGCATTTAATACAAATGGAACATTGCCGACTTAAGTACAAGAGCACTGACACTCACACTTTCTATGCTTTGAACCTCTCCTGTGAGTTCAGTTTTAGTATCCGATGCTTCACTTCAGGTTTACTGTATACCTTGCAGCTTCTTATTGACGATGAAACACAGAGTTTGCATCTGAATTTAATACAAAAGGCACAATGCCGACTTAAGTACAAGAGGACTGACAATCTACCTTTCTATGATTTGACCCTCTCCTGTGAGTCCAGTTTTAGATTCCGATGCTTCACTTCAGGTTTACTGTATGCCTTGGTCCGTCTTATTGACGATGAAACACAGAAATTGCATCCGAATTTAATACAAAAATCACAATGGCGACTTAAGCGCAAGAGGACTGACACTCTCACTCCCTATGATTTGAACCTCTCCTGTGAGTCCAGTTTTAGATTCAGATGCTTCACTTCATGTTTCCTGTATCTCTTGTACCTTCTTATTGACGATGAAACGCAGAAATTGCATCCGAATTTAATACAAAAGGCACAATACCGACAAGTACAAAAGGAGTGACACTCTAACTTTCTATGATTTGACCTCTCCTGTGAGTCCGGTTTTAGATTCCGATGCTTCACTTCAGGTTTGCTGTATCTCATGGACCTTCTTATTGACGATGAAACACAGAAATTGCATCCGAATTTAATACAAATGCCACAATGCTGACTTAAGTACAAGAGGACTGACACTCTCACTTTCTATGATTTGAACCTCTCCTGTTGGTCCAGTTTTAGATTCCGATTCTTCAGGTTTACTGTATACCTTGCACCTTCTTGTTGACGATGAAACACAGAAATTGCATCCGAATTTAATACAAAAGGCATGATGCCGTCTTAAGTACAAGAGGACTGACATTCTAACTTTATATGATTTGAACCTCTCCTGCGAGCTTAGTTTTAGATTCCGATGCTTCACTTCAGGTTTACTGTATCCCTTGGACCTTCTTATTGACGATGAAACACAGAGTTTGCATCCGAAATTAATACAAAAGTCACAATGGCGACTTAAGGACAAGAGGTGTGACACTATAACTTTCTATGATTTGACCTCTCCTGTGAGTCCAGTTTTAGATTCCGATGCTTCACTTCCGGTTTACTGTATCCCTTTGAACCTTCTTATTGACGATGAAACACAGGAATTGCATCCGAATTTAATACAAATGGCACAATGCCGACTTAAGTACAAGAGGACTGACACTCACACTTTCTATGGTTTGAACCTTTCCTGTGAGTCCAGTTTTAGATTCAGATGCTTCACTTCAGGTTTACTGTATCTCTAGGACCTTCTTATTGACGATGGAATACAGAAATTGCATCGGAATTAAATTCAAAAGGCACAATGCAGACTTAAGTACAAGAGGACTGACACTCTAACTCTCTATGATTGGAACCTCTCCTGTGAGTCCACATTTATATTCCGATGCTTCACTACAGGTTTACTGTATCCCTTGCACCTTTTTATTGACGATGAAACACAGAAATTGCATCCGAATTTAATACAAAAGGCACAATGCCTACTTAAGTACAAGAGGACTGATACTCTAACTTTCTATGATTTGAAACTCTCCTGTTAGGCCAGTTTTAGATTCCGATGCGTCACTTCATTATTATTGTATCTCTTGGACCTTCTTATTGACCATGAAACGCAGAAATTGCATCCGAATTTAATACAAAAGGCACAATACCGACAAGTACAAAAGGAGTGACACTCTAACTTTCTATGATTTGACCTCTCCTGTGAGTCCAGTTTTAGATTCCGATGCTTCACTGCAGGTTTACTGTATCCCATGGACCTACTTATTGACGATGAAACACAGAAATTGCATCCGAATTTAATACAAATGGCACAATGCCGACTTAAGTACAAGAGGACTGACACTCTCACTTTCTTTGATTTGAACCTCTCCTGTTGGTCCAGTTTTAGATTCCGACTCTTCAGGTTTACTGTATACCTTGCACCTTCTTGTTGACGATGAAACACAGAAATTGCATCCGAATTTAATACAAAAGGCACAATGCCGACTTAAGTTCAAGAGGACTGACATTCTAACTTTCTATGATTTGAACCTCTCCTGTGAGCCCAGTTTTAGATTCCGATGCTTCACTTCAGGTTTAGTGTATCCCTTGGACCTTCTTATTGACGATGAAACACAGAGTTTGCATCCGAAATTAATACAAAAGTCACAATGGCGACTTAACGACAAGAGGAGTGACACTATAACTTTCTATGATTTGACCTCTCCTGTGAGTCCAGTTTTAGATTCCGATGCTTCACTTCCGGTTTACTGTATAGCTTGGACCTTCTTATTGACGATGAAACACAGGAATTGCATCCGAATTTAATACAAATGGCACAATGCCGACTTAAGTACAAGAGGACTGACACTCACACTTTCTATGGTTTGAACCTTTCCTGTGCGTCCAGTTTTAGATTCAGATGCTTCACTTCAGGTTTACTGTATCTCTTGGACTATCTTATTGACGATGAAACACAGAAATTGCTTCGGAATTTAATACAAACGGCATAATGCCGACTTAATTACAAGATGACTGACACTCTCACTTTCTATGATTTGAACCTATCCTGTGAGTCCAGTTTTAGATTCCGATGTTTCACTTAAGGTTCACTGTATCCCTTGGACCTTCTTATTGACGATGAAACACAGAAATTGCATCCGAATTTAATACAAAAGGCACAATACCGACTTAAGTACAAGCGAAGTGACACTCTAACTTTCTATGATATGAACCTCTCCTGTGAGTCCAGTTTTAGATTCCGATGCATCACTTCAGGTTTACTGTATCGCTTGCTCCTTCTTGTTGACGATGAAAGACAGAAATTGCATCCGAATTTAATACAAAAGGCACAATGGCGACTTAAGTACAAGTGGACTGACACTCTCACATTCTATGATTTGAACCTCTCCTGTGAGTCCAGTTTTAGATTCCGATGCTTCACTTCTGGTTTACTGTATACCTTGCACCTTCGTATTGACGATGAAATACAGAAATTGCATCGGAATTAAATTCAAAAGGCACAATGCCGACTTAAGTACAAGAGGACTGACACTCTAACTCTCTATGATTGGAACCTCTCCTGTGAGTCCACATTTATATTCCGATGCTTCACTACAGGTTTACTGTATCCCTTGGACCTTTTTATTGACGATGAAACACAGAAATTGCAATCCGAATTTAATACAAAAGGCACAATACCGACTTAAGTACAAGAGGACTGACACTCTCACTTTCTATAATTTGAACATCTCCTGTGAGTCCAGTTTTAGATTCCGATGCTTCACTTCATGTTTACTGTATCCCTTGAGACCTTCTTATCGGCGATGAAACACAGAAATTGCATCCGCATTTAATACAAATGGAACATTGCCGACTTAAGTACAAGAGCACTGACACTCACACTTTCTATGCTTTGAACCTCTCCTGTGAGTTCAGTTTTAGTATCCGATGCTTCACTTCAGGTTTACTGTATACCTTGCAGCTTCTTATTGACGATGAAACACAGAGTTTGCATCTGAATTTAATACAAAAGGCACAATGCCGACTTAAGTACAAGAGGACTGACAATCTACCTTTCTATGATTTGACCCTCTCCTGTGAGTCCAGTTTTAGATTCCGATGCTTCACTTCAGGTTTACTGTATCCCTTGGACCGTCTTATTGATGATGAAACACAGAAATTGCATCCGAATTTAATACAAAAATCACAATGGCGACTTAAGTGCAAGAGGACTGACACTCTCACTCCCTATGATTTGACCTCTCCAGTGAGTCCAGTTTTAGATTCCGATGCTTCACTTAAGGTTTCCTGTATACCTTGGACCTTCTTATTGACGATGAAACACAGAAATTGCATCCGAATTTAATACAAAAGGCACAATGCCGACTTAAGTACAAGAGGACTGACACTCACACTTCCTATGGTTTGAACCTTTCTTGTGAGTCCAGTTTTAGATTCAGATGCTTCACTTCAGGTTTACTGTATATCTTGGACCTTCTTATTGACGTTGAAACACAGAAATTGCATGCGAATTTAATACAAATGGCATAATGCCGACTTAATTACAAGATGACTGACACTCTCACTTTCTGTGATTTGAACCTATCCTGTGAGTCCAGTTTTAGATTCCGATGTTTCACTTAAGGTTTCCTGTATACCTTGGACCTTCTTATTGACGATGAAACACAGAAATTGCATCCGAATTTAATACAAAAGGCACAATACCAACTTAAGTACAAGCGGAGTGACACTCTAACTTTCTATGATTTGAACCTCTCCTGTGAGTCCAGTTTAGATTCCGATGCTTCACTTCAGGTTTACTGTATCCCTTGGACCTTCTTATTGACGATGAAACACAGAAATTGCATCCGAATTTAATACAAAATGCATAATGCCGTCTTAAGTAAAAGAGGACTGACACTCTAATATTCTATGATTTGAACCCGTCCTGTGAGTCCAGTTTTAGATTCCGATGCTTCACATAAGGCTTACTGTATCCCTTGGACCTTCTTATTGACGATGAAACACAGAGTTTGCATCCGAATTTAATACAAAAGGCACAATACCGACTCAAGTACTAGAGGAGTGACACTCTAACTTTCTATGATTTGACCTCTCCTGTGAGTCCAGTTTTAGATTCCGATGCTTCACTTCAGGTTTCCTGTATCCCTTGGACCTTCTTATTGACGATGAAACACAGAATTTGCATCCGAATTTAATACAAAAGGCACAATGCCTACTTAAGTACAAGAGGACTGACACTCTCACTTTCTATAAATTGAACATCTCCTGTGAGTCCAGTTTTAGATTCCGATGCTTCACTTCATGTTTACTGTATCCCTTGAGACCTTCTTATCGGCGATGAAACACAGAAATTGCATCCGCATTTAATACAAATGGCACATTGCCGACTTAAGTACAAGAGCACTGACACTCTAACTTTCTATGATTTGAACCTCTCCTGCGAGTCCATTTTTAGATTCAGATGCTTCACTTCAGGTTTACTGTATCTCTTGGACCTTCTTATTGACGATGAAACACAGAAATTGCATTTGAATTTAATACAAATGGCATAATGCCGACTTAATTACAAGATGACTGACACTCTCACTGTCTATGATTTGAACCTATCCTGTGAGTCCAGTTTTAGATTCCGATGCTTCACGTCAGGATTACTCTATCCCTTGGACCTTCTTATTGACGATGAAACACAGAGTTTGCTTCCGAATTTAATACAAAAGGCACAATACCGACTCAAGTACAAGAGGAGTGACACTCTAATTTTCTATGATTTGACCTCTCCTGTGAGTCCAGTTTTAGATTCCGATGCTTCACTTCAGGTTTACTGTATCCCTTGGACCTTCTTATTGACGATGAAACACAGGAATTGCATCCGAATTTAATACAAAAATCACAATGGCGACATAAGTGCAAGAGGACTGACACTCTCACTCCCTATGATTTGAACCTCTCCTGTGAGTCCAGTTTTAGATTCTGATGCTTCCCTTCAGGTTTACTGTATACCTTGCACCTTCTTATTGACGATGAAACACAGAAATTGCACCGGAATTAAATTCAAAAGGCACAATGCCGACTTAAGTACAAGACGACTGATACTCTAACTTTCTATGATTTGAACCTCTCCTGTTAGGCCAGTTTAAATTCCGATGCTTCACATCATGTTTACTGTATCTCTTGGACCTTCTTATTGACGATGAAACGCAGAAATTGCATCCGAATTTAATACAAAAGGCACAATACCGACAAGTACAAAAGGAGTGACACACTAACTTTCTATGATTTGACCTCTCCTGTGAGTCCAGTTTTAGATTCCGATGCTTCACTTCAGGTTTACTGTATCCCATGGACCTTCTTATTGACGATGAAACACAGAAATTGCATCCGAATTTAATACAAATGGCACAATGCCGACTTAAGTACAAGAGGACTGACACTATCACCTTCTATGATTTGAACCTCTCCTTTTGGTCCAGTTTTAGATTCCGATTCTTCAAGTTTACTGTATACCTTGCACCTTCTTATTGACGATGAAACACAGAAATTGCAGCCGAATTTAATACAAAAGGCACAATGCCGACTTAAGTACAAGACGACTGACACTCTAACTTTCTATCATTTGAACCTCTCCTGTGAGGCCAGTTTTAGATTCCGATGCTTCACTTCATGTTTACTGTATCTCTTGGACCTTCTTATTGACGATGAAACGCAGAAATTGCATCCGAATTTAATACAAAAGGCACAATACCGACAAGTACAAAAGGAGTGACACTCTAACTTTCTATGAATTGACCTCTCCTGTGAGTCCAGTTTTAGATTCCGATGCTTCACTTCAGGTTTACTGTATCCCATGGACCTTCTTATTGACAATGAAATACAGAAATTGCATCCGATTTTAATACAAAAGGCACAATGCCGACTTAAGTACAAGAGGACTGACACTCTCACCTACTATGATTTGAACCTCTCCTGTTGGTCCAGTTTTAGATTCCGATTCTTCAGGTTTACTGTATACCTTGCACCTTCTTATTGACGATGAAACACAGAAATTGCAGCCGAATTTAATACAAAAGGCACAATGCCGACTTAAGTACAAGACGACTGACATTCTAACTTTCTATGATTTGAACCTCTCCTGTTAGGCCAGTTTAAATTCCGATGCTTCACATCATGTTTACTGTATCTCTTGGACCTTCTTATTGACGATGAAACGCAGAAATTGCATCCGAATTTAATACAAAAGGCACAATACCGACAAGTACAAAAGGAGTGACACTCTAACTTTCTATGAATTGACCTCTCCTGTGAGGCCAGTTTTAGATTCCAATGCTTCACTTCAGGTTTACTGTATCCCTTGGACCTTCTTATTGACGATGAAACACAGAGTTTGCATCCGAAATTAATACAAAAGTCACAATGGCGACTTAAGGACAAGAGGAGTGACACTCTAACTTTCTATGATTTGACCTCTCCTGTGAGCCCAGTTTTAGATTCCGATGCTTCACTTCAGGTTTACTGTATCCCTTGGACCTTCTTATTGACGATGAAACACAGGAATTGCATCCGAATTTAATACAAATGGCACAATGCCGACTTAAGTACAAGAGGACTGACACTCACACTTTCTATGGTTTGAACCTTTCCTGTGAGTCCAGTTTTAGATTCAGATGCTTCACTTCAGGTTTACTGTATCTCTTGGACCTTCTTATTGACGATGAAACACAGAAATTGCATCGGAAATTAATACAAATGGCATAATGCCGACTTAATTACAAGATGACTGACACTCTCACTGTATATGATATGAACCTCTCCTGTGAGTCCAGTTTTAGATTCCAAAGCTTCACTTCAGGTTTACTGTATACCTTGCACCTTCTTATTGACGATGAAACAAAGAAATTGCATCGGAATGAAATTCAAAAGCACAATGCCGACTTAAGTACAAGAGGACTGACACTCTAACTCTCTATGATTGGAACCTCTCCTGTGAGTCCACATTTATATTCCGATGCTTCACTACAGGTTTACTGTATCCCTTGGACCTTTTTATTGACGATGAAACACAGGAATTGCATCCGAATTTAATACAAAAGGCACAATGCCGATTTAAGTACAAGAGCACTGACACTTTCACTTTCTATAATTTGAACCTCTGCTGTGAGTTCAGTTTTAGATTCCGATGCTTCACTTCAGGTTTACTGTATACCTTGCACCTTCTTATTGCCGATGAAACACAGAGTTTGCATCTGAATTTAATACAAAAGGCACAATGCCGACTTAAGTACAAGAGGACTGACACTCTACCTTTCTATGATTTGAACCTCTCCTGTGAGTCCAGTTTTAGATTCCGATGCTTCACTTCAGGTTTAGTGTATACCTTGCACCTTCTTATTGACGATGAAACACAGAAATTGCACCGGAATTAAATTCAAAAGGCACAATGCCGACTTAAGTACAAGACGACTGACACTCTAACTTTCTATCATTTGAACCTCTCCTGTGAGGCCAGTTTTAGATTCCGATGCTTCACTTCATGTTTACTGTATCTCTTGGACCTTCTTATTGACGATGAAACGCAGAAATTGCATCCGAATTTAATACAAAAGGCACAATACCGACTTAAGTTCAAAAGGAGTGACACTCTAACTTTCTATGATTTGACCTCTCCAGTGAGTCCAGTTTTAGATTCCGATGCTTCACTTCAGGTTTACTGTATCTCTTGGACCTTCTTATTGACGATGAAACACAGAAATTGCATCCGAACTTAATACAAATGGCATAATGCCGACTTAATTACAAGATGACTGACACTCTCACTGTCTATGATTTGAACCTATCCTGTGAGTCCAGTTTTAGATTCCGATGCTTCACGTCAGGTTTACTGTATCCCTTGGACCTTCTTATTGACGATGAAACACAGAGTTTGCTTCCGAATTTAATACAAAAGGCACAATACCGACTCAAGTACAAGAGGAGTGACACTCTAACTTTCTATGATTTGACCTCTCCTGTGAGTCCAGTTTTAGATTCCGATGCTTCACTTCAGGTTTACTGTATCCCTTGGACCTACTTATTGACGATGAAACACAGGAATTGCATCCGAATTTAATACAAATGGCACAATGCCGACTTAAGTACAAGAGGACTGACACTCACACTTTCTATGGTTTGAACCTTTCCTGTGAGTCCAGTTTTAGATTCAGATGCTTCACTTCAGGTTTACTGTATCTCTTGGACCTTCTTATTGACGATGAAACACAGAGTTTGCATCTGAATTTAATACAAAAGGCACAATGCCGACTTAAGTACAAGAGGACTGACATTCTAGCTTTCTATGATTTGAACGTCTCCTGTGAGTCCAGTTTTGGATTCCGATGCTTCACTTCAGGTTTACTGTATGCCTTGGTCCGTCTTATTGACGATGAAACACAGAAATTGCATCCGAATTTAATACAAAAATCACAATGGCGACTTAAGTGCAAGAGGACTGACACTCTCACTCCCTATGATTTGAACCTCTCCTGTGAGTCCAGTTTTAGATTCCGATGCTTCACTTCAGGTTTACTGTATACCTTGCACCTTCTTATTGACGATGAAACACAGAAATTGCACCGGAATTAAATTCAAAAAGCACAATGCCGACTTAAGTACAAGACGACTGATACTCTAACTTTCTGTGGTTTGAAACTCTCCTGTTACGCCAGTTTTAGTTTCCGATGCTTCACTTCATGTTTACTGTATCTCTTGTACCTTCTTATTGACGATGAAACGCAGAAATTGCATCCGAATTTAATACAAATGGCACAATGCCAACTTAAGTACAAGAGGACTGACACTCTCACTTTCTATGATTTGAACCTCTCCTGTTGGTCCAGTTTTAGATTCCGATTCTTCAGGTTTACTGTATACCTTGCACCTTCTTGTTGACGATGAAACACAGAAATTGCATCCGAATTTAATACAAAAGGCATGATGCCGTCTTAAGTACAAGAGGACTGACATTCTAACTTTCTATGATTTGAACCTCTCCTGCGAGCCCAGTTTTAGATTCCGATGCTTCACTTCAGGTTTACTGTATCCCTTGGACCTTCTTATTGACGATGAAACACAGAGTTTGCATCCGAAATTAATACAAAAGTCACAATGGCGACTTAAGGACAAGAGGAGTGACACTATAACTTTCTATGATTTGACCTCTCCTGTGAGTCCAGTTTTAGATTCCGATGCTTCACTTCCGGTTTACTGTATCCCTTGGACCTTCTTATTGACGATGAAACACAGGAATTGCATCCGAATTTAATACAAATGGCACAATGCCGACTTAAGTACAAGAGGACTGACACTCACACTTTCTATGGTTTGAACCTTTCCTGTGAGTCTAGTTTTAGATTCAGATGCTTCACTTCAGGTTTACTGTATCTCTTGGACTATCTTATTGACGATGAAACACAGAAATTGCATCGGAATTTTATACAAATGGCATAATGCCGACTTAATTACAAGGTGACTGACACTCTCACTTTCTATGATTTGAACCTATCCTGTGAGTCCAGTTTTAGATTCCGATGTTTCACTTAAGGTTCACTGTATCCCTTGGACCTTCTTATTGACGATGAAACACAGAAATTGCATCCAAATTTAATACAAAAGGCACAATACCGACTTAAGTACAAGCGGAGTGACACTCTAACTTTCTATGATATGAACCTCTCCTGTGAGTCCAGTTTTAGATTCCGATGCTTCACTTCCGGTTTACTGTATCGCTTGCTCCTTCTTGTTGACGATGAAAGACAGAAATTGCATCCGAATTTAATACAAAAGGCACAATGGCGACTTAAGTACAAGTGGACTGACACTCTCACATTCTATGATTTGAACCTATCCTGTGAGTCCAGTTTTAGATTCCGATGCTTCACTTCAGGTTTACTGTATACCTTGCACCTTCGTATTGACGATGAAATACAGAAATTGCATCGGAATTAAATTCAAAAGGCACAATGCCGACATAAGTACAAGAGGACTGACACTCTAACTCTCTATGATTGGAACCTCTCCTGTGAGTCCACATTTATATTCCGATGCTTCACTACAGGTTTACTGTATCCCTTGGACCTTTTTATTGACGATGAAACACAGAAATTGCATCCGAATTTAATACAAAAGGCACAATACCGACTTAAGTACAAGAGGACTGACACTCTCACTTTCTATAATTTGAACATCTCCTGTGAGTCCAGTTTTAGATTCCGATGCTTCACTTCATGTTTACTGTATCCCTTGAGACCTTCTTATCGGCGATGAAACAAAGAAATTGCATCCGTATTTAATACAAATGGACATTGCCGACTTAAGTACAAGAGCACTGACACTTACACTTTCTATGCTTTGAACCTCTCCTGTGAGTTCAGTTTTAGTATCCGATGCTTCACTTCAGGTTTACTGTATACCTTGCACCTTCTTATTGACGATGAAACACAGAGTTTGCATCTGAATTTAATACAAAAGGCACAATGCCGACTTAAGTACAAGAGGACTGACAATCTACCTTTCTATGATTTGACCCTCTCCTGTGAGTCCAGTTTTAGATTCCGATGCTTCACTTCAGGTTTACTGTATCCCTTGGACCGTCTTATTGACGATGAAACACAGAAATTGCATCCGAATTTAATACAAAAGTCACAATGGCGACTTAAGTGCAAGAGGACTGACACTCTCACTTCCTATGATTTGACCTCTCCAGTGAGTCCAGTTTTAGATTCCGATGCTTCACTTAAGGTTTACTGTATCCCTTGGACCTTCTTATTGACGATGAAACACAGAAATTGCATCCGATATTAATACAAATGGCACAATGCCGACTTAAGTACAAGAGGACTGACACTCACACTTTCTATGGTTTGAACCTTTCCTGTGAGTCCAGTTTTAGATTCAGATGCTTCACTTCAGGTTTACTGTAATACTTGGACCTTCTTATTGACGTTGAAACACAGAAATTGCATCCGAATTTAATACAAATGGCATAATGCCGACTTAATTGCAAGATGGCTGACACTCTCACTTTCTATGATTTGAACCTATCCTGTGAGTCCAGTTTTAGATTCCGATGTTTCACTTAAGGTTTCCTGTATACCTTGCACCTTCTTATTGACGACGAAACACAGAGTTTGCATCTGAATTTAATACAAAAGGCACATTGCCGACTTAAGTACAAGAGGACTGACAATCTACCTTTCTATGATTTGACCCTCTCCTGTGAGTCCAGTTTTAGATTCCGATGCTTCACTTCAGGTTTACTGTATCCCTTGGACCTTCTTATTGACGATGAAACACAGAAATTGCATCCGAATTTAATACAAAATGCACAATGCCGTCTTAAGTAAAAGAGGACTGACACTCTAATATTCTAAGATTTGAACCTGTCCTGTGAGTCCAGTTTTAGATTCCGATGCTTCACATAAGGCTTACTGTATCCCTTGGACCTTCTTATTGACGATGAAACACAGAGTTTGCATCCGAATTTAATACAAAAGGCACAATACCGACTCAAGTACTAGAGGAGTGACACTCTAACTTTCTATGATTTGACCTCTCCTGTGAGTCCAGTTTTAGATTCCGATGCTTCACTTCAGGTTTACTGTATCCCTTGGACCTTCGTATTGACGATGAAACACAGAAATTGCATCCGAATTTAATACAAAAGGCACAATGCCTACTTAAGTACAAGAGGACTGACACTCTCACTTTCTATAATTTGAACATCTCCTCTGGGTCCAGTTTTAGATTCCGATGCTTCACTTCATGTTTACTGTATCCCTTGAGACCTTCTTATCGGCGATCAAAATCAGAAATTGCATCCGCATTTAATACAAATGGCACATTGCCGACTTAAGTACAAGAGCACTGACACTCTAACATTCTATGATTTGAACCACTCCTGTGAGTCCAGTTTTAGATTCCGATGCTTCACTTCAGGTTTACTGTATCGCTTGGTCCTTCTTGTTGACGATGAAAGACAGAAATTGCATCCGAATTTAATACAAAAGGCACAATGGCGACTTAAGTACAAGTGGACTGACACTCTCACATTCTATGATTTGAACATCTCCTGTGAGTCCAGTTTTAGATTCCGATGTTTCACTTCAGGTTTACTGTATCCCTTGGACCGTCTTATTGACGATGAAACACAGAAATTGCATCCGAATTTAATACAAAAATCACAATGGCGACTTAAGTGCAAGAGGACTGACACTCTCACTCCCTATGATTTGAACCTCTCCTGTGAGTCCAGTTTTAGATTCCGATGCTTCACTTCAGGTTTAGTGTAAACCTTGCACCTTCTTATTGACGATGAAACACAGAAATTGCACCGGAATTAAATCCAAAAGGCACAATGCCGACATAAGTACAAGACGACTGAGACTCTAACTTTCTATGATTTGAACCTCTCCTGTGAGGCCAGTTTTAGATTCCGATGCTTCACTTCATGTTTACTGTATCTCTTGGACCTTCTTATTGACGATGAAACGCAGAAATTGCATCCGAATTTAATACAAAAGGCACAATACCGACTTAAGTACAAAAGGAGTGACACTCTAACTTTCTATGATTTGACCTCTCCAGTGAGTCCAGTTTTAGATTCCGATGCTTCACTTCAGGTTTACTCTAACCCTTGGACCTTCTTATTGACGATGAAACACAGAAATTGCATCCGAATTTAATACAAATGGCACAATGCCGACTTAAGTACAAGAGGACTGACACTCACACTTTCTATGGTTTGAACCTTTCCTGTGAGTCCAGTTTTAGATTCAGATGCTTCACTTCAGGTTTACTGTATCTCTTGGACCTTCTTATTGACGATGAAACACAGAAATTGCATCCGAATTTAATACAAATGGCATAATGCCGACTTAATTACAAGATGACTGACACTCTCACTGTCTATGATTTGAACCTATCCTGTGAGTCCAGTTTTAGATTCCGATGCTTCACGTCAGGTTTACTCTATCCCTTGGACCTTCTTATTGACGATGAAACACAGAGTTTGCTTCCGAATTTAATACAAAAGGCACAATACCGACTCAAGTACAAGAGGAGTGACACTCTAACTTTCTATGATTTGACCTCTCCTGTGAGTCCAGTTTTAGATTCCGATGCATCACTTCAGGTTTACTGTATCCCTTGGACCTTCTTATTGACGATGAAACACAGGAATTGCATCCGAATTTAATACAAAAATCACAATGGCGACATAAGTGCAAGAGGACTGACACTCTCACTCCCTATGATTTGAACCTCTCCTGTGAGTCCAGTTTTAGATTCCGATGCTTCACTTCAGGTTTACTGTATACCTTGCACCTTCTTATTGACGATGAAACACAGAAATTGCACCGGAATTAAATTCAAAAGGCACAATGCCGACTTAAGTACAAGACGACTGATACTCTAACTTTCTATGATTTGAACCTCTCCTGTTAGGCCAGTTTAAATTCCGATGCTTCACTTCATGTTTACTGTATCTCTTGGACCTTCTTATTGACGATGAAACGCAGAAATTGCATCCGAATTTAATACAAAAGGCACAATACAGACAAGTACAAAAGGAGTGACACTCTAACTATCTATGATTTGACCTCTCCTGTGAGTCCAGTTTTAGATTCCGATGCTTCACTTCAGGTTTACTGTATCCCATGGACCTTCTTATTGACGATGAAACACAGAAATTGCATCCGAATTTAATACAAATGGCACAATGCCGACTTAAGTACAAGAGGACTGACACTCTCACCTTCTATGATTTGAACCTCTCCTTTTGGTCCAGTTTTAGATTCCGATTCTTCAGGTTTACAGTATACCTTGCACCTTCTTATTGACGATGAAACACAGAGTTTGCATCCGAAATTAATACAAAAGTCACAATGGCGACTTAAGGACAAGAGGAGTGACACTCTAACTTTCTATGATTTGACCTCTCCTGTGAGTCCAGTTTTAGATTCCGATGCTTCACTTCAGGTTTACTGTATCTCTTGGACCTTCTTATTGACGATGAAACACAGGAATTGCATCCGAATTTAATACAAATGGCACAATGCAGACTTAAGTACAAGAGGACTGACACTCACACTTTCTATGGTTTGAACCTTTCCTGTGAGTCCAGTTTTAGATTCAGATGCTTCTCTTCAGGTTTACTGTATCTCTTGGACCTTCTTATTCACGATGAAACACAGAAATTGCATCGGAATTTAATACAAAAGGCACAATGCCGACTTAAGTACAAGACGACTGACATTCTAACTTTCTATGATTTGAACCTCTCCTGTGAGCCCACTTTTAGATTCCGATGCTTCACTTCAGGTTTAGTGTATACCTTGCACCTTCTTATTGACGATGAAACACAGAAATTGCACCGGAATTAAATTCAAAAGGCACAATGCCGACTTAAGTACAAGACGACTGACACTCTAACTTTCTATCATTTGAACCTCTCCTGTGAGGCCAGTTTTAGATTCCGATGCTTCACTTCAGGTTTACAGTATACCTTGCACCTTCTTATTGACGATGAAACACAGAGTTTGCATCCGAAATTAATACAAAAGTCACAATGGCGATTTAAGTACAAGAGGACTGACACTCTAACTCTCTATGATTGGAACCTCTCCTGTGAGAGCACATTTATATTCCGATGCTTCACTACAGGTTTACTGTATCCCTTTGACCTTTTTATTGACGATGAAACACAGGAATTGCATCCGAATTTAATACAAAAGGCACAATGCCGACTTAAGTACAAGAGGACTGACACTCACACTTTCTATTGTTTGAACCTTTCCTGTGAGTACATTTTTAGATTCAGATGCTTCACTTCAGGTTTACTGTATCACTTGAGACCTTCTTATCGGCGATGAAACACAGAAATGGCATCCGCATTTTATACAAATTCCACATTGCCAACTTAAGTACACGAGCACTGACACTTTCACTTTCTATAATTTGAACCTCTCCTGTGAGATCAGTTTTAGATTCCGATGCTTCACTTCAGGTTTACTGTATACCTTGCACCTTCTTATTGACGATGAAACACAGAGCTTGCATCTGAATTTAATACAAAAGGCACAATGCCTACTTAAGTACAAGAGGACTGACACTCTACCTTTCTATGATTTGAACCTCTCCTGTGAGTCCAGTTTTAGATTCCGATGCTTCACTTCAGGTTTACTGTATCCCTTGGACCGTCTTATTGACGATGAAACACAGAAATTGCATCCGAATTTAATACAAAAATCACAATGGCGACTTAAGTGCAAGAGGACTGACACTCTCACTCCCTATGATTTGAACCTCTCCTGTGAGTCCAGTTTTAGATTCCGATGCTTCACTTCAGGTTTAGTGTATACCTTGCACCTTCTTATTGACGATGAAACACAGAAATTGCACCGGAATTAAATTCAAAAGGCACAATGCCGACTTAAGTACAAGACGACTGACACTCTAACTTTCTATCATTTGAACCTCTCCTGTGAGGCCAGTTTTAGATTCCGATGCTTCACTTCATGTTTACTGTATCTCTTGGACCTTCTTATTGACGATGAAACGGTGAAATTGCAACCGAATTTAATACAAAAGGCACAATACCGACAAGTACAAAAGGAGTGACACTCTAACTTTCTATGATTTGACCTCTCCTGTGAGTCCAGTTTTAGATTCCGATGCTTCACTTCAGGTTTACTGTATCCCATGGACCTTCTTATTGACGATGAAACACAGAAATTGCATCCGAATTTAATACAAATGGCACAATGCCGACTTAAGTACAAGAGGACTGACACTCTCACCTTCTATGATTTGGACCTCTCCTGTTGGTCCAGTTTTAGATTCCGATTCTTCAGGTTTACTGTATACCTTGCACCTTCTTATTGACGATGAAACACAGAAATTGCAGCCGAATTTAATACAAAAGGCACAATGCCGACTTAAGTACAACACTACTGACATTCAAACTTTCTATGATTTGAACCTCTCTCGTGAGCCCAGTTTTAGATTCCGATGCATCACTTCAGGTTTACTGTATCCCTTGGACCTTCTTATTGACGATGAAACACAGGAATTGCATCCGAATTTAATACAAATGGCACAATGCCGACTTAAGTACAAGAGGACTGACACTCACACTTTCTATGGTTTGAACCTTTCCTGTGAGTCCAGTTTTAGATTCAGATGCTTCACTTCAGGTTTACTGTATCTCTTGGACCTTCTTATTGACGATGAAACACAGAAATTGCATCGGAAATTAATACAAATGGCATAATGCCGACTTAATTACAAGATGACTGACACTCTCACTGTATATGATTTGAACCTATCCTGTGAGTCCAGTTTTAGATTTCGATGTTTCACTTAAGGTTTACTGTATCCCTTGGACCTTCTTATTGACGATGAAACACAGAAATTGCATCCGAATTTAGTACAAAAGGCACAATACCGACTTAAGTACAAGCGGAGTGACACTCTATTTTTCTATGATATGAAACTCTCCTGTGAGTCCAGTTTTAGATTCCGATGCTTCACTTCACGTTTACTGTATACCTTGCACCTTCTTATTGACGATGAAACAAAGAAATTGCATCGGAATGAAATTCAAAAGGCACAATGCCGACTTAAGTACAAGAGGACTGACACTCTAACTCTCTATGATTGGAACCTCTCCTGTGAGTCCACATTTATATTCCGATACTTCACTACAGGTTTACTGTATCCCTTGGACCTTTTTATTGACGATGAAACACAGGAATTGCATCCGAATTTAATACAAAAGGCACAATTCCGACTTAAGTACAAGAGGACTGACACTCACACTTTCTATAGTTTGAAACTTTCCTGTGAGTCCATTTTTAGATTCAGATGCTTCACTTCAGGTTTACTGTATCCCTTGAGACCTTCTTATCGGCGATGAAACACAGAAATTGCATCCGAATTTAATACAAATGGCATAATGCCGACTTAATTACAAGATGACTGACACTCTCACTGTCTATGATTTGAACCTATCCTGTGAGTCCAGTTTTAGATTCCGATGCTTCACGTCAGGTTTACTGTATCCCTTGGACCTTCTTATTGACGATGAAACACAGAGTTTGCTTCCGAATTTAATACAAAAGGCACAATACCGACTTAAGTACAAGGGGAGTGACACTCTAACTTTCTATGATTTGACCTCTCCTGTGAGTCCAGTTTTAGATTCCGATGCTTCACTTCAGGTTTACTGTATCCCTTGGACCTTCTTATTAACGATGAAACACAGGAATTGCATCCGAACTTAATACAAATGGCACAATGCCGACTTAAGTACAAGTGGACTGACACTCACACTTTCTATGGTTTGAACCTTTCCTGTGAGTCCAGTTTTAGATTCAGATGCTTCACTTCAGGTTTACTGTATCTCTTGGACCTTCTTATTGACGATGAAACACAGAGTTTGCATCTGAATTTAATACAAAAGGCACAATGCCGACTTAAGTACAAGAGGACTGACACTCTAGCTTTCTATGATTTGAACGTCTCCTGTGAGTCCAGTTTTAGAATCCGATGCTTCACTTCAGGTTTACTGTATGCCTTGGTCCGTCTTATTGATGATGAAACACAGAAATTGCATCCGAATTTAATACAAAAATCACAATGGCGACTTAAGTGCAAGAGGACTGACACTCTCACTCCCTATGATTTGAACCTCTCCTGTGAGTCCAGTTTTAGATTCCGATGCTTCACTTCTGGTTTACTGTATACCTTGCACCTTCTTATTGACGATGAAACACAGAAATTGCACCGGAATTAAATTCAAAAAGCACAATGCCGACTTAAGTACAAGACGACTGATACTCTAACTTTCTATGGTTTGAAACTCTCCTGTTAGGCCAGTTTTAGTTTCCGATGCTTCACTTCATGTTTACTGTATCTCTTGCACCTTCTTATTGACGATGAAACGCAGAAATTGCATCCGAATTTAATACAAAAGGCACAATACCGACAAGTACAAAAGGAGTGACACTCTAACTTTCTATGATTTGACCTCTCCTGTGAGTCCAGTATTAGATTCCGATGCTTCACTTCAGGCTTACTGTATCTCATGGACCTTCTTATTGACGATGAAACACAGACATTGCATCCGAATTTAATACAAATGGCTCAATGCCGACTTAGGTACAAGAGGACTGACACTCTAACTTTCTATGATTTGAACCTCTCCTGTTGGTCCAGTTTTAGATTCCGATTCTTCAGGTTTACTGTATACCTTGCACCTTCTGGTTGACGATGAAACACAGAAATTGCATCCGAATTTAATACAAAAGGCATGATGCCGTCTTAAGTACAAGAGGAATGACATTCTAACTTTCTATGATTTGAACCTCCCCTGCGAGCCCAGTTTTAGATTCCGATGCTTCACTTCAGGTTTACTGTATCCCTTGGACCTTCTTATTGACGATAAAACACAGAGTTTGCATCCGAAATTAATACAAAAGTCACAATGGCGACTTAAGGACAAGAGGAGTGACACTATAACTTTCTATGATTTGACCTCTTCTGTGAGTCCAGTTTTAGATTCCGATGCTTCACTTCCGGTTTACTGTATCCCTTGGACCTTCTTATTGACGATGAAACACAGGAATTGCATCCGAATTTAATACAAATGGCACAATGCCGACTTAAGTACAAGAGGACTGACACTCACACTTTCTATGGTTTGAACCTTTCCTGTGTGTCCAGTTTTAGATTCAGATGCTTCACTTCAGGTTTACTGTATCCCTTGGTTCTTCTTATTGACGATGAAACACAGAAATTGCATCGGAATTTTATACAAATGGCATAATGCCGACTTAATTACAAGATGACTGACACTCTCACTTTCTATGATTTGAACCTATCCTGTGAGTCCAGTTTTAGATTCCGATGTTTCACTTAAGGTTCACTGTATCCCTTGGACCTTCTTATTGACGATGAAACACAGAAATTGCATCCGAATTTAATACAAAAGGCACAATACCGACTTAAGTACAAGCGGAGTGACACTCTAACTTTCTATGATATGAACCTCTCCTGTGAGTCCAGTTTTAGATTCCGATGCTTCACTTCCGGTTGACTGTATCGCTTGCTCCTTCTTGTTGACGATGAAAGACAGAAATTGCATCCGAATTTAATACAAAAGGCTCAATGGCGACTTAAGTACAAGTGGACTGACACTCTCACATTCTATGATTTGAACCTCTCCTGTGAGTCCAGTTTTAGATTCCGATGCTTCACTTCAGGTTTACTGTATACCTTGCACCTTCTTATTGACGATGGAATACAGAAATTGCATCGGAATTAAATTCAAAATGCACAATGCAGACTTAAGTACAAGAGGACTGACACTCTAACTCTCTATGATTGGAACCTCTCCTGTGAGTCCACATTTATATTCCGATGATTCACTACAGGTTTACTGTATCCCTTGGACCTTTTTATTGACGATGAAACACAGAAATTGCATCCGAATTTAATACAAAAGGCACAATGCCTACTTAAGTACAAGAGGACTGACACTCTCACTTTCTATAATTTGAACATCTCCTGTGAGTCCAGTTGTAGATTCCGATGCTTCACTTCATGTTTACTGTATCCCTTGAGACCTTCTTATCGGCGATCAAAATCAGAAATGGCATCCGCATTTAATACAAATGGCACATTGCCGACTTAAGTACAAGAGCACTGACACTTACACTTTCTATGCTTTGAACCTCACCTGTGAGTTCAGTTTTAGCTTCCGATGCTTCACTTCAGGTTTACTGTATACCTTGCACCTTCTTATTGACGATGAAACACAGAAATTGCACCGGAATTACATTCAAAAGGCACAATGCCGACTTAAGTACAAGACGACTGATACTCTAACTTTCTTTGATTTGAAACTCTCCTGTTAGGCCAGTTTTAGATTCCGATGCTTCACTTCATGTTTATTGTATCTCTTGGACCTTTTATTGACCATGAAACGCAGAAATTGCATCCGAATTTAATAGAAAAGGCACAATACCGACAAGTACAAAAGGAGTGACACTCTAACTTTCTATGATTTGACCTCTCCTGTGAGTCCAGTTTAACATTCCGATGCTTCACTGCAGGTTTACTGTATCCCATGGACCTTCTTATTGACGATGAATCACAGAAATTGCATCCGAATTTAATACAAATGGCACAATGCCGACTTAAGTACAAGAGGACTGACACTCTCACTTTCTTTGATTTGAACCTCTCCTGTTGGTCCAGTTTTAGATTCCGATTCTTCAGGTTTACTGTATACCTTGCACCTTCTTGTTGACGATGAAACACAGAAATTGCATCCGAATTTAATACAAAAGGCACAATGCCGACTTAAGTACAAGAGGACTGACATTCTAACTTCCTATGATTTGAACCTCTCCTGTGAGCCCAGTTTTAGATTCCGATGCTTCACTTCAGGTTTAGTGTACCCCTTGGACCTTCTTATTGACGATGAAACACAGAGTTTGCATCCGAAATTAATACAAAAGTCACAATGGCGACTTAACGACAAGAGGAGTGACATTATAACTTTCTATGATTTGACCTCTCCTGTGAGTCCAGTTTTAGATTCCGATGCTTCACTTCCGGTTTACTGTATCCCTAGGACTTTCTTATTGACGATGAAACACAGGAATTGCATCCGAATTTAATACAAATGGCACAATGCCGACTTAAGTACAAGAGGACTGACACTCAAACTTTCTATGGTTTGAACCTTTCCTGTGCGTCCAGTTTTAGATTCAGATGCTTCACTTCAGGTTTACTGTATCTCTTGGACTATCTTATTGACGATGAAACACAGAAATTGCATCGGAATTTAATACAAACGGCATAATGCCGACTTAATTACAAGATGACTGACACTCTCACTTTCTATGATTTGAACCTATCCTGTGAGTCCAGTTTTAGATTCCGATGTTTCACTTAAGGTTCACTGTATCCCTTGGACCTTCTTATTGACGATGAAACACAGAAATTGCATCCGAATTTAATACAAAAGGCACAATACCGACTTAAGTACAAGCGGAGTGACACTCTAACTTTCTATGATATGAACCTCTCCTGTGAGTCCAGTTTTAGATTCCGATGCATCACTTCAGGTTTACTGTATCGCTTGCTCCTTCTTGTTGACGATGAAAGACAGAAATTGCATCCGAATTTAGTACAAAAGGCACAATGGCGACTTAAGTACAAGTGGACTGACACTCTCACATTCTATGATTTGAACCTCTCTTGTGAGTCAAGTTTTAGATTCCGATGCTTCACTTCAGGTTTACTGTATACCTTGCACCTCTTTATTGACGATGAAACACAGAAATTGCATCGGAATTAAATTCAAAAGGCACAATGCCGACTTAAGTACAAGAGGACTGACACTCTTACTTTCTATGATTTTAACCTCTCCTGTGAGTCCAGTTTTAGATTCCGATGCCTCACTTCAGGTTTACTGTATCCCTTGGACCTTCTTATTGACGATGAAACACAGAAATTGCAACCGAATTTAATACAAATGGCACAATGCCGACTTAAGTACAAGAGGACTGACACTCTCACTTTCTATGATTTGAACCTCTCCTGTGAGTCCAGTTTTAGATTCCGATGCTTCACTTCATGTTTACTGTATCCCTTGAGACCTTTTTATCGTCGATGAAACACACAAATTGCATCCGCATTTAATACAAATGACACATTGCCGACTTAAGTACAAGAGCACTGACACTCTCACTTTCTATGATTTGAACCTCTCCTGTGAGTTCAGTTTTAGATTCCGATGCTTCACTTCAGGTTTACTGTATACCTTGCACCTACATATTGACGATGGAACACAGAAATTGCATCCGAATTTAAAACAAAAGGCACAATGCCGACTTAAGTACAAGAGGACTGACATTCTAACTTTCTATGATTTGAACCTCTCCTGTGAGCCCAGGTTTAGATTCCGATGCTTCACTTCAGGTTTACTGTATCCCTTGGACCTTCTTATTGACGATGAAACACAGAGTTTGCATCCGAATTTAATACAAAAGGCACAATACCGACTCAAGTACTAGAGGAGTGACACTCTAACTTTCTATGATTTGACCTCTCCTGTGAGTCCAGTTTTAGATTCCGATGCTTCACTTCAGGTTTACTGTATCCCTTGGACCTTCTTATTGACGATGAAACACAGAAATTGCATCCGAATTTAATACAAATGGCACAATGCCGACTTAAGTACAAGAGGAGTAACACTCACACTTTCTATGATTTGAACCTTTCCTGTGAGTCCAGTTTTAGATTCAGATGCTTCACTTCAGGTTTACTGTATCTCTTGGACCTTCTTATTGACGATAAAACACAGAAATTGCATCCGAATTTAATACAAATGGCATAATGCCGACTTGATTACAAGATGACTGACACTCTCACTTTCTATGATTTGAACCTATCCCGTGAGTCCAGTTTTAGATTCAGATGTTTCACTTAAGGTTTACTGTATCCCTTGGACCTTCTTGTTGACGATGAAACACAGAAATTGCATCCGAATTTATTACAAAAGGCACAATACCGACTTAAGTACAAGCGGAGTGACACTCTAACTTTCTATGATTTGTACCTCCCTGTGAGTCCAGTTTTAGATTCCGATGCTTCACTTCAGGTTTACTGTATCCCTTGGACCTTCTTATTGACGATGAAACACAGACATTGCATCGGAATTAAATTCAAAAGGCACAATGCCGACTTAAGTACACGAGGACTGACACTCAAACTTTCTATGGTTGGAACCTCTCCTGTGAGTCCAGATTTATATTCCGATGCTTCACTACAGGTTTACTGTATCCCTTGGACCTTTTTATTGACGATGAAACACAGAAATTGCATCCGAATTTAATAGAAAATGCACAATGCCGACTTAAGTACAAGAGGACTGACACTCTCACTTTCTATAATTTGAACATCTCCTGTGAAAAAAGTTTTAGATTCCGATGCTTCATTTCAGGTTTACTGTATACCTTGCTCCCTCTTATTGACGATGAAACACAGAAATTGCATCCGAATTTAATACAAAATGCACAATGCCGTCTTAAGTAAAAGAGGACTGACACTCTAATATTCTATGATCTGAACCTCTCCTGTGATTCCAGTTGTAGATTCCGATGCTTCACATAAGGTTTACTGTATCCCTTGGACGTTCTTATTGACGATGGAACACAGAAATTGCATCCGAATTTAATACAAATGGCACATTGCCGACTTAAGTACAAGAATACTGACACTCTCACTTTCGATGATTTGAATCTCTCCTGTGAGTCCACTTTTAAATTACGATGCTTCACTTCAGGTATACTGTATACCTTGCACCTTCTTATTGACGATGAAACACAGATATTGCATCGGAATTTAATTCAAAAGGCACAATTCCCACTTAAGTACAAGAGGACTGACACTCTAACTTTCTATGATTGGAACCTCTCCTGTGAGTCCAGTTTTAGATTCCGATGCTTCACTTCACGTTTACTGTATCCCTTGGACCTTCTTATTGGCGATGAAACACAAAAATTGCATAGGCATTTATTACAAATGGCACAATGCCGAATTAAGTACAAGAGGACTGACACTCTCACTTTCTATGATTTGAACCTCTCCTGTGAGTTCAGTTTTAGATTCCCATGCTTCACTTCACGTTTACTGTATACCTTGCACCTTCTTATTGACGAAGAAACACAGAGTTTGCATCCGAATGTAATACAATAGGCACAATGCCGACTTAAGTACAAGAGAACTGACACTCTAACTTTCTATGATTTGAACCTCTCCTGTGAGTCCAGTTTAAGTTTCCGATGGTTCACTTTAGGTTTACTGCATTCCTTGGACCTTCTTATTGACGATGAAACACAGAAATTGCATCCGAATTTAATACAAAAGGAACAATGCCAACTTAAGAACAAGAGTACTGACACTCTCAGTTTCTATGATTTGAACCTCTCCTGTGAGTCCAGTTTTAGATTCCGATGCTTCACTTCAGGTTTACTGTATACCTTGCACCTTCTTATTGACGATGAAACACAGAAATTGCATCCGAATTTAATACAAGCGGCACAATGCCGACTTAAGTAGAAGAGGACTGACACTCTCACTTTCTATGATTTGAACGTCTACTGTGAGTCTAGTTTTAGATTCCGATGCTTCACTTCAGGTTTACTGTATCCCTTGGTTCTTCTTATTGACGATGAAACACAGAAATTGCATCCGAATTTAATACAAATGGCATAATGACGACTTAATTACAAGATGACTGACACTCTCACTTTCTATTATTTGAACCTCTCCTGTGAGTCCAGTTTTAGATTCCGATGCTTCACTTCAGGTTTACTGTATCCCTTGGACCTTCTTATTGACGATGAAACACAGAAATTGCATCCGAATTTAATACAAATGGCACAATGCCGACTTAATTACAAGATGACTGACACTCTCACTTTCTATGATTTGAACCTATCCCGTGAGTCCAGTTTTAGATTCAGATGTTTCACTTAAGGTTTACTGTATCCCTTGGACCTTCTTGTTGACGATGAAACACAGAAATTGCATCCGAATTTAATACAAAAGGCACAATACCGACTTAAGTACAAGCGGAGTCACACTCTAACTTTCTATGATTTGTACCTCCCTGTGAGTCCAGTTTTAGATTCCGATGCTTCACTTCAGGTTTACTGTATCCCTTGGACCTTCTTATTGACGATGAAACACAGACATTGCATCGGAATTAAATTCAAAAGGCACAATGCCGACTTAAGTACACGAGGACTGACACTCTAAATTTCTATGATTGGAACCTCTCCTGTGAGTCCAGATTTATATTCCGATGCTTCACTACAGGTTTACCGTATCCCTTGGACCTTTTTATTGACGATGAAACACAGAAATTGCATCCGAATTTAATACAAAATGCACAATGCCGACTTAAGTACAAGAGGACTGACACTCTCACTTTCTATAATTTGGACATCTCCTGTGAGTAAAGTTTTAGATTCCGATGCTTCATTTCAGGTTTACTGTATACCTTGCTCCCTCTTATTGACGATGAAACACAGAAATTGCATCCGAATTTAATACAAAATGCACAATGCCGTCTAAGGAAAAGACGACTGACACTCTAATATTCTATGATGTGAAGCTCTCCTGTGAGTCCAGTTTTAGATTCCGATGCTTCACATAAGGTTTACTGTATCCCTTGGACGTTCTTATTGACGATGGAACACAGAAATTGCATCCGAATTTAATACAAATGGCACAATGCCGACTTATGTACAAGTAGACTGACACTCTCACTTTCGATGATTTGAATCTCTCCTGTGAGTCTACTTTTAGATTCCGATGCTACACTTCAGGTATACTGTATACCTTGCACCTTCTTATTGACGATGAAACACAGATATTGCATCGGAATTTAATTCAAAAGGCACAATTCCCACTTAAGTACAAGAGGACTGACACTCTAACTTTGTATGATTGGAACCTCTACTGTGAGTCCAGTTTTAGATTCCGATGCTTCACTTCACGTTTACTGTATCCCTTGGACCTTCTTATTGGCGATGAAACACAAAAATTGCATCCGCATTTAATACAAATGGCACAATGCCGAATTAAGTACAAGAGGACTGACACTCTCACTTTCTATGATTTGAACCTCTCCTGTGAGTTCAGTTTTAGATTCCCATGCTTCACTTCAGGTTTACTGTATACCTTGCACCTTCTTATTGACGATGAAACACAGAGTTTGCATCCGAATGTAATACAATAGGCACAATGCCGACTTAAGTACAAGAGGACTGACACTCTTACTTTCTATGATTTGAACCTCTCCTGTGAGTCCAGTTTAAGTTTCCGATGGTTCACTTTAGGTTTACTGCATCCCTTGGACCTTCTTATTGACGATGAAACACAGAAATTGCATCCGAATTTAATACAAAAGGAACAACGCCAACTTAAGAACAAGAGGACTGACACTCTCACTTTCTATGATTTGAACCTCTCCTGTGAGTCCAGTTTTAGATTCCGATGCTTCACTTCAGGTTTACTGTATACCTTGCACCTTCTTATTGACGATGAAACACAGAAATTGCATCTGAATTTAATACAAACGGCACAATGCCGACTTAAGTACAAGAGAACTGACACTCTCACTTTCTATGATTTGAACGTCTACTGTGAGTCTAGTTTTAGATTCCGATGCTTCACTTCAGGTTTACTGTATCCCTTGGTTCTTCTTATTGACGATGAAACACAGAAATTGCTTCCAAATTTAATACAAATGGCATAATGACGACTTAATTACAAGATGACTGACACTCTCACTTTCTATGATTTGAACCTATCCTGTGAGTCCAGTTTTAGATTCCGATGTTTCACTTAAGGTTCACTGTATCCCTTGGACCTTCTTATTGACGATGAAACACGGAAATTGCATCCGAATTTAACACAAAAGGCACAATACCGACTTAAGTACAACCGGAGTGACACACCAACTTTCTATGATTTGAACCTCTCCTGTGAGTCCAGTTTTAGATTCCGATGCTTAACTTCAGGTTTACTGTATCGCTTGGTCCTTCTTGTTGACGATGAAAGACAGAAATTGCATCCGAATTTAATACAAAAGGCACAATGGCGACTTAAGTGCAAGTGGACAGACACTCTCACATTCTATGATTTGAACCTCTCCTGTGAGTCCAGTTTTAGATTCCGATGCTTCACTTCAGGTTTACTGTATACCTTGCACCTTCTTATTGACGATGAAACACAGAAATTGCATCAGAATTAAATTCAAAAGGCACCTTGCCGACTTAAGTACAAGAGGACAGACACTCTAACTTTCTATGATTGGAACCTCTCCTGTGAGTCAAGATTTATATTCCGATGCTTCACTACAGGTTTACTGTATCCCTTGGACCTTTTTATTGACGATGAAACACAGAAATTGCATCCGAATTTAATACTAAAGGCACAATGCCGACTTAAGTACAAGAGGACTGACACTCTCACTTTCTATAATTTGAACATGCCCTGTGAGTCCAGTTTTAGATTCCTATGCTTCATTTCAGGTTTGCTGTATACCTTGCTCCCTTTTATTGACGATGAAACACAAAAATTGCATCGGAATTAAATTCAAAAGATACAATGCCGACTTAATTACAAGATGACTGACACTCTCACTTTCTATTATTTGATCCTCTCCTGTGAGTCCAGTTTTAGATTCCGATGCTTCACTTCAGGTTTACTGTATCCCTTGGACCTTCTTATTGACGATGAAACACAGAAATTGCATCCGAATTTAATACAAATGGCACAATGCCGACTTAATTACAAGATGACTGACACTCTCATTTTCTATGATTTGAACCTATCCCGTGAGTCCAGTTTTAGATTCAGATGTTTCACTTCAGGTTTACTGTATCCCTTGGACCTTCTTGTTGACGATGAAACACAGAAATTGCATCCGAATTTAATACAAAAGGCACAATACCGACTTAAGTACAAGCGGAGTGACACTCTAACTTTCTATGATTTGTACCTCCCTGTGAGTCCAGTTTTAGATTCCGATGCTTCACTTCAGGTTTACTGTATCCCTTGGACCTTCTTATTGACGATGAAACACAGACATTGCATCGGAATTAAATTCAAAAGGCACAATGCCGACTTAAGTACACGAGGACTGACACTCTAACTTTCTATGATTGGAACCTCTCCTATGAGTCCAGATTTATATTCCGATGCTTCACTACAGGTTTACTGTATCCCTTGGACCTTTTTATTGACGATGAAACACAGAAATTGCATCCGAATTTAATACAAAATGCACAATGCCGACTTAAGTACAAGAGGACTGACACTCTCACTTTCTATAATTTGAACATCTCCTGTGAGTAAAGTTTTAGATTCCGATGCTTCATTTCAGGTTTACTGTATACCTTGCTCCCTCTTATTGACGATGAAACACAGAAATTGCATCCGAATTTAATACAAAATGCACAATGCCGTCTAAGGAAAAGAGGACTGACACTCTAATATTCTATGATGTGAACCTCTCCTGTGAGTCCAGTTTTAGATTCCGATGCTTCACATAAGGTTTACTGTATCCCTTGGACGTTCTTATTGACGATGGAACACAGAAATTGCATCCGAATTTAATACAAATGGCACAATGCCGACATAAGTACAAGAGGACTGACACTCTCACTTTCTATGATTTGAACCTCTCCTGTGAGTTCAGTTTTAGATTCCCATGCTTCACTTCAGGTTTACTGTATACCTTGCACCTTCTTATTGACGATGAAACACAGAGTTTGCATCCGAATGTAATACAATAGGCACAATGCCGACTTAAGTACAAGAGGACTGACTCTCTTACTTTCTATGATTTGAACCTCTCCTGTGAGTCCAGTTTAAGTTTCCGATGGTTCACTTTAGGTTTACTGCATCCCTTCGACCTTCTTATTGACGATGAAACACAGAAATTGCATCCGAATTTAATACAAAAGGTACAATGCCGACTTAAGTACAAGAGGACTGACACTCTAACTTTCTATGAGTTGAACCTCTCCTGTGAGGTCAGATTTAGATTCCGATTCTTCACTTCAGGTTTACTGTACACCTTACACCTTCTTAGTGACGATGAAACTCAGAAAATGCATCGGAATTAAATTCAAAAGGCACAATGCCGTCTTAAGTACAAGAGGACTGACACTCTCAATTTCTATGATTTGAACCTCTCCTGTGATTCCAGTTTTAGATTCCGATGCTTCACTTCAGGTTTACTGTATCCCTCGGACCTTCTAATTGACGCTGAAACACAGAGTTTGCATCCGAATTTAATACAAAAGGTACAATGCCGACTTAAGTACAAGAGGACTGACACTCTAACTTTCTATGAGTTGAACCTCTGCTGTGAGTCCAGTCTTAGATTCCGAAGCTTCACCTCAGGCTTACTGTATCCCTTGGACCTTCTTATTGACGATGAAACACAGAAATTGCATCAGAATTTAATACAAAAATCACAATGGTGACTTAAGTACAAGAGGACTGACACTCTCACATTCTATGATTTGAACATCTCCTGTGAGTCCAGTTGTAGATTCCGATGCTTCACTTCAGGTTTACTGTATCCCTTAGACCTTCTTATTGACGATGAAACACAGAGTTTGCATCCGAAATTAATACAAAAGGCACAATGGCGACTTAAGTACAAGAGGACTGACACTCTCACTTTCTATGATTTGAACATATCCTGTGAGTCTAGTTTTGGATTCCGATGCTTCACTTCAGGTTTACTGTATACTTTGCACCTTCTTATTGACGATGAAACACAGAAATTGCATCCGAATTTAATATAAATGGCACAATGTCGACTTAAGTACAAGAGGACTGACACTCTCACTTTCTATGATTTGAACCTATCCTGTGAGTCTAGTTTTAGATTCCGATGCTTCACTTCAGGTTTATTGTACACCTTGCACTTCTAATTGACGATGAAACTCAGAAAATGCATCGGAATTAAATTCAAAAGGCACAATGCCGTCTTAAGTACAAGAGGACTGACACTCTCACTTTCTATGATTTGAACCTCTCCTGTGACTCCAGTTTTAGATTCCGATGCTTTACTTCAGGTTTACTGTATCCCTTGGACCTTCTTATTGACGATGAAAACAGAAATTGCATCCGAATTTAATACAAATGGCACAATGGCGACTTAAGTACAAGAGGACTGAAACTCTCACTTTCTATCATTTGAACCTCACCTGTGAGTCCAGTTTTAGATTCCGATGCTTCACTTCAGGTTTACTGTATCCCTTGGACCTTCTTATTGACGACGAAACACAGAAATTGCATCCGAATTTAATACAAATGGCACAATGCCGACTTAAGTACAAGAGGACTGACACTCTCACTTTCTATGATTCGAACCTCTCCTGTGAGGTCAGATTTAGATTCCGATGCTTCACTTCCGGTTTACTGTACACCTTACACCTTCTTATTGACGATGAAACTCAGAAAATGCATCGGAATTAAATTCAAAAGGCACAATGCCGTCTTAAGTACAAGAGGACTGACACTCTCAATTTCTATGATTTGAACCTCTCCTGTGATTCCAGTTTTAGATTCCGATGCTTCACTTCAGGTTTACTGTATCCCTCGGACCTTCTAATTGACGATGAAACACAGGTATTGCATCGGAATTAGATTTAAAACGCACAATGCCGACTTAAGTAAAAGAGGACTGACACTCTCACTTTCTATGATTTGAACCTCTCCTGTGAGGTCAGATTTAGATTCCGATGCTTCACTTCAGGTTTACTGTATACGTTGGACCTTCTTATTGACAATGAAACGCAGAAATAGCATCGGAATTAACTTCAAAAGGCACAATGCCGACTTAAGTACAAGAGGACTGACACTCTCACTTCCTATGATTCGAACCTCTCCTGTGAGTCCAGTTTTAGATTCCGAAGCTTCACTTCAGGTTTACTGTATACCTTGCAGCTTCTAATTGACGATGAAACACAGAAATTGCATCGGAATTAAATTCAAAAGGCACAATGCCGAATTAAGTACAAGAGGACTGACACTCTCACATTCTATGATTTGAACCTCTCCTGTGAGTCCAGTTTTACATTCCGATGCTTCACTTCAGGTTTACTGTATCCCTTGGAGCTTCTAATTGACAATGAAACACAGAGTTTGCATCCGAAATTAATACAAAAGGTACAATGCCAACTTAAGTACAAGAGGAATGACACTCTCACATTCTATGATTTGAACCTCTCCTGTGAGTCCAGTTTTACATTCCGCTGCTTCACTTCAACTTTACTGCATCCCTTGGACCTTCTAATTGACAATGAAACACAGAGTTTGCATCCGAAATTAATACAAAAGGTACAATGCCGACTTAAGTACAAGAGAACTGACACTCTCATTTCTATGATTCGAACCTCTCCTGAGAGGTCAGATTTAGATTCCGATGCTTCACTTCAGGTTTACTGTACACCTTGCACCTCCTTATTGACGATGAAACTCAGAAAATGCATCGGAATTAAATTCAAAAGGCACAATGCCGTCTTAAGTACAAGAGGACTGACACTCTCACTTTCTATGATTTGAACCTCTCCTGTGACTCCAGTTTTAGATTCCGATGCTTTACTTCAGGTTTACTGTATCCCTTGGACCTTCTTATTGACGACGAAACACAGAAATTGCATCCGAATTTAATACAAATGGCACAATGCCGATTTAAGTACAAGAGGACTGACACTCTCACTTTCTATGATTCGAACCTCTCCTGTGAGGTCAGATTTAGATTCCGATGCTTCACTTCAGGTTTACTGTACACCTTACACCGTCTTATTGACGATGAAACACAGAAATTGCATCCGAATTTAATACAAAAATCACAATGGTGACTTAAGTACAAGAGGACTGACACTCCCACATTCTATGATTTGAACATCTCCTGTGAGTCCAGTTTTAGATTCCGATGCTTCACTTCAGGTTTACTGTATCCCTTAGACCTTCTTTATGACGATGAAACACAGAGTTTGCATCCGAATGTAATACAATAGGCACAATGCCGACTTAAGTACAAGAGGACTGACTCTCTTACTTTCTATGATTTGAACCTCTCCTGTGAGTCCAGTTTAAGTTTCCGATGGTTCACTTTAGGTTTACTGCATCCCTTCGACCTTCTTATTGACGATGAAACACAGAAATTGCATCCGAATTTAATACAAAAGGTACAATGCCGACTTAAGTACAAGAGGACTGACACTCTAACTTTCTATGAGTTGAACCTCTCCTGTGAGGTCAGATTTAGATTCCGATTCTTCACTTCAGGTTTACTGTACACCTTACACCTTCTTAGTGACGATGAAACTCAGAAAATGCATCGGAATTAAATTCAAAAGGCACAATGCCGTCTTAAGTACAAGAGGACTGACACTCTCAATTTCTATGATTTGAACCTCTCCTGTGATTCCAGTTTTAGATTCCGATGCTTCACTTCAGGTTTACTGTATCCCTCGGACCTTCTAATTGACGCTGAAACACAGAGTTTGCATCCGAATTTAATACAAAAGGTACAATGCCGACTTAAGTACAAGAGGACTGACACTCTAACTTTCTATGAGTTGAACCTCTGCTGTGAGTCCAGTCTTAGATTCCGAAGCTTCACCTCAGGCTTACTGTATCCCTTGGACCTTCTTATTGACGATGAAACACAGAAATTGCATCAGAATTTAATACAAAAATCACAATGGTGACTTAAGTACAAGAGGACTGACACTCTCACATTCTATGATTTGAACATCTCCTGTGAGTCCAGTTGTAGATTCCGATGCTTCACTTCAGGTTTACTGTATCCCTTAGACCTTCTTATTGACGATGAAACACAGAGTTTGCATCCGAAATTAATACAAAAGGCACAATGGCGACTTAAGTACAAGAGGACTGACACTCTCACTTTCTATGATTTGAACATATCCTGTGAGTCTAGTTTTGGATTCCGATGCTTCACTTCAGGTTTACTGTATACTTTGCACCTTCTTATTGACGATGAAACACAGAAATTGCATCCGAATTTAATATAAATGGCACAATGTCGACTTAAGTACAAGAGGACTGACACTCTCACTTTCTATGATTTGAACCTATCCTGTGAGTCTAGTTTTAGATTCCGATGCTTCACTTCAGGTTTATTGTACACCTTGCACTTCTAATTGACGATGAAACTCAGAAAATGCATCGGAATTAAATTCAAAAGGCACAATGCCGTCTTAAGTACAAGAGGACTGACACTCTCACTTTCTATGATTTGAACCTCTCCTGTGACTCCAGTTTTAGATTCCGATGCTTTACTTCAGGTTTACTGTATCCCTTGGACCTTCTTATTGACGATGAAAACAGAAATTGCATCCGAATTTAATACAAATGGCACAATGGCGACTTAAGTACAAGAGGACTGAAACTCTCACTTTCTATCATTTGAACCTCACCTGTGAGTCCAGTTTTAGATTCCGATGCTTCACTTCAGGTTTACTGTATCCCTTGGACCTTCTTATTGACGACGAAACACAGAAATTGCATCCGAATTTAATACAAATGGCACAATGCCGACTTAAGTACAAGAGGACTGACACTCTCACTTTCTATGATTCGAACCTCTCCTGTGAGGTCAGATTTAGATTCCGATGCTTCACTTCCGGTTTACTGTACACCTTACACCTTCTTATTGACGATGAAACTCAGAAAATGCATCGGAATTAAATTCAAAAGGCACAATGCCGTCTTAAGTACAAGAGGACTGACACTCTCAATTTCTATGATTTGAACCTCTCCTGTGATTCCAGTTTTAGATTCCGATGCTTCACTTCAGGTTTACTGTATCCCTCGGACCTTCTAATTGACGATGAAACAGAGGTATTGCATCGGAATTAGATTTAAAACGCACAATGCCGACTTAAGTAAAAGAGGACTGACACTCTCACTTTCTATGATTTGAACCTCTCCTGTGAGGTCAGATTTAGATTCCGATGCTTCACTTCAGGTTTACTGTATACGTTGGACCTTCTTATTGACAATGAAACGCAGAAATAGCATCGGAATTAACTTCAAAAGGCACAATGCCGACTTAAGTACAAGAGGACTGACACTCTCACTTCCTATGATTCGAACCTCTCCTGTGAGTCCAGTTTTAGATTCCGAAGCTTCACTTCAGGTTTACTGTATACCTTGCAGCTTCTAATTGACGATGAAACACAGAAATTGCATCGGAATTAAATTCAAAAGGCACAATGCCGAATTAAGTACAAGAGGACTGACACTCTCACATTCTATGATTTGAACCTCTCCTGTGAGTCCAGTTTTACATTCCGATGCTTCACTTCAGGTTTACTGTATCCCTTGGAGCTTCTAATTGACAATGAAACACAGAGTTTGCATCCGAAATTAATACAAAAGGTACAATGCCAACTTAAGTACAAGAGGAATGACACTCTCACATTCTATGATTTGAACCTCTCCTGTGAGTCCAGTTTTACATTCCGCTGCTTCACTTCAACTTTACTGCATCCCTTGGACCTTCTAATTGACAATGAAACACAGAGTTTGCATCCGAAATTAATACAAAAGGTACAATGCCGACTTAAGTACAAGAGAACTGACACTCTCATTTCTATGATTCGAACCTCTCCTGAGAGGTCAGATTTAGATTCCGATGCTTCACTTCAGGTTTACTGTACACCTTGCACCTCCTTATTGACGATGAAACTCAGAAAATGCATCGGAATTAAATTCAAAAGGCACAATGCCGTCTTAAGTACAAGAGGACTGACACTCTCACTTTCTATGATTTGAACCTCTCCTGTGACTCCAGTTTTAGATTCCGATGCTTTACTTCAGGTTTACTGTATCCCTTGGACCTTCTTATTGACGATGAAACACAGATAATGCATCGGAATTAAATTTATAATGCACAATGCCGACTTAAGTAAAAGAGGACTGACACTCTCACTATCTATGATTTGAATCTCTCCTGTGAGCCAAGTTTTAGATTCCGATGCTTCACTTCAGGTTTACTGTATCCCTTGGACCTTCTTATTGACAATGAAACACAGAAATAGCATCGGAATGAAATTCAAAAGGCACAATACCGACTTAAGTACAAGAGGACTGACACTCTAACTTTTTATGATTAGAACCTCTCCTCTGAGGTCAGATTTAGATTCCGATGCTTCACTTCAGGTTTACTGTATCCCTTGGACCTTCTTGTTGACGATAAAGCACAGAAATCGCATCCGAATTTAATACAAATGGCACAATGCAGTCTTAAGTAAAAGAGGACTGACACTCTAACATTCTATGATTTGAACCTCCCCTGCGAACCCAGTTTTAGATTCCGATTCTTCACTTCAGGTTCACTGTATCCCTTGGACCTTCTTATTGACGATGAAACAGAGATATTGCATCGGAATTAAATTTTAAACGCACAATGCCGACTTAAGTAAAAGAGGACTGACACTCTCACTTTCTATGATTTGAACCTCTCCTGTGAGGTCAGATATAGATTCCGATGCTTCACTTCAGGTTTACTCTATCCCTTGGACCTTCTTATTGACAATGAAACACAGAAATAGCATCGGAATTAAATTTAAAAGGCACAATGCCGACTTAAGTACAAGAGGACTGACACTCTAACGTTCTATGATTTGAACCTCTCCTGTGAGTCCAGTTTTAGATTCCGATGCTTCACTTCAGGTTTACTGTATCCCATGGACCTTCTTATTGACGATGAAACACAGAGTTTGCATCCGAATTTAATACAAAAGGCACAATGCCGACTTAAGTACAAGAGGACTGACACTCTAACTTTCTATGATTTGAACCTCTCCTGTGAGTCCATTTTTAGATTCCGATGCTTTACTTCAGGTTTCCTGTATCTCTTGGACAGTCTTATTGACGATGACACACAGAAATTGCATCCGAATTTAATACAAAAGGCACAACGGCGACTTAAGTACAAGAGGACTGACACTCTCACTTTCTATGATTTGAATCTCTCCTGTGAGTCCAGTTTTAGATTCCGATGCTTCACTTCAGGTTTACTGTATCCCTTGGACCTTCTAATTGACGATGAAACACAGAAATTGCATCCGAAATTAATACAAAAGTCACAATGGTGACTTAAGTACAAGAGGACTGACACTCTCACTTTATATGATTTGAACCTCTCCTCTGAGTCCAGTTTTAGATTCCGATGTTTCACCTCAGGTTTACTGGATCCCTTGGACCGTCTTATTGACGATGAAACACAGAAATTGCATCCGAATTTAATACAAATGGCGCAATGCCGACTTAAGTACAAGAGGACTGACACTCTCACTTTCTATGATTCGAACCTCTCCTGTGAGTCCAGTTTTAGATTCCGATGCTTCACTTCAGGTTTACTGTATTCCTTGCAGCTTCTAATTGACGATGAAACACAGAAATTGCATCGGAATTAAATTCAAAAGGCACAATGCCGACTTAAGTACAAGAGGACTGACACTCTCACATTCTATGATTTGAACCTCTCCTGTGAGTCCAGTTTTACATTCCGATGCTTCACTTCAGGTTTACTGTATCCCTTGGACCTTCTAATTGACGATGAAACACAGAGTTTCATCCGAATTTAATACAAAAGGCACAATGCCGACTTAAGCACAAGAGGACTGACACTCTAACTTTCTATGATTTGCACCTCTCCTGTGAGTCCAGTTTTAGATTCCGATGCTTCACTACAGGTTTTTACTGTATCCCTTGGACCTTCTTATTGACGATGAAACACAGAAATTGGATCCGAATTTAATACAGTAATCACAATGGCGGCTTTAGTACAAGAGGACTGACACTCTCACTTTCTATGATTTGAACATCTCCTGTGAGTCCAGTTCTAGATTCCGATGCTTCACTTCAGGTTTACTGTATCCCTTGGACCTTCTTATTGACGATGAAACACAGATATAGCATCGGAATTAAATTTAAAACGCACAATGCCGACTTAAGTAAAAGTGGACTGACACTCTCACTTTCTATGATTTGAATCTCTCCTGTGAGTCCAGTTTTAGATTCCGATGCTTCACTTCAGGTTTACTGTATCCCTTGGACCTTCTTATTGACAATGAAACACTGAAAATAGCATCGGAATTAAATACAAAAGGCACAAAGCCGACTTAAGTACAAGAGGACTGACACACTAACGTTTTATGATTTGAACCTCTCCAGTGAGTCCAGTTTTAGATTCCGATGCTTCACTTCAGGTTTACTGTATCTCTTGGACCTTCTTATTGACGATGAAACACAGAGTTTGCATCCGAATTTAATACAAAAGGCACAATGCCGACTTAAGTTCAAGAGGACTGACACTTTAACTTTCTATGATTTGAACCTCACCTGAGAATACAGTTTTAGATTCCGATGCTTTACTTCAGGTTTACTGTATCCCTTGGACCTTCTTATTGACGATGAAAACAGAAATTGCATCCGAAAATAATACAAATGGCACAATGGCGACTGAAGTACAAGAGGACTGACACTCTCACTTTCTATGATTTGAACCTCCCCTGTGAGTCCAGTTTTAGATTCCGATGCTTCACTTCAGGTTAACTGTATCCCTTGGACCTTCTTATTGACGACGAAACACAGAAATTGCATCCGAATTTAATACAAATGGCACAATGCCGACTTAAGTACAAGAGGACTGACACTCTCACTTTCTATGATTCGAACCTCTCCTGTGAGGTCAGATTTAGATTCCGATGCATCACTTCAGGTTTACTGTACACCTTACACCTTCTTATTGACGATGAAACTCAGAAAATGCATCGGAATTAAATTCAAAAGGCACAATGCCGTCTTAAGTACAAGAGGACTGACACTCTCACTTTCTATGATTTGAACCTCTCCTGTGATTCCAGTTTTAGATTCCAATGCTTCACTTCAGGTTTACTGTATCCCTTGGACCTTCTTATTGACGATGAAACACAGCGTTTGCATCCGAAATTAATACAAAAGGCACAATGGCGATTTAAGTACAAGAGGACTGACACTCTCACTTCCTATGATTTGAACCTCTCCTGTGAGTCCAGTTTTAGATTCCGATACTTCGCTTCAGGTTTACTGTATCCCTTGGACCTTCTTATTGACGATGAAACACAGAAATTGCTTCCGAATTTAATATAAATGGCACAATGTCGACTTAAGTGCAAGTGGACTGACACTCTCACTTTCTATGATTTGAACCTATCTTGTGAGTCTAGTTTTAGATTCCGATGCTTCACTTCAGGTTTACTGTATACCTTGCACCTTCTTATTGACGATGAAACACAGAAATTGCATCCGAATTTAATACACAAGGCACAATGCCGACTTAAGGACAAGAGGACTGACATTCTAACTTTCTATGATTTGAACCTCTCCTGTGAGTCCAGTTTTAGATTCCGATGCTTCACTTCAGGTTTACTGTATCCCTTGGACCTTCTTATTGACGATGAAACACAGAAATTGCATCCGAAATTAATACAAAAGTCACAACGGTGGCTTAAGTACATGAGGACTGACACTCTCACTTTCTATGATTTGAACATCTCCTGTGAGTCCAGTTTCAGAATCCGATGCTTCACTTCAGGTTTACTGTATCCTTTGGACGTTCTTATTGACGATGTAACACAGAAATTGCATCGGAATAAAATTCAAAAGTCACAGTGCCGACCTAAGTAGAAGACGACTAACACTCTCACTTTCTATGATTTGAACCTATCCTGTGAGTCCAGTTTTAGATTCCGATGCTTCACTTCAGGTTTACTGTATACTTTGCACCTTCTTATTGACGATGAAACACAGAAATTGCATCCGAATTTAATACAAAAGGCACAATGCCGACTTAAGTACAAGAGGACTGACACTCTAACTTTCTATGATTTGAACCTCTCCTGTGAGTCCATTTTTAGATTCCGATGCTTTACTTCAGGTTTCCTGTATCCCTTGGACAGTCTTATTGACGATGACACACAGAAATTGCATCCGAATTTAATACAAAAGGCACAACGGCGACTTAAGTACAAGAGGACTGACACTCTCACTTTCTATGATTTGAATCTCTCCTGTGAGTCCAGTTTTAGATTCCGATGCTTCACTTCAGGTTTACTGTATCCCTTGGACCTTCTAATTGACGATGAAACACAGAAATTGCATCCGAAATTAATACAAAAGTCACAATGGTGACTTAAGTACAAGAGGACTGACACTCTCACTTTATATGATTTGAACCTCTCCTCTGAGTCCAGTTTTAGATTCCGATGTTTCACCTCAGGTTTACTGGATCCCTTGGACCGTCTTATTGACGATGAAACACAGAAATTGCATCCGAATTTAATACAAATGGCGCAATGCCTTCTTAAGTACAAGAGGACTGACACTCTCACTTTCTATGATTCGAACCTCTCCTGTGAGTCCAGTTTTAGATTCCGATGCTTCACTTCAGGTTTACTGTATTCCTTGCAGCTTCTAATTGACGATGAAACACAGAAATTGCATCGGAATTAAATTCAAAAGGCACAATGCCGACTTAAGTACAAGAGGACTGACACTCTCACATTCTATGATTTGAACCTCTCCTGTGAGTCCAGTTTTACATTCCGATGCTTCACTTCAGGTTTACTGTATCCCTTGGACCTTCTAATTGACGATGAAACACAGAGTTTCATCCGAATTTAATACAAATGGCACAATGCCGACTTAAGCACAAGAGGACTGACACTCTAACTTTCTATGATTTGCACCTCTCCTGTGAGTCCAGTTTTAGATTCCGATGCTTCACTACAGGTTTTTACTGTATCCCTTGGACCTTCTTATTGACGATGAAACACAGAAATTGGATCCGAATTTAATACAGTAATCACAATGGCGGCTTTAGTACAAGAGGACTGACACTCTCACTTTCTATGATTTGAACATCTCCTGTGAGTCCAGTTCTAGATTCCGATGCTTCACTTCAGGTTTACTGTATCCCTTGGACCTTCTTATTGACGATGAAACACAGATATAGCATCGGAATTAAATTTAAAACGCACAATGCCGACTTAAGTAAAAGTGGACTGACACTCTCACTTTCTATGATTTGAATCTCTCCTGTGAGTCCAGTTTTAGATTCCGATGCTTCACTTCAGGTTTACTGTATCCCTTGGACCTTCTTATTGACAATGAAACACTGAAAATAGCATCGGAATTAAATACAAAAGGCACAAAGCCGACTTAAGTACAAGAGGACTGACACACTAACGTTTTATGATTTGAACCTCTCCTGTGAGTCCAGTTTTAGATTCCGATGCTTCACTTCAGGTTTACTGTATTTCTTGGACCTTCTTATTGACGATGAAACACAGAATTTGCATCCGAATTCAATACAAAAGGCACAATGCCGACTTAAGTTCAAGAGGACTGACACTTTAACTTTCTATGATTTGAACCTCACCTGAGAATACAGTTTTAGATTCCGATGCTTTACTTCAGGTTTACTGTATCCCTTGGACCTTCTTATTGACGATGAAAACAGAAATTGCATCCGAAAATAATACAAATGGCACAATGGCGACTGAAGTACAAGAGGACTGACACTCTCACTTTCTATGATTTGAACCTCCCCTGTGAGTCCAGTTTTAGATTCCGATGCTTCACTTCAGGTTAACTGTATCCCTTGGACCTTCTTATTGACGACGAAACACAGAAATTGCATCCGAATTTAATACAAATGGCACAATGCCGACTTAAGTACAAGAGGACTGACACTCTCACTTTCTATGATTCGAACCTCTCCTGTGAGGTCAGATTTAGATTCCGATGCATCACTTCAGGTTTACTGTACACCTTACACCTTCTTATTGACGATGAAACTCAGAAAATGCATCGGAATTAAATTCAAAAGGCACAATGCCGTCTTAAGTACAAGAGGACTGACACTCTCACTTTCTATGATTTGAACCTCTCCTGTGATTCCAGTTTTAGATTCCAATGCTTCACTTCAGGTTTACTGTATCCCTTGGACCGTCTTATTGACGATGAAACACAGCGTTTGCATCCGAAATTAATACAAAAGGCACAATGGCGATTTAAGTACAAGAGGACTGACACTCTCACTTCCTATGATTTGAACCTCTCCTGTGAGTCCAGTTTTAGATTCCGATACTTCGCTTCAGGTTTACTGTATCCCTTGGACCTTCTTATTGACGATGAAACACAGAAATTGCTTCCGAATTTAATATAAATGGCACAATGTCGACTTAAGTGCAAGTGGACTGACACTCTCACTTTCTATGATTTGAACCTATCTTGTGGGTCTAGTTTTAGATTCCGATGCTTCACTTCAGGTTTACTGTATACCTTGCACCTTCTTATTGACGATGAAACACAGAAATTGCATCCGAATTTAATACACAAGGCACAATGCCGACTTAAGGACAAGAGGACTGACATTCTAACTTTCTATGATTTGAACCTCTCCTGTGAGTCCAGTTTTAGATTCCGATGCTTCACTTCAGGTTTACTGTATCCCTTGGACCTTCTTATTGACGATGAAACACAGAAATTGCATCCGAAATTAATACAAAAGTCACAACGGTGGCTTAAGTACATGAGGACTGACACTCTCACTTTCTATGATTTGAACATCTCCTGTGAGTCCAGTTTCAGAATCCGATGCTTCACTTCAGGTTTACTGTATCCTTTGGACGTTCTTATTGACGATGTAACACAGAAATTGCATCGGAATAAAATTCAAAAGTCACAGTGCCGACCTAAGTAGAAGACGACTAACACTCTCACTTTCTATGATTTGAACCTATCCTGTGAGTCCAGTTTTAGATTCCGATGCTTCACTTCAGGTTTACTGTATACTTTGCACCTTCTTATTGACGATGAAACACAGAAATTGCATCGGAATTTAAGTCAAAAGGCACAATGCCGACTTAAGTAATAAAAGGACTGACACTCTCACTTTCTAAGATATGAACCTCTCCTGTGAGTCCAGTTTCACATTCCGATGCTTCACTTCAGGTTTACTGTATCCCTTGGACCTTCTAATTGACGATGAAACACAAAAATTGCATCCGAATTTAAAACAAAAATCACAATGGCGACTTTAGTACAAGAGAACGGACAATCTCACTTTCTATGATTTGAACATCTCCTGTGAGTCCAGTTTGAGATTCCGATGCTTCACTTCAGGTTTACTGTATCCCTTGGACCTTCTTATTGACGATGAAAGACAGATATTGCATCGGAATTAAATTTAAAACGCACAATGACGACTTAAGTCAAAGAGGACTGACACTCTCACTTTCTATGATTTGAACCTCTCCTGTGAGTCCAGTTTTAGATTCCGATACTTCACTTCAGGTTTACTGTACCCCTTGGACCTTCTTATTGACAATGAAACACAGAAATAGCATAGGAATTAAATTCAAAAGGCACAATGCCGACTTAAGTACAAGAGGACTGACACTCTAACATTCTATGATTTGAACCTCTCCTGTGAGTCTACTTTTAGATTCCGATGCTACACTTCAGGTATACTGTATACCTTGCACCTTCTTATTGACGATGAAACACAGATATTGCATCGGAATTTAATTCAAAAGGCACAATTCCCACTTATGTACAAGAGGACTGACACTCTAACTTTGTATGATTGGAACCTCTACTGTGAGTCCAGTTTTAGATTCCGTTGCTTCACTTCACGTTTACTGTATCACTTGGACCTTCTTATTGGCGATGAAACACAAAAATTGCATCCGCATTTAATACAAATGGCACAATGCCGAATTAAGTACAAGAGGACTGACACTCTCACTTTCTATGATTTGAACCTCTCCTGTGAGTTCAGTTTTAGATTCCCATGCTTCACTTCAGGTTTACTGTATACCTTGCACCTTCTTATTGACGATGAAACACAGAGTTTGCATCCGAATGTAATACAATAGGCACAATGCCGACTTAAGTACAAGAGGGCTGACACTCTTACTTTCTATGATTTGAACCTCTCCTGTGAGTCCAGTTTAAGTTTCCGATGGTTCACTTTAGGTTTACTGCATCCCTTCGAGCTTCTTATTGACGATGAAACACAGAAATTGCATCCGAATTTAATACAAAAGGAACAACGCCAACTTAAGAACAAGAGGACTGACACTCTCACTTTCTATGATTTGAACCTCTCCTGTGAGTCCAGTTTTAGATTCCGATGCTTCACTTCAGGTTTACTGTATACCTTGCACCTTCTTATTGACGATGAAACACAGAAATTGCATCCGAATTTAATACAAACGGCACAATGCCGACTTAAGTACAAGAGGACTAGCACTCTCACTTACTATGATTTGAAAGTCTACTGTGAGTCTAGTTTTATATTCCGATGCTTCACTTCAGGTTTACTGTATCCCTTGGTTCTTCTTATTGACGATGAAACACAGAAATTGCTTCCGAATTTAATACAAATGGCATAATGACGACTTAATTACAAGATGACTGACACTCTCACTTTCTATGATTTGAACCTATCCTGTGAGTCCAGTTTTAGATTCCGATGTTTCACTTAAGGTTCACTGTATCCCTTGGACCTTCTTATTGACGATGAAACACGGAAATTGCATCCGAATTTAATACAAAAGGCACAATACCGACTTAAGTACAACAGGAGTGACACTCCAACTTTCTATGATTTGAACCTCTCCTGTGAGTCCAGTTTTAGATTCCGATGCTTAACTTCAGGTTTACTGTATCGCTTGGTCCTTGTTGTTGACGATGAAAGACAGAAATTGCATCCGAATTTAATACAAAAGGCACAATGGCGACTTAAGTGCAAGTGGACAGACACTCTCACATTCTATGATTTGAACCTCTCCTGTGAGTCCAGTTTTAGATTCCGATGCTTCACTTCAGGTTTACTGTATACCTTGCACCTTCTTATTGACGATGAAACACAGAAATTGCATCGGAATTAAATTCAAAAGGCACATTGCCGACTTAAGTACACGAGGACTAACACTCAAACTTTCTATGATTGGAACCTCTCCTGTGAGTCCAGATTTATATTCCGATGCTACACTACAGGTTTACTGTATCCCTTGGACCTTTTTATTGACGATGAAACACAGAAATTGCATCCGAATTTAATACAAAATGCACAGTGCCGACTTAAGTACAAGAGGACTGACACTCTCACTTTCTATAATTTGAACATCTCCTGTGAGTAAAGTTTTAGATTCCGATGCTTCATTTCAGGTTTACTGTATACCTTGCTCCCTCTTATTGACGATGAAACACAGAAATTGCATCCGAATTTAATACAAAATGCACAATGCCGTCTAAGGAAAAGAGGATTGACACTCTAATATTCTATGATGTGAACCTCTCCTGTGAGTCCAGTTTTAGATTCCGATGCTTCTCATAAGGTTTACTGTATCCCTTGGACGTTCGTATTGACGATGGAACACAGAAATTGCATCCGAATTTAATACAAATGGCACAATGCCGACTTATGTACAAGAAGACTGACACTCTCACTTTCGATGATTTGAATCTCTCCTGTGAGCCTACTTTTAGATTCCGATGCTTCACTTCAGGTATACTGTATACCTTGCACCTTCTTATTGACGATGAAACACAGATATTACATCGGAATTTAATTCAAAAGGCACAATTCCCACTTAAGTACAAGAGGACTGACACTCCAACTTTGTATGATTGGAACCTCTACTGTGAGTCCAGTTTTAGATTCCGATGCTTGACTTCACGTTTACTGTATACCTTGGACCTTCTTATTGGCGATGAAACACAAAAATTGCTTCCGCATTTAATACAAATGGCACAATGCCGAATTAAGTACAAGAGGACTGACACTATCACTTTCTATGATTTCAACCTCTCCTGTGAGTTCAGTTTTAGATTCCCATGTTTCACTTCAGGTTTACTGTATACCTTGCACCTTCTTATTGACGATGAAACACAGAGTTTGCATCCGAATGTAATACAATAGGCACAATGCCGACTTAAGTACAAGAGGACTGACACTCTTACTTTCTATGATTTGAACCTCTCCTGTGAGTCCAGTTTAAGTTTCCGATGTTTCACTTTAGGTTTACTGCATCCCTTGGACCTTCTTATTGACGATGAAACACAGAAATTGCATCCGAATTTAATACAAAAGGAACAACGCCAACTTAAGAACAAGAGGACTGACACTCTCACTTGCTATGATTTGAACCTCTCCTGTGAGTCCAGTTTTAGATTCCGATGCTTCACTTCAGGTTTACTGTATACCTTGCACCTTCTTATTGACGATGAAACACAGAAATTGCATCCGAATTTAATACAAACGGCACAATGCCGACTTAAGTACAAGAGGACTGACACTCTCACTTTCTATGATTTGAACGTCTACTGTGAGTCTAGTTTTAGATTCCGATGCTTCACTTCAGGTTTACTGTATCCCTTGGTTCTTCTTATTGACGATGAAACACAGAAATTGCATCCGAATTTAATACAAATGGCATAATGATGACTTAATTACAAGATGACTGACACTCTCACTTTCTATGATTTGAACCTATCCTGTGAGTCCAGTTTTAGATTCCGATGTTTCACTTAAGGTTCACTGTACCCCTTGGACTTTCTTATTGACGATGAAACACGGAAATTGCATCCGAATTTAATACAAAAGGCACAATACCGACTTAAGTACAACCGGAGTGACACTCCAACTTTCTATGATTTGAACCTCTCCTGTGAGTCCAGTTTTAGATTCCGATGCTTAACTTCAGGTTTACTGTATCGCTTGGTCCTTCTTGTTGACGATGAAAGACAGAAATTGCATCCGAATTTAATACTTAAGGCACAATGGCGACTTAAGTACAAGAGGACTTACACTCTCACTTTCTATAATTTGAACATCCCCTGTGAGTCCAGTTTTAGATTCCGATGCTTCATTTCAGGTTTGCTGTATACCTTGCTCCCTTTTATTGACGATGAAACACAAAAATTGCATCGGAATTAAATTCAAAAGATACAATGCCGACTTAATTACAAGATGACTGACACTCTCACTTTCTATTATTTGAACCTCTCCTGTGAGTCCAGTTTTAGATTCCGATGCTTCACTTCAGGTTTACTGTATCCCTTGGACCTTCTTATTGACGATGAAACACAGAAATTGCATCCGAAATTAATACAAAATGCACAATGCCGTCTTAAGTAAAAGAGGACAGACACTCTAAAATTCTATGATTTGAACCTCTCCTGTGATTCCAGTTTTAGATTCCGATGCTTCACATAAGGTTTACTGTATCCCTTGGACCTTCTTATTGACGATTAAACACAGAAATTGCATCCGAATATAATACAAATGGCACAATGCCGACTTAATTACAAGATGACTGACACACTCACTTTCTATGATTTGAACCTATCCTGTGAATCCAGTTTTAGATTCCGATGTTTCACTTAAGGTTTACTGTATCCCTTGGACCTTTTTATTTACGATGAAACACAGAAATTGCATCCGAATTTAATACAAAAGGCACAATACCGAATAAGTACAAGCGGAGTGACACTCTAACATTCTATGATTTGAACCTCTACTTTGAGTCCAGTTTTAGATTCCGATGCTTCACTTCAGGTTTACTGTATCGCTTGGTCCTTCTTGTTGACGATGAAAGGCAGAAATTGCATCCGAATTTAATACAAAAGGCGCAATGGCGACTTAAGTACAAGTTGACTGACACTCTCACATTCTATGATTTGAACCTCTCCTGTGAGTCCAGTTTTAGATTCCGATGCTTCACTTCAGGTTTACTGTATACGTTGCACCTTCTCATTGACGATGAAACACAGAAATTGCATCGGAATTAAATTCAAAAGGCACAATGCCGACTTAAGTACAAGTGGACTGACACTCTAACTTTCTATGATATGAACCTCTCCTGTGAGTCCAGATTTATATTCCGATGCTTCACTACAGGTTTAATGTATCCCTTGGACCTTTTATTGACGATGAAACACAGAAATTGCATCCGAATTTAATACAAAAGGCACAATGCCGACTTAAGTACAAGAGGACTGACACTCTAACTTTCTATAATTTGAACATCTCTTGTGAGTCCAGTTTTAGATTCCGATGCTTCATTTCAGGTTTACTGTATACCTTGCTCCCTCTTATTGACGATGAAACACAGAAATTGCATCGGAATCAAATTGAAAAGGCACAATGCCGACTTAATTACAAGATGACTGACACTCTCACTTTCAATGATTTGAACCTCTCCTGTGAGTCCAGTTTTAGTTTCCGAGGCTTCACTTCAGTTTTACTGTATCCCTTGGACTTTCTTATTGACGATGAAACACAGAAATTGCTTCCGAATTTAATACAAAATGCACAATGCCGTCTTAAGTAAAAGAGTACTGACACTCTAATATTCTACGATTTGAACCTCTCCTGTGAGTGCAGTTTTAGATTCCGATGCTTCACATAAGGTTTACTGTATCCCTTGGACCTTCTTATTGACGATGAAACACAGAAATTGCATCCGAATTTAATACAAATGGCACAATGCCGACTTAAGTACAAGAAGACTGACACTCTCACTTTCTATGATTTGATTCTCTCCTGTGAGTCCAGTTTTAGATTCCGATGCTTCACTTCAGGTATACTGTATACCTTGCACCTTCTTATTGACGATGAAACACAGATATAGCATCGAAATTAAATTCAAAAGGCACAATGCCCACCTAAGTACAAGAGGACTGACAATTTAACTTTCTATGATTGGAACCTCTCCTGTGAGTCCAGTTTTAGATACCGATACTTCACTTCACGTTTACTGTATCCCTTGGACCTTCTTGTTGGCGATGAAACACAGAAATTGCATCCGCAATTAATACAAATGGCACAATGCCGACTTAAGTACAAGAGGACTGACACTCTCACTTACTATGATTTGAACCTCTCCTGTGAGTTCAGTTTTAGATTCCCATGCTTCACTTCAGGTTTACTGCATTCAGTGGACCTTCTTATTGACGATGAAACACAGAAATTGCATCCTAATTTAATACAAACGGCACAATGCCGACTTAAGTACAAGAGGACTGACACTCTCACTTTCTATGATTTGAACCTCTACTGTGAGTCTAGTTTTAGATTCTGATGCTTCACTTCAGGTTTACTGTATCCCTTGGTTCTTCTTATTGACGATGAAACACAGAGTTTGCATCCGAATTTAATACAAAAGGCACAATGCCGACTTAAGTACAAGAGGACTGACACTCTAAGTTTCTATGATTTGAACCTCTCCTGTGAGTCCAGTTTTATATTCCGATGCTTCACTTTAGGTTTACTGTATACCTTGCACCTTCTTATTGACGATGAAACACAGAAATTGCATCCGAATTTAATACAAATGGCACAATGCCGACTTAAGTACAAGAGGACTGACACTCTCACTTTCTATGATTTGAACCTCTCCTGTGAGTCCAGTTTTAGATTCCGATGCTTCACTTCAGATTTACTTTATCCCTTGGACCATCTTAATGACGATGAAACACAGAAATTGCATCCGAATTTAATACAAATGGCACAATGAACGACTTAAGTGCAATAGGACAGACACTCTCACTTTCTATGATTTGAACCTCTCCTGTGAGTCCAGTTTTAGATTCCCATGCTTCACTTTAGGTTAACTGTATCCCCTGGACCTTGTTATTGACGATGAAACACAGAAATTGCATCCGAATTTAATACGAAAGGCACAATGCCGACTTAAGTGCAAGAGGACTGACACTCTCACTTTCTATGATTTGAACCTCTACTGTGCGTTCAGTTTAGAATCCAATGCTTCACTTCAGGTTTACTGTATCCCTTGGACCTTCTTATTGACGATGGAACACAGAGTTTGCATCCGAATTTAATACAAAAGATACAATGCCGACTTACGTGCAAGATGCCTGACATTATAAATTTCTATGATTTGTACCTCTCCTGTGAGTCTAGTTGTAGATTCCGATGCTTCACTTCTGGTTTACTGTATCCCTTGGACCTTGTTATTGACTATTAACCACAGGAATTGCATCCGAATTTAATACAAATGGCACAATTCCGACTTAGGTACAAGAGGACTGACACTCTCACTTTCTATGATTTGAACCTCTCCTGTGAGTCCAGTTTTAGATTCCGATGCTTCACTTCAGGTTTACTGTATACCTTGCACCTTCATATTGACGATGAAACACAGAAGTTGCATCGGAATTAAATTCAATAGGCACCACGCCGACTTAATTACAAGATGACAGACACTCTCACTTTCTATGATTTGAACCTGTCCTGTGAGGCCAGTTTTTGATTCCGATGCTTCACTTCAGGTTTACTGTATCCCTTGGACCTTCTTATTAACGATGAAACACAGAAATTACATCCGAATTTAATACAAAATGCACAATGCTGTCTTAAGTAAAAGAGGACTGACACTCAAATATTCTATGTTTTGAACCTCTCCTGTGATTCCAGTTTTAGATTCCGAGGCTTCACATAAGGTTTACTGTATCCCTTGGACCTTCTTATTGACGATGAAACACAGAAATTGCAACCGAATTTAATACAAAAGGCACAATACCGACTTAAGTACAAACGGAGTGACACTCTAACTTTCTATGATTTGAATCTCTCCTGTGGGTCTAGTTTTAGATTCCGATGCTTTACTTCAGGTTTACTGTATACCTTGCACCTTCTTATTGACGATGAAACGTTGAAATTGCATCGGAGTTATAACAAATGGGCACAATGCTGACTTAAGTAAAAGAGGACCGACGCTCCAACTTTCTATTATTTGAACCTCTCCTGTGAGTCCAGTTTTAGATTCCGATGCTTCACTTCAGGTTTACTGTATCCCTTGGACCTTCTTATTGACGATGAAACACAGAAATTGCATATGAATTCAATTCAAAAGGCACAATGCCGACTTAAGTACAAGTGACTGACATTCTAAATTTCTATGATTTGAACCTCTCCTGTGAGCCCAGTTTTAGGTTCCGATGCTTCACTTCAGGTTTACTGTATCCCTTGGACCTTCTTATTGACGATGAAACACAGAGTTTGCATAAGAATTTAATACAAAAGGCACAATACCGACTCTAGTACATGAGGAGTGACACTCTAATTTTCTATGATTTGACCTCTCCTGTGAGTCCAGTTTTAGATTCCGATGCTTCACTTCAGGTTTACTGTATACCTTGCACCTTCTTATTGACGATGAAACACAGAAATTGCATCGGAATTAAATTCAAAAGTCACAATGCCGACATAAGTACAAGAGGACTGACCCTCTAACTTTCTATGATTGGCACCTCTCCTGTGAGTCCAGATTTAGATTTCGATGCTTCACTACATGTTTACTGTATCCCTTGGGCCTTCATATTGACGTTGAAACACAGAAATTGCATCCGAATTTAATACAAAAGGCACAATGACGACTTAAGTACGAGAGGACTGATACTCTCACTTTCTATATATTGAACATCTCCTGTGAGTCCAAATTTAGATTGTGATGCTTCATTTCAGGTTTACTGTATACCTTGCACCTTCTTATTGACGATGAAACACAGAAAGTGCATCGGAATTTAAATCAAAAGGCACAATGCCGACGTAAGTACAAGAGGACTGCCACTTTTACTTTCTATGATTGGAACCTCTCATGTGAGTCCAGTTTTAGATTCCGATGCCTCACTTCAGGTTTACTGTATCCCTTTGACCTTCTTATTGACGATGAAACACAGAAATTGCATCCGAATTTAATACAAATGGCATAATGCCGACTTAATTACATGATGACTGACACTCTCACTTTCTATGATTTGAACCTATCCTGTGTGTTCCGATTTAGATTCCGATGCTTCACTTCAGGTTTACTGTATCCCTTGGACCTTCTAATTCACGATGAAACACAGAAATTGCATCTGAATTTAATACAAAAGGCACAATGCCGAATGAAGTACAAGAGGACTGACACTCTCACATTCTATGAGTTGAACCTCTCCTGTGAGTCCAGTTTTAGATTCCGATGCTTCACTTCAGGTTTACAATATACCTTGCACCTTCTTATTGACGATAAAACTCAGAAATTGCATCCGAATTAAATACAAATGGCATAATGCCGACTTAATTACAAGATGACTGACACTCTCACTTTCTATGATTTGAACCTATCCTTTGAGTCCAGTTTTAGTTTCCGATGTTTCACTTAAGGTTTACTGTATCCCTTGGACCTTCTTATTGACGATGAAATACAGAAATTGCATCCGAATTTAATACAAAAAGCACAATACCGACTTAAGTACAAGCGGAGTGACACTCTAACTTTCTATGATTTGAACCTCTCCTGTGAGTCCAGTTTTAGATTCCGATGCTTCACTTCAGGTTTACTGTATCGCTTGGTCCTTCTTGTTGACGATGAAAGACAGAAATTGCATCCGAATTTAATACAAAAAGCACAATGGCGACTTAATTACAAGTGGACTGACACTCTCACATTCTATGATTTGAACCTCTCCTGTGAGTCCGGTTTTAGATTCCGATGCTTCACTTCAGGTTTACTGTATACCTTGCACCTTCTTATTGACGATGAAACAGAGAAATTGCATCAGAATTAAATTCAAAAGGCACAATGCCGACTTAAATAGAAGAGGACTGACCCTCTAACTTTCTATGATTGGAACCTCTCCTGTGAGTCCAGATTTAGATTCCGATGCTTCACTACATGTTTACTGTATCCCTTCGACCTTCTTATTGACGATGAAACATAGAAATTGCATCCGACTTTAATACAAAAGGCACAATGACGACTTAAGTACAAGAGGACTGACATTCTAACTTTCTATGATTTGAACCTCTCCTGTGAGCCCAGTTTTAGATTCCGATGCTTCACTTCAGGTTTACTGTATCCCTTGGACCTTCTTATTGACAATGAAACACAGAAATTGGATCCGAATTTAATACAAATGGCGCAATGCCGACTCAAGTACAAGAGGACTGACACTCAGACTTTCTATGATTTGAACCTCTCCTGTGAGTCCAGTTTTAGATTCCGATTCTTCAGGTTTACTGTATACCTTGCACCTTCTTATTGACGATGAATCACAGAAATTGCATCCGAATTTAATACAAAAGGCACAATGCCGATTTAAGTACAAGAGGACTGACATTCTAACTTTCTGTGATTTGAACTTCTCCTGTGAGCCCAGTTTTAGATTCCGATGCTTCACTTCAGGTTTCTGTATCCCTTGGACCTTCTTACTGTCGATGAAACGCAGAGTTTGCATAAGAATTTAATACAAAAGGCACAATACCGACTCAAGTACAAGAGGAGTGACACTCTAACTTTCTATGATTTGATCTCTCCTGTGAGTCCAGTTTTAGATTCCGATGCTTCACTTCAGGTTTACTGTATCCCTTGGACCTTCTTATTGACGATGAAACACAGAAATTGCATCCGAATTTAATACAAATGGCACAATGCCGACTTGAGGACTGACACTCACACTTTCTAGGATTTGAACCTTTCCTGTGAGTCCAGTTTTAGATTCAGATGCTTCACTTCAGGTTTACTGTATCTCTTGGACCTTCTTATTGACGATGAAACACAGAAATTGCATCCGAATTTAATACAAATGGCATAATGCCGACATAATTACAAGATGACTGACACTCTCACTTTCTATGATTTGAACCTATCCTGTGAGTCCAGTTTTAGTTTCCGATGTTTCACTTAAGGTTTACTGTATCCCTTGGACCTTCTTATTGACGATGAAACACAGAGTTTGCATCCGAATTTAATACAAAAGGCACAATGCCGACTTAAGTGCAAGAGGACTGACACTGTAAATTTCTATGATTTGAACCTCTCCTGTGAGTCTAGTTGTAGATTCCGATGCTTCACTTCAGGATAACTGTATCCCTTGGACCTTGTTATTGGATATTAACCACAGGAATTGCATTCGAATTTAATACAAATGGCACAATGCCGACTTAGGTACGAGAGGACTGACACTCTCACTTTCTATGATTTTAACCCCTCCTGTGAGTCCGGTTTTAGGTTCCGATGCTTTACTTCAGGTTTACAGTATACCTTCCACCCTCTTATTGACGATGAAACAGAGAAATTGCATCGGAATTAAATTCAAAAGGCACAATGACGACTTAATTACAAGATGACTGACACTCTCACTTTCTATGATTTGAACCTCTCCTGTGAGGCCAGTTTTTGATTCCGATGCTTCACTTCAGGTTTACTGTATCCCTTGGACCTTCTTATTGACGATGAAACACGGAAATTGCATCCGAATTTAATACAAAATGCACAATGCCGTCTTAAGTAAAAGAGGACTGACACTCTAATATTCTATGTTTTGAACCTCTCCTCTGATTCCAGTTTTAGATTCCGAGGCTTCACATAAGGTTTACTGTATCCCTTGGACCTTCTTATTGACGATGAAACACAGAAATTGCATCCGAATTTAATACAAAAGGCACGATACCGACTTAAGTACAAGCGGAGTGACACTCTAACTTTCTATGATTTGAATCTCTCCTGTGGGTCCAGTTTTAGATTCCGATGCTTCACTTCAGGTTTACTGTATCCCTTGGACCTTCTTATTGACGATGAAACACAGAAATTGCATCCGATTTTAATACAAATGGCACAATGCCGACTTATGTACAAGAGGACTGACACTCTCACTTTCTATGATTTGAACCTCTCCTGTGAGTCCAGTTTTAGATTCCGATGCTTCACTTCAGGTTTACTGTATACCTTGCACCTTCTTATTGACGATGAAACACACAAATTGCATCGGAATTAAATTCAAAAGGCACAATGCCGACTTAAGTACAAGAGGACTGACACTCTCACTTTCTATTATTGGAAGCTCTCCCGTGAGTCCAGATTTAGATTCCGATGCTTCACTACATGTTTACTGTATCCCTTGGACCTTCTTATTGAAGATGAAACACAGAAATTGCATACGAATTTAATACAAAAGGCACAATGACGACTTAAGTAGAAGAGGACTGACACTCTCACTTTCTATAATTTGAACATCTCCTGTGAGTCCAATTTTAGATTCCGATGCTTCATTTCAGGTTTACTGTATACCTTGCACCCTCTTATTGACGATGAAACACAGAAATTGCATCGGAATTAAATTCAAAAGGCACAATGCCGACTTAATTACAATATGACTGACACTCTCACTTTCTATGATTTGAACCTCTCCTGTGAGTCCAGTTTTAGATTCCGATGCTTCACTTCAGGTTTACTGTATCCCTTGGACCTTATTATTGACGATGAAACACAGAAATTGCATCCGAATTTAATACAAATGGCACAATGCTGACTTCAGTACAAGAGGTCTGCCACTCACACTTTCTATGATTTGAACCTTTCCTGTGAGTCCAGTTTTAGATTCCGATGCCTCACTTCAGGTTTACTGTATCCCTTGGACCTTATTATTGACGATGAAACACAGAAATTGCAACCGAATTTAATACAAATGGCACAATACCGACTTAAGTACAGGAGGATTGACACTCTAACTTTCTATGATTTGAACCTTTCCTGTGAGTCCAGTTTTAGATTCCGATGGCTCGCTTCAGGTTTACTGTATCCCTTGGACCTTCTTAATGACGATGAAACACAGAAATTGCAACCGAATTTAATACAAATGGCACAATGCTGACTTAAGTACAAGAGGACTGACACTCTCACTTTCTATGATTTGAACCTCTCCTGTGAGTCCTGTGTTAGATTCCGATGTTTCACTTCAGGTCTACTGTATACCTTGCACCTTCTTATTGACGATGAAGCACAGAAATTGCATCAGAATTAAATTCAAAAGGCACAATGCCGACTTAAGTACAAGAGGACTGACTCTCTAACTTTCTATGATTGGAACCTCTCCTGTGAGTCCAGTTTTAGATTTCGATGTCTCACTTCAGGTTTACTGTATCCCTTGGAACTTCTTATTGACGATGAAACATAGAAATTGCAACCGAATTTAATACAAATGGCACAATGCCGACTTAAGTACAAGAGGACTGACAGTCTCACTTTCTCTGATTTGAACCTCTCCTGTGAGTCCAGTTTTAGATTCCGATTCTTCAGGTTTACTGTATACCTAGCACCTTCTTATTGACGATGAAACACAGAAATTGCATCCGAATTTAATACAAAAGGCACAATGCCGACTTAAGTACTAGAGGACTGACATTCTAACTTTCTATGATTTGAACCTCTCCTGTGAGCCCAGTTTTGGATTCCGATGCTTCACTTCAGGTTTACTGTATCCCTTGGACCTTCTTATTGACGATGGAACACAGAGTTTGCATAAGAAGTTAATACAAAAGGCACAATACCGACTCTAGTACAAGAGGAGTGACACTCTAACTTTCTGTGATTTGACCTCTCCTGTGAGTCCAGTTTTAGATTCCGATGCTTCACTTCAGGTTTACTGTATCCCTTGGACCTTCTTATTTGACGATGAATCACTGAAATTGCATCCGAATTTAATACAAATGGCACAATGCCGACTTAAGTAAAAGATGACTGACACTCTCACTTTCTATGATTTGAACCTATCCTGTGAGTCCAGTTTTAGATTCCGATGTTTCACTTAAGGTTTACTGTATCCCTTGGACCTTCTTATTGACGATGAAACACAGAAATTGCATCCGAATTTAATACAAAAGGCACAATACCGACTTAAGTACAAGCGGAGTGACACTCTAACTTTCTATGATTTGAACCTCTCCTGTGAGTCCAGTTTTAGATTCCGATGCTTCACTTCAGGTTTACTGTATCGCTTGGTCCTTCTTGTTGACGATGAAAGACAGAAATTGCATCCGAATTTAATGCAAAAAGCACAATGGCGACTTAAGTACAAGTGGACTGTCACTCTCACATTCTATGATTTGAACCTCTCCTGTGAGTCCAGTTTTAGATTCCGATCCTTCACTTCAGGTTTACTGTATACCTTGCACCTTCTTATTGACGATGAAACACAGAAATTGCATCGGAATTAAATTCAAAAGGCACAATGCCGACTTAAGTACAAGAGGACTGACACTCTAACTTTCTATGATTGGAACCTCTCCTGTGAGTCCAGATATGGATTCCAATGCTTCACTACATGTTTACTGTATCCCTTGGACCTTCTTATTGACTATTAACCACAGGAATTGCATCCGGATTTAATACAAATCGCACAATGCCGACTTAAGTACAAGAGGACTGACACTCTCACTTTCTATGATTTGAACCTCTCCAGTGAGGCCAGTTTTAGATTCCGATGCTTCACTTCAGGTTTACTGTATCCCTTGGACCTTCTTATTGACGATGAAACACAGAAATTGCATCCGAATTTAATACAAAATGCACAATGCCGTCTTAAGTAAAGGAGGACTGACACTCTAATATTCTATGTTTTGAACCTCTCCTGTGAGTCCTGTTTTAGATTCCGGTGCTTCACTTCAGGTTTACTGTATACCTTGCACCTTCTTATTGACGATGAAACACAGAAATTGCATCGGAATTAAATTCAAATGGCACAATGCCGACTTAAGTACAAGAGGACTGACACTCTAACTTTCTATGATTGGAACCTCTCCTGTGAGTCCAGTTTTAGATTCCGATGCCTCACTTCAGGTTTACTGTATCCCTTGGACCTTCTTATTGACGATGAAACACAGAAATTGCAACCGAATTTAATACAAATGGCACAATGCCGACTTAAGTACAAGAGGACTGACACTCTCACTTTCTATGATTTGAACCTCTCCTGTGAGTCCAGTTTTAGATTCCGATTCTTCAGGTTTACTGTATACCTTGCACCTTCTTATTGACGATGAAACACAGAAATTGCATCCGAATGTAATACAAAAGGCACAATGGCGACTTAAGTACAAGAGAACTGACATTCTAACTTTCTATGATTTGAACCTCTCCAGTGAGCCCAGTTTTAGATTCCGATGCTTCACTTCAGGTTTACTGTATCCCTTGGACCTTCTTATTGACGATGAAACACAGAGTTTGCATAAGAAGTTAATACAAAAGGCACAATACCGACTCTAGTACAAGAGGAGTGACACTCTAACTTTCTATGATTTGACCTCTCCTGTGAGTCCAGTTTTAGATTCCGATGCTTCACTTCAGGTTTACTGTATCCCTTGGACCTTCTTATTGCCGATGAATCACAGAAATTGCATCCGAATTTAATACAAATGGCACAATGCCGACTTAAGTAAAAGAGGACTGACACTCACACTTTCTATGATTTGAACCATTTCTGTGAGTCCAGTTTTAGATTCAGATGCTTCACTTCAGGTTTACTGTATCTCTTGGACCTTCTTATTGAAGATGAAACACAGAAATTGCATCCGAATTAAATACAAATGGCATAATGCCGCAGTAATTACAAGATGACTGAAACTCTCACTTTCTATGATTTGAACCTATCCTGTGAGTCCAGTTTTAGATTCCGATGTTTCACTTAAGGTTTACTGTATCCCTTGGACCCGCTTATTGACGATGAAACACAGAAATTGCATCCGAATTTAATACAAAAGCACAATACCGACTTAAGTACAAGCGGAGTGACACTCTAACTTTCTATGATTTGAACCTCTCCTGTGAGTCCAGTTTTAGATTCCGATGCTTCACTTCAGGTTTACTGTATACCTTGCACCTTCTTATTGACGATGAAACACACAAATTGCATCGGAATTAAATTCAAAAGGCACAATGCCGACTTAAGTACAAGAGGACTGACACTCTAACTTTCTATGATTGGAAGCTCTCCTGTGAGTCCAGATTTAGATTCCGATGCTTCACTACATGTTTACTGTATCCCTTGGACCTTCTTATTGAAGATGAAACACAGAAATTGCATACGAATTTAATACAAAAGGCACAATGACGACTTAAGTACAAGAGGACTGACACTCACACTTTCTATGATTTGAACCTATCCTGTGAGTCCAGTTTTAGATTCCGATGCCTCACTTCAGGTTTACTGTATCCCTTGGACCATCTTATTGACGATGAAACACAGATATTGCAACCGAATTTAATACAAATGGCACAATGCCGACTTAAGTACAAGAGGACTGACACTCTAACTTTCTATGATTTGAACCTCTCCTGTGAGTCCAGTTTTAGATTCCAATGCTTCACTTCAGGTTTACTGTATCCCTTGGACTTTCTTATTGGCGATGAAACACAGAAATTGCATCCGAATTTAATACAAAGGGCACAATGCTGACTTAAGTACAAGAGGACTGACACTCTCACTTTCTATGATTTGAACCTCTCCTGTGAGTCCTGTTTTAGATTCCGATGTTTCACTTCAGGTCTACTGTATACCTTGCACCTTCTTATTGACGATGAAACACAGAAATTGCATCAGAATTAAATTCAAAAGGCACAATGCCGACTTAAGTACAAGAGGAGTGACTCTCTAACTTTCTATGATTGGAACCTTTCCTGTGAGTCCAGTTTTAGATTCCGATGCCTCACTTCAGGTTTACTGTATCCCTTGGACCTTCTTATTGACGATGAAACACAGATATTGCAAACGAATTTAATACAAATGGCACAATGCCGACTTAAGTACAAGAGGACTGACACTCTCACTTTCTATGATTTGAACCTCTCCTGTGAGTATAGTTTTAGATTCCGATTCTTCAGGTTTACTGTATACCTTGCACCTTCTTATTGACGATGAAACACAGAAATTGCATCCGAATTTAATACAAAAGGCACAATGGCGACTTAAGTACAAGAGGACTGACATTCTAACTTTCTATGATTTGAACCTTTCCTGTGAGCCCAGTTTTAGCTTCCGATGCTTCACTTCAGGTTTACTGTATCCCTTGGACCTTCTTATTGACGATGAAACACAGAGTTTGCATAAGAAGTTAATACAAAAGGCACAATACCGACTCTAGTACACGAGGAGTGACACTCTAACTTTCTATGATGTGACCTCTCCTGTGAGTCCAGTTTTAGATTCCGATGCTTCTCTTCAGGTTTACTGTATCCCTTGGACCTTATTATTGCCGATGAATCACAGAAATTGCATCCGAATGTAATACAAATGGCACAATGCCGACTTAAGTAAAGTGGGACTGACACTCACACTTTCTATGTTTTGAACCTTTCCTGTGAGTCCAGTTTTAGATTCAGATGCTTCACTTCATGTTTACTGTATCTCTTGGACCTTCTTATTGAAGATGAAACACAGAAATTGCATCCGAATTAAATACAAGTGGCATAATGCCGACGTAATGACAAGATGACTGAAACTCTCACTTTCTATGATTTGAACCTATCCTGTGAGTCCAGTTTTAGATTCCGATGTTTCACTTAAGGTTTACTGTATCCCTTGGACCTTCTTATTGACGATGAAACACAGAAATTGCATCCGAATTTAATACAAAAGGCACAATACCGACTTAAGTACAAGCGGAGTGACACTCTAACTTTCTATGATTTGAACCTCTCCTGTGAGTCCAGTTTTAGATTCCGATGCTTCACTTTAGGTTTACTGTATCGCTTGGTCCTTCTTGTTGACGATGAAAGACAGAAATTGCATCCGAATTTAATACAAAAGGCACAATGGCGACTTAAGTACAAGTGGACTGACACTCTCACATTCTATGATTTGAACCTCTGCTGTGAGTCCAGTTTTAGATTCCGATGCTGCACTTCAGGTTTACTGTATACCTTGCACCTTCTTATTGACAATGAAACACACAAATTGCATCGGAATTAAATTCAAAAGGCACAATGCCGACTTAAGTACAAGAGGACTGACACTCTCACTTTCTATAATTTGAACATCTCCTGTGAGTCCACTTTTAGATTCCGATGCTTCATTTCAGGTTTACTGTATACCTTGCACCCTCTTAATGACGATGAAACACAGAAATTGCATCGGAATTAAATTCAAAAGGCACAATGCCGACTTAATTACAAGATGACTGACACTCTAACTTTCTATGATTTGAACCTCTCCTGTGAGTCCAGTTTTAGATTCCAATGCTTCACTTCAGGTTTACTGTATCCCTTGGACCTTATTATTGACGATGAAACACAGAAATTGCATCCGAATTTAATACAAAAGGCACAATGCCGACTTCTGTACAAGAGGACTGACACTCACACTTTCTATGATTTGAACCTTTCCTGTGAGTCCAGTTTTAGATTCCGATGCCTCACTTCAGGTTTACTGTATCCCTTCTACCTTCTTATTCACGATGAAACACAGAAATTGCAACCGAATTTAATACAAATGGCACAATGCCGACTTAAGTACAAGAGGACTGACACTCTAACTTTCTATGATTTGAACCTCTCCTGTGAGTCCTGTTTTAGATTCCAGTGCTTCACTTCAGGTTTACTGTATCCCTTGGACCTTCTTATTGACGATGAAACACAGAAATTGCATCCGAATTTAATACAAAGGGCACAATGCTGACTTAAGTACAAGAGGACTGACACTCTCACTTTCTATGATTTGAACCTCTCCTGTGAGTCCTGTTTTAGATTCCGATGTTTCACTTCAGGTCTACTGTATACCTTGCACCTTCTTATTGACGATGAAACACAGAAATTGCATCAGAATTAAATTCAAAAGGCACAATGCCGACTTAAGTACAAGAGGACTGACTCTCTAACTTTCTATGATTGGAACCTCTCCTGTGAGTCCAGTTTTCGATTCCGATGCCTCACTTCAGGTTTACTGTATCCCTTGGACCTTCTTATTGACGATGAAACACAGAAATTGCAACCGAATTTAATACAAATGGCACAATGCCGACTTAAGTACAAGAGGACTGACACTCTCACTTTCTATGATTTGAATCTCTCCTGTGAGTCCAGTTTTAGATTCCGATTCTTCAGGTTTACTGTATACCTTGCACCTTGTTATTGACGATGAAACACAGAAATGGCATCCGAATTTAATACAATAGGCACAATGCCGACTTAAGTACAAGAGGACTGACATTCTAACTTTCTATGATTTGAACCTCTCCTGTGAGCCCAGTTTTAGATTTCGATGCTTCACTTCAGGTTTACTGTATCCCTTGGACCTTCTTATTGACGATGAAATACAGAGTTAGCATAAGAATTTAATACAAAAGGCACAATACCGATTCTAGTACAAGAGGAGTGACACTCTAACTTTCTATGATTTGACCTCTCCTGTGAGTCCAGTTTTAGATTCCGATGCTTCACTTCAGGTTTACTGTATCTCTTGGACCTTCTTATTGACGATGAATCACAGAAATTGCATCCGGATTTAATACAAATGGCACAATGCCGACTTAAGTAAAAGATGACTGACACTCTCATTTTCTATGATTTGAACCTATCCTGTGAGTCCAGTTTTAGATTCCGATGTTTCACTTCAGGTTTACTGTATACCTTGCACCTTCTTATTGACGATGAAACACAGAAATTGCATCGGAATTAAATTCAAAAGGCACAATGCCGACTTAAATACAAGAGGACTGACACTCTAACTTTCTATGATTGGAACCTCACCTGTGAGTCCAGATTTAGATTCCGATGCTTCACTACATGTTTACTGTATCCCTTGGACCTTCTTATTGACGATGAAACACAGAAATTGCATCCGACTTTAATACAAAAGGCACAATGACGACTTAAGTACAAGAGGACTGACACTCTCACTTTCTATAATTTGAACATCTCCTGTGAGTCCAGTTTTACATTCCGATGCTTCATTTCAGGTTTACTGTATACCTTGCACCCTCTCATTGACGATGAAACACAGAAATTGCATCGGAATTAAGTTCAAAAGGCACAATGCCGATTTAATTACAAGATGACTGACACTCTCACTTTCTATGATTTGAACCTCTCCTGTGAGTCCAGTTTTAGATTCCGATGCTTCACTTCAGGTTTACTGTTTCCATTGGACCTTCTTATTGGCGATGAAACACAGAAATTGCATCCGAATTTAATACAAATGGCACAATGCCGACTTACGTACAAGAGTACTGACACTCTCACTTTCTATGATTTGAAACTCTCCTGTGAGTCCAGTTTTACATTCCGATGCTTCACTTCAGGTTTACTGTATCCCTTGGACCTTCTTATTGACAATGATACACAGAAATTGGATCCGAATTTAATACAAATGGCGCAAGGCCGACTTAAGTACAAGAGAACTGACAATCTCATTTTCTATGATTTGAACCTCTCCTGTGAGTCCAGTTTTAGATTCCGGTTCTTCAGGTTTACTGTATACCTTGCACCTTCTTATTGACGATGAATCACTGAAATTGCATCCGAATTTAATACAAAAGGCACAATGCCGACTTAAGTACAAGAGGACTGACATTCTAACTTTCTATGATTTGAACCTCTCCTGTGAGCCCAGTTTTAGATTCGGATGCTTCACTTCAGGTTTACTGTATCCCTTGGACCTTCTTATTGACGATGAAACACAGAGTTTGCATAAGAATTTAATACAAAAGGCACAATACCGACTCAAGTACAAGAGGAGTGACACTCTAACTTTCTATGATTTGATCTCTCCTGTGAGTCCAGTTTTAGATTCCGATGCTTCACTTCAGGTTTACTGTATCCCTTGGACCTTCTTATTGACAATGAAACACAGAAATTGGATCCGAATTTAATACAAATGGCGCAATGCCGACTCAAGTACAAGAGGACTGACACTCTCACTTTCTATGATTTGAACCTCTCCTGTGAGTCCAGTTTTAGATTCCGATTCTTCAGGTTTACTGTATACCTTGCACCTTCTTATTGACGATGAATCACTGAAATTGCATCCGAATTTAATACAAAAGGCACAATGCCGACTTAAGTACAAGAGGACTGACATTCTAACTTTCTATGATTTGAACCTCTCCTGTGAGCCCAGTTTTAGATTCGGATGCTTCACTTCAGGTTTACTGTATCCCTTGGACCTTCTTATTGACGATGAAACACAGAGTTTGCATAAGAATTTAATACAAAAGGCACAATACCGACTCAAGTACAAGAGGAGTGACACTCTAACATTCTATGATTTGATCTCTCCTGTGAGTCCAGTTTTAGATTCCGATGCTTCACTTCAGGTTTACTGTATCCCTTGGACCTTCTTATTGACAATGAAACACAGAAATTGGATCCGAATTTAATACAAATGGCTCAATGCCGACTTAAGTACAAGATAACTGACACTCACACTTTCTATGATTTGAACCTATCCTGTGAGTCCAGTTTTAGATTCAGATGCTTCACTTCAGGTTTACTGTATCTCTTGGACCTTCTTATTGACGATGAAACACAGAAATTGCATCCGAATTTAATACAAATGGCATAATGCCGACATAATTACAAGATGACTGACACTCTCACTTTCTATGATTTGAACCTATCCTGTGAGTCCAGTTTTAGTTTCCGATGTTTCACTTAAGGTTTACTGTATCCCTTGGACCTTCTTATTGACGATGAAACACAGAAATTGCATCCGAATTTAATACAAAGGCACAATACCGACTTAAGTACAAGAGGACTGACACTCTAACTTTCTATGATTGGAACCTCTCCTGTGAGTCCAGTTTTAGATTCCGATGCCTCACTTCAGGGTTACTGTATCGCTTGGACCTTCTTATTGACGATGAAACACAGAAATTGCAACCGAATTTAATACAAATGGCACAATGCCGACTTAAGTACAAGAGTACTGACACTCTCACTTTCTATGATTTGAACCTCTCCTGTGAGTCCAGTTTTAGATTCCAATGCTTCATTTCAAGTTTACTGTATCCCTTGGACCTTCTTATTGACGATGAAACACAGAAATTGCATCCGAATTTAATACAAATGCCATAATGCCGACTTAATTACAAGATGACTGACACTCTCACTTTCTATGATTTGAACCTATCCTGTGAGTTCCGTTTTAGATTCCGATGCTTCACTTCAGGTTTACTGTATCCCTTGGACCTTCTTATTGACGATGAAACACAGAAATTGAATCTGAATTTAATACAAAAGGCACAATGCCGAATCAAGTACAAGAGGACTGACACTCTCACATTCTATGAGTTGAACCTTTCCTGTGAGTCCAATTTTATATTCCGATGCTTCACTTCAGGTTTACTATATACCTTGCACCTTCTTATTGACGATGAAACACAGAAATTGCATCTGAATTTAATACAAAACGCACCATGCCGACTTCAGTACAAGAGGACTGACTCTCTCACTTTCTATGATTTGAACCTCTCCAGTGAGTCCAGTTTTAGATTCCAATGCTTCACTTCAGGTTTACTATATCCCTTAAAACTTCGTATTGACGATGAAAAACAGATTATGCATCCGAATGTAACAAAAAAGGCGCAATGCCGACTTAAGTACATGACGACTGACACATTCACTTTCTATGATTTGAACCTCTCCTGTGAGTCCAGTTTTAGATTCCGATTCTTCAGGTTTACTGTATACCTTGCACCTCTTATTGACGATGAAACACAGAAATTGCATCCGAATTTAATACAAAAGGCACAATGCCGACTTAAGTACAAGTGACTGACATTCTAACTTTCTATGATTTGAACCTCTCCTGTGAGCCCAGTTTTAGGTTCCGATGCTTCACTTCAGGTTTACTGTATCCCTTGGACCTTCTTATTGACGATGAAACACAGAGTTTGCATAAGAATTTAATACAAAAGGCACAATACCGACTCTAGTACATGAAGAGTGACACTCTAATTTTCTATGATTTGACCTCTCCGGTGAGTCCAGTTTTACATTCCGATGCTTCACTTCAGGTTTACTGTATACCTTGCACTTTCGTATTGACGATGAAACACAGAAATTGCATCTTAATTAAATTCAAAAGTCACAATGCCGACATAAGTTCAAGAGGACTGACACTCTAACTTTCTATGATTGGAACCTCTCCTGTGAGTCCAGATTTAGATTTCGATGCTTCACTACATGTTTACTGTATCCCTTGGGCCTTCTTATTGACGTTGAAACACAGAAATTGCATCCGAATTTAATACAAATGGCATAATGCCGACTTAATTACAAGATGACTGACACTCTCACTTTCTATGATTTGAACCTATCCTGTGTGTTCCGTTTTAGATTCCGATGCTTCACTTCAGGTTTACTGTATCCCTTGGACCTTCTAATTCACGATGAAACACAGAAATTGCATCTGAATTTAATACAAAAGGCACAATGCCGAATCAAGTACAAGAGGACTGACACTCTCACTTTCTATGATTTGAACCTATCCTTTGAGTCCAGTTTTAGTTTCCGATGTTTCACTTAAGGTTTACTGTATCCCTTGGACCTTCTTATTGACGATGAAACTCAGAAATTGCATCCGAATTAAATACAAAAAGCACAATACCGACTTAAGTACAAGCGGAGTGACACTCTAACTTTCTATGATTTGAACCTCTCCTGTGAGTCCAGTTTTAGATTCCGATGCTTCACTTCAGGTTTACTGTATCGCTTGGTCCTTCTTGTTGACGATGAAAGACAGAAATTGCATCCGAATTTAATACAAAAGGCACAATGGCGACTTAAGTACAAGTGGACTGACACTCTCACATTCTATGATTTGAACCTCTCCTGTGAGTCCAGTTTTAGATTCCGATGCTTCACTTCAGGTTTACTGTGTACCTTGCACCTTCTTATTGACGATGAAACACAGAAATTGCATCGGAATTAAATTCAAAAGGCACAATGCCGACTTAAATACAAGAGGACTGACACTCTAACTTTCTATAATTGGAACCTTTCCTGTGAGTCCAGATTTAGATTTCGATGCTTCACTTCAGGTTTACTGTATCCCTTGGACCTTCTTATTGACGATGAAATACAGAGTTTGCATAAGAATTTAATACAAAAGGCACAATACCGACTCTAGTACAAGAGGAGTGACACACTAACTTTCTATGATTTGACCTCTCCTGTGAGTCCAGTTTTAGATTTTGATGCTTCACTTCAGGTTTACTGTATCCCTTGGACCTTCTTATTGACGATGAATCACAGAAATTGCATCCGGATTTAATACAAATGGCACAATGCCGACTTAAGTAAAAGATGACTGACACTCTCATTTTCTATGATTTGAACCTATCCTGTGAGTCCAGTTTTAGATTCCGATGTTTCACTTAAGGTTTACTGTATCCCTTAGTCCTTCTTGTTGACGATGAAAGACAGAAATTGCATCCGAATTTAATACAAAAAGCACAATGGCGACTTAATTACAAGTGGACTGACACGCTCACATTCTATGGCTTGAACCTCTACTGTGAGTCCGGTTTTAGATTCCGATGCTTCACTTCAGGTTTACTGTATACCTTGCACCTTCTTATTGACGATGATACAGAGAAATTGCATCAGAATTAAATTCAAAAGGCACAATGCCGACTTAAATAGAAGAGGACTGACCCTCTAACTTTCTATGATTGGAACCTCTCCTGTGAGTCCAGATTTAGATTCCGATGCTTCACTACATGTTTACTGTATCTCTTCGACCTTCTTATTGACGATGAAACATAGAAATTGCATCCGACTTTAATACAAAAGGCACAATGACGACTTAAGTACAAGAGGACTGACATTCTAACTTTCTATGATTTGAACCTCTCCTGTGAGCCCAGTTTTAGATTCCGATGCTTCACTTCAGGTTTACTGTATCCCTTGGACCTTCTTATTGACGATGAAACACAGAGTTTGCATAAGAATTTAATACAAAAGGCACAATACCGACTCAAGTACAAGAGGAGTGACACTCTAACTTTCTATGATTTGATCTCTCCTGTGAGTCCAGTTTTAGATTCCGATGCTTCACTTCAGGTTTACTGTATCCCTTGGACCTTCTTATTGACAATGAAACACAGAAATTGGATCCGAATTTAATACAAATGGCGCAATGCCGACTCAAGTACAAGAGGACTGACACTCAGACTTTCTATGATTTGAACCTCTCCTGTGAGTCCAGTTTTAGATTCCGATTCTTCAGGTTTACTGTATACCTTGCACCTTCTTATTGACGATGAATCACAGAAATTGCATCCGAATTTAATACAAAAGGCACAATGCCGATTTAAGTACAAGAGGACTGACATTCTAACTTTCTGTGATTTGAACTTCTCCTGTGAGCCCAGTTTTAGGTTCCGATGCTTCACTTCAGGTTTCTGTATCCCTTGGGCCTTCTTACTGACGATGAAACGCAGAGCTTGCATAAGAATTTAATACAAAAGGCACAATACCGACTCAAGTACAAGAGGAGTGACACTCTAACTTTCTATGATTTGATCTCTCCTGTGAGTCCAGTTTTAGATTCCGATGCTTCACTTCAGGTTTACTGTATCCCTTGGACCTTCTTATTGACGATGAAACACAGAAATTGCATCCGAATTTAATACAAATGGCACAATGCCGACTTGAGGACTGACACTCACACTTTCTATGATTTGAACCTTTCCTGTGAGTCCAGTTTTAGATTCAGATGCTTCACTTCAGGTTTACTGTATCTCTTGGACCTTCTTATTGACGATGAAACACAGAAATTGCATCCGAATTTAATACAAATGGCATAATGCCGACATAATTACAAGATGACTGACACTCTCACTTTCTATGATTTGAACCTATCCTGTGAGTCCAGTTTTAGTTTCCGATGTTTCACTTAAGGTTTACTGTATCCCTTGGACCTTCTTATTGACGATGAAACACAGAAATTGCATCCGAATTTAATACAAAGGCACAATACCGACTTAAGTACAAGCGGGGTGACACTCTAACTTTCTATGATTGGAATCTCTCCTGTGGGTCCAGTTTTAGATTCCGATGCTTCACTTCAGGTTTACTGTATCCCTAGGACCTTCTTATTGACGATGAAACACAGAAATTGCACCCGAATTTAATACAAATGGCACAATGCCGACTTAAGTACAAGAGGAGTGACACTCTCACTTTCTATGATTTGAACTTCTCCTGTGAGTCTTGTTTTAGATTCCGATGTTTCACTTCAGGTCTACTGTATACCTTGCACCTTGTTATTGACGATGAAACACAGAAATTGCTTCGGAATTAAATTCAAAAGGCACAATGCCGACTTAAGTACAAGAGGACTGACACTCTAACTTTCTATGATTGGAACCTCTCCTGTGAGTCCAGTTTTAGATTCCGATGCCTCACTTCAGGTTTACTGTATCCCTTGGACCTTCTTATTGACGATGAAACTCAGAAATTGCATCCGAATTAAATACAAAAAGCACAATACCGACTTAAGTACAAGCGGAGTGACACTCTAACTTTCTATGATTTGAACCTCTCCTGTGAGTCCAGTTTTAGATTCCGATGCTTCACTTCAGGTTTACTGTGTACCTTGCACCTTCTTATTGACGATGAAACACAGAAATTGCATCGGAATTAAATTCAAAAGGCACAATGCCGACTTAAATACAAGAGGACTGACACTCTAACTTTCTATGATTGGAACCTTTCCTGTGAGTCCAGATTTAGATTTCGATGCTTCACTTCAGGTTTACTGTATCCCTTGGACCTCCTTGTTGACGATGAAATACAGAGTTTGCATAAGAATTTAATACAAAAGGCACAATACCGACTCTAGTACAAGAGGAGTGACACACTAACTTTCTATGATTTGACCTCTCCTCTGAGTCCAGTTTTAGATTCCGATGCCTCACTTCAGGTTTACTGTATCCCTTGGACCTTCTTATTGACGATGAATCACAGAAATTGCATCCGGATTTAATACAAATGGCACAATGCCGACTTAAGTAAAAGATGACTGACACTCTCATTTTCTATGATTTGAACCTATCCTGTGAGTCCAGTTTTAGATTCCGATGTTTCACTTAAGGTTTACTGTATCCCTTGGTCCTTCTTGTTGACGATGAAAGACAGAAATTGCATCCGAATTTAATACAAAAAGCACAATGGCGACTTAATTACAAGTGGACTGACACTCTCACATTCTATGATTTGAACCTCTACTGTGAGTCCGGTTTTAGATTCCGATGCTTCACTTCAGGTTTACTGTATACCTTGCACCTTCTTATTGACGATGATACAGAGAAATTGCATCAGAATTAAATTCAAAAGGCACAATGCCGACTTAAATAGAAGAGGACTGACCCTCTAACTTTCTATGATTGGAACCTCTCCTGTGAGTCCAGATTTAGATTCCGATGCTTCACTACATGTTTACTGTATCCCTTCGACCTTCTTACTGACGATGAAACATAGAAATTGCATCCGACTTTCATACAAAAGGCACAATGACGACTTAAGTACAAGAGGACTGACATTCTAACTTTCTATGATTTGAACCTCTCCTGTGAGCCCAGTTTTAGATTCCGATGCTTCACTTCAGGTTTACTGTATCCCTTGGACCTTCTTATTGACGATGAAACAAAGAGTTTGCATAAGAATTTAATACAAAAGGCACAATACCGACTCAAGTACAAGAGGAGTGACACTCTAACTTTCTATGATTTGATCTCTCCTGTGAGTCCAGTTTTAGATTCCGATGCTTCACTTCAGGTTTACTGTATCCCTTGGACCTTCTTATTGACAATGAAACACAGAAATTGGATCCGAATTTAATACAAATGGCGCAATGCCGACTCAAGTACAAGAGGACTGACACTCAGACTTTCTATGATTTGAACCTCTCCTGTGAGTCCAGTTTTAGATTCCGATTCTTCAGGTTTACTGTATACCTTGCACCTTCTTATTGACGATGAATCACAGAAATTGCATCCGAATTTAATACAAAAGGCACAATGCCGATTTAAGTACAAGAGGACTGACATTCTAACTTTCTGTACTTTGAACTTCTCCTGTGAGCCCAGTTTTAGATTCCGATGCTTCACTTCAGGTTTCTGAATCCCTTGGGCCTTCTTACTGACGATGAAACGCAGAGCTTGCATAAGAATTTAATACAAAAGGCACAATACCGACTCAAGTACAAGAGGAGTGACACTCTAACTTTCTATGATTTGATCTCTCCTGTGAGTCCAGTTTTAGATTCCGATGCTTCACTTCAGGTTTACTGTATCCCTTGGACCTTCTTATTGACGATGAAACACAGAAATTGCATCCGAATTTAATACAAATGGCACAATGCCGACTTGAGGACTGACACTCACACTTTCTATGATTTGAACCTTTCCTGTGAGTCCAGTTTTAAATTCAGATGCTTCACTTCAGGTTTACTGTATCTCTTGGACCTTCTTATTGACGATGAAACACAGAAATTGCAACCGAATTTAATACAAATGGCACAATGCCGACTTAAGTACAAGAGTACTGACACACTCACTTTCTATGATATGAACCTCTCCTGTGAGTCCAGTTTTAGATTCCAATGCTTCATTTCAGGTTTACTGTATCCCTTGGACCTTCTTATTGACGATGAAACACAGAAATTGCATCCGAATTTAATACAAATGGCATAATGCCGACTTAATTACAAGATGACTGACACTGTCACTTTCTATGATTTGAACCTATCCTGTGAGTTCCGTTTTAGATTCCGATGCTTCACTTCAGGTTTACTGTATCCCTTGGACCTTCTAATTCACGATGAAACACAGAAATTGCATCTGAATTTAATACAAAAGGCACAATGCCGAATCAAGTACAAGAGGACTGACACTCTCACATTCTATGATTTGAACCTCTCCTGTGAGTCCAGTTTTAGATTCCGATGCTTCACTTCAGGTTTACTATATACCTTGCACCTTCTTATTGACGATGAAGCACAGAAATTGCATCCGAATTTAATACAAAACGCACCATGCCGACTTCAGTACAAGAGGACTGACACTCTCACTTTCTATTATTTGAACCTCTCCAGTGAGTCCAGTTTTAGATTCAGATGCTTTACTTCAGTTTTACTGTATCTCTTGGACCTTCTTATTGACGATGAAACTCAGAAATTGCATCCGAATTAAATACAAATGGCATAATGCCGACTTAATCACAAGATGACTGACACTCTCACTTTCTATGATTTGAACCTATCCTTTGAGTCCAGTTTTAGTTACCGATGTTTCACTTAAGGTTTACTGTATCCCTTGGACCTTCTTATTGACGATGAAACACAGAAATTGCATCCGAATTTAATACAAAAGGCACAATACCGACTTAAGTACAAGCGGAGTGACACTCTAACTTTCTATGATTTGAACCTCTCCTGTGAGTCCAGTTTTAGTTTCCGATGCTTCACTTCAGGTTTACTGTATCGCTTGGTCCTTCTTGTTGACGATGAAAGACAGAAATTGCATCCGAATTTAATACAAAACGCACAATGGCGACTTAAGTACAAGTGGACTGACACTCTCACATTCTATGATTTGAACCTCTCCTGTGAGTCCAGTTTTAGATTCCGATGCTTCACTTCAGGTTTACTGTATACCTTGCACCTTCTTATTGACGATGAAACACAGATATTGCATCGGAATTAAATTGAAAAGGCACAATGACGACTTAAGTACAAGAGGACTGACACTCTAACTTTCTATAATTGGAACCTCTTCTGAGAGTCCAGATTTAGATTCCGATGCTTCACTACATGTTTACTGTATCCCTTGGACCTTCTTATTGACGATGAGACACAGAAATTGCATCCGAATTTAATACAAAAGGCACAATGACGACTTAAGTACAAGAGGACTGACACTCTCACTTGCTATAATTTGAACATCTCCTGTGAGTCCAGTTTTACATTCCGATGCTTCACTTCAGGTTTACTGTATCCCTTGGACCTTCGTATTGACAATGAAACGCAGAAATTGCATCCGAATTTAATACAAATGGCGCAATGCCGACTTAAGTACAAGAGGACTGACACTCTCACTTTCTATGATTTGACCTCTCCCGTGAGTCCAGTTTTAGATTCCGATGCTTCACTTCAGGTTTACTATATCGCTTAAACCTTCGTATTGACGATGAAACACAGATTTTGCATCCGAATGTAACAAAAAAGGCGCAATGCCGACTTAAGTACAAGTGGACTGACACTCTCATATTCTATGATTTGAACCTCTCCTGTGAGTCCAGTTTCAGATTCCGATGCTTCACTTCAGGTTTACTGTATACCTTGCACCTTCTTATTGACGATGAAACACAGAAATTGCATCGGAATTAAAATCAAAAGGCACAATGATGACTTAAGTACAAGAGGATTGACACTCTCACTTTCTATAATTTTAACATCTCCTGTGAGTCCAGTTTTAGATTCCGATTCTTCAGGTTTACTGTATACCTTGCACCTTCTTATTGACGATGAAACACAGAAATTGCATCCGAATTTAATACAAAAGGCACAATGCCGACTTAAGTACAAGAGGAGAGACATTCTAACTTTCTGTGATTTGAACCTCTCCTGTGAGCCCAGTTTTAGATTCCGATGCTTCACTTCAGGTTTACTGTATCCCTTGGACCTACTTATTGACGATGAAACACAGAGTTTGCATAAGAATTTAATACAAAAGGCACAATACCGACACTAGTACAAGAGGAGTGACACTCTAACTTTCTATGAATTGACCTCTCCTGTGAGTCCAGTTTTAGATTCCGATGCTTCACTTCAGGTTTACTGTATACCTTGCACCTTCTTATTGACGATGAAACACAGAAATTGCATCGGAATTAAATTCAAATGGCACAATGCCGACTTAAGTACAAGATTACTGACACTCTAACTTTCTATGATTGGAACCTCTCCTGTGTTTCCAGATTTAGATTCCGATGCTTCACTACATGTTTACTGTATCCCTTGGACCTTCTTATTGACGATGACACACAGAAATTGCATCCGAATTTAATACAAAAGGCACAATGACGACTTAAGTACAAGAGGACTGACACTCTCACTTTCTATAATTGGAACATCTCCTGTGAGTCCAGTTTTAGATTCTGATGCTTCATTTCAGGTTTACTGTATACCTTGCACCTTGTTATTGACGATGAAACACAGAAATTGCATCGGAATTAAATTCAAAAGGCACAATGCCGACTTAAGTACAAGAGGACTGACACTTTAACTTTCTATGATTGGAACCTCTCCTGTGAGTCCAGTTTTAAATTCCGATGCCTCACTTCAGGTTTACTGTATCCCTTGGACCTTCTTATTGACGATGAAACACAGAAATTGCATCCGAATTTAATACAAATGGCATAATGCCGATTTAATTACAAGATGACTGACACTCTCACTTTCTATGATTTGAACCTATCCTGTGAGTTCCGTTTTAGATACCGATGCTTCACTTCAGCTTTACTGTTTCCCTTAGACCTTCTTATTGACGATGAAACACAGAAATTGCATCTGAATTTAATACAAAAGGCACAATGCCGAATCAAGTACAAGAGGACTGACACTCTCACATTCTATGAGTTGAACCTCTCCTGTGAGTCCAGTTTTAGATTCCGATGCTTCACTTCAGGTTTACTATATACCTTGCACCATCTTATTGACGATGAAACACAGAAATTGCATCCGAATTTAATACAAAACGCACCATGCCGACTTCGGTACAAGAGGACTGACACTCTCACTTTCTGTGATTTGAACCTCTCCAGTGAGTCCAGTTTTAGATTCCAATGCTTCACTTCAGGTTTACTATAACCCTTAAACCTTCGTATTGACGATGAAACACAGATTTTACATCCGAATGTAACAAAAAATTCGCAATGCCGACTTAAGTACAAGACGACTGACACTCTCACTTTCTATGATTTGAACCTCTCCTGTGAGTCCAGTTTTAGATTCCGATGCTTCACTTCAGGTTTACTGTATCCCTTGGACCTTCTTATTGGCGATGAAACACAGAAATTGCATCCGAATTTAATACAAATGGCACAATGCCGACTTAAGTGCAAGAGTACTGATACTCTCACTTTCTATGATTTGAAGGTCTCCCGTGAGTCCAGTTTTACATTCCGATGCTTCACTTCAGGTTTACTGTATCCCTTGGACCTTCTTATTGACGATGAAACACAGAGTTTGATAAGAATTTAATACAAAAGGCACAATACCGACTCTAGTACAAGAGGAGTGACACTCTAACTTTCTATGATTTGACCTCTCCTGTGAGTCCAGTTTTAGATTCCGATGCTTCACTTCAGGTTTACTGTATCCCTTGGACCTTCTTATTGACGATGAATCACAGAAATTGCATCCGAATTTAATACAAATGGCACAATGCCGACTTAAGTAAAAGAGGACTGACACTCACACTTTCTATGATTTGAACCTTTCCTGTGAGTCCAGTTTTAGATTCAGATGCTTTACTTCAGGTTTACTGTATCTCTTGGACCTTCTTATTGACGATGAAACACAGAAATTGCATCCGAATTAAATACAAATGGCATAATGCCGACTTAATTACAAGATGACTGACACTCTCACTTTCTATGATTTGAACCTATCCTGTGAGTCCAGTTTTAGGTTCCGATGTTTCACTTAAGGTTTACTGTATCCCTTGGACCTTCTTATTGACGATGAAACACAGAAATTGTATCCGAACTTAATACAAAAGGCACAATACCGACTTAAGTACAAGCGGAATGACACTCTAACTTTCTATGATTTGAACCTCTCCTGTGAGTCCAGTTTTAGATTCCGATGCTTCACTTCAGGTTTACTGTATCGCTTGGTCCTTCTTGTTGACGATGAAAGACAGAAATTGCATCCGAATTTAATACAAAAGGCACAATGGCGACTTAAGTACAAGTGGACTGACACTCTCACATTCTATGATTTGAACCTCTCCTGTGAGTCCAGTTTTAGATTCCGATGCTTCACTTCAGGTTTACAGTATACCTTGCACCTTCTTATTGACGATGAAACACAGAAATTGCATCGGAATTAAATTCAAAAGGCACAATGCCGACTTAAGTACAAGAGGACTGACACTCAAACTTTCTATGATTGGAACCTCTCCTGTGAGTCCAGATTTAGATTCCGATGCTTCACTACATGTTTACTGTATCCCTTGGACCTTCTTATTGACGATGAAACACAGAAATTGCATCCGAATTTAATACAAAAGGCACAATGACGACTTAAGTACAAGAGGACTGACACTCTCACTTTCTATAATGTGAACATCTCCTGTGGGTCCAGTTTTAGATTCTGATGCTTCATTTCAGGTTTACTGTATACCTTGCACCCTCTTATTGACGATGAAACACAGAAATTGCATCGGAATTAAATTCAAAAGGCACAATGCCGACTTAAATACAAGAGGACTGACACTCACACTTTCTATGATTTGAACCTTTCCTGTGAGTCCAGTTTTAGATTCCAATGCTTCACTTCAGGTTTACTGTATCCCTTGGACCTTCTTATTGACGATGAAACACAGAGTTTCCATAAGAATTTAATACAAAAGGCACAAGACCTACTCAAGTACAAGAGGAGTGACACTCAATCTTTCTATGATTTGACCTCTCCTGTGAGTCCAGTTTTAGATTCCGATGCTTCACTTCAGGTTTACTGTATCCCTTGTACCTTCTTATTGACGATGAAACACAGAAATTGCATCCGAATTTAATACAAATGGCACAATGCCGACTTAAGTACAAGAGGACTGACACTCACACTTTCTATGATTTGAACCTTTCCTGTGAGTCCAGTTTTAGATTCAGATGCTTCACTTCAGGTTTACTGTATTTCTTGGACCTTCTTATTGACGATGAAACACAGAAATAGCATCCGAATTAAATACAAATGGCATAATGCCGACTTAATTACAAGATGACTGACACTCTCACTTTCTATGATTTGAACCTCTCCTGTGAGTCCAGTTTTACATTCCGATGCTTCACTTCAGGTTTATTGTATCCCTTGGACCTTCTTATTGACGATGAAACACAGAAATTGCATCGGAATTAAATTCAAAAAGCACAATGCCGACTTAATTACAAGATGACTGACACTCTCACTCTCAATGATTTGAACCTCTCCTGTGAGTCCAGTTTTAGATTCCGATGCTTCACTTCAGGTTTACTGTATCCCTTGGACCTTCTTATTGGCGATGAAACACAGAAATTGCATCCGAATTTAATACAAATGGCGCAATGCCGACTTAAGTACAAGAGGACTGACACTCTCACTTTCTATGATTTGAACCTCTCCTGTGAGTCCAGTTTTAGATTCCGATTCTTCAGGTTTACTGTATACCTTGCACCTTCTTATTGACGATGAAACACAGAATTTGCATCCGAATTTAATACAAAAGGCACAATGCCGACTTAAGTATAAGAGGACTGACATTCTTACTTTCTATGATTTGAACCTCTCCTGTGGGCCCAGTTTTAGATTCCGATGCTTCACTTCAGGTTTACTGTATCCCTTGGACCTTCTTATTGACGATGAAACAAAGAGTTTGAATAAGAATTTAATACAAAAGGCACAATACCGACTCAGGTACAAGAGGAGTGACACTCTAACTTTCTATGATTTGACCTCTCCTGTGAGTACAGATTCAGATTCCGATGCTTCACTTCAGGTTTACTGTATCCCTTGGACCTTCTTATTGACGATGAAACACAGAAATTGCAACCGAATTTAATACAAATGGCACAATGCCGACTTAAGTACAAGAGGACTGACACTCACACTTTCTATGATTTGAACCATTCCTGTGAGTCCAGTTTTAGATTCAGATGCTTCACTTCAGGTTTACTGTATCTCTTGGACCTTCTTATTGACGATGAAACAAAGAAATTGCATCCGAATTTAATACAAATGGCATATTACCGACTTAATTACAAGATGACTGACACTCTCACTTTCTATGATTTGAACATATCCTGTGAGTCCAGTTTTAGATTCCGATGTTTCACTTAAGGTTTACTGTATCCCTTGGACCTTCTTATTGACGATGAAACACAGAAATTGCATCCGAATTTAATACAATAGGCACAATATCAACTTAAGTACAAGCGGAGTGACACTCTAATTTTCTATGATTTGAATCTCTCCTGTGGGTCCAGTTTTAGATTCCGATGCTTCACTTCAGGTTTACTGTATCCCTTGGACTTTCTTATTGACGATGAAACACAGAAATTGCATCCGAATTTAATACAAATGGCACAATGCCGACTTAAGTACAAGAGGACTGACACTCTCACTTTCTATGATTTGAACCTCTCCTGTGAGTCCTGTTTTAGATTCCGATGTTTCACTTCAGGTCTACTGTATACCTTGCACCTTCTTATTGACGATGAAACACAGAAATTGCATCGGAATTAAATTCAAAAGGCACAATGCCGACTTAAGTACAATAGGACTGACACTCTAACTTTCTATGATTGGAACCTCTCCTGTGAGTCCAGTTTTAGATTCCGATGCCTCACTTCAGGTTTACTGTATCCCTTGGACCTTCTCATTGACGATGAAACACAGAAATTGCAACCGAATTTAATACAAATGGCACAATGCCGACTTAAGTACAAGAGGACTGACACTCTCACTTTCTATGATTTGAACCTCTCCTGTGAGTTCAGTTTTAGATTCCAATGCTTCACTTCAGGTTTACTGTATCCCTTGGACCTTCTTATTGACGATGAAACACAGAAATTGCATCCTAATTTAATACAAGTTGCATAATGTCGACTTAATTACAAGATGACTGACACTCTCACTTTCTATGATTTGAAACTATCCTGTGAGTTCCGTTTTAGATTCCGATGCTTCACTTCAGGTTTACTGTATCCCTTGGACCTTCTTATTGACGATGAAACACAGAAATTGCATCGGAATTAAATTCAAAAAGCACAATGCCGACTTAATTACAAGATGACTGACACTCTCACTCTCAATGATTTGAACCTCTCCTGTGAGTCCAGTTTTAGATTCCGATGCTTCACTTCAGGTTTACTGTATCCCTTGGACCTTCTTATTGGCGATGAAACACAGAAATTGCATCCGAATTTAATACAAATGGCACAATGCCGACTTAAGTACAAGAGTACTGACACTCTCACTTTCTATGATTTGAACCTCTCCTGTGAGTCCAGTTTTACATTCCGATGCTTCACTTCAGGTTTATTGTATCCCTTGGACCTTCTTATTGACAATGAAACACAGAAATTGCATCCGAATTTAATACAAATGGCGCAATGCCGACTTAAGTACAAGAGGACTGACACTCTCACTTTCTATGATTTGAACCTCTCCTGTGAGTCCAGTTTTAGACTCCGATTCTTCAGGTTTACTGTATACCTTGGACCTTCTTATTGACGATGAAACACAGAAATTGCATCCGAATTTAATACAAAAGCACAATGCCGACTTAAGTACAAGAGGACTGACATTCTAACCTTCTATGATTCGAACCTCTCCTGTGAGCCCAGTTTTGGATTCCGATGCATCACTTCTGGTTTACTGTATCCCTTGGAACTTCTTATTGACGATGAAACACAGAGTTTGCATAAGAATTTAATACAAAAGGCACAATACCGACTCAAGTACAAGAGGAGTGGCACTCTAACGTTCTATGATTTGACCTCTCCTGTGAGTCCAGTTTTAGATTCCGATGCTTCACTTCAGGTTTACTGTATCCCTTGGACCTTCTTACTGACGATGAAACACAGAAATTGCAACCGAATTTAATACAAATGGCACAATGCCGACTTAAGTACAAGAGGACTGACACTCACACTTTCTATGATTTGAACATTTCCTGTGAGTCCAGTTTTAGATTCAGATGCTTTACTTCAGGTTTACTGTATCTCTTGGACCTTCTTATTGACGATGAAACACAGAAATTGCATCCGAATTAAATACAAATGGCATAATGCCGACTTAATTACAAGATGACTGACACTCTCACTTTCTATGATTTGAACCTATCCTGTGAGTCCAGTTTTAGGTTCCGATGTTTCACTTAAGGTTTACTGTATCCCTTGGACCTTCTTATTGACGATGAAACACAGAAATTGTATCCGAACTTAATACAAAAGGCACAATACCGACTTAAGTACAAGCGGAATGACACTCTAACTTTCTATGATTTGAACCTCTCCTGTGAGTCCAGTTTTAGATTCCGATGCTTCACTTCAGGTTTACTGTATCGCTTGGTCCTTCTTGTTGACGATGAAAGACAGAAATTGCATCCGAATTTAATACAAAAGGCACAATGGCGACTTAAGTACAAGTGGACTGACACTCTCACATTCTATGATTTGAACCTCTCCTGTGAGTCCAGTTTTAGATTCCGATGCTTCACTTCAGGTTTACAGTATACCTTGCACCTTCTTATTGACGATGAAACACAGAAATTGCATCGGAATTAAATTCAAAAGGCACAATGCCGACTTAAGTACAAGAGGACTGACACTCAAACTTTCTATGATTGGAACCTCTCCTGTGAGTCCAGATTTAGATTCCGATGCTTCACTACATGTTTACTGTATCCCTTGGACCTTCTTATTGACGATGAAACACAGAAATTGCATCCGAATTTAATACAAAAGGCACAATGACGACTTAAGTACAAGAGGACTGACACTCTCACTTTCTATAATGTGAACATCTCCTGTGGGTCCAGTTTTAGATTCTGATGCTTCATTTCAGGTTTACTGTATACCTTGCACCCTCTTATTGACGATGAAACACAGAAATTGCATCGGAATTAAATTCAAAAGGCACAATGCCGACTTAAATACAAGATGACTGACACTCTCACTTTCTATGATTTGAACCTCTCCTGTGAGTCCAGTTTTAGATTCCGATGCTTCACTTCAGGTTTACTGTATCCCTTGGACCTTCTTATTGGCGATGAAACACAGAAATTGCATCCGAATTTAATACAAATGGCACAATGCCGACTTAAGTGCAAGAGTACTGACACTCTCACTTTCTATGATTTGAACGTTTCCTGTGAGTCCAGTTTTACATTCCGATGCTTCACTTCAGGTTTACTGTATCCCTTAAACCTTCTTATTGACGATGAAACACAGAAATTGCATCCGAATTTAATACAAATGGCACAATGCCGACTTAAGTACAAGAGGACTGACACTCACACTTTCTATGATTTGAACCTTTCCTGTGAGTCCAGTTTTAGATTCCAATGCTTCACTTCAGGTTTACTGTATCCCTTGGACCTTCTTATTGACGATGAAACACAGAGTTTCCATAAGAATTTAATACAAAAGGCACAAGACCGACTCAAGTACAAGAGGAGTGACACTCAATCTTTCTATGATTTGACCTCTCCTGTGAGTCCAGTTTTAGATTCCGATGCTTCACTTCAGGTTTACTGTATCCCTTGTACCTTCTTATTGACGATGAAACACAGAAATTGCATCCGAATTTAATACAAATGGCACAATGCCGACTTAAGTACAAGAGGACTGACACTCACACTTTCTATGATTTGAACCTTTCCTGTGAGTCCAGTTTTAGATTCAGATGCTTCACTTCAGGTTTACTGTATTTCTTGGACCTTCTTATTGACGATGAAACACAGAAATAGCATCCGAATTAAATACAAATGGCATAATGCCGACTTAATTACAAGATGACTGACACTCTCACTTTCTATGATTTGAACCTCTCCTGTGAGTCCAGTTTTACATTCCGATGCTTCACTTCAGGTTTATTGTATCGCTTGGACCTTCTTATTGACAATGAAACACAGATATTGAATCCAAATATAATACAAATGGCGCAATGCCGACTTAAGTACAAGAGGACTGACACTCTCACTTTCTATGATTTGAACCTCTCCTGTGAGTCCAGTTTTAGATTCCGATTCTTCAGGTTTACTGTATACCTTGCACCTTCTTATTGACGATGAAACACAGAATTTGCATCCGAAATTAATACAAAAGGCACAATGCCGACTTAAGTATAAGAGGACTGACATTCTTACTTTCTATGATTTGAACCTCTCCTGTGAGCCCAGTTTTAGATTCCGATGCTTCACTTCAGGTTTACTGTATCCCTTGGACCTTCTTATTGACGATGAAACAAAGAGTTTGAATAAGAATTTAATACAAAAGGCACAATACCGACTCAGGTACAAGAGGAGTGACACTCTAACCTTCTATGATTTGACCTCTCCTGTGAGTCCAGATTCAGATTCCGATGCTTCACTTCAGGTTTACTGTATCCCTTCGACCTTCTTATTGACGATGAAACACAGAAATTGCAACCGAATTTAATACAAATGGCACAATGCCGACTTAAGTACAAGAGGACTGACACTCACACTTTCTATGATTTGAACCATTCCTGTGAGTCCAGTTTTAGATTCAGATGCTTCACTTCAGGTTTACTGTATCTCTTGGACCTTCTTATTGACGATGAAACAAAGAAATTGCATCCGAATTTAATACAAATGGCATATTACCGACTTAATTACAAGATGACTGACACTCTCACTTTCTATGATTTGAACATATCCTGTGAGTCCAGTTTTAGATTCCGATGTTTCACTTAAGGTTTACTGTATCCCTTGGACCTTCTTATTGACGATGAAACACAGAAATTGCATCCGAATTTAATACAATAGGCACAATATCAACTTAAGTACAAGCGGAGTGACTTTCTAATTTTCTATGATTTGAATCTCTCCTGTGGGTCCAGTTTTAGATTCCGATGCTTCACTTCAGGTTTACTGTATCCCTTGGACTTTCTTATTGACGATGAAACACAGAAATTGCATCCGAATTTAATACAAATGGCACAATGCCGACTTAAGTACAAGAGGACTGACACTCTCACTTTCTATGATTTGAACCTCTCCTGTGAGTCCTGTTTTAGATTCCGATGTTTCACTTCAGGTCTACTGTATACCTTGCACCTTCTTATTGACGATGAAACACAGAAATTGCATCGGAATTAAATTCAAAAGGCACAATGCCGACTTAAGTACAATAGGACTGACACTCTAACTTTCTATGATTGGAACCTCTCCTGTGAGTCCAGTTTTAGATTCCGATGCCTCACTTCAGGTTTACTGTATCCCTTGGACCTTCTCATTGACGATGAAACACAGAAATTGCAACCGAATTTAATACAAATGGCACAATGCCGACTTAAGTACAAGAGGATTGACACTCTCACTTTCTATGATTTGAACCTCTCCTGTGAGTTCAGTTTTAGATTCCAATGCTTCACTTCAGGTTTACTGTATCCCTTGGACCTTCTTATTGACGATGAAACACAGAAATTGCATCCTAATTTAATACAAATGGCATAATGTCGACTTAATTACAAGATGACTGACACTCTCACTTTCTATGATTTGAAACTATCCTGTGAGTTCCGTTTTAGATTCCGATGCTTCACTTCAGGTTTACTGTATCCCTTGGACCTTCTTATTGACGATGAAACACAGAAATTGCATCGGAATTAAATTCAAAAAGCACAATGCCGACTTAATTACAAGATGACTGACACTCTCACTGTCAATGATTTGAACCTCTCCTGTGAGTCCAGTTTTAGATTCCGATGCTTCACTTCAGGTTTACTGTATCCCTTGGACCTTCTTATTGGCGATGAAACACAGAAATTGCATCCGAATTTAATACAAATGGCACAATGCCGACTTAAGTACAAGAGTACTGACACTCTCACTTTCTATGATTTGAACCTCTCCTGTGAGTCCAGTTTTACATTCCGATGCTTCACTTCAGGTTTATTGTATCCCTTGGACCTTCTTATTGACAATGAAACACAGAAATTGCATCCGAATTTAATACAAATGGCGCAATGCCGACTTAAGTACAAGAGGACTGACACTCTCACTTTCTATGATTTGAACCTCTCCTGTGAGTCCGGTTTGAGACTCCGATTCTTCAGGTTTACTGTATACCTTGGACCTTCTTATTGACGATGAAACACAGAAATTGCATCCGAATTTAATACAAAAGGCACAATGCCGACTTAAGTACAAGAGGACTGACATTCTAACTTTCTATGATTCGAACCTCTCCTGTGAGCCCAGTTTTGGATTCCGATGCATCACTTCTGGTTTACTGTATCCCTTGGAACTTCTTATTGACGATGAAACACAGAGTTTGCATAAGAATTTAATACAAAAGGCACAATACCGACTCAAGTACAAGAGGAGTGGCACTCTAACGTTCTATGATTTGACCTCTCCTGTGAGTCCAGTTTTAGATTCCGATGCTTCACTTCAGGTTTACTGTACCCCTTGGACCTTCTTACTGACGATGAAACACAGAAATTGCAACCGAATTTAATACAAATGGCACAATGCCGACTTAAGTACAAGAGGACTGACACTCACACTTTCTATGATTTGAACATTTCCTGTGAGTCCAGTTTTAGATTCAGATGCTTCACTTCAGGTTTACTGTATCTCTTAGATCTTCGTATTGACGATGAAGCACAGAAATTGCATCCGAATTTAATACAAATGGCATAATGCCAACTTAATTACAAGATGACTGACACTCTCACTTTCTATTATTTGAACCTATCCTGGGAGTCCAGTTCTAGTTTCCGATGTTTCACTTAAGGTTTACTGTATCATTTGGACCTTCTTATAGACGATGAAACACAGAAATTGCATCGGAATTAAATTCAAAAGGCACAATGCCGACTTAAGTACAAGAGGACTGACACCCTAACTTTCTATGATTGGAACCTCTCCTGTGAGTCCAGATTTAGATTCTGCTGCTTCACTACATGTTTACTGTATCCCTTGGACCTTCTTATTGACGATGAAACATAGAAATTGCATCCGAATTTAATACAAAAGGCACAATGACGACTTAAGTACAAGAGGACTGACACTCTCACTTTCTATAATTTGAACATCTCCTGTGAGTCCAGTTTTACATTCCGATTCTTCAGGTTTACTGTATACCTTGCACCTTCTTATGGACGATGAAACACAGAAATTGCATCCGAATTTAATACAAATGGCACAATGCCGACTTAAGTACAAGAGTACTGACATTCTAACGTTCTACGATTTGACCTCTCCTGTGAATCCAGTTTTAGATTCCGATGCTTCACTTCAGGTTTACTGGATCCCTTGGACATTCTTATTGACGATGAAACACAGAAATTGCATCCGAATTTAATACAAATGGCACAATGCCGACTTAAGTACAAGAGGACTGACACTCACACTTTCTATGATTTGAACCTTACCTGTGAGTCCAGTTTTAGATTCAGATGCTTCACTTCAGGTTTACTGTATCTCTTGGACCTTCTTATTGACGATGAAACACAGAAATTGCATCTGAATTTAATACAAATGGCATAATGCCGACTTAACTACAAGATGACTGACACTCTCACTTTCTATTATTTGAACCTATCCTGGGAGTCCAGTTTTAGATTCCGATGTTTCACTTAAGGTTTACTGTATCACTTGGTCCTTCTTATTGACGATGAAACACAGAAATTGCATCCGAATTTATTACAAAAGGCACAATACCGACTTAAGGACAAGCGGAGTGACACTCTAACTTTCTATGATTTGAATCTCTCCTGTGGGTCCAGTTTTAGATTCCGATGCTTCACTTCAGGTTTACTGTATCCCATGGACCTTCTTATTGACGATGAAACACAGAAATTGCATCCCAATTTAATACAAATGGCACATGCCGACTTAAGTACAAGAAGACTGACACTCTCACTTTCTATGATTTGAACCTCTCCTATGAGTCCTGTTTTAGATTCCGATGTTTCACTTCAGGTCTACTGCATACCTTGTACCTTCTTATTGACGATTAAACACAGAAATTGCATCGGAATTAAATTCAAAAGGCACAATGCCGACGTAAGTACAAGAGGACTGACACTCTAACTTTCTATGATTGGAACCTCTCCTGTGAGTCCAGTTTTAGATTCCGATGCCTCACTTCAAATTTACTGTATCCCTTGGACCCTCTTACTGACGATGAAACACAGAAGTTGCAACCAAATTAAATACAAATGGCACAATGCCGACTTAAGTACAAGAGGACTGACACTCTCATTTTCTATGATTTGAACCTCTCCTGTGAGTCCAGTTTTAGATTCCAATGCTTCACTTCAGGTTTACTGTATCCCTTGGACCTTCTTATTGACGATGAAACACAGAAATTGCATCCGAATTTAATACAAATGGCACAATGCCGACTTAAGTGCAAGAGGACTGACACCCTCACTTTCTATGATTTGAACATCTCCTATGAGTCCTGTTTTAGATTCTGATGTTTCACTTCAGGTCTACTCTATACCTTGCACCTTCTTATTGACGATGAAACACAGAAATTGCATCGGAATTAAATTCAAAAGGCACAATTCCGACTTAAGTACAAGAGGACTGACACTATAACTTTCTATGATTGGAACCAATCCTGAGAGTCCAGTTTTAGATTCCGATGCCTCTCTTCAGGTTTACTGTATCCCTTGGACCTTCTTATAGACGATGAAACACAGAAATTGCATCCGAATTTAATACAAATGGCATAATGCCGACTTCATTACAAGATGACTGACACTCTCACTTTCTATGATTTGAACCTATCCTGTGAGTTCCGTTTTAGATTCCGATGCTTCACTTCAGGTTTACTGTATCCCTTGGACCTTCTTATTGACGATGAAACACAGAAATTGCATCTGAATTTAATACAAAAGGCACAATGCCGAATCAAGTACAAGAGGACTGACACTCTCACATTCTATGAGTTGAACCTTTCCTGTGAGTCCAGTTTTAGATTCCGATGCTTCACTTCAGGTTTACTATATACCTTGCACCTTCTTATTGACGATGAAACACAGAAATTGCATCCGAATTTAATACAAAGAGCATAATGCCGACTTAATTACAAGATGACTGACACTCTCACTTTCTATGATTTGAACCTATCCTGTGTGTCCAGTTTTAGATTCCGATGCTTCACTTCAGGTTTACTGTATACCTTGAAGCGTCTTATTGACGATGAAACACAGAAATTGCATCGGAATTAAATTCAAAAGGCACAATGCCGACTTAATTACAAGATGACTGACACTCTCACTTTCTATAATTTGAACATCTCCTGTGAGTCCAGTTTTAGATTCCGATGCTTCGTTTCAGGTTTACTGTATACCTTGCACCCTCTTATTGACGATGAAACACAGAAATTGCATCGGAATTAAATTCAAAAGGCACAATGCCGACTTAATTACAAGATGACTGACACTCTCACTTTCTATGATTTGAACCTCTCCTGTGAGTCCAGTTTTAGATTCCGATGCTTCACTTCAGGTTTACTGTATCCCTTGGACCTTCTTATTGGCGATGAAACGCAGAAATTGCATCCGAATTTAATACAAATGGCACAATGCCGACTTAAGTACAAGAGTACTGACACTCTCACTTTCTATGATTTGAACCTCTCCTGTGAGTCCAGTTTTACATTCCGATGCTTCACTTCAGGTTTACTGTATCCCTTGGACCTTCTTATTGACAATGAAACACAGAAATTGCATCCGAATTTAATACAAATGGCGCAATGCTGACTTAAGTACAAGAGGACTGACACTCTCACTTTCTATGATTTGAACCTCTCCTGTGAGTCCAGTTCTTGATTCCGATTCTTCAGGTTTACTGTATACCTTGCACCTTCTTATTGACGATGAAACACAGAAATTGCATCCGAATTTAATACAAATGGCACAATGCCGACTTAAGTACAAGAGTACTGACATTCTAACGTTCTATGATTTGACCTCTCCTGTGAGTCCAGTTTTAGATTCCGATGCTTCACTTCAGGTTTACTGGATCCCTTGGACCTTCTTATTGACGATGAAACACAGAAATTGCATCCGAATTTAATACAAATGGCACAATGCCGACTTAAGTACAAGAGGACTGACACTCACACTTTCTATGATTTGAACCTTTCCTGTGAGTCCAGTTTTAGATTCAGATGCTTCACTTCAGGTTTACTGTATCTCTTGGACCTTCTTATTGACGATGAAACACAGAAATTGCATCCGAATTTAATACAAATGCCATAATGCCGACTTAATTACAAGATGACTGACACTCTCACTTTCTATGATTTGAACCTATCCTGTGAGTTCCGTTTTAGATTCCGATGCTTCACTTCAGGTTTACTGTATCCCTTGGACCTTCTTATTGACGATGAAACACAGAAATTGCATCTGAATTTAATACAATAGGCACAATGCCGAATCAAGTACAAGAGGACTGACACTCTCACATTCTATGAGTTGAACCTTTCCTGTGAGTCCAGTTTTAGATTCCGATGCTTCACTTCAGGTTTACTATATACCTTGCACCTTCTTATTGACGATGAAACACAGAAATTGCTTCCGAATTTAATACAAAACGCACCATGCCGACTTCAGTACAAGAGGACTGACACTCTCACTTTCTATGATTTGAACCTCTCCAGTGAGTCCAGTTTTAGATTCCGATGCTTCACTTCAGGTTTACTACATCCCTTAAACCTTCGTATTGACGATGAAACACAGATTTTGCATCCGAATGTAACAAAAAAGGCGCAAGTGCAAGTGGACTGACACTCTCATGTTCTATGATTTGAACCTCTCCTGTGAGTCCAGTTTAAGATTCCGATGCTTCACTTCAGGTTTACTGTATACCTTGCACCTTCTTATTGACGATGAAACACAGAAATTGCATCGGAATTAAATTCAAAAGGCACAATGCCGACGTAAGTACAAGAGGACTGCCACTTTTACTTTCTATGATTGGAACCTCTCATGTGAGTCCAGTTTTAGATTCCGATGCCTCACTTCAGGTTTACTGTATCCCTTGGACCTTCTTATTGACGATGAAACACAGAAATTGCATCCGAATTTAATACAAATGGCATAATGCCGACTTAATTACAAGATGACTGACACTCTCACTTTCTATGATTTGAACCTATCCTGTGAGTTCCGTTTTAGATTCCGATGCTTCATTTCAGGTTTACTGTATCCCTTGGACCTTCTAATTCACGATGAAACACAGAAATTGCATCTGAATTTAATACAAAAGGCACAATGCCGAATCAAGTACAAGAGGACTTACACTCTCACATTCTATGAGTTGAACCTCTCCTGTGAGCCCAAGTTTAGATTCCGATGCTTCACTTCAGGTTTACTATATACCTTGCACCTTCTTATTGACGATGAAACACAGAAATTGCATCCGAATTTAATACAAAACGCACCATGCCGACTTCAGTACAAGAGGACTGACACTCTCACTTTCAATTATTTGAACCTCCCCAGTGAGTCCAGTTTTAGATTCAGATGCTTTACTTCAGTTTTACTGTATCTCTTGGACCTTCTTATTGACGGTGAAACTCAGAAATTGCATCCGAATTAAATACAAATGGCATAATGCCGACTTAATCACAAGATGACTGACACTCTCACTTTCTATGATTTGAACCTATCCTTTGGGTCCAGTTTTAGTTTCCGATGTTTCACTTAAGGTTTACTGTATCCCTTGGACCTTCTTATTGGCGATGAAACACAGAAATTGCATCCGAATTTAATACAAAAGGCACAATACCGACCTAAGTACAAGCGGAGTGACACTCTAACTTTCTATGATTTGAACCTCTCCTGTGAGTCCAGTTTTAGATTCCGATGCTTCACTTCAGGTTTACTGTATCGCTTGGTCCTTCTTGTTGACGATGAAAGACAGAAATTGCATCCGAATTTAATACAAAAGGCACAATGGCGACTTAAGTACAAGTGGACTGACACTCTCACATTCTATGATTTGAACCTCTCCTGTGAGTCCAGTTTTAGATTCCGATGCTTCACTTCAGGTTTACTGTATACCTTGCACCTTCTTATTGACGATGAAACACAGAAATTGCATCGGAATTAAATTGAAAAGGCACAATGACGACTTAAGTACAAGAGGACTGACACTCTAACTTTCTATGATTGGAACCTCTTCTGTGAGTCCAGATTTAGATTCCGATGCTTCACTACATGTTTACTGTATCCCTTGGACCTTCTTATTGACGATGAAACACAGAAATTGCATCCGAATTTAATACAAAAGGCACAATGACGACTTAAGTACAAGAGGACTGACACTCTCACTTGCTATAATTTGAACATCTCCTGTGAGTCCAGTTTTACATTCCGATGCTTCACTTCAGGTTTACTGTATCCCTTGGACCTTCTTATTGACAATGAAACGCAGAAATTGCATCCGAATTTAATACAAATGGCGCAATGCCGACTTAAGTACAAGAGGACTGACACTCTCACTTTCTATGATTTGACCTCTCCTGTGAGTCCAGTTTTAGATTCCGATGCTTCACTTCAGGTTTACTATATCCCTTAAACCTTCGTATTGACGATGAAACACAGATTTTGCATCCGAATGTAACAAAAAAGTCGCAATGCCGACTTAAGTGCAAGTGGACTGACACTCTCATGTTCTATGATTTGAACCTCTCCTGTGAGTCCAGTTTAAGATTCTGATGCTTCACTTCAGGTTTACTGTATACCTTGCACCTTCTTATTGACGATGAAACACAGAAATTGCATCGGAATTAAAATCAAAAGGCACAATGCCGACTTAAGTACAAGAGGACTGACACTCTCACTTTCTATAATTTTAACCTCTCCTGTGAGTCCACTTTTAGATTCCGATTCTTCAGGTTTACTGTATACCTTGACCTTCTTGTTGACGATGAAACACAGAAATTGCATCCGAATTTAATACAAAAGGCACAATGCCGACTTAAGTACAAGAGGAGAGACATTCTAACTTTCTGTGATTTGAACCTCTCCTGTGAGCCCAGTTTTAGATTTCGATGCTTCACTTCAGGTTTACTGTATCCCTTGGACCTACTTATTGACGATGAAACACAGAGTTTGCATAAGAATTTAATACAAAAGGCACAATACCGACTCTAGTACAAGAGGAGTGACACTCTAACTTTCTATGAATTGACCTCTCCTGTGAGTCCAGTTTTAGATTCCGATGCTTCACTTCAGGTTTACTGTATACCTTGCACCTTCTTATTGACGATGAAACACAGAAATTGCATCGGAATTAAATTCAAATGGCACAATGCCGACTTAAGTACAAGAGGACTGACACTCTAACTTTCTATGATTGGAACCTCTCCTGTGTTTCCAGATTTAGATACCGATGCTTCACTTCAGCTTTACTGTTTCCCTTGGACCTTCTTATTGACGATGAAACACAGAAATTGCATCTGAATTTAATACAAAAGGCACAATGCCGAATCAAGTACAAGAGGACTGACACTCTCACATTCTATGAGTTGAACCTCTCCTGTGAGTCCAGTTTTAGATTCCGATGCTTCACTTCAGGTTTACTATATACCTTGCACCATCTTATTGACGATGAAACACAGAAATTGCATCCGAATTTAATACAAAACGCACCATGCCGACTTCAGTACAAGAGGACTGACACTCTCACTTTCTATGATTTGAACCTCTCCAGTGAGTCCAGTTTTAGATTCCAATGCTTCACTTCAGGTTTACTATAACCCTTAAACCTTCGTATTGACGATGAAACACAGATTTTACATCCGAATGTAACAAAAAATTCGCAATGCCGACTTAAGTACAAGACGACTGACACTCTCACTTTCTATGATTTGAACCTCTCCTGTGAGTCCAGTTTTAGATTCCGATGCTTCACTTCAGGTTTACTGTATCCCTTGGACCTTCTTATTGGCGATGAAACACAGAAATTGCATCCGAATTTAATACAAATGGCATATTACCGACTTAATTACAAGATGACTGACACTCTCACTTTCTATGATTTGAACATATCCTGTGAGTCCAGTTTTAGATCCCGATGTTTCACTTAAGGTTTACTGTATCCCTTGGACCTTCTTATTGACGATGAAACACAGAAATTGCATCCGAATTTAATACAATAGGCACAATATCAACTTAAGTACAAGCGGAGTGACACTCTAATTTTCTATGATTTGAATCTCTCCTGTGGGTCCAGTTTTAGATTCCGATGCTTCACTTCAGGTTTACTGTATCCCTTGGACTTTCTTATTGACGATGAAACACAGAAATTGCATCCGAATTTAATACAAATGGCACAATGCCGACTTAAGTACAAGAGGACTGACACTCTCACTTTCTATGATTTGAACCTCTCCTGTGAGTCCTGTTTTAGATTCCGATGTTTCACTTCAGGTCTACTGTATACCTTGCACCTTCTTATTGACGATGAAACACAGAAATTGCATCGGAATTAAATTCAAAAGGCACAATGCCGACTTAAGTACAATAGGACTGACACTCTAACTTTCTATGATTGGAACCTCTCCTGTGAGTCCAGTTTTAGATTCCGATGCCTCACTTCAGGTTTACTGTATCCCTTGGACCTTCTCATTGACGATGAAACACAGAAATTGCAACCGAATTTAATACAAATGGCACAATGCCGACTTAAGTACAAGAGGACTGACACTCTCACTTTCTATGATTTGAACCTCTCCTGTGAGTTCAGTTTTAGATTCCAATGCTTCACTTCAGGTTTACTGTATCCCTTGGACCTTCTTATTGACGAGGAAACACAGAAATTGCATCCTAATTTAATACAAATGGCATAATGTCGACTTAATTACAAGATGACTGACACTCTCACTTTCTATGATTTGAAACTATCCTGTGAGTTCCGTTTTAGATTCCGATGCTTCACTTCAGGTTTACTGTATCCCTTGGACCTTCTTATTGACGATGAAACACAGAAATTGCATCGGAATTAAATTCAAAAAGCACAATGCCGACTTAATTACAAGATGACTGACACTCTCACTTTCAATGATTTGAACCTCTCCTGTGAGTCCAGTTTTAGATTCCGATGCTTCACTTCAGGTTTACTGTATCCCTTGGACCTTCTTATTGGCGATGAAACACAGAAATTGCATCCGAATTTAATACAAATGGCACAATGCCGACTTAAGTACAAGAGTTCTGACACTCTCACTTTCTATGATTTGAACCTCTCCTGTGAGTCCAGTTTTACATTCCGATGCTTCACTTCAGGTTTATTGTATCCCTTGGACCTTCTTATTGACAATGAAACACAGAAATTGCATCCGAATTTAATACAAATGGCGCAATGCCGACTTAAGTACAAGAGGACTGACACTCTCACTTTCTATGATTTGAACCTCTCCTGTGAGTCCAGTTTTAGACTCCGATTCTTCAGGTTTACTGTATACCTTGGACCTTCTTATTGACGATGAAACACAGAAATTGCATCCGAATTTAATACAAAAGGCACAATGCCGACTTAAGTACAAGAGGACTGACATTCTAACTTTCTATGATTCGAACCTCTCCTGTGAGCCCAGTTTTGGATTCCGATGCATCACTTCTGGTTTACTGTATCCCTTGGAACATCTTATTGACGATGAAACACAGAGTTTGCATAAGAATTTAATACAAAAGGCACAATACCGACTCAAGTACAAGAGGAGTGGCACTCTAACGTTCTATGATTTGACCTCTCCTGTGAGTCCAGTTTTAGATTCCGATGCTTCACTTCAGGTTTACTGTATCCCTTGGACCTTCTTACTGACGATGAAACACAGAAATTGCAACCGAATTTAATACAAATGGCACAATGCCGACTTAAGTACAAGAGGACTGACACTCACACTTTCTATGATTTGAACATTTCCTGTGAGTCCAGTTTTAGATTCAGATGCTTCACTTCAGGTTTACTGTATCTCTTAGACCTTCTTATTGACGATGAAGCACAGAAATTGCATCCGAATTTAATACAAATGGCATAATGCCAACTTAATTACAAGATGACTGACACTCTCACTTTCTATTATTTGAACCTATCCTGGGAGTCCAGTTTTAGTTTCCGATGTTTCACTTAAGGTTTACTGTATCATTTGGACCTTCTTATAGACGATGAAACACAGAAATTGCATCGGAATTAAATTCAAAAGGCACAATGCCGACTTAAGTACAAGAGGACTGACACCCTAACTTTCTATGATTGGAACCTCTCCTGTGAGTCCAGATTTAGATTCTGCTGCTTCACTACATGTTTACTGTATCCCTTGGACCTTCTTATTGACGATGAAACATAGAAATTGCATCCGAATTTAATACAAAAGGCACAATGACGACTTAAGTACAAGAGGACTGACACTCTCACTTTCTATAATTTGAACATCTCCTGTGAGTCCAGTTTTACATTCCGATTCTTCAGGTTTACTGTATACCTTGCACCTTCTTATTGACGATGAAACACAGATATTGCATCCGAATTTAATACAAATGGCACAATGCCGACTTAAGTACAAGAGTACTGACATTCTAACGTTCTACGATTTGACCTCTCCTGTGAATCCAGTTTTAGATTCCGATCCTTCACTTCAGGTTTACTGGATCCCTTGGACCTTCTTATTGACGATGAAACACAGAAATTGCATCCGAATTTAATACAAATGGCACAATGCCGACTTAAGTACAAGAGGACTGACACTCACACTTTCTATGATTTGAACCTTTCCTGTGAGTCCAGTTTTAGATTCAGATGCTTCACTTCAGGTTTACTGTATCTCTTGGACCTTCTTATTGACGATGAAACACAGAAATTGCATCTGAATTTAATACAAATGGCATAATGCCGACTTAACTACAAGATGACTGACACTCTCACTTTCTATTATTTGAACCTATCCTGGGAGTCCAGTTTTAGATTCCGATGTTTCACTTAAGGTTTACTGTATCACTTGGTCCTTCTTATTGACGATGAAACACAGAAATTGCATCCGAATTTATTACAAAAGGCACAATACCGACTTAAGGACAAGCGGAGTGACACTCTAACTTTCTATGATTTGAATCTCTCCTGTGGGTCCAGTTTTAGATTCCGATGCTTCACTTCAGGTTTACTGTATCCCTTGGACCTTCTTATTGACGATGAAACACAGAAATTGCATCCCAATTTAATACAAATGGCACATGCCGACTTAAGTACAAGAAGACTGACACTCTCACTTTCTATGATTTGAACCTCTCCTATGAGTCCTGTTTTAGATTCCGATGTTTCACTTCAGGTCTACTGCATACCTTGTACCTTCTTATTGACGATAAAACACAGAAATTGCATCGGAATTAAATTCAAAAGGCACAATGCCGACGTAAGTACAAGAGGACTGACACTCTAACTTTCTATGATTGGAACCTCTCCTGTGAGTCCAGTTTTAGATTCCGATGCCTCACTTCAAATTTACTGTATCCCTTGGACCCTCTTACTGACGATGAAACACAGAAGTTGCAACCAAATTAAATACAGATGGCACAATGCCGACTTAAGTACAAGAGGACTGACACTCTCATTTTCTATGATTTGAACCTCTCCTGTGAGTCCAGTTTTAGATTCCAATGCTTCACTTCAGGTTTACTGTATCCCTTGGACCTTCTTATTGACGATGAAACACAGAAATTGCATCCGAATTTAATACAAATGGCACAATGCCGACTTAAGTGCAAGAGGACTGACACCCTCACTTTCTATGATTTGAACATCTCCTATGAGTCCTGTTTTAGATTCTGATGTTTCACTTCAGGTCTACTCTATACCTTGCACCTTCTTATTGACGATGAAACACAGAAATTGCATCGGAATTAAATTCAAAAGGCACAATTCCGACTTAAGTACAAGAGGACTGACACTATAACTTTCTATGATTGGAACCAATCCTGTGAGTCCAGTTTTAGATTCCGATGCCTCTCTTCAGGTTTACTGTATCCCTTGGACCTTCTTATAGACGATGAAACACAGAAATTGCATCCGAATTTAATACAAATGGCATAATGCCGACTTCATTACAAGATGACTGACACTCTCACTTTCTATGATTTGAACCTATCCTGTGAGTTCCGTATTAGATTCCGATGCTTCACTTCAGGTTTACTGTATCCCTTGGACCTTCTTATTGACGATGAAACACAGAAATTGCATCTGAATTTAATACAAAAGGCACAATGCCGAATCAAGTACAAGAGGACTGACACTCTCACATTCTATGAGTTGAACCTTTCCTGTGAGTCCAGTTTTAGATTCCGATGCTTCACTTCAGGTTTACTATATACCTTGCACCTTCTTATTGACGATGAAACACAGAAATTGCATCCGAATTTAATACAAAGAGCATAATGCCGACTTAATTACAAGATGACTGACACTCTCACTTTCTATGATTTGAACCTATCCTGTGTGTCCAGTTTTAGATTCCGATGCTTCACTTCAGGTTTACTGTATACCTTGAAGCGTCTTATTGACGATGAAACACAGAAATTGCATCGGAATTAAATTCAAAAGGCACAATGCCGACTTAATTACAAGATGACTGACACTCTCACTTTCTATAATTTGAACATCTCCTGTGAGTCCAGTTTTAGATTCCGATGCTTCGTTTCAGGTTTACTGTATACCTTGCACCCTCTTATTGACGATGAAACACAGAAATTGCATCGGAATTAAATTCAAAAGGCACAATGCCGACTTAATTACAAGATGACTGACACTCTCACTTTCTATGATTTGAACCTCTCCTGTGAGTCCAGTTTTAGATTCCGATGCTTCACTTCAGGTTTACTGTATCCCTTGGACCTTCTTATTGGCGATGAAACGCAGAAATTGCATCCGAATTTAATACAAATGGCACAATGCCGACTTAAGTACAAGAGTACTGACACTCTCACTTTCTATGATTTGAACCTCTCCTGTGAGTCCAGTTTTACATTCCGATGCTTCACTTCAGGTTTACTGTATCCCTTGGACCTTCTTATTGACAATGAAACACAGAAATTGCATCCGAATTTAATACAAATGGCGCAATGCTGACTTAAGTACAAGAGGACTGACACTCTCACTTTCTATGATTTGAACCTCTCCTGTGAGTCCAGTTCTTGATTCCGATTCTTCAGGTTTACTGTATACCTTGCACCTTCTTATTGACGATGAAACACAGAAATTGCATCCGAATTTAATACAAATGGCACAATGCCGACTTAAGTACAAGAGTACTGACATTCTAACGTTCTATGATTTGACCTCTCCTGTGAGTCCAGTTTTAGATTCCGATGCTTCACTTCAGGTTTACTGGATCCCTTGGACCTTCTTATTGACGATGAAACACAGAAATTGCATCCGAATTTAATACAAATGGCACAATGCCGACTTAAGTACAAGAGGACTGACACTCACACTTTCTATGATTAAAACCTTTCCTGTGAGTCCAGTTTTAGATTCAGATGCTTCACTTCAGGTTTACTGTATCTCTTGGACCTTCTTATTGACGATGAAACACAGAAATTGCATCCGAATTTAATACAAATGCCATAATGCCGACTTAATTACAAGATGACTGACACTCTCACTTTCTATGATTTGAACCTATCCTGTGAGTTCCGTTTTAGATTCCGATGCTTCACTTCAGGTTTACTGTATCCCTTGGACCTTCTTATTGACGATGAAACACAGAAATTGCATCTGAATTTAATACAATAGGCACAATGCCGAATCAAGTACAAGAGGACTGACACTCTCACATTCTATGAGTTGAACCTTTCCTGTGAGTCCAGTTTTAGATTCCGATGCTTCACTTCAGGTTTACTATATACCTTGCACCTTCTTATTGACGATGAAACACAGAAATTGCATCCGAATTTAATACAAAACGCACCATGCCGACTTCAGTACAAGAGGACTGACACTCTCACTTTCTATGATTTGAACCTCTCCAGTGAGTCCAGTTTTAGATTCCAATGCTTCACTTCAGGTTTACTATATCCCTTAAAACTTCGTATTGACGATGAAAAACAGATTTTGCATCCGAATGTAACAAAAAAGGCGCAATGCCGACTTAAGTACAAGACGACTGACACTCTCACTTTCTATGATTTGAACCTCTCCTGTGAGTCCAGTTTTAGATTCCGATTCTTCAGGTTTACTGTATACCTTGCACCTTCTTATTGACGATGAAACACAGAAATTGCATCCGAATTTAATACAAAAGGCACAATGCCGACTTAAGTACAAGTGACTGACATTCTAACTTTCTATGATTTGAACCTCTCCTGTGAGCCCAGTTTTAGGTTCCGATGCTTCACTTCAGGTTTACTGTATCCCTTGGACCTTCTTATTGACGATGAAACACAGAGTTTGCATAAGAATGTAATACAAAAGGCACAATACCGACTCTAGTACATGAGGAGTGACACTCTAATTTTCTATGATTTGACCTCTCCTGTGAGTCCAGTTTTAGATTCCGATGCTTCACTTCAGGTTTACTGTATACCTTGCACCTTCTTATTGACGATGAAACACAGAAATTGCATCGGAATTAAATTCAAAAGTCACAATGCCGACATAAGTACAAGAGGACTGACACTCTAACTTTCTATGATTGGAACCTCTCCTGTGAGTCCAGATTTAGATTTCGATGCTTCACTACATGTTTACTGTATCCCCTGGGCCTTCTTATTGACGTTGAAACACAGAAATTGCATCCGAATTTAATACATAAGGCACAATGACGACTTAGGTATTAGACTACTGATACTCTCACTTTCTATAATTTGAACATCTCCTGTGAGTCCAAATTTAGATTCTGATGCTTCATTTCAGGTTTACTGTATACCTTGCACCTTCTTATTGACGATGAAACACAGAAATTGCATCGGAATTAAATTCAAAAGGCACAATGCCGACGTAAGTACAAGAGGACTGCCACTTTTACTTTCTATGATTGGAACCTCTCATGTGAGTCCAGTTTTAGATTCCGATGCCTCACTTCAGGTTTACTGTATCCCTTGGACCTTCTTATTGACGATGAAACACAGAAATTGCATCCGAATTTAATACAAATGGCATAATGCCGACTTAATTACAAGATGACTGACACTCTCACTTTCTATGATTTGAACCTATCCTGTGAGTTCCGTTTTAGATTCCGATGCTTCATTTCAGGTTTACTGTATCCCTTGGACCTTCTAATTCACGATGAAACACAGAAATTGCATCTGAATTTAATACAAAAGGCACAATGCCGAATCAAGTACAAGAGGACTGACACTCTCACATTCTATGAGTTGAACCTCTCCTGTGAGCCCAAGTTTAGATTCCGATGCCTCACTTAAGGTTTACTGTATCCCTTGGACCTTCTTATTGACGATGAAACACAGAAATTGCATCCGAATTTAATACAAAAGGCACAATACCGACCTAAGTACAAGCGGAGTGACACTCTAACTTTCTATGACTTGAACCTCTCCTGTGAGTCCAGTTTTAGATTCCGATGCTTCACTTCAGGTTTACTGTATCGCTTGGTCCTTCTTGTTGACGATGAAAGACAGAAATTGCATCCGAATTTAATACAAAAGGCACAATGGCGACTTAAGTACAAGTGGACTGACACTCTCACATTCTATGATTTGAACCTCTCCTGTGAGTCCAGTTTTAGATTCCGATGCTTCACTTCAGGTTTACTGTATACCTTGCACCTTCTTATTGACGATGAAACACAGAAATTGCATCGGAATTAAATTGAAAAGGCACAATGACGACTTAAGTACAAGAGGACTGACACTCTAACTTTCTATGATTGGAACCTCTTCTGTGAGTCCAGATTTAGATTCCGATGCTTCACTACATGTTTACTGTATCCCTTGGACCTTCTTATTGACGATGAAACACAGAAATTGCATCCGAATTTAATACAAAAGGCACAATGACGACTTAAGTACAAGAGGACTGACACTCTCACTTGCTATAATTTGAACATCTCCTGTGAGTCCAGTTTTACATTCCGATGCTTCACTTCAGGTTTACTGTATCCCTTGGACCTTCTTATTGACAATGAAACGCAGAAATTGCATCCGAATTTAATACAAATGGCGCAATGCCGACTTAAGTACAAGAGGACTGACACTCTCACTTTCTATGATTTGACCTCTCCTGTGAGTCCAGTTTTAGATTCCGATGCTTCACTTCAGGTTTACTATATCCCTTAAACCTTCGTATTGACGATGAAACACAGATTTTGCATCCGAATGTAACAAAAAAGGCGCAATGCCGACTTAAGTGCAAGTGGACTGACACTCTCATGTTCTATGATTTGAACCTCTCCTGTGAGTCCAGTTTAAGATTCCGATGCTTCACTTCAGGTTTACTGTATACCTTGCACCTTCTTATTGACGATGAAACACAGAAATTGCATCGGAATTAAAATCAAAAGGCACAATGCCGACTTAAGTACAAGAGGACTGACACTCTCACTTTCTATAATTTTAACCTCTCCTGTGAGTCCACTTTTAGATTCCGATTCTTCAGGTTTACTGTATACCTTGCACCTTCTTATTGACGATGAAACACAGAAATTGCATCCGAATTTAATACAAAAGGCACAATGCCGACTTAAGTACAAGAGGAGAGACATTCTAACTTTCTGTGATTTGAACCTTTCCTGTGAGCCGAGTTTTAGATTCCGATGCTTCACTTCAGGTTTACTGTATCCCTTGGACCTAATTATTGACGATGAAACACAGAGTTTGCATAAGAATTTAATACAAAAGGCACAATACCGACTCTAGTACAAGAGGAGTGACACTCTAACATTCTATGAATTGACCTCTCCTGTGAGTCCAGTTTTAGATTCCGATGTTTCACTTCACGTTTACTGTATACCTTGCACCTTCTTATTGACGATGAAACACAGAAATTGCATCGGAATTAAATTCAAATGGCACAATGCCGACTTAAGTACAAGAGGACTGACACTCTAACTTTCTATGATTGGAACCTCTCCTGTGTTTCCAGATTTAGATACCGATGCTTCACTTCAGCTTTACTGTTTCCCTTGGACCTTCTTATTGACGATGAAACACAGAAATTGCATCTGAATTTAATACAAAAGGCACAATGCCGAATCAAGTACAAGAGGACTGACACTCTCACATTCTATGAGTTGAACCTCTCCTGTGAGTCCAGTTTTAGATTCCGATGCTTCACTTCAGGTTTACTATATACCTTGCACCATCTTATTGACGATGAAACACAGAAATTGCATCCGAATTTAATACAAAACGCACCATGCCGACTTCAGTACAAGAGGACTGACACTCTCACTTTCTATGATTTGAACCTCTCCAGTGAGTCCAGTTTTAGATTCCAATGCTTCACTTCAGGTTTACTATAACCCTTAAACCTTCGTATTGACGATGAAACACAGATTTTACATCCGAATGTAACAAAAAATTCGCAATGCCGACTTAAGTACAAGACGACTGACACTCTCACTTTCTATGATTTGAACCTCTCCTGTGAGTCCAGTTTTAGATTCCGATGCTTCACTTCAGGTTTACTGTATCCCTTGGACCTTCTTATTGGCGATGAAACACAGAAATTGCATCCGAATTTAATACAAATGGCACAATGCCGACTTAAGTGCAAGAGTACTGATACTCTCACTTTCTATGATTTGAACGTCTCCTGTGAGTCCAGTTTTACATTCCGATGCTTCACTTCAGGTTTACTGTATCCCTTGGACCTTCTTATTGACGATGAAACACAGAAATTGCATCCGAATTTAATACAAAAGGCACAATGACGACTTAAGTACAAGAGGACTGACACTCTCACTTTCTATAATGTGAACATCTCCTGTGAGTCCAGTTTTAGATTCTGATGCTTCATTTCAGGTTTACTGTATACCTTGCACCCTCTTATTGACGATCAAACACAGAAATTGCATCGGAATTAAATTCAAAAGGCACAATGCCGACTTAAATACAAGATGACTGACACTCTCACTTTCTATGATTTGAACCTCTCCTGTGAGTCCAGTTTTAGATTCCGATGCTTCACTTCAGGTTTACTGTATCACTTGGACCTTCATATTGGAGATGAAACACAGAAATTGCATCCGAATTTAATACAAATGGCACAATGCCGACTTAAGTGCAAGAGTACTGACACTCTCACTTTCTATGATTTGAACGTTTCCTGTGAGTCCAGTTTTACATTCCGATGCTTCACTTCAGGTTTACTGTATCCCTTAAACCTTCTTATTGACGATGAAACACAGAAATTGCATCCGAATTTAATACAAATGGCACAATGCCGACTTAAGTACAAGAGGACTGACACTCACACTTTCTATGATTTGAACCTTTCCTGTGAGTCCAGTTTTAGATTCCAATGCTTCACTTCAGGTTTACTGTATCCCTTGGACCTTCTTATTGACGATGAAACACAGAGTTTCCATAAGAATTTAATACAAAAGGCACAAGACTTACTCAAGTACAAGAGGAGTGACACTCAATCTTTCTATGATTTGACCTCTCCTGTGAGTCCAGTTTTAGATTCCGATGCTTCACTTCAGGTTTACTGTATCCCTTGTACCTTCTTATTGACGATGAAACACAGAAATTGCATCCGAATTTAATACAAATGGCACAATGCCGACTTAAGTACAAGAGGACTGACACTCACACTTTCTATGATTTGAACCTTTCCTGTGAGTCCAGTTTTAGATTCCAATGCTTCACTTCAGGTTTACTGTATCCCTTGGACCTTCTTAGTGACGACGAAACACAGAAATTGCATCCGAATTTAATACAAATGGCATAATGCCGACTAAATTACAAGATGACTGACACTCTCACTTTCTATGATTTGAACCTATCCTGTGAGTTCCGTTTTAGATTCCGATGCTTCACTTCAGGTTTACTGTAACCCTTGGACATTCTTATTGACGATGAAACACAGAAATTACATCCGAATTTAATACAAATGGCATAATGCCGACTTAATTACAAGATGACTGACACTCTCACTTTCTATGATTTGAACCTCTCCTGTGAGTCCAGTTTTAGATTCCGATTCTTCAGGTTTACTGTATACCTTGCACCTTCTTATTGACGATGAAACACAGAAATTGCATCCGAATTCAATACAAAAGGCACAATGCCGACTTAAGTACAAGAGGACTGACATTCAAACTTTCTATGATTTGAACCTCTCCTGTGAGCCCAGTTTTAGATTCCGATGCTTCACTTCAGGTTTACTGTATCCCTTGGACCTTCTTATTGACGATGAAACACAGGGTTTGCATAAAAATGTAATACAAAAGGCACAATACCGACTCTAGTACAAGAGGAGTGACACTCTAACTTTCTATGATTTGACCTCTACTGTGAGTCCAGTTTTAGTTTCCGATGCTTCACTTCAGGTTTACTGTATCCCTTGGACCTTCTTATTGACGATGAATCACAGAAATTGCATCCGAATTTAATACAAATGGCACAATGCCGACTTAAGTACAAGAGTACTGACTCTCTCACTTTCTATGATTTGAACCTCTCCTGTGAGTCCAGTTTTACATTCCGATGCTTCACTTCAGGTTTATTGTATCGCTTGGACCTCCTTATTGACAATGAAACACAGAAATTGCATCCGAATTTAATACAAATGGCATATTACCGACTTAATTACAAGATGACTGACACTCTCACTTTCTATGATTTGAACCTATCCTGTGAGTCCAGTTTTAGATTCCGATGTTACACTTCAGGTTTACTGTATCCCTTGGACCTTCTTATTGGCGATGAAACGTTGAAATTGCATACGAATTTAATACAAATGGTACAATGCCGACTTAAGTACAAGAGTACTGACTCTCTCACTTTCTATGATTTGAACCTCTCCTATGAGTCCAGTTTTACATTCCGATGCTTCACTTCAGGTTTATTGTATCGCTTGGACCTTCTTATTGACAATGAAACACAGAAATTGCATCCGAATATAATACAAATGGCGCAAAGCCGACTTAAGTACAAGAGGACTGACACTCTCACTTTCTATGATTTGAACCTCTCCTGTGAGCCCAGTTTTAGATTCCGATTCCTCAGGTTTACTGTATACCTTGCACCTTCTTATTGACGATGAAACACAGAATTTGCATCCGAATTTAATACAAAAGGCACAATACCGACTTAAGTATAAGAGGACTGACATTCTTACTTTCTATGATTTGAACCTCTCCTGTGAGCCCAGTTTTAGATTCCGATGCTTCACTTCAGGTTTACTGTATCCCTTGGACCTTCTTATTGTCGATGTAACAAAGAGTTTGAATAAGAATTTAATACAAAAGGCACAATACCGACTCAGGTACAAGAGGAGTGACACTCTAACTTTCTATGATTTGACCTCTCCTGTGAGTCCAGTTTCAGATTCCGATGCTTCACTTCAGGTTTACTGTATCCCTTGGACCTTCTTATTGACGATGAAACACAGAAATTGCAACCGAATTTAATACAAATGGCACAATGCCGACTTAAGTACAAGAGGACTGACACTTACACTTTCTATGATTTGAACCATTCCTGTGAGTCCAGTTTTAGATTCAGATGCTTCACTTCAGGTTTACTGTATCTCTTGGACCTTCTTATTGACGATGAAACACAGAAATTGCATCCGAATTTAATACAAATGGCATATTACCGACTTAATTACAAGATGACTGACACTCTCACTTTCTACGATTTGAACATATCCTGTGAGTCCAGTTTTAGATTCCGATGTTTCACTTAAGGTTTACTTTATCCCTTGGACCTTCTTATTGACGATGAAACACAGAAATTGCATCCGAATTTAATACAAAAGGCACAATATTAACTTAAGTACAAGCGGTGTGACACTCTAATTTTCTATGATTTGAATCTCTCCTGTGGGTCCAGTTTTAGATTCCGATGCTTCACTTCAGGTTTACTGTATCCCTTGGACCTTCTTATTGACGATGAAACACAGAAAATGCATCCGAATTTAATACAAATGGCACAATGCCGACTTAAGTACAAGAGGACTGACACTCTAACTTTCTATGATTGGAACCTCTCCTGTGAGTCGAGTTTTAGATTCCGATGCCTCACTTCAGGTTTACTGTATCCCTTGGACCTTCTCATTGACGATGAAACACAGAAATTGCAACCGAATTTAATACAAATGGCACAATGCCGACTTAAGTACAAGAGGACTGACACTCTCACTTTCTATGATTTGAACCTCTCCTGTGAGTTCAGTTTTAGATTCCAATGCTTCACTTCAGGTTTACTGTATCCCTTGGACCTTCTTATTGACGATGAAACACAGAAATTGCATCCTAATTTAATACAAATGGCATAATGTCGACTTAATTACAAGATGACTGACACTCTCACTTTCTATGATTTGAACCTATCCTGTGAGTTCCGTTTTAGATTCCGATGCTTCACTTCAGGTTTACTGTATCCCTTGGACCTTCTTATTGACGATGAAACACAGAAATTGCGTCCGAATTTAATACAAAAATCTCAATGGCGGCTTAAGTACAAGGGGACTGACACTCTCACTTTCTATTATTTGAACATCTCCTGTGAGTCCAGTTCTAGATTCCGATGCTTCACTTCAGGTTTACTTTATCCCTTGGACCTTCTTGTTGACGATGAAACACAGATATTGCATAGGAATTAAATTTAAAACGCACAATGCCGACTTAAATAAAAGAGTACTGACACTCTAACTTTTTATGATTTGAACCTCTCCTGTGAGTCCAGTTTTATTCCGATGCTTCATTTCAGGTTTACTGTATACCTTGCACCCTCTTATTGACGATGAAACACAGAAATTGCATCGGAATTAAATTCAAAAAGCACAATGCCGACTTAATTACAAGATGACTGACACTCTCACTTTCAATGATTTGAACCTCTCCTGTGAGTCCAGTTTTAGATTCCGATGCTTCACTTCAGGTTTACTGTATCCCTTGGACCTTCTTATTGGCGATGAAACACAGAAATTGCATCCGAATTTAATACAAATGGCACAATGCCGACTTAAGTACAAGAGTACTGACACTCTCACTTTCTATTATTTGAACCTCTCCCGTGAGTCCAGTTTTACATTCCGATGCTTCACTGCAGGTTTACTGTATCCCTTGGACCTTCTTATTGACAATGAAACACAGAAATTGCATCCGAATTTAATACAAATGGCGCAATGCCGACTTAAGTACAAGAGGACTGACACTCTCACTTTCTATGATTTGAACCTCTCCTGTGAGTCCAGTTTTAGATTCCGATTCTTCAGTTTTACTGTATACCTTGGACCTTCTTATTGACGATGAAACACAGAAATTGCATCCGTATTTAATACAAAAGGCACAATGCCGACTTAAGTACAAGAGGACTGACATTCTAACTTTCTATGATTCGAACCTCTCCTGTGAGCCCAGTTTTGGATTCCGATGCATCACTTCTGGTTTACTGTATCCCTTGGAACTTCTTATTGACGATGAAACACAGAGTTTGCATAAGAATTTAATACAAAAGGCACAATACCGACTCAAGTACAAGAGGAGTGGCACTCTAACGTTCTATGATTTGACCTCTCCTGTGAGTCCAGTTTTAGATTCCGATGCTTCACTTCAGGTTTACTGTATCCCTTGGACCCTCTTACTGACGATGAAACACAGAAATTGCAACCGAATTTAATACAAATGGCACAATGCCGACTTAAGTACAAGAGGACTGACACTCACACTTTCTATGATTTGAACATTTCCTGTGAGTCCAGTTTTAGATTCAGATGCTTCACTTCAGGTTTACTGTATCTCTTAGACCTTCTTATTGACGATGAAGCACAGAAATTGCATCCGAATTTAATACAAATGGCATAATGCCAACTTAATTACAAGATGACTGACACTCTCACTTTCTATTATTTGAACCTATCCTGGGAGTCCAGTTTTAGTTTCCGTTGTTTCACTTAAGGTTTACTGTATCATTTGGACCTTCTTATAGACGATGAAACACAGAAATTGCATCGGAATTAAATTCAAAAGGCACAATGCCGACTTAAGTACAAGAGGACTGACACTCTAACTTTCTATGATTGGAACCTCTCCTGTGAGTCCAGATTTAGATTCTGCTGCTTCACTACATTTTTACTGTATCCCTTGGACCTTCTTATTGACGATGAAACATAGAAATTGCATCCGAATTTAATACAAAAAGCACAATGACGACTTAAGTACAAGAGGACTGACACTCTCACTTTCTATAATTTGAACATCTCCTGTGAGTCCAGTTTTACAATCCGATTCTTCAGGTTTACTGTACACCTTGCACCTTCTTATTGACGATGAAACACAGAAATTGCATCCGAATTTAATACAAATGGCACAATGCCGACTTAAGTACAAGAGTACTGACATTCTAACGTTCTACGATTTGACCTCTCCTGTGAGTCCAGTTTTAGATTCCGATTCCTCAGGTTTACTGTATACCTTGGACCTTCTTATTGACGATGAAACACAGAAATTGCATCCGAATTTAATACAAAAGGCACAATGCCGACTTAAGTACAAGAGGACTGACATTCTAACTTTCTATGATTCGAACCTCTCCTGTGAGCCCAGTTTTGGATTCCGATGCATCACTTCTGGTTTACTGTATCCCTTGGAACTTCTTATTGACGATGAAACACAGAGTTTGCATAAGAATTTAATACAAAAGGCACAATACCGACTCAAGTACAAGAGGAATGGCACTCTAACGTTCTATGATTTGACCTCTGCTGTGAGTCCAGTTTTAGATTCCGATGCTTCACTTCAGGTTTACTGTATCCCTTGGACCCTCTTACTGACGATGAAACACAGAAATTGCAACCGAATTTAATACAAATGGCACAATGCCGACTTAAGTACAAGAGGACTGACACTCACACTTTCTATGATTTGAACATTTCCTGTGAGTCCAGTTTTAGATTCAGATGCTTCACTTCAGGTTTACTGTATCTCTTAGACCTTCTTATTGACGATGAAGCACAGAAATTGCATCCGAATTTAATACAAATGGCATAATGCCAACTTAATTACAAGATGACTGACACTCTCACTTTCTATTATTTGAACCTATCCTGGGAGTCCAGTTTTAGTTTCCGATGTTTCACTTAAGGTTTACTGTATCATTTGGACCTTCTTATAGACGATGAAACACAGAAATTGCATCGGAATTAAATTCAAAAGGCACAATGCAGACTTAAGTACAAGAGGACTGACACTCTAACTTTCTATGATTGGAACCTCTCCTGTGAGTCCAGATTTAGATTCTGCTGCTTCACTACATGTTTACTGTATCCCTTGGACCCTCTTACTGACGATGAAACACAGAAATTGCATCCGAATTTAATACAAAAGGCACAATGACGACTTAAGTACAAGAGGACTGACACTCTCACTTTCTATAATTTGAACATCTCCTGTGAGTCCAGTTTTACATTCCGATTCTTCAGGTTTACTGTATACCTTGCACCTTCTTATTGACGATGAAACACAGAAATTGCATCCGAATTTAATACAAATGGCACAATGCCGACTTAAGTACAAGAGTACTGACATTCTAACGTTCTACGATTTGACCTCTCCTGTGAGTCCAGTTTTAGATTCCGATGCTTCACTTCAGGTTTCCTGGATCCCTTGGACCTTCTTATTGACGATGAAACACAGAAATTGCATCCGAATTTAATACAAATGGCACAATGCCGACTTAAGTACAAGAGGACTGACACTCACACTTTCTATGATTTGAACCTTTCCTGTGAGTCCAGTTTTAGATTCAGATGCTTCACTTCAGGTTTACTGTATCTCTTGGACCTTCTTATTGACGATGAAACACAGAAATTGCATCCGAATTTAATACAAATGGCATAATGCCGACTTAATTACAAGATGACTGACACTCTCACTTTCTATTATTTGAACCTATCCTGGGAGTCCAGTTTTAGATTCCGATGTTTCACTTAAGGTTTACTGTATCACTTGGTCCTTCTTATTGACGATGAAACACAGAAATTGCATCCGAATTTATTACAAAAGGCACAATACCGACTTAAGGACAAGCGGAGTGACACTCTAACTTTCTATGATTTGAATCTCTCCTGTGGGTCCAGTTTTAGATTCCGATGCTTCACTTCAGGTTTACTGTATCCCTTGGACCTTCTTATTGACGATGAAACACAGAAATTGCATCCCAATTTAATACAAATGGCACATGCCGACTTAAGTACAAGTAGACTGACACTCTCACTTTCTATGATTTGAACCTCTCCTTTGAGTCCTGTTTTAGATTCCGATGTTTCACTTCAGGTCTACTGCATACCTTGTACCTTCTTATTGACGATGAAACACAGAAATTGCATCGGAATTAAATTCATAAGGCACAATGCCGACGTAAGTACAAGAGGACTGACACACTAACTTTCTATGATTGGAACCTCTCCTGTGAGTCCAGTTTTAGATTCCGATGCCTCACTTCAGGTTTACTGTATCCCTTGGACCCTCTTACTGACGATGAAACACAGAAGTTGCAACCAAATTAAATACAAATGGCACAATGCCGACTTCAGTACAAGAGGACTGACACTCTCATTTTCTATGATTTGAACCTCTTCTGTGAGTCCAGTTTTAGATTCCAATGCTTCACTTCAGGTTTACTGTATCCCTTGGACCTTCTTATTGACGATGAAACACAGAAATTGCATCCGAATTTAATACAAATGGCACAATGCCGACTTAAGTGCAAGAGGACTGACACCCTCACTTTCTATGATTTGAACATCTCCTGTGAGTCCTGTTTTAGATTCTGATGTTTCACTTCAGGTCTACTCTATACCTTGCACCTTCTTATTGACGATGAAACACAGAAATTGCATCGGAATTAAATTCAAAAGGCACAATTCCGACTTAAGTACAAGAGGACTGACACTCTAACTTTCTATGATTGGAACCAATCCTGTGAGTCCAGTTTTAGATTCCGATGCCTCACTTCAGGTTTACTGTATCCCTTGGACCTTCTTATAGACGATGAAACACAGAAATTGCATCCGAATTTAATACAAATGGCATAATGCCGACTTCATTACAAGATGACTGACACTCTCACTTTCTATGATTTGAACCTATCCTGTGAGTTCCGTTTTAGATTCCGATGCTTCACTTCAGGTTTACTGTATCCCTTGGACCTTTTTATTGACGATGAAACACAGAAATTGCATCTGAATTTAATACAAAAGGCACAATGCCGAATCAAGTACAAGAGGACTGACACTCTCACATTCTATGAGTTGAACCTTTCCTGTGAGTCCAGTTTTAGATTCCGATGCTTCACTTCAGGTTTACTATATACCTTGCACCTTCTTATTGACGATGAAACACAGAAATTGCATCCGAATTTAATACAAATAGCATAATGCCGACTTAATTACAAGATGACTGACACTCTCACTTTCTATGATTTGAACCTATCCTGTGTGTCCAGTTTTAGATTCCGATGCTTCACTTCAGGTTTACTGTATACCTTGAAGCTTCTTATTGACGATGAAACACAGAAATTGCATCGGAATTAAATTCAAAAGGCACAATGCCGACTTAATTACAAGATGACTGACACTCTCACTTTCTATAATTTGAACATCTCCTGTGAGTCCAGTTTTAGATTCCGATGCTTCGTTTCAGGTTTACTGTATACCTTGCACCCTCTTATTGACGATGAAACACAGAAATTGCATCGGAATTAAATTCAAAAGGCACAATGCCGACTTAATTACAAGATGACTGACACTCTCACTTTCTATGATTTGAACCTCTCCTGTGAGTCCAGTTTTAGATTCCGATGCTTCACTTCAGGTTTACTGTATCCCTTGGACCTTCTTATTGGCGATGAAACGCAGAAATTGCATCCGAATTTAATACAAATGGCACAATGCCGACTTAAGTACAAGAGTACTGACACTCTCACTTTCTATGATTTGAACGTCTCCTGTGAGTCCAGTTTTACATTCCGATGCTTCACTTCAGGTTTACTGTATCCCTTGGACCTTCTTATTGACAATGAAACACAGAAATTGCATCCGAATTTAATACAAATGGCGCAATGCTGACTTAAGTACAAGAGGACTGACACTCTCACTTTCTATGATTTGAACCTCTCCTGTGAGTCCAGTTCTAGATTCCGATTCTTCAGGTTTACTGTATACCTTGCACCTTCTTATTGACGATGAAACATTGAAATTGCATCCGAATTTAATACAAATGGCACAATGCCGACTTAAGTACAAGAGTACTGACATTCTAACGTTCTATGATTTGACCTCTCCTGTGAGTCCAGTTTTAGATTCCGATGCTTCACTTCAGGTTTACTGGATCCCTTGGACCTTCTTATTGACGATGAAACACAGAAATTGCATCCGAATTTAATACAAATGGCACAATGCCGACTTAAGTACAAGAGGACTGACACTCACACTTTCTATGATTTGAACCTTTCCTGTGAGTCCAGTTTTAGATTCAGATGCTTCACTTCAGGTTTACTGTATCTCTTGGACCTTCTTATTGACGATGAAACACAGAAATTGCATCCGAATTTAATACAAATGGCATAATGCCGACTTAATTACAAGATGACTGACACTCTCACTTTCTATTATTTGAACCTATCCTGGGAGTCCAGTTTTAGATTCCGATGTTTCAATTAAGGTTTACTGTATCACTTGGTCCTTCTTAGTGACGATGAAACACAGAAATTGCATCCGAATTTATTACAAAAGGCACATTACCGACTTAAGTACAAGCGGAGTGACACTCTAACTTTCTATGATTTGAATCTCTCCTGTGGGTCCAGTTTTAGATTCCGATGCTTCACTTCAGGTTTACTGTATCCCTTGGACCTTCTTATTGACGATGAAACACAGAAATTGCATCCGAATTTAATACAAATGGCACATGCCGACCTAAGTACAAGAAGACTGACACTCTCACTTTCTATGATTTGAACCTCTCCTTTGAGTCCTGTTTTAGATTCCGATGTTTCACTTCAGGTCTACTGTATACCTTGTACCTTCTTATTGACGATGAAACACAGAAATTGCATCGGAATTAAATTCAAATGGCACAATGCCGACGTAAGTACAAGAGGACTGACACTCTAACTTTCTATGATTGGAACCTCTCCTGTGAGTCCAGTTTTAGATTCCGATGCCTCACTTCAGGTTTACTGTATCCCTTGGACCTTCTTACTGACGATGAAACACAGAAATTGCAACCGAATTTAATACAAATGGCACAATGCCGACTTAAGTACAAGAGGACTGACACTCTCATTTTCTATGATTTGAACCTCTCCTGTGAGTCCAGTTTTAGATTCCAATGCTTCACTTCAGGTTTACTGTATCCCTCGGACCTTCTTATTGACGATGAAACACAGAAATTGCATCCGAATTTAATACAAATGGCACAATGCCGACTTAAGTGCAAGAGGACTGACAACCTCACTCTCTATGATTTGAACCTCTCCTGTGAGTCCTGTTTTAGATTCTGATGTTTCACTTCAGGTCTACTCTATACCTTGCACCTTCTTATTGACGATGAAACACAGAAATTGCATCGGAATTAAATTCAAAAGGCACAATTCCGACTTAAGTACAAGAGGACTGACACTCTAACTTTCTATGATTGGAACCTCTCCTGTGAGTCCAGTTTTAGTTTCCGATGCCTCACCTCAGGTTTACTGTATCCCTTGGACCTTCTTATTGACGATGAAACACAGAAATTGCAACCGAATTTAATACAAATGGCACAATGCCGACTTAAGTACAAGAGGACTGACACTCTCACTTTTTATGATTTGAACCCCTCCTGTGAGTCCAGTTTTAGATTCCGATTCTTCAGGTTTACTGTATACCTTGCACCTTCTTATTGACGATGAAACACAGAAATTGCATCCGAATTTAATACAAATGGCACAATGCCGACTTAAGTAAAAGAGGACTGACACTCACACTTTCTATGATTTGAACCTTTCCTGTGAGTCCAGTTTTAGATTCAGATGCTTCACTTCAGGTTTACTGTATCTCTTGGACCTTCTTATTGACGCTGAAACACAGAAAATGCATCCGAATTAAATACAAATGGCATAATGCCGACTTAATTACAAGATGACTGACACTGTCACTTTCTATGATTTGAACCTATCCTGTGAGTCCAGTTTTAGATTCCGATGCTTCACTTCAGGTTTACTGTATCCCTTGGACCTTCTTATTGACGATGAATCACAGAAATTGCATCTGAATTTAATACAAATGGCACAATGCCGACACAAGTAAAAGAGGCCTGACAATCACACTTTCTATGATTTGAACCTTTCCTGTGAGTCCAGTTTTAGATTCAGATGCTTCACTTCAGGTTTACTGTATCTCTTGGACCTCCTTATTGACGATGAAACACAGAATTTGCATCCGAATTTAATACAAATGGCACATGCCGACCTAAGTACAAGAAGACTGACACTCTCACTTTCTATGATTTGAACCTCTCCTTTGAGTCCTGTTTTAGATTCCGATGTTTCACTTCAGGTCTACTGTATACCTTGTACCTTCTTATTGACGATGAAACACAGAAATTGCATCGGAAATAAATTCAAATGGCACAATGCCGACGTAAGTACAAGAGGACTGACACTCTAACTTTCTATGATTGGAACCTCTCCTGCGAGTCCAGTTTTAGATTCCGATGCCTCACTTCAGGTTTACTGTATCCCTTGGACCTTCTTACTGACGATGAAACACAGAAATTGCAACCGAATTTAATACAAATGGCACAATGCCGACTTAAGTACAAGAGGACTGACACTCTCATTTTCTATGATTTGAACCTCTCCTGTGAGTCCAGTTTTAGATTCCAATGCTTCACTTCAGGTTTACTGTATCCCTCGGACCTTCTTATTGACGATGAAACACAGAAATTGCATCCGAATTTAATACAAATGGTACAATGCCGACTTAAGTGCAAGAGGACTGACACCCTCACTTTCTATGATTTGAACCTCTCCTGTGAGTCCTGTTTTAGAGTCTGATGTTTCACTTCAGGTCTACTCTATACCTTGCACCTTCTTATTAACGATGAAACACAGAAATTGCATCGGAATTAAATTCAAAAGGCACAATTCCGACTTAAGTACAAGAGGACTGACACTCTAACTTTCTATGATTGGAACCTCTCCTGTGAGTCCAGTTTTAGATTCCGATGCCTCACCTCAGGTTTACTGTATCCCTTGGACCTTCTTATTGACGATGAAACACAGAAATTGCAACCGAATTTAATACAAATGGCACAATGCCGACTTAAGTACAAGAGGACTGACACTCTCACTTTTTATGATTTGAACCCCTCCTGTGAGTCCAGTTTTAGATTCCGATTCTTCAGGTTTACTGTATACCTTGCTCCTTCTTATTGACGATGAAACACAGAAATTGCATCCGAATTTAATACAAATGGCACAATGCCGACTTAAGTAAAAGAGGACTGACACTCACACTTTCTATGATTTGAACCTTTCCTGTGAGTCCTGTTTTAGATTCTGATGTTTCACTTCAGGTCTACTCTATACCTTGCACCTTCTTATTGACGATGAAACACAGAAATTGCATCCGAATTAAATACAAATGGCATAATGCCGACTTAATGACAAGATGACTGACACTGTCACTTTCTATGTATTGAACCTATCCTGTGAGTCCAGTTTTAGATTCCGATGCTTCACTTCAGGTTTACTGTATCCCTTGGACCTTCTTATTGACGATGAATCACAGAAATTGCATCTGAATTTAATACAAATGGCACAAAGCCGACACAAGTAAAAGAGGCCTGACAATCACACTTTCTATGATTTGAACCTTTCCTGTGAGTCCAGTTTTAGATTCAGATGCTTCACTTCAGGTTTACTGTATCTCTTGGACCTCTTTATTGACGATGAAACACAGAATTTGCATCCGAATTTAATACAAATGGCTTAATGCCGGCTTAAGTACAAGATAACTGACATTCTCACTTTCTATGAATTGACCCTCTCCTGTGAGTACAGTTTTAGATTGCGATGCTTCATTTCAGGTTAACTCTAACCCTTTGACCTTCTTATTGACGATGAAACACAGAAATTGCTTCCGAATTTAATACAAAATGCACAATGCCGACTTTAGTAAAAGAGGACTGACACTCTAACATTCTATGATATGAACCTATCCTGTGAGTCCAGTTTTAGATTCCGATGCTTCACTTAAGGTTTACTGCATCCCTTGGACCTTCTTATTGACGATGAAACACAGAAATTGTATCCGATTTTAATACAAAAGGCACAATACCGACTTAAGTACAAGAGGATTGACACTCTCACTTTCTATGGTTTGAACCTCTCTTGTGAGTCCAGTTTTAGATTCTGAGGCTTCACTTCAGGTTTACTGTATCCCTTGGACCTCCTTATTGACGATGAAACACAGAAATTGCATATGAATTCAATACAAAAGGCACAATGCTGACATAAGTACAAGAGGACTGACACTCTCACTTTCTATGATTTGAACCTCTCCTGTGAGTTCATTTTAGATTCCGCTGGTTCAAATCAGGTTTACTGTATCCCTTGGACCTTCTTATTGACGAAGAAACACAGAGTTTGCATCCGAATTTAATACAAAAGGCACAATGCCGACTTAAGTACAAGAGGACTGAGACTCTCACTTTCTATCATTTGAACCTCTCCTGTGAGTCCAGTTCTAGATTCCGATGCTTCACTTCAGGTTTACTGTATCCCTTGGACCTTCTTATTGACGATGAAACACAGAAATTGCATCCGAATTTAATACAAAAGGCACAATGCCGACATAAGTACAAGAGGACTGAGACTCAAACTTTCTATGATTTGAACCTCTCCTGTGAGTATAGTTTTAGATTCCGATGCTTCACTTCAGGTTTACTGTATACCTTGCACCATCTTATTGACGATGAAACACAGAAATTGCATCCGAATTAAATACAAAAGGCACAATGCCGACTTAAGTACAAGAGGACTGAGACTCTCACTTTCTATCATTTGAACCTCTCCTGTGAGTCCAGTTCTAGATTCCGATGCTTCACTTCAGGTTTACTGTATCCCTTGGACCTTCTTATTGACGATGAAACACAGAAATTGCATCCGAAATTAATACAAATATCACAATGCCGACTTAAGTACAAGAGGACTGACACTCTCACTTTCTACGATTTGTACCTCTCCTGTGAGCCCAGTTTTAGATTCCGATGCTTCACTTCAGGTTTACTGTATCCCTGGGACCTTCTTATTGACGATGAAACACAGAAATTGCATCCGAATTTAATACAAACGGCACAATGCCGACTTAAGTACAAGAGGACTGACACTCTCACTTTCTATGATTTGAACCTCTCCTGTGAGTCCAGTTTTAGATTCCGATGCCTCACTTCAGGTTTACTGTATCCCTTGGACTTTCTTATTGACGATGAAACACAGAAATAGCATCCGCATTTAATACAAATGGCACATTGCCGACTTAAGTACAAGAGCACTGACACTCTCACTTTCTATGATTTGAACCTCTCCTGTGAGCTCAGTTTTAGATTCCGATTCTTCACCTCAGGTTTACTGTATCCCTGGGGCCTTCTTACTGACGATCAAACACGGAAATTGCATCCGAATTTAATACAAATGGCACAATGCCGACTTAAGTACAAGAGGACTGACACTCTCACTTTCTATGATTTGAACCTCTCCTGTGAGTCCATTTTTAGATTCCGATTCTTCAGGTTTACTGTATACCTTGCACCTTCTTATTGACGATGAAACACAGTAAATTGCATCCGAATTTAATACAAAAGGCACAATGCCGACTTAAGTACAAAAGGAGTGACACTCTAACTTTCTATGATTTGAACCTCTCCTGTGAGTCCAGTTTTAGAATCCGATGCTTCACTTCATGTTTACTGTATCCCTTGGACCGTCTTATTGACGATCAAACACAGAAATTGCATCCGAATTTAATACAAAAATCACAATGGCGACTTAAGTACAAGAGGACTGACACTCTCACTCTCTATGATTTGAACCTCTCCGGTGAGTCCAGTTTTAGATTCCGATGCTTCACTTTTGGTTTACTGTATACCTTGCACCTTCTTATTGACGATGAAACACAGAAATTGCACCGGAATTAAATTCAAAAGGCACAATGCCGATTTAAGTACAAGACGGCTGACGCTCTAACTTTCTATGATATGAACCTCTCCTGTGAGGCCAGTTTTAGATTCCGATGCTTCACTTCATGTTTACTGTATCTCTTGGACTTTCTGATTGACGATGAAACGCAGAAATTGCATCCGAATTTAATACAAAAGGCACAATACCGACTTAAGTACAAAAGGAGTGACACTCTAACTTTCTATCATTTCAACTCTCCTGTGAGTCCAGTTTTAGATTCCGATGCTTCACTTCATGTTTACTGTATCCCTTGGACCTTCTTATTGACGATGAAACACAGAAATTGCATCCGAATTTAATACAAATGGCACAATGACGACTTAAGTACAAGAGGACTGACACTCTCACTTTCTATGATTTGAACCTCTCCTGTGAGTCCATTTTTAGATTCCGATTCTTCAGGTTTACTGTATACCTTGCACCTTCTTATTGTCGATGAAACACAGTAAATTGCATCCGAATTTAATACAAAAGGCACAATGCCGACTTAAGTAGTCGAGGACTGACATTCTAACTTTCTATGATTTGAACCTCTCCTGTGAGCCCAGTTTTAGATTCCGATGCTTCACTTCAGGTTTACTGTATCTCTTGGACCTTCTTATTGACGATGAAACACAGAAATTGCATCCGAATTTAATACAAAAGGCACAACACCGACTCAAGTACAAGCGGAGTGACACTTTAACTTTCTATGATTTGAACCGCTCCTTTGAGTGCAGTTTTAGATTCCGATGCTTCACTTCACGTTTACTGTATCGCTTGGTCCTTCTTGTTGACGATGAAAGACAGAAATTGCATCCGAATTTAATACAAAAGGCACAATGGCGACTTAAGTACAAGTGGACTGACACTCTCACATTCTATGATTTGAACCTCTCCTGTGAGTCCAGTTTTAGATTCCGATGCTTCACTTCAGGTTTACTGTATCCCTTGGACCTTCTTATTGGCGATGAAACACAGAAATTGCTTCCGAATTTAATACAAAATGCACAATGCCGACTTAAGTAAAAGAGGACTGACACTCTAACATTCTATGATTTGAACCTATCCTGTGAGTCCAGTTTTAGATTCTGATGCTTCACTTAAGGTTTACTGTATTCCTTGGACCTTCTTATTGACGATGAAACACAGAAATTTTATCCGATTTCAATACAAGAGGCACAATACCGACTTAAGTACAAGTGGAGTGACACTCTAACTTTCTATGATTTGAACCTATCCTGTGAGTCCAGTTTTAGATATCGATGCTTCACTTCAGGTTTACTGTATCCCTTGGACCTTCTTATTGACGATGAAACACAGAGTTTGCATTCGAAATTAATACAAAAGGCACAATGCCGACTTAAGTAAAAGAGGACTGACACTCTAACTTTCTATGATTTGAACCTCTCCTGTGAGTCCAGTTTTAGATTCCGATGCTTCACTTCAGGTTTACTGTATCCCTTGGACCTTCTTGTTGACGATGAAACACAGAAATTGCATCCTAATTTAATAGAAAAGGCACAATGGCGACTTAAGTACAAGAGGACTGACACTCTAACTATCTATGTTTTGAATCTATACTGTGAGTCCAGTTTTAGATTCCGATGCTTCACTACAGAATTACTGCATCCCTTGGACCTTCTTATAGACGATGAAACACAGACATTGCATCCGAATTTAATACAAATGGCACAATACCGACTTAAGTACAAGCGGACTGACACTCTCACTTTCTATGATTTGAAACTCTCCTGTGAGTCCAGTTTCGGATTCCGATGCTTCACTTCAGGATTACTGTATCCCTTCGACCTTCTTATTGACGATGAAACACAGACATTGCATCGGAACTAAATTCAAAAGGCACAATGCCGACTTAAGTAAAAGAGGACTGACACTCTCACTTTCTATGATTTGAACCTCTCCTGTGAGTCCAATTTTGGATTCCGACGCTTCACTTCAGGTCTACTGTATCCCTTGGACCTTCTTATTGACGATGAAACACAGAAATTGCATCCGAATTTAATACAAAAGGCACAATGGCGACTTAAGTAAAGAGGACTGACACTCTCACTTTCTATGATTTGAACCTCTCCTGTGAGTCCAGTTTTAGATTCCGATGCTTCACTTCAGGTTTACTGTATACCTTGCACCTTCTTATTGACGATGAAGCACAGAAATTGCATCGGAATTAAAATTAAAACGCACAATGCCGACTTAAGTACATGAGGACTGACACTCTAACTTTCTATGATTTGAACCTCTTCTGTGAGTCCAGTTTTAGATTCCGATGCTTCACTACAGATTTACTGTGTCTCTTGGACCTTCTTATTGACGATGAAACACAGAAATTGCATCCGAATTTAACACAAATGGCACAATGCCGACTTAAGTACAAGAGGAATGACACTCTGACTCTCTATGATTTGAGCCTCTCCTGTGAGTCCAGTTTTAGTTTCCGATGTTTCACTTAAGGTTTACTGTATTCCTTGGACCTTCTTATTGACGATGAAACACAGAAATTGCATCCGAATTTAATACAAATGCCATAATGCCGACTTAAGTACAAGAGGACTGACATATTCACTTTCTATGATTTTAACCTCTCCTGTGAGTCCAGTTTTTGATTCCGATTCTTCACTTCATGTTTACTGTATCCCTTGGACCTTCTGGTTTACGATGAAACACAGAAAGTGCATCCGAAATTAATACAAAGGGCACAAAGGCGATTTAAGAACAAGAGGACTGACACTCTCACTTTCTATGATTTGAACCTCTCCTGTGAGTCCAGTTTTAGATTCCGATGCTTCACTTCAGGTTTACTGTATACCTTGCACCTTTTTATTGACGATGAAACACAGAAATTGCATCGGAATTAAATTCAAAAGGCACAATGACGACTTAAGTACATGAGGACTGACACTCTAACTTTCTATGATTGGAACCTCTTCTGTGAGTCCAGTTTTAGATTCCGATGCTTCACTACAGATTTACTGTATCTCTTGGACCTTCTTATTGACGATGAAACACAGAAATTGCATCCGAATTTAACACAAATGGCACAATGCCGACTTAAGTACAAGAGGAATGACACTCTGACTCTCTATGATTTGAGCCTCTCCTGTGAGTCCAGTTTTAGATTCCGATGTTTCACTTAAGGTTTACTGTATTCCTTGGACCTTCTTATTGACGATGAAACACAGAAATTGCATCCGAATTTAATACAAATGCCATAATGCCGACTTAAGTACAAGAGGACTGACATATTCACTTTCTATGATTTTAACCTCTCCTGTGAGTCCAGTTTTTGATTCCGATTCTTCACTTCATGTTTACTGTATCCCTTGGACCTTCTTATTGACGATGAAACACAGAAATTGCATCCGAATTTAATACAACAGGCACAATGGCGACTTAAGTACAAGAGGACTGACACTCTCTCTTTCTATGATTTGAACCTCTCCTGTGAGTCCAGTTTCAGATTCCGATGCTTCACTTCAGGTTTACTGTATACCTTGCACCTTCTTATTGACGATGAAACACAGAAATTGCATCCGAATTTAATACAAATGGCACAATGCCGACTTAAGTATAAGAGGACTGACACTCCCACTTTCTATGATTTGAACCTCTCCTGTGAGTCCAGTTTTAGATTCCAATGCTTCACTTCAGATTTACTTTATCCCTTGGACACTCTTATTGAGGATGAAACACAGAAATTGCATCCGAATTTAATACAAATCGCACAATGCCGACTTAAGTACAAGAGGACTGACACTCTCACTTTCTATGATTCAAACCTCTCCTGTGAGGTCAGTTTTAGATTCCGATGTTTCACTTTAGGTTTAGTGTATCCCTCGGATCTTCTTATTGACTATGAAACACAGGAATTGCATCCGAATTTAATACAAATGGCATAATGCCGACATAAGTACAAGAGGACTGACACTCTCACTTTCTATGATTTGAACCTCTCCTGTGAGTCCAGTTTTAAATTCCTATGCTTCACTTCAGGTTTACTCTATACCCTGCACCTTCTTATTGACGATGAAACATAGAAATTGCATCGGAATTTAATACAAAAGGCACAATGCCGACGTAAGTAAAAGAGGCCTGACACACTAACTTAGTATGATTTGAACCTCTCCTGTGAGTCCAGTATTAGTTTCCGATGCTTCACTTCAGGTATACTGTACCCCTTGGACCTTCTTATTAACGATGAAACACAGAAATTGCATCCGAATGTAATACAAATGGCACAATGTCGACTTAAGTACAAGAGGACTGACACTCTCACTTTCTATGATTTGAACCTCTCCTGTGAGTCCAGTTTTAGATTCCGATGCTTCACTTCAGGTTTCCTGTATACCTTACACCTTCTAATTGACGATGAAGCACAGAAATTGTATCCGAATTTAATACAAAAGGCACAATGCCGACTTAAGTACAAGAGGACTGACATTCTAACTATCTATGATTTGAACCTCTCCAGAGAGTCCTGTTTTAGATTCCGATGCTTCACTTCTGGTTTACTGTATCCCTTGGACTTTCTTATTGACGATGAAACACAGAAATTGCATCCGAGTTTAATACAAATGGCACAATACCGACTTAAGTACGAGAGGAGTGACACACTAACTTTCTATGATTTGAACCTCTCCTGTGAGTCCAGTTTTAGATTCCGATGCTTCACTTCAGGTTTACTGTATATCTTGGACTTTCTTATTGACGATGAAACACAGAAATTGCATCCGAATTTAATACAAATGGCACAATGCCGACTTAAGTACAAGAGGACTGACACTCTCACTTTCTATGATTTGAATCCATCCTGTGAGTCCAGTTGTAGATTCCGATGCTTCACTTCAGGTTTACTGTATATCTTGGACTTTCTTATTGACGATGAAACACAGAAATTGCATCCGAATTTAATACAAATGGCACAATGCCGACTTAAGTACAAGAGGACTGACACTCTCACTTTCTATGATTTGAATCCCTCCTGTGAGTCCAGTTGTAGATTCAGATGCTTCACTTCGGGTTTTCTGTATAACTTGCACCTTCTGATTGACGATGAAACACAGAAATTGCATTGGAATTTAATACAAAAGGCACAATGCCGACTTAAGTAAAAGAGGACAGACCCTCTAACTTTCTATGATTTGAACCTCTCCTGTGAGTCCAGTTTTAGATTCTGATGCTTCACTTCAGGTTTACTGTATCCCTTGGCTCTTCTTATTGACGTTGAAACACAGAAATTGCATCCGAATGTAATACAAATGGCTAAATGCCGACTTAACTACAAGAGGACTGACACTCCCACTTTCTATGATTTCAACCTCTCCTGTGAGTCCAGTTTTAGATTCCGATGCTTCACTTCAGTTTTACTTTACCCCTTGGACACTCTTATTGAGGATGAAACACAGAAATTGCTTCCGAATTTAATACAAATCGCACAATGCCGACTTAAGTACAAGAGGACTGACACTCTCACTTTCTATGATTCGAACCCCTCCTGTGAGGTCAGGTTTAGATTCCGATGCTTCACTTCAGGTTCACTGTATCATTTGGTCCTTCTTATTGACGATAAAACACAGAAATTGCATCCGAATTTAATACAAAAGGCACAATACCGACTTAAGTACAAGAGGAGTGACACACTAACTTTCTATGATTTGAACCTCTCCTGTAAGTCCAGTTTTAGATTCCGATGTTTCACTTCAGGTTTAGTGTATCCCTTGGACCTTCTTATTGACTATGAAACACAGGAATTGCATCCGAATTGAATACAAACGACCCAATGCCGACTTAAGTACAAGAGGACTGACACTCTAACTTTCTATGGTTTGAACCTCTCCTGTGAGCCCAGTTTTAAAGACCGATGCTTCATTTCAGGTTTACTGTATACCTTGCACCTTCTTATTGACGATGAAGCATAGAAATTGAATCGGAAATTAATACAAAAGCCACAATGCCGACATAAGTAAAAGAGGCCTGACACTCTAACTTTCTATGATTTGAACCTCTCCTGTGAGTCCAGTTTTAGATTCCGATGCTTCACTTCAGGTTTACTGTATATCTTGGACCTTCTTATTGACGATGAAACACAGAAAATGCGTCCGAATTTAATACAAATGGCACAATGCCGACTTAAGTACAAGAGGACTGACACTCTCACTTTCTATGATTTGAATCCCTCCCGTGAGTCCAGTTTTAGATTCCAGAGCTTCACTTCGGGTTTTCTGTATAACTTGCACCTTCTGATTGACGATGTAACACAGAAATTGCATCGGAATTTAATACAAAAGGCACAATGCCGACTTAAGTAAAAGAGGACAGACCCTCTAACTTTCTATGATTTGAACCTCTCATGTGAGTCCAGTTTTAGATTCTGATGCTTCACTTCAGGATTACTGTATCCCTTGCACCTTCTTATTGACGATGAAACACAGAAATTGCATCCGAATTTAATAGAAAAGGCACAATGCCGACTTAAGTACAGGAGGACTGACACTCTCACTTTCTATGGTTTGAACCTCTCCTGTAAGTCCAGTTTTAGATTCCGATGCTTCACTTCAGTGTTACTGTATCCCTTGGACCTTCTCATTAACGATGAAACACAGAAATTGCATCCGAATTTGATACAAATGCCACAATGCCGACATAAGTACAACAGGACAGACACTCTCACTTTCTATGATTTGTACCTCTCCTGTGAGTCAGTTTTAGATTCCGATGGTTCACTTCAGGTTTCCTGTATACCTTGCACCTTCTTATTGACGATGAAACACAGAAATTGTATCCGAATTTAATACAAAAGGAACAATGCCGACTTAAGTACAAGAGGACTGACATTCTTACTTTCTATGATTTGAACCTCTCCTGAGAGTCCAGTTTTAGATTCCAATGCTTCACTTCTGGTTTACTGTATCCCTTGGACTTTCTTATTGTCGATGAAACACAGAAATTGCATCCGAGTTTGATACAAATTGCGCAATACCGACTTAAGTACAAGAGGAGTGACACTCTAACTTTCTATGATATGAACCTCTCCTGTGAGTCCAGTTTCAGATTCCGATGCTTCACTTCAGGTTTACTGTATATCTTGGAACTTCTTATTGACGATGAAACACAGAAATTGCATCCGAGTTTAATACAAATGGCACAATACCGACTTAAGTACAAGAGGACTGACACTCTCACTTTCTATGATTTGAATCCCTCCTGTGAGTCCAGTTTTAGATTCCAGAGCTTCACTTCGGGTTTTCTGTATAACTTGCACCTTCTGATTGACGTTGTAACACAGAAATTGCATCGGAATTTAATACAATAGGCACAATGCCGACTTAAGTAAAAGAGGACAGGCCCTCTAACTTTCTATGATTTGAACCTCTCGTGTGAGTCCAGTTTTAGATTCTGATGCTTCACTTCAGGATTACTGTATCCCTTGGACCTCCTTATTCACGATGAAACACAGAAATTGCATCCGAATTTAATATGACACTCTCATTTTCTATGATTTGAACCTGTCCTGTAAGTCCAGATTTAGATTCCGATGCTTCACTTCAGGGTTACTGTATACCTTGCACCTTCTTATTGACGATGAAACACAGAAATTGCATCGGAATTAAATTCAAAAGGCACAATGCCTACTTAAGTAAAAGAGGACAGGCACTCTCACTTTCTATGATTTGAACCTCTCCTGTGAGTCCAATTTTAGATTCCGATGCTTCACTTCAGGTTTACTGTATCCCTTGGACCTTCTTATTGACGATGAAACACAGAAATTGCATCGGAATTAAATTCAAAACGCACAATGCCGACTTAAGTACAACAGGACTGACACTCTAACCTTCTATGATTTCAACCTCTCCTGTAGGTCCAGTTTTAGATTCCGATGCTTCACTTCAGGTTTACTGTATCCCTTGGACCTTCTTATTGACGATGAAACACAGAGTTTGCATCCGAATTTAATACAAAAGGCACAATGCAGACGTAAGTACAAGTGGACAGACACTCTAACTTTCTATGATTTGAACCTCTCCTGTGAGTCCAGTTTAAGATTCCGATGCTTCACTTCAGGTTTACTGTGTTCCTTGGACCTTCTTATTGACGATGAAACACAGAAATTGCATCCGAATTTCATCCAAAAGGCACAATACCGACTTAAGTACAAGAGGAGTGACACTCTCTCTTTCTATGATTTGAACCTCTCCTGTGAGTCCAGTTTCAGATTCCAATGCTTCACTTCAGGTTTACTGTATACCTTGCACCTTCTTATTGACGATGAAACACAGAAATTGCATCCGAATTTAATACAAATGGCACAATGCCGACTTAAGTATAAGAGGACTGACACTCCCACTTTCTATGATTTGAACCTCTCCTGTGAGTCCAGTTTTAGATTCCAATGCTTCACTTCAGATTTACTTTATCCCTTGGACACTCTTATTGAGGATGAAACACAGAAATTGCATCCGAATTTAATACAAATCGCACAATGCCGACTTAAGTACAAGAGGACTGACACTCTCACTTTCTATGATTCAAACCTCTCCTGTGAGGTCAGTTTTAGATTCCGATGTTTCACTTTAGGTTTAGTGTATCCCTCGGATCTTCTTATTGACTATGAAACACAGGAATTGCATCCGAATTTAATACAAATGGCATAATGCCGACATAAGTACAAGAGGACTGACACTCTCACTTTCTATGATTTGAACCTCTCCTGTGAGTCCAGTTTTAAATTCCTATGCTTCACTTCAGGTTTACTCTATACCCTGCAAGTTCTTATTGACGATGAAACATAGAAATTGCATCGGAATTTAATACAAAAGGCACAATGCCGACGTAAGTAAAAGAGGCCTGACACACTAACTTTGTATGATTTGAACCTCTCCTGTGAGTCCAGTATTAGTTTCCGATGCTTCACTTCAGGTATACTGTACCCCTTGGACCTTCTTATTAACGATGAAACACAGAAATTGCATCCGAATGTAATACAAATGGCACAATGTCGACTTAAGTACAAGAGGACTGACACTCTCGCTTTCTATGATTTGAACCTCTCCTGTGAGTCCAGTTTTAGATTCCGATGCTTCACTTCAGGTTTCCTGTATACCTTACACCTTCTAATTGACGATGAAGCACAGAAATTGTATCCGAATTTAATACAATAGGCACAATGCCGACTTAAGTACAAGAGGACTGACATTCTAACTATCTATGATTTGAACCTTTCCAGAGAGTCCTGTTTTAGATTCCGATGCTTCACTTCTGGTTTACTGTATCCCTTGGACTTTCTTATTGACGATGAAACACAGAAATTGCATCCGAGTTTAATACAAATGGCACAATACCGACTTAAGTACGAGAGGAGTGACACACTAACTTTCTATGATTTGAACCTCTCCTGTGAGTCCAGTTTTAGATTCCGATGCTTCACTTCAGGTTTACTGTATATCTTGGACTTTCTTATTGACGATGAAACACAGAAATTGCATCCGAATTTAATACAAATGGCACAATGCCGACTTAAGTACAAGAGGACTGACACTCTCACTTTCTATGATTTGAATCCCTCCTGTGAGTCCAGTTGTAGATTCCGATGCTTCACTTCAGGTTTACTGTATATCTTGGACTTTCTTATTGACGATGAAACACAGAAATTGCATCCGAATTTAATACAAATGGCACAATGCCGACTTAAGTACAAGAGGACTGACACTCTCACTTTCTATGATTTGAATCCCTCCTGTGAGTCCAGTTGTAGATTCCGATGCTTCACTTAGGGTTTTCTGTATAACTTGCACCTTCTGATTGACGATGAAACACAGAAATTGCATTGGAATTTAATACAAAAGGCACAATGCCGACTTAAGTAAAAGAGGACAGACCCTCTAACTTTCTATGATTTGAACCTCTCCTGTGAGTCCAGTTTTAGATTCTGATGCTTCACTTCAGGTTTACTGTATCCCTTGGCTCTTCTTATTGACGTTGAAACACAGAAATTGCATCCGAATGTAATACAAATGGCTAAATGCCGACTTAACTACAAGAGGACTGACACTCCCACTTTCTATGATTTCAACCTCTCCTGTGAGTCCAGTTTTAGATTCCGATGCTTCACTTCAGTTTTACTTTACCCCTTGGACACTCTTATTGAGGATGAAACACAGAAATTGCTTCCGAATTTAATACAAATCGCACAATGCCGACTTAAGTACAAGAGGACTGACACTCTCACTTTCTATGATTCGAACCCCTCCTGTGAGGTCAGGTTTAGATTCCGATGCTTCACTTCAGGTTCACTGTATCATTTGGTCCTTCTTATTGACGATAAAACACAGAAATTGCATCCGAATTTAATACAAAAGGCACAATACCGACTTAAGTACAAGAGGAGTGACACACTAACTTTCTATGATTTGAACCTCTCCTGTAAGTCCAGTTTTAGATTCCGATGTTTCACTTCAGGTTTAGTGTATCCCTTGGACCTTCTTATTGACTATGAAACACAGGAATTGCATCCGAATTGAATACAAACGACCCAATGCCGACTTAAGTACAAGAGGACTGACACTCTAACTTTCTATGGTTTGAACCTCTCCTGTGAGCCCAGTTTTAAAGACCGATGCTTCATTTCAGGTTTACTGTATACCTTGCACCTTCTTATTGACGATGAAGCATAGAAATTGAATCGGAAATTAATACAAAAGCCACAATGCCGACATAAGTAAAAGAGGCCTGACACTCTAACTTTCTATGATTTGAACCTCTCCTGTGAGTCCAGTTTTAGCTTCCGATGCTTCACTTCAGGTTTACTGTATATCTTGGACCTTCTTATTGACGATGAAACACAGAAAATGCGTCCGAATTTAATACAAATGGCACAATGCCGACTTAAGTACAAGAGGACTGACACTCTCACTTTCTATGATTTGAATCCCTCCCGTGAGTCCAGTTTTAGATTCCAGAGCTTCACTTCGGGTTTTCTGTATAACTTGCACCTTCTGATTGACGATGTAACACAGAAATTGCATCGGAATTTAATACAAAAGGCACAATGCCGACTTAAGTAAAAGAGGACAGACCCTCTAACTTTCTATGATTTGAACCTCTCATGTGAGTCCAGTTTTAGATTCTGATGCTTCACTTCAGGATTACTGTATCCCTTGCACCTTCTTATTGACGATGAAACACAGAAATTGCATCCGAATTTAATAGAAAAGGCACAATGCCGACTTAAGTACAGGAGGACTGACACTCTCACTTTCTATGGTTTGAACCTCTCCTGTAAGTCCAGTTTTAGATTCCGATGCTTCACTTCAGTGTTACTGTATACCTTGCACATTCTTATTGACGATGAAACACAGATATTGCATCGGAATTAAATTCAAAAGGCACAATGCCTACTTAAGTAAAAGAGGACAGACACTCTCACTTTCTATGATTTGAACGTCTCCTGTGAGTCCAGTTTTAGATTCCGATGCTTCACTTCAGGTTTACTGTATCCCTTGGACCTTCTTATTGACGATGAAACACAGAAATTGCATCGGAATTAAATTCAAAACGCACAATGCCGACTTAAGTACAACAGGACTGACACTCTAACGTTCTATGATTTCAACCCCTCCTGTAGGTCCAGTTTTAGATTCCGATGCTTCACTTCGGGTTTACTGTATCCCTTGGACCTTCTTATTGACGATGAAACACAGAGTTTGCATCCGAATTTAATATACAAAAGGCACAATGCCTACTTACGTAAAAGAGGACAGACACTCTCACTTTCTATGATTTGAACCTCTCCTGTGAGTCCAGTTTTAGATTCCGATGCTTCACTTCAGGTTTACTGTATCCCTTGCACCTTCTTTTTGACGATGAAACGTAGATATTGCATCGGAATTTAATACAAAAAACACAATGCCGACGTAAGTAAAAGAGGCCTGACACTCTAACTTTCCATGATTTGAACCTCTCCTGTGAGTCCAGTTTTAGATTCCGATGCTTCACTTCAGGTATACTGTATCCCTTGGACCTACTTATTAACAATAAAAAACACAGGAATTGCATCCGAATTTAATACAAAAGGCACAATACCGAATTAAGTGCAAGAGGACTGACACTCTCACTTTCTATGATTCGAACCACTCCTGTGAGGTCAGGTTTAGATTCCGATGGTTCACTTCAGGTTCACTGTATCATTTGGTCCTTCTTATTGACGATAAAACACAGGAATTGCATCCGAATTTAATACAAAAGGCACAATACCGACTTAAGTGCAAGAGGACCGACACTCTCACTTTCTATGAATTGAACCTCTCCTGTGAGTCCAGTTTTAGATTCCGAAGTTTCACTTCAGGTTTAGTGTATCCCTTGGACCTTCTTATTGACTATGAATCACAGGAATTGCATCCGAATTTAATACAAATGGCACAATGCCAACTTAAGTACAAGAGGACTGACACTCTAACTTTCAATGATTTTAACCTCTCCTATGAGCCCAGTTCTAAATACAGATGCTTCACTACAGGTTTACTGTATACCTTGCACCTTCTTATTGACGATGAAACATAGAAATTGCATCGGAATTTAATGCAAAAGCCACAAAGCCGACGTAAGTAAAAGAGGCCTGACACTCTAACTTTCTATGATTTGAACTTCTCCTGTGAGTCCAGTTTTAGATTCCGATGCTTCACCTCAGGTATACTGTATCCCTTGGACCTTCTCATTAACGATGAAACACAGAAATTGCATCCGAATTTGATACAAATGCCACAATGCCGACATAAGTACAACAGGACAGACACTCTCACTTTCTATGATTTGTACCTCTCCTGTGAGTCAGTTTTAGATTCCGATGGTTCACTTCAGGTTTCCTGTATACCTTGCACCTTCTTATTGACGATGAAACACAGAAATTGTATCCGAATTTAATACAAAAGGAACAATGCCGACTTAAGTACAAGAGGACTGACATTCTTACTTTCTATGATTTGAACCTCTCCTGAGAGTCCAGTTTTAGATTCCAATGCTTCACTTCTGGTTTACTGTATCCCTTGGACTTTCTTATTGTCGATGAAACACAGAAATTGCATCCGAGTTTGATACAAATTGCGCAATACCGACTTAAGTACAAGATGAGTGACACTCTAACTTTCTATGATATGAACCTCTCCTGTGAGTCCAGTTTCAGATTCCGATGCTTCACTTCAGGTTTACTGTATATCTTGGAACTTCTTATTGACGATGAAACACAGAAATTGCATCCGAGTTTAATACAAATGGCACAATACCGACTTAAGTACAAGAGGACTGACACTCTCACTTTCTATGATTTGAATCCCTCCTGTGAGTCCAGTTTTAGATTCCAGAGCTTCACTTCGGGTTTTCTGTATAACTTGCACCTTCTGATTGACGTTGTAACACAGAAATTGCATCGGAATTTAATACAAAAGGCACAATGCCGACTTAAGTAAAAGAGGACAGGCCCTCTAACTTTCTATGATTTGAACCTCTCGTGTGAGTCCAGTTTTAGATTCTGATGCTTCACTTCAGGATTACTGTATCCCTTGGACCTCCTTATTCACGATGAAACACAGAAATTGCATCCGAATTTAATATGACACTCTCATTTTCTATGATTTGAACCTGTCCTGTAAGTCCAGATTTAGATTCCGATGCTTCACTTCAGGGTTACTGTATACCTTGCACCTTCTTATTGACGATGAAACACAGAAATTGCATCGGAATTAAATTCAAAAGGCACAATGCCTACTTAAGTAAAAGAGGACAGGCACTCTCACTTTCTATGATTTGAACCTCTCCTGTGAGTCCAATTTTAGATTCCGATGCTTCACTTCAGGTATACTGTATCCCTTGGACCTTCTTATTGACGATGAAACACAGAAATTGCATCGGAATTAAATTCAAAACGCACAATGCCGACTTAAGTACAACAGGACTGACACTCTAACCTTCTATGATTTCAACCTCTCCTGTAGGTCCAGTTTTAGATTCCGATGCTTCACTTCAGGTTTACTGTATCCCTTGGACCTTCTTATTGACGATGAAACACAGAGTTTGCATCCGAATTTAATACAAAAGGCACAATGCAGACGTAAGTACAAGTGGACAGACACTCTAACTTTCTATGATTTGAACCTCTCCTGTGAGTCCAGTTTAAGATTCCGATGCTTCACTTCAGGTTTACTGTGTTCCTTGGACCTTCTTATTGACGATGAAACACAGAAATTGCATCCGAATTTCATCCAAAAGGCACAATACCGACTTAAGTACAAGAGGAGTGACACTCTAACTTTCTATGATTTGAACCTCTCCTGTGAGTCCAGTTTTAGATACCGATGTTTCACTTCAGGTTTAATGTATCCCTTGGACCTTCTTAACGACTATGAAACACAGGAATTGCATCCGAATTTAATACAAATAGCACAATGCCGACTTAAGTACAAGAGGACTGACACTCTCACTTTCTATGATTTGAATCCCTCCTGTCAGTCCAGTTTTAGATTCCAGAGCTTCACTTCGGGTTTTCTGTATAACTTGCACCTTCTGATTGACGATGTAACGCAGAAATTGCATCGGAATTTAATACAAAAGGCACAATGCCGACTTAAGTAAAAGAGGACAGGACCTCAAACTTTCTATGATTTGAACCTCTCGTGTGAGTCCAGTTTTAGATTCTGATGCTTCACTTCAGGATTACTGTATCCCTTGGACCTCCTTATTCACGATGAAACACAGAAATTGCATCCGAATTTAATAGAAAAGGCACAATGCCGACTTAAGTACAAGAGGACTGACACTCTCATTTTCTAAGATTTGAACCTGTCCTGTAAGTCCAGTTTTAGATTTCGATGCTTCACTTCAGGGTTACTGTATACCTTGCACCTTCTTATTGACGATGAAACACAGAAATTGCATCGGAATTAAATTCAAAAGGCACAATGCCTACTTAAGTAAAAGAGGACAGGCACTCTCACTTTCTATGATTTGAACCTCTCCTGTGAGTCCAGTTTAAGATTCCGATGCTTCACTTCAGGTTTACTGTGTTCCTTGGACCTTCTTATTGACGATGAAACACAGAAATTGCATCCGAATTTCATCCAAAAGGCACAATACCGACTTAAGTACAAGAGGAGTGACACTCTAACTTTCTATGATTTGAACCTCTCCTGTGAGTCCAGTTTTAGATACCGATGTTTCACTTCAGGTTTAGTGTATCCCTTGGACCTTCTTAACGACTATGAAACATAGGAATTGCATCCGAATTTAATACAAATAGCACAATGCCGACTTAAGTACAAGAGGACTGACACTCTCACTTTCTATGATTTGTACCTCTCGTGTGAGTCCAGTTTTAGATTCCGATGTTTCACTTCAGGTTTCCTGTATACCTTGCACCTTCTTAATGACGATGAAACACAGAAATTGTATCCGAATTTAATAATTTAATACAAAAGGCTCAATGCCGTCTTAAGTACAAGGGCACTGACATTCTAACTTTCTATGATTTGAACCTCTCCTGTGAGTCCAGTTTTAGATTCCGATGCTTCACTTCTGGTTTACTGTATCCCTTGGACATTCTTATTGTCGATGAAACACAGTATTTGCATCCGAGTTTAATACAAACGGCACAATGCTGACTTAAGTACAAGAGGACCGACATTCTAACTTTCTATGATTTGAACCTCTCCTGACAGTCCAGTTTTAGATCCGACGCTTCACTTCTGGTTTACTGTATCCCTTGGACTTTCCTATTGTCGATGAAACACAGAAATTGCATCCGAGTTTAATACAAATGGCACAATACCGACTTAAGTACAAGAAGAGTGACACTCTAACTTTCTATGATTTGAACCTCTCCTGTGAGTCCAGTTTTAGATTCCGATGCTTCACTTCAGGTTTACTGTATATCTTGGACCTTCTTATTGACGATGAAATACAAAAATTGCATCCGAGTTTAATACAAATGGCACAATACCGACTTAAGTACAATAGGAGTGACACGCAAACTTTCTATTATTTCAACCTCTCCTGTGAGTCCAGATTTAGATTCCGATGCTTCACTTCAGGTTTACTGTATATCTTGGACCTTCTTATTGACGATGAAACACAGAAATTGCATCCGAATTTAATACAAATTGCACAATGCCGACTTAAGTACAGGAGGACTGACACTCTCACTTTCTATGATTTGAATCCCTCCTGTGAGTCCAGTTTTAGATTCCGATGCTTCACTTCAGGTTTCCTGTATACCTTGCACCTTCTTATTGACGATGAAACACAGAAATTGTATCCGAATTTAATACAAAAGGCACAATGCCGACTTAAGTACAAGAGTACCGACATTCTAACTTTCTATGATTTTAACCTCTCCTGAGAGTCCAGTTTTAGATTCCGATGCTTCACTTCTGGTTTACTGTATCCCTTGGACTTTCTTAATGTCGATGAAACACAGAAATTGCATCCGAGTTTAATGCAAATGGCACAATACCGACTTAAGTACACGAGGAGTGACAATCTAACTTTCTATGATTTGAACCTCTCCTGTGAGTCCAGTTTTAGATTCCGATGCTTCACTTCAGGTTTACTGTATATCTTGGACCTTCTTATTGACGATGAAACACAAAAATTGCATCCGAGTTTAATACAAATGGCACAATACCGACTTAAGTACAACAGGAGTGACACTCAAACTTTCTGTTATTTGAACCTCTCCTGTGAGTCCAGTTTTAGGTTCCGATGCTACACTTCAGGTTTACTGTATATCTTGGACCTTCTTATTGACGATGAAACACAGAAATTGCACCCGAATTTAATACAAATGGCACAATGCCGACTTAAGTACAAGAGGACTGACACTCTCACTTTCTATGATTTGAATCCCTCCTGTGAGTCCAGTTTTAGATTCCGAAGCTTCACTTCGGGTTTGCTGTATAACTTGCACCTTCTGATTGACGATGTAACACAGAAATTGCATCGGAATTTAATACAAAAGGCACAATGCCGTCTTAAGTAAAAGAGGACTGACCCTCTAACTTTCTATGATTTGAACCTCTCCTGTGAGTCTAGTTTTAGATTCTGATGCTTCACTTCAGGTTTACTGTATCCCTTGGACCTTCTTATTGACGATGAAACACAGAAATTGCATCCGTATTTAATACAAATGCACAATGCCGACTTAAGTACAAGAGGACTGACACTCTCACTTTCTATGATTTGAACCTCTCCTGTAAGACCAGTTTTAGATTCCGATGCTTCACTTCAGGGTTACTGTATACCTTGCACCTTCTTATTGACGATGAAACACAGAAATTGCATCGGAATTAAATTCAAAAGGCACAATGCCTACTTAAGTAAAAGAGGACAGACACTCTCACTTTCTGTGATTTGAACCTCTCCTGTGAGTCCAGTTTTAGATTCCGATGCTTCACTTCAGGTTTACTGTATACCTTGGACCTTCTTATTGACGATGAAACACAGAAATTGCATCCGAGTTTAATACAAATGGCACAATACTGACTTAAGTACAAGAGGAGTGACACTCTAAATTTCTATGATTTGAACCTCTCCTGTGAGTCCAGTTTTAGATTCCGATGCTCCACTTCTGGTTTACTGTATCCCTTCGACTTTCTTATTAACGATGAAACACAGAAATTGCATCCGAATTTAATACAAATGGCACAATGTCGACTTAAGTACAAGAGGACTGACACTCTCACTTTCTATTATTTGTACCTCTCCTGTGAGTCCAGTTTTAGATTCCGATGCTTCACTTTAGGTTTCCTGTATACCTTGCACCTTCTTATTGACGATGAAACACAGAAATTGTATACGAATTTAATACAAAAGGCTCAATGCCGACTTAAGTACAAGAGGACGTACATTCTAACTTTCTATGATTTGAACATCTCCTGAAAGTCCAGTTTTAGATTCCGATGCTTCACTTCTGGTTTACTGTATCCCTTGGACTTTCTTATTGTCGATGAAACACAGAAATTGCATCCGAGTTTAATACAAATGGCACAATACTGACTTAAGTACAAGAGGAGTGACACTCTAACTTTCTATGATTTGAACCTCTCCTATGAGTCCAGTTTTAGATTCCGATGCTTCACTTCAAGTTTACTGTATATCTTGGACCGTCTTATTGACAATGAAACACTGAAATTGCATCCGAATTTAATACAAATGGCACAGGGCCGACTTAAGTACAAGAGGACTGACACTCTCACGTTCTATGATTTGAATCCCTCCTGTGAGTCCAGTTTTAGATTCCGATGCTTCACTTCGGGTTTTCTGTATAACTTGCACCTTCTGATTGACGATGAAACACAAAAATTGCATCGGAATTTAATACAAAAGGCACAATGCCGACTTAAGTAAAAGAGGACAGACCCTCTAACTTTCTATGATTTGAACCTCTCCTGTAAGTCCAGTTTTAGATTCCGATGCTTCACTTCAGGGTTACTGTATACCTTGCACCTTGTTATTGACGATGAAACACAGAAATTGCATCGGAATTAAATTCAAAAGGCACAATGCCTACTTAAGTAAAAGAGGACAGAGACTCTCACTTTCTATGATTTGAACCTATCCTGTGAGTCCAGTTTTAGATTCCGATGCTTCACTTCAGGTTTACTGTATCCCTTGGACCGTCTTATTGACGATGAAACACAGAAATTGCATCGGAATTATATTCAAAAGTCACAATGCCGACTTAAGTACAACAGGACTGACACTCTAACCTTCTATGATTTCAACATCTCCTGTAGGTCCAGTTTTAGATTCCGATGCTTCACTTCAGGTTTACTGTATCCCTTGGAGCTTCTTATTCACGATGAAACACAGAGTTTGCATCCGAATTTAATACAAAAAGCACAATGCCGACGTAAGTAAAAGAGGACAGACCCTCTAACTTTCTATGATTTGAATCCCTCCTGTGAGTCCAGTTTTAGATTCCGATGTTTCACTTCGGGTTTTCTGTATAACTTGAACCTTCTGATTGACGATGAAACACAGAAATTGCATCGGAATTTAATACAAAAGGCACAATGCCGACTTAAGTAAAAGAAGACAGACCCTCTAACTTTCTATGATTTGAACCTCTCCTCGAGTCCAGTTTTAGATTCTGATGCATCACTTCAGATTTACTGTATCCCTTGGACCTTCTTATTGACGATGAAACACAGAAATTGCATCCGAATTTAATACAAAAGGCACAATGCCGACTTAAGTACAAGAGGACTGACACTCTCACTTTCTATGATTTGAACCTCTCCTGTGAGTCCAGTTTTAGATTCTGATGCTTCACTTCAGGTTTACTGTATCCCTTGGAGATTCTTATTCACGATGAAACACAGAGTTTGCATCCGAATTTAATACAAAAAGCACAATGCCGACGTAAGTAAAAGAGGACAGACCCTCTAACTTTCTATGATTTGAACCTCTCCTGTAAGTCCAGTTTTAGATTCCGATGCTTCACTTCAGGGTTACTGTTTACCTTGCACCTTCTTATTGACGATGAAACACAGAAATTGCATCGGAATTTAATACAAAAGGCACAATGCCGACTTAAGTAAAAGAAGACAGACCCTCTAACTTTCTATGATTTGTACATCTCCTCGAGTCCAGTTTTAGATTCCGATGCTTCACTTCAGGGTTACTGTATACCTTGCACCTTCTTATTGACGATGAAACACAGAAATTGCATCTGAATTAAATTCAAAAGGCACAATGCCTACTTAAGTAAAAGAGGACAGACACTCTCACTTTCTATGATTTGAACCTCTCCTGTGAGTCCAGTTTTAGATTCCGATGCTTCACTTCAGGTTTACTGTATCCCTTGGACCATCTTATTGACGATGAAACACAAAAATTGCATCCGAGTTTAATACAAATGGCACAATACCGACCTAAGTACAAGAGGAGTGACACTCAAACTTTCTATTATTTGAACCTCTCCTGTGAGTCCAGTTTTAGATTCCGATGCTACACTTCAGGTTTACCGTATATCTTGGACCATCTTATTGACGATGAAACACAGAAATTGCCCCCAAATTTAATACAAATGGCACAATGCCGACTTAAGTACAAGAGGACTGACACTCTCACTTTCTATGATTTGAATCCCTCCTGTGAGTCCAGTTTTAGATTCCGAAGCTTCACTTCGGGTTTTCTGTATAACTTGCACCTTCTGATTGACGATGTAACTCAGAAATTGCATCGGAATTTAATACAAAAGGCACAATGCCGACTTAAGTAAAAGAGGACTGACCCTCTAACTTTCAATGATTTGAACCTCTCCTGTGAGTCCAGTTTTAGATTCTGATGCTTCACTTCAGGTTTACTGTATCCCTTGGACCTTCTTATTGACGATGAAACACAGACATTGCATCCGAATTTAATACAAATGCACAATGCCGACTTAAGTACAAGAGGACTGACACTCTCACTTTCTATGATTTGAACCTCTCCTGTAAGACCAGTTTTAGATTCCGATGCTTCACTTCAGGGTTACTGTATACCTTGCACCATCTTATTGACGATGAAACACAGAAATTGCATCGGAATTAAATTCAAAAGGCACAATGCCGACTTAAGTACAACAGGACTGACACTCTAACCTTCTATGATTTCATCCTCTCCTGTAGGTCCAGTTTTAGATTCCGATGCTTCACTTCAGGTTTACTGTATCCCTTGGAACTTCTTATTGACGATGAAACACAGAGTTTGCATCCGAATTTAATACAAAAGGCACAATTCCGACGTAAGTACAAGAGGACAGACACTCTAACTTTCTATGATTTGAACCTCTCCTATGAGTCCAGTTTTAGATTCCGATGCTTCACATCGGGTTTACTGTGTCCCTTGGACCTTCTTAACGACGATGAAACACAGAAAATGCAATCGAATTTAATACAAAAGGCATAATACCGACTTAAGTACAAGAGGAGTGACACTCTAACTTCCTAAGATTTGAACCTCTCCTGTGAGTCCAGTTTTGGATTCCGATTTTTCACTTCAGGTTTAGTGTATCCCTTGGACATTCTTAACGACTATGAAACACAGGAATTGCATCCGAATTTAATACAAATGGCACAATGCCGTCTTAAGTACAAGAGGTCTGACACTCTAACTTTCTATGATTTGAACCTATCCTGTGAGTCCAGTTTTAAATACCGATGCTTCACTTCAGGTTTCCTGTATACCTTGCACCTTATTATTGACGATGAAACATAGAAATTGCATCGGAATTTAATACAAAAGCCACAGTACCGACGTAAGTAAAAGAGGCCTGACACTCTAACTTTCTATGATTTGAACCTCTCCTATGAGTCCAGTTTTAGTTTCCGATGCTTCACTTCAGGTATACTGTATCCCTTGGACCTTCTTATTAACGATGAAACACAGAAATTGCATCTGAATTTAATACAAATGGCACAATGTCGACTTAAGTACAAGAGGACTGACACTCTCACTTTCTATTATTTGTACCTCCTCTGTGAGTCCAGTTTTAGATTCCGATGCTTCACTTCAGGTTTCCTGTATACCTTGCACCTTCTTATTGACGATGAAACACAGAAATTGTATACGAATTTAATACAAAAGGTTCAATGCCGACTTAAGTACAAGAGGACTGACATTCTAACTTTCTATGATTTGAACATCTCCTGAGAGTCCAGTTTTAGATTCCGATGCTTCACGTCTGGTTTACTGTATCCCTTGGACTTTCTTATTGTCGATGAAACACAGAAATTGCATCCGAGTTTAATACAAATGGCACAATACCGATTTAAGTACAAGAGGAGTGACACTCTAACTTTCTATGATTTGAACCTCTCCTGTGAGTCCAGTTTTAGATTCCGATGCTTCACTTCAGGTTTACTGTATATCTTGGACCATCTTATTGACAATGAAACACAGAAATTGCATCCGAATTTAATACAAAAGGCACAATGCCGACTTAAGTACAAGAGGACTGACACTCTCACTTTCTATGATTTGAATCCCTCCTGTGAGTCCAGTTTTAGATTCCGATGCTTCACTTCGGGTTTTCTGTATAACTTGCACCTTCTGATTGACGATGAAACACAGAAATTGCATCGGAATTAAATACAAAAGGCACAATGCCGACTTAAGTAAAAGAGGACAGACCCTCTAACTTTCTATGATTTGAACCTCTCCTGTGAGTCCAGTTTTAGATTCTGATGCTTCACTCAGATTTACTGTATCCCTTGGACCTTCTTATTGACGATTAAACACAGAAATTGCATCCGAATTTAATTCAAAAGGCACAATGCCGACTTAAGTACAAGAGGACTGACACTCTCACTTTCTATGATTTGAACCTCTCCTGTAAGTCCAGTTTTAGATTCCGATGCTTCACTTCAGGGTTACTGTATACCTTGCACCTTCTTATTGACGATGAAACACAGAAATTGCATCGGAATTAAATTCAAAAGGCACAATGCTTACTTAAGTACAAGAGGACAGACACTCTCACTTTCTATGATTTGAACCTCTCCTGTTCCAATTTTAGATTCCGATGCTTCACTTCAGGTTTACTGTATCCCTTGGACCTTCTTATTGACGATTAAACACAGAAATTGCATCCGAATTTAATTCAAAAGGCACAATGCCGACTTAAGTACAACAGGACTGACACTCTAACCTTCTATGATTTCAACATCTCCTGTAGGTCCAGTTTTAGATTCCGATGCTTCACTTCTGGTTTACTGTATCCCTTAAACTTTCTTATTGTCGATGAAACACAGAAATTGCATCCGAATTTAATAAAAATGGCACAATGTCGACTTAAGTACAAGAGGACTGACACTCTCACTTCCTATGATTTGAACCTCTCCTGTGAGTCCAGTTTTAGATTCCGACGCTTCACTTCAGGTTTCCTGTATACCTTACACCTTCTTATTGACGATGAAACACAGAAATTGAATCCGAATTTAATACAAAACGCACAATGCCCACTTAAGTACAAGAGGAGTGACATTCTAACTATCTATGATTTGAACCTCTCCAGAGAGTCCAGTTTTAGATTCCGATGCTTCACTTCTGGTTTACTGTATCCCTTGGACTTTCTTATTGACGATGAAACACAGAAATTGCATCCGAGTTTCGTACAAATGGCACAATACCGACTTAAGTACAAGAGGAGTGTCACACTAACTTTCTATGATTTGAACCTCTCTTGTGAGACCAGTTTTAGATTCCGATGCTTCACTTCAGGTTTACTGTATATCTTGGACCTTCTTATTGACGATGAAACACAGAAAATTACATCCGAATTTAATACAAATGGCACAATGCCGACTTAAGTACAAGAGGACTGACACTCTCACATTCTATGATTTGAATCCCTCCTGTGAGTCCAGTTTTAGATTCCGATGCTTCACTTCAGTTTTACTTTACCCCTTGGACACTCTTATTGAGGATGAAACACAGAAATTGCTTCCGAATTTAATACAAATCGCACAATGCCGACTTAAGTACAAGAGGACTGGCACTCTCACTTTCTATGATTCGAACCACTCCTGTGAGGTCAGGTTTAGATTCCGATGGTTCACATCAGGTTCACTGTATCATTTGGTCCATCTTATTGACGATAAAACACAGGAATTGCATCCGAATTTAATACAAAAAGCACAATACCGACTTAAGTACAAGAGGAGTGACACTCTAACTTTCTATGATTTGAACCTCTCCTGTGAGTCCAGTTTTAGATTCCGATGTTTCACTTCAGGTTTAGTGTATCCCTTGGACCTTCTTATTGACTATGAATCACAGGAATTGCATCCGAATTTAATACAAATGGCACAATGCCGACTTAAGCACAAGAGGACTGACACTCTAACTTTCTATGATTTGGACCTCTCCCGTGAGCGCAGTTTTAAATACCGATGCTTCACTACAGGTTTACTGTATACCTTGCACCTTCTTATTGACGATGAAACATAGAAAGTGCATCGGAATTTAATGCAAAAGCCACAATGCCGACGTAAGTACAAGAGGACTGACACTCTCACTTTCTATGATTCGAACCACTCCTGTGAGGTCAGTTTTAGATTCCGATGCTTCACTTCAGGTTTCCTGTATACCTTGCACCTTCTTATTGACGATGAAACACAGAAATTGTATCCGAATTTAATACAAAAGGAACAATGCCGACTTAAGTACAAGAGGACTGACATTCTAATTTTCTATGATTTGAACCTCTCCTGAGAGTCCAGTTTTAGATTCCGATGCTTCACTTCTGGTTAGTGTATCCCTTGGACTTTCTTATTGTCGATGAAACACAGAAATTGCATCCGAGTTTGATACAAATGGCACAATGCCGACTTAAGTACAAGAGGACTGACACTCTCACTTTCTATGATTTGAATCCCTCCTGTGAGTCCAGCTTTAGATTCCAGAGCTTCACTTCGGGTTTTCTGTATAACTTGCACCTTCTGATTGACGATGTAACACAGAAATTGCATCGGAATTTAATACAAAAGGCACAATGCCGACTTAAGTAAAAGAGGACAGACCCTCTAACTTTCTATGATTTGAACCTCTCGTGTGAGTCCAGTTTTAGATTCTGATGCTTCACTTCAGGATTACTGTATCCCTTGGACCTTCTTATTGACGATGAAACACAGAAATTGCATCCGAATTTAATACAAAAGGCACAATGCCGACTTAAGTACAAGAGGACTGACACTCTCACTTTCTATGATTTGAACCTGTCCTGTAAGTCCAGTTTTAGTTCCGATGCTTCACTTCTGGGGTTACTGTATACCTTGCACCTTCTTATTGACGATGAAACACAGAAATTGCATCGGAATTAAATTCAAAAGGCACAATGCCTACTTAAGTAAAAGAGGACAGGCACTCTCACTTTCTATGAGTTGAACCTCTCCTGTGAGTCCAGTTTTAGATTCCGATGCTTCACTTCAGGTTTACTGTATCCCTTGGACCTTCTTATTGACGATGAAACACAGAAATTGCATCGGAATTAAATTCAAAGCGCACAATGCAGACGTAAGTACAAGTGGACAGACATTCTAACTTTCTATGATTTGAACCTCTCCTGTGAGTCCAGTTTAAGATTCCGATGCTTCACTTCAGGTTTACTGTGTCCCATGGACCTTCTTATTGACGATGAAACACAGAAATTGCATCCGAATTTAATCCATAAGGCACAATACCGACTTAAGTACAAGAGGAGTGACACTCTAACTTTCTATGATTTGAACCTCTATTGTGAGTCCGGTTTTAGATACCGATGTTTCACTTCAGGCTTAGTGTATCCCTTGAACCTTCTTAACGACTATGAAACACAGGAATTGCATCCGAAATTAATACAAATGGCATAATGCCGACTTAAGTACAAGAGGACTGACACTCTAACTTTCTATGATTTGAACCTCTCCTGTGAGTCCAGTTTTACATACCGATGCTTCACTTCAGGTTTACTGTATTCCTTGCACCTTCTTATTGACGATGCAACATAGAAATTGCATCGGAATTTAATACAAAAGCCACAATGCCGACGTAAGTAAAAGAGGCCTGACACTCTAACTTTCTATGATTTGAACCTCTCCTGTGAGTCCAGTTTTAGATTCCGATGCTTCACTTCAGGTATACTGTATCCCTTGGACCTTCTTATTAACGATGAAACACAGAAATTGCATCCGAATTTAATACAAATGGCACAATGTCGACTTAAGTACAAGAGGACTGGCACTCTCACTTTCTATGATTTGTACCTCTCTTGTGAGTCCAGTTTTAGATTCCGATGTTTCACTTCAGGTTTCCTGTATACCTTGCACCTTCTTAATGACGATGAAACACAGAAATTGTATCCGAATTTAATAATTTAATACAAAAGGCTCAATGCCGTGTTAAGTACAAGGGGACTGACATTCTAACTTTCTATGATTTGAACCTCTCCTGAGAGTCCAGTTTTAGATTCCGATGCTTCACTTCTGGTTTACTGTATCCCTTGGACTTTCTTATTGTCGATGAAACACAGAAAATTGCATCCGAGTTTAATACAAATGGCACAATACCGACTTAAGTACAAGAGGAGTGACACTCTAACTTTCTATGATTTGAACCTCTCCTGTGAGTTTAGTTTTAGATTCCGATGTTTCACTTCAGGTTTAGTGTATCCCTTGGACCTTCTTATTGACTATGAAACACAGGAATTGCATCCGAACTTAATACAAATGGCACAATGCCGACTTAAGTACAAGAGGACTGACACTCTAACTTTCTATGATTTTTACCTCTCCTGTGAGTCCAGTTTTAAATACCGATGCTTCACTTCAGGTTTACTGAATACCTTGCACCTTCTTATTGACGATGAAACATAGAAATTGCATCGGAATTTAATACAAACGCCACAATGCCGATGTAACTAAATGAGGCCTGACACTCTAACTTTCTATAATTTGAACCTCTCCAGTGAGTCCAGTTTTAGATTCCGATGCTTCACTTCAGGTATACTGTATCCCTTGGACCTTCTTATTAACGATGAAACACAGATATTGCATCCGAATTTAACACAAATGGCACAATGTCGACTTAAGTACAAGATTACTGACACTCTCACTTTCTATGATTTGTACCACTCCTGTGAGTCCGGTTTTAGATTCCGATGCTTCACTTCAGGTTTCCTGTATACCTTGCACCTTTTTATTGACGATGAAACACAGAAATTGTATCCGAAGTTAATACAAATGGCACAATGTCGACTTAAGTACAAGAGGACTGACACTCTCACTTTCTATGATTTGTACCTCTTCTGTGAGTCCAGTTTTAGATTCCGATGCTTCACTTCAGGTTTCCTGTATACCTTGCACCTTCTTATTGACGATGAAACACAGAAATTGCATCCGAATTGAATACAAATGGCACAATGCCGACTTAAGTACAAGAGGACTGACACACTAACTTTCTATGATTTGTACCTCTCCTGTGAGTCCAGTTTTAAATACCGATGCTTCACTTCAGGTTTACTGTATACCTTGCACCTTCTTATTGACGATGAAACATAGAAATTGCATCGGAATTTAATATAGAAGCCACAATGCCGACGTAAGTAAAACAGGCCTGACACTCTAACTTTCTATGATTTGAACCTCTCCTGTGAGTCCAGTTTTAGATTCCGATGCTTCACTTCAGGTATACTGTATCCCTTGGAACTTCTTATTAATGATGAATCACAGAAATTGCATCCGAATTTAATACAAATGGCACAATGTCGACTTAAGTACAAGAGGACTGACGCTCTCACTTTCTATGATTTGAACCTCTCCTGTGAGTCCAGTTTTAGATTCCGATGCTTCACTTCAGGTTTACTGTATATCTTGGACCTTCTTATTGACGATGAAACACAGAAATTGCGTCCGAATTTAATACAAATGGCACAATGCCGACTTAAGTACAAGAGGTCTGACACTCTCACTTTCTATGATTTGAATCCCTCCTGTGAGTCCAGTTTTAGATTCCAGAGCTTCACTTCAGGTTTTCTGTATAACTTGCACCTTCTGATTGACGATGTAACACAGAAATTGCATCGGAATTTAATACAAAAGTCACAATGCCGACTTAAGTAAAAGAGGACAGACCCTCTAACTTTCTATGATTTGAACCTCTCCTGTGAGTCCAGTTTTAGATTCTGATGCTTCACTTCAGGATTACTGTATCCCTTGGACCTTCTTATTGACGATGAAACACAGAAATTGCATCCGAATTTAATAGAAAAGGCACAATGCCGACTTAAGTACAAGAGGACTGAGACTCTCACCTTCTATGATTAGAACCTGTCCTGTAAGTCCAGTTTTAGATTCCGATGCTTCACTTCTGGGGTTACTGTATACCTTGCACTTTCTTGTTGACGATGAAACACAGAAATTGCATCGGAATTAAATTCAAAAGGCACAATGCCTACTTAAGTAAAAGAGGACAGGCACTCTCACTTTCTATGATTTGAACCTCTCCTGTGAGTCCAGTTTTAGATTCCGGTGCTTCACTTCAGGTTTACTGTATCCCTTGGACCTTCTTATTGACGATGAAACACAGAAATTGCATCGGAATTAAATTCAAAACGCACAATGCCGACTTAAGTACAACAGGACTGACACTCTAACCTTCTATGATTTCAACCTCTCCTGTAGGTCCAGTTTTAGATTCCGATGCTTCACTTCAGGTTTACTGTATACCTTGGACCTTCTTATTGACGATGAAACACAGAGTTTGCATCCGAATTTAATACAAAAGGCACAATGCAGACGTAAGTACAAGTGGACAGACATTCTAACTTTCTATGATTTGAACCTCTCCTGTGAGTCCAGTTTAAGATTCCGATGCTTCACTTCAAGTTTACTGTGTCCCTTGGACCTTCTTATTGACGATGAAACACAGAAATTGCATCCGAATTTAATCCAAAAATCACAATACCGACTTAAGTACAAGAGGAGTGACACTCTAACTTTCTATGATTTGAACCTCTCCTGTGAGTCCAGTTTTATATACCGATGTCTCACTTCAGGTTTAGTGTATCCCTTGGACCTTCTTAACGACTATGAAACACAGGAGTTGCATCCGAATTTAATACAAATGGCACAATGCCGACTTAAGTACAAGAGGACTGACACTCTAACTTTCTATGATTTGAACCTCTCCTGTGAGTCCAGTTTTAAATACCGATGCTTCACTTCAGGTTTACTGTATTCCTTGCACCTTCTTATTGACGATGCAACATAGAAATTGCATCGGAATTTAATACAAAAGCCACAATGCCGACGTAAGTAAAAGAGGCCTGACACTCTAACTTTCAATGTTTTGAACCTCTCCTATGAGTCCAGTTTTAGATTCCGACGCTTCACTTCAGGTATACTGTATCCCTTGGACCTTCTTATTAACGATGAAACACAGAAATTGCATACGAATTTAATACAAATGGCACAATGTCGACTTAAGTACAAGAGGACTGACACTCTCACTTTCTATGATTTGTACCTCTCTTGTGAGTCCAGTTTTAGATTCCGATGTTTCACTTCAGGTTTCCTGTATACCTTGCACCTTCTTAATGACGATGAAACACAGAAATTGTATCCGAATTTAATAATTTAATACAAAAGGCTCAATGCCGTCTTAAGTACAAGGGGACTGACATTCTAACTTTCTATGATTTGAACCTCTCCTGGGAGTCCAGTTTTAGATTCCGATGCTTCACTTCTGGTTTACTGTATCCCTTGGACTTTCTTATTGTCGATGAAACACAGAAATTGCATCCGAGTTTAATACAAGTGGCACAATACCGACTTAAGTACAAGAGGAGTGACAATCTAACTTTCTATGATTTGAACCTCTCCTGTGAGTTTAGTTTTAGATTCCGATGTTTCACTTCAGGTTTAGTGTATCCCTTGGACCTTCTTATTGACTATGAAACACAGGAATTGCATCCGAACTTAATACAAATGGCACAATGCCGACTTAAGTACAAGAGGACTGACACTCTAACTTTCTATGATTATTACCTCTCCTGTGAGTCCAGTTTTAAATACCGATGCTTCACTTCAGGTTTACTGAATACCTTGCACCTTCTTATTGACGATGAAACATAGAAATTGCATCGGAATTTAATACAAACGCCACGATGCCGATGTAAGTAAAGGAGGACTGACACTCTAACTTTCTATAATTTGAACCTCTCCAGTGAGTCCAGTTTTAGATTCCGATGCTTCACTTCAGGTATACTGTATCCCTTGGACCTTCTTATTAACGATGAAACACAGAAATTGCATCCGAATTTAATACAAATGGCACAATGTCTACTTAAGTACAAGAGGACTGACACTCTCACTTTCTATGATTTGGACCTCTCCTGTGAGTCCGGTTTTAGATTCCGATGCTTCACTTCAGGTTTCCTGTATACCTTGCATCTTCTTATTGACGATGAAACACAGAAATTGTATCCGAATTTAATACAAATGGCACAATGTCGACTAAAGTACAAGAGGACTGACACTCTCACTTTCTATGATTTGTACCTCTCCTGTGAGTCCAGTTTTAGATTCCGATGCTTCACTTCAGGTTTCCTGTATACCTTGCACCTTCTTATTGACGATGAAACACAGAAATTGTATCCGAATTTAATACAAAAGGCACAATGCCGACTTAAGTACAAGAGGACCAACATTCTAACTTTCTATGATTTGAACCTCTCCTGACAGTCCAGTTTTAGATCCGACGCTTCACTTCTGGTTTACTGTATCCCTTGGACTTTCTTATTGTCGATGAAACACAGAAATTGCATCCGAGTTTAATACAAATGACACAATACCGACTTAAGTACAAGAAGAGTGACACTCTAACTTTCTATGATTTGAACCTCTCCTGTGAGTCCAGTTTTAGATTCCGATGTTTCACTTCAGGTTAACTGTATATCTTGGACCTTCTTATTGACGATGAAATACAAAAATTGCATCCGAGTTTAATACAAATGGCACAATACCGACTTAAGTACAAGAGGAGTGACACTCAAACTTTCTATTATTTGAACCTCTCCTGTGAGTCAAGTTTTAGATTCCGATGCTTCACTTCAGGTTTACTGTATATCTTGGACCTTCTTATTGACGATGAAACACAGAAATTGTATCCGAATTTAATACAAATGGCACAATGCCGACTTAAGTACAGGAGGACTGACACTCTCACTTTCTATGATTTGAATCTCTCCTGTGAGTCCAGTTTTAGATTCCGAAGCTTGACTTCGGGTTTTCTGTATAACCTGCACCTTCTGATTGACGATGTAACACAGAAATTGCATCGGAATTTAATACAAAAGGCACCTTGCCGACTTAAGTAAAAGAGGACAGACCCTCTAACTTTCTATGATTTGAACCTCTCCTGTGAGTCCAGTTTTAGATTCCGATGCTTCACTTCAGGTTTACTGTATACCTTGCACCTTCTTATTGACGATGATACATAGAAATTGCGTCGGAATTTAATATAAAAGCCACAATGCCGACGTAAGTAAATGAGGCCTGACACTCTAACTTTCTATGATTTGAACCTCTCCTGTGAGTCCAGTTTTAGATTCCGATGATCCAGGTATACTGTATCCCTTGGACCTTCTTATTATTGATGAAACACAGAAATTGCATCCGAATTTAATACAAATGGCACAATGTCGACTTAAGTACAAGAGGACTGACGCTCTCACTTTCTATGATTTGTACCTCTCCTGTGAGTCCAGTTTTAGATTCCGATGCTTCACTCAGGTTTCCTGTATACCTTGCACCTTCTTATTGACGATGAAACACATAAATTGTATCCGATTTTAATACAAAAGGCACAATGACGACTTAAGTACAAGAGTACCGACATTCTAACTTTCTATGATTTGAACCTCTCCTGAGAGTCCAGTTTTAGATTCCGATGCTTCACTTCTGGTTTACTGTATCCCTTGGACCTTCTTAATGACGATGAAACACAGAAAATGCATCCGAATTTAATACAAAAGGCACAATACCGACTTAAGTACAAGAGGAGTGACACTCTAACTTTCTATGATTTGAACCTCTCCTGTGAGTCCAGTTTTAGATTCCGATGTTTCACTTCAGGTTTAGTGTATCCCTTGGACCTTCTTAACGACTATGAAACACAGAAAATTGCATCCGAATTTAATACAAATGGCACAATGCCGACTTAAGTACAAGAGCACTGACACTCTAACTTTCTATGATTTGAACCTATCCTGTGAGTCCAGTTTTAAATACCGATGCTTCACTTCAGGTATCCTGTATACCTTGCACCTTCTTATTGACGATGAAACGTAGAAATTGCATCGGAATTTAATACAAAAGGCACAATGTCGACTTAAGTACAAGAGGACTGACACTCTCACTTTCTATTATTTGTACCCCTCCTGTGAGTCCAGTTTTAGATTCCGATGCTTCACTTCAGGTTTCCTGTATACCTTGCACCTTCTAATTGACTATGAAACACAGAAATTGTATACGAATTTAATACAAAAGGTTCAATGCCGACTTAAGTACAAGAGGACTGACATTCTAAGTTTCTATGATTTGAACATCTCCTGAGAGTCCAGTTTTAGATTCCGATGCTTCACTTCTGGTTTACTGTATCCCTTGGACTTTCTTATTGTCGATGAAACACAGATATTGCATCCGAGTTTAATACAAATGGCACAATACCGACTTAAGTACAAGAGGATTGACACTCTAACTTTCTATGATTTGAACCTCTCCTGTGAGTCCAGTTTTAGATTCCGATGCTTCACTTCAGGTTTACTGTATATCTTGGACCGTCTTATTGACAATGAAACACAGAAATTGCATCCGAATTTAATAAAAATGGCACAATGCCGGCTTAAGTACAAGAGGACTGACACTCTCACTTTCTATGATTTGAATCCCTCCTGTGAGTCCAGTTTTAGATTCCGATGCTTCACTTCAGGTTTACTGTATCCCTTGGACCTTCTTATTGACGATGAAACTCAGAAATTGCATCGGAATTATATTCAAAAGTCACAATGCCGACTTAAGTACAACAGGACTGACACTCTAACCTTCTATGATTTCAACATCTCCTGTAGGTCCAGTTTTAGATTCTGATGTTTCACTTCAGGTTTACTGTATCCCTTGGAGCTTCTTATTGACGATGAAACACAGAGTTTGCATCCGAATTTAATACAAAAGGCACAATGCCGACTTAAGTAAAAGAGGACAGACCCTCTAACATTCTATGATTTGAACCTCTCATGTGAGTCCAGTTTTAGATTCTGATGCTTCACTTTAGATTTACTGTATCCCTTGGACCTTCTTATTGACGATGAAACACAGAAATTGCATACGAATTTAATACAAAAGGCACAATGCCGACTTAAGTACAATAGGACTGACACTCTCACTTTCTATGATTTGAACCTCTCCTTTAAGTCCAGTTTTAGATTCCGATGCTTCACTTCAGGGTTACTGTATACCTTGCACCTTCTTATTGACGATGAAACACAGAAATTGCATCGGAATTAAATTCAAAAGGCACAATGCCTACTTAAGTAAAAGAGGACAGACACTCTCATTTTCTATGATTTGAACCTCTCCTGTGAGTCCAGTTTTAGATTCCGATGCTTCACTTCAGGTTTACTGTATCCCTTGGACCTTCTTATTGACGATGAAACTCAGAAATTGCATCGGAATTATATTCAAAAGTCACAATGCCGACTTAAGTACAACAGGACTGACACTCTAACCTTCTATGATTTCAACATCTCCTGTAGGTCCAGTTTTAAATTCTGATGTTTCACTTCAGGTTTACTGTATCCCTTGGAGCTTCTTATTGACGATGAAACACAGAGTTTGCATCCGAATTTAATACAAAAGGCACAATGCCGACGTAAGTAAAAGAGGACAGACCCTCTAACTTTCTATGATTTGAATCCCTCCTGTGAGTCCAGTTTTAGATTCCAATGCTTCACTTCGGTTTTCTGTATAACTTGCACCTTCTGATTGACGACGAAACACAGAAATTGCATCGGAATTTAATACAAAAGGCACAATGACGACTTAAGTAAAAGAGGACAGACCCTCTAACTTTCTATGATTTGAACCTCTCCTCGAGTCCAGTTTTAGATTCTGATGCTACACTTCAGATTTACTGTATCCCTTGGACCTTCTTATTGACGATGAAACACAGAAATTGCATCCGAATTTAATACGAAAGGCACAATGCCGACTTAAGTACAACAGGACTGACACTCTCACTTTCTATGATTTGAACCTCTCCTGTAAGTCTAGTTTTAGATTCCGATGCTTCACTTCAGGGTTACTGTATACCTTGCACCTTCTTATTGACGATGAAACACAGAAATTGCATCTGAATTAAATTCAAATGGCACAATGTCTACTTAAGTAAAAGAGGACAGACACTCTCACTTTCTATGATTTGAACCTCTCCTGTGAGTCCAGTTTTAGATTCCGATGCTTCACTTCAGGTTTACTGTATCCCTTGGACCTTCTTATTGACGATGAAACACAAAAATTGCATCCGAGTTTAATACAAATGGCACAATACCGACTTAAGTACAAGAGGAGTGACACTCAAACTTTCTATTATTTGAACCTCTCCTGTGAGTCCAGTTTTAGATTCCGATGCTACACTTCAGGTTTACTGTATATCTTGGACCTTCTTATTGACGATGAAACACAGAAATTGCACCCGAATTTAATACAAATGGCACAATGCCGACTTAAGTACAAGAGGACTGATACTCTCACTTTCTATGATTTGAATCCCTCCTGTGAGTCCAGTTTTAGATTCCGAAGCTTCACTTCGGGTTTTCTGTATAACTTGCACCTTCTGATTGACGATGTTACACAGAAATTGCATCGGAATTTAATACAAAAGGCACAACGCCGACTTAAGTACAAGAGGAGTGACACTCTAACTTTCTATGATTTGAACCTCTCCTGTGAGTCCAGTTTTAGATTCCGATGTTTCACTTCAGGTTTAGTGTATCACTTGGACCTTCTTAACGACTATGAAACACAGGAATTGTATCCGAATTTAATACAAATGGCACAATGTCGACTTAAGTACAAGAGGACTGACACTCTCACTTTCTATGATTTGGACCTCTCCTGTGAGTCCGGTTTTAGATTCCGATGCTTCACTTCAGGTTTCCTGTATACCTTGCACCGTCTTATTGACGATGAAACACAGAAATTGTATCCGAATTTAATACAAATGGCACAATGTCGACTTAAGTACAAGAGGACTGACACTCTCACTTTCTATGATTTGTACCTCTCCTGTGAGTCCAGTTTTAGATTCCGATGCTTCACTTCGGGTTTCCTGTATACCTTGCACCTTCTTATTGACGATGAAACACAGAAATTGTATCCGAATTTAATACAAAAGGCACAATGCCGACTTAAGTACAAGAGGACCAACATTCTAACTTTCTATGATTTGAACCTCTCCTGTAAGTCTAGTTTTAGATTCCGATGCTTCACTTCAGGGTTACTGTATACCTTGCACCTTCTTATTGACGATGAAACACAGAAATTGCATCTGAATTAAATTCAAATGGCACAATGTCTATTTAAGTAAAAGAGGACAGACACTCTCACTTTCTATGATTTGAACCTCTCCTGTGAGTCCAGTTTTAGATTCCGATGCTTCACTTCAGGTTTACTGTATCCCTTGGACCTTCTTATTGACGATGAAACACAAAAATTGCATCCGAGTTTAATACAAATGGCACAATACCGACTTAAGTACAAGAGGAGTGACACTCAAACTTTCTATTATTTGAACCTCTCCTGTGAGTCCAGTTTTAGATTCCGATGCTTCACTTCGGGTTTCCTGTATACCTTGCACCTTCTTATTGACGATGAAACACAGAAATTGTATCCGAATTTAATACAAAAGGCACAATGCCGACTTAAGTACAACAGGACTGACACTCTCACTTTCTATGATTTGAACCTCTCCTGTAAGTCTAGTTTTAGATTCCGATGCTTCACTTCAGGGTTACTGTATACCTTGCACCTTCTTATTGACGATGAAACACAGAAATTGCATCTGAATTAAATTCAAATGGCACAATGTCTACTTAAGTAAAAGAGGACAGACACTCTCACTTTCTATGATTTGAACCTCTCCTGTGAGTCCAGTTTTAGATTCCGATGCTTCACTTCAGGTTTACTGTATCCCTTGGACCTTCTTATAGACGATGAAACACAAAAATTGCATCCGAGTTTAATACAAATGGCACAATACCGACTTAAGTACAAGAGGAGTGACACTCAAACTTTCTATTATTTGAACCTCTCCTGTGAGTCCAGTTTTAGATTCCGATGCTACACTTCAGGTTTACTGTATATCTTGGACCTTCTTATTGACGATGAAACACAGAAATTGCACCCGAATTTAATACAAATGGCACAATGCCGACTTAAGTACAAGAGGACTGACACTCTCACTTTCTATGATTTGAATCCCTCCTGTGAGTCCAGTTTTAGATTCCGAAGCTTCACTTCGGGTTTTCTGTATAACTTGCACCTTCTGATTGACGATGTTACACAGAAATTGCATCGGAATTTAATACAAAAGGCACAATGCCGACTTAAGTACAAGAGGAGTGACACTCTAACTTTCTATGATTTGAACCACTCCTGTGAGTCCAGTTTTAGATTCCGATGTTTCACTTCAGGTTTAGTGTATCACTTGGACCTTCTTAACGACTATGAAACACAGGAATTGCATCCGAATTTAATACAAATGGCACAATGTCGACTTAAGTACAAGAGGACTGACACTCTCACTTTCTATGATTTGGACCTCTCCTGTGAGTCCGGTTTTAGATTCCGATGCTTCACTTCAGGTTTCCTGTATACCTTGCACCGTCTTATTGACGATGAAACACAGAAATTGTATCCGAATTTAATACAAATGGCACAATGTCGACTTAAGTACAAGAGGACTGACACTCTCACTTTCTATGATTTGTACCTCTCCTGTGAGTCCAGTTTTAGATTCCGATGCTTCACTTCGGGTTTCCTGTATACCTTGCACCTTCTTATTGACGATGAAACACAGAAATTGTATCCGAATTTAATACAAAAGGCACAATGCCGACTTAAGTACAAGAGGACCAACATTCTAACTTTCTATGATTTGAACCTCTCCTGACAGTCCAGTTTTAGATCCGACGCTTCACTTCTGGTTTACTGTATCCCTTGGACTTTCTTATTGTCGATGAAACACAGAAATTGCATCCGAGTTTAATACAAATGGCACAATACCGACTTAAGTACAAGAAGAGTGACACTCTAACTTTCTGTGATTTGAACCTCTCCTGTGAGTCCAGTTTTAGATTCCGATGCTTCACTTCAGGTTTACTGTATATCTTGGACCTTCTTATTGACGATGAAATACAAAAATTGCATCCGAGTTTAATACAAATGGCACAATACCGACTTAAGTACAAGAGGAGTGACACTCAAACTTTCTATTATTTGAACCTCTCCTGTGAGTCCAGTTTTAGATTCCGATGCTTCACTTCAGGTTTACTGTATATCTTGGACCTTCTTATTGACGATGAAACACAGGAATTGTATCCGAATTTAATACAAATGGCACAATGCCGACTTAAGTACAGGAGGACTGACACTCTCACTTTCTATGATTTGAATCTCTCCTGTGAGTCCAGTTTTAGATTCCGAAGCTTGACTTCGGGTTTTCTGTATAACTTGCACCTTCTGATTGACGATGTAACACAGAAATTGCATCGGAATTTAATACAAAAGGCACCATGCCGACTTAAGTAAAAGAGGACAGACCCTCTAACTTTCTATGATTTGAACCTCTCCTGTGAGTCCAGTTTTAGATTCCGATGCTTCACTTCAGGTTTACTGTTTTCCTTGCACCTTCTTATTGACGATGAAACATAGAAATTGCGTCGGAATTTAATATAAAAGCCACAATGCCGACGTAAGTAAAAGAGGCCTGACACTCTACCTTTCTATGATTTGAACCTCTCCTGTGAGTCCAGTTTTAGATTCCGATGCTTCACTTCAGGTATACTGTATCCCTTGGACCTTCTTATTAATGATGAAATACAGAAATTGCATCCGAATTTAATACAAATGGCACAATGTCGACTTAAGTACAAGAGGACTGACGCTCTCACTTTCTATGATTTGTACCTCTCCTGTGAGTCCAGTTTTAGATTCCGATGCTTCACTCAATTTTCCTGTATACCTTGCACCTTCTTATTGACGATGAAACACATAAATTGTATCCGAATTTAATACAAAAGGCACATTGCCGACTTAAGTACAAGAGTACCGACATTCTAACTTTCTATGATTTGAACCTCTCCTGAGAGTCCAGTTTTAGATTCCGATGCTTCACTTCTGGTTTACTGTATCCCTTGGACTTTCTTAATGTCGATGAAACACCTAAATTGCATCCGAGTTTAATGCAAATGGCACAATACCGACTTAAGTACAAGAGGAGTGACAATCTAACTTTCTATGATTTGAACCTCTCCTGTAAGACCAGTTTTAGATTCCGATGCTTCACTTCAGGGTTACTGTATACCTTGCACCTTCTTATTGACGACGAAACACAGAAATTGCATCGGAATTAAATTCAAAAGGCACAAAGCCTACTTAAGTAAAAAAGGACAGAGATTCTCACTTTCTGTGATTTGAACCTCTCCTGTGAGTCCAGTTTTAGATTCCGATGCTTCACTTCAGGTTTACTGTATCCCTTGGAACTTCTTATTGACGATGAAACACAGTTTGCATCCGAATTTAATACAAAAGGCACAATTCCGACGTAAGTACAAGAGAAAAGACACTCTAATTTTCTATGATTTGAACCTCTCCTATTTGTCCAGTTTTAGATTCCGATGCTTCACATCGGGTTTACTGTGTCCCTTGGACCTTCTTAATGACGATGAAACACAGAAAATGCATCCGAATTTAATACAAAAGGCACAATACCGACTTAAGTACAAGAGGAGTGACACTCCAACTTTCTATGATTTGAACCTCTCCTGTGAGTCCAGTTTTAGATTCCGATGTTTCACTTCAGGTTTAGTGTATCCCTTGGACCTTCTTAACGACTATGAAACACAGGAATTGCATCCGAATTTAATACAAATGGCACAATGCCGACTTAAGTACAAGAGCACTGACACTCTAACTTTCTATGATTTGAGCCTATCCTGTGAGTCCAGTTTTAAATACCGATGCTTCACTTCAGGTATCCTGTATACCTTGCACCTTCTTATTGACGATGAAACATAGAAATTGCATCGGAATTTAATACAAAAGGCACAATGTCGACTTAAGTACAAGAGGACTGACACTCTCACTTTCTATTATTTGTACCTCTCCTGTGAGTCCAGTTTTAGATTCCGATGCTTCACTTCAGGTTTCCTGTATACCTTGTACCTTCTTATTGACGATGAAACACAGAAATTGTATACGAATTTAATACAAAAGGTTCAATGCCGACTTAAGTACAAGAGGACTGACATTCTAACTTTCTATGATTTGAACATCTCCTGAGAGTCCAGTTTTAGATTCCGATGCTTCACTTCTGGTTTACTGTATCCCTTGGACTTTCGTATTGTCGATGAAACACAGATATTGCATCCGAGTTTAATACAAATGGCACAATACCGACTTAAGTACAAGAGGAGTGACACTCTAACTTTCTATGATTTGAACCTCTCCTGTGAGTCCAGTTTTAGATTCCGATGCTTCACTTCAGGTTTACTGTATATCTTGGACCGTCTTATTGACAATGAAACACAGAAATTGCATCCGAATTTAATAAAAATGGCACAATGCCGACTTAAGTACAAGAGGACTGACACTCTCACTTTCTATGATTTGAATCCCTCCTGTGAGTCCAGTTTTAGATTCCGATGCTTCACTTCGGGTTTTCTGTATAACTTACACCTTCTGATTGACGATGAAACACAGAAATTGCATCGGAATTTAATACAAAAGGCACAATGCCGACTTAAGTAAAAGAGGACAGACCCTCTAACTTTCTATGATTTGAACCTCTCATGTGAGTCCAGTTTTAGATTCTGATGCTTCACTTCAGATTTACTGTATCCCTTGGACCTTCTTATTGACGATGAAACACAGAAATTGCATACGAATTTAATACAAAAGGCACAATGCCGACTTAAGTACAATAGGACTGACACTCTCACTTTCTATGATTTGAACCTCTCCTTTAAGTCCAGTTTTAGATTCCGATGCTTCACTTCAGGGTTACTGAATACCTTGCACCTTCTTATTGACGATGAAACACAGAAATTGCATCGGAATTAAATTCAAAAGGCACAATGCCTACTTAAGTAAAAGAGGACAGACACTCTCATTTTCTATGATTTGAACCTCTCCTGTGAGTCCAGATTTAGATTCCGATGCTTCACTTCAGGTTTACTGTATCCCTTGGACCTTCTTATTGACGATGAAACTCAGAAATTGCATCGGAATTATATTCAAAAGTCACATGCCGACTTAAGTACAACAGGACTGACACTCTAACCTTCTATGATTTCAACATCTCCTGCAGGTCCAGTTTTAGATTCTGATGCTTCACTTCAGGTTTACTGTATCCCTTGGAGCTTATTATTGACGATGAAACACAGAGTTTGCATCCGAATTTAATACAAAAGGCACAATGCCGACGTAAGTAAAAGAGGACAGACCCTCTAACTTTCTATGATTTGAATCCCTCCTGTGAGTCCAGTTTTAGATTCCAATGCTTCACTTCGGTTTTCTGTATAACTTGCACCTTCTGATTGACGACGAAACACAGAAATTGCATCGGAATTTAATACAAAAGGCACAATGCCGACTTAAGTAAAAGAGGACAGACCCTCTAACTTTCTATGATTTGAACCTCTCCTCGAGTCTAGTTTTAGATTCTGATGCTTCACTTCAGATTTACTGTATCCCTTGGACCTTCTTATTGACGATGAAACACAGAAATTGCATCCGAATTTAATACAAAAAGCACAATGCCGACTTAAGTACAACAGGACTGACACTCTCACTCTCTATGATTTGAACCTCTCCTGTAAGTCTAGTTTTAGATTCCGATGCTTCACTTCAGAGTTACGGTATACCTTGCACCTTCTTATTGACGATGAAACACAGAAATTGCATCTGAATTAAATTCAAATGGCACAATGTCTACTTAAATAAAAGAGGACAGACACTCTCACTTTCTATGATTTGAACCTCTCCTGTGAGTCCAGTTTTAGATTCCGATGCTTCACTTCAGGTTTACTGTATCCCTTGGACCTTCTTATTGACGATGAAACACAAAAATTGCATCCGAGTTTAATACAAATGGCACAATACCGACTTAAGTACAAGAGGAGTGACACTCAAACTTTCTATTATTTGAACCTCTCCTGTGAGTCCAGTTTTAGATTCCGATGCTACACTTCAGGTTTACTGTATATCTTGGACCTTCTTATTGACGATGAAACACAGAAATTGCACCCGAATTTAATACAATTGGCACAATGCCGACTTAAGTACAAGCGGAGTGACACTCTCACTTTCTATGATTTGAATCCCTCCTGTGAGACCAGTTTTAGATTCCGAAGCTTCACTTCGGGTTTTCTGTATAACTTGCACCTTCTGATTGACGATGTAACACAGAAATTGCATCGGAATTTAATACAAAAGGCACAATGCCGTCTTAAGTACAAGAGGAGTGACACTCTAACTTTCTATGATTTGAACCTCTCCTGTGAGTCCAGTTTTAGATTCCGATGTTTCACTTCAGGTTTAGTGTATCACTTGGACCTTCTTAACGACTATGAAACACAGGAATTGCATCCGAATTTAATACAAATGGCACAAAGCCGACTTAAGTACAAGAGGACTGACACTCTAACTTTCTATGATTTGAACCTATCCTGTGACTCCAGTTTTAAATACCGATGCTTCACTTCAGGTTTCCTGTATACCTTGCACCTTCTTATTGACGATGAAACATAGAAATTGCATCGGAATTTAATACAAAAGCCACCATAACGACGTAAGTAAAAGAGGCCTAACACTCTATTTTTCTATGATTTGAACCTCTCCTGTGAGTCCAGTTTTAGATTCCGATGCTTCACTTCAGGGTTACTGTATACCTTGCACCTTCTTATTGACGATGAAACACAGAAATTGCATCGGAATTAAATTCAAAATGCACAATGCCTACCTAAGTAAAAGAGGACAGACACTCTCACTTTCTATGATATGAACCTCTCCTGTGAGTCCAGTTTTAGATTCCGATGCTTCACTTCAGGTTTACTGTATCCCTTGGACCTTCCTATTGACGATGAAACACAGAAATTGCATCGGAATTATATTCAAAAGTCACAATGCCGACTTAAGTACAACAGGACTGACACTCTAACCTTCTATGATTTCTACATCTCATGTAGGTCCAGTTTTAGATTCTGATGCTTCACTTCAGATTTACTGTATACCTTGGACCTTCTTATTGACGATGAAACACAGAAATTGCATCCGAATTTAATACAAAAGGCACAATGCCGACTTAAGTACAAGAGGACTGACACTCTCACATTCTATGATTTGAACCTCTCCTGTAAGTCCAGTTTTAATTTCCGATGCTTCACTTCAGGGTTACTGTATACCTTGCACCTTCTTATTGACGATGAAACACAGAAATTGCATCGAAATTAAATTTAAAAGGCACAATGCCTACTTAAGTAAAAGAGGACAGACACTCTCACTTTCTATGGTGTGAACCTCTCCTGTGAGTCCAGTTTTAGATTCCGATCCTTCACTTCAGGGTTACTGTATACCTGGCACCTTCTTATTGACGATGAAACACAGAAATTGCATCGGAATTTAATTCAAAAGCACAATGCCGACGTAAGTACAAGAGGACAGACCCTCTAACTTTCTATGATTTGAACCTGTCCTGTGAGTCCAGTTTTAGATTCCGATGCTTCACTTCAGGTTTACTGTATCCCTTGGACCTTCTTATGGGCGATGAAACACAGAAATTGCATCCGAATTTAATACTAAAGGCACAATACTGAATTAAGTACAAGAGGAGTGACACTCTAACTCTCTATGATTTGAACCTCTCCTGTGAGTCCAGTTTTAGATTCTGATGCTTCACTTCAGGTTTACTGTATCCCTTGGACCATGTAATTGACGATGAAACACAGAAATTGCATCCGAATTTAATACAAATGGCACAATGGCGACTTAAGTACAAGAGGACTGACACTCTCACTTTCTATGATTTGAACCTCTCCTGTGAGTCCAGTATTAGATTCCGATGCTTCACTTTAGGTTTACTGTATTCCTTGGACCTTCTTATTGACGATGAAACACAGAAATTGCATCCGAATATAATACAAATGGCAAAATGCCGACTTAAGTACAAGAGGACTGACACTCTCACTTTCTATGATTTGAACCTCTCCTGTGAGTCCAGTTTTAGATTCCGATCCTTCACTTCAGGTTTACTTTACCCCTTGGACACTCTTATTGAGGATGAAACACAGAAATTGCTTCCGAATTTAATACAAATCGCACAATGCCGACTTAAGTACAAGAGGACTGACACTCTCACTTTCTATGATTCGAACCTCTCCTGTGAGGTCAGTTTTAGATTCCGATGCTTCACTTCAGGTTCACTGTATCATTTGGTCCTTCTTATTGACGATAAAACACAGAAATTGCATCCGAATTTAATACAAAAGGCACAATACCGACTTAAGTACAAGAGGAGTGACACTCTAACTTTCTATGAATTGAACCTCTCCTGTGAGTCCAGTTTTAGGTTCTGATGCTTCACTTCAGGTTTACTGTATCCCTTGGACCTTCTTATTGACGATGAAACACAGAATTTGCATCCGAATTTAATACAAATGGCACAATGCCGACTTAAGTACAAGAGGACTGACACTCTCACTTTCTATGATTTGAACCTCTCCTGTAAGTCCAGTTTTAGATTCCGATGCTTCACTTCAGGGTTACTGTTTACCTTGCACTTTCTTATTGACGATGAAACACAGAAATTGCATCGAAATTAAATTCAATATGCACAATGCCTACTTAAGTAAAAGAGGACAGACACTCTCACTTTCTATGATTTGAACCTCTCCTGTGAGTCCAGTTTTAGATTCCGATGCTTCACTTCAGGTTTACTGTATACTTTGGACATTCTTATTGACGATGAAACAGGGAAATTGCATCGGAATTAAATTCAAAAGCCACAATGCCGACGTAAGTAATAGAGGCCTGACACTGTAACTTTCTATGATTTGAATCTCTCCTGTGAGTCCAGTTTTAGATTCCGATGCTTCACTTCTGGTATACTGTATCCCTTGGACCTTCTTATTAACGATGAAACACAGAAGTTGCATCCGAATTTAATACAAATGGCACAATGTCGACTTAAGTACAAGAGGACTGACATCTCACTTTCTATGATTTGTACATCTCCTGTGAGTCCAGTTTTAGATACCGATGCTTCACTTCAGGTTTCCTGTATACCTTGCACCTTCTTATTGACGATGAAACACAGAAGTTTTATCCGAATTTAATACAAAATGCTCAATGTCGACTTAAGTACATGAGGACTGATATTCTAACTTTCTATGATTTGAACCTCTCCTGAGAGTGCAGTTTTAGATTCCGATGCTTCACTTCTGGTTTACTGAATCCCTTGGACTTTCTTATTGTCGATGAAACACAGAAATTGCATCCGAGTTTAATACAAATGGCACAATACCGACTTAAGTACAAGAGGAGTGACACTCTATATTTCTATGATTTGAACCTCTCCTGTGAGTCCAGTTTTAGATTCCGATGCTTCACTTCAGGTTTAGTGTATCCCTTGGACCTTCTTATTGACTATGAAACACAGGAATTGCATCCGAAATTAATACAAATGGCACAATGCCGACTTAAGTACAAGAGGACTGACACTCTAACTTTCTATGATTCGTACTTCTCCTGTGAGTCCAGTTGTAAATACCGATGCTTCACTTCAGGTTTACTGTATACCTTGCACCTTCTTATTGACGATGAAACATAGAAATTGCATCGGAATTTAATATAAAAGCCACAATGCCGACGTAAGTAAAAGAGGCCAGACACTCTAACTTTCAATGATTTGAACCTCTCCTGTGAGTTCAGTTTTAGATTCCGATGCTTCACTTCATGTATACTGTATCCCTTGGACCTTCTTATTAACGATGAAACACAGAAATTGCATCCGAATTTAATACAAATGGCACAATGTCGACTTAAGTACACGAGGACTGACACTCTCACTTTCTATAATTTGTACCGCTCCTGTGAGTCCAGTTTTAGATTCCGATGCTTCACTTCAGGTCTCCTGTATACCTTGCACCTTCTTATTGACGATGAAACACAGAAATTGTATCCGAATTTAATACAAAAGGCACAAAGCTGACATAAGTACAAGAGGACCGATATTCTAACTTTCTATGATTTGAACCTCTCCTGAGAGTCAAGTTTTAGATTCCGATGCTTCACTTCTGGTTTACTGTAACCCTTGGACTTTCTTAATGTCGATGAAACACAGAAATTGCATCCGAGTTTAATACAAATGGCACAATACCGACTTAAGTACAAGAGAATTGACACTCTAACTTTCTATGATTTGAACCTCTCCTGTGAGTCCTGTTTTAGAATCCGATGCTTCACTTCAGGTTTACTGTATATCTTGGACCTTCTTATTGACGATGAAACACAAAAATTGCATCCAAGTTTAATACAAATGGCACAATACCGACTTAAGTACAAGAGGAGTGACACTCAAACTTTCTATTATTTGAACCTCTCCTGTGAGTCCAGTTTTAGATTCCGATGCTTCACTTCAGGTTTACTGTATATCTTGGACCTTCGTATTGACGATGAAACACAGAAATTGCATCCGAATTTAATACAAATGGCACAATGCCGACTTAAGTACAAGAGGACTGACTCTCTCGCTTTCTATGATTTGAATCCCTCCTGTGAGTCCAGTTTTAGATTCCGAAGCTTCACTTCGGGTTTTCTGTATAACTTGCACCTTCTGATTGACGATGAAACACAGAAATTGCATCCGAATTTAATACAAAAGGCACAATGCCGACTTAAGTACAAGAGGACTGACACTCTCACATTCTATGATTTGAACCTCTCCTGTAAGTCCAGTTTTAATTTCCGATGCTTCACTTCAGGGTTACTGTATACCTTGCACCTTCTTATTGACGATGAAACACAGAAATTGCATCGAAATTAAATTCAAAAATGACAATGCCTACTTAAGTAAAAGAGGACAGACACTCTCACTTTCTATGGTGTGAACCTCTCCTGTGAGTCCAGTTTTAGATTCCGATCCTTCACTTCAGGGTTACTGTATACCTTGCACCTTCTTATTGACGATGAAACACAGAAATTGCATCGGAATTAAATTCAAAAGCACAATGCCGACGTAAGTACAAGAGGACAGACCCTCTAACTGTCTATGATTTGAACCTGTCCTGTGAGTCCAGTTTTAGATTCCGATGCTTCACTTCAGGTTTACTGTATCCCTTGGACCTTCTTATGGGCGATGAAACACAGAAATTGCATCCGAATTTAATACTAAAGGCACAATACTGACTTAAGAACAAGAGGAGTGACACTCTAACTCTCTATGATTTGAACCTCTCCTGTGAGTCCAGTTTTAGATTCCGATCCTTCACTTCAGGTTTACTTTACCCCTTGGACACTCTTATTGAGGATGAAACACAGAAATTGCTTCCGAATTTAATACAAATCGCACAATGCCGACTTAAGTACAAGAGGACTGACACTCTCACTTTCTATGATTCGAACCACTCCTGTGAGGTCAGTTTTAGATTCCGATGCTTCACTTCAGGTTCACTGTATCATTTGGTCCTTCTTATTGACGATAAAACACAGAAATTGCATCCGAATTTAATACAAAAGGCACAATACCGACTTAAGTACAAGAGGAGTGACACTCTAACTTTCTATGAATTGAACCTCTCCTGTGAGTCCAGTTTTAGGTTCTGATGCTTCACTTCAGGTTTACTGTATCCCTTGGACCTTCTTAATGACGATGAAACACAGAAATTGCATCCGAATTTAATACAAATGGCACAATGCCGACTTAAGTACAAGAGGACTGACACTCTCACTTTCTATGATTTGAACCTCTCCTGTAAGTCCAGTTTTAGATTCCGATGCTTCACTTCAGGGTTACTGTTTACCTTGCACTTTCTTATTGACGATGAAACACAGAAATTGCATCGAAATTAAATTCAAAATGCACAATGCCTACTTAAGTAAAAGAGGACAGACACTCTCACTTTCTATGATTTGAACCTCTCCTGTGAGTCCAGTTTTAGATTCCGATGCTTCACTTCAGGTTTACTGTATACTTTGGACATTCTTATTGACGATGAAACTCAGAAATTGCATCCGAATTTAATACAAATGGCACAATGTCGACTTAAGTACAAGAGGACTGACATCTCACTTTCTATGATTTGTACATCTCCTGTGAGTCCAGTTTTAGATACCGATGCTTCACTTCAGGTTTCCTGTATACCTTGCACCTTCTTATTGACGATGAAACACAGAAGTTTTATCCGAATTTAATACAAAATGCTCAATGTCGACTTAAGTACAAGAGGACTGATATTCTAACTTTCTATGATTTGTACTTCTCCTGTGAGTCCAGTTGTAAATACCGATGCTTCACTTCAGGTTTACTGTATACCTTGCACCTTCTTATTGACGATGAAACATAGAAATTGCATCGGAATTTAATATAAAAGCCACAATGCCGACGTAAGTAAAAGAGGCCAGACACTCTAACTTTCTATGATTTGAACCTCTCCTGTGAGTTCAGTTTTAGATTCCGATGCTTCACTTCAGGTATACTGTATCCCTTGGACCTTCTTATTAACGATGAAACACAGAAATTGCATCCGAATTTAATACAAATGGCACAATGTCGACTTAAGTACACGAGGACTGACACTCTCACTTTCTATGATTTGTACCGCTCCTGTGAGTCCAGTTTTAGATTCCGATGCTTCACTTCAGGTCTCCTGTATACCTTGCACCTTCTTATTGACGATGAAACACAGAAATTGTATCCGAATTTAATACAAAAGGCACAAAGCTGACATAAGTACAAGAGGACCGATATTCTAACTTTCTATGATTTGAACCTCTCCTGAGAGTCAAGTTTTAGATTCCGATGCTTCACTTCTGGTTTACTGTAACCCTTGGACTTTCTTAATGTCGATGAAACACAGAAATAGCATCCGAGTTTAATACAAATGGCACAATACCGACTTAAGTACAAGAGAATTGACACTCTAACTTTCTATGATTTGAACCTCTCCTGTGAGTTCAGTTTTAGATTCCGATGCTTCACTTCAGGTATACTGTATCCCTTGGACCTTCTTATTAACGATGAAACACAGAAATTGCATCCGAATTTAATACAAATGGCACAATGTCGACTTAAGTACACGAGGACTGACACTCTCACTTTCTATGATTTGTACCGCTCCTGTGAGTCCAGTTTTAGTTTCCGATGCTTCACTTCAGGTCTCCTGTATACCTTGCACCTTCTTATTGACGATGAAACACAGAAATTGTATCCGAATTTAATACAAAAGGCACAAAGCTGACATAAGTACAAGAGGACCGATATTCTAACTTTCTATGATTTGAACCTCTCCTGAGAGTCAAGTTTTAGATTCCGATGCTTCACTTCTGGTTTACTGTAACCCTTGGACTTTCTTAATGTCGATGAAACACAGAAATAGCATCCGAGTTTAATACAAATGGCACAATACCGACTTAAGTACAAGAGAATTGACACTCTAACTTTCTATGATTTGAACCTCTCCTGTGAGTCCTGTTTTAGAATCCGATGCTACACTTCAAGTTTACTGTATATCTTGGACCTTCTTATTGACGATGAAACACAAAAATTGCATCCGAGTTTAATACAAATGGCACAATACCGACTTAAGTACAAGAGGAGTGACACTCAAACTTTCTATTATTTGAACCCCTCCTGTGAGTCCAGTTTTAGATTCCGATGCTTCACTTCAGGTTTACTGTATATCTTGGACCTTCGTATTGACGATGAAACACAGAAATTGCATCCGAATTTAATACAAATGGCACAATGCCGACTTAAGTACAAGAGGACTGACTCTCTCGCTTTCTATGATTTGAATCCCTCCTGTGAGTCCAGTTTTAGATTCCGAAGCTTCACTTCGGGTTTTCTGTATAACTTGCACCTTCTGATTGACGACGTAACACAGAAATTGCATCGGAATTTAATACAAAAGGCACAATGCCGACTTAAGTAAAAGAGGACTGACCCTCTAATTTTCTATGATTTGAACCTCTCCTGTGAGTCCAGTTTTAGATTCTGATGCTTCACTTCAGGTTTACTGTATCCCTTGGACCTTCTTATAGACGATGAAACACAGAAATTGCATCCGAATTTAATACAAAAGGCACAATGTCGACATAAGTACAAGAGGACTGACACTCTCACCTTCTATGATTTGAATCTCTAATGTAAGTCCAGTTTTAGATTCCGATGCTTCACTTCAGGGTTACTGTATACCTTGCACCTTCTTATAGACGATGAAACACAGAAATTGCATCGGAATTAAATTCAAAATGCACAATGCCTACTTAAGTAAAAGAGGACAGACACTCTCACTTTCTGTGATTTGAACCTCTCCTGTGAGTCCAGTTTTAGATTCCGATGCTTGACTTCAGCTTTACTGTATACCTTGGACCTTCTTATTGACGATGAAACACAGAAATTGCATCGGAATTAAATTCAAAAGGCACAATGCCGACTTAAGTACAACAGGACTGACACTCTAACCTTCTATGATTTCAACCTCTCCTGTAGGTCCAGTTTTACATTCCGATGCTTCACTTCAGGGTTACTGTATACCTTGCACCTTCTTATTGACGATGAAACACAGAATTTGCATCGGAATTAAATTCAAAAGGCACAATGCCTACTTAAGTAAAAGAGGACAGACACTCTCACTTTCTATGATTTGAACCTCTCCTGTGAGTCCAGTTTTAGATTCCGATGCTTCACTTCAGGTTTACTGTATCCCTTGGACCTTCTTATTGACGATGAAACACAGAAATTGCATCGGAATTATATTCAAAAGTCACAAAGCCGACTTAAGTACAACAGGACTGACACTCTAACCTTCTATGATTTCAACTTCTCCTGTAGGTCCAGTTTTAGATTCCGATGCCTCACTTCAGGTTTACTGTATCTCTTGGAGCTTCTTATTGACGATTAAACACAGAGTTTGCATCCGAATTTAATACAAAAGGCACAATGCCGACGTAAGTACAAGCGGACAGACCCTCTAACTTTCTATGATTTGAATCCCTCCTGTGAGTCCAGTTTTAGATTCCGATGCTTCACTTCGGGTTTTCTGTATAACTTGCACCTTCTGATTGACGTTGAAACACAGAAATTGCATCGGAATTTAATACAAAAGGCACAATGCCGACTTAAGTAAAAGAGGACAGACCCTCTAACTTTCTATGATTTGAACCTCTCCTCGAGTCCAGTTTTTGATTCTGATGCTTCACTTCAGATTTACTGTATCCCTTGGACCTTCTTATTGACGATGAAACACAGAAATTGCATCCGAATTTAATGCAAAAGGCACAATGCCGACTTAAGTACAAGAGGACTGACACTCTCACATTCTATGATTTGAACCTCTCCTGTAAGTCCAGTTTTAGATTCCGATGCTTCACTTCAGGGTTACTGTATACCTTGCACCTTCTTATTGACGATGAAACACAGAAATTGCATCCGAGTTTAATACAAATGGCACAATACCGACTTAAGTACAAGAGGAGTGACACTCTGTATTTCTATGATTTGAACCTCTCCTGTGAGTCCAGTTTTAGATTCCGATGCTTCACTTCAGGTTTAGTGTATCCCTTGGACCTTCTTATTGACTATGAAACACAGGAATTGCATCCGAAATTAATACAAATGGCACAATGCCGACTTAAGTACAAGAGGACTGACACTAACTTTCTATGATTTGTACTTCTCCTGTGAGTCCAGTTGTAAATACCGATGCTTCACTTCAGGTTTACTGTATACCTTGCACCTTCTTATTGACGATGAAACATAGAAATTGCATCGGAATTTAATATAAAAGCCACAATGCCGACGTAAGTAAAAGAGGCCAGACACTCTAACTTTCTATGATTTGAACCTCTCCTGTGAGTTCAGTTTTAGATTCCGATGCTTCACTTCAGGTATACTGTATCCCTTGGACCTTCTTATTAACGATGAAACACAGAAATTGCATCCGAATTTAATACAAATGGCACAATGTCGACTTAAGTACACGAGGACTGACACTCTCACTTTCTACGATTTGTACCGCTCCTGTGAGTCCAGTTTTAGATTCCGATGCTTCACTTCAGGTCTCCTGTATACCTTGCACCTTCTTATTGACGATGAAACACAGAAATTGTATCCGAATTTAATACAAAAGGCACAAAGCTGACATAAGTACAAGAGGACCGATATTCTAACTTTCTATGATTTGAACCTCTCCTGAGAGTCAAGTTTTAGATTCCGATGCTTCACTTCTGGTTTACTGTAACCCTTGGACTTTCTTAATGTCGATGAAACACAGAAATAGCATCCGAGTTTAATACAAATGGCACAATACCGACTTAAGTACAAGAGAATTGACACTCTACTTTCTATGATTTGAACCTCTCCTGTGAGTCCTGTTTTAGAATCCGATGCTTCACTTCAAGTTTACTGTATATCTTGGACCTTCTTATTGACGATGAAACACAAAAATTGCATCCGAGTTTAATACAAATGGCACAATACCGACTTAAGTACAAGAGGAGTGACACTCAAACTTTCTATTATTTGAACCCCTCCTGTGAGTCCAGTTTTAGATTCCGATGCTTCACTTCAGGTTTACTGTATATCTTGGACCTTCGTATTGACGATGAAACACAGAAATTGCATCCGAATTTAATACAAATGGCACAATGCCGACTTAAGTACAAGAGGACTGACTCTCTCGCTTTCTATGATTTGAATCCCTCCTGTGAGTCCAGTTTTAGATTCCGAAGCTTCACTTCGGGTTTTCTGTATAACTTGCACCTTCTGATTGACGACGTAACACAGAAATTGCATCGGAATTTAATACAAAAGGCACAATGCCGACTTAAGTAAAAGAGGACTGACCCTCTAATTTTCTATGATTTGAACCTCTCCTGTGAGTCCAGTTTTAGATTCTGATGCTTCACTTCAGGTTTACTGTATCCCTTGGACCTTCTTATAGACGATGAAACACAGAAATTGCATCCGAATTTAATACAAAAGGCACAATGTCGACATAAGTACAAGAGGACTGACACTCTCACTTTCTATGATTTGAATCTCTCCTGTAAGTCCAGTTTTAGATTCCGATGCTTCACTTCAGGGTTACTGTATACCTTGCACCTTCTTATAGACGATGAAACACAGAAATTGCATCGGAATTAAATTCAAAATGCACAATGCCTACTTAAGTAAAAGAGGACAGACACTCTCACTTTCTGTGATTTGAACCTCTCCTGTGAGTCCAGTTTTAGATTCCGATGCTTGACTTCAGCTTTACTGTATACCTTGGACCTTCTTATTGACGATGAAACACAGAAATTGCATCGGAATTAAATTCAAAAGGCACAATGCCGACTTAAGTACAACAGGACTGACACTCTAACCTTCTATGATTTCAACCTCTCCTGTAGGTCCAGTTTTACATTCCGATGCTTCACTTCAGGGTTACTGTATACCTTGCACCTTCTTATTGACGATGAAACACAGAATTTGCATCGGAATTAAATTCAAAAGGCACAATGCCTACTTAAGTAAAAGAGGACAGACACTCTCACTTTCTATGATTTGAACTCTCCTGTGAGTCCAGTTTTAGATTCCGATGTTTCACTTCAGGTTTACTGTATCCCTTGGACCTTCTTATTGACGATGAAACACAGAAACTGCATCGGAATTATATTCAAAAGTCACAAAGCCGACTTAAGTACAACAGGACTGACACTCTAACCTTCTATGATTTCAACATCTCCTGTAGGTCCAGTTTTAGATTCCGATGCCTCACTTCAGGTTTACTGTATCCCTTGGAGCTTCTTATTGACGATGAAACACAGAGTTTGCATCCGAATTTAATACAAAAGGCACAATGCCGACTTAAGTACAAGAGGACTGACACTCTCACATTCTATGATTTGAACCTCTCCTGTAAGTCCAGTTTTAGATTCCGATGCTTCACTTCAGGGTTACTGTATACCTTGCACCTTCTTATTGACGATGAAACACAGAAATTGCATCGGAATTAAATTCAAAAGGCACAATGCCTACTTAAGTAAAAGAGGACAGACACTCTCACTTTCTATGATGTGAACCTCTCCTGTGAGTCCAGTTTTAGATTCCGATGCTTCACTTCATGTTTACTGTATCCCTTGGACCTTCTTATTGACGATGAAACACAGAAATTGCATCGGAATTATATTCAAAAGTTACAATGCCGACTTAAGTACAACAGGACTGACACTCTAACTTTCTATGATTTCAACATCTCATGTGGGTCCAGTTTTAGATTCCGATGCTTCACTTCAGGTTTACTGTATCCCTTGGAGCTTCTTATTGACGATGAAACACAGAGTTTGCATCCGAATTTAATACAAAAGGCACAATGTCGACGTAAGTACAAGAGGACAGACCCTCTAACTTTCTATGATTTGAACCTGTCCTGTGAGTCCAGTTTTAGATTCCGATGCTTCACTTCAGGTTTACTGTATCCCTTGGACCTTCTTATGGGCGATGAAACACAGAAATTGCATCCGAATTTAATACTAAAGGCACAATACTGACTTAAGTACAAGAGGAGTGACACTCTAACTCTCTATGATTTGAACCTCTCCTGTGAGTCCAGTTTTAGATTCTGATGCTTCACTTCAGGTTTACTGTATCCCTTGGACCATGTAATTGACGATGAAACACAGAAATTGCATCCGAATTTAATACAAATGGCACAATGGCGACTTAAGTACAAGAGGACTGACACTCTCACTTTCTATGATTTGAATCTCTCCTGTGAGTCCAGTATTAGATTCCGATGCTTCACTTTAGGTTTACTGTATTCCTTGGACCTTCTTATTGACGATGAAACACAGAAATTGCATCCGAATATAATACAAATGGCAAAATGCCCACTTAAGTACAAGAGGACTGACACTCTCACTTTCTATGATTTGAACCTCTCCTGTGAGTCCAGTTTTAGATTGCGATCCTTCACTTCAGGTTTACTTTACCCCTTGGACACTCTTATTGAGGATGAAACACAGAAATTGCTTCCGAATTTAATACAAATCGCACAATGCCGACTTAAGTTCAAGAGGACTGACACTCTCACTTTCTATGATTCGAACCTCTCCTGTGAGGTCAGTTTTAGATTCCGATGCTTCACTTCAGGTTCACTGTACCATTTGGTCCTTCTTATTGACGATAAAACACTGAAATTGCATCCGAATTTAATACAAAAGGCACAATACCGACTTAAGTACAAGAGGAGTGACACTCTAACTTTCTATGATTTGAACCTCTCCTGTGAGTCCAGTTTTAGATTCCGATGTTTCACTTCAGGTTTAGTGTATCCCTTGGACCTTCTTATTGACTATGAAACACAGGAATTGCATCCGAATTTAATACAAATGGCACAATGTCGACTTAAGTATAAGAGGACTGACACTCTCACTTTCTATGATTTGTACATCTCCTGTGAGTCCAGTTTTAGATTCCGAAGGTTCACTTCGGGTTTTCTGTATAACTTGCACCTTCTGATTGACGATGTAACACAGAAATTGCATCGGAATTTAATACAAAAGGCACAATGCCGACTTAAGTAAAAGAGGACAGCCCTCTAACTTTCTATGATTTGAACCTCTCCTGTGAGTCCAGTTTTAGATTCTGATGCTTCACTTCAGGTTTACTGTATCCCTTGGACCTTCTTATTGACGATGAAACACAGAAATTGCATCCGAATTTAATACAAAAGGCACAATGCCGACTTAAGTACAAGAGGACTGACACTCTCACTTTCTATGATTTGAACCTCTCCTGTAAGTCCAGTTTTAGATTCCGATGCTTCACTTCAGGGTTACTGTATACCTTGCACCTTCTTATTGACGATGAAACACAGAAATTGCATCGAAAATAAATTCAAAAGGCACAATGCCTACTTAAGTAAAAGAGGACAGACACTCTCACTTTCTATGATTTGAACCTCTCCTGTGAGTCCAGTTTTAGATTCCGATGCTTCACTTCAGGTTTACTGTATACCTTGGACATTCTTATTGACGATGAAACAGAGAAATTGCATCGGAATTAAATTCAAAAGCCACAATGCCGACGTAAGTAATAGAGGCCTGACACTGTAACTTTCTATGATTTGAACCTCTCCTGTGAGTCCAGTTTTAGATTCCGATGCTTCACTTCTGGTATACTGTATCCCTTGGACCTTCTTATTAACGATGAAACACAGAAGTTGCATCCGAACTTAATACAAATGGCACAATGTCGACTTAAGTACAAGAGGACTGACACTCTCACTTTCTATGATTTGTACATCTCCTGTGAGTCCAGTTTTAGATTCCGATGCTTCACTTCAGGTTTCCTGTATACCTTGCACCTTCTTATTGACGATGAAACACAGAAGTTTTATCCGAATTTAATACAAAATGCTCAATGCCGACTTAAGTACAAGAGGACTGATATTCTAACTTTCTATGATTTGAACCTCTCCTGAGAGTGCAGTTTTAGATTCCGATGCTTCACTTCTGGTTTACTGTATCCCTTGGACTTTCTTATTGTCGATGAAACACAGAAATTGCATCCGAGTTTAATACAAATGGCACAATACCAACTAAAGTACAAGAGGAGTGACACTCTATATTTCTATGATTTCAACCTGTCCTGTGAGTCCAGTTTTAGATTCCGATGTTTCACTTCAGGTTTAGTGTATCCCTTGGACCTTCTTATTGACTATGAAACACAGGAATTGCATCCGAATTTAATACAAATGGCACAATGCCGACTTAAGTACAAGAGGACTGACACTCTAACTTTCTTTGATTTGTACCTCTCCTGTGAGTCCAGTTGTAAATACCGATGCTTCACTTCAGGTTTACTGTATACCTTGCACCTTCTTATTGACGATGAAACATAGAAATTGCATCGGAATTTAATATAAAAGCCACAATGCCGACGTAAGTAAAAGTGGCCAGACACTCTAACTTTCTATGATTTGAACCTCTCCTGTGAGTTCAGTTTTAGATTCCGATGCTTCACTTCAGGTATACTGTATCCCTTGGACCTTCTTATTAACGATGAAACACAGAAATTGCATCCGAATTTAATACAAATGGCACAATGTCGACTTAAGTACAAGAGGACTGACACTCTCACTTTCTATAATTTGTACCGCTCCTGTGAGTCCAGTTTTAGATTCCGATGCTTCACTTCAGGTCTCCTGTAAACCTTGCACCTACTTATTGACGATGAAACACAGAAATTGTATCCGAATTTAATACAAAAGGCACAATGCCGACATAAGTACAAGAGGACCGACATTCTAACTTTCTATGATTTGAACCTCTCCTGAGAGTCCAGTTTTAGATTCCGATGCTTCACTTCTGGTTTACTGTAACCCTTGGACTTTCTTAATGTCGATGAAACACAGAAATTGCATCCGAGTTTAATACAAATGGCACAATACCGACTTAAGTACAAGAGAATTGACACTCTAACTTTCTATGATTTGAACCTCTCCTGGGAGTCCAGTTTTAGATTCCGATGCTTCACTTCAGGTTTACTGTATATCTTGGATCTTCTTATTGACGATGAAACACAAAAATTGCATCCGAGTTTAATACAAATGGCACAATACCGACTTAAGTACAAGAGGAGTGACACTCAAACTTTCTATTATTTGAACCTCTCCTGTGAGTCCAGTTTTACATTCCGATGCTTCACTTCAGGTTTACTGTATATCTTGGACCTTCTTATTGACGATGAAACACAGAAATTGCATCCGAATTTAATACAAATGGCACAATGCCGACTTAAGTACAAGAGGACTGACACTCTCGCTTTCTATGATTTGAATCCCTCCTGTGAGTCCAGTTTTAGATTCCGAAGCTTCACTTTAGGTTTTCTGTATAACTTTCACCTTCTGATTGACGACGTAACACAGAAATTGCATCGGAATTTAATACAAAAGGCACAATGCCGACTTAAGTAAAAGAGGACTGACCCTCTAATTTTCTATGATTTGAACCTCTCCTGTGAGTCCAGTTTTAGATTCTGATGCTTCACTTCAGGTTTACTGTATCCCTTGGACCTTCTTATTGACGATGAAACACAGAAATTGCATCCGAATTTAATACAAAAGGCACAATGTCGACATAAGTACAAGAGGACTGACACTCTCACTTTCTATGATTTGAACCTCTCCTGTAAGTCCAGTTTTAGATTCCGATGCTTCACTTCAGGGTTACTGTATACCTTGCACATTCTTATAGACGATGAAACACAGAAATTGCATCGGAATTAAATTCAAAATGCACAATGCCTACTTAAGTAAAAGAGGACAGACACTCTCACTTTCTGTGATTTGAACCTCTCCTGTGAGTCCAGTTTTAGATTCCGATGCTTGACTTCAGCTTTACTGTATACCTTGGACCTTCTTATTGACGATGAAACACAGAAATTGCATCGGAATTAAATTCAAAAGGCACAGTGCCGACTTAAGTACAACAGGACTGACACTCTGACCTTCTATGAATTCGACCTCTCCTGTAGGTCCAGTTTTAGATTCCGATGCTTCACTTCAGGTTTATTGTATACCTTGCACCTTCTTATTGACGATGAAACATAGAAATTGCACTGGAATTTAATAGAAAAGCCACAATTCCGACGTAAGTACAAGAGGACAGACACTCTAACTTTCTATGATTTGAACCTCTCCTGTGAGTCCAGGTTTAGATTCCGATGCTTCACTTCAGGTTTACTGTGTCCCTTGGACCATCTTATTGACGATGAAACACAGAAATTGCATCCGAATTTAATACAAAAGGCACAATACCGACTTAAGTACAAGAGGAGTGACACTCTAACTTTCTATGATTTGAACCTCTCCTGTGAGTCCAGTTTTAGACTCCGATGTTTCACTTCAGGATTAGTGTATCCGTTAGACCTTCTTTACGACTATGAAACACAGGAATTGCATCCGAATTTAATACAAATGGCACAATGCCGACTTAAGTACAAGAGGACTGACACTCTAACTTTCTATGATTTGAACCTCTCCTGTGAGTCCGGTTTTAAATACCGATGCTTCACTTCAGGTTTACTGTATACCTTGCACCTTCTTATTGACGATGAAACATAGAAATTGCATCAGAATTTAATAGAAAAGCCACAATGCCGACGTAAGTAAAAGAGGCCTGACACTCCAACTTTCTATGATTTGAACCTCTCCTGTGAGTCCAGTTTTAGATTCCGATGCTTCACTTCAGGTATACTGTATCCCTTGGACCTTCTTATTAACGATGAAACACAGAGATTGCATCTGAATTTAATACAAATGGCACAATGTCGACTTAAGTACAAGAGGACTGACACTCTCACTTTCTATGATTTGTACCTCTCCTGTGAGTCCAGTTCTAGATTCCGATGCTTCACTTCAGGTTTCATGTATACCTTGCACCTTCTTATTGACGATGAAACACAGAAATTGTATCCGAATTTAATACAAAAGGCTCAAAGCCGACTTTTACTTTTAATGATTTTAACCTCTCCTGAGAGTCCAGTTTTAGATTCCGATGCCTCACTTCTGGTTTACTGTATCGCTTGGACTTTCTTATGGTCGATGAAACACAGAAATTGCATCCGAATGTAATACAAATGGCACAATACCGACTTAAGTACAAGAGGAGTGACACTCTAACTTTCTATGAATTGAACCTCTCCTGTGAGTCCAGTTTTAGATTCCGATGCTTCACTTCAGATTTACTGTATATCTTGGACCTTCTTATTGACGATGAAACACAGAAATTGCATCCAAATTTAGTACAAATGGCACAATGCCGACTTAAGTACAAGAGGACTGTTACTCTCACTTTCTATGATTTGAATCCCTCCTGTGAGTCCAGTTGTAGATTCCGATGGTTCTCCTCAGGTTTACTGAATACCTTGCAACTTCTGATTGACGATGAAACACAGAAATTGCATCGGAATTTAATACAAATGCCACAATGCCGACTTAAGTAAAAGAGGACCGACCCTATAACTTTCTATGATTTGAAGCTCTCTTGTGAGTCCAGTTTTACATTCTGATGCTTCACTTCAGGTTTACTGTATCCCTTCGACCTTCTTATTGACGATGAAACACAGAAATTGCATCCGAATTTAATACAAATGGCACAATGTCGACTTAAGTACAAGAGAACTGACACTCTCACTTTCTATGATTTGTACCTCTCCTGTGAGTCCAGTTTAAGATTCCGATGCTACACTTCAGGTTTCCTGTATACCTTGCACCTTCTTATTGACGATGAAACACAGAAATTGTATCCGAATTTAATACAATGGGCACAGTACCGACTTAAGTACAAGAGGAGTGACACTCAATCATTCTATTATTTGAACCTCTCCTGTGAGTCCAGTTTTAGATTCCGATGTTTCACTTCAGGTTTACTGTATATCTTGGACCTTCTTATTGACGATGAAATACAGAAATTGCATCCGAATTTAATACAAATGGCACCATGCCGACTTAAGTACAAGAGGACTGACACTCTCACTTTCTATGATTTGTACCTCTCCTGTGAGTCCAGTTCTAGATTCCGATGCTTCACTTCAGGTTTCATGTATACCTTGCACCTTCTTATTGACGATGAAACACAGAAATTGTATCCGAATTTAATACAAAAGGCTCAATGCCGACTTTTACTTTTAATGATTTGAACCTCTCCTGAGAGTCCAGTTTTAGATTCCGATGCCTCACTTCTAGTTTACTGTTTCCCTTGGACTTTCTTATGGTCGATGAAACACAGAAATTGAATCCGAATGTAATACAAATGGCACAATACCGACTTAAGTACAAGAGGAGTGACACTCTAACTTTCTATGAATTGAACCTCTCCTGTGAGTCCAGTTTTAGATTCCGATGCTTCACTTCAGGTTTACTCTATATCTTGGACCTTCTTATTGACGATGAAACACAGAAATTGCATCCAAATTTAATACAAATGGCACAATGCCGACTTAAGTACAAGAGGACTGTTACTCTCACTTTCTATGATTTGAACCTCCCCTGTGAGTCCAGTTTTAGATTCTGATACTTCACTTCAGGTTTGCTGTATCCCTTCGACCTTCTTATTGACGATGAAACACAGAAATTGCATCCGAATTTAATACAAAAGGCACAATTCCGACGTAAGTAAAAGAGGACTGACACTCTAACTTTCTATGATTTGAACCTCTCCTGTGAGTCCAGTTTAAGATTCCGATGCTTCACCTCAGGTATACTGTATCCCTTGGACCTTCTTATTAACGATGAAACACAGAAATTGCATCCGAATTTAATACAAATGGCACAATGTCGACTTAAGTACAAGAGGACTGACACTCTCACTTTCTATGATTTGTACCTCTCCTGTGAGTCCAGTTTTAAATACCGATGCTTCACTTCAGGTTTACTGTATACCTTGCACCTTCTTATTCACGATGAAACATAGAAATTGCATCGTAATTTAATACAAAAGCCACAATGCCGACGTAAGTAAAAGAGGCCTGACACTCTAACTTTCTATGATTTGAACCTCTCCTGTGAGTCCAGTTTAAGATTCCGATGCTTCACCTCAGGTATACTGTATCCCTTGGACCTTCTTATTAACGATGAAACACAGAAATTGCATCCGAATTTAATACAAATGGCACAATGTCGACTTAAGTACAAGAGGACTGACACTCTCACTTTCTATGATTTGTACCTCTCCTGTGAGTCCAGTTTAAGATTCTGATGCTTCACTTCAGGTTTCCTGTATACCTTGCACCTTCTTATTGACGATGAAACACAGAAATTGTATCCGAATTTAATACAATAGGCACAGTACCGACTTAAGTACAAGAGGAGTGACACTCAATCATTCTATTATTTGAACCTCTCCTGTGAGTCCAGTTTTAGATTCCGATGCTTCACTTCAGGTTTACTGTATATCTTGGACCTTCTTATTGACGATGAAATACAGAAATTGCATCCGAATTTAATACAAATGGCACCATGCCGACTTAAGTACAAGAGGACTGACACTCCCACTTTCTACGATTTGAACCTCTCCTGTAAGTCCAGTTTTAGATTGCGATGCTTCACTTCAGGGTTACTGTATACATTGCACCTTCTTATAGACGATGAAACACAGAAATTGCATCGGAATTAAATTCAAAATGCACAATGCCTACTTAAGTAAAAGAGGACAGACACTCTCAATTTCTGTGATTTGAACCTCTCCTGTGAGTCCAGTTTTAGATTCCGATGCTTGACTTCAGCTTTACTGTATACCTTGGACCTTCTTATTGATGATGAAACACAGAAATTGCATCGGAATTAAATTCAAAAGGCACAATGCCGACTTAAGTACAAGAGGAGTGACACTCTAACTTTGTATGATTTGAACCTCTCCTTTGAGTCCAGTTTTAGATTCCGATGCATCACTTCAGGTTTACTGTATCCCTTGGAACTTCTTATTGACGATGAAACACAGAGTTTGCATCCGAATTTAATACAAAAGGCACAATTCCGACGTAAGTACAAGAGGACAGACACTCTAACTTTCTATGATTTGAACCTCTCCTGTGAGTCCAGGTTTAGATTCCGATGCTTCACTTCAGGTTTACTGTGTCCCTTGGACCTTCTTATTGACGATGAAACACAGAAATTGCATCCAAATTTAATACAAAAGGCACAATACCGACTTAAGTACAAGAGGAGTGACACTCTAACTTTCTATGATTTGAACCTCTCCTGTGAGTCCAGTTTTAGATTCCGATGTTTCACTTCAGGATTAGTGTATCCCTTGGACCTTCTTTACGACTATGAAACACAGGAATTGCATCTGAATTTCATACAAATGGCACAATGCTGACTTAAGTACAAGAGGACTGACAAACTAACTTTCTATGATTTGAACCTCTCCTGTTAGTCCAGTTTTAAATACTGATGCTTCACTTCAGGTTTACTGTATACCTTGTACCTTCTTATTGACGATGAAACATAGAAATTGCATCGGAATTTAATACAAATGGCACAATGTCGACTTAAGTACAAGAGGACTGACACTCTCACTTTCTATGATTTGTACCTCTCCTGTGAGTCCAGTTCTAGATTCCGATGCTTCACTTCAGGTTTCCTGTATACCTTGCACCTTCTTATTGACGATGAAACACAGAAGTTTTATCCGAATTTAATACAAAATGCTCAATGCCGACTTAAGTACAAGAGGACTGATATTCTAACTTTCTATGATTTGAACCTCTCCTGAGAGCCCAGTTTTAGATTCCGATGCTTCACTTCTGGTTTACTGAATCCCTTGGACTTTCTTATTGTCGATGAAACACAGAAATTGCATCAGAGTTTAATACAAATGGCACAATACCGACTTAAGTACAAGAGGAGTGACACTCTATATTTCTATGATTTGAACCTCTCCTGTGAGTCCAGTTTTAGATTCCGATGTTTCACTTCAGGTTTAGTGTATCCCTTCGACCTTCTTATTGACTATGAAACACAGGAATTGCATCCGAATTTAATACAAATGGCACAATGCCGACTTAAGTACAAGAGGACTGACACTCTAACTTTCTATGATTTGTACCTCTCCTGTGAGTCCAGTTGTAAATACCGATGCTTCAATTCAGGTTTACTGTATACCTTGCACCTTCTTATTGACGATGAAACATAGAAATTGCATCGGAATTTAATATAAAAGCCACAATGCCGACGTAAGTAAAAAAGGCCAGACACTCTAACTTTCTATGATTTGAACCTCTCCTGTGAGTCCAGTTTTAGATTCCGATGCTTCACTTCAGGTATACTGTATCCCCTGGACCTTCTTATTAACGATGAAACACAGAAATTGCATCCGAATTTAATACAAATGGCACAATGTCGACTTAAGTACAAGAGGACTGACACTCTCACTTTCTATGATTTGTACCGCTCCTGTGAGTCCAGTTTTAGATTCTGATGCTTCACTTCAGGTCTCCTGTATACCTTGCACCTTCTTATTGACGATGAAACACAGAAATTGTATACGAATTCAATACAAAAGGCACAATGCCGACATAAGTACAAGAGGACCGACATTCTAACTTTCTATGATTTGAACCTCTCCTGAGAGTCCAGTTTTAGATTCCGATGCTTCACTTCTTAATTACTGTAACCCTTGGACTTTCTTAATGTCGATGAAACACAGAAATTGCATCCGAGTTTAATACAAATGGCACAATACCGACTTAATTACAAGAGAATTGACACTCTAACTTTCTATGATTTGAACCTCTCCTGGGAGTCCAGTTTTAGATTCTGATGCTTCACTTCAGGTTTACTGTATATCTTGGACCTTCTTGTTGACGATGAAACACAAAAATTGCATCCGAGTTTAATACAAATGGCACAATACCGACTTAAGTACAATGGGACTGACACTCAAACTTTCTATTATTTGAACCTCTCCTGTGAGTCCAGTTTTAGATTCCGATGCTTCACTTCAGGTTTACTGTATATCTAGGACCTTCTTATGACGATGAAACACAGAAATTGCATCCGAATTTAATACAAATGGCACAATGCCGACTTAAGTACAAGAGGACTGACACTCTCGCTTTCTATGATTTGAATCCCTCCTGTGAGTCCAGTTTTAGATTCCGAAGCTTCACGTCGGGTTTTCTGTATAACTTGCACCTTCTGATTGACGACGTAACACAGAAATTGCATCGGAATTTAATACAAAAGGCACAATGCCGACTTAAGTAAAAGAGGACTGACCCTCTAATTTTCTATGATTTGAACCTCTCCTGTGAGTCCAGTTTTAGATTCTGATGCTTCACTTCAGGTTTACTGTATCCCTTGGACCTTCTTATTGACGATGAAACACAGAAATTGCATCCGAATTTAATACAAATGGCACCATGCCGACTTAAGTACAAGAGGACTGACACTCTCACTTTCTATGATTTGTACCTCTCCTGTGAGTCCAGTTCTAGATTCCAATGCTTCACTTCAGGTTTCATGTATACCTTGCACCTTCTTATTGACGATGAAACACAGAAATTGTATCCGAATTTAATACAAAAGGCTCAATGCCGACTTTTACTTTTAATGATTTGAACCTCTCCTGAGAGTCCAGTTTTAGATTCCGATGCCTCACTTCTAGTTTACTGTTTCCCTTGGACTTTCTTATGGTCGATGAAACACAGAAATTGAATCCGAATGTAATACAAATGGCACAATACCGACTTAAGTACAAGAGGAGTGACACTCTAACTTTCTATGAATTGAACCTCTCCTGTGAGTCCAGTTTTAGATTCCGATGCTGCACTTCAGGTTTACTCTATATCTTGGACCTTCTTATTGACGATGAAACACAGAAATTGCATCCAAATTTAATACAAATGGCACAATGCCGACTTAAGTACAAGAGGACTGTTACTCTCACTTTCTATGATTTGAACCTCCCCTGTGAGTCCAGTTTTAGATTCTGATACTTCACTTCAGGTTTGCTGTATCCCTTCGACCTTCTTATTGAAGATGAAACACAGAAATTGCATCCGAATTTAATACAAAAGGCACAATTCCGACGTAAGTAAAAGAGGACTGACACTCTAACTTTCTATGATTTGAACCTCTCCTGTGAGTCCAGTTTAAGATTCCGATGCTTCACCTCAGGTATACTGTATCCCTTGGACCTTCTTATTAACGATGAAACACAGAAATTGCATCCGAATTTAATACAAATGGCACAATGTCGACTTAAGTACAAGAGGACTGACACTCTCACTTTCTATGATTTGTACCTCTCCTGTGAGTCCAGTTTTAAATACCGATGCTTCACTTCAGGTTTACTGTATACCTTGCACCTTCTTATTCACGATGAAACATAGAAATTGCATCGTAATTTAATACAAAAGCCACAATGCCGACGTAAGTAAAAGAGGCCTGACACTCTAACTTTCTATGATTTGAACCTCTCCTGTGAGTCCAGTTTAAGATTCCGATGCTTCACCTCAGGTATACTGTATCCCTTGGACCTTCTTATTAACGATGAAACACAGAAATTGCATCCGAATTTAATACAAATGGCACAATGTCGACTTAAGTACAAGAGGACTGACACTCTCACTTTCTATGATTTGTACCTCTCCTGTGAGTCCAGTTTAAGATTCTGATGCTTCACTTCAGGTTTCCTGTATACCTTGCACCTTCTTATTGACGATGAAACACAGAAATTGTATCCGAATTTAATACAATAGGCACAGTACCGACTTAAGTACAAGAGGAGTGACACTCAATCATTCTATTATTTGAACCTCTCCTGTGAGTCCAGTTTTAGATTCCGATGCTTCACTTCAGGTTTACTGTATATCTTGGACCTTCTTATTGACGATGAAATACAGAAATTGCATCCGAATTTAATACAAATGGCACCATGCCGACTTAAGTACAAGAGGACTGACACTCCCACTTTCTACGATTTGAACCTCTCCTGTAAGTCCAGTTTTAGATTGCGATGCTTCACTTCAGGGTTACTGTATACCTTGCACCTTCTTATAGACGATGAAACACAGAAATTGCATCGGAATTAAATTCAAAATGCACAATGCCTACTTAAGTAAAAGAGGACAGACACTCTCAATTTCTGTGATTTGAACCTCTCCTGTGAGTCCAGTTTTAGATTCCGATGCTTGACTTCAGCTTTACTGTATACCTGGGACCTTCTTATTGATGATGAAACACAGAAATTGCATCGGAATTAAATTCAAAAGGCACAATGCCGACTTAAGTACAAGAGGAGTGACACTCTAACTTTGTATGATTTGAACCTCTCCTTTGAGTCCAGTTTTAGATTCCGATGCATCACTTCAGGTTTACTGTATCCCTTGGAACTTCTTATTGACGATGAAACACAGAGTTTGCATCCGAATTTAATACAAAAGGCACAATTCCGACGTAAGTACAAGAGGACAGACACTCTAACTTACTATGATTTGAACCTCTCCTGTGAGTCCAGGTTTAGATTCCGATGCTTCACTTCAGGTTTACTGTGTCCCTTGGACCTTCTTATTGACGATGAAACACAGAAATTGCATCCAAATTTAATACAAAAGGCACAATACCGACTTAAGTACAAGAGGAGTGACACTCTAACTTTCTATGATTTGAACCTCTCCTGTGAGTCCAGTTTTAGATTCCGATGTTTCACTTCAGGATTAGTGTATCCCTTGGACCTTCTTTACGACTATGAAACACAGGAATTGCATCCGAATTTCACACAAATGGCACAATGCTGACTTAAGTACAAGAGGACTGACACTCTAACTTTCTATGATTTGAACCTCTCCTGTTAGTCCAGTTTTAAATACTGATGCTTCACTTCAGGTTTACTGTATACCTTGCACCTTCTTATTGACGATGAAACATAGAAATTGCATCGGAATTTAATACAAATGGCACAATGTCGACTTAAGTACAAGAGGACTGACACTCTCACTTTCTATGATTTGTACCTCTCCTGTGAGTCCAGTTCTAGATTCCGATGCTTCACTTCAGGTTTCCTGTATACCTTGCACCTTCTTATTGACGATGAAACACAGAAGTTTTATCCGAATTTAATACAAAATGCTCAATGCCGACTTAAGTACAAGAGGACTGATATTCTAACTTTCTATGATTTGAACCTCTCCTGAGAGCCCAGTTTTAGATTCCGATGCTTCACTTCTGGTTTACTGAATCCCTTGGACTTTCTTATTGTCGATGAAACACTGAAATTGCATCAGAGTTTAATACAAATGGCACAATACCGACTTAAGTACAAGAGGAGTGACACTCTATATTTCTATGATTTGAACCTCTCCTGTGAGTCCAGTTTTAGATTCCGATGTTTCACTTCAGGTTTAGTGTATCCCTTCGACCTTCTTATTGACTATGAAACACAGGAATTGCATCCGAATTTAATACAAATGGCACAATGCCGACTTAAGTACAAGAGGACTGACACTCTAACTTTCTATGATTTGTACCTCTCCTGTGAGTCCAGTTGTAAATACCGATGCTTCAATTCAGGTTTACTGTATACCTTGCACCTTCTTATTGACGATGAAACATAGAAATTGCATCGGAATTTAATATAAAAGCCACAATGCCGACGTAAGTAAAAAAGGCCAGACACTCTAACTTTCTATGATTTGAACCTCTCCTGTGAGTCCAGTTTTAGATTCCGATGCTTCACTTCAGGTATACTGTATCCCCTGGACCTTCTTATTAACGATGAAACACAGAAATTGCATCCGAATTTAATACAAATGGCACAATGTCGACTTAAGTACAAGAGGACTGACACTCTCACTTTCTATGATTTGTACCGCTCCTGTGAGTCCAGTTTTAGATTCTGATGCTTCACTTCAGGTCTCCTGTATACCTTGCACCTTCTTATTGACGATGAAACACAGAAATTGTATACGAATTCAATACAAAAGGCACAATGCCGACATAAGTACAAGAGGACCGACATTCTAACTTTCTATGATTTGAACCTCTCCTGAGAGTCCAGTTTTAGATTCCGATGCTTCACTTCTTAATTACTGTAACCCTTGGACTTTCTTAATGTCGATGAAACACAGAAATTGCATCCGAGTTTAATACAAATGGCACAATACCGACTTAATTACAAGAGAATTGACACTCTAACTTTCTATGATTTGAACCTCTCCTGGGAGTCCAGTTTTAGATTCTGATGCTTCACTTCAGGTTTACTGTATATCTTGGACCTTCTTGTTGACGATGAAACACAAAAATTGCATCCGAGTTTAATACAAATGGCACAATACCGACTTAAGTACAATAGGACTGACACTCAAACTTTCTATTATTTGAACCTCTCCTGTGAGTCCAGTTTTAGATTCCGATGCTTCACTTCAGGTTTACTGTATATCTAGGACCTTCTTATGACGATGAAACACAGAAATTGCATCCGAATTTAATACAAATGGCACAATGCCGACTTAAGTACAAGAGGACTGACACTCTCGCTTTCTATGATTTGAATCCCTCCTGTGAGTCCAGTTTTAGATTCCGAAGCTTCACTTCGGGTTTTCTGTATAACTTGCACCTTCTGATTGACGACGTAACACAGAAATTGCATCGGAATTTAATACAAAAGGCACAATGCCGACTTAAGTAAAAGAGGACTGACCCTCTAATTTTCTATGATTTGAACCTCTCCTGTGAGTCCAGTTTTAGATTCTGATGCTTCACTTCAGGTTTACTGTATCCCTTGGACCTTCTTATTGACGATGAAACACAGAAATTGCATCCGAATTTAATACAAAAGTTACAATGTCGACATAAGTACAACAGGACTGACACTCTAACCTTCTATGATTTCAACCTCTCCGGTAGGTCCAGTTTTAGATTCCGATGCTTCACTTCAGGTTTACTGTATACCTTGTACCTTCTTATTGACGATGAAACATAGAAATTGCATCGGAATTTAATAGAAAAGCCACAATTCAGACGGAAGTACAAGAGGACAGACACTCTAACTTTCTATGATTTGAACCTCTCCTGTGGGTCCAGGTATAGATTCCGATGCTTCACTTCAGGTTTACTGTGTCCCTTGGACCTTCTTATTGACGATGAAACACAGAAATTGCATCCGAATTTAATACAAAAGGCACAATACTGACTTAAGTACAAGAGGAGTGACACTCTAACTTTCTATGATTTGAACCTCTCCTGTGAGTCCAGTTTTAGATTCCGATGTTTCACTTCAGGATTAGTGTATCCGTTGGACCTTCTTTACGACTATGAAACACAGGAATTGCATCCGAATTTAATACAAATGGCACAATGCCGACTTAAGTACAAGAGGACAGACACTCTAACTTTCTATGATTTGAGCCTCTCCTGTGAGTCCAGTTTTAGATTCCGATGCTTCACTTCAGGTATACTGTATCCCTTGGACCTTCTTATTAACGATGAAACACAGAAATTGCATCGGAATTTAATGCAAATGGCACAATGTCGACTTAAGTACAAGAGGACTGACACTCTCACTTTCTATGATTTGTACCTCTCCTGTGAGTCCAGTTCTAGATTCCGATGCTTCACTTCAGGTTTCATGTATACCTTGCACCTTCTTATTGACGATGAAACACAGAAATTGTATCCGAATTTAATACAAAAGGCTCAATGCCGACTTTTACTTTTAATGATTTGAACCTCTCCTGAGAGTATAGTTTTAGATTCCGATGCTTCACTTCTGGTTTACTGTATCCCTTGGACTTTCTTATGGTCGATGAAACACAGAAATTGCATCCGAATGTAATACAAATGGCACAATACCGACTTAAGTAAAAGAGGAGTGACACTCTAACTTTCTATGAATTGAACCTCTCCTGTGAGTCCAGTTTTAGATTCCGATGCTTCACTTCAGGTTTACTGTATATCTTGGACCTTCTTATTGACGATGAAAGACAGAAATTCCATCCAAATTTAATACAAATGGCACAATGCCGACTTAAGTACAAGAGGACTGTTACTCTCACTTTCTATGAATTGAATCCCTCCTGTGAGTCCAGTTGTAGATTCCGATGGTTCTCTTCAGGTTTACTGTATACCTTGCAACTTCTGATTGACGATGAAACACAGAAATTGCATCGGAATTTAATACAAAGGCCACAATGCCGACTTAAGTAAAAGAGGACCGACCCTATAACTTTCTATGATTTGAACCTCTCCTGTGAGTCCAGTTTTACATTCTGATTCTTCACTTCAGGTTTACTGTATCCCTTCGGCCTTCTTATTGACGATGAAACACAGAAATTGCATCCGAATTTAATACAAAAGGCACAATGCCGACTTAAGTAAAAGAGGACTGACACTCTAACATTCTATGATTTGAAACTCTATTGCGAGTCCAGTTTTAGATTCCGATGCTTCACTGGAGGTTTACTGTATCCCCTGGACCTTCTTATTTACGATGAAGCACCGAAATTGAATCCGAATTTAATACAAAAGGCACAATACCGACTTAAGTACAAGAGGAGTGACACTCTAACTTTCTATGATTTGAACCTCTCGTGTGAGGTCAGATTTAGATTCCGATGCTTCACATCAGGTTTACTGTATCCCTTGGACCTTCTTATAGACGATGAAACACTGAAATTGCATCCGAATTTAATACAAATGGCACAATGCTGACTTAAGTACAAGAGGACTGACACTCTCACGTTCTATGATTTGAGTCCCTCCTGTGAGTCCAGTTTTAGATTCCAATGCTTCACTTCGGGTTTACTGTATACCTTGCAACTGCTGATTGACGATGAAACACAGAAATTGCATCGGAATTTAATACAAAAGGCACAATGCCGACTTAAGTAAAAGTTGACAGACCCTCTAACTTTCTATTATTTGAACCTCCCCTGTGAGTCCAGTTTTAGATTCTGATACATCACTTCAGGTTTGCTGTATCCCTTCGACCTTCTTTTTGACGATGAAACACAGAAATTGCATCCGAATTTAATACAAAAGGCACAATTCCGACGTAAGTAAAAGAGGACTGACACTCTAACATTCTATGATTTGAACCTCTATTGCGAGTCCAGTTTGAGATTCCGATGCTTCACTTAAGTTTTACTGTATCCCTTGGACCTACTTATTGACGATGAAACACCGAAATTGCATCCGAATTTAATACAAAAGCCACAATGCCGACGTAAGTACAAGAGGACTGACACTCTCACTTTCTATGATTTGTACCTCTCCTGTGAGTCCAGTTTAAGATTCTGATGCTTCACTTCAGGTTTCCTGTATACCTTGCACCTTCTTATTGACGATGAAACACAGAAATTGTATCCGAATTTAATACAATAGGCACAGTACCGACTTAAGTACAAGAGGAGTGACACTCAATCATTCTATTATTTGAACCTCTCCTGTGAGTCCAGTTTTAGATTCCGATGCTTCACTTCAGGTTTACTGTATATCTTGGACCTTCTTATTGACGATGAAATACAGAAATTGCATCCGAATTTAATACAAATGGCACCATGCCGACTTAAGTACAAGAGGACTGACACTCCCACTTTCTACGATTTGAACCTCTCCTGTAAGTCCAGTTTTAGATTGCGATGCTTCACTTCAGGGTTACTGTATACCTTGCACCTTCTTATAGACGATGAAACACAGAAATTGCATCGGAATTAAATTCAAAATGCACAATGCCTACTTAAGTAAAAGAGGACAGACACTCTCAATTTCTGTGATTTGAACCTCTCCTGTGAGTCCAGTTTTAGATTCCGATGCTTGACTTCAGCTTTACTGTATACCTGGGACCTTCTTATTGATGATGAAACACAGAAATTGCATCGGAATTAAATTCAAAAGGCACAATGCCGACTTAAGTACAAGAGGAGTGACACTCTAACTTTGTATGATTTGAACCTCTCCTTTGAGTCCAGTTTTAGATTCCGATGCATCACTTCAGGTTTACTGTATCCCTTGGAACTTCTTATTGACGATGAAACACAGAGTTTGCATCCGAATTTAATACAAAAGGCACAATTCCGACGTAAGTACAAGAGGACAGACACTCTAACTTTCTATGATTTGAACCTCTCCTGTGAGTCCAGGTTTAGATTCCGATGCTTCACTTCAGGTTTACTGTGTCCCTTGGACCTTCTTATTGACGATGAAACACAGAAATTGCATCCAAATTTAATACAAAAGGCACAATACCGACTTAAGTACAAGAGGAGTGACACTCTAACTTTCTATGATTTGAACCTCTCCTGTGAGTCCAGTTTTAGATTCCGATGTTTCACTTCAGGATTAGTGTATCCCTTGGACCTTCTTTACGACTATGAAACACAGGAATTGCATCCGAATTTCACACAAATGGCACAATGCTGACTTAAGTACAAGAGGACTGACACTCTAACTTTCTATGATTTGAACCTCTCCTGTTAGTCCAGTTTTAAATACTGATGCTTCACTTCAGGTTTACTGTATACCTTGCACCTTCTTATTGACGATGAAACATAGAAATTGCATCGGAATTTAATACAAATGGCACAATGTCGACTTAAGTACAAGAGGACTGACACTCTCACTTTCTATGATTTGTACCTCTCCTGTGAGTCCAGTTCTAGATTCCGATGCTTCACTTCAGGTTTCCTGTATACCTTGCACCTTCTTATTGACGATGAAACACAGAAGTTTTATCCGAATTTAATACAAAATGCTCAATGCCGACTTAAGTACAAGAGGACTGATATTCTAACTTTCTATGATTTGAACCTCTCCTGAGAGCCCAGTTTTAGATTCCGATGCTTCACTTCTGGTTTACTGAATCCCTTGGACTTTCTTATTGTCGATGAAACACTGAAATTGCATCAGAGTTTAATACAAATGGCACAATACCGACTTAAGTACAAGAGGAGTGACACTCTATATTTCTATGATTTGAACCTCTCCTGTGAGTCCAGTTTTAGATTCCGATGTTTCACTTCAGGTTTAGTGTATCCCTTCGACCTTCTTATTGACTATGAAACACAGGAATTGCATCCGAATTTAATACAAATGGCACAATGCCGACTTAAGTACAAGAGGACTGACACTCTAACTTTCTATGATTTGTACCTCTCCTGTGAGTCCAGTTGTAAATACCGATGCTTCAATTCAGGTTTACTGTATACCTTGCACCTTCTTATTGACGATGAAACATAGAAATTGCATCGGAATTTAATATAAAAGCCACAATGCCGACGTAAGTAAAAAAGGCCAGACACTCTAACTTTCTATGATTTGAACCTCTCCTGTGAGTCCAGTTTTAGATTCCGATGCTTCACTTCAGGTATACTGTATCCCCTGGACCTTCTTATTAACGATGAAACACAGAAATTGCATCCGAATTTAATACAAATGGCACAATGTCGACTTAAGTACAAGAGGACTGACACTCTCACTTTCTATGATTTGTACCGCTCCTGTGAGTCCAGTTTTAGATTCTGATGCTTCACTTCAGGTCTCCTGTATACCTTGCACCTTCTTATTGACGATGAAACACAGAAATTGTATACGAATTCAATACAAAAGGCACAATGCCGACATAAGTACAAGAGGACCGACATTCTAACTTTCTATGATTTGAACCTCTCCTGAGAGTCCAGTTTTAGATTCCGATGCTTCACTTCTTAATTACTGTAACCCTTGGACTTTCTTAATGTCGATGAAACACAGAAATTGCATCCGAGTTTAATACAAATGGCACAATACCGACTTAATTACAAGAGAATTGACACTCTAACTTTCTATGATTTGAACCTCTCCTGGGAGTCCAGTTTTAGATTCTGATGCTTCACTTCAGGTTTACTGTATATCTTGGACCTTCTTGTTGACGATGAAACACAAAAATTGCATCCGAGTTTAATACAAATGGCACAATACCGACTTAAGTACAATAGGACTGACACTCAAACTTTCTATTATTTGAACCTCTCCTGTGAGTCCAGTTTTAGATTCCGATGCTTCACTTCAGGTTTACTGTATATCTAGGACCTTCTTATGACGATGAAACACAGAAATTGCATCCGAATTTAATACAAATGGCACAATGCCGACTTAAGTACAAGAGGACTGACACTCTCGCTTTCTATGATTTGAATCCCTCCTGTGAGTCCAGTTTTAGATTCCGAAGCTTCACTTCGGGTTTTCTGTATAACTTGCACCTTCTGATTGACGACGTAACACAGAAATTGCATCGGAATTTAATACAAAAGGCACAATGCCGACTTAAGTAAAAGAGGACTGACCCTCTAATTTTCTATGATTTGAACCTCTCCTGTGAGTCCAGTTTTAGATTCTGATGCTTCACTTCAGGTTTACTGTATCCCTTGGACCTTCTTATTGACGATGAAACACAGAAATTGCATCCGAATTTAATACAAAAGTTACAATGTCGACATAAGTACAACAGGACTGACACTCTAACCTTCTATGATTTCAACCTCTCCGGTAGGTCCAGTTTTAGATTCCGATGCTTCACTTCAGGTTTACTGTATACCTTGTACCTTCTTATTGACGATGAAACATAGAAATTGCATCGGAATTTAATAGAAAAGCCACAATTCAGACGGAAGTACAAGAGGACAGACACTCTAACTTTCTATGATTTGAACCTCTCCTGTGGGTCCAGGTATAGATTCCGATGCTTCACTTCAGGTTTACTGTGTCCCTTGGACCTTCTTATTGACGATGAAACACAGAAATTGCATCCGAATTTAATACAAAAGGCACAATACTGACTTAAGTACAAGAGGAGTGACACTCTAACTTTCTATGATTTGAACCTCTCCTGTGAGTCCAGTTTTAGATTCCGATGTTTCACTTCAGGATTAGTGTATCCGTTGGACCTTCTTTACGACTATGAAACACAGGAATTGCATCCGAATTTAATACAAATGGCACAATGCCGACTTAAGTACAAGAGGACAGACACTCTAACTTTCTATGATTTGAGCCTCTCCTGTGAGTCCAGTTTTAGATTCCGATGCTTCACTTCAGGTATACTGTATCCCTTGGACCTTCTTATTAACGATGAAACACAGAAATTGCATCGGAATTTAATGCAAATGGCACAATGTCGACTTAAGTACAAGAGGACTGACACTCTCACTTTCTATGATTTGTACCTCTCCTGTGAGTCCAGTTCTAGATTCCGATGCTTCACTTCAGGTTTCATGTATACCTTGCACCTTCTTATTGACGATGAAACACAGAAATTGTATCCGAATTTAATACAAAAGGCTCAATGCCGACTTTTACTTTTAATGATTTGAACCTCTCCTGAGAGTATAGTTTTAGATTCCGATGCTTCACTTCTGGTTTACTGTATCCCTTGGACTTTCTTATGGTCGATGAAACACAGAAATTGCATCCGAATGTAATACAAATGGCACAATACCGACTTAAGTACAAGAGGAGTGACACTCTAACTTTCTATGAATTGAACCTCTCCTGTGAGTCCAGTTTTAGATTCCGATGCTTCACTTCAGGTTTACTGTATATCTTGGACCTTCTTATTGACGATGAAAGACAGAAATTCCATCCAAATTTAATACAAATGGCACAATGCCGACTTAAGTACAAGAGGACTGTTACTCTCACTTTCTATGAATTGAATCCCTCCTGTGAGTCCAGTTGTAGATTCCGATGGTTCTCTTCAGGTTTACTGTATACCTTGCAACTTCTGATTGACGATGAAACACAGAAATTGCATCGGAATTTAATACAAAGGCCACAATGCCGACTTAAGTAAAAGAGGACCGACCCTATAACTTTCTATGATTTGAACCTCTCCTGTGAGTCCAGTTTTACATTCTGATTCTTCACTTCAGGTTTACTGTATCCCTTCGGCCTTCTTATTGACGATGAAACACAGAAATTGCATCCGAATTTAATACAAAAGGCACAATGCCGACTTAAGTAAAAGAGGACTGACACTCTAACATTCTATGATTTGAAACTCTATTGCGAGTCCAGTTTTAGATTCCGATGCTTCACTGGAGGTTTACTGTATCCCCTGGACCTTCTTATTTACGATGAAGCACCGAAATTGAATCCGAATTTAATACAAAAGGCACAATACCGACTTAAGTACAAGAGGAGTGACACTCTAACTTTCTATGATTTGAACCTCTCGTGTGAGGTCAGATTTAGATTCCGATGCTTCACATCAGGTTTACTGTATCCCTTGGACCTTCTTATAGACGATGAAACACTGAAATTGCATCCGAATTTAATACAAATGGCACAATGCTGACTTAAGTACAAGAGGACTGACACTCTCACGTTCTATGATTTGAGTCCCTCCTGTGAGTCCAGTTTTAGATTCCAATGCTTCACTTCGGGTTTACTGTATACCTTGCAACTGCTGATTGACGATGAAACACAGAAATTGCATCGGAATTTAATACAAAAGGCACAATGCCGACTTAAGTAAAAGTTGACAGACCCTCTAACTTTCTATTATTTGAACCTCCCCTGTGAGTCCAGTTTTAGATTCTGATACATCACTTCAGGTTTGCTGTATCCCTTCGACCTTCTTTTTGACGATGAAACACAGAAATTGCATCCGAATTTAATACAAAAGGCACAATTCCGACGTAAGTAAAAGAGGACTGACACTCTAACATTCTATGATTTGAACCTCTATTGCGAGTCCAGTTTGAGATTCCGATGCTTCACTTAAGTTTTACTGTATCCCTTGGACCTACTTATTGACGATGAAACACCGAAATTGCATCCGAATTTAATACAAAAGCCACAATGCCGACGTAAGTAAAAGAGGCCTGACACTCTAACTTTCTATGATTTGAACCTCTCCTGTGAGTCCAGTTTTAGATTCCGATGCTTCACTTCAGGTTTACTGTATACCTTGCACCTTCTTATTGACGATGAAACATAGAAATTGCATCGGAATTTAATACAAAATCCACAATGCCGACGTAAGTAAAAGAGGCCTGACACTCTAACTTTCTATGATTTGAACCTCTCCTGTGAGTCCAGTTTTAGATTCCGATGCTTCACTTCAGGTATACTGTATCCCTTGGACCTTCTTATTAACGATGAAACACAGAAATTGCATCCGAATTAAATACAAATGGCACAATGTCGACTTAAGTACAAGAGGACTGACACTCTCACTTTCTATGATTTGTACATCTCCTGTGAGTCCAGTTTTAGATTCCGATGCTTCACTTCAGGTTTCCTGTATACCTTGCACCTTCTTATTGACGATGAAACACAAAAATTGTATCCGAATTTAATACAAAAGGCTCAATGCCGACTTAAGTACAAGAGGACTGATATTCTAACTTTCTATGATTTGTACCTCTCCTGTGAGTCCAGTTTTAAATACCGATGCTTCACTTCAGGTTTACTGTATACCTTGCACCTTCTTATTGACGATGAAACATAGAAATTGCATCGTAATTTAATACAAAAGCCACAATGCCGACGTAAGTAAAAGAGGCCTGACACTCTAACTTTCTATGATTTGAACCTCTCCTGTGAGTCCAGTTTAAGATTCTGATGCTTCACCTCAGGTATACTGTATCCCTTGGACCTTCTTATTAACGATGAAACACAGAAATTGCATCCGAATTTAATACAAATGGCACAATGTCGACTTAAGTACAAGAGGACTGACACTCTCACTTTCTATGCTTTGTACCTCTCCTGTGAGTCCAGTTTAAGATTCTGATGCTTCACCTCAGGTATACTGTATCCCTTGGACCTTCTTATTAACGATGAAACACAGAAATTGCATCCGAATTTAATACAAATGGCACAATGTCGACTTAAGTACAAGAGGACTGACACTCTCACTTTCTATGATTTGAACCTCTCCTGTAAGTCCAGTTTTAGATTGCGATGCCTCACTTCAGGGTTACTGTATACCTTGCACCTTCTTATAGACGATGAAATACAGAAATTGCATCGGAATTAAATTCAAAATGCACAATGCCTACTTAAGTAAAAGAGGACAGACACTCTCAAATTCTGTGATTTGAACCTCTCCTGTGAGTCCAGTTTTAGATTCCGATGCTTGACTTCAGCTTTACTGTATACCTTGGACCTTCTTATTGACGATGAAACACAGAAATTGCATCGGAATTAAACTCAAAAGGCACAATGCCGACTTAAGTACAACAGGACTGACACTCTAACCTTCTATGACTTCAACCTCTCCTGTAGGTCCAGTTTTAGATTCCGATGCTTCACTTCAGGTTTACTGTATTCCTTGGAACTTCTTATTGACGATGAAACACAGAGTTTGCATCCGAATTTAATACAAAAGGCACAATTCCGACGTAAGTACAAGAGGACAGACACTCTAACTTTCTATGATTTGAACCTCTCCTGTGAGTCCAGTTTTAGATTCCGATGCTTCACTTCAGGTTTACTGTATCCCTTGGAACTTCTTATTGACGATGAAACACAGAGTTTGCATCCGAATTTAATACAAAAGGCACAATTCCGACGTAAGTACAAGAGGACAGACACTCTAACTTTCTATGATTTGAACCTCTCCTGTGAGTCCAGGTTTAGATTCCGATCCTTCACTTCAGGTTTACTGTGTCTCTTGGACCTTCTTATTGACGATGAAACACAGAAATTGCATCCGAATTTAATACAAAAGGCACAATACCGACTTAAGTACAAGAGGAGTGACACTGTAACTTTCTATGATTTGAACCTCTCCTGTGAGTCCAGTTTTAGATTCCGATGTTTCACTTCAGGATTAGTGTATCCCTTGGACCTTCTTTACGACTATGAAACACAGGAATTGCATCCGAATTTAATACAAATGGCACAATGCCGACTTAAGTACAAGAGGACTGACACTCTAACTTTCTATGATTTGAACCTCTCCTGTGAGTCCAGTTTTAAATACCGATGCTTCACTTCAGGTTTACTGTATACCTTGCACCTTCTTATTGACGATGAAACATAGAAATTGCATCGGAATTTAATACATAAGCCACAATGACGACGTAAGTAAAAGTGGCCTGACACTCTAACTTTCTATGATTTGAACCTCTCCTCTGAGTCCAGTTTTAGATTCCGATGCTTCACTTCAGGTATACTGTATCCCTTGGACCTTCTTATTAACGATGAAACACAGAAATTGCATCTGAATTTAATACAAGTGGCACAATGTCGACTTAAGTACAAGAGGACTGACACTCTCACTTTCTATGAGTGGTACCTCTCCTGTGAGTCCAGTTCTAGATTCCGATGCTTCACTTCAGGTTTCCTGTATACCTTGCACCTTCTTATTGACGATGAAACACAGAAATTGTATCCGAATTTAATACAAAAGGCTAAATGCCGACTTTTACTTTTGATGATTTGAACCTCTCCTGAGAGTCCAGTTTTAGATTCCGATGCTTCACTTCTGGTTTACTGTATCCCTTGGACTTTCTTATGGTCGATGAAACACAGAAATTGTATCCGAATGTAATACAAATGGCACAATACCGACTTAAGTACAAGAGGAGAGACACTCTAACTTTCTATGATTTGAACCTCTCCTGTGAGTCCAGTTTTAGATTCCGATGCTTCACTTCAGGTTTACTGTATATCTTGGACCTTCTTATTGACGATGAAACACAGAAATTGCATCCGAATTTAATACAAATGGCACAATGCCGACTTAAGTACAAGAGGACTGTTACTCTCACTTTCTATGATTTGAATCCCTCCTGTGATTCCAGTTGTAGATTCCGATGGTTCTCTTCAGGTTTACTGTATACCTTGCAACTTCTGATTGACGATGAAACACAGAAATTGCATCGGAATTTAATACAAAAGCCACAATGCCGACTTAAGTAATAGAAGACCGACCCTCTAACTTTCTATGATTTGAACCTCTCCTGTGAGTCCAGTTTTACATTCTGATGCTTCACTTCAGGTTTACTGTATCCCTTCGACCTTCTTATTGACGATGAAACACAGATATTGCATCCGAATTTAATACAAAAGGCACAATGCCGACTTAAGTAAAAGAGGACTGACACTCTAACATTCTATGATTTGAAACTCTATTGCGAGTCCAGTTTTAGATTCCGATGCTTCACTGAAGGTTTACTGTATCCCTTGGACCTTCTTATTGACGATGAAGCACCGAAATTGAATCCGAATTTAATACAAGAGGCACAATACCGACTTAAGTACAAGAGGAGTGACATTCTAACTTTCTATGATTTGAACCTCTCCTGTGAGTCCAGTTTTAGATTCCGATGCTTCACTTCAGGTTTAGTGTATCCCTTGGACCTTCTTAACGACTATGATACACAGGAATTGCATCCGAATTTAATACAAATGGCACAATGCCGACTTAAGTACAAGAGGACAGACACTCTAACTTTCTATAATTTGACCCTCTCCTGTGAGTCCAGTTTTAAATACCGATGCTTCACTTCAGGTTTACTGTATACCTTGCACCTTCTTATTGACGATGAAACATAGAAATTGCATAGGAATTTAATACATAAGCCACAATGCCGTCGTAAGTAAAAGAGGCCTGACACTCTAACTTTCTATGATTTGAACCTCTCCTGTGAGTCCAGTTTTAGATTCCGATGCTTCACTTCAGGTATACTGTATCCCTTGGACCTTCTTATTAACGATGAAACACAGAAATTGCATCCGAATTTAATACAAAAGGCACAATGCCGACTTAAGTAAAAGAGGACTGACACTCTAACATTCTATGATTTGAAACTCTATTGCGAGTCCAGTTTTAGATTCCGATGCTTCACTGAAGGTTTACTGTATCCCTTGGACCTTCTTATTGACGATGAAGCACCGAAATTGAATCCGAATTTAATACAAGAGGCACAATACCGACTTAAGTACAAGAGGAGTGACATTCTAACTTTCTATGATTTGAACCTCTCCTGTGAGTCCAGTTTTAGATTCCGATGCTTCACTTCAGGTTTAGTGTATCCCTTGGACCTTCTTAACGACTATGATACACAGGAATTGCATCCGAATTTAATACAAATGGCACAATGTCGACTTAAGTACAAGAGGACTGACATTCTCACTTTCTATGATTTGTACATCTCCTGTGAGTCCAGTTTTAGATTCCGATGATTCACTTCAGGTTTCCTGTATACCTTGCACCTTCTTATTGACGATGAAACAGAAAAATTGTATCCGAATTTAATACAAAAGGCTCAATGCCGACTTAAGTACAAGAGGACTGATATTCTAACTTTCTATGATTTGTACCTCTCCTGTGAGTCCAGTTTTAAATACCGATGCTTCACTTCAGGTTTACTGTATACCTTGCACCTTCTTATTGACGATGAAACATACAAATTGCATCGTAATTTAATACAAAAGCCACAATGCCGACGTAAGTAAAAGAGGCCTTACACTCTAACTTTCTATGATTTGAACCTCTCCTGTGAGTCCAGTTTTAGATTCTGATGCTTCACCACAGGTATACTGTATCCCTTGGACCTTCTTATTAACGATGAAACACAGAAATTACATCCGAATTTAATACAAATGGCACTATGTCGACTTAAGTACAAGAGGACTGACACTCTCACTTTCTATGATTTGTACCTCTCCTGTGAGTCCAGTTTAAGATTCCGATTCTTCACTTCAGGTTTCCTGTATACCTTGCACCTTCTTATTGACGATGAAACACAGAAATTGTATCCGAATTTAATACAAAAGGCACAGTACCGACTTAAGTACAAGAGGAGTGACACTCAATCATTCTATTATTTGAACCTCTCCTGTGAGTCCAGTTTTAGGTTCCGATGCTTCACTTCAGGTTTACTGTATATCTTGGACCTTCTTATTGACGATGAAATACAGAAATTGCATCCGAATTTAATACAAATGGCACCATGCCGACTTAAGTACAAGAGGACTGACACTCTCACTTTCTATGATTTGAACCTTTCCTGTAAGTCCAGTTTTAGATTCCGATGCTTCACTTCAGGGTTACTGTATACCTTGCACCTTCTTATTGACGATGAAACACAGAAATTGCATCGGAATTAAATTCAAAATGCACAATGCCTACTTAAGTAAAAGAGGACAGACACTCTCAATTACTGTGATTTGAACCTCTCCTGTGAGTCCAGTTTTAGATTCCGATGCTTGACTTCAGCTTTACTGTATACCTTGGACCTTCTTATTGACGATGAAACACAGAAATTGCATCGGAATTAAATTCAAAAGGCACAATTCCGACGTAAGTACAAGAGGACAGACACTCTAACTTTCTATGATTTGAACCTCTCCTGTCAGTCCAGGTATAGATTCCGATGCTTCACTTCAGGTTTACTGTGACCCTTGGACCTTCTTAATGACGATGAAACACAGAAATTGCATCCGAATTTAATACAAAAGGCACAATACCGACTTAAGTACAAGAGGAGTGACACTCTAACTTTTTATGATTTGAACCTCTCCTGTGAGTCCAGTTTTAGATTCCGATGTTTCACTTCAGGATTAGTGTATCCCTTGGACCTTCTTAACGACTATGAAACACAGGAATTGCATCCGAATTTAATACAAAAGGCTCAATGCCGCCTTAGGTACAAGAGGACTGACATTCTTACTTTTAATGATTTGAACCTCTCCTGAGAAACCAGTTTTAGATTCCGATGCTTCACTTCTGGTTTACTGTATCCCTTGGACTTTCTTATGGTCGATGAAACACAGAAATTGCATCCGAATTTAATACAAATGGCACAATACCGACTTAAGTACAAGAGGAGTGACACTCTAACTTTCTATGATTTGAACCTCTCCTGTGAGTCCAGTTTTAGATTCCGATGCTTCACTTCAGGTTTACTGTATATCTTGGACCTTCTTAGTGACGATGAAACACAGAAATTGCATCCGAATTTAATACAAATGTCACAATGCCGACTTAAGTACAAGAGGACTGTTACTCTGACTTTCTATGATTTGAATCCCTCCTGTGAGTCCAGTTGTAGATTCCGATGGTTCTCTTCAGGTTTACTGTATACCTTGCAACTTCTGATTGACGATGAAACACAGAAATTGCATCGGAATTTAATACAAAAGGCACAATGCCGACTTAAGTAAAAGAGGACCGACCCTCTAACTTTCTATGATTTGAACCTCTCCTGTGAGTCCAGTTTTACATTCTGATGCTTCACTTCAGGTTTACTGTATCCCTTCGACCTTCTTATTGACGATGAAACACAGAAATTGCATCCGAATTTAATACAAAAGGCACAATGCCGACTTAAGTAAAAGAGGACTGACACTCTAACATTCTATGATTTGAAACTCTATTGCGAGTCCAGTTTTAGATTCCGATGCTTCACTGAAGGTTTACTCTATCCCTTGGAACTTCTTATTGACGATGAAGCACCGAAATTGAATCCGAATTTAATACAAAAGGCACAATACCGACTTAAGTACAAGAGGAGTGACACTCTAACTTTCTATGATTTGAACCTCTCCTGTGAGGTCAGATTTAGATTCCGATGCTTCACTTCAGGTTTACTGTATCCCTTGGACCTTCTTATAGACGATGAAACACTGAAATTGCATCCGAATTTAATACAAATGGCACAATGCTGACTTAAGTACAAGAGGACTGACACTCTCACGTTCTATGATTTGAGTCCCTCCTGTGAGTCCAGTTTTAGATTCCAATGCTTCATTTCGGGTTTACTGTATACCTTGCAACTTCTGATTGACCATGAAACACAGAAATTGCATCGGAATTTAATACAAAAGGCACAATGCCGACTTAAGTAAAAGAGGACAGACCCTCTAACTTTCTATGATTTGAACCTCTCCTGTGAGTTTAGTTTTACATTCTGATGCTTCACTTCAGGTTTACTGTATCCCTTCGACCTTCTTATTGACGATGAAACACAGAAATTGCATCCGAATTTAATACAAAAGGCACAATGCCGACTTAAGTAAAAGAGGACTGACACTCTAACATTCTATGATTTGAAACTCTATTGCGAGTCCAGTTTTAGATTCCGATGCTTCACTGAAGGTTTACTGTATCCCTTGGAACTTCTTATTGACGATGAAGCACCGAAATTGAATCCGAATTTAATACAAAACTCACAATACCGACTTAAGTACAAGAGGAGTGACACTCTAACTTTCTATGATTTGAACCTCTCCTCTGAGGTCAGATTTAGATTCCGATGCTTCACTTCAGGTTTACTGTATACCTTGCACCTTCTTATTGACGATGAAACACAAAAATTGTATCCGAATTTAATACAAAAGGCTCAATGCCGACTTGAGTACAAGAGGACTGATATTCTAACTTTCTATGGTTTGTACCTCTCCTGTGAGTCCAGTTTTAAATACCGATGCTTCACTTCAGGTTTACTGTATACCTTGCACCTTCTTATTGACGATGAAACATAGAGATTGCAACGTAATTTAATACAAAAGCCACTATGTCGACTTAAGTACAAGAGGACTGACACTCTCACTTTCTATGATTTGTACATCTCCTGTGAGTCCAGTTTAAGATTCCGATGCTTCACTTGAGGTTTCCTGTATACCTTGCCCCTTCTTATTGACGATGACACACAGAAATTGTATCCGAATTTAATACAAAAGGCACAATACCTACTTAAGTACAAGAGGAGTGACACTGAAACATTCTATTATTTGAACCTCTCCTGTGAGTCCAGTTTTAGATTCCGATGCTTCACTTCATTTTTACTGTATATCTTGGACCTTCTTATTGACGATGAAATACAGAAATTGCATCCGAATTTAATACAAATGGCTCCATGCCGACTTAAGTACAAGAGGACTGACACTGTCACTTTCTATTATTTGAATCCCTCCTGTGAGTCCAGTTTTAGATTCCGAAGCTTCACTTCGGATTTTCTGTATAACTTGCACCTTCTGATTGACGATGTAACACAGAAATTGCATCGAAATTTAATATAAAAGGCACAATGCCGACTTAAGTAAAAGAGGACTGACCCTCTAACTTTCTATGATTTGAACCTCTCCTGTGAGTTCAGTTTTAGATTCCGATGCTTCACTTCAGGTTTACTGTATCCCTTGGACCTTCTTATTGACGATGAAACACAGAAATTGCATCCGAATTTAATACAAAAGGCACAATGCCGACTTAAGTACACGAGGACTGACACTCTCACTTTCTATGATTTGAACCTCTCCTGTGAGTCCAGTTTTAGATTCCGATGCTTCACTTCAGGTTTACTGTATATCTTGGACTTTCTTATTGACGATGAAACACAGAAATTGCATCCGAATTTAATACAAATGTCACAATGCCGACTTAAGTACAAGAGGACTGTTACTCTGACTTTCTATGATTTGAATCCCTCCTGTGAGTCCAGTTGTAGATTCCGATGGTTCTCTTCAGGTTTACTGTATACCTTGCAACTTCTGATTGACGATGAAACACAGAAATTGCATCGGAATTTAATACAAAAGGCACAATGCCGACTTAAGTAAAAGAGGACCGACCCTCTAACTTTCTATGATTTGAACCTCTCCTGTGAGTCCAGTTTTACATTCTGATGCTTCACTTCAGGTTTACTGTATCCCTTCGACCTTCTTATTGACGATGAAACACAGAAATTGCATCCGAATTTAATACAAAATACACAATGCCTACTTAAGTAAAAGAGGACTGACACTCTAACATTCTATGATTTGAAACTCTATTGCGAGTCCAGTTTTAGATTCCGATGCTTCACTGAAGATTTACTCTATCCCTTGGAACTTCTTATTGACGATGAAGCACCGAAATTGAATCCGAATTTAATACAAAAGGCACAATACCGACTTAAGTACAAGAGGAGTGACACTCTAACTTTCTATGATTTGAACCTCTCCTGTGAGGTCAGATTTAGTTTCCGATGCTTCACTTCAGGTTTACTGTATCCCTTGGACCTTCTTATAGACGATGAAACACTGAAATTGCATCCGAATTTAATACAAATGGCACAATGCTGACTTAAGTACAAGAGGACTGACACTCTCACGTTCTATGATTTGAGTCCCTCCTGTGAGTCCAGTTTTAGATTCCAATGCTTCATTTCGGGTTTACTGTATACCTTGCAACTTCTGATTGACCATGAAACACTGAAATTGCATCGGAATTTAATACAAAAGGCACAATGCCGACTTAAGTAAAAGAGGACCGACCCTCTAACTTTCTATGATTTGAACCTCTCCTGTGAGTCCAGTTTTACATTCTGATGCTTCACTTCAGGTTTACTGTATCCCTTCGACCTTCTTATTGACGATGAAACACAGAAATTGCATCCGAATTTAATACAAAAGGCACAATGCCGACTTAAGTAAAAGAGGACTGACACTCTAACATTCTATGATTTGAAACTCTATTGCGAGTCCAGTTTTAGATTCCGATGCTTCACTGAAGGTTTACTGTATCCCTTGGAACTTCTTATTGACGATGAAGCACCGAAATTGAATCCGAATGTAATACAAAAGGCACAATACCGACTTAAGTACAAGAGGAGTGACACTCTAACTTTCTATGATTTGAACCTCTCCTCTGAGGTCAGATTTAGATTCCGATGCTTCACTTCAGGTTTACTGTATACCTTGCACCTTCTTATTGACGATGAAACACAAAAATTGTATCCGAATTTAATACAAAAGGCTCAATGCCGACTTGAGTACAAGAGGACTGATATTCTAACTTTCTATGGTTTGTACCTCTCCTGTGAGTCCAGTTTTAAATACCGATGCTTCACTTCAGGTTTACTGTATACCTTGCACCTTCTTATTGACGATGAAACATAGAAATTGCAACGTAATTTAATACAAAAGCCACAATGTCGACTTAAGTACAAGAGGACTGACACTCTCACTTTCTATGATTTGTACATCTCCTGTGAGTCCAGTTTAAAATTCCGATGCTTCACTTAAGGTTTCCTGTATACCTTGCCCCTTCTTATTGACGATGAAACACAGAAATTGTATCCGAATTTAATACAAAAGGCACAATACCTACTTAAGTACAAGAGGAGTGACACTCAAACATTCTATTATTTGAACCTTTCCTGTGAGTCCAGTTTTAGATTCCGATGCTTCACTTCAGGTTTACTGTATATCTTGGACCTTCTTATTGACGATGAAATACAGAAAGTGCATCCGAATTTAATACAAATGGCTCCATGCCGACTTAAGTACAAGAGGAGTGACACTGTCACTTTCTATTATTTGAATCCCTCCTGTGAGTCCAGTTTTAGATTCCGAAGCTTCACTTCGGATTTTCTGTATAACTTGCACCTTCTGATTGACGATGTAACACAGAAATTGCATCGGAATTTAATATAAAAGGCACAATGCCGACTTAAGTAAAAGAGTACTGACCCTCTAACTTTCTATGATTTGAACCTCTCCTGTGAGTCCAGTTTTAGATTCCGATGCTTCACTTCAGGTTTACTGTATCCCTTGGACCTTCTTATTGACGATGAAGCACAGAAATTGCATCCGAATTTAATACAAAAGGCACAATGCCGACTTAAGTACACGAGGACTGACACTCTCACTTTCTATGATTTGAACCTCTCCTGTAAGTCCAGTTTTGGATTCCGATGCTTCACTTCAGGGTTACTGTATACCTTGCACCTTCTTATTGACGATGATACACAGAAATTGCATCCGAATTTAATACAAATGGCACAATGCCGACTTAAGTACAAGAGGACTGTTACTCTCACTTTCTATGATTTGAATCCCTCATGTGAGTCCAGTTGTAGATTCCGATGGTTCTCTTCAGGTTTACTGTATACCTTGCAACTTCTGATTGACGATGAAACACAGAAATTGCATCGGAATTTAATACAAAAGGCACAATGCCGACTTAAGTAAAAGAGGACCGACCCTCTAACTTTCTATGATTTGAACCTCTCCTGTGAGTCCAGTTTTACATTCTGATGCTTCACTTCAGGTTTACTGTATCCCTTCCACCTTCTTATTGACGATGAAACACAGAAATTGCATCCGAATTTAATACAAAAGGCACAATGCCGACTTAAGTAAAAGAGGACTGACACTCTAACATTCTATGATTTGAAACTCTATTGCGAGTCCAGTTTTAGATTCCGATGCTTCACTGAAGGTTTACTGTATCCCTTGGAACTTCTATTGACGATGAAGCATCGAAATTGAATCCGAATTTAATGCAAAAGCACAATACCGACTTATGTACAAGAGGAGTGACACTCTAACTTTCTATGATTTGAACCTCTCCTGTGAGGTCAGATTTAGATTCCGATGCTTCACTTCAGGTTTACTGTATCCCTTGGACCTTCTTATAGACGATGAAACACTGAAATTGCATCCGAATTTAATACAAATGGCACAATGCTGACTTAAGTACAAGAGGACTGACACTCTCACGTTCTATGATTTGAGTCCCTCCTGTGAGTCCAGTTTTAGATTCCAATGCTTCACTTCGGGTTTACTGTATACCTTGCAACTTCTGATTGACGATGAAACACAGAAATTGCATCGGAATTTAATACAAAAGGCACTATGCCGACCTAAGTAAAAGAGGACAGACCCTCTAACTTTCTATGATTTGAACCTCCCCTGTGAGTCCAGTTTTAGATTCTGATGCTTCACTTCAGGTTTGCTGTATCCCTTCGACCTTCTTATTGACGATGAAACACAGAAATTGCATCCGAATTTAATACAAAAGGCACAATTCCGACGTAAGTAAAAGAGGACTGACACTCTAACATTCTATGATTTGAACCTCTATTGCGAGTCCAGTTTGAGATTCCGATGCTTCACTTAAGTTTTACTGTATCCCTTGGACCTTCTTATTGACGATGAAACACCGAAATTGCATCCGAATTTAGTACAAAAGGCACAATACCGACTTAAGTACAAGAGGAGTGACACTCTAACTTTCTATGATTTGAACCTCTCCTGTGAACCCAGTTTTAGATTCCGATGCTTCACTTCAGGTTTAGTGTATCCCTTGGACCTTCTTAACGACTATGATACACAGGAATTGCATCCGAATTTAATACAAATGGCACAATGCTGACTTAAGTACAAGAGGACTGACACTCTAACTTTCTATGATTTGACCCTCTCCTGTGAGTCCAGTTTTAAATACCGATGCTTCACTTCAGGTTTACTGTATACCTTGCACCTTCTTATTGACGACGAAACATAGAAATTGCATCGGAATTTAATACAAAAGCCACAATGCCGACGTAAGTATAAGAGGCCTGACACTCTAACTTTCTATGATTTGAACCTCTCCTGTGAGTGCAGTTTTAGATTCCGATGCTTCACATCAGGTATACTGTATCCCTTGGACCTTCTTATTGACGATGAAACACAGAAATTGCATCCGAATTAAATACAAATGGCACAATGTCGACTTAAGTACAAGAGGACTGACACTCTCACTTTCTATGGTTTGTACCTCTCCTGTGAGTCCAGTTTAAGATTCCGATGCTTCTATTCAGGTTTCCTGTATACCTTGTACCTTCTTATTGACGATGAAACACAGAAATTGTATCCCAATTTAATACAAAAGGCACAATACCGACTTAAGTACAAGAGGAGTGACACTCAAACATTCTATTATTTGAATCTCTCCTGTGAGTCCAGTTTTAGATTCCGATGCTTCACTTCAGGTTTACTTTATATCTTGGACCTTCTTATTGACGATGAAATACAGAAATTGCATCCGAATTTAATACAAATGGCACCATGCCGACTTAAGTACACGAGGACTGACACTCTCACTTTCTATGATTTGAATCAATCCTGTGAGTCCAGTTTTAGATTCCGAAGCTTCACTTCGGATTTTCTGTATAACTTGCACTTTCTGATTGACGATGTAACACAGAAATTGCATCGGAATTTAATACAAAAGGCACAATGCCGACTTAAGTAAAAGAGGACTGACCCTCTAACTTTCTATGATTTGAACCTCTCCTGTGAGTCCAGTTTTAGATTCTGATGCTTCACTCCAGGTTTACTGTGTCCCTTGGTCCTTCTTATTGACGATGAAACACAGAAATTGCATCCGAATTTAATACAAAAGGCACAATGCCGACTTAAGTACACGAGGACTGACACTCTCACTTTCTATGATTTGAACCTCTCCTGTAAGTCCAGTTTTGGATTCCGATGCTTCACTTCAGGGTTACTGTATACCTTGCACCTTCTTATTGACGCTGATACACAGAAATTGCATCGGAATTAAATTCAAAAGCCACAATGCCTACTTAAGTAAAAGAGGACAGACACTCTCACTTTCTGTGATTTGAACCTTTCCTGTGAGTCCAGTTTTAGATTCCGATGCTTCACTTCAGGTTTACTGTTTACCTTGGACCTTCTTATTGACGATGAAACACAGAAATTGCATCGGAATTAAATTCTAAAGGCACAATACCTACTAAAGTACAACAGGACTGACACTCTAACCTTCTATGATTTCAACCTCTCCTGTAGGTCCAGTTTTAGATTCCGATGCTTCACTTCAGGTTTACTTTATCCCTTGGAACATCTTATTGACGATGAAACACAGAGTTTGCATCCGAATTTAATACAAAAGGCACAATGCCGACGTAAGTACAAGAGGACAGACACTCTAACTTTCTATGATTTGAACCTCTCCTGTGAGTCCAGTTTTAGATTCCGATGCTTCACTTCAGGTTTACTGTGTCCCTTGGACCTTCTTATTGACGATGAAACACAGAAATTGCATCCGAATTTAATACAAAAGGCACGATGCCGACTTAAGTAAAAAAGGACTGACACTCTAACATTCTATGATTTGAACCTCTATTGCGAGTCCAGTTTTAGATTCCGATGCTTCACTGAAGGTTTACTGTATCCCTTGGACCTTCTTATTGACGATGAAGCAGCGCAAATTGCATACGAATTTAATACAAAAAAGCACAATACCGACTTAAGTACAAGAGGAGTGACACTCTAACTTTCTATGATTTGAATCTCTCCTGTGAGTCCAGTTTTAGATTCCGATGTTTCACTTCAGGTTTACTATATCCCTTGGACGTTCTTATTGGCGATGAAAAACAGGCTTTGCATCGGAATTAAATTCAAAAGGCACAATGCCGACCTAAGTGAAGAGGACTAACACTCTCACTTTCTATGATATTAACCTCTTCTGTGAGTCCAGTTTTAGATTCCAAAGCTTCACTTCAGGTTTACTGTATACCTTGCACCTTCTTATTGACGATGAAACACAGAAATTGCATCGGAATTAAATTCAAAAAGCACAATGCCGACCTAAGTACAAGAGGACTGACACTCTCACTTTCTATGATTTGAACGTCTCCTGTGAGTTCAGTTTTAAATTCCGATGCTTCACTTCAGGTTTACTGTATCCCTTGGACATTCTAATTGACGACGATACACAGAGTTTGCATCCGAATTTATTTCAAAAGGTACAATGCCGACTTAAGTACATGAGGACTGACACTCTAACTTTCTATGATTTGAACCTCTCCTGTTAGTCCAGGTTTAGATTCCGATGCTTCACTTCAGGTTTACTGTATCCCTTGGACCTTGTTATTGACGATGAAACACAGATATTGCATCCGAATTTAATACAAAAATCACAATGGCGACTTAAGTACAAGAGGCCTGACTCTCTCACTTTCTATGATTTGAACCTCTCCTGTGAGTCCAGTTTTAGATTCCGATGCTTCACTTCAGGTTTACTGTATCCCTTGGACTTCTTATTGACGATGAACCACAGAGATTGAATCGAAATTAAATTCAAAAGGCACAATGCCGACTTAAGTACAAGAGGACTGATACTCTAACTTTCTCTGATTTGAACCTCTCCTATGAGGTCAGATTTGGATTCCGATGCTTCACTTCATGTTTACTGTATCCCTTGGATCTTCGTATAGACGATAAAACACAGAAATTGCATCCGAATTTAATACAAATGGCACAATGCCGACTTAAGAACAAGAGGAATGACATTCTAACTTTCTGTGATTTGAACCTCTCCTGAGAGACCAGTTTTAGATTCCGATGCTTCACTTAAGTTTTACTGTATCCCTTGGACCTTCTTATTGACGATGAAACACCGAAATTGCATCCGAATTTAATACAAAAGCACAATACCGACTTAAGTACAAGAGGAGTGACACTCTAACTTTCTATGATTTGAATCTCTCCTGTGAGTCCAGTTTTAGATTCCGATGCTTCACTACAGGTTTATTGTATGGTTTGGACGTTCTTATTGGCGATGAAACACAGACATTGCATCGGAATTAAATTCAAAAGGCACAATGCTGACCTAAGTACAAGAGGACTGACACTCTCACTTTCTATGATATGGACCTCTCCTGTGAGTCCAGTTTTAGATTCCGATGCTTCACTTCAGGTTTACTGTATCCCTTGGACTTTCTTGTTGACGATGAACCACCGAAATTGCATCGGAATTAAATTCAAAAGGCACAATGCCGACTTAAGTACAAGCGGACTGACACTCTAACTTTCTATGATTTGAACCTATCCTGTGAAGCCAGATTTAGATTCCGATGCTTCACTTCAGGTTTACTGTATCCCTTGGACCTTCTTATAGACGATAAATCACAGAAATTGCATCCGAATTTAATACAAATGGCACAATGCCGACTTAAGTACAAGAGGACTGCCACTCTCACTTTCTATGATTGGAACCTCTCCTGTGAGATCAGTTTTAGATTCCGATGCTTCACTTCAGGTTTACCGTATCCCTTGGACCTTCTTATTGACGAAGAAACACAGAAATCGCATCAGAATTAAATTCAAAATGTACAATGCCGACCTAAGTAGAAGAGGACTGACACTCTCACTTTCTATGATTTGAACGTCTCCTGTGAGTCCAGTTTTAGATTCCGATGCTTCACTTCATGTTTACTGTATCCCTTGGACCTTCTTATTAACGATGAAACACAGAAATTGCATCCGAATTTAATACAAATGGTACAATGTCGACTTAAGTACAAGAGGACTGACACTCTCACTTTCTATGATTTGTACCTCTCCTGCGAGACCAGTTTTAGATTCCGATGCTTCACTTCAGGTTTCCTGTATACCTTGCGCCTTCTTATTGACGATGAAACACAGAAATTGTATCCGAATTTAATACAAAAGGCACAATGCCGACTTAAGTACAAGAGGACTGACATTCTATCTTTCTATGATTTGAACCTCTCCTGAGAGTCCAGTTTTAGATTCCGATGCTTCACTTCTGGTTTTCTGTATCCCTTGGACTTTCTTATTGTCGATGAAACACAGAAATTGCATCCGAGTTTGATACAAATGGCACAATACCGACTTAAGTACAAGAGGAGTGACACTCTAACTTTCTATTATTTGAACAACTCCTGTGAGTCCAGTTTTAGATTCCGATGCTTCATTTCAGGTTTGCTGTATACCTTGCTCACTTTTATTGACAATGAAGCACAGAAATTGCATCGGAATTAAATTCAAAAGACACAATGCCGACTTAATTACAAGAGGACTGACACTCTAACTTTCTATGATTTGAACCTATCCTGTGAAGCCAGATTTAGATTCGGATGCTTCACTTCAGGTTTACTGTATCCCTTGGACCTTCTTATAGACGATAAATCACAGAAATTGCATCCGAATTTAATACAAATGGCACAATGCCGACCTAAGTAGAAGAGGACTAACACTCTCACTTTCTATGATTTGAACCTCTTCTGTGAGTCCAGTTTTAGATTCCGATGCTTCACTTTAGGTTTACTGTACACCTTGCACCTTCTTATTGACGATGAAACACAGATATTGCATCGGAATTAAATTCAAAAGGCACAATGCCGACCTAAGTACACGAGGACTGACACTCTCACTTTCTATGATTTGAACCGCTCCTGTGAGTCCAGTTTTAGATTCCGATGCTTCACTTCAGGTTTACTGTATCCCTTGGACATTCTAATTTACGATGAAATACTGAGTTTGCATCCGAATTTAATACAAAAGTACAATGCCGACTTAAGTACAAGCGGACTGACACTCTAACTTTCTATAATTGAACCACACCTGTGAGTCCAGGTTTAGATTCCGATGCTTCACTTCACGTTTACTCTATCCCTTGGACCTTCTTATTGACGATAAATCACAGAAATTGCATCCGAATTTAATACAAATGGCACAATGCCGACTTAAGTACAAGAGGACTGCCACTCTCACTTTCTATGATTGGAACCTCTCCAGTGAGATCAGTTTTAGATTCCGATGCTTCACTTCAGGTTTACCGTATCCCTTGGACCTTCTTATTGACGATAAAACACAGAAATCGCATCAGAATTAAATTCAAAATGTACAATGCCGACCTAAGTAGAAGAGGACTGACACTCTCACTTTCTATGATTTGAACGTCTCCTGTGAGTCCAGTTTTAGATTCCGATGCTTCACTTCATGTTTACTGTATCCCTTGGACCATCTTATTAACGATGAAACACAGAAATTGCATCCGAATTTAATACAAAAGGCACGATGCCGACTTAAGTAAAAAAGGACTGACACTCTAACATTCTATGATTTGAACCTCTATTGCGAGTCCAGTTTTAGATTCCGATGCTTCACTGAAGGTTTACTGTATCCCTTGGACCTTCTTATTGACGATGAAGCAGCGAAATTGCATACGAATTTAATACAAAAAAGCACAATACCGACTTAAGTACAAGAGGAGTGACACTCTAACTTTCTATGATTTGAATCTCTCCTGTGAGTCCAGTTTTAGATCCCGATGTTTCACTTCAGGTTTACTATATCCCTTAGACGTTCTTATTGGCGATGAAAAACAGACTTTGCATCGGAATTAAATTCAAAAGGCACAATGCCGACCTAAGTAGAAGAGGACTAACACTCTCACTTTCTATGATTTTAAACTCTTCTGTGAGTCCAGTTTTAGATTCCAAAGCTTCACTTCAGGTTTACTGTATACCTTGCACCTTCTTATTGACGATGAAACACAGAAATTGCATCGGAATTAATTTCAAAAAGCACAATGCCGACCAAAGTACAAGAGGACTGACACTCTCACTTTCTATGATTTGAACGTCTCCTGTGAGTTCAGTTTTAAATTCCGATGCTTCACTTCAGGTTTACTGTATCCCTTGGACATTCTAATTGACGACGAAACACAGAGTTTGCATCCGAATTTATTTCAAAAGGTACAATGCCGACTTAAGTACAAGAGGACTGACACTCTAACTTTCTATGATTTGAACCTCTCCTGTTAGTCCAGGTTTAGATTCCGATGCTTCACTTCAGGTTTACTGTATCCCTTGGACCTTGTTATTGACGATGAAACACAGATATTGCATCCGAATTTAATACAAAAATCACAATGGCGACTTAAGTACAAGAGGCCTGACACTCTCACTTTCTATGATTTGAACCTCTCCTGTGAGTCCAGTTTTAGATTCCGATGCTTCACTTCAGGTTTACTGTATCCCTTGGACTTCTTATTGACGATGAACCACAGAGATTGCATCGAAATTAAATTCGAAAGGCACAATGCCGACTTAAGTACAAGAGGACTGATATTCTAACTTTCTCTGATTTGAACCTCTCCTATGGGGTCAGATTTGGATTCCGATGCTTCACTTCATGTTTACTGTATCCCTTGGACCTTCGTATAGACGATAAAACACAGAAATTGCATCCGAATTTAATACAAATGGCACAATGCCGACTTAAGTACAAGAGGAATGACATTCTAACTTTCTATGATTTGAACCTCTCCTGAGAGACCAGTTTTAGATTCCGATGCTTCATTTCTGGTTAACTGTATCCCTTGGACTTTCTTATTGACGATGAAACACAGAAATTCCATCCGAGTTTAATGGAAATGGCACAATACCGACTTAAGTACAAGAGGAGTGACACTCTAACTTTCTATGATTTGAACCTCTCCTGTGAGTCCAGTTTTAGATTCTGATGCTTCACTTCAGGTTTACTGTATATCTTGGACCTTCTTATTGACGATGAAACACAGAGTTTGCATCCGAATTTAATACAAAAGGCACAATGCCGACGTAAGTACAAGAGGACAGACACTCTAACTTTCTATGATTTGAACCTCTCCTGTGAGTCCAGTTTTAGATTCCGATGCTTCACTTCAGGTTTACTGTTTACCTTGGACCTTCTTATTGACGATGAAACACAGAAATTGCATCGGAATTAAATTCTAAAGGCACAATACCTACTAAAGTACAACAGGACTGACACTCTAACCTTCTATGATTTCAACCTCTCCTGTAGGTCCAGTTTTAGATTCCGATGCTTCACTTCAGGTTTACTTTATCCCTTGGAACTTCTTATTGACGATGAAACACAGAGTTTGCATCCGAATTTAATACAAAAGGCACAATGCCGACGTAAGTACAAGAGGACAGACACTCTAACTTTCTATGATTTGAACCTCTCCTGTGAGTCCAGTTTTAGATTCCGATGCTTCACTTCAGGTTTACTGTGTCCCTTGGACCTTCTTATTGACGATGAAACACAGAAATTGCATCCGAATTTAATACAAAAGGCACGATGCCGACTTAAGTAAAAAAGGACTGACACTCTAACATTCTATGATTTGAACCTCTATTGCGAGTCCAGTTTTAGATTCCGATGCTTCACTGAAGGTTTACTGTATCCCTTGGACCTTCTTATTGACGATGAAGCAGCGAAATTGCATACGAATTTAATACAAAAAAGCACAATACCGACTTAAGTACAAGAGGAGTGACACTCTAACTTTCTATGATTTGAATCTCTCCTGTGTCAGTTTTAGATTCCGATGTTTCACTTCAGGTTTACTATATCCCTTGGACGTTCTTATTGGCGATGAAAAACAGACTTTGCATCGGAATTAAATTCAAAAGGCACAATGCCGACCTAAGTAGAAGAGGACTAACACTCTCACTTTCTATGATATTAACCTCTTCTGTGAGTCCAGTTTTAGATTCCAAAGCTTCACTTCAGGTTTACTGTATACCTTGGACCTTCTTATTGACGATGAAACACAGAAATTGCATCGGAATTAAATTCAAAAAGCACAATGCCGACCTAAGTACAAGAGGACTGACACTCTCACTTTCTATGATTTGAACGTCTCCTGTGAGTTCAGTTTTAAATTCCGATGCTTCACTTCAGGTTTACTGTATCCCGTGGACATTCTAATTGACGACGATACACAGAGTTTGCATCCGAATTTATTTCAAAAGGTACAATGCCGACTTAAGTACATGAGGACTGACACTCTAACTTTCTATGATTTGAACCTCTCCTGTTAGTCCAGGTTTAGATTCCGATGCTTCACTTCAGGTTTACTGTATCCCTTGGACCTTGTTATTGACGATGAAACACAGATATTGCATCCGAATTTATTACAAAAATCACAATGGCGACTTAAGTACAAGAGGCCTGACACTCTCACTTTCTATGATTTGAACCTCTCCTGTGAGTCCAGTTTTAGATTCCGATGCTTCACTTCAGGTGTACTGTATCCCTTGGACTTCTTATTGACGATGAACCACAGAATTGCATCGAAATTAAATTCAAAAGGAACAATGCCGACTTAAGTACAAGAGGACTGATACTCTAACTTTCTCTGATTTGAACCTCTCCTACGAGGTCAGATTTGGATTCCGATGCTTCACTTCATGTTTACTGTATCCCTTGGATCTTCGTATAGACGATAAAACACAGAAATTGCATCCGAATTTAATACAAATGGCACAATGCCGACTTAAGTACAAGAGGAATGACATTCTAACTTTCTATGATTTGAACCTCTCCTGAGAGACCAGTTTTAGATTCCGATGCTTCACTTAAGTTTTACTGTATCCCTTGGACCTTCTTATTGACGATGAAACACCGAAATTGCATCCGAATTTAATACAAAAGCACAATACCGACTTAAGTACAAGAGGATTAACACTCTAACTTTCTATGATTTGAATCTCTCCTGTGAGTCCAGTTTTAGATTCCGATGCTTCACTACAGGTTTACTGTATGCCTTGGACGTTCTTATTGGCGATGAAACACAGACATTGCATCGGAATTAAATTCAAAAGGCACAATGCCGACCTAAGTAAAAGAGGACTGACACTCTCACTTTCTATGATATGGACCTCTCCTGTGAGTCCAGTTTTAGATTCCGATGCTTCACTTCAGGTTTACTGTATCCCTTGGACTTTCTTGTTGACGATGAACCACCGAAATTGCATCGGAATTAAATTCAAAAGGCACAATGCCGACTTAAGTACAAGCGGACTGACACTCTAACTTTCTATGATTTGAACCTATCCTGTGAAGCCAGATTTAGATTCCGATGCTTCACTTCAGGTTTACTGTATCCCTTGGACCTTCTTATAGACGATAAATCACAGAAATTGCATCCGAATTTAATACAAATGGCACAATGCCGACTTAAGTACAAGAGGACTGAAACTCTCACTTTCTATGATTGGAACCTCTCCTGTGAGATCAGTTTTAGATTCCGATGCTTCACTTCAGGTTTACCGTATCCCTTGGACCTTCTTATTGTCGATGAAACACAGAAATCGCATCAGAATTAAATTCAAAATGTACAATGCCGACCTAAGTAGTAGAGGACTGACACTCTCACTTTCTATGATTTGAACGTCTCCTGTGAGTCCAGTTTTAGATTCCGATGCTTCACTTCATGTTTACTGTATCCCTTGGACCTTCTTATTAACGATGAAACACAGAAATTGCATCCGAATTTAATACAAATGGTACAATGTCGACTTAAGTACAAGAGGACTGACACTCTCACTTTCTAGGATTTGTACCTCTCCTGCGAGACCAGTTTTAGATTCCGATGCTTCACTTCAGGTTTCCTGTATACCTTGCGCCTTCTTATTGACGATGAAACACAGAAATTGTATCCGAATTTAATACAAAAGGCACAATGCCGACTTAAGTACAAGAGGACTGACATTCTATCTTTCTATGATTTGAACCTCTCCTGAGAGTCCAGTTTTAGATTCCGATGCTTCACTTCTGGTTTTCTGTATCCCTTGGACTTTCTTATTGTCGATGAAACACAGAAATTGCATCCTAGTTTCATACAAATGGCACAATACCGACTTAAGTACAAGAGGAGTGACACTCTAACTTTCTATTATTTGAACATCTCCTGTGAGTCCAGTTTTAGATTCCGATGCTTCATTTCAGGTTTGCTGTATACCTTGCTCACTTTTATTGACAATGAAGCACAGAAATTGCATCGGAATTAAATTCAAAAGACACAATGCCGACTTAATTACAAGAGGACTGACACTCTAACTTTCTATGATTTGAACCTATCCTGTGAAGCCAGATTTAGATTCGGATGCTTCACTTCAGGTTTACTGTATCCCTTGGACATTCTTATAGACGATAAATCACAGAAATTGCATCCGAATTTAATACAAATGGCACAATGCCGCCCTAAGTAGAAGAGGACTAACACTCTCACTTTCTATGATTTGAACCTCTTCTGTGAGTCCAGTTTTAGATTCCGATGCTTCACTTCAGGTTTACTGTACACCTTGCACCTTCTTATTGACGATGAAAGACAGATATTGCATCGGAATTAAATTCAAAAGGCACAATGCCGACCTAAGTACAAGAGGACTGACACTCTCACTTTCTATGATTTGAACCGCTCCTGTGAGTCCAGTTTTAGATTCCGATGCTTCACTTCAGGTTTACTGTATCCCTTGGACATTCTAATTTACGATGAAATACTGAGTTTGCATCCGAATTTAATACAAAAGTACAATGCCGACTTAAGTACAAGCGGACTGACACTCTAACTTTCTATAATTGAACCACTCCTGTGAGTCCAGGTTTAGATTCCGATGCTTCACTTTACGTTTACTCTATCCCTTGGACCTTCTTATTGACGACAAATCACAGAAATTGCATCCGAATTTAATACAAATGGCACAATGCAGACTTAAGTACAAGAGGACTGCCACTCTCACTTTCTATGATTGGAACCTCTCCAGTGAGATCAGTTTTAGAGTCCGATGCTTCACTTCAGGTTTACCGTATCCCTTGGACCTTCTTATTGACGATAAAACACAGAAATCGCATCAGAATTAAATTCAAAATGTACAATGCCGACCTAAGTAGAAGAGGACTGACACTCTCACTTTCTATGATTTGAACGTCTCCTGTGAGTCCAGTTTTAGATTCCGATGCTTCACTTCATGTTTACTGTATCCCTTGGACCATCTTATTAACGATGAAACACAGAAATTGCATCCGAATTTAATACAAAAGGCACGATGCCGACTTAAGTAAAAAAGGACTGACACTCTAATTTCTATGATTTGAACCTCTATTGCGAGTCCAGTTTTAGATTCCGATGCTTCACTGAAGGTTTACTGTATCCCTTGGACCTTCTTATTGACGATGAAGCAGCGAAATTGCATACGAATTTGATACAAAAAAGCACAATACCGACTTAAGTACAAGAGGAGTGACACTCTAACTTTCTATGATTTGAATCTCTCCTGTGAGTCCAGTTTTAGATTCCGATGTTTCACTTCAGGTTTACTATATCCCTTAGACGTTCTTATTGGCGATGAAAAACAGACTTTGCATCGGAATTAAATTCAAAAGGCACAATGCCGACCTAAGTAGAAGAGGACTAACACTCTCACTTTCTATGATTTTAAACTCTTCTGTGAGTCCAGTTTTAGATTCCAAAGCTTCACTTCAGGTTTACTGTATACCTTGCACCTTCTTATTGACGATGAAACACAGAAATTGCATCGGAATTAATTTCAAAAAGCACAATGCCGACTAAAGTACAAGAGGACTGACACTCTCACTTTCTATGATTTGAACGTCTCCTGTGAGTTCAGTTTTAAATTCCGATGCTTCACTTCAGGTTTACTGTATCCCTTGGACATTCTAATTGACGACGAAACACAGAGTTTGCATCCGAATTTATTTCAAAAGGTACAATGCCGACTTAAGTACAAGAGGACTGACACTCTAACTTTCTATGATTTGAACCTCTCCTGTTAGTCCAGGTTTAGATTCCGATGCTTCACTTCAGGTTTACTGTATCCCTTGGACCTTGTTATTGACGATGAAACACAGATATTGCATCCGAATTTAATACAAAAATCACAATGGCGACTTAAGTACAAGATGCCTGACACTCTCACTTTCTATGATTTGAACCTCTCCTGTGAGTCCAGTTTTAGATTCCGATGCTTCACTTCAGGTTTACTGTATCCCTTGGACTTCTTATTGACGATGAACCACAGAGATTGCATCGAAATTAAATTCAAAAGGCACAATGCCGACTTAAGTACAAGAGGACTGATATTCTAACTTTCTCTGATTTGAACCTCTCCTATGAGTCCAGTTTTAGATTCCGATGCTTCACTTCAGGTTTCCTGTATACCTTGCGCCTTCTTATTGACGATGAAACACAGAAATTGTATCCGAATTTAATACAAAAGGCACAATGCCGACTTAAGTACAAGAGGTCTGACACTCTCACTTTCTATGATTTGTACCTCTCCTGTGAGACCAGTTTTAGATTCCGATGTTTCACTTCATGTTTACTGTATCCCTTGGACCATCTTATTAACGATGAAACACAGAAATTGCATCCGAATTTAATACAAATGGTACAATGTCGACTTAAGTACAAGAGGACTGACACTCTCACTTTCTATGATTAGTACCTCTCCTGTGAGACCAGTTTTAGATTCCGATGCTTCACTTCAGGATTCCTGTATACCTTGCGCCTTCTAATTGACGATGAAACACAGAAATTGTATCCGAATTTAATACAAAAGGCACAATGCCGACTTAAGTACAAGAGGACTGACATTCTATCTTTCTATGATTTGAACCTCTCCTGAGAGTCCAGTTTTAGATTCCGATGCTTCACTTCAGGTTTACTGTACACCTTGCACCTTCTTATTGACGATGAAACACAGATATTGCATCGGAATTAAATTCAAAAAGCACAATGCCGACCTAAGTACAAGAGGACTGACACTCTCACTTTCTATGATTTGAACCGCTCCTGTGAGTCCAGTTTTAGATTCCGATGCTTCACTTCAGGTTTACTGTATCCCTTGGACATTCTAATTTACGATGAAATACTGAGTTTGCATCCGAATTTATTACAAAAGTACAATGCCGACTTCAAGCGGACTGACACTCTAACTTTCTATAATTGAACCTCTCCTGTGAGTCCAGGTTTAGATTCCGATGCTTCACTTCACGTTTACTCTATCCCTTGGACCTTCTTATTGACGATAAATCACAGAAATTGCATCCGAATTTAATACAAATGGCACAATGGCGACTTAAGTACAAGAGGACTGACACTCTCACTTTCTATGATTTGAACCTCTCCTGTGAGTCTAGTTTTAGATTCCGATGCTTCACTTCAGGTTTACTGTATACCTTGGACCTTCTTATTGACGATGAACCACAGAAATTGCATCGAAATTAAATTGAAACGACACAATGCCGACTTAAGTACAAGAGGACTGACACTCTAACTTTCTATGACATGAACCTCTCCTGTGAGGTCAGATTTAGATTCCGATGCTTCACTTCAGGTTTACTGTATCCCTTGGACCTTCTTATAGACGATAAAACAAAGAAATTGCATCCGAATTTAATACAAATTGCACAATGCCGACTTAAGTACAAGAGGACTGACATTCTAACTTTCTATGATTTGAACCTCTCCTGAGAGTCCAGTTTTAGATTCCGATGCTTCATTTCAGGTTTACTGTATCTCTTGGTCTTTCTTGTTGACGATGAACCACCGAAATTGCATCGGAATTAAATTAAAAAGGCACAGTGCCGACTTAAGTACAAGAGGACTGACACCCTAACTTTCTCTGATTTGAACCTCTCCTATGAGGTCAGATTTGGATTCCGATGCTTCACTTCAGGTTTACTGTATCCCTTCGACCTTCGTATAGACGATAAAACACAGAAATTGCGTCCGAATTTAATACAAATGGCACAATGCCGACTTAAGTACAAGAGGAATGACATTCTAACTTTCTATGATTTGAACCTCTCCTGAGAGACCAGTTTTAGATTCCGATGCTTCACTTCTGGTTAACTGTATCCCTTGGACTTTCTTATTGACGATGAAACACAGAAATTCCATCCGAGTTTAATGGAAATGGCACAATACCGACTTAAGTACAAGAGGAGTGACACTCTAACTTTCTATGATTTGAACCTCTCCTGTGAGCCCAGTTTTAGATTCTGATGCTTCACTTCAGGTTTACTGTATATCTTGGACCTTCTTATTGACGATGAAACACAGAAATTGCATCCGAATTTAATACAAATGGCACAATGCCGACTTAAGTACAAGAGGACTGACACTCTCACGTTCTATGATTTGAGTCCCTCCTGTGAGTCCAGTTTTAGATTCCAATGCTTCACTTCGGGTTTACTGTATACCTTGCAACTTCTGATTGACGATGAAACACAGAAATTGCATCGGAATTTATTACAAAAGTCACAATGCCGACTTAAGTAAAAGAGGACAGACACTCTAACATTCTATGATTTGAACCTCTATTGCGAGTCCAGTTTTAGATTCCGATGCTTCACTTAAGTTTTACTGTATCCCTTGGACCTTCTTATAGACGATGAAACACCGAAATTGCATCCGAATTTAATACAAAAGGCACAATACCGACTTAAGTACAAGAGGAGTGACACTCTAACTTTCTATGATTTGAATCTCTCCTGTGAGTCCAGTTTTAGATTCCGATGCTTCACTACAGGTTTACTGTATGCCTTGGACGTTCTTATTGGCGATGAAACACAGACATTGCATCGGAATTAAATTCAAAAGGCACAATGCCGACCTAAGTACAAGAGGACTGACACTCTCACTTTCTATGATATGGACCTCTCCTGTGAGTCCAGTTTTAGATTCCGATGCTTCACTTCAGGTATACTGTATCCCTTGGACTTTCTTGTTGACGATGAACCACCGAAATTGCATCGGAATTAAATTCAAATGGTACAATGTCGACTTAAGTACAAGAGGACTGACACTCTCACTTTCTATGATTAGTACCTCTCCTGTGAGACCAGTTTTAGATTCCGATGCTTCACTTCAGGATTCCTGTATACCTTGCGCCTTCTAATTGACGATGAAACACAGAAATTGTATCCGAATTTAATACAAAAGGCACAATGCCGACTTAAGTACAAGAGGACTGACATTCTATCTTTCTATGATTTGAACCTCTCCTGAGAGTCCAGTTTTAGATTCCGATGCTTCACTTCTGGTTTTCTGTATCCCTTGGACTTTCTTTTTGTCGATGAAACACAGAAATTGCATCCGAGTTTGATACAAATGGCACAATACCGACTTAAGTACAAGAGGACTGACACTCTAACTTTCTATAATTGAACCTCTCCTGTGAGTCCAGGTTTAGATTCCGATGCTTCACTTCAGGTTTACTCTATCCCTTGGACCTTCTTATTGACGATGAAACACAGATAATGCATCCGAATTTAATACAAAAATCACAATGGCGACTTAAGTACAAGAGGACTGACACTCTCACTTTCTATGATTTGAACCTCTCCTGTGAGTCTAGTTTTAGATTCCGATGCTTCACTTCAGGTTTACTGTATACCTTGGACCTTCTTATTGACGATGAACCACCGAAATTGCATCGGAATTAAATTAAAAAGGCACAGTGCCGAGTTAAGTACAAGAGGACTGACACTCTAACTGTCTATGATTTGAACCTCTCCTGTGAAGTCATATTTAGATTCCGATGCTTCACTTCAGGTTTACTGTATCCCTTGGACCTTCTTATTGACGATGAAACACCGTAATTGCATCCGAAATTAATACAAAAGTCACAATACCGACTTAAATACAAGAGGAGTGACACTCTAACTTTCTATGATTTGAATCTCTCCTGTGAGTCCAGTTTTAGATTCCGATGCTTCACTTCAGGTTTACTGTATACCTTGCACCTTCTTATTGACGATGAAACACATAAATTGCATCGGAATTAAATTCAAAATGCACAATTCCGACTTAATTACAAGACGACTGACACTCTCACTTTCTATGATTTGAACCTCTCCTGTGAGTCCAGTTTTAGAATCCGATGCTTCACTTCAGGTTTACTGTATCCCTTGGTTCATCCAATTGACGATGAAACACAGAGTTTGCATCCGAGGTACAATGCCGACTTAAGTACAAGAGGACTGACACTTTAACATTCTATGAATTGAACCTCTCCTGTGAGTCCAGGTTTAGATTCCGATTCTTCACTTCACGTTTACTGTGTCCTTTGGACCTTCTTATTGACGATGAAACACAGATATTGCATCCGAATTTAATACAAAAATCACAATGGCGATTTAAGTATAAGAGGACTGACACTCTCACTTTCTATGATTTGAACCTCTCCTGTGAGTCCAGTTTTAGATTCCGATGTTTCACTTCAGGATTAGTGTATCCCTTGGACGTTCTTATTGATTATGAGACACAGGAATTGCATCCGAATTTAATACAAATGGCACAATGCCGTCTTAAGTACAAGAGGACTGACACTCTCACTTCCTATGATTTGAACCTCTCCTGTGAGTCCAGTTTTAAATTCCAATGCTTCACTTCAGGTTTACTGTATACCTTGCACCTTCTTATTGATGATGAAACATAGAAATTGCATCGGAATTTAATACAAAAGGCACAATGCCGACTTAAGTAAAAGAGGACAGACAGTCTAACTTTCTATGATTTGAACCTCTCCTGTGAGTGCAGTTTTAGATTGTGATGCTTCACTTTAGGTTTACTGTATCCCTTGGACCTTCTTATTGACGATGAAACACAGAAATTTGCATCCGCATCTAATACAAATGGCACAATGCCGTCTTAAGTAAAAGAGGATTGCCACTCTAACATTCTATGATTTGAACTTCTCCTGCGAGTCTAGTTTTAGATTCCGATGCTTCATTTAAGGTTTACTGTATCCCTTGGACCTTCTTATTGACGATGAAACACAGAAATTGCATTCGAATTTAATCCAAAATTCACAATACCGACTTAAGAACAACAGGAGTGACACTCTAACTTTCAATGATATGAATCTCTCCTGTGGGTCCAGTTTTAGATTCCGAAGCTTCACTTCAGGTTTACTGTATCCCTTGGACATTCTAATTTACGATGAAATACTGAGTTTGCATCCGAATTTATTACAAAAGTACAATGCCGACTTCAAGCGGACTGACACTCTAACTTTCTATAATTGAACCTCTCCTGTGAGTCCAGGTTTAGATTCCGATGCTTCACTTCACGTTTACTCTATCCCTTGGACCTTCTTATTGACGATAAATCACAGAAATTGCATCCGAATTTAATACAAATGGCACAATGGCGACTTAAGTACAAGAGGACTGACACTCTCACTTTCTATGATTTGAACCTCTCCTGTGAGTCTAGTTTTAGATTCCCATGCTTCACTTCAGGTTTACTGTATACCTTGGACCTTCTTATTGACGATGAACCACAGAAATTGCATCGAAATTAAATTGAAACGACACAATGCCGACTTAAGTACAAGAGGACTGACACTCTAACTTTCTATGACATGAACCTCTCCTGTGAGGTCAGATTTAGATTCCGATGCTTCACTTCAGGTTTACTGTATCCCTTGGACCTTCTTATAGACGATAAAACAAAGAAATTGCATCCGAATTTAATACAAATTGCACAATGCCGACTTAAGTACAAGAGGACTGACATTCTAACTTTCTATGATTTGAACCTCTCCTGAGAGTCCAGTTTTAGATTCCGATGCTTCATTTCAGGTTTACTGTATCTCTTGGTCTTTCTTGTTGACGATGAACCACCGAAATTGCATCGGAATTAAATTAAAAAGGCACAGTGCCGACTTAAGTACAAGAGGACTGACACCCTAACTTTCTCTGATTTGAACCTCTCCTATGAGGTCAGATTTGGATTCCGATGCTTCACTTCAGGTTTACTGTATCCCTTGGACCTTCGTATAGACGATAAAACACAGAAATTGCGTCCGAATTTAATACAAATGGCACAATGCCGACTTAAGTACAAGAGGAATGACATTCTAACTTTCTATGATTTGAACCTCTCCTGAGAGACCAGTTTTAGATTCCGATGCTTCACTTCTGGTTAACTGTATCCCTTGGACTTTCTTATTGACGATGAAACACAGAAATTCCATCCGAGTTTAATGGAAATGGCACAATACCGACTTAAGTACAAGAGGAGTGACACTCTAACTTTCTATGATTTGAACCTCTCCTGTGAGCCCAGTTTTAGATTCTGATGCTTCACTTCAGGTTTACTGTATATCTTGGACCTTCTTATTGACGATGAAACACAGAAGTTGCATCCGAATTTAATACAAATGGCACAATGCCGACTTAAGTACAAGAGGACTGACACTCTCACGTTCTATGATTTGAGTCCCTCCTGTGAGTCCAGTTTTAGATTCCAATGCTTCACTTCGGGTTTACTGTATACCTTGCAACTTCTGATTGACGATGAAACACAGAAATTGCATCGGAATTTATTACAAAAGTCACAATGCCGACTTAAGTAAAAGAGGACAGACACTCTAACATTCTATGATTTGAACCTCTATTGCGAGTCCAGTTTTAGATTCCGATGCTTCACTTAAGTTTTACTGTATCCCTTGGACCTTCTTATAGACGATGAAACACCGAAATTGCATCCGAATTTAATACAAAAGGCACAATACCGACTTAAGTACAAGAGGAGTGACACTCTAACTTTCTATGATTTGAATCTCTCCTGTGAGTCCAGTTTTAGATTCCGATGCTTCACTACAGGTTTACTGTATGCCTTGGACGTTCTTATTGGCGATGAAACACAGACATTGCATCGGAATTAAATTCAAAAGGCACAATGCCGACCTAAGTACAAGAGGACTGACACTCTCACTTTCTATGATATGGACCTCTCCTGTGAGTCCAGTTTTAGATTCCGATGCTTCACTTCAGGTATACTGTATCCCTTGGACTTTCTTGTTGACGATGAACCACCGAAATTGCATCGGAATTAAATTCAAATGGTACAATGTCGACTTAAGTACAAGAGGACTGACACTCTCACTTTCTATGATTAGTACCTCTCCTGTGAGACCAGTTTTAGATTCCGATGCTTCACTTCAGGATTCCTGTATACCTTGCGCCTTCTAATTGACGATGAAACACAGAAATTGTATCCGAATTTAATACAAAAGGCACAATGCCGACTTAAGTACAAGAGGACTGACATTCTATCTTTCTATGATTTGAACCTCTCCTGAGAGTCCAGTTTTAGATTCCGATGCTTCACTTCTGGTTTTCTGTATCCCTTGGACTTTCTTTTTGTCGATGAAACACAGAAATTGCATCCGAGTTTGATACAAATGGCACAATACCGACTTAAGTACAAGAGGAGTGACACTCTAACTTTCTATTATTTGAACATCTCCTGTGAGTCCAGTTTTAGATTCCGATGCTTCATTTCAGGTTTGCTGTATACCTTGCTCACTTTTATTGACAATGAAGCACAGAAATTGAATCGGAATTAAATTCAAAAGGCACAATGCCGACCTAAGTACAAGGGGACTGACACTCTCACTTTCTATGATTTGAACCGCTCCTGTGAGTCCAGTTTTAGATTCCGATGTTTCACTTCAGGTTTACTGTATCCCTTGGACATTCTAATTTACGATGAAATACTGAGTTTGCATCCGAATTTAATACAAAAGTACAATGCCGACTTAAGTACAAGCGGACTGACACTCTAACTTTCTATAATTGAACCTCTCCTGTGAGTCCAGGTTTAGATTCCGATGCTTCACTTCAGGTTTACTCTATCCCTTGGACCTTCTTATTGACGATGAAACACAGATAATGCATCCGAATTTAATACAAAAATCACAATGGCGACTTAAGTACAAGAGGACTGACACTCTCACTTTCTATGATTTGAACCTCTCCTGTGAGTCTAGTTTTAGATTCCGATGCTTCACTTCAGGTTTACTGTATACCTTGGACCTTCTTATTGACGATGAACCACCGAAATTGCATCGGAATTAAATTAAAAAGGCACAGTGCCGAGTTAAGTACAAGAGGACTGACACTCTAACTGTCTATGATTTGAACCTCTCCTGTGAAGTCATATTTAGATTCCGATGCTTCACTTCAGGTTTACTGTATCCCTTGGACCTTCTTATTGACGATGAAACACCGTAATTGCATCCGAAATTAATACAAAAGTCACAATACCGACTTAAATACAAGAGGAGTGACACTCTAACTTTCTATGATTTGAATCTCTCCTGTGAGTCCAGATTTAGATTCCGATGCTTCACTTCAGGTTTACTGTATCCTTTGGACGTTCTTATTGGCGATGAAACACAGACATTGCATCGGAATTAAATTCGAAAGGCACAATTCCGACTTAATTACAAGACGACTGACACTCTCACTTTCTATGATTTGAACCTCTCCTGTGAGTCCAGTTTTAGAATCCGATGCTTCACTTCAGGTTTACTGTATCCCTTGGACCATCCAATTGACGATGAAACACAGAGTTTGCATCCGAGGTACAATGCCGACTTAAGTACAAGAGGACTGACACTTTAACATTCTATGAATTGAACCTCTCCTGTGAGTCCAGGTTTAGATTCCGATTCTTCACTTCACGTTTACTGTGTCCTTTGGACCTTCTTATTGACGATGAAACACAGATATTGCATCCGAATTTAATACAAAAATCACAATGGCGATTTAAGTATAAGAGGACTGACACTCTCACTTTCTATGATTTGAACCTCTCCTGTGAGTCCAGTTTTAGATTCCGATGTTTCACTTCAGGATTAGTGTATCCCTTGGACGTTCTTATTGATTATGAGACACAGGAATTGCATCCGAATTTAATACAAATGGCACAATGCCGTCTTAAGTACAAGAGGACTGACACTCTCACTTTCTATGATTTGAACCTCTCCTGTGAGTCCAGTTTTAAATTCCAATGCTTCACTTCAGGTTTACTGTATACCTTGCACCTTCTTATTGATGATGAAACATAGAAATTGCATCGGAATTTAATACAAAAGGCACAATGCCGACTTAAGTAAAAGAGGACAGACAGTCTAACTTTCTATGATTTGAACCTCTCCTGTGAGTGCAGTTTTAGATTGTGATGCTTCACTTTAGGTTTACTGTATCCCTTGGACCTTCTTATTGACGATGAAACACAGAAATTTGCATCCGCATCTAATACAAATGGCACAATGCCGTCTTAAGTAAAAGAGGATTGCCACTCTAACATTCTATGATTTGAACTTCTCCTGCGAGTCTAGTTTTAGATTCCGATGCTTCATTTAAGGTTTACTGTATCCCTTGGACCTTCTTATTGACGATGAAACACAGAAATTGCATTCGAATTTAATCCAAAATTCACAATACCGACTTAAGAACAACAGGAGTGACACTCTAACTTTCAATGATATGAATCTCTCCTGTGGGTCCAGTTTTAGATTCCGAAGCTTCACTTCAGGTTTACTGTATCCCTTGGACCATCTTATTGACGATGAAACACCGACATTGCATCCGAATTTAATACAAAAGTCACAATACCGACTTAAATACAAGAGGAGTGACAGTCTAACTTTCTATGATTTGAATCTCTCCTGTGAGTCCAGTTTTAGATTCCGATGCTTCACTTCAGGTTTACTGTATCCCTTGGACGTTCTTATTGGCGATGAAACACAGACATTGCATCGGAATTAAATTCGAAAGGCACAATGCCGACCTAAGGAGAAGAGGACTAACTCTCTCACTTTCTGTGATTTGAACCTCTTCTGTGAGTCCAGTTTTAGATTCCGATGCTTCACTTCAGGTTTACTGTATCCTTTGGACGTTCTTATTGGCGATGAAACACAGACATTGCATCGGAATTAAATTCGAAAGGCACAATTCCGACTTAATTACAAGACGACTGACACTCTCACTTTCTATGATTTGAACCTCTCCTGTGAGTCCAGTTTTAGAATCCGATGCTTCACTTCAGGTTTACTGTATCCCTTGGACCATCCAATTGACGATGAAACACAGAGTTTGCATCCGAGGTACAATGCCGACTTAAGTACAAGAGGACTGACACTTTAACATTCTATGAATTGAACCTCTCCTGTGAGTCCAGGTTTAGATTCCGATTCTTCACTTCACGTTTACTGTGTCCTTTGGACCTTCTTATTGACGATGAAACACAGATATTGCATCCGAATTTAATACAAAAATCACAATGGCGATTTAAGTATAAGAGGACTGACACTCTCACTTTCTATGATTTGAACCTCTCCTGTGAGTCCAGTTTTAGATTCCGATGTTTCACTTCAGGATTAGTGTATCCCTTGGACGTTCTTATTGATTATGAGACACAGGAATTGCATCCGAATTTAATACAAATGGCACAATGCCGTCTTAAGTACAAGAGGACTGACACTCTCACTTTCTATGATTTGAACCTCTCCTGTGAGTCCAGTTTTAAATTCCAATGCTTCACTTCAGGTTTACTGTATACCTTGCACCTTCTTATTGATGATGAAACATAGAAATTGCATCGGAATTTAATACAAAAGGCACAATGCCGACTTAAGTAAAAGAGGACAGACAGTCTAACTTTCTATGATTTGAACCTCTCCTGTGAGTGCAGTTTTAGATTGTGATGCTTCACTTTAGGTTTACTGTATCCCTTGGACCTTCTTATTGACGATGAAACACAGAAATTTGCATCCGCATCTAATACAAATGGCACAATGCCGTCTTAAGTAAAAGAGGATTGCCACTCTAACATTCTATGATTTGAACTTCTCCTGCGAGTCTAGTTTTAGATTCCGATGCTTCATTTAAGGTTTACTGTATCCCTTGGACCTTCTTATTGACGATGAAACACAGAAATTGCATTCGAATTTAATCCAAAATTCACAATACCGACTTAAGAACAACAGGAGTGACACTCTAACTTTCAATGATATGAATCTCTCCTGTGGGTCCAGTTTTAGATTCCGAAGCTTCACTTCAGGTTTACTGTATCCCTTGGACCATCTTATTGACGATGAAACACCGACATTGCATCCGAATTTAATACAAAAGTCACAATACCGACTTAAATACAAGAGGAGTGACAGTCTAACTTTCTATGATTTGAATCTCTCCTGTGAGTCCAGTTTTAGATTCCGATGCTTCACTTCAGGTTTACTGTATCCCTTGGACGTTCTTATTGGCGATGAAACACAGACATTGCATCGGAATTAAATTCGAAAGGCACAATGCCGACCTAAGGAGAAGAGGACTAACTCTCTCACTTTCTGTGATTTGAACCTCTTCTGTGAGTCCAGTTTTAGATTCCGATGCTTCACTTCAGGTTTACTGTATCCTTTGGACGTTCTTATTGGCGATGAAACACAGACATTGCATCGGAATTAAATTCGAAAGGCACAATTCCGACTTAATTACAAGACGACTGACACTCTCACTTTCTATGATTTGAACCTCTCCTGTGAGTCCAGTTTTAGAATCCGATGCTTCACTTCAGGTTTACTGTATCCCTTGGACCATCCAATTGACGATGAAACACAGAGTTTGCATCCGAGGTACAATGCCGACTTAAGTACAAGAGGACTGACACTTTAACATTCTATGAATTGAACCTCTCCTGTGAGTCCAGGTTTAGATTCCGATTCTTCACTTCACGTTTACTGTGTCCTTTGGACCTTCTTATTGACGATGAAACACAGATATTGCATCCGAATTTAATACAAAAATCACAATGGCGATTTAAGTATAAGAGGACTGACACTCTCACTTTCTATGATTTGAACCTCTCCTGTGAGTCCAGTTTTAGATTCCGATGTTTCACTTCAGGATTAGTGTATCCCTTGGACGTTCTTATTGATTATGAGACACAGGAATTGCATCCGAATTTAATACAAATGGCACAATGCCGTCTTAAGTACAAGAGGACTGACACTCTCACTTTCTATGATTTGAACCTCTCCTGTGAGTCCAGTTTTAAATTCCAATGCTTCACTTCAGGTTTACTGTATACCTTGCACCTTCTTATTGATGATGAAACATAGAAATTGCATCGGAATTTAATACAAAAGGCACAATGCCGACTTAAGTAAAAGAGGACAGACAGTCTAACTTTCTATGATTTGAACCTCTCCTGTGAGTGCAGTTTTAGATTGTGATGCTTCACTTTAGGTTTACTGTATCCCTTGGACCTTCTTATTGACGATGAAACACAGAAATTTGCATCCGCATCTAATACAAATGGCACAATGCCGTCTTAAGTAAAAGAGGATTGCCACTCTAACATTCTATGATTTGAACTTCTCCTGCGAGTCTAGTTTTAGATTCCGATGCTTCATTTAAGGTTTACTGTATCCCTTGGACCTTCTTATTGACGATGAAACACAGAAATTGCATTCGAATTTAATCCAAAATTCACAATACCGACTTAAGAACAACAGGAGTGACACTCTAACTTTCAATGATATGAATCTCTCCTGTGGGTCCAGTTTTAGATTCCGAAGCTTCACTTCAGGTTTACTGTATCCCTTGGACCATCTTATTGACGATGAAACACCGACATTGCATCCGAATTTAATACAAAAGTCACAATACCGACTTAAATACAAGAGGAGTGACAGTCTAACTTTCTATGATTTGAATCTCTCCTGTGAGTCCAGTTTTAGATTCCGATGCTTCACTTCAGGTTTACTGTATCCCTTGGACGTTCTTATTGGCGATGAAACACAGACATTGCATCGGAATTAAATTCGAAAGGCACAATGCCGACCTAAGGAGAAGAGGACTAACTCTCTCACTTTCTGTGATTTGAACCTCTTCTGTGAGTCCAGTTTTAGATTCCGATGCTTCACTTCAGGTTTACTGTATACCTTGCACCTTCTTATTGACGATGAAACACATAAATTGCATCGGAATTAAATTCAAAATGCACAATTCCGACTTAATTACAAGACGACTGACACTCTCACTTTCTATGATTTGAACCTCTCCTGTGAGTCCAGTTTTAGAATCCGATGCTTCACTTCAGGTTTACTGTATCCCTTGGACCATCCAATTGACGATGAAACACAGAGTTTGCATCCGAGGTACAATGCCGACTTAAGTACAAGAGGACTGACACTTTAACTTTCTATGAATTGAACCTCTCCTGTGAGTCCAGGTTTAGATTCCGATGCTTCACTTCACGTTTACTGTGTCCTTTGGACCTTCTTATTGGCGATGAAACACAGATATTGCATCCGAATTTCATACAAAAATCACAATGGCGATTTAAGTATAAGAGGACTGACACTCTCACTTTCTATGATATGAACCTCTTCTGTGAGTCCAGTTTTAGATTCCGATGCTTCACTTCAGGTTTACTGTATCCCTTGGACCTTCTTATAGACGATAAAACACAGAAATTGCATCCGATTTTAATACAAATAGCACAATGCCGACTTAAGTACAAGAGGACTGACACTCTCACTTTCTATGATTTGAACCTCTCCTGTGAGTAAAGTTTTAGATTCCGATGCTTCACTTCAGGTTGACTGTACCCCTTGGACCTTCTTATTGACGATGAAACACAGCAAATGCATCCCAATTTAATACAAACGGCACAATGCCGACTTAAGTACAAGAGGACTGACACTCTCACTTTCTATGATTCGAACCACTCCTGTGACGTCAGTTTTAGATTCCGATGCTTCACTTCAGGTTTACTGTATATTTTGGACCTTGTTATTGACGATAAAACACAGAAATTGCATCCGAATTTAATACAAAAGGCACAATACCGACTTAAGTACAAGAGGAGTGACACTCTAACTTTCTATGATTTGAACCTCTCCTGTGAGTCCAGTTTTAGATTCCGATGTTTCACTTCAGGTTTAGTGTATCCCTTGGACGTTCTTGTTGATTATGAGACACAGGAATTGCATCCGAATTTAATACAAATGGCACAATGCCGTCTTAAGTACAAGAGGACTGACACTCTCACTTTCTATGATTTGAACCTCTCCTGTGAGTCCAGTTTTAAATTCCAATGCTTCACTTCAGGTTTACTGTATACCTTGCACCTTCTTATTGATGATGAAACATAGAAATTGCATCGGAATTTAATACAAATGGCACAATGCCGACTTAAGTACAAGAGGACTGCCACTCTAACATTCTATGATTTGAACCTCTCTTGCGAGTCCAGTTTTAGATTCCGAAGCTCCACTTCATGTTTACTGTATACCTTGCACCTTCTGATTGATGATGAAACACAGAAATTGCATCGGAATTTAATACAACAGGCACAATGCCGACTTAAGTAAAAGAGGACAGACAGTCTAACTTTCTATGAATTGAACCTCTCCTGTGAGTGCAGTTTTAGATTGTGATGCTTCACTTCAGGTTTACTGTATCCCTTGGACCTTCTTATTGACGATGAAACACAGAAATTTGCATCCGCATCTAATACAAATGGCACAATGCCGTCTTATGTAAAAGAGGACTGCCACTCTAACATTCTATGATTTGAACCTCTCCTGCGAGTCTAGTTTTAGATTCCGATGCTTCATTTAAGGTTTACTGTATCCCTTGGACCTTCTTATTGACGATGAAACACAGAAATTGCATTCGAATTTAATCCAAAATTCACAATACCGACTTAAGAACAACAGGAGTGACACTCTAACTTTCTATGATATGAATCTCTCCTGTGGGTCCGGTTTTAGATTCCGATGCTTCACTTCAGGTTTAATGTATCCCTTGGACGTTCTTATTGACGATGAAACACAGAAATTGCATCGGAATTAAATTTAAAAGGCACAATGCCGACCTAAGTAGAATAGAACTAACACTCTCACTTTCTATGATTTGAACCTCTCCTGTGAGTCCAGTTTTAGATTCCGATGCTTCACTTCAGGTTTACTGTATCCCTTGGACGTTCTTATTGACGATGAAACACAGAAATTGCATCGGAATTAAATTTAAAAGGCACAATGCCGACCTAAGTAGAATAGAACTAACACTCTCACTTTCTATGACTTGAACCTCTCCTGTGAGTCCAGTTTTAGATTCCGATGATTCACTTCAGGTTTAGTGTATCCCTTGGACCTTCTTATTGACTATGAAACACAGGAATTGCATCCGAATTTAATACAAATGGCACAAGGCCGACTTAAGTACAAGAGGACTGACACTCTCACTTTCTATGATATCAACCTCCCTTGTGAGTCCAGTTTTAAATTCCGATGCTTCACTTCTGGTTTACTGTATACCTTGCACCTTCTTATTGACGATGAAACATAGAAATTGCATCCGAATTTAATACTAAAGGCACAATGCCGACTTAAGTAAAAGAGGACTGACACTCTAACTTACTATGATTTGAACCTCTCCTGTGAGTCCAGTTTTGGATTCCGATGCTTCATTTCAGGTATACTGTATACCTTGGAACTTCTTATTGACGATGAAACACAGAAATTGCATCCGAATTTAATACATATGGCACAATGTCGACTTAAGTACAAGAGGACTGACACTCTCACTTTCTATGATTTGAACCTCTCCTGTGAGTCCAGTTTTGGATTCCGATGCTTCACTTCAGGTTTACTGTATACCTTGCACCTTCTTATTGACGATGAAACACAGAAATTGCATCGGAATTAAATTCAAAAGTCACAACTTCGACTTAATTACAAGAGGACTGACACTCTCACTTTCTATGATTTGAACCTCTCCTGTGAGTCCAGTTTTAGAATCCGATGCTTCACTTCAGGTTTACTGTATCCCTTGGACCTTCCAATTGACGATGAAACACAGAGTTTGCATCCGAATTTAATGCAAAAGGTACAATGCCGACTTAAGTACAAGAGGACTGACACTCTAACATTCTATGATTTGAACCTCTCCTGTGAGTCCAGGTTTAGATTCCGATGCTTCACTTCACGTTTACTGTATCCCTTGGACCTTCTTATTGACGAAGAAACACAGATATTGCATCCGAATTTAATACAAAAATCACAATGGCGATTTAAGTACAAGAGGACTGACACTCTCACTTTCTATGATTTGAACCTCTCCTGTGAGTCCAGTTTTAGATTCCGATGCTTCACTTCAGGTTTACTGCATCCCTTGGACCTTCTTACTGACGATGAAACACGGAGTTTGCATCCGAATTTAAAACAAAAATCACAATACCGACTTAAGTGCAAGAGGACTGACACTATAACTTTCTATGATTTGAATCTCTCCTGTGAGTCCAGTTTTAAATTCCGATGCTTCACTTGAAGTTTACTGTATCCCTTGGGCCTTCTTATTGAAGATGAAACACAGAAATTGCATCGGAATGAAATTCAAAAGGCACAATTCCGACCTAAGTAGAAGAGGACTGACACTCTCTCTTTCTATGATTTGAACCTCTCCTGTGAGTCCAGTTTTAGATTCCGATGCTTCACTTCAGGTTTACTGTATACCTTGGACCTTCTTATTTACGATGAGACACAGAAATTGCATCCGAATTTAATACAAATGGCCAATACCGACTTAAGTACAAGAGGACTGACACTCTCACTTTCTATGATTCAAACCACTCCTGTGACGTCAGTTTTAGATTCCGATGCTTCACTTCAGGTTTACTGTATCCATTGGATCTTCTTATTGACGATAAAACACAGAAATTGCACCCGAATTTAATACAAAAGGCACAATAACGACTTAAGTACAAGAGGAGTGACACTCTAACTTTCTATGATTTGAACCTCTCCTGTGAGTTCAGTTTTAGATTCCGATGTTTCACTTCAGGTTTAGTGTATCCCTTGGACCTTCTTATTGATTATGAGACACAGTAATTGCATCCGAATTTAATACAAACGGCACAATGCCGACTTAAGTACAAGAGGACTGACTCTCTCACTTTCTATGATTTGAACCTCTCCTGTGAGTCCAGTTTTAGGTTCTGATGCTTCACTTCAGGTTTACTGTATCCCTTGGACGTTCTTATTGACGAGGAAACATAGAAATATAATCGGAATTAAATTAAAAAGGCACAATGCCGACCTAAGTAGAAGAGGACTAACTCTCTCACCTTCTATGATTTGAACCTCTCCTGTGAGTCCAGCTTTGGATTCCGATGCTTCACTTCAGGTTTAATGTATCCCTTGGACCTTCTTATTGACGGTGAAACACAGAAATGGCATCCGAATTTAATACAAAAATCACAATGGCGAATTAAGTACAAGAGGACTGACACTCTCACTTTCTATGATTTGAACATCTCCTGTGAGTCCAGTTTTAGATTCCGATGCTTCACTTCAGGTTTACTGTATCCCTTGGACCTTCTTATTGACAATGAAACACAGAAATTGCATCGGAATTAAATTCAAAACACGAAATGCCGACTTAAGTGAAGGAGGACTGACACTCTCACTTTCTTTATTTTGAACCTCTCCTGTGAGTCCAGTTTTAGATTCCGATGCTTCACTTCAGGTTTACTGTATCCCTTGGACCTTCTTATTGACGATGAAACACAGAAATTGCATCGTAATCAAATTCAAAAGGCACAATGACGACTTAAGTACAAGAGGACTGACTCTCTAACTTTCTATGATTTGAACCTCTCCAGTGAGTCCAGTTTTAGATTCCGATGCTTCACTTCTGGTTTACTGTTTCCGTTGGACCTTCTTATTGACGATGAAACACAAAGTTTGCATCCGAACTTAATACAAAAGGCACAATGCCGACTTAAGTACAAGAGGACTGACACTCAAACTTTCTATGATTTGAACCTCTCCAGTGAGTCCAGTTTTAGATTCCGATGCTTCACTTCAGGTTTACTGTATCCCTTGGACCTTCTTATTGACGATGAAACACAGAAATTGCATCGGAATCAAATTCAAAACGCACAATGCCGACTTAAGTAAAAGAGGACTGACACTCTCACTTTCTATGATTTGAACCTCTCCTGTGAGTCGAGTTTTAGATTCCGATGCTTCACTTCAGGTTTACTGTATCCCTTGGACTTTCTTGTTGACGATGAGCCCCCGAAATTGCATCGGAATTAAATTCAAAAGGCACAATGCCGACTTAAGTACAAGAGGACTGACACTTTAACTTTCTATGATTTTAACCTCACCTCTGAGGTCAGATTTAGATTCAGATGCTTCACTTCAGGTTTACTGAATCCCTTCGACCTTCTTATAGACGATAAAACACAGAAATTGCATCCATATTTAATCCAAATGGCACAATGCCGACTTAAGTTCAAGAGGACTGACACTCTCACTTTCTATGATTTGAACCTCTCCTGTGAGTCCAGTTTTAGATTCGCGATGCTTCACTGCAGGTTAACTGTATCCCTTGGACCTTCTTATTGACGATGAAACACAGAAAATGCATCCGAATTTAATACAAACGGCACAATGCCGACTTAAGTACAAGGGGGCTGACACTCTCACTTTCTATGATTCGAACCTCTCCTGTGAGGTCACTTTTAGATTCCGATGCTTCACTTCAGGTTTACCGTATCCCTTGGACCTTCTTATTGACGATAAAACACAGTAATCGCATCTGAATTAAATTCAAAATGTACAATGCCGACCTAAGTAGAAGAGGACTGACACTCTCACTTTCTATGATTCGAACCTCTCCTGTGATTCCAGTTTTAGATTCCGATGCTTCACTTCAGGTTTACTGCATCCCTTGGACCTTCTTACTGACGATGAAACACAGAGTTTGCATCCGAAATTAAAACAAAAATCACAATGCCGACTTAAGTTCAAGAGGACTGACACTATAACTTTCTGGGATTTGAATCTCTCCTGTGAGTCCAGTTTTAAATTCCGATGCTTCACTTCAGGTTTACTGTATCCCTTGGGCCTTCTTATTGAAGATGAAACACAGAAATTGCATCGGAATGAAATTCAAAAAGCACAATTCCGACCTAAGTAGAAGAGGACTGACACTCTCACTTTCTATGATTTGAACCTCTCCTGTGAGTCCGGTTTTGGATTCCGATGCTTCACTTCAGGTTTACTGTATACCTTGGACCTTCTTATTTACGATGAGACACAGAAATTGCATCCGAATTTAATACAAATGGCACAATACCGACTTAAGTACAAGAGGACTGACACTATCACTTTCTATGATTCGAACCACTCCTGTGACATTAGTTTTAGATTCCGATGCTTCACTTCAGGTTTACTGTATCCCTTGGACCGTCTTATTGACGATAAAACACAGAAATTGCATCCGAATTTAATACAAAAGGCACAATACCGACTTAAGTACAAGAGGAGTGACACTCTAACTTTCTATGATTTGAACCTCTCCTGTGAGTCCAGTTTTAGATTCCGATGATTCACTTCAGGTTTAGTGCATCCCTTGGACCTTCTTATTGAATATGAGACACAGGAATTGCATCCGAATTTAATACAAATGGAACAATGCCGACTTAAGTACAAGAGGACTGACACTCTCACTTTCTATGATTTGAACCTCTCCTGTGAGTCCAGTTTTAAATTCCGATGCTTCACTTCAGGTATACTGTATACCTTGCACCTTCTCATTGACGATGAAACATAGAAATTGCATCGGAATTTAATACAAATGGCACAATGCCGACTTAAGTACAAGAGGACTGGTACTCTCACTTTCTATGATTTGAACCTCTCCTGTGAGTCCAGTTTTAGATTCCGATGCTTCACTTCAGGTTTACTGTATCCCTTGGACGTTCTTATTGACGATGAAACACAGAAATTGCATCGGAATTAAATTAAAAAGGCACAATGCCGACCTAAGTAGAAAAGGACTAACACTCTCATTTTCTATGATTTCAACCTCTCCTTTGAGTCCAGTTTTAGATTCCGATGTTTCACTTCAGGTTTACTGTATGCCTTGGACCTTCTTATTGACGATGAAACACAGAAATTGCATCCGAATTTAATACAAAAATCACAATGGCGACTTAAGTACAAGAGGACTGACACTCTCAGTTTCTATGATTTGAACCTCTCCTGTGAAGTCAGTTTTAAATTCCGATGCTTCACTTCAGGTTCACTGTATACCTTGCACCTTCTTATTGACGATGAAACTTAGAAATTGCATCGGAATTAAATACAAAAGGCACAATGCCGACTTAAGTAAATGTGGACTGACACTCTAACTTACTATGATTTGAACCTCTCCTGTGAGTCCAGCTTTGGATTCCGATGCTTCACTTCAGGTTTACTGTATCCCTTGGACCTTCTTATTGACGATGAAACACAGAAATTGCATCCGAATTTTATACAAAAATCACAATGGCGCCTTAAGTACAAGAGGACTGACACTCTCTATGATTTGAACATCTCCTGTGGGTCCAGTTTTAGATTCCGATGCTTCACTTCAGGTTTACTGTATCCCTTGGACCTTCTTATTGACGATGAAACACAGAAATTGCATCGGAATTAAATTCAAAACACACAATGCCGACTTAAGTGAAAGAGGTCTTACACTCTCACTTTCTTTGTTTTGAACTTCTCCTGTGAGTCCAGTTTTAGATTCCGATGCTTCACTTCAGGTTTACTGTATCCCTTGGACCTTCTTATTGACGATGAAACTCAGAAATTGCATCGTAATTAAATTCAAAAGGCACAATGCCAACTTAAGTTCAAGAGGACTGACACTCTAACTTTCTGTGATTTGAACCTCTCCTGTGAAGTCAGTGTTAGATTCCGATTCTTCACTTCAGGTTTACTGTATCCCTTGGACCTTCTTATTGACGATAAAACACAGAAACTGCATCCGAATTTAATACAAAACGCAAAATACCGACTTAAGTACAAGAGGAGTTACTCTCTAACTTTCTATGATTTGAACCTCTCCTGTGAGTCCAGTTTTAGATTCCGATGTTTAACTTCAGGTTTAGTGTATGCCTTGGACCTTCTTATTGACTATGAAACACTGGAATTGCATCCGAATTTAATACAAATCTCACAATACCGACTTAAGTACAAGAGGAGTGACACTCTAACTTTCTATGATTTGAACCTCTCCTGTGAGTCCAGTTTTAGATTCCGATGCTTCACTTCAGCTTTACTGTATCCCTTGGACGTTCTTATAGACGATGAAACACAGAAATTGCATCGGAATTAAAATCAAAAGGCACAATGCCGACCTAAGTAGGAGAGGACTAACACTCTCACTTTCTATGATTTGAACCTTTCGTGTAAGTCCAGTTTTAGATTCCGATGCTTCACTTCAGCTTTTTGTATACCTTGCACCTTCTTATTGACGATGAAACACAGAAATTGCATCGGAATTAAATTCAAAATGCTCAATGCTTACTTAAGTACTAGAGGACTGACACTCTCACTTTCTATGATTTGAACCTCTCCTGTGAGTCCAGTTTTAGATTCCGATGTTTCACTTCAGGTTTACTGTATCCCTTGGACCTTCTAATTGACGATGAAACACAGAGTTTGCATCCGAATTTAATACAAAAGGTACAATGCCGACTTAAGTGCAAGAGGACTGAAACTCGAACATTCTATGATTTGAACCTCTCCTGTGAGTCCAGTTTTAGATTCCTTTGCTTCACTTCAGGTTACTGTGTACCTTGGACCTTCTAATTGACGATGAAACACGGAAATTACATCCGAATTTTATACAAAAATCACAATGGCGACTTAAGTACAAGAAGACTGACACTCTCACTTTCTATGATTTGAACCTCTCCTGTGAGTCCAGTTTTAGATTCCGATGCTTCACTTCAGGTTTACTGTATCCCTTGGACCTTCTTATTGACGATGAAATACAGAAATTGCATCCGAATTTAATACAAAAGGCACAATGGCGACTTAAGTACAAGGGGACTGACACTCTCACTTTCTATGATTTGAACCTATCCTGTGAGCCCAGTTTTAGATTCCGATGCTTCACTTTAGGTTTACTGTATCCCTTGGACCTTCTTATTGACGATGAAACACAGAAATTGCATCGGAAGTAAATTCAAAAGGCACAATTCCGACTTAAGTACAAGAGGACTGACACTCTCACTTTCTATGATTTGAACCTCTCCTGTGAGTCCAGTTTTAGATTCCGATGCTTCACTTCAGGTTTACTGTATCCCTTGGACCTTCTAATTGACGATGAAACACAGAGTTTTCATCCGAATTTAATACAAAAAGTACAATGCCGACTTAAGTACAAGAGGACTGACACTGTAACTTTCTATGAATTGAACCACTCATGTGAGTCCAGTTTTAGATTCCGATGCTTCACTTCAGGTTTACTGTATAACTTAGACCTTCTTATTGACGATGAAACACAGAAATTGCATCCGAAATTAATACAAAAGTCACAATGGTGACTTAAGTACAAGAGAACTGACACTCTCACTTTCTATGGTTTGAACCTCTCCTGTGAGTCCAGTTTTAGATTCCGATGCTTCACCTCAGGTTTACTATATCCCTTGGACCTTCTTGTTGACGATAAAACACAGATATCGCATCCGAAATTAATACAAATAGCACAATGCCGTCTTGAGTAAAAGAGGACTGACGCTCTTACATTCTGTGATTTGAACCTCTCCTGCGACTCCAGTTTTAGATTCCGATGCTTGACTTCAGGTTTACTGTATCCCTTGGACCTTCTTATTGACGATGAAACATAGAAATTGCATCCGAATTTAATACATAAATCAAAATGGCGCCTTAAGTACAAGAGGACTGACACTCTCACTTTCTATGATTTGAACATCTCCTGTGGGTCCAGTTTTAGATTCCGGTGCTTCACTTCAGGTTTACTGTATATCTTGGACCTTCTTATTGACGATGAAACACAGAAATTGCATCGGAATTAAATTCAAAACACACAATGCCGACTTAAGTGATAGAGGACTGACACTCTCACTTTCTTTGTTTTGAACTTCTCCTGTGAGTCCAGTTTTAGATTCCGATGCTTCACTTCAGGTTTACTGTATCCCTTGGACCGTCTTATTGACGATGAAACACAGAAATTGCATCGTAATTAAATTCAAAAGGCACAATGCCAACTTAAGTACAAGAGGACTGACACTCTAACTTTCTATGATTTGAACCTCTCCTGTGAAGTCAGTTTTAGATTCCGATGCTTCACTTCAGGTTTACTGTATCCCTTGGACCTTCTTAATGACGATAAAACACAGAAACTGCCTCCGAATTTAATACAAAACGCACAATACCGACTTAAGTACAAGAGGAGTTACACTCTAACTTTCTATGATTTGAACCTCTCCTGTGAGTCCAGTTTTAGATTCCGATGTTTCACTTCAGGTTTAGTGTATCCCTCGGACCTTCTTATTGACTATGAAACACAGGAATTGCATCCGAATTTAATACAAATCTCACAATACCGACTTAAGTACAAGAGGACTGACACTCTCACATTCTATGATTTGAATATCTCCTGTGAGTCCAGTTTTAGATTCCGATGCTTCACTTCAGGTTTACTGTATCCCTTGTACCTTCTTATTGACGATGAAATACAGAAATCGCATCCGAATTTAATACAAAAGGCACAATGGCGACTTACGTACAAGGGGACTGACACTCTCACTTTCTATGATTTGAACCTATCCTGTGAGTCCAGCTTTGGATTCCGATGCTTCACTTCAGGTTTACTGTATCCCTTGGACCTTCTTATTGACGATGAAACACAGAAATGGCATCCGAATTTTATACAAAAATCACAATGGCGCCTTAAGTACAAGAGGACTGACACTCTCACTTTCTATGATTTGAACATCTCCTGTGGGTCCAGTTTTGGATTCCGAAGCTTCACTTCAGGTTTACTGTATCCCTTGGACCTTCTTATTGACGATGAAACACAGAAATTGCATCGGAATTAAATTCAAAACACACAATGCCGACTTAAGTGAAAGAGGACTTACACTCTCACTTTCTTTGTTTTGAACTTCTCCTGTGAGTCCAGTTTTAGATTCCGATGCTTCACTTCAGGTTTACTGTATCCCTTGGACCTTCTTATTGACGATGAAACTCAGAAATTGCATCGTAATTAAATTCAAAAGGCACAATGCCAACTTAAGTTCAAGAGGACTGACACTCTAACTTTCTGTGATTTGAACCTCTCCTGTGAAGTCAGTGTTAGATTCCGATTCTTCACTTCAGGTTTACTGTATCCCTTGGACCTTCTTATTGACGATAAAACACAGAAACTGCATCCGAATTTAATACAAATCGCAAAATACCGACTTAAGTACAAGAGGAGTTACTCTCTAACTTTCTATGATTTGAACCTCTCCTGTGATCCAGTTTTAGATTCCGATGTTTAACTTCAGGTTTAGTGTATGCCTTGGACCTTCTTATTGACTATGAAACACTGGAATTGCATCCGAATTTAATACAAATCTCACAATACCGACTTAAGTACAAGAGGAGTGACACTCTAACTTTCCATGATTTGAACCTCTCCTGTGAGTCCAGTTTTAGATTCCGATGCTTCACTTCAGCTTTACTGTATCCCTTGGACGTTCTTATAGACGATGAAACACAGAAATTGCATCGGAATTAAAATCAAAAGGCACAATGCCGACCTAAGTAGGAGAGGACTAACATGCTCACTTTCTATGATTTGAACCTTTCGTGTAAGTCCAGTTTTAGATTCCGATGCTTCACTTCAGCTTTTTGTATACCTTGCACCTTCTTATTGACGATGAAACACAGAAATTGCATCGGAATTAAATTCAAAATGCTCAATGCCAACTTAAGTACTAGAGGACTGACACTCTCACATTCTATGATTCGAACCTCTCCTGTGAGTCCAGTTTTAGATTCCGATGCTTCACTTCAGGTTTACTGTATCCCTTGGACCTTCTAATTGACGATGAAACACAGAGTTTGCATCCGAATTTAATACAAAAGGTACAATGCCGACTTAAGTGCAAGAGGACTGACACTCGAACATTCTATGATTTGAACCTCTCCTGTGAGTCCAGTTTTAGATTCCTTTGCTTCACTTCAGGTTACTGTGTACCTTGGACCTTCTAATTGACGATGAAACACGGAAATTACATCCGAATTTTATACAAAAATCACAATGGCGACTTAAGTACAAGAAGACTGACACTCTCACTTTCTATGATTTGAACCTCTCCTGTGAGTCCAGTTTTAGATTCCGATGCTTCACTTCAGGTTTACTGTATCCCTTGGACCTTCTTATTGACGATGAAACACAGAAATTGCATCCGAATTTAATACAAAAATCACAATGGCGACTTAAGTACAAGAGGACTGACACTCTCTTTTTCTATGATTTGAACCTCTCCTGTGAAGTCAGTTTTAGATTCCGATGCTTCACTTCAGGTTCACTGTATACCTTGCACCTTCTTATTGACGATGAAACACAGAAATTGCATCGGAATTAAATACAAAAGGCACAATGCCGACTTAAGTAAATGAGGACTGACACTCTAACTTACTATGATTTGAACCTCTCCTGTGAGTCCAGCTTTGGATTCCGATGCTTCACTTCAGGTTTACTGTATCCCTTGGACCTTCTTATTGACGATGAAACACAGAAATTGCATCCGAATTTTATACAAAAATCACAATGGCGCCTTAAGTACAAGAGGACTGACGCTCTCACTTTCTATGATATGAACATCTCCTGTGGGTCCAGTTTTAGATTCCGATGCTTCACTTCAGGTTTACTGTATCCCTTGGACCTTCTTATTGACGATGAAACACAGAAATTGCATCGGAATTAAATTCAAAACACACAATGCCGACTTAAGTGAAAGAGGACTTACACTCTCACTTTCTTTGTTTTGAACTTCTCCTGTGAGTCCAGTTTTAGATTCCGATGCTTCACTTCAGGTTTACTGTATCCCTTGGACCTTCTTATTGACGATGAAACTCAGAAATTGCATCGTAATTAAATTCAAAAGGCACAATGCCAACTTAAGTTCAAGAGGACTGACACTCTAACTTTCTGTGATTTGAACCTCTCCTGTGAAGTCAGTGTTAGATTCCGATTCTTCACTTCAGGTTTACTGTATCCCTTGGACCTTCTTATTGACGATAAAACACAGAAACTGCATCCGAATGTAATACAAAACGCAAAATACCGACTTAAGTACAAGAGGAGTTACTCTCTAACTTTCTATGATTTGAACCTCTCCTGTGAGTCCAGTTTTAGATTCCGATGTTTAACTTCAGGTTTAGTGTATGCCTTCGACCTTCTTATTGACTATGAAACACTGGAATTGCATCCGAATTTAATACAAATCTCACAATACCGACTTAAGTACAAGAGGAGTGACACTCTAACTTTCTATGATTTGAACCTCTCCTGTGAGTCCAGTTTTAGATTCCGATGATTCTCTTCAGCTTTACTGTATCCCTTGGACGTTCTTATAGACGATGAAACACAGAAATTGCATCGGAATTAAAATCAAAAGGCACAATGCCGACCAAAGTAGGAGAGGACTAACACTCTCACTTTCTATGATTTGAACCTTTCGTGTAAGTCCAGTTTTAGATTCCGATGCTTCACTTCAGCTTTTTGTATACCTTGCACCTTCTTATTGACGATGAAACACAGAAATTGCATCGGAATTAAATTCAAAATGCTCAATGCCAACTTAAGTACTAGAGGACTGACACTCTCACTTTCTATGATTTGAACCTCTCCTGTGAGTCCAGTTTTAGATTCCGATGCTTCACTTCAGGTTTACTGTATCCCTTGGACCTTCTAATTGACGATGAAACACAGAGTTTGCATCCGAATTTAATACAAAAGGTACAATGCCGACTTAAGTGCAAGAGGACTGACACTCGAACATTCTATGATTTGAACCTCTCCTGTGAGTCCAGTTTTAGATTCCTTTGCTTCACTTCAGGTTACTGTGTACCTTGGGCCTTCTAATTGACGATGAAACACGGAAATTACATCCGAATTTTATACAAAAATCACAATGGCGACTTAAGTACAAGAAGACTGACACTCTCACTTTCTATGATTTGAACCTCTCCTGTGAGTCCAGTTTTAGATTCCGATGCTTCACTTCAGGTTTACTGTATCCCTTGGACCTTCTTATTGACGATGAAATACAGAAATTGCATCCGAATTTAATACAAAAGGCACAATGGCGACTTAAGTACAAGGGGACTGACACTCTCACTTTCTATGATTTGAACCTATCCTGTGAGCCCAGTTTTAGATTCCGATGCTTCACTTTAGGTTTACCGTATCCCTTGGACCTTCTTATTGACGATGAAACACAGAAATTGCATCCGAATTTAATACAAATGGCACAATGCCGACTTAAGTACAAGAGCACTGACACTCTCACTTTCCATGATTCGAACTTCACCTGTGAGGTCAGATTTAGATCCCGATGCTTCACTTCAGGTTTACTGTATACCTTGAACCTTCTTATTGACGATGAAAACAGAAATTGCATCGTAATTAAATTCAAAAGGCACAATTCCGACTTAAGTACAAGAGGACTGACACTCTCACTTTCTATGATTTGAACCTCTCCTGTGAGTCCAGTTTTAGATTCCGATGCTTCACTTCAGGTTTACTGTATCCCTTGGACCTTCTAATTCACGATGAAACACAGAGTTTGCATCCGAATTTAATACAATAGGTACAATGCCGACTTAAGTGCAATAGGACTGACACTCTAACTTTCTATGATTTGAACCTCTCCTGTGAGTCCAGTTTTAGATTCCTTTGCTTCACTTCAGGTTACTGTGTACCTTGGACCTTCTAATTGACGATGAAACACAGAAATTACATCCGAATTTTATACAAAAATCACAATGGCGACTTAAGTACAAGAGGACTGACACTCTCACATTCTATGATTTGAATATCTCCTGTGAGTCCAGTTTTAGATTCCGATGCTTCACTTCAGGTTTACTGTATCCCTTGTACCTTCTTATTGACGATGAAATACAGAAATTGCATCCGAATTTAATACAAAAGGCACAATGGCGACTTAAGTACAAGGGGACTGACACTCTCACTTTCTATGATTTGAACCTATCCTGTGAGTCCAGTTTTAGATTCCGATGCTTCATTTTAGGTTTACTGTATCCCTTGGACCTTCTTATTGACGATGAAACACATAAATTGCATCCGAATTTAATACAAATGGCACAATGCCGACTTAAGTGCAAGAGCACTGACACTCTCACTTTCCATGATTCGAACTTCTCCTGTGAGGTCAGATTTAGATTCCGATGCTTCACTTCATGTTTACTGTATACCTTGAACCTTCTTATTGACGATGAAAAACAGAAATTGCATCGGAATGAAATTCAAAAGGCACAATTCCGACTTAAGTACAAGAGGACTGACACTCTCACTTTCTATGATTTGAACCACTCATGGGAGTCCAGTTTTAGATTCCGATGCTTCACTTCAGGTTTACTGTATCCCTTGGACCTTCTTATTGACGATGAACCACAGAAATTGCATCCGAAATTAATACAAAAGTCACATTGGTGACTTAAGTACAAGAGGACTGACACTCTCACTTTCTATGATTTGAACCTCTCCTGTGAGTCCAGTTTTAGATTCCGATGCTTCACCTCAGGTTTACTGTATCTCTTGGACCTTCTTACTGACGATGAAACACAGAAATTGCATCCGAATTTAATACAAATGTCACAATGACGACTTAAGAACAAGAGGACTGACACTCTCACTTTCTATGATTCGAACCTCTCCTGTGAGGTCAGATTTAGATTCCGATGCTTCACTTCAGGTTTACTGTATCTCTTGGACCTTCTTGTTGACGATAAAACACAGAAATCGATCCGAAATTAATACAAATAGCACAATGCAGTCTTAAGTAAAAGAGGACTGACGCTCTAACAATCTGTGATTTGAACCTCTGCTGCGAGTCCAGTTTTAGATTCCGATGCTTCACTTCAGGTTTACTGTATCCCTTGGACTTTATTATTGACGATGAAACACAGAAATTGCATCCGAATTTAATACAAAAGGCACAATGCCGACTTAAGTACAAGAGGACTTACATTCTATCTTTCTATGATATGAACCTCTTCTGTGAGTCCAGTTTTAGATTCCGATGCTTCACTTCAGGTTTACTGTACCCCTTGGACTTTCTTATTGACGATGAAACACAGAAATTGCATCCGAATTTACTACAAATGGCACAATACCGACTTGAGTACAAGAGGAGTGACACTCTAACTTTCTATGATTTGAACCTCTCCTGTGAGTCCAGTTTTAGATTCCGATGCTTCGCTTCAGGTTTACTGTATACCTTCGGCCTTCTTATTGACGATGAAACACAGAAATTGCATCCGTATTTAATACAAAACTCACAATACCGACATAAGTACAAGAGGAGTGACACTCTAACTTTCTATGATTTGAATCACTCCTGTGAGTCCAGTTTTAGATTCCGATGCATCACTTCAGGTTTACTGTATCCCTTGGACGTTCTTATAGACGATGAAGCACAGAAATTGCATCGGAATTAAATTCAAAAAGCACAATGCCGACCTAAGTAGAAGAGGACTAACACTCTCACTTTCTATGATTTGAACCTCTCCTGTAAGTCCACTTTTAGATTCCGATGCTTCACTTCAGGTTTACTGTATACCTTGCACCTTCTTATTGACGATGAAACACAGAAATTGCATCGGAATTAAATTCAAAAGGCTCAATGCCGACTTAAGTACTAGAGGACTGACACTCTCACTTTCTATGATTTGAACCTCTCCTGTGAGTCCAGTTTTAGATTCCGATGCTTCACTTCAGGTTTACTGTATCCCTTGGACCTTCTAATTGACGATGAAACACAGAGTTTGAATCCGAATTTAATACAAAAGGTACAATGCCGCCTTAAGTGCAAGAGGACTAACACTCTAAGTTTCTATGATTTGAACCTCTCCTGTGAGTCCAGTTTTAGATTCCTTTGCTTCAGTTCAGGTTACTGTATACCTTGGACCTTCTTATTGACGATGAAACACAGATATTACATCCGAATTTTATACAAAAATCACAATGGCGACTTAAGTACAAGAGGACTGTCACTCTCACTTTCTATGATTTGAACATCTCCTGTGAGTCCAGTATTAGATTCCGATGCTTCACTTCAGGTTTACTGTATCCCTTGGACCTTCTTATTGACGATGAAACACAGAAGTTGCTTCGTAATTAAATTCAAAAGGCACAAGGCCGACTTAAGTACAAGAGGACTGACACTCTAACTTTCTATGATTTGAACCTCTCCAGTGAGTCCAGTTTTAAAATCCGATGCTTGACTTCAGGTTTACTGTTTCCCTTGGACATTCATATTGACGATGAAACACAGAGTTTGCATCCGAATTTAATACAAAGGCACAATGCTTACTTAAGTACAAGAGGACTGACACTCTAACTGTCTATGATTTGAACCTCTCCAGTGAGTCCAGTTTTAGATTCCGATGCTTCACTTCAGGTTTACTGTATCCCTTGGACCTTCTTATTGACGATGAAACACAGAAATTGCATCTGAATTTAATACAAAAGGCACAATGGCGACTTAAGTACAAGGGGACTGACACTCTCACTTTCTATGATTTGAACCTAACCTGTGAGTCCAGTTTTAGATTCCGATGCTTCACTTCAGGTTTATTGTATCCCTTGGACCTTCTTATTGACGATGAAATACAGAAATTGCATCCGAATTTAATACAAATGGCACAATGCCGACTTAAGTAAGAGAGCACTGACACTCTCACTTTCCATGAATCGAACTTCTCCTGTGAGGTCAGATTTAGATTCCGATGCTTCACTTCAGGTTTACTGTATACCATGAACCTTCTTATTGACGATGAAAAACAGAAATTGCATCGGATTTAAATTCAAAAGGCACAATTCCGACTTAATTACCAGAGGACTGACACTCTCACTTTCTATGATTTGAACCTCTCCTGTGAGTACAGTTTTAGATTCCGATGCTTCACTTCAAGTTAACTGTATCCCTTGGACCTTCTTATTGACGATGAAACATAGAAATTGCATCGGAATTAAATTTAAACCGCACAATGCCGACTTAAGTAAAAGAGGACTGACACTCTCACTTTCTATGATTTGAAACTCTGCTGTGAGTCCAGTATTAGATTCCGATGCTTCACTTCAGGTTTACTGTATCCCTTGGACCTACTTATTGACGATGAAACACAGAAATTGCATCGGAATTAAAATCAAAAGGCACAATGCCGACTTAAGTACAAGAGGACTGACACTCTAACTTTCTATGATTTGAACCACTCATGTGAGTCCAGTTATAGATTCCGATGCTTCACTTCAGGTTTACTGTATCCCTTGGACCTTTGTATTGACGATGAAACACAGAGTTTGCACCCGAACTTAATACAAAAGACACAATGCCGACTTAAGTACTAGAGGACTGACACTCTAACTTTCTATGATTTGAACCTCTCCCGTGAGTCCAGTTTTAGATTCCGATGCTTCTCTTCAGGTTTACTGTATCCCTTGGACCCTGTTATTGACGATGAAACACAGAAATTGCATCCGAAATTAATACAAAAGTCACAATGGTGACTTAAGTACAAGAGGACGGACAATCTCACTTTCTATGATTTGAACATCTCCTGTGAGTCCAGTTTTAGATTCCGATGCTTCACTTCAGGTTTACTGTATCCCTTGGACCTCCTTATGGACGATGAAACACAGATATTGCATCGTAATAAAATTTAAAACGCACAATGCCGACTTAAGTAAGAGAGGACTGACGCTCTCACTTTCTATGATTTGAACCTCTCCTGTGAGTCCAGTTTTAGATTCCGATGCTTCACTTCAGGTTTACTGTATCCCTTGGACCTTCTTATTAGCAATGAACCACAGAAATAACACCGGAATTAAATTCAAAAGGCATAATGCCGTCTTAAGTACAAGAGGACTGACACTCTAACTTTCTATGATTTGTACCTCTCCTGTGAGTCCAGTGTTAGATTCCGATGCTTCACTTCAGGTTTACTGTATCCCTTGGCCTTTCTTATTGACGATGAAACACAGAGTTTGCATCCGAATTGAATACAAAAGGCACAATGCCGACTTAAGATCAAGAGTACTGACACTCTAATTTTCTATGATTTGAACCTCTCCTGTGAGTCCAGTTTTAGATTCCGATGCTTTACTTCAGGTTTACTGTATCCCTTGGACCTTCTTATTGACGATTAAACACAGAAACTGCATCCGAATTTAATACAAAATGCACAATGGCGACTTAAGTACAAGAGGACTGACACTCTCACTTTCTATGATTTGTACCTCTCCTGTGAGTCCAGTGTTAGATTCCGATGCTTCACTTCAGGTTTACTGTATCCCTTGGACCTTCTTATTGACGACGAAACACAGAGTTTGCATCCGAATTGAATACAAAAGGCACAATGCCGACTTAAGATCAAGAGGACTAACACTCTAAGTTTCTATGATTTGAACCTCTCCTGTGAGTCCAGTTTTAGATTCCTTTGCTTCAGTTCAGGTTACTGTATACCTTGGACCTTCTTATTGACGATGAAACACAGATATTACATCCGAATTTTATACAAAAATCACAATGGCGACTTAAGTACAAGAGGACTGTCACTCTCACTTTCTATGATTTGAACATCTCCTGTGAGTCCAGTATTAGATTCCGATGCTTCACTTCAGGTTTACTGTATCCCTTGGACCTTCTTATTGACGATGAAACACAGAAGTTGCTTCGTAATTAAATTCAAAAGGCACAAGGCCGACTTAAGTACAAGAGGACTGACACTCTAACTTTCTATGATTTGAACCTCTCCAGTGAGTCCAGTTTTAAAATCCGATGCTTGACTTCAGGTTTACTGTTTCCCTTGGACATTCATATTGACGATGAAACACAGAGTTTGCATCCGAATTTAATACAAAGGCACAATGCTTACTTAAGTACAAGAGGACTGACACTCTAACTGTCTATGATTTGAACCTCTCCAGTGAGTCCAGTTTTAGATTCCGATGCTTCACTTCAGGTTTACTGTATCCCTTGGACCTTCTTATTGACGATGAAACACAGAAATTGCATCTGAATTTAATACAAAAGGCACAATGGCGACTTAAGTACAAGGGGACTGACACTCTCACTTTCTATGATTTGAACCTAACCTGTGAGTCCAGTTTTAGATTCCGATGCTTCACTTCAGGTTTATTGTATCCCTTGGACCTTCTTATTGACGATGAAACACAGAAATTGCATCCGAATTTAATACAAATGGCACAATGCCGACTTAAGTAAGAGAGCACTGACACTCTCACTTTCCATGAATCGAACTTCTCCTGTGAGGTCAGATTTAGATTCCGATGCTTCACTTCAGGTTTACTGTATACCATGAACCTTCTTATTGACGATGAAAAACAGAAATTGCATCGGATTTAAATTCAAAAGGCACAATTCCGACTTAATTACAAGAGGACTGACACTCTCACTTTCTATGATTTGAACCTCTCCTGTGAGTCCAGTTTTAGATTCCGATGCTTCACTTCAGGTTTACTGTATCCCTTGGACCTTCTAATTGACGATGATACACAGAGTTTGCATCCGAATTTAATACAAAAGGTACAACGCCGACTTAAGTACAAGTGGACTGACACTCTAACCTTCTATGATTTGAACCTCTCCTGTGAGTCCAGTTTTAGATTCCGATGCTTCACTTCAAGTTTACTGTATCCCTTGGACCTTCTTATTGACGATGAAACATAGAAATTGCATCGGAATTAAATTTAAACCGCACAATGCCGACTTAAGTAAAAGAGGACTGACACTCTCACTTTCTATGATTTGAAACTCTGCTGTGAGTCCAGTATTAGATTCCGATGCTTCACTTCAGGTTTACTGTATCCCTTGGACCTACTTATTGACGATGAAACACAGAAATTGCATCGGAATTAAAATCAAAAGGCACAATGCCGACTTAAGTACAAGAGGACTGACACTCTAACTTTCTATGATTTGAACCACTCATGTGAGTCCAGTTATAGATTCCGATGCTTCACTTCAGGTTTACTGTATCCCTTGGACCTTTGTATTGACGATGAAACACAGAGTTTGCACCCGAACTTAATACAAAAGGCACAATGCCGACTTAAGTACTAGAGGACTGACACTCTAACTTTCTATGATTTGAACCTCTCCCGTGAGTCCAGTTTTAGATTCCGATGCTTCTCTTCAGGTTTACTGTATCCCTTGGACCCTGTTATTGACGATGAAACACAGAAATTGCATCCGAAATTAATACAAAAGTCACAATGGTGACTTAAGTACAAGAGGACGGACAATCTCACTTTCTATGATTTGAACATCTCCTGTGAGTCCAGTTTTAGATTCCGATGCTTCACTTCAGGTTTACTGTATCCCTTGGACCTCCTTATGGACGATGAAACACAGATATTGCATCGTAATAAAATTTAAAACGCACAATGCCGACTTAAGTAAGGGAGGACTGACGCTCTCACTTTCTATGATTTGAACCTCTCCTGTGAGTCCAGTTTTAGATTCCGATGCTTCACTTCAGGTTTACTGTATCCCTTGGACCTTCTTATTAGCAATGAACCACAGAAATAACACCGGAATTAAATTCAAAAGGCATAATGCCGTCTTAAGTACAAGAGGACTGACACTCTAACTTTCTATGGTTTGTACCTCTCCTGTGAGTCCAGTGTTAGATTCCGATGCTTCACTTCAGGTTTACTGTATCCCTTGGACCTTCTTATTGACGATGAAACACAGAGTTTGCATCCGAATTGAATACAAAAGGCACAATGCCGACTTAAGATCAAGAGGACTGACACTCTAATTTTCTATGATTTGAACCTCTCCTGTGAGTCCAGTTTTAGATTCCGATGCTTTACTTCAGGTTTACTGTATCCCTTGGACCTTCTTATTGACGATTAAACACAGAAACTGCATCCGAATTTAATACAAAATGCACAATGGCGACTTAAGTACAAGAGGACTGACACTCTCACTTTCTATGATTTGAATCTCTCCTGTGAGTCCAGTTTTAGATTCCGATGCTTCACCTCAGGTTTTCTGTATCTCTTGGACCTTCTTATTGACGATGAAACACAGAAATTGCATCCGAATTTAATACAAATGGCACTATGCCGACTTAAGTACAAGAGGACTGACACTCTCACTTTCTATGATTCGAACCTCTCCTGTGAGTCCAGTTTTAGATTCCGATGCTTCACTTCAGGTTTACTGTATCCCTTGGACGTTCTTATTGACGATGAAACACATAAATTGCATCGGAATTAAATTCAAAGGCACAATGCCGACCTAAGTAGAAGACGACTAACACTCTCTCTTTCTATGATTTGAACCTCTCCTGTGAGTCCAGTTTTACATTCCGATGCTTCACTTCAGGTTTACTGTATCCCTTGGACCTTCTTATTGACGATGAAACACAGAAATTGCATCCGAATTTAATACAAAAGGTACAATGCCGACTTAAGTACAAGAGGACTGACACTCTAACTTCTATGATTTGCACCTCTCCTGTGAGTCCAGTTTTAGATTCCGATGCTTCACTTCAGGTTTACTGTATCCCTTGGACCTTCTTATTGATGATGAAACACAGAAATTGCATCCGAATTTAATACAAAAATCACAGTGGCGACTTTAGTACAAGAGGACCGACTATCTCACTTTCTATGATTTCAACATCTCCTGTGAGTCCAGTTTTAGATTCCGATGCTTCACTTCAGGTTTACTGTATACCTTGCAGCTTCTTATTGACGATGAAACACAGAAATTGAATCGGAATTAAATTCAAAAGGCACAATGCCAACTTAAGTACAAGGGGACTGACACTCTCACTTTCTATGATTTGAACCTCTCCTGTGAGTCCAGTTTTAGATTCCGATGCTTCACTTCAGGTTTACTGTATCCTTTGGACCTTCTTATTGACGATGAAACACAGAAATTTGCATCCGAATTTAATACAAAAGGTACAATGCCGACTTAAGTACAAGAGGTCTGACGCTCTAACATTCTGTGATTTGAACCTCTCCTGCGAGTCCAGTTTAGATTCCGATGCTTCACTTAAGGTTTACTGTGTCCCTTGAACCTTCTAATTGACGATGAAACACAGAAATTGCATCCGAATTTAATACAAAAGGCACATTACCGACTTAAGTACAAGCGGAGTGACACTCTAACTTTCTATGATTTGAATCTCTCCTGTGAGTCCAGTTTTAGATTCCGATGCTTCACTTCAGGTTTACTGTATCCCTTGGACGTTCTTATTAACAATAAACCACAGAAATAGCACCGGAATTAAATTCAAAAGGCACAATGCCGACTTAAGTACAAGAGGACTCACACTCTAACTTTCTATGATTTGTACCTCTCCTGTGAGTCGAGTTTTAGATTCCGATGCTTCACTTCAGGTTTACTGTATCCCTTGGACCTTCTTATTGACGATGAAACACAGAGTTTGCATCCGAATTGAATAGAAAAGGCACAATGCCGACTTAAGATCAAGAGGACTGACGCTCTAATTTTCTATGATTTGAACCTCTCCTGTGAGTCCAGTTTTAGATTCCGATGCTTTACTTCAGGTTTAGTGTATCCCTTGGACCTTCTTATTGACGATTAAACACAGAAATTGAATCGGAATTAAATTCAAAAAGCACAATGCCGACTTAAGTACAAGAGGACTGACACTCTCACTTTCTATGATTTGTACCTCTCCTGTGAGTCCAGTTTTACATTCCGATGCTTCACGTCAGGTTTACTGTATCCCTTGGACCTTCTTATTGACGATGAAACACAGAAATTGCATCCGAATTTAATACAAAAGGTACAATGCCGACTTAAGTACAAGAGGACTGACACTCTAACTTCTATGATTTGCACCTCTCCTGTGAGTCCAGTTTTAGATTCCGATGCTTCACTTCAGGTTTACTGTATCCCTTGGACCTTCTTATTGACGATGAAACACAGAAATTGCATCCGAATTTAATACAAAAATCACAATGGCGACTTTAGTACAAGAGGACCGACAATCTCTCTTTCTATGATTTGAACATCTCCTGTGAGTCCAGTTTTAGATTCCGATGCTTCACTTCAGGTTTACTGTATACCTTGCAGCTTCTTATTGACGATGAAACACAGAAATTGAATCGGAATTAAATTCAAAAGGCACAATGCCGACTTAAGTACAAGAGGACTGACGCTCTCACTTTCTATGATTTGAACCTCTCCTGTGAGTCCAGTTTTACATTCCGATGCTTCACTTCAGGTTTACTGTATCCCTCGGACCTTCTTATTGACGATGAAACACAGAAATTGCATCCGAATTTAATACAAAAGGTACAATGCTGACTTAAGTACAAGAGGACTGACACTCTAACTCTCTACCATTTGTACCTCTCCTGTGAGTCCAGTTTTAGATTCCGATGCTTCACTTCAGGTTTACTGTATCCCTTGGACCTTCTTGTTGACGATGAAACACAGAGTTTGCATCCGAATTTAATACAAAAGGCACAATGCCGACTTAAGAACAAGAGGACTGACACTCTAATTTTCTATGATTTGAACCTCTCCTGTGAGTCCAGTTTTAGATTCCGATGCTTTACTTCAGGTTCACTGTATCCCTTGGACCTTCTTATTGACGATTAAACACAGAAACTTCATCCGAATGTAATACAAAAGGCACAATGGCGACTTAAGTACAAGAGGACTGACACTCTCACTTTCTATGATTCGAACCTCTCCTGTGAGTCCAGTTTTTGATTCCGATGCTTCACCTCAGGTTTACTGTATCCCTTGGACCTTCTTATTGACGATGAAACACAGAAATTGCATCCGAATTTAATACAAATGGCACAATGCCGACTTAAGTACAAGAGGACTGACACTCTCACTTTCTATGATTCGAACCTCACCTGTGAGTCCAGTTTTAGATTCCGATGCTTCACTTCAGGTTTACTGTATCCCTTGGACGTTCTTATTGACGATGAAACACAGAAATTGCATCTCAAGTAAATTCAAAGGCACAGTGCCGACCTAAGTAGAAGAGGACTCACACTCTCACTTTCTATGATTTGAACCTCTCCTGTGAGTCCAGTTTTAGATTCCGATGCTTCACTTGATTTTTACTGTATACCTTGCAGCTTCTTATTGACGATGAAACACAGAAATTGAATCGGAATTAAATTCAAAAGGCACAATGCCGACTTAAGTACAAGAGGACTGACACTCTCACTTTCTCTGATTTGAACCTCTCCTGTGAGTCCAGTTTTAGATTCCGATGCTTCACTTGTTTCTTACTGTATACCTTGCAGCTTCTTATTGACGATGAAACACAGAAATTGAATCGGAATTAAATTCAAAAGGCACAATGCCGACTTAAGTACAAGAGGACTGACACTCTCACTTTCTATGATTTGAACCTCTCCTGTGAGTCCAGTTTTACATTCCGATGCTTCACTTCAGGTTTACTGTATCCCTTGGTCCTTCTAATTGACGATGAAACACAGAGTTTGCATCCGAATTTAATACAAAAGGTACAATGCCGACTTAAGTACAAGAGGACAGACACTCTAACTTTCTATGATTTGCACCTATCCTGTGAGTCAAGTTTTAGATTCCGATGCTTCACTTCAGGTTTACTGTATCCCTTAAACCATCTTATTGACGATGAAACACAGAAATTGCATCCGAAATTAATACAAAAGTCACAATGGTGACTTAAGTACAAGAGGACTGATACTCTCACCTTCTATGATTTGAACCTCTCCTGTGAGTCCAGTTTTAGATTCCGATGCTACACCTCAGGTTTACTGTATCCCTTGGACCTTCTTATTGACGATGAAACACAGAAATTGCATCCGAATTTAATAAAAATGGCACAATGCCGACTTAAGTACAAGAGGACTGACACTCTCACTTTCTATGATTTGAACCTCTCCTGTGAGTCCAGTTTTAGATTCCGAAACTTCACTTCAGGTTTACTGTATACCTTGCAGCTTCTTATTGACGATGAAACACAGAAATTGAATCGGAATTAAATTCAAAAGGCACAATGCCGACTTAAGTACAAGAGGACTGACACTCTCACTTACTATGATTTGAACCTCTCCTGTGAGTCCAGTTTTACATTCCGATGCTTCACGTCAGGTTTACTGTATCAATTGGACCTTCTTATTGACGATGAAACACAGAAATTGCATCCGAATTTAATACAAATGTTACAATGCCGACTTAAGTACAAGAGGACTCACACTCTAACTTCTATGATTTGCACCTCTCCTGTGAGTCCAGTTTTAGATTCCGATGCTTCACTTCAGGTTTACTGTATCCCTTGGACCTTCTTATTGACGATGAAACACAGAAATTGCATCCGAATTTAACACAAAAATCACAATGGCGTCTTCAGTACAAGAGGACCGACAATCTCACTTTCTATGATTTGAACATCTCCTGTGAGTCCAGTTATAGATTCCGATGCTTCACTTCAGGTTTACTGTATACCTTGCAGCTTCTTATTGACAATGAACCACAGAAATAGCACCGGAATTAAATTCAAAAGGCACAATGCCGACTTAAGTACAAGAGGACTGACACTCTAACTTTCTACCATTTGTACCTCTCCTGTGAGTCCAGTTTTAGATTCCGATGCTTGACTTCAGGTTTACTGTATCCCTTGGACCTTCTTGTTGACGATGAAACACAGAGTTTGCATCCGAATTTAATACAAAAGGCACAATGCCGACTTAAGAACAAGAGGACTGACACTCAAATTTTCTATGATTTGAACCTCTCCTGTGAGTCCAGTTTTAGATTCCGATGCTTTACTTCAGGTTCACTGTATCCCTTGGACCTTCTTATTGACGATTAAACACAGAAACTGCATCCGAATGTAATACAAAAGGCACAATGGCGACTTAAGTTCAAGAGGACTGACACTCTCACTTTCTATGATTCGAACCTCTCCTGTGAGTCCAGTTTTTGATTCCGATGCTTCACCTCAGGTTTATTGTATCCCTTGGACCTTCTTATTGACGATGAAACACAGACATTGCATCCGAATTTAATACAAATGGCACAATGCCGACTTAAGTACAAGAGGACTGACACTCTCACGTTCTATGATTCGAACCTCACCTGTGAGTCCAGTTTTAGATTCCGATGCTTCACTTCAGGTTTACTGTATCCCTTGGACGTTCTTATTGACGATGAAACACAGAAATTGCATCTCAATTAAATTTAAAGGCACAGTGCCAACCTAAGTAGAAGAGGACTCACACTCTCACTTTCTATGATTTGAACCTCTCCTGTGAGTCCAGTTTTAGATTCCGATGCTTCACTTGATTTTTACTGTATACCTTGCAGCTTCTTATTGACGATGAAACACAGAAATTGAATCGGAATTAAATTCAAAAGGCACAATGCCGACTTAAGTACAAGAGGACTGACACTCTCACTTTCTATGATTTGAACCTCTCCTGTGAGTCCAGTTTTACATTCCGATGCTTCACTTCAGGTTTACTGTATCCCTTGGACCTTCTTATTGACGTTGAAACACAGAAATTGCATCCGAATTTAATACAAAAGGTACAATGCCGACTTAAGTACAAGAGGACTGACACTCTAACTTTCTATGATTTGCACCTCTCCTGTGAGTCCAGTTTTAGATTCCGATGCTTCACTTCTGGTTTACTGTATCCCTTGGACCTTCTTATTGACGATGAAACACAGAAATTGCATCCGAATTTAATACAAAAATCACAATAGCGACTTTAGTACAAGAGGACCGACAATCTCACTTTCTATGATTTGAACATCTCCTGTGAGTCCAGTTTTAGATTCCGATGCTTCACTTCAGGTTTACTGTATACCTTGCAGCTTCTTATTGACGATGAAACACAGAAATTGAATCGGAATTAAATTCAAAAGGCACAATGCCGACTTAAGTACAAGAGGACTGACACTCTCACTTTCTATGATTTGAACCTCTCCTGTGAGTCCAGTTTTACATTCCGATGCTTCACTTCAAGTTTACTGTATCCCTTGGACCTTCTAATTGACGATGAAACACAGAGTTTGCATCCGAATTTAATACAAAAGGTACAATACCGACTTAAGTACAAGAGGACAGACACTCTAACTTTCTATGATTTGCACCTATCCTGTGAGTCCAGTTTTAGATTCCGATGCTTCACTTCAGGTTTACTGTATCCCTTGGACCTTCTTATTGACAATGAACCACAGAAATGGCACCGGAATTAAATTCAAAAGGCACAGTGCCGACTTAAGTACAAGATGACTGACACTCTTACTTTCTACGATTTGTACCTCTCCTGTGAGTCCAGTTTTAGATTCCGATGCTTCCCTTCAGGTTTACTGTAACCGTTGGACCTTCTTATTGACGATGAAACACAGAAATTGCATCCGAAATTAATACAAAAGTCACAATGGTGACTTAAGTACAAGAGGACTGATACTCTCACCTTCTATGATTTGAACCTCTCCTGTGAGTCCAGTTTTAGATTCCGATGCTACACCTCAGGTTTACTGTATCCCTTGGACCTTCTTATTGACGATGAAACACAGAAATTGCATCCGAATTTAATAAAAATGGCACAATGCCGACTTAAGTACAAGAGGACTGACACTCTCACTTTCTATGATTTGAACCTCTCCTGTGAGTCCAGTTTTAGATTCCGAAACTTCACTTCAGGTTTACTGTATACCTTGCAGCTACTTATTGACGATGAAACACAGAAATTGAATCGGAATTAAATTCAAAAGGCACAATGCCGACTTAAGTACAAGAGGACTGACACTCTCACTTACTATGATTTGAACCTCTCCTGTGAGTCCAGTTTTACATTCCGATGCTTCACGTCAGGTTTACTGTATCAATTGGACCTTCTTATTGACGATGAAACACAGAAATTGCATCCGAATTTAATACAAATGTTACAATGCCGACTTAAGTACAAGAGGACTCACACTCTAACTTCTATGATTTGCACCTCTCCTGTGAGTCCAGTTTTAGATTCCGATGCTTCACTTCAGGTTTACTGTATCCCTTGGACCTTCTTATTGACGATGAAACACAGAAATTGCATCCGAATTTAATACAAAAATCACAGTGGCGTCTTCAGTACAAGAGGACCGACAATCTCACTTTCTATGATTTGAACATCTCCTGTGAGTCCAGTTTTAGATTCCGATGCTTCACTTCAGGTTTACTGTATACCTTGCAGCTTCTTATTGACAATGAACCACAGAAATAGCACCGGAATTAAATTCAAAAGGCACAATGCCGACTTAAGTACAAGAGGACTGACACTCTAACTTTCTACCATTTGTACCTCTCCTGTGAGTCCAGTTTTAGATTCCGATGCTTGACTTCAGGTTTACTGTATCCCTTGGACCTTCTTATTGACGATGAAACACAGAGTTTGCATCCGAATTTAATACAAAAGGCACAATGCCGACTTAAGAACAAGAGGACTGACACTCAAATTTTCTATGATTTGAACCTCTCCTGTGAGTTCAGTTTTAGATTCCGATGCTTTACTTCAGGTTCACTGTATCCCTTGGACCTTCTTATTGACGATTAAACACAGAAACTGCATCCGACTGTAATACAAAAGGCACAATGGCGACTTAAGTACAAGAGGACTGACACTCTCACTTTCTATGATTCGAACCTCTCCTGTGAGTCCAGTTTTTGATTCCGATGCTTCACCTCAGGTTTATTGTATCCCTTGGACCTTCTTATTGACGATGAAACACAGACATTGCATCCGAATTTAATACAAATGGCACAATGCCGACTTAAGTACATGAGGACTGACACTCTCACGTTCTATGATTCGAACCTCACCTGTGAGTCCAGTTTTAGATTCCGATGCTTCACTTCAGGTTTACTGTATCCCTTGGACGTTCTTATTGACGATGAAACACAGAAATTGCATCTCAATTAAATTTAAAGGCACAGTGCCGACCTAAGTAGAAGAGGACTCACACTCTCACTTTCTATGATTTGAACCTCTCCTGTGAGTCCAGTTTTAGATTCCGATGCTTCACTTGATTTTTACTGTATACCTTGCAGCTTCTTATTGACGATGAAACACAGAAATTGAATCGGAATTAAATTCAAAAGGCACAATGCCGACTTAAGTACAAGAGGACTGACACTCTCACTTTCTATGATTTGAACCTCTCCTGTGAGTCCAGTTTTACATTCCGATGCTTCACTTCAGGTTTACTGTATCCCTTGGACCTTCTTATTGACGTTGAAACACAGAAATTGCATCCGAATTTAATACAAAAGGTACAATGCCGACTTAAGTACAAGAGGACTGACACTCTAACTTTCTATGATTTGCACCTCTCCTGTGAGTCCAGTTTTACATTCCGATGCTTCACTTCAGGTTTACTGTATCCCTTGGACCTTCTTATTGACGTTGAAACACAGAAATTGCATCCGAATTTAATACAAAAGGTACAATGCCGACTTAAGTACAAGAGGACTGACACTCTAACTTTCTATGATTTGCACCTCTCCTGTGAGTCCAGTTTTAGATTCCGATGCTTCACTTCTGGTTTACTGTATCCCTTGGACCTTCTTATTGACGATGAAACACAGAAATTGCATCCGAATTTAATACAAAAATCACAATAGCGACTTTAGTACAAGAGGACCGACAATCTCACTTTCTATGATTTGAACATCTCCTGTGAGTCCAGTTTTAGATTCCGATGCTTCACTTCAGGTTTACTGTATACCTTGCAGCTTCTTATTGACGATGAGACACAGAAATTGAATCGGAATTAAATTCAAAAGGCACAATGCCGACTTAAGTACAAGAGGACTGACACTCTCACTTTCTATGATTTGAACCTCTCCTGTGAGTCCAGTTTTACATTCCGATGCTTCACTTCAAGTTTACTGTATCCCTTGGACCTTCTAATTGACGATGAAACACAGAGTTTGCATCCGAATTTAATACAAAAGGTACAATACCGACTTAAGTACAAGAGGACAGACACTCTAACTTTCTATGATTTGCACCTATCCTGTGAGTCCAGTTTTAGATTCCGATGCTTCACTTCAGGTTTACTGTATCCCTTGGACCTTCTTATTGACAATGAACCACAGAAATGGCACCGGAATTAAATTCAAAAGGCACAGTGCCGACTTAAGTACAAGATGACTGACACTCTTACTTTCTACGATTTGTACCTCTCCTGTGAGTCCAGTTTTAGATTCCGATGCTTCCCTTCAGGTTTACTGTAACCGTTGGACCTTCTTATTGACGATGAAACACAGAAATTGCATCCGAAATTAATACAAAAGTCACAATGGTGACTTAAGTACAAGAGGACTGATACTCTCACCTTCTATGATTTGAACCTCTCCTGTGAGTCCAGTTTTAGATTCCGATGCTACACCTCAGGTTTACTGTATCCCTTGGACCTTCTTATTGACGATGAAACACAGAAATTGCATCCGAATTTAATAAAAATGGCACAATGCCGACTTAAGTACAAGAGGACTGACACTCTCACTTTCTATGATTTGAACCTCTCCTGTGAGTCCAGTTTTAGATTCCGAAACTTCACTTCAGGTTTACTGTATACCTTGCAGCTTCTTATTGACGATGAAACACAGAAATTGAATCGGAATTAAATTCAAAAGGCACAATGCCGACTTAAGTACAAGAGGACTGACACTCTCACTTACTATGATTTGAACCTCTCCTGTGAGTCCAGTTTTACATTCCGATGCTTCACGTCAGGTTTACTGTATCAATTGGACCTTCTTATTGACGATGAAACACAGAAATTGCATCCGAATTTAATACAAATGTTACAATGCCGACTTAAGTACAAGAGGACTCACACTCTAACTTCTATGATTTGCACCTCTCCTGTGAGTCCAGTTTTAGATTCCGATGCTTCACTTCAGGTTTACTGTATCCCTTGGACCTTCTTATTGACGATGAAACACAGAAATTGCATCCGAATTTAATACAAAAATCACAATGGCGTCTTCAGTACAAGAGGACCGACAATCTCACTTTCTATGATTTGAACATCTCCTGTGAGTCCAGTTTTAGATTCCGATGCTTCACTTCAGGTTTACTGTATACCTTGCAGCTTCTTATTGACAATGAACCACAGAAATAGCACCGGAATTAAATTCAAAAGGCACAATGCCGACTTAAGTACAAGAGGACTGACACTCTAACTTTCTACCATTTGTACCTCTCCTGTGAGTCCAGTTTTAGATTCCGATGCTTGACTTCAGGTTTACTGTATCCCTTGGACCTTCTTGTTGACGATGAAACACAGAGTTTGCATCCGAATTTAATACAAAAGGCACAATGCCGACTTAAGAACAAGAGGACTGACACTCAAATTTTCTATGATTTGAACCTCTCCTGTGAGTTCAGTTTTAGATTCCGATGCTTTACTTCAGGTTCACTGTATCCCTTGGACCTTCTTATTGACGATTAAACACAGAAACTGCATCCGACTGTAATACAAAAGGCACAATGGCGACTTAAGTACAAGAGGACTGACACTCTCACTTTCTATGATTCGAACCTCTCCTGTGAGTCCAGTTTTTGATTCCGATGCTTCACCTCAGGTTTATTGTATCCCTTGGACCTTCTTATTGACGATGAAACACAGACATTGCATCCGAATTTAATACAAATGGCACAATGCCGACTTAAGTACATGAGGACTGACACTCTCACGTTCTATGATTCGAACCTCACCTGTGAGTCCAGTTTTAGATTCCGATGCTTCACTTCAGGTTTACTGTATCCCTTGGACGTTCTTATTGACGATGAAACACAGAAATTGCATCTCAATTAAATTTAAAGGCACAGTGCCGACCTAAGTAGAAGAGGACTCACACTCTCACTTTCTATGATTTGAACCTCTCCTGTGAGTCCAGTTTTAGATTCCGATGCTTCACTTGATTTTTACTGTATACCTTGCAGCTTCTTATTGACGATGAAACACAGAAATTGAATCGGAATTAAATTCAAAAGGCACAATGCCGACTTAAGTACAAGAGGACTGACACTCTCACTTTCTATGATTTGAACCTCTCCTGTGAGTCCAGTTTTACATTCCGATGCTTCACTTCAGGTTTACTGTATCCCTTGGACCTTCTTATTGACGTTGAAACACAGAAATTGCATCCGAATTTAATACAAAAGGTACAATGCCGACTTAAGTACAAGAGGACTGACACTCTAACTTTCTATGATTTGCACCTCTCCTGTGAGTCCAGTTTTAGATTCCGATGCTTCACTTCTGGTTTACTGTATCCCTTGGACCTTCTTATTGACGATGAAACACAGAAATTGCATCCGAATTTAATAAAAAATCACAATAGCGACTTTAGTACAAGAGGACCGACAATCTCACTTTCTATGATTTGAACATCTCCTGTGAGTCCAGTTTTAGATTCCGATGCTTCACTTCAGGTTTACTGTATACCTTGCAGCTTCTTATTGACGATGAAACACAGAAATTGAATCGGAATTAAATTCAAAAGGCACAATGCCGACTTAAGTACAAGAGGACTGACACTCTCACTTTCTATGATTTGAACCTCTCCTGTGAGTCCAGTTTTACATTCCGATGCTTCACTTCAGGTTTACTGTATCCCTTGGACCTTCTAATTGACGATGAAACACAGAGTTTGCATCCGAATTTAATACAAAAGGTACAATACCGACTTAAGTACACGAGGACAGACACTCTAACTTTCTATGATTTGCACCTATCCTGTGAGTCCAGTTTTAGATTCCGATGCTTCACTTCAGGTTTACTGTATCCCTTGGACCTTCTTATTGACAATGAACCACAGAAATGGCACCGGAATTAAATTCAAAAGGCACAGTGCCGACTTAAGTACAAGATGACTGACACTCTAACTTTCTATGATTTGTACCTCTCCTGTGAGTCCAGTTTTAGATTCCGATACTTCCCTTCAGGTTTACTGTAACCGTTGGACCTTCTTATTGACGATGAAACACAGAAATTGCATCCGAAATTTATACAAATGTCACAATGGTGACTTAAGTACAAGAGGACCGACACTCTCACTTTCTATTATTTGAACCTCTCCTGTGAGTCCAGTTTTAGATTCCGATGCTTCACCTCAGGTTTAATGAATCCCTTGGACCTTCTTATTGACGATGAAACACAGAAATTGCATCCGAATTTAATACAAATAGCACAATGCCGACTTAAGTACAAGAGGACTGCCACTCTCACTTTCTATGATTCGAACCTCTCCTGTGAGTCCAGTTTTAGATTCCGATGCTTCACTTCAGGTTTACTGTATCCCTTGGACGTTCTTATTGACGGTGAAACACAGAAATTGCATCGGAATTAAATTCAAATGGCACAGTGCCGACCTAAGTAGAAGAGGACTAACACTCTCACTTTCTATGATATGAACCTCTCCTGTGAGTCCAGTTTTAGATTACGATACTTCACGTCAGGTTTACTGTATACCTTGCAGCCTCTTATTGACGATGAAACACAGAAATTGAATCGGAATTAAATTCAAAAGGCACAATGCCGACTTAAGTACAAGAGGACTGACACTCTCACTTTCTATGATTTGAACCTCTCCTGTGAGTCCAGTTTTACATTCCGATGCTTCACTTCAGGTTTACTGTATCCCTTGGACCTTCTAATTGACGATGAAACACAGAGTTTGCATCCGAATTTAATACAAAAGGTACAATGCCGACTTAAGTACAAGAGGACAGACACTCTAACTTTCTATGATTTGCACCTATCCTGTGAGTCCAGTTTTAGATTCCGATGCTTCACTTCAGGTTTACTGTATCGCTTAAACCATCTTATTAACGATGAAACACAGAAATTGCGTCCGAATTTAATACAAAAATCACAATGGCGGCTTAAGTACAAGAGGACTGACACTCTCACTTTCTATGATTTCAACATCTCCTGTGAGTCCAGTTATAGATTCCGATGCTTCACTTCAGGTTTACTTCATCCCTTGGACCTTCTTATTGACGATGAAACACAGATATTGCATCGGAATTAAATTTTAAACGCACAATGCCGACCTAAGTAAAAGAGAACTGACACTCTCACTTTCTATGATTTGAATCTCTCCTGTGAGTCCAGATTTAGATTCCGATACTTCACTTCAGGTTTACTGTATACCTTGCAGCTTCTTATTGACGATGAAACAAAGAAATTGAATCGGAATTAAAGTCAAAAGCACAATGCCGACTTAAGTACAAGAGGACTGACACTCTCACTTTCTATGATTTGAACCTCTCCTGTGAGTCCAGTTTTACATTCCGATGCTTCACTTCAGGTTTACTGTATCCCTTGGACCTTCTAATTGACGATGAAACACAGAGTTTGCATCCGAATTTAATACAAAAGGTACAATGCCGACTTAAGTACAAGAGGACAGACACTAACTTTCTATGATTTGCACCTATCCTGTGAGTCCAGTTTTAGATTCCGATGCTTCACTTCAGGTTTACTGTATCCCTTAAACCATCTTATTGACGATGAAACACAGAAATTGCGTCCGAATTTAATACAAAAATCACAAAGGCGGCTTAAGTACAAGAGGACTGACACTCTCACTTTCTATGATTTCAACTTCTCCTGTGAGTCCAGTTATAGAATCCGATGCTTCACTTCAGGTTTACTTCATCCCTAGGACCTTCTTATTGACGATGAAACACAGATATTGCATCGGAATTAAATTTTAAACGCACAATGCCGACTTAAGTAAAAGAGAACTGACACTCTCACTTTCTATGATTTGAATCTCTCCTGTGAGTCCAGATTTAGATTCCGATGCTTCACTTCAGGTTTACTGTATCCCATGGACCTTCTTATTGACAATGAAACGCAGAAATAGCATCGGAATTAAATTCAAAAGGCACAATGCCGACTTACGTACAAGAGGACTGACACTCTAACTTTTTATGATTTGAACCTCTCCTGTGAGTCCAGTTTTAGATTCCGGTGCTTCACTTCAGGTTTACTGTATCCCTTGGACCTTCCTATCGTCGACGAAACACAGAAATTGCATTCGAATTTAATACAAATGGCACAATGCCGACTTAAGTACAAGAGGACTGACACTCTCACTTTCTATGATTCGAACCTCTCCTGTGAGGTCAGATTTAGATTCCGATGCTTCACTTCAGGTTTACTGTATCCCTTGGACCTTCTTATTGACGATGAAACACAGAAATTGCATCGGAATTAAATTCAAAACGCACAATGCCGACTTAAGCAAAAGAGGACTGAAACTCTCACTTTCTTTGTTTTGAACCTCTCCTGTGAGTCCAGTTTAGATTCCGATGCTTCACTTCAGGTTTACTGTATCCCTTGGACCTTCTTATTGACGATGAAACACAGATATTGCATCAGAATTAAATTCAAAAGGCACAATGCCGGCTTAAGAAAAGAGGACTGACACTCTAACTTTCTATGATTTGAACTTCTGCAGTGAGTCCAGTTTTAGATTCCGAAGCTTCACTTCAGGTTTACTGTTTCCCTTGGACGTTCTTATTGACGATGAAACACAGAGTTTGCATCCGAATTTAATACAAGACGCACAATGCCGACTTAATTACAAGAGGACTGACACTCTAACTTTCTATGATTTGAACCTCTCCTGTGAGTCCAGTTTTAGATTGCGATGCTTCACTACAGGTTTACTGTATCCCTTGGACCTTCTTATTGACGATGAAACACAGAAATTGCATCCGAATTTAATACAAAAGGCACAATGGTGACTTAAGTACAAGGGGACTGACACTCTCACTTTCTATGATTGGAACCTATCCTGTGAGTCCAGTTTTAGATTCCGACGCTTCCCCTCAGGTTTACTGTATCCCTTGGTCCTTCTTATTGACGATGAAACACAGAAATTGCATCTGAATTTAATACAAATGGCACAATGCCGACTTAAGTACAAGGGCACTGACACTCTCACTTTCCATGATTCGAACTTCTCCTGTGAAGACAGATTTAGATTCCGATGCTTCACTTCAGGTTTACTGTATACCTTGCACCTTCTTATAAACGATGAAACACAGAAATTGGATCGGTATGAAATTCAAAAGGCACAATTCCGACTTAAGTACCAGAGGACTGACACTCTCACTTTCTATGATTTGAACGTCTCCTGTGAGTCCTGTTTTAGATTCCGATGCTTCACCTCAGGTTTACAGTATCTGTTGGACCTTCTTATTGACGATGAAACACAGAAATTGCATCCGAATTTAATACAAAAGGCACAATGCCGACTTAATTACAAGAGGACTGACACTCTAACTTTCTATGATTTGAACCTCTCCTGTGAGTCCAGTTTTAGATTCCGATGCTTCACTTCAGGTTTACTGTATTCCTTGGACCTTCTTATTGACGATGAAACACAGAAGTTGCATCCGAAATTAATACAAAATTTACAATGCCGACTTAAGTACAAGAGGACTGACACTCTCACTTTCCATGATTTGAACCTCTCCTGTGAGTCCAGTTATAGATTCCGATGCTTCACTTCAGGTTTACTGTATCCCTTGGACCTTCTTATTGACGATGAAACACAGAAATTGCGTCCGAATTTAATACAAAAATCACAACGGCGGCTTAAGTACAAGAGGACTGACACTCTCACTTTCTATGATTTGAACATCTCCTGTGAGTCCCGTTCTAGATTCCGATGCTTCACTTCATGTTTACTTTATCCCTTGGACCATCTTATTGACGATGAAACAAAGATATTGCATGGGAATTAAATTTAAAACGCACAATGCCGACTTAAGTAAAAGAGAACTGTCACTCTCACTTTCTATGATTTGAATCTCTCCTGTGAGTCCAGATTTAGATTCCGATGCTTCACTTCAGGTTTACTGTATCCCATGAACCCTCTTACTGACAATGAAACACAGATATAGCATCGGAATTAAATTCAAAAGGCACAATGCCGACTTACGTACAAGAGGACTGACACTCTAACTTTTTATGATTTGAACCTCTCCTGTGAGTCCAGTTTTAGATTCCGATGCTTCACTTCAGGTTTACTGTATCCCTTGGACCTTCTTATCGTCGACGAAACACAGAAATTGCATTCGAATTTAATACAAATGGCACAATGCCGACTTAAGTACAAGAGGACTGACACTCTCACTTTCTATGATTCGAACCTCTCCTGTGAGGTCAGATTTAGATTCCGATGCTTCACTTCAGGTTTACTGTATCCCTTGGACCTTCTTATTGACGATGAAACACAGAAATTGCATCGGAATTAAATTCAAAACGAACAATGCCGACTTAAGCAAAAGAGGACTGACACTCTCACTTTCTTTGCTTTGAACCTCTCGTGTGAGTCCAGTTAAGATTCTGATGCTTCACTTCATGTTTACTGTATCCCTTGGACCTTCTTATTGACGATGATACACAGAAATTGCATCAGGATTAAATTCAAATGGCACAATGCCGACTTAAGTACAAGAGGACTGACACTCTAACTTTCTATGATTTGAATTTCTCCAGTGAGTCCAGTTTTAGATTCCGATGCTTCACTTCAGGATTACTGTTTCCCTTGGACCTTCTTATTGACGATGAAACACAGAGTTTGCATCCGAATTTAATACATAAGGCACAATGCCGACTTAATTACAAGAGGACTGACACTCTAACTTTCAATGATTTGAACCTCTCCTGTGAGTCCAGTTTTAGATTTCGATGCTTCACTTCAGGTTTACTGTATCCCTTGGACCTTCTTATTGACGATGAAACACAGAAATTGCATCCGAATTTAATACAAAAGGCACAATGGCGACTAAAGTACAAGGGGACTGACACTCTCACTTTCTATGATTTGAACCTATCCTGTGAGCCCAGTTTTAGATTCCGATGCTTCACTTCAGGTTTACTGTATCCCTTGGACCTTCTTATTGACGATGAAACACAGAAATTGCATCGGAATTAAATTCAAAACGCACAATGCCGACTTAAGCAAAAGAGGACTGACACTCTCACTTTCTTTGTTTTGAACCTCTCCTGTGAGTCCAGTTTAGATTCCGATGCTTCACTTCAGGTTTACTGTATCAATTGGACCTTCTTATTGACGATGAAACACAGAAATTGCATCAGAATTAAATTCAAAAGGCACAATGCCGGCTTAAGAAAAGAGGACTGACACTCTAACTTTCTATGATTTGAAACTCTCCTGTGAGTCCAGTTTTAGATTCCGATGCTTCACTTCAGGTTTACTGTATCCCTTGGACCTTCTTATTGACGATGAAACACAGAAGTTTCATCCGAAATTAATACAAAATGTACAATGCCGACTTAAGTACAAGATGACTGACACTCTCACTTTCCATGATTTGAACCTCTCCTGTGAGTCCAGTTTTAGATTCCGATGCTTCACTTCAGATTTACTGTATTCCTTGGACCTTCTTATTGACGATGAAACACAGAAGTTTCATCCGAAATTAATACAAAATGTACAATGCCGACTTAAGTACAAGATGACTGACACTCTCACTTTCCATGATTTGAACCTCTCCTGTGAGTCCAGTTATAGATTCCGATGCTTCACTTCAGGTTTACTGTATCCCTTGGACCTTCTTATTGACGATGAAACACAGAAATTGCGTCCGAATTTCATACAAAAATCACAATGGCGGCTTAAGTACAAGAGGACTGACACTCTCACTTTCTATGATTTGAACCTCTCCTGTGAGTCCAGTTCTAGATTCCGATGCTTCACTTCATGTTTACTTTATCCCTTGGACCATCTTATTGACGATGAAACACAGAAATTGCATGGGAATTAAATTTAAAACGCACAATGCCGACTTAAGTAAAGAGGACTGACACTCAAACTTTTTATGATTTGAACCTCTCCTGTGAGTCCAGTTTTAGATTCCGATGCTTCACTTCAGGTTTACTGTATCCCTTGGACCTTCTTATTGACGATGAAACACAGAGTTTGCATCCGGATTTAATACAAAAGGTATAATACCGACTTATGTACAAGAGGACTGACACTCTAACTTTCTATGATTTGAACCTCTCCTGTGAGTCCAGTTTTAGATTCCGATGCTTTTCTTCAGGTTTACTGTATCCCTTGGACCTTCTTATTGACGATGAAAACAGAAATTGCATCCGAATTTAATACAAAAGGCACAATGGCGACTTAAGTACAAGAGGACTGACACTGTCACTTTCTATGATTTGAACCTCCCCTGTGAGTCCAGTTTTAGATTCCGATGCTTCACTTCAGGTTTACTGTATCCCTTGGACCTTCTTATTGACGACGACACACAGAAATTGCATCCTAATTTAATACAAATGGCACAATGCCGACTTAAGTACAAGAGGACTGACACTCTCACCTTCTATGATTCGAACCTCTCCTGTGAGGTCAGATTTAGATTCCGATGCTTCACTTCAGGTTTACTGTGTACCTTGCACCTTCTTATTGACGATGAAACACAGAAATTGCATCGGAATTAAATTCAAAAGGCACAATTCCGACTTAAGTACAAGAGGACTGACCCTCTCACTTTCTATGATTTGAACCTCTCCTGTGAGTCCAGTTTTAGATTCCGATGCTTCACCTCAGGTTTACTGTATCTGTTGGACCTTCTTATTGACGATGAAACACAGAAATTGCATCCGAATTTAATACAAAAGGCACAATGCCGACTTAATTACAAGAGGACTGACACTCTAACTTTCTATCATTTGAACCTCTCCTGTGAGTCCAGTTTTAGATTCCGATGCTTCACCTCAGGTTTACTGTATCCCTTGGACCTTCTTATTGACGATGAAACACAGAAATTGCATCCGAATTTAATACAAATGGCACAATGCCGACTTAAGTACAAGAGGACTGACACCCTCACTTTCTATGCTTCGAGCCTCTCCTGTGAGGTCAGATTTAGATTCCGATGATTCACTTCAGGTTTACTGTATTCCTTGGACTGTCTTGTTGACGATAAAACACAGAAATCGCATCCGAAATTAATACAAATTGCACAATGCCGTCTTAAGTAAAAGAGGACTGACGCTCTAACATTCTGTGATTTGAACCTCTCCTGCGAGTCCAGTTTTAGATTCCGATGCTTCACTTAAGGTTTACTGTATCCCTTGGACCTTCTTATTGACGATGAAACACAGAAATTGCATCCGAATTTAATACAAAAGGCACATTACCGACATAAGTACAAGCGGAGTGACACTCTAACATTCTATGATTTGAATCTCACCTGTGAGTCCAGTTTTAGATTCCAATGCTTCACTTCAGGTTTACTGTATCCCTTGGACTTTCGTATTGACGATGAAACACAGAAATTGCTTCGGAATTAAATTCTAAAGGCACAGTGCCGACCTTAGTAGAAGACTACTAACACACTCACTTTCTATGATTTGAACCTCTCCTGTGAGTCCAGTTTTAGATTCCGATGCTTCACTTCGGGGTTACTGTATACCTTGCACCTTCGTATTGACGATTAAACACAGAAATTGCATCGGAAATAAATTCAAAAGGCACAATGCCGACTTAAGTACAAGAGGACTGACACTCTCACTTTCTATGATTTGCACCTCTCCTGTGAGTCCAGTTTTAGATTCCGATGCTTCACTTCAGGTTTACTGTATCCCTTGGACCTTCTTATTGACGATGAAACACAGAAATTGCATCCGAATTTAATACAAAAATCACAATGGCGACTTTATTACAATAGGACCGACAATCTCACTTTCTATGATTTGAATCTCTCCTGTGAGTCCAGTTTTAGATTCCGATGCTTCACTTCAGGTTTACTGTATCCCTTGGACCTTCTTATTGACGATGAAACACAGAAGTTTCATCCGAAATTAATACAAAATGTACAATGCCGACTTAAGTACAAGATGACTGACACTCTCACTTTCCATGATTTGAACCTCTCCTGTGAGTCCAGTTTTAGATTCCGATGCTTCACTTCAGGTTTACTGTATTCCATGGACCTTCTTATTGACGATGAAACACAGAAGTTTCATCCGAAATTAATACAAAATGTACAATGCCGACTTAAGTACAAGATGACTGACACTCTCACTTTCCATGATTTGAACCTCTCCTGTGAGCCCAGTTATAGATTCCGATGCTTCACTTCAGGTTTACTGTATCCCTTGGACCTTCTTATTGACGATGAAACACAGAAATTGCGTCCGAATTTCATACAAAAATCACAATGGCGGCTTAAGTACAAGAGGACTGACACTCTCACTTTCTATGATTTGAACCTCTCCTGTGAGTCCAGTTCTAGATTCCGATGCTTCACTTCATGTTTACTTTATCCCTTGGACCATCTTATTGACGATGAAACACAGAAATTGCATGGGAATTAAATTTAAAACGCACAATGCCGACTTAAGTAAAGAGGACTGACACTCAAACTTTTTATGATTTGAACCCCTCCTGTGAGTCCAGTTTTAGATTCCGATGCTTCACTTCAGGTTTACTGTATCCCTTGGACCTTCTTATTGACGATGAAACACAGAGTTTGCATCCGGATTTAATACAAAAGGTATAATACCGACTTATGTACAAGAGGACTGACACTCTAACTTTCTATGATTTGAACCTCTCCTGTGAGTCCAGTTTTAGATTCCGATGCTTTTCTTCAGGTTTACTGTATCCCTTGGACCTTCTTATTGACGATGAAAACAGAAATTGCATCCGAATTTAATACAAAAGGCACAATGGCGACTTAAGTACAAGAGGACTGACACTGTCACTTTCTATGATTTGAACCTCCCCTGTGAGTCCAGTTTTAGATTCCGATGCTTCACTTCAGGTTTACTGTATCCCTTGGACCTTCTTATTGACGACGACACACAGAAATTGCATCCTAATTTAATACAAATGGCACAATGCCGACTTAAGTACAAGAGGACTGACACTCTCACCTTCTATGATTCGAACCTCTCCTGTGAGGTCAGATTTAGATTCCGATGCTTCACTTCAGGTTTACTGTGTACCTTGCACCTTCTTATTGACGATGAAACACAGAAATTGCATCGGAATTAAATTCAAAAGGCACAATTCCGACTTAAGTACAAGAGGACTGACCCTCTCACTTTCTATGATTTGAACCTCTCCTGTGAGTCCAGTTTTAGATTCCGATGCTTCACCTCAGGTTTACTGTATCTGTTGGACCTTCTTATTGACGATGAAACACAGAAATTGCATCCGAATTTAATACAAAAGGCACAATGCCGACTTAATTACAAGAGGACTGACACTCTAACTTTCTATCATTTGAACCTCTCCTGTGAGTTCAGTTTTAGATTCCGATGCTTCACCTCAGGTTTACTGTATCCCTTGGACCTTCTTATTGACGATGAAACACAGAAATTGCATCCGAATTTAATACAAATGGCACAATGCCGACTTAAGTACAAGAGGACTGACACCCTCACTTTCTATGCTTCGAGCCTCTCCTGTGAGGTCAGATTTAGATTCCGATGATTCACTTCAGGTTTACTGTATTCCTTGGACTGTCTTGTTGACGATAAAACACAGAAATCGCATCCGAAATTAATACAAATTGCACAATGCCGTCTTAAGTAAAAGAGGACTGACGCTCTAACATTCTGTGATTTGAACCTCTCCTGCGAGTCCAGTTTTAGATTCCGATGCTTCACTTAAGGTTTACTGTATCCCTTGGACCTTCTTATTGACGATGAAACACAGAAATTGCATCCGAATTTAATACAAAAGGCACATTACCGACATAAGTACAAGCGGAGTGACACTCTAACATTCTATGATTTGAATCTCACCTGTGAGTCCAGTTTTAGATTCCAATGCTTCACATCAGGTTTACTGTATCCCTTGGACTTTCGTATTGACGATGAAACACAGAAATTGCTTCGGAATTAAATTCTAAAGGCACAGTGCCGACCTTAGTAGAAGACTACTAACACACTCACTTTCTATGATTTGAACCTCTCCTGTGAGTCCAGTTTTAGATTCCGATGCTTCACTTCGGGGTTACTGTATACCTTGCACCTTCGTATTGACGATTAAACACAGAAATTGCATCGGAAATAAATTCAAAAGGCACAATGCCGACTTAAGTACAAGAGGACTGACACTCTCACTTTCTATGATTTGCACCTCTCCTGTGAGTCCAGTTTTAGATTCCGATGCTTCACTTCAGGTTTACTGTATCCCTTGGACCTTCTTATTGACGATGAAACACAGAAATTGCATCCGAATTTAATACAAAAATCACAATGGCGACTTTATTACAATAGGACCGACAATCTCACTTTCTATGATTTGAATCTCTCCTGTGAGTCCAGTTTTAGATTCCGATGCTTCACTTCAGAATTACTGTATCCCTTGGACCTTTTTATAGACGATGAAACACAGATATTGCATCGGAATTAAATTTAATACGCACAATGCCGACTTAAGTAAAAGAGGACTGACACTCTCACTTTCTATGGTTTGAACCTCTCCTGTGAGTCCAGTTTTAGATTCCGATGCTTCACTTCAGGTTTATTGTATCCCTTGGACCTTCTTATTGACAATGAACCACAGAAATAGCACCGGAATTAAATTCAAAAGGTACAATGCCGACTTAAATACAAGAGGACTGACACTCTCACTTTCTATGATTTGAACCTCTCCTGTGAGTCCAGTTTTAGATTCCGATGCTTCACTTCAGGTTTACTGTATCCCTTGGACCTTCTTATTGACGATTAAACACAGAAACTGCATCCGAATTTAATACAAAAGGCACAATGGCGACTTAAGTACAAGAGGACTGACACTCTCACTTTCTATGATTTGAACCTGTCCTGTGAGTCCAGTTTTAGATTTCGATGCTTCACTTCAGGTTTTCTGTATCCCTTGGACCTTCTTATTGACGATGAAACACAGAAATTGCATCGGAATTAAATTTAAAACGCACAATGCCGACTTTAGTGAAAGAGGACTGACACTCTCACTTTCTATGGTTTGAACCTCTCCTGTGAGTCCAGTTTTAGATTCCGATGCTTCACTTCAGGTTTATTGTATCCCTTTGACCTTCTTATTGACAATGAACCACAGAAATAGCACCGGAATTAAATTCAAAATGCACAATGGCGACTTAAGTACAAGAGGACTGACGCTCTCACTTTCTATGATTTGAACCTCTCCTGTGAGTCAAGTTCTAGCATCCGATGCTTCACTTCAGGTTTACTGTATCCCTTGGACCTTCTTATTGACGATGAAACACAGAGTTTGCATCCGAATTTAATACAAAAGTCATAATGCCGACTTAAGTACAAGAGGACTGACACTCTAACTTACTATGATTTGAACCTCCCCTATGAGTCCAGTTTTAGATTCCGATGCTTCACTTCAGGTTTACTGTATCCCTTGGACCTTCTTATTGACGACGAAACACAGAAATTGCATCTTAATTTAATACAAATGGCACAATGCCGACTTAAGTACAAGAGGACTGACACTCTCACCTTCTATGATTCGAACCTCTCCTGTGAGGTCAGATTTAGATTCCGATGCTTCACTTCAGGTTTACTGTATACCTTGCACCTTCTTATTGACGATGAAACACAGAAATTGCATCGGAATTAAATTCAAAAGGCACAATGCCGTCTTAAGTACAAGAATACTGACACTCTAACTTTCTATGATTGTCACCTCTCCTGTGAGTCCAGTTTTAGATTCCGATGCTTCACTTCAGGTTTACTGTATCCCTTGGACCTTCTTATTGACGATGAAACACAGAAATTGCATCGGAATTCTTTTCAAAACGAACAATGCCGACTTAAGCAAAAGAGGACTGACACTCTCACTTTCTTTGTTTTGAACCTTTTCTGTGAGTCCAGTTTTAGATTTCGATGCTTCACTTCAGGTTTACTGTATCCCTTTGACCTTCTTATTGACGATAAAAAACACAGAAATTGCATCAGAAATAAATTCAAATGGCACAATGCCGACTTAACTACAAGAGGACTGACACTCTAACTTTCTATGATTTGAACTTCTCCAGTGAGTCCAGTTTTAGATTCCGATGCTTCACTTCAGGTTTACTGTTTCCCTTGGACCTTCTTATTGACGATGAAACACAGAGTTTGCATCCGAATTTAATACAAAAGGCACAATGCCGACTTAATTACAAGATGACTGACACTCTAACTTTCAATGATTTGAACCTCTCCTGTGAGTCCAGTTTTAGATTCCGATCCTTCACTTCAGGTTTACTGTATCCCTTGGACCTTCTTATTCACGATGAAACACAGAAATTGCATCCGAATTTAATACAAAAGGCACAATGGCGACTTAAGTACAAGGGGACGGACACTCTCACTTTCTATGATTTGAACCTATCCTCTGAGTCCAGTTTTACATTCCGATGCTTCAATTCAGGTTTACTGTATCCCTTGGACCTTCTTATTGACGATGAAACACAGAAATTGCATCCGAAATTAATACAAAAGTCACAATGGTGACTTAAATACAAGAGGACTGACACTCTCACTTTCTATGATTTGAACCTCTCCTGTGAGTCCAGTTTTAGATTCCGATGCTTCACTTCAGGTTTTCTGCATCCCTTGGACCTTCTTATTGACGATGAAACACAGATTTTGCATCAGAATTAAATTTAAAACGCACAATGCCGACTTAAGTAAAAGAGGACTGACACTCTCACTTTCGTTGGTTTGAACCTCTCCTGTGAGTCCAGTTTTAGATTCCGATGCTTCACTTCAGGTTTATTGTATCCCTTTGACCTTCTTATTGACAATGAACCACAGAAATAGCACCGGAATTAAATTCAAAAGGCACAATGCCGACTTAAGTACAAGAGGACTGACACTCTAACTTTCTATGATTTGTACCTCTCCTGTGAGTCCAGTTTTAGATTCCGATGCTTCACTTCAGGTTTACTGTATCCCTTGGACCTTCTTATTGACGATGAAACACAGAGTTTGCATCCGAATTTAATACAAAAGGCATAATGCCGACTTAAGTACAAGAGGACTGACACTCTAACTTTCTATGAATTGAGCCTCTCCTGTGAGTCCAGTTTTAGATACCGATGCTTTACTTCAGGTTTACTGTATCCCTTGGACCTTCTTATTGACGATTAAACACAGAAATACATCCGAATTTAATACAAAAGGCACAATGGCGACTTAAGTACAAGAGGACTTACACTCTAACTTTCTATGATTTGAACCTCTCCTGTGTGTCCAGTTTTAGATTCCGATGCTTTACTTCAGGTTTACTGTATCCCATGGACCTTCTTACAGACGATGAAAACAGAAATTGCATCCGAATTTAATACAAAAGGCACAATGGCGACATAAGTACAAGAGGACTTACACTCTCACTTTCTATGATTTGAACCTCCCCTGTGAGTCCAGTTTTAGATTCCGATGCTTCACTTCAGGTTTACTGTATCCCTTGGACCTTCGCATTGACGACGAAACTCAGAAATTACATCCTAATTTAATACAAATGGCACAATGCCGACTTAAGTACAAGAGGACTGACACTCTCACCTTCTATGATTCGAACCTCTCCTGTGAGGTCAGATTTAGATTCCGATGCTTCACTTCAGGTTTACTGTATACCTTGCACATTCTTATTGACGATGAAACACAGAAATTGCATCCGAATGTAATACAAAAATCACAATGGCGACTTTATTACAAGAGGACCGACAATCTCACTTTCTATGATTTGAATCTCTCCTGTGAGTCCAGTTTTAGATTCCGATGCTTCAGGTTTACTGTATCCCTTGGACCTTTTTATAGACGATGAAACACAGATATTGCATCGGAATTAAATTTAATACGCACAATGCCGACTTAAGTAAAAGAGGACTGACACTCTCACTTTCTATGGTTTGAACCTCTCCTGTGAGTCCAGTTTTAGATTCCGATGCTTCACTTCAGGTTTATTGTATCCCTTGGACCTTCTTATTGACAATGAACCACAGAAATAGCACCGGAATTAAATTCAAAAGGCACAATGCCGACTTAAATACAAGAGGACTGACACTCTCACTTTCTATGATTTGAACCTCTCCTGTGAGTCCAGTTTTAGATTCCGATGCTTCACTTCAGGTTTACTGTATCCCTTGGACCTTCTTATTGACGATTAAACACAGAAATGAATCCGAATTTAATACAAAAGGCACAATGGCGACTTAAGTACAAGAGGACTGACACTCTCACTTTCTATGATTTGAACCTCTCCTGTGAGTCAAGTTTTAGATTCCGATGCTTCACTTCAGGTTTACTGTTTCCCTTGGACCTTCTTATTGACGATGAAGCACAGAAATTGCATCGGAATTAAATTCAAAACGCACAATGCCGTCTTAAGTACGAGAATACTGACACTCTAACTTTCTATGATTGTCACCTCTCCTGTGGGTCCAGTTTTAGATTCCGATGCTTCACTTCAGGTTTACTGTATCCCTTGGACCTTCTTATTGACGATGAAACACAGAAATTGCATCGGAATTCTATTCAAAACGAACAATGCCGACTTAAGCAAAAGATGACTGACAATCTCACTTTCTTTGTTTTGAACCACTCCTGTGAGTCCAGTTTTAGATTTCGATGCTTCACTGCAGGTTTACTGTATCCCTTTGACCTTCTTATTGACGATAAAAAACACAGAAATTGCATCAGAAATAAATTCAAATGGCACAATGCCGACTTAAGTACAAGAGGACTGACACTCTAACTTTCTATGATTTAAACTTCTCCAGTGAGTCAAGTTTTAGATTCCGATGCTTCACTTCAGGTTTACTGTTTCCCTTGGACCTTCTTATTGACGATGAAACACAGAGTTTGCATCCGAATTTAATACAAAAGGCACAATGCCGACTTAATTACAAGAGGACTGACACTCTAACTTTCAATGATTTGAACCTCTCCAGTGAGTCCAGTTTTAGATTCCGATGCTTCACTTCAGGTTTACTGTATCCCTTGGACCTTCTTATTTACGATGAAATACAGAAATTGCATCCGAATTTAATACAAAAGGCACAATGGCGACTTAAGTACAAGGGGACTGACACTCTCACTTTCTATGATTTGAACCTATCCTGTGAGTCCAGTTTTACATTCCGATGCTTCAATTCAGGTTTACTGTATCCCTTGGACCTTCTTATTGACGATGAAACACAGAAATTGCATCCGAAATTAATACAAAAATCACAATGGTGACTTAAGTACAAGAGGACTGACACTCTCACTTTCTATGATTTGAACCTCTCCTGTGAGTCCAGTTTTAGATTCCGATGCTTCACGTCAGGTTTTCTGTATCCCTTGGACCTTCTTATTGACGATGAAACACAGATATCGCATCGGAATTAAATTTAAAACGCACAATGCCGTCTTAAGTAAAAGAGGACTGACACTCTCACTTTATATGGTTTGAACCTCTCCTGTGAGTCCAGTTTTAGATTCCGATGCTTCACTTCAGGTTTATTGTATCCCTTTGACCTTCTTATTGACAATGAACCACAGAAATAGCACCCGAATTAAATTCAAAAGGCACAATGCCGACTTAAGTACAAGAGGACTGGCACTCTAACTTTCTATGATTTGAACCTCTCCTGTGTGTCCAGTTTTAGATTCCGATGCTTTACTTCAGGTTTACTGTATCCCTTGGACCTTCTTACAGACGATGAAAACAGAAATTGCATCCGAATTTAATACAAAAGGCACAATGGCGACTTATGTACAAGAGGACTTACACTCTCACTTTCTATGATTTGAACCTCCCCTGTGAGTCCAGTTTTAGATTCCGATGCTTCACTTCAGGTTTACTGTATCCCTTGGACCTTCTTATTGACGACGAAACTCAGAAAATACATCCTAATTTAATACAAATGGCACAATGCCGACTTAAGTACAAGAGGACTGACACTCTCACATTCTATGATTCGAACCTCTCCTGTGAGGTCAGATTTAGATTCCGATGCTTCACTTCAGGTTTACTGTATACCTTGCACCTTCTTATTGACGATGAAACACAGAAATTGCATCCGAATGTAATACAAAAATCACAATGGCGACTTTATTACAAGAGGACCGACAATCTCACTTTCTATGATTTGAATCTCTCCTGTGAGTCCAGTTTTAGATTCCGATGCTTCACTTCAGGTTTACTGTATCCCTTGGACCTTTTTATAGACGATGAAACACAGATATTGCATCGGAATTAAATTTAAAACGCACAATGCCGACTTAAGTGAAAGAGGACTGACACTCTCACTTTCTATGGTTTGAACCTCTCCTGTGAGTCCAGTTTTAGATTCCGATGCTTCACTTCAGGTTTATTGTATCCCTTGGACCTTCTTATTGACGATTAAACACAGAAACTGCATCCGAATTTAATACAAAAGGCACAATGGCGACTTAAGTACAAGAGGACTGACACTCTCACTTTCTATGATTTGAACCTCTCCTGTGAGTCCAGTTTTAGATTCCGATGCTGCACTTCAGGTTTTCTGTATCCCTTGGACCTTCTTATTGACGATGAAACACAGAAATTGCATCGGAATTGAATTTAAAACGCACAATGCCGACTTAAGTGAAAGAGGACTGACACTCTCACTTTCTATGGTTTGAACCTCTCCTGTGAGTCCAGTTTTAGATTCCGATGCTTCACTTCAGGTTTATTGTATCCCTTTGACCTTCTTATTGACAATGAACCACAGAGTTTGCATCCGAATTTAATACAAAAGGCACAATGCCGACTTAAGTACAAGAGGACTGACACTCTAACTCTCTATGATTTGAACCTCTCCTGTGTGTCCAGTTTCAGATTCCGATGCTTTACTTCAGGTTTACTGTATCCCTTGGACCTTCTTACAGACGATGAAAACAGAAATTGCATCCGAATTTAATACAAAAGGCACAATGGCGACTTAAGTACAAGAGGACTTACACTCTCGCTTTCTATGATTTGAACCTCCCCTTGTGAGTCCAGTTTTAGATTCCGATGCTTCACTTCAGGTTTACTGTATCCCTTGGACCTTCTTATTGACGACGAAACTCAGAAATTACATCCTAATTTAATACAAATGGCACAATGCCGACCTAACTACAAGAGGACTGACACTCTCACCTTCTATGATTCGAACCTCTCCTGTGAGGTCAGATTTAGATTCCGATGCTTCACTTCAGGTTTACTGTATACCTTGCACCTTCTTATTGACGATGAAATACAGAAATTGCATCCGAATGTAATACAAAAATCACAATGGCGACTTTATTACAAGAGGACCGACAATCTCACTTTCTATGATTTGAATCTCTCCTGTGAGTCCAGTTTTAGATTCCGATGCTTCACTTCAGGTTTACTGTATCCCTTGGCCCTTTTTATAGACGATGAAACACAGATATTGCATCGGAATTAAATTTAATACGCACAATGCCGACTTAAGTAAAAGAGGACTGACACTCTCACTTTCTATGGTTTGAACCTCTCCTGTGAGTCCAGTTTTAGATTCCGATGCTTCACTTCAGGTTTATTGTATCCCTTGGACCTTCTTATTGACAATGAACCACAGAAATAGCACCGGAATTAAATTCAAAAGGCACAATGCCGACTTAAATACAAGAGGACTGACACTCTCACTTTCTGTGATTTGAACCTCTCCTGTGAGTCCAGTTTTAGATTCCGATGCTTCACTTCAGGTTTACTGTCTCCCTTGGACCTTCCTATTGACGATTAAACACAGAAACTGCATCCGAATTTAATACAAAAGGCACAATGGCGACTTAAGTACAAGAGGACTGACACTCTCACTTTCTATGATTTGAAACTCTCCTGTGAGTCCAGTTTTAGATTCCGATGCCTCACTTCATGTTTTCTGTATCCCTTGGACCTTCTTATTGACGATGAAACACAGAAATTGCATCGGAATTAAATTTAAAACGCACAATGCCGACTTAAGTGAAAGAGGACTGACACTCTCACTTTCTATGGTTTGAACCTCTCCTGTGAGTCCAGTTTTAGATTCCGATGCTTCACTTCAGGTTTATTGTATCCCTTTGACCTTCTTATTGACAATGAACCACAGAAATAGCACCGGAATTAAATTCAAAAGGCACAATGCCGACTTAAGTTCAAGAGGACTGACACTCTAACTTTCTATGATTTGTACCTCTCCTGGGAGTCCAGTTTTAGATTCCGATGTTTCACTTCAGGTTTACTGTATCCCTTGGACCTTCTTATTGACGATGAAACACAGAGTTTGCATCCGAATTTAATACATAAGGCATAATGCCGACTTAAGTACAAGAGGACTGACACTCTAACTTTCTATGATTTGAGCCTCTCCTGTGAGTCCAGTTTTAGATTCCGATGCTTTACTTCAGGTTTACTGTATCCCTTGGACCTTCTTATTGACGATTAAACACAGAAATGAATCCGAATTTAATACAAAAGGCACAATGGCGACTTAAGTACAAGAGGACTGACACTCTCACTTTCTATGATTTGAACCTCTCCTGTGAGTCAAGTTTTAGATTCCGATGCTTCACTTCAGGTTTACTGTTTCCCTTGGACCTTCTTATTGACGATGAAACACAGAGTTAGCATCCGAATTTAATACAAAAGGCACAATGCCGACTTAATTACAAGAGGACTGACACTCTAACTTTCAATGATTTGAACCTCTCCTGTGAGTCCAGTTTTAGATTCCGATGCTTCACTTCAGGTTTATTGTATCCCTTGGACCTTCTTATTTACGATGAAACACAGAAATTGCATCCGAATTTAATACAAAAGGCACAATGGCGACTTAAGTACAAGGGGACTGACACTCTCACTTTCTATGATTTGAACCTATCCTGTGAGTCCAGTTTTACATTCCGATGCTTCAATTCAGGTTTACTGTATCCCTTGGACCATCTTATTGACGATGAAACACAGAAATTGCATCCGAATTTAATACAAAAGGCACAATGCCGACTTAATTACAAGAGGACTGACACTCTAACTTTCAATGATTTGAACCTCTCCTGTGAGTCCAGTTTTAGATTCCGATGCTTCACTTCAGGTTTATTGTATCCCTTGGACCTTCTTATTTACGATGAAACACAGAAATTGCATCCGAATTTAATACAAAAGGCACAATGGCGACTTAAGTACAAGGGGACTGACACTCTCACTTTCTATGATTTGAACCTATCCTGTGAGTCCAGTTTTACATTCCGATGCTTCAATTCAGGTTTACTGTATCCCTTGGACCATCTTATTGACGATGAAACACAGAAATTGCATCCGAAATTAATACAAAAATCACAATGGTGACTTAAGTACAAGAGGACTGACACTCTCACTTTCTATGATTTGAACCTCTCCTGTGAGTCCAGTTTTAGATTCCGATGCTTCACGTCAGGTTTTCTGTATCCCTTGGACCTTCTTATTGACGATGAAACACAGATATTGCATCGGAATTAAATTTAAAACGCACAATGCCGTCTTAAGTAAAAGAGGACTGACACTCTCACTTTCTATGGTTTGAACCTCTCCTGTGAGTCCAGTTTTAGATTCCGATGCTTCACTTCAGGTTTATTGTTTCCCTTAGACCTTCTTATTGACAATGAACCACAGAAATAGCACCCGAATTAAATTCAAAAGGCACAATGCCGGCTTAAGTACAAGAGGACTGACACTCTAACTTTCTATGATTTGTACCTCTCCTGTGAGTCCAGTTTTAGATTCCGATGCTTTACTTCAGATTTTGTGTATCCCTTGGACCTTCTTATTGACGATGAAACACAGAGTTTGCATCCGAATTTAATACAAAAGGCATAATACCGACTTAAGTACAAGAGGAGTGACACTCTAACTTTCTATGAATTGAGCCTCTCCTGTGAGTCCAGTTTTAGATACCGATGCTTTACTTTAGGTTTACTGTATCCCTTGGACCTTCTTATTGACGATTAAACACAGAAATGCATCCGAATTTAATACAAAAGGCACAATGGCGACTTAAGTACAAGAGGACTGGCACTCTCACTTTCTATGATTTGAACCTCTCCTGTGAGTCAAGTTTTAGATTCCGATGCTTCACTTCAGGTTTACTGTATCCCTTGGACCTTCTTATTGACGATGAAACACAGAGTTTGCATCCGAATTTAGTACAAAAGGCATAATGCCGACTTAAGTACAAGAGGTCTTACACTCTAACTTTCTATGATTTGAACCTCTCCTGTGTGTCCAGTTTTAGATTCCGATGCTTTACTTCAGGTTTACTGTATCCCTTGGACCTTCTTACTGACGATGAAAACAGAAATTGCATCCGAAATTAATACAAAAGGCACAATGCCGACTTAAGTACAAGACGACTGACACTCTCACCTTCTATGATTCGAACCTCTCCTGTGAGGTCAGATTTAGATTCCAATGCTTCACTTCAGGTTTTTCTGTATACCTTGCACCATCTTATTGACGATGAAACACAGAAATTGCATCGGAATTAAATTCAAAAGGCACAATGCCGTCTTAAGTACAAGAATTCTGACACTCTAACTTTCTATGATTGGCACCTCTCCTGTGAGTCCAGTTTTAGATACCGATGCTTCACTTCAGGTTTACTGTATCCCTTGGACGTTCTTATTGACGATGAAACACAGAAATTGCTTCGGAATTAAATTCTATAGGCACAGTGCCGACCTAAGTAGAAGACGACTAACACTCTCACTTTCTATGATTTGAACCTCTCCTTTGAGTCCAGTTTTAGATTCCGATGCTTCACTTCAGGGTTACTGTATACCTTGCACCTTCTTAATGACGATTAAACACAGATATTGCATCGGAAATAAATTCAAAAGGCACAATGCCGACTTAAGTACAAGAGGTCTTACACTCTAACTTTCTATGATTTGAACCTCTCCTGTGTGTCCAGTTTTAGATTCCGATGCTTTACTTCAGGTTTACTGTATCCCTTGGACATTCTTACTGACGATGAAAACAGAAATTGCACCCGAATTTAATACAAAAGGCACAATGCCGACTTAAGTACAAGAGGACTGACACTCTAACTTTCTATGATTTGTACCTCTCCTGTGAGTCCAGTTTTAGATTCCGATGCTTTACTTCAGATTTTGTGTATCCCTTGGACCTTCTTATTGACGATGAAACACAGAAATTGCATCCGAATTTAATACAAAAATCACAATGGTGACCTTATTACAAGAGGACCGACAATCTCACTTTCTATGATTTGAACCTCTCCTGTGAGTCCAGTTTTAGATTCCGGTGCTTTACTTCAGGTTTACTGTATCCCTTGGACCTTCTCATTGACGATTAAACACAGAAATGCATCCGAATTTAATACAAAAGGCACAATGGCGACTTAAGTACAAGAGGACTGACACTCTCACTTTCTATGATTTGAACCTCTCCTGTGAGTCAAGTTTTAGATTCCGATGCTTCACTTCAGGTTTTCTGTATCCCTTTGACCTTCTTATTGACGATAAAAAACACAGAAATTGCATCAGAAATAAATTCAAATGGCACAATGCCGACTTAAGTACAAGAGGACTGACACTCTAACTTTCTATGATTTGAACTTCTCCAGTGAGTCCAGTTTTAGATTCCGATGCTTCACTTCAGGTTTACTGTTTCCCTTGGACCTTATTATTGACGATGAAACACAGAGTTTGCATCCGAATTTAATACAAAAGGCACAATGCCGACTTAAGTACAAGAGGACTGACACTCTAACTTTCTATGATTTGAACTTCTTCAGTGAGTCCAGTTTTAGATTCCGATGCTTCACTTCAGGTTTACTGTTTCCCTTGGACCTTATTATTGACGATGAAACACAGAGTTTGCATCCGAATTTAATACAAAAGGCACAATGGCGACTTAAGTACAAGAGGACTGACACTCTCACTTTCTATGACTTGAACCTCTCCTGTGAGTCAAGTTTTAGATTCCGATGCCTCACTTCAGGTTTCCTGTATCCCTTGGACCTTCTTATTGACGATGAAACACAGAGTTTGCATCCGAATTTAATACAAAAGGCATAATGCCGACGTAAGTACAAGAGGACTTACACTCTAACTTTCTATGATTTGAACCTCTCCTGTGAGTCAAGTTTTAGATTCCGATGCTTCACTTCAGGTTTACTGTATCCCTTGGACCTTCTTATTGACGATGAAACACAGAGTTTGCATCCGAATTTAATACAAAAGGCATAATGCCGACTTAAGTACAAGAGGACTTACACTCTCACTTTCTATGATTTGAACCTCTCCTGTGTGTCCAGTTTTAGATTCCGATGCTTCACTTCAGGTTTACTGTATCCCTTGGACGTTCTTATTGCCGATGAAACACAGAAATTGCTTCGGAATTAAATTCTAAAGGCACAACGCCGACCTAAGTAGAAGACGACTAACACTCTCACTTTCTATGATTTGAACCTCTCCTGTGAGTGCAGTTTTAGATTCCGATGCTTCACTTCAGGGTTACTGTATACCTTGCACCTTCTTATTGACGATTAAACACAGAAGTTGCATCGGAATTAAATTCAAAAGGCACAATGCCGACATAAGTACAAGAGGACTGACACTCTCAGCTTCTATGATTTGAACCTCTCCTGTGAGTCCAGTTTTACATTCCGATGCTTCACTTCAGGTTTACTGTATCCCTTGGATCTTCTTTTAGACGATGAAACACAGAAATTGCATCCGAATTTAATACAAAAGGTACAATGCTGACTTAATTACAAGAGGACTGACACTCTAACTTTCTATGATTTGCACCTCTCCTGTGAGTCCAGTTTTAGATTCCGGTGCTTCACTTCAGGTTTACTGTATCCCTTGGACCTTCTTATTGACGATGAAACACAGAAATTGCATCCGAATTTAATACAAAAATCACAATGGTGACTTTATTACAAGAGGACCGACAACCTCACTTTCTATGGTTTGAATCTCTCCTGTGAGTCCAGTTTTAGATTCCGATGCTTCACTTCAGGTTTACTGTATCCCTTGGACCTTTTTATAGACGATGATACAAAGATATTGCATCGGAATTAAATTTAAGACGCACAATGCCGACTTAAGTAAAAGAGGACTGACACTCTCACTTTCTATGGTTTGAACCGTTCCTGTGAGTCCAGTTTTAGATTCCGATGCTCCACTTCAGGTTTATTGTATCCCTTGGACCTTCTTATTGACAATGAACCACAGAAATAGCACCGGAATTCTACTCAAAACGAACAATGCCGACTTAAGCAAAAGAGGACTGACACTCTCACTTTCTTTGTTTTGAACCTCTCCTATGAGTCCAGTTTTAGATTTCGATGCTTCACTTCAGGTTTACTGTATCTCTTTGACCTTCTTATTGACGATAAAAAACACAGAAATTGCATCAGAAATAAATTCAAAAGGCACAATGCCGTCTTAAGTACAAGAATTCTGACACTCTAACTTTCTGTGATTGGCACCTCTCCTGTGAGTCCAGTTTTAGATACCGATGCTTCACTTCAGGTTTACTGTATCCCTTGGACGTTCTTATTGACGATGAAACACAGAAATTGCTTCGGAATTAAATTCTATAGGCACAGTGCCGACCTAAGTAGAAGACGACTAACACTCTCACTTTCTATGATTTGAACCTCTCCTTTGAGTCCAGTTTTAGATTCCGATGCTTCACTTCAGGGTTACTGTATACCTTGCACCTTCTTATTAACGATTAAACACAGAAATTGCATCGGAAATAAATTCAAAAGGCACAATGCCGACTTAAGTACAAGAGGACTGACACTCTCAGTTTCTATGATTTGAACCTCTCCTGTGAGTCCAGTTTTACATTCCGATGCTTCACTTCAGGTTTACTGTATCCCTCGGACCTTCTTATTGACGATGAAACACAGAAATTGCATCCGAATTTAATACAAAAGGTACAATGCTGACTTAAGAACAAGAGGACTGACACTCTAACTTTCTATGATTTGCACCTCTCCTGTGAGTCCAGTTTTAGATTCCGATGCTTCACTTCAGGTTTACTGTATCCCTTTGACCTTCTTATTGACGATGAAACACAGAAATTGCATCCGAATTTAATACAAAAATCACAATGGTGACTTTATTACAAGAGGACCGACAATCTCACTTTCTATGATTTGAATCTCTCCTGTGAGTCCAGTTTTAGATTCCGATGCTTCACTTCAGGTTTACTGTATCCCTTGGACCTTTTTATAGACGATGAAACAAAGATATTGCATCGGAATTAAATTTAATACGCACAATGCCGACTTAAGTACAAGTGGACTGACACTCTAACTTTCTATGATTTGTACCTCCCCTGTGAGTCCAGTTTTAGATTCCGATGCTTCACTTCAGGTTTACTGTATCCCTTCGACCTTCTTATTGACGATGAAACACAGAGATTGCATCGAATTTAATACAAAAGGCATAATGCCGACTTAAGTACAAGAGGACTGACACTCTAACTTTCTATGATTTGAGCCTCTCCTGTGAGTCCAGTTTTAGATTCCGGTGCTTTACTTCAGGTTTACTGTATACCTTGGACCTTCTTATTGACGATTAAACACAGAAATGCATCCGAATTTAATACAAAAGGCACAATGGCGACTTAAGTACAAGAGGACTGACACTCTCACTTTCTATGATTTGAACCTCTCCTGTGTGTCCAGTTTTAGATTCCGATGCTTTACTTCAGGTTTACTGTATCCCGTGGACCTTCTTATTGACGATGAAAACAGAAATTGCATCCGAATTCAATACAAAAGGCACAATGGCGACTTAAGTACAAGAGGACTGACACTCTCACTTTCTATGATTTGAACCTCCCCTGTGAGTCCAGTTTTAGATTCCGATGCTTCACTTCAGGTTTACTGTATCCCTTGGACATTCTTATTGACGACGAAACACAGAAATTGCATCCTAATTTAATACAAATGGCACAATGCCGACTTAAGTACAGGAGGACTGACACTCTCACCTTCTATGATACGAACCTCTCCTGTGAGGTCAGATTTAGATTCCGATGCTTCACTTCAGGTTTACTGTATACCTTGCACCTTCTTATTGACGATGAAACACAGAGATTGCATCGGAATTGAATTCAAAAGGCACAATGCCGTCTTAAGTACAAGAATACTGACACTTTAATTTTCTGTGATTGGCACCTCTCCTGTGAGTCCAGTTTTAGATTCCGATGCTTCACTTCAGGTTTACTGTATCCCTTGGACCTTCTTATTGACGATGAAACACAGAAATTGCATACGAATTTAATACAAAAGGCACAATGTTGACTTAAGTACAAGAGGACTGACACTCTCACCTTCTATGATTCGAACCTCTCCTGTGAGGTGAGATTTAGATTCCGATGCTTCACTTCAGGTTTACTGTATACCTTGCACCTTCTTATTGACGATGAAACACAGAAATTGCATCGGAATTAAATTCAAAAGGCACAATGCCGTCTTAAGTACAAATATTCTGACACTCTAACTTTCTATGATTGGCACCTCTCCTGTGAGTCCAGTTTTAGATTCCGATGCTTCACTTCAGGTTTACTGTATCCCTTGGACGTTCTTATTGACGATGAAACACAGAAATTGCTTCGGAATTAAATTCTAAAGGCACAATGCCGACCTAAGTAGAAGACGACTAACACTCTCACTTTCTATGATTTGAACCTCTCCTGTGAGTCCAGTTTTAGATTCCGATGCTTCACTTCAGGGTTACTGTATACCTTGCACCTTCTTATTGACGATTAAACACAGAAGTTGCATCGGAATTAAATTCAAAAGGCACAATGCCGACTTAAGTGCAAGAGGACTGACACTCTCAGTTTCTATGATTTGAACCTCTCCTGTGAGTCCAGTTTTACATTCCGATGCTTCACTTCAGGTTTACTGTATCCCTTGGACCTTCGTATTGACGATGAAACACAGAAATTGCATCGGAATTCAATTCAAAACGAACAATGCCGACTTAAGCAAAAGAGGACTGACACTCTCACTTTCTTTGTTTTGAACCTCTCCTGTGAGTCCAGTTTTAGATTTCGATGCTTCACTTCAAGTTTACTGTATCCCTTTGACCTTCTTATTAACGATGAAACACAGAAATTGCATCAGAATTAAATTCAAATGGCACAATGCCGACTTAAGTACAAGCGGACTGACACTCTAACTTTCTATGATTTGAACTTCTCCCGTGAGTCCAGTTTTAGATTCCGATGCTTCACTTAAGGTTTACTGTTTCCCTTGGACCTTCTAATTGACGATGAAACACAGTGTTTGCATCCGAATTTAATACAAAAGGCACAATGCCGACTTAATTACATGAGGACTGACACTCTAACTTTCAATGATTTGAACCTCTCCTGTGAGTCCAGTTTTAGATTCCGATGCTTCACTTCAGGTTTATTGTATCCCTTGGACCTTCTTAGTGACAATGAACCACAGACATAGCACCGTAATTCTATTCAAAACGAACAATGCCGACTTAAGCAAAAGAGGACTGACACTCTCACTTTCTTTGTTTTGAACCTCTCCTGTGAGTCCAGTTTTAGATTTCGATGCTTCACTTCAGGTTTACTGTATCCCTTTGACCTTCTTATTGACGATAAAAAACACAGAAATTGCATCAGAAATAAATTCAAATGGCACAATGCCGACTTAAGTACTAGAGGACTGACACTCTAACTTTCTATGATTTGAACTTCTCCAGTGAGTCCAGTTTTAGATTCCGATGCTTCACTTCAGGTTTACTGTTTCCCTTAGACCTTGTTATTGACGATGAAACACAGAGTTTGCATCCGAATTTAATACAAAAGGCACAATGCCGACTTAATTACAAGAGGACTGACACTCTAACTTTCAATGATTTGAACCTCTCCTGTGAGTCCAGTTTTAGATTCCGATGCTTCACTTCAGGTTTACTGTATCCCTTGGACCTTCTTATTGACGATTATACACAGACATTGCATCCGAATTTAATACAAAAGGCACAATGGCAACTTAAGTACAAGGGGACTGACACTCTCACTTTCTATGATTTGAACCTATCCTGTGAGTCCAGTTTTAGATTCCGATGCTTCACTTCAGGTTTACTGTATCCCTTGGACCTTCTTATTGACGATGAAACACAGAAATTGCATCCGAAATTAATACAAAAGTCACAATGGTGACTTAAGTACAAGAGGACTGACACACTTTCTATGATTTAAACCTCTACTGTGAGTCCAGTTTTAGATTCCGATGCTTCACTTCAGGTTTTCTGTATCCCTTGGACCTTCTTAATGACGATGAAGCACAGAAATTGCATCGGAATTAAATTTAAAACGCACAATGCCGACTTAAGTAAAAGACGACTGACACTCTAACTTTCTATGAATTGAGCCTCTCCTGTGAGTCCAGTTTTAGATACCGATGCTTTACTTCAGGTTTACTGTATCCCTTGGACCTTCTTATTGACGATTAAACACAGAAATGCATCCGAATTTAATACAAAAGGCACAATGGCGACTTAAGTACAAGAGGACTGACACTCTCACTTTCTATGATTTGAACCTCTCCTGTGAGTCAAGTTTTAGATTCCGATGCTTCACTTCAGGTTTCCTGTATCCCTTGGACCGTCTTATTGACGATGAAACACAGAGTTTGCATCCGAATTTAATACAAAAGGCATAATGCCGACTTAAGTACAAGAGGACTTACACTCTAACTTTCTATGATTTGAACCTCTCCTGTGAGTCAAGTTTTAGATTCCGATGCTTCACTTCAGGTTTACTGTATCCCTGGGACCTTCTTATTGACGATGAAACACAGAGTTTGCATCCGAATTTAATACAAAAGGCATAATGCCGACTTAAGTACAAGAGGACTTACACTCTAACTTTCTATGATTTGAACCTCTCCTGTGTGTCCAGTTTTAGATTCCGATGCTTCACTTCAGGTTTACTGTATCCCTTGGACGTTCTTATTGCCGATGAAACACAGAAATTGCTTCGGAATTAAATTCTAAAGGCACAATGCCGACCTAAGTAGAAGACGACTAACACTCTCACATTCTATGATTTGAACCTCTCCTGTTAGTCCAGTTTTAGATTCCGATGCTTCACTTCAGGGTTACTGTATACCTTGCACCTTCTTATTGACGATTAAACACAGAAGTTGCATCGGAATTAAATTTAAAAGGCACAATGCCGACTTAAGTACAAGAGGACTGACACTCTCAGCTTCTATGATTTGAACTTCTCCTGTGAGTCCAGTTTTACATTCCGATGCTTCACTTCAGGTTTACTGTATCCCTTGGACCTTCTTTTAGACGATGAAACACAGAAATTGCATCCGAATTTAATACAAAAGGTACAATGCTGACTTAATTACAAGAGGACTGACACTCTAACTTTCTATGATTTGCACCTCTCCTGTGAGTCCAGTTTTAGATTCCGATGCTTCACTTCAGGTTTGCTGTATCCCTTGGACCTTCTTATTGACGATGAAACACAGAAATTGCATCCGAATTTAATACAAAAATCACAATGGTGACTTTATTACAAGAGGACCGACAATCTCACTTTCTATGGTTTGAATCTCTCCTGTGAGTCCAGTTTTAGATTCCGATGCTTCACTTCAGGTTTACTGTATCCCTTGGACCTTTTTATAGACGATGATACAAAGATATTGCATCGGAATTAAATTTAAGACGCACAATGCCGACTTAAGTAAAAGAGGACTGACACTCTCACTTTCTATGGTTTGAACCTTTCCTGTGAGTCCAGTTTTAGATTCCGATGCTCCACTTCAGGTTTATTGTATCCCTTGGACCTTCTTATTGACAATGAACCACAGAAATAGCACCGGAATTCTATTCAAAACGAACAATGCCGACTTAAGCAAAAGAGGACTGACACTCTCACTTTCTTTGTTTTCAACCTCTCCTGTGAGTCCAGTTTTACATTCCGATGCTTCACTTCAGGTTTACTGTATCCCTTGGACCTTCTTTTAGACGATGAAACACAGAAATTGCATCCGAATTTAATACAAAAGGTTTAATGCTGACTTAATTACAAGAGGACTGACACTCTAACTTTCTATGATTTGCACCTCTCCTGTGAGTCCAGTTTTAGATTCCGATGCTTCACTTCAGGTTTACTGTATCCCTTGGACGTTCTTATTGACGATGAAACACAGAAATTGCTTCGGAATTAAATTCTATAGGCACTGTGCCGACCTAAGTAGAAGACGACTAACACTCTCACTTTCTATGATTTGAACCTCTCCCGTGAGTCCAGTTTTAGATTCCGATGCTTCACTTCAGGGTTACTGTATACCTTGCACCTTCTTATTGACGATTAAACACAGAAATTGCATCGGAAATAAATTCAAAAGGCACAATACCGACTTAAGTACAAGAGTACTGACACTCTAACTTTCTATGATTTGAACCTCTCCTCTGTGTCCAGTTTTAGATTCCGATGCTTTACTTCAGGTTTACTGTATCCCTTGGACCTTCTTATTGACGATGAAAACAGAAATTGCATCCGAATTTAATACAAAACGCACAATGGCGACTTAAGTACAAGAGGACTGACACTCTCACTTTCTATGATTTGAACCTCCCCTGTGAGTCCAGTTTTAGATTCCGATACTTCACTTCAGGTTTACTGTATCCCTTGGACATTCTTATTGACGACGAAACACAGAAATTGCATCCTAATTTAATACAAATGGCACAATGCCGACTTAAGTACAAGAGGACTAACACTCTCACCTTCTATGATTCGAACCTCTCCTGTGAGGTCAGATTTAGATTCCGATTCTTCACTTCAGGTTTACTGTATACCTTGCACGTTCTTATTGACGATGAAACACAGAAATTGCATCGGAATTAAATTCAAAAGGCACAATGCCGTCTTTAGTACAAGAATACTGACACTCTAACTTTCTATGATTGGCACCTCTCCTGTGAGTCCAGTTTTAGATTCCGATGCTTCACTTCAGGTTTACTGTATCCCTTGGACCTTCTTATTGACGATGAAGCACAGAAATTGCATCGGAATTCAATTCAAAACGAACAATGCCGACTTAAGCAATAGAGGACTGACACTCTCACTTTCTTTGTTTTGAACCTCTCCTGTGAGTCCAGTTTTACATTCCGATGCTTCACTTCAGGTTTACTGTATCCCTTGGACCTTCTTTTAGACGATGAAACACAGAAATTGCATCCGAATTTAATACAAAAGGTACAATGCTGACTTAATTACAAGAGGACTGACACTCTAACTTTCTATGATTTGCACCTCTCCTGTGAGTCCAGTTTTAGATTCCGATGCTTCACTTCAGGTTTACTGTATCCCTTGGACCTTCTTATTGACGATGAAACACAGAAATTGCATCCGAATTTAATACAAAAATCACAATGGTGACTTTATTACAAGAGGACCGACAATCTCACTTTCTATGGTTTGAATCTCTCCTGTGAGTCCAGTTTTAGATTCCGATGCTTCACTTCAGGTTTACTGTATCCCTTGGACCTTTTTATAGACGATGATACAAAGATATTGCATCGGAATTAAATTTAAGACGCACAATGCCGACTTAAGTAAAAGAGGACTGACACTCTCACTTTCTATGGTTTGAACCTTTCCTGTGAGTCCAGTTTTAGATTCCGATGCTCCACTTCAGGTTTATTGTATCCCTTGGACCTTCTTATTGACAATGAACCACAGAAATAGCACCGGAATTCTATTCAAAACGAACAATGCCGACTTAAGCAAAAGAGGACTGACACTCTCACTTTCTTTGTTTTGAACCTCTCCTGTGAGTCCAGTTTTAGATTTCGATGCTTCACTTCAGGTTTACTGTATCCCTTTGACCTTCTTATTGACGATAAAAAACACAGAAATTGCATCAGAAATAAATTCAAATGGCACAATGCCGACTTAAGTACAAGAGGACTGACACTCTAACTTTCTATGATTTGAACTTCTCCAGTGAGTCCAGTTTTAGATTCCGATGCTTCACTTCAGGTTTACTGTTTCCCTTGGACCTTATTATTGACGATGAAACACAGAGTTTGCATCCGAATTTAATACAAAAGGCACAATGCCGACTTAATTACAAGAGGACAGACACTCTAACTTTCAATGATTTGAACCTCTCCTGTGAGTCCAGTTTTAGATTCCGATGCTTCACTTCAGGTTTTCTGTATCCCTTGGACCTTCTTATTGACGATTATACACAGAAATTGCATCCGAATTTAATACAAAAGGCACAATGGCGACTTAAGTACAAGGGGACTGACACTCTCACTTTCTATGATTTGAACCTATCCTGTGAGTCCAGTTTTAGATTCCGATGCTTCACTTCAGGTTTTCTGTATCCCTTGGACCTTCTTATTGACGATGAAACACAGATATTGCATCGGAATTAAATTTAAAACGCACAATGTCGACTTAAGTAAAAGACGACTGACACTCTCACTTTCTATGGTTTGAACCTCTCCTGTGAGTCCAGTTTTAGATTCCGATGCTTCACTTCAGGTTTATTGTATCCCTTTGACCATCTTATTGACAATGAACCACAGAAATAGCACCGGAATTAAATTCAAAAGGCACAATGCCGACTTAAGTACAAGAGGACTGACACTCTAACTTTCTATGATTTGTACCTCTCCTGTGAGTCCAGTTTTAGATTCCGATGCTTCACTTCAGGTTTACTGTATCCCTTGGACCTTCGTATTGACGATGAAACACAGAGTTTGCATCCGAATTTAATACAAAAGGCAAAATACCGACATAAGTACAAGAGGACTGACACTCTAACTTTCTATGAATTGAGCCTCTCCTGTGAGTCCAGTTTTAGATACCGATGCTTTACTTCAGGTTTACTGTATCCCTTGGGCCTTCTTATTGACGATTAAACACAGAAATGCATCAGAATTTAATACAAAAGGCACAATGGGGCCTTAAGTACAAGAGGACTGAGACTCTCACTTTCTATGATTTGAACCTCTCCTGTGAGTCAAGTTTTAGATTCCGATGCTTCACTTCAGGTTTACTGTATCCCTTGGACCTTCTTATTGACGATGAAACACAGAGTTTGCATCCGAATTTAATACAAAAGGCATAATGCCGACTGAAGTACAAGAGGTCTTACACTCTAACTTTCTATGATTTGAACCTCTCCTGTGTGTCCAGTTTTAGATTCCGATGCTTTACTTCAGGTTTACTGTATCCCTTGGACTTTCTTACTGACGATGAAAACAGAAATTGCTTCCGAATTTAATACAAAAGGCACAATGCCGACTTAAGTACAAGAGGACTGACACTCTCACCTTCTATGATTCGAACCACTCCTGTGAGGTCAGATTTAGATTCCGATGCTTAACTTCAGGTTTACTGTATACCTTGCACCTTCTTATTGACGATGAAACACAGAAATTGCATCGGAATTAAATTCAAAAGGCACAATGCCGTCTTAAGTACAAGAATTCTGACACTCTAACTTTCTATGATTGGCACCTCTCCTGTGAGTCCAGTTTTAGATACCGATGCTTCACTTCAGGTTTACTGTATCCCTTGGACGTTCTTATTGACGATGAAACACAGAAATTGCTTCGGAATTAAATTCTATAGGCACTGTGCCGACCTAAGTAGAAGACGACTAACACTCTCACTTTCTATGATTTGAACCTCTCCCGTGAGTCCAGTTTTAGATTCCGATGCTTCACTTCAGGGTTACTGTATACCTTGCACCTTCTTATTGACGATTAAACACAGAAATTGCATCGGAAATAAATTCAAAAGGCACAATACCGACTTAAGTACAAGAGTACTGACACTCTAACTTTCTATGATTTGAACCTCTCCTCTGTGTCCAGTTTTAGATTCCGATGCTTTACTTCAGGTTTACTGTATCCCTTGGACCTTCTTATTGACGATGAAAACAGAAATTGCATCCGAATTTAATACAAAACGCACAATGGCGACTTAAGTACAAGAGGACTGACACTCTCACTTTCTATGATTTGAACCTCCCCTGTGAGTCCAGTTTTAGATTCCGATACTTCACTTCAGGTTTACTGTATCCCTTGGACATTCTTATTGACGACGAAACACAGAAATTGCATCCTAATTTAATACAAATGGCACAATGCCGACTTAAGTACAAGAGGACTGACACTCTCACCTTCTATGATTCGAACCTCTCCTGTGAGGTCAGATTTAGATTCCGATTCTTCACTTCAGGTTTACTGTATACCTTGCACGTTCTTATTGATGATGAAACACAGAAATTGCATCGGAATTAAATTCAAAAGGCACAATGCCGTCTTTAGTACAAGAATACTGACACTCTAACTTTCTATGATTGGCACCTCTCCTGTGAGTCCAGTTTTAGATTCCGATGCTTCACTTCAGGTTTACTGTATCCTTTGGACCTTCTTATTGACGATGAAGCACAGAAATTGCATCGGAATTCAATTCAAAACGAACAATGCCGACTTAAGCAATAGAGGACTGACACTCTCACTTTCTTTGTTTTGAACCTCTCCTGTGAGTCCAGTTTTAGATTCCGATGCTTCACTTCAGGTTTACTGTATCCCTTTGACCTTCTTATTGATGATGAAACACAGAAATTGCATCGGAATTAAATTTAAAACGCACAATGCCGACTTAAGTAAAAGAGGACTGACCCTCTCACTTTCTATGGTTTGAACCTCTCCTGTGAGTCCAGTTTTAGATTCCGATGCTTCACTTCAGGTTTACTGTATCCCTTTGACCTTCTTATTGACAATGAACCACAGAAATAGCACCGGAGTTAAATTCAAAAGGCACAATGAAGACTTAAGTACAAGAGGACTGACACTCTAACTTTCTACGATTTGTACCTCTCCTGTGAGTCCAGTTTTAGATTCCGATGCTTTACTTCAGGTTTACTGTATCCCTTGGACCTTCTTATTGACGATTAAACACAGAAATGCATCCGAATTTAATACAAAAGGCACAATGGCGACTTAAGTACAAGAGAACTGACACTCTCACTTTCTATGATTTGAACCTCTCCTGTGAGTCAAGTTTTAGATTCCGATGCTTCACTTCAGGTTTACTGTATCCCTTGGACCTTCTTATTGACGATGAAACACAGAGTTTGCATCCGAATTTAATACAAAAGGCATAATGCCGACTTAAGTACAGGAGGACTGACTCTCTAACTTTCTATGATTTGAACCTCTCCTGTGTGTCCAGTTATAGATTCCGATGCTTTACTTCAGGTTTACTGTATCCCTTGGACTTTCTCATTGACGATGAAAACAGAAATTGCATCCGAATTTAATACAAAAGGCACAATGGCGACTTAAGTACAAGAGGACTGACACTCTCACTTTCTATGATTTGAACCTCCCCTGTGAGTCCAGTTATAGATTCCGATGCTTCACTTCAGGTTTACTGTATACCTTGGACCTTCTTATTGACGACGAAACACAGAAATTGCATCCGAATTTAATACAAAATGCACAATGCCGACTTAATTACAAGAGGACAGACACTCTAACTTTCAATGATTTGAACCTCTCCTGTGAGTCCAGTTTTAGATTCCGATGCTTCACTTCAGGTTCACTGTATCCCTTGGACCTTCTTATTGACGATGAAACACAGAAATTGCATCCGAATTTAAAACAAATGGCACAATGCCGACTTAAGTACAAGGGCACTGACACTCTCACTTTCCATGATTCGAACTTCTCCTGTGAGGTCAGATTTAGATTCCGATGCTTCACTTCAGGTTTATTGTATCCCTTGGACGTTCTTATTGACGATGAAACACAGAAATTGCTTCGGAATTAAATTCTAAAGGCACAGTGAAGACCTAAGTAGAAGACGACTAACACACTCACTTTCTATGATTTGAACCTCTCCTGTGAGTCCAGTTTTAGATTCCGATGCTTCACTTCAGGGTTACTGTATACCTTGCACCTTCTTATTGACGATTAAACACAGAAATTGCATCGGAATTAAATTCAAAAGGCACAATGCCGACTTAAGTACAAGAGGACTGACACTCTCACTTTCTATGATTTGAACCTCTCCTGTGAGTCCAGTTTTACATTCCGATGCTTCACTTCAGGTTTACTGTATCCCTTGGACCTTCTTATTGACGATGAAGCACAGAAATTGCATCCGAATTTAATACAAATGGTACAATGCTGACTTAAGTACAAGAGGACTGACACTCTAACTTTCTATGATTCCCACCTCTCCTGTGAGTCCAGTTTTAGATTCCGATGCTTCACTTCAGGTTTACTGTATCCCTTGGACCTTCTTATTGACGATGAAACACAGAAATTGCATCCGAATTTAATACAAAAATCACAATGGCGACTTTATTACAAGAGGACCGACAATCTCACTTTCTATGATTTGAATCTCTCCTGTGAGTCCAGTTTTAGATTCCGATGCTTCACTTCAGGTTTACTGTATCCCTTGGACCTTTTTATAGACGATGAAACACAGATATTGCAACGGAATTAAATTTAATACGCACAATGCCGACTTAAGTAAAAGAGGACTGACACTCTCACTTTCTATGGTTTGAACCTCTCCTGTGAGTCCAGTTTTAGATTCCGATGCTTCACTTCAGGTCAATTGTATCCCTTGGACCTTCTTATTGACAATGAACCACAGAAATAGCACCGGAATTCAATTCAAAAGGCACAATGCCGACATAAGTACAAGAGGACTGACACTCTAACTTTCTATGATTTGTACCTCTCCTGTGAGTCCAGTTTTAGATTCCGATGCTTCACTTCAGGTTTACTGTATCTCTTGGACCTTCTTATTGACGATGAAACACAGAGTTTGCATCCGAATTTAATATAAAAGGCATAATGCCGACTTAAGTACAAGAGGACTGACACTCTAACTTTCTATGATTTGAACCTCTCCTGTGAGTCCAGTTTTAGATTCCGATCCTTTACTTCAGGTTTACTGTATCCCTTGGACCTTCTTATTGACGATTAAACAAAGAAACTGCATCCGAATTTAATACAAAAGGCACATGGCGACTTAAGTACAAGAGGACTGACACTCTCACTTTCTATGATTTGAACCTCTCCTGTGAGTCTAGTTTTAGATTCCGATGCTTCACTTCAGGTTTACTATATCCCTTGGACCTTCTTATTGACGATTAATCACAGAAACTGCATCCGAATTTAATACAAAAGGCACAATGGCGACTTAAGTACAAGAGGACTGACACTCTCACTTTCTGTGATTTGAACCTCTCCTCTGAGTCTAGTTTTAGATTCCGATGCTTCATTACAGGTTTACTGTATCCCTTGGACCTTCTTATTGACGATTAAACACAGAAACTGCATCCGAATTTAATACAAAAGGCACAATGGCGACTTAAGTACAAGAGGACTGACACTCTCACTTTCTATGATTTGAACCTCTCCTGTGAGTCCAGTTTTAGATTCCGATGCTTCACTTCAGGTTTTCTGTATCCCTTGGACATTCTTATTGATGATGAAACACAGAAATTGCATCGGAATTAAATTTAAAACGCACAATGCCGACTTAAGTAAAAGAGGACTGACACTCTCACTATCTATGGTTTGAACCTCTCCTGTGAGTCCAGTTTTAGATTCCGATGCCTCACTTCAGGTTTATTGTATCCCTTTGACCTTCTTATTGACAATGAACCACAGAAATAGCACCGGAGTTAAATTCAAAAGGCACAATGGAGACTTAAGTACAAGAGGACTGCCACTCTAACTTTCTACGATTTGTACCTCTCCTGTGAGTCCAGTTTTAGATTCCGATGCTTCACTTCAGGTTTAATGTATCCCTTTGGACCTTCTTATTAACGATGAAACACAGAGTTTGCATCCGAATTTAATACAAAAGGCATAATGCCGACTTAAGTACAAGAGGACTGACACTCTAACTTTCTATGATTTGAGCCTCTCCTGTGAGTCCAGTTTTAGATTCCGATGCCTTACTTCAGGTTTACTGTATCCCTTGGACCTTCTTATTGACGATTAAACACAGAAATGCATCCGAATTTAATACAAAAGGCACAATGGCGACTTAAGTACAAGAGGACTGACACTCTCACTTTCTATGATTTGAACCTCTCCTGTGAGTCAAGTTTTAGATTCCGATGCTTCACTTCAGGTTTACTGTATCCCTTGGACCTTCTTATTGACGATGAAACACAGAGTTTGCATCCGAATTTAATACAAAAGGCATAATGCCGACTTAAGTACAGGAGGACTGACTCTCTAACTTTCTATGATTTGAACCTCTCCTGTGTGTCCAGTTATAGATTCCGATGCTTTACTTCAGGTTTACTGTATCCCTTGGACTTTCTCATTGACGATGAAAACAGAAATTGCATCCGAATTTAATACAAAAGGCACAATGGCGACTTAAGTACAAGAGGACTGACACTCTCACTTTCTATGATTTGAACCTCCCCTGTGAGTCCAGTTATAGTTTCCGATGCTTCACTTCAGGTTTACTGTATACCTTGGACCTTCTTATTGACGACGAAACACAGAAATTGCATCCTAATTTAATACAAATGGCACAATGCCGACTTAAGTACAAGAGGACTAACACTCTCACCTTCTATGATTCGAACCTCTCCTGTGAGGTCAGATTTAGATTCCGATGCTTCACTTCAGGTTTACTGTATACCTTGCACCTTCTTATTGACGATGAAACACAGAAATTGCACCCGAATTAAATTCAAAAGGCAAAATGCCGTCTTAAGTACAAGAATACTGAAACTCTAACATTCATTGATTGGCACCTCTCCTGTGAGTCCAGTTTTAGATTCCGATGCTTCACTTCACTTTTACTGTATCCCTTGGACCTTCTTATTGACGATGAAACACAGAAATTGCATCGGAATTCAATTCAAAACGAACAATGCCGACTTAAGCAAAAGAGGACTGACACTCTCACTTTCTTTGTTTTGAACCTCTCCTGTGAGTCCAGTTTTAGATTTCGATCCTTCACTTCAGGTTTACTGTATCCCTTTGACCTTCTTATTAACGATGAAACACAGAAATTGCATCAGAATTAAATTCAAATGGCACAATGCCGACTTAAGTACAAGCGGACTGACACTCTAACTTTCTATGATTTGAACTTCTCCAGTGAGTCCAGTTTTAGATTCCGATGCTTCACTTCAGGTTTACTGTTTCCCTTGGACCTTCTTATTGACGATGAAACACAGTGTTTGCATCCGAATTTAATACAAAAGGCACAATGCCGACTTAATTACATGAGGACTGACACTCTAACTTTCAATGATTTGAACCTCTCCTGTGAGTCCAGTTTTAGATTCCGATGCTTCACTTCAGGTTTACTGTATGCCTTGGACCTTCTTATTGACGATGAAACACAGAAATTGCATCCGAATGTAATACAAAAGGCACAATGGCGACTTAAGTACAAGGGGACTGACACTCTCACTTTCTATGATTTGAACCTATCCTGTGAGTCCAGTTTTAGATTCCGAAGCTTCACTTCAGGTTTACTGTATCCCTTGGACCTTCTTATTGACGATGAAACACAGAAATTGCATCCGAAATTAATACAAAAGTGACAATGGTGACTTAAGTACAAGAGGACTGACACTCTCACTTTCTATGATTTGAACCTCTCCTGTGAGTCCAGTATTAGATTCCGATGCTTCACTTCAGGTTTTCTGTATCCCTTGGACCTTCTTATTGACGATGAAACACAGAGATTGCATCGGAATTAAATTTAAAACGCACAATGCCGACTTAAGTAAAAGAGGACTGACACTCTCACTTTCTATGATTTGAACCTCTCCTGTGAGTCCAGTTTTACATTCCGATGCTTCACTTCAGGTTTACTGTATCCCTTGGACCTTCTTATTGACGATGAAGCACAGAAATTGCATCCGAATTTAATACAAATGGTACAATGCTGACTTAAGTACAAGAGGACTGACACTCTAACTTTCTATGATTCCCACCTCTCCTGTGAGTCCAGTTTTAGATTCCGATGCTTCACTTCAGGTTTACTGTATCCCTTGGACCTTCTTATTGACGATGAAACACAGAAATTGCATCCGAATTTAATACAAAAATCACAATGGCGACTTTATTACAAGAGGACCGACAATCTCACTTTCTATGATTTGAATCTCTCCTGTGAGTCCAGTTTTAGATTCCGATGCTTCACTTCAGGTTTACTGTATCCCTTGGACCTTTTTATAGACGATGAAACACAGATATTGCATCGGAATTAAATTTAATACGCACAATGCCGACTTAAGTAAAAGAGGACTGACACTCTCACTTTCTATGGTTTGAACCTCTCCTGTGAGTCCAGTTTTAGATTCCGATGCTTCACTTCAGGTCTATTGTATCCCTTGGACCTTCTTATTGACAATGAACCACAGAAATAGCACCGGAATTCAATTCAAAAGGCACAATGCCGACATAAGTACAAGAGGACTGACACTCTAACTTTCTATGATTTGTACCTCTCCTGTGAGTCCAGTTTTAGATTCCGATGCTTCACTTCAGGTTTACTGTATCTCTTGGACCTTCTTATTGACGATGAAACACAGAGTTTGCATCCGAATTTAATATAAAAGGCATAATGCCGACTTAAGTACAAGAGGACTGACACTCTAACTTTCTATGATTTGAACCTCTCCTGTGAGTCCAGTTTTAGATTCCGATCCTTTACTTCAGGTTTACTGTATCCCTTGGACCTTCTTATTGACGATTAAACAAAGAAACTGCATCCGAATTTAATACAAAAGGCACATGGCGACTTAAGTACAAGAGGACTGACACTCTCACTTTCTATGATTTGAACCTCTCCTGTGAGTCTAGTTTTAGATTCCGATGCTTCACTTCAGGTTTACTATATCCCTTGGACCTTCTTATTGACGATTAATCACAGAAACTGCATCCGAATTTAATACAAAAGGCACAATGGCGACTTAAGTACAAGAGGACTGACACTCTCACTTTCTGTGATTTGAACCTCTCCTCAGAGTCTAGTTTTAGATTCCGATGCTTCACTACAGGTTTACTGTATCCCTTGGACCTTCTTATTGACGATTAAACACAGAAACTGCATCCGAATTTAATACAAAAGGCACAATGGCGACTTAAGTACAAGAGGACTGACACTCTCACTTTCTATGATTTGAACCTCTCCTGTGAGTCCAGTTTTAGATTCCGATGCTTCACTTCAGGTTTTCTGTATCCCTTGGACATTCTTATTGATGATGAAACACAGAAATTGCATCGGAATTAAATTTAAAACGCACAATGCCGACTTAAGTAAAAGAGGACTGACACTCTCACTATCTATGGTTTGAACCTCTCCTGTGAGTCCAGTTTTAGATTCCGATGCCTCACTTCAGGTTTATTGTATCCCTTTGACCTTCTTATTGACAATGAACCACAGAAATAGCACCGGAGTTAAATTCAAAAGGCACAATGGAGACTTAAGTACAAGAGGACTGACACTCTAACTTTCTACGATTTGTACCTCTCCTGTGAGTCCAGTTTTAGATTCCGATGCTTCACTTCAGGTTTAATGTATCCCTTTGGACCTTCTTATTAACGATGAAACACAGAGTTTGCATCCGAATTTAGTACAAAAGGCATAATGCCGACTTAAGTACAAGAGGACTGACACTCTAACTTTCTATGATTTGAGCCTCTCCTGTGAGTCCAGTTTTAGATTCCGATGCCTTACTTCAGGTTTACTGTATCCCTTGGACCTTCTTATTGACGATTAAACACAGAAATGCATCCGAATTTAATACAAAAGGCACAATGGCGACTTAAGTACAAGAGGACTGACACTCTCACTTTCTATGATTTGAACCTCTCCTGTGAGTCAAGTTTTAGATTCCTATGCTTCACTTCAGGTTTACTGTATCCCTTGGACCTTCTTATTGACGATGAAACACAGAGTTTGCATCCGAATTTAATACAAAAGGCATAATGCCGACTTAAATACAGGAGGACTGACTCTCTAACTTTCTATGATTTGAACCTCTCCTGTGTGTCCAGTTATAGATTCCGATGCTTTACTTCAGGTTTACTGTATCCCTTGGACTTTCTCATTGACGATGAAAACAGAAATTGCATCCGAATTTAATACAAAAGGCACAATGGCGACTTAAGTACAAGAGGACTGACACTCTCACTTTCTATGATTTGAACCTCCCCTGTGAGTCCAGTTATAGTTTCCGATGCTTCACTTCAGGTTTACTGTATACCTTGGACCTTCTTATTGACGACGAAACACAGAAATTGCATCCTAATTTAATACAAATGGCACAATGCCGACTTAAGTACAAGAGGACTAACACTCTCACCTTCTATGATTCGAACCTCTCCTGTGAGGTCAGATTTAGATTCCGATGCTTCACTTCAGGTTTACTGTATACCTTGCACCTTCTTATTGACGATGAAACACAGAAATTGCACCCGAATTAAATTCAAAAGGCAAAATGCCGTCTTAAGTACAAGAATACTGAAACTCTAACATTCATTGATTGGCACCTCTCCTGTGAGTCCAGTTTTAGATTCCGATGCTTCACTTCACTTTTACTGTATCCCTTGGACCTTCTTATTGACGATGAAACACAGAAATTGCATCGGAATTCAATTCAAAACGAACAATGCCGACTTAAGCAAAAGAGGACTGACACTCTCACTTTCTTTGTTTTGAACCTCTCCTGTGAGTCCAGTTTTAGATTTCGATCCTTCACTTCAGGTTTACTGTATCCCTTTGACCTTCTTATTAACGATGAAACACAGAAATTGCATCAGAATTAAATTCAAATGGCACAATGCCGACTTAAGTACAAGCGGACTGACACTCTAACTTTCTATGATTTGAACTTCTCCAGTGAGTCCAGTTTTAGATTCCGATGCTTCACTTCAGGTTTACTGTTTCCCTTGGACCTTCTTATTGACGATGAAACACAGTGTTTGCATCCGAATTTAATACAAAAGGCACAATGCCGACTTAATTACATGAGGACTGACACTCTAACTTTCAATGATTTGAACCTCTCCTGTGAGTCCAGTTTTAGATTCCGATGCTTCACTTCAGGTTTACTGTATGCCTTGGACCTTCTTATTGACGATGAAACACAGAAATTGCATCCGAATGTAATACAAAAGGCACAATGGCGACTTAAGTACAAGGGGACTGACACTCTCACTTTCTATGATTTGAACCTATTCTGTGAGTCCAGTTTTAGATTCCGAAGCTTCACTTCAGGTTTACTGTATCCCTTGGACCTTCTTATTGACGATGAAACACAGAAATTGCATCCGAAATTAATACAAAAGTCACAATGGTGACTTAAGTACAAGAGGACTGACACTCTCACTTTCTATGATTTGAACCTCTCCTGTGAGTCCAGTATTAGATTCCGATGCTTCACTTCAGGTTTTCTGTATCCCTTGGACCTTCTTATTGACGATGAAACACAGAGATTGCATCGGAATTAAATTTAAAACGCACAATGCCGACTTAAGTAAAAGAGGACTGACACTCTCACTTTCTATGGTTTGATCCTCTCCTGTGAGTCCAGTTTTAGATTCCGAAGCTTCACTTCAGGTTTATTGTATCCCTTTGACCTTCTTATTGACAATGAACCACAGAAATAGCACCGGAATTAAATTCAAAAGACACAATGCCGACATAAGTACAAGAGGACTGACACTCTCACTTTCTATGGTTTGAACCTCTCCTGTGAGTCCAGTTTTAGATTCCGATGCTTCACTTCAGGTTTACTGTATCCCTTGGACCTTCTTATTGACGACGAAACACAGAAATTGCATCCGAATTTAATACAAATGGCACAATGCCGACTTAAGTACAAGAGGACTGACACTCTCACTTTCTATGACTCGAACCTCTCCTGTGAGGTCAGATTTAGATTCCGATGCTTCACTTCAGGTTTACTGTATACCTTGCACCTTCTTATTGACGATGAAACACAGAAATTTCATCGGAATTAAATTCAAAAGGCACAATGCCGTCTTAAGTACAAGAATACTGACATTCTAACTTTCTATGATTTGCACCTCTCCTGTGAGTCCAGTTTTAGATTCCGATGCTTCACTTCAGGTTTACTGTATCCCTTGGACCTTCTTATTGACGATGAAACACAGAAATTGCATCAGAATTAAATTCAAAAGACACAATGCCGACTGAAGTAGAAGAGGACTGACACTCTAACTTTCTATGATTTGAACTTCTCCAGTGAGTCCAGTTTTAGATTCCGATGCTTCACTTCAGGTTTACTGTTTCCCTTGGACCTTCTTATTGACGATGAAACACAGAGTTTGCATCCGAATTTAATACAAAAGGCACAATGCCGACTTAATTACAAGAGGACTGACACTCTAACCTTCTATGATTTGAACCTCTCCTGTGAGTCCAGTTTTAGATTCCGATGCTTCACTTCAGGTTTACTGTATCCCTTGGACCTTCTTATTGACGATGAAACACAGAAATTGCATCCGAATTTAATACAAAAGGGACAATGGCGACTTAAGTACGAGGAGACTGACACTCTCACTTTCTATGATTTGAACCTATCCTGTGAGCCCAGTTTTACATTCCGATGCTTCACTTCAGGTTTACTGTATCCCTTGGACCTTCTTATTGACGATGAAACACAGAAATTGCATCCGAATTTAATACAAATGGTATAATGCCGACTTAAGTACAAGGGCACTGACACTCTCACTTTCCATGATTCGAACTTCTCCTGTGAGGTCAGATTTAGATTCCGATGCTTCACTTCAGGTTTACTGTATACCTTGCACCTTCTTATTGACGATGAAACACAGAAATTGCATCGGAATTAAATTCAAAAGGCACAATTCCGACTTAAGTACAAGAGGACTGACACTCTAACTTTCTATGATTTGAGCCTCTCCTGTGAGTCCAGTTTTAGATTCCGATGCTTTACTTCAGGTTTACTGTATCCCTTGGACCTTCTTATTGACGATTAAACACAGAAATGCATCCGAATTTAATACAAAAGGCACAATGGCGACTTAAGTACAAGAGGACTGACACTCTCACTTTCTATGATTTGAACCTCTCCTGTGAGTCAAGTTTTAGATTCCGATGCTTCACTTCAGGTTTACTGTATCCCTTGGACCTTCTTATTGACGATGAAACACAGAGTTTGCATCCGAATTTAATACAAAAGGCATAATGCCGACTTAAGTACAGGAGGACTGACTCTCTAACTTTCTATGATTTGAACCTCTCCTGTGTGTCCAGTTATAGATTCCGATGCTTTACTTCAGGTTTACTGTATCCCTTGGACTTTCTCATTGACGATGAAAACAGAAATTGCATACGAATTTAATACAAAAGGCACAATGGCGACCTAAGTACAAGAGGTCTGACACTCTCACTTTCTATGATTTGAACCTCCCCTGTGAGTCCAGTTATAAATTCCGATGCTTCACTTCAGGTTTACTGTATACCTTGGACCTTCTTATTGACGACGAAACACAGAAATTGCATCCTAATTTAATACAAATGGCACAATGCCGACTTAAGTACAAGAGGACTAACACTCTCACCTTCTATGATTCGAACCTCTCCTGTGAGGTCAGATTTAGATTCCGATGCTTCACTTCAGGTTTACTGTATACCTTGCACCTTCTTATTGACGATGAAACACAGAAATTGCGTCCGAATTAAATTCAAAAGGCAAAATGCCGTCTTAAGTACAAGAATACTGAAACTCTAACATTCATTGATTGGCACCTCTCCTGTGAGTCCAGTTTTAGATTCCGATGCTTCACTTCAGGTTTACTGTATCCCTTGGACCTTCTTATTGACGATGAAACACAGTGTTTGCATCCGAATTTAATACAAAAGGCACAATGCCGACTTAGTTACATGAGGATTGACACTCTAACTTTCAATGATTTGAACCTCTCCTGTGAGTCCAGTTTTAGATTCCGATGCTTCACTTCAGGTTTACTGTATGTCTTGGACCTTCTTATTGACGATGAAACACAGAAATTGCATCCGAATGTAATACAAAAAGCACAATGGCGACTTAAGTACAACGGGAACGGACACTCTCACTTTCTATGATTTGAACCTATCCTGTGAGTCCAGTTTTAGATTCCGAAGCTTCACTTCAGGTTTACTGTATCCCTTGGACCTTCTTATTGACGATGAAACACAGAAATTGCATCCGAAATTAATACAAAAGTCACAATGGTGACTTAAGTACAAGAGGACTGATACTCTCACTTTCTATGATTTGAACCTCTCCTGTGAGTCCAGTATTAGAATCCGATGCTTCACTTCACGTTTTCTGTATCCCTTGGACCTTCTTATTGGCGATGAAACACAGAAATTGCATCGGAATTAAATTTAAAACGCACAATGCCGACTTAAGTAAAAGAGGACTGACACTCTCACTTTCTATGGTTTGAACCTCTCCTGTGAGTCCAGTTTTAGATTCCAATGCTTCACTTCAGGTTTATTGTATCCCTTTGACCTTCTTATTGACAATGAACCACAGAAATAGCACCGGAATTAAATTCAAAAGACACAATGCCGACATAAGTACAAAAGGACTGACACTCTCACTTTCTATGGTTTGAACCTCTCCTGTGAGTCCAGTTTTAGATTCCGATGCTTCACTTCAGGTTTACTGTATCCCTTGGACCTTCTTATTGACGATGAAACACAGAAATTGCATCAGAATTAAATTCAAAAGACACAATGCCGACTGAAGTAGAAGAGGACTGACACTCTAACTTTCTATGATTTGAACTTCTCCAGTGAGTCCAGTTTTAGATTCCGATGCTTCACTTCAGGTTTACTGTTTCCCTTGGACCTTCTTATTGACGATGAAACACAGAGTTTGCATCCGAATTTAATACAAAAGGCACAATGCCGACTTAATTACAAGAGGACTGACACTCTAACCTTCTATGATTTGAACCTCTCCTGTGAGTCCAGTTTTAGATTCCGATGCTTCACTTCAGGTTTACTGTATCCCTTGGACCTTCTTATTGACGATGAAACACAGAAATTGCATCCGAATTTAATACAAAAGGGACAATGGCGACTTAAGTACAAGGGGACTGACACTCTCACTTTCTATGATTTGAACCTATCCTGTGAGCCCAGTTTTACATTCCGATGCTTCACTTCAGGTTTACTGTATCCCTTGGACCTTCTTATTGACGATGAAACACAGAAATTGCATCCGAATTTAATACAAATGGTATAATGCCGACTTAAGTACAAGGGCACTGACACTCTCACTTTCCATGATTCGAACTTCTCCTGTGAGGTCAGATTGAGATTCCGATGCTTCACTTCAGGTTTACTGTATACCTTGCACCTTCTTATTGACGATGAAACACAGAAATTGCATCGGAATTAAGTTCAAAAGTCACAATTCCGACTTAAGTACAAGAGGACTGACACTCTCACTTTCTATGATTTGAACCTCTCCTGTGAGTCCAGTTTCAGATTCCGATGCTTCACTTCAGGTTTACTGTATTCCTTGGACTTTCTTATTGACGATGAGACACAGAAATTGCATCCGAATGTATTACAAATGGCACAATACCGACTTAAGTACAAGAGGAGTGAAACTCTAACTTTCTATGATTTGAACCTCTTCTGTGAGTCCAGTTTTAGATTCCGATGCTTCACTTCAGGTTTACTGTATCCCTTGGACCTTCTAATTGACGATGAAACACAGAGTTTGCATCCGAATTTAATACAAAAGGTACAATGCCGACTTAAGTACAAGAGGACTGACACTCTAACTTTCTATGATTTGAACCTCTCCTGTGAGTCCAGTTTTAGATTCCGATGTTTCACTTCAGGTTTACTGTATCCCTTGGACCTTCTTGTTGACGATGAAACACAGAAATTGCATCCGAATTTAATACAAAAATCACAATGGCGACTTAAGTACAAGAGGACGGACACTCTTACGTTCTATGATTTGAACCTCTCCTGTGAGTCCAGTTTTAGATTCCGATGCTTCACCTCAGGTTTACTGTATCTCTTGGATCTTCTTATTGACGATGAAACACAGAAATTGCATCAGAATTAAATTCAAAAGGCACAATGCCGACTTAAGTACAAGAGGACTGACACTCTAACTTTCTATGATTTGAACTTCTCCAGTGAGTCCAGTTTTAGATTCCGATGCTTCACTTCATGTTTACTGTTTCCCTTGGACCTTCTTATTGACGATGAAACACAGAATTTGCATCCGAATTTAATACAAAAGGCACAATGCCGACTTAAGTACAAGAGGACTGACACTCTCACTTTCTATGATTTGAACCTCTCCTGTGAGTCCAGTTTTAGATTCCGATGCTTCACTTCAGGTTTACTGTATCTCTTGGACCTTCTTATTGACGATGAAACACAGTAATTGCATCCGAATTTAATACAAAAATCACAATGGCGACTTTATTACAAGAGGACCGACAATCTCACTTTCTATGATTTGAATCTCTCCTGTGAGTCCAGTTTTAGATTCCGATGCTTCACTTCAGGTTTACTGTATCCCTTGGACCTTTTTATAGACGATGAAACACAGATATTGCATCGGAATTAAATTTAATACGCACAATGCCGCCTTAAGTAAAAGAGGACTGACATTCTCACTTTCTATGGTTTGAACCTCTCCTGTGAGTCCAGTTTTAGATTCCGATGCTTCACTTCAGGTTTATTGTATCCCTTGGACCTTCTTATTGACAATGAACCACAGAAATAGCACCGGAATTCAATTCAAAAGGCACAATGCCGACATAAGTACAAGAGGACTGACACTCTAACTTTCTATGATTTGTACCTCTCCTGTGAGTCCAGTTTTAGATTCCGATGCTTCACCTCAGGTTTACTGTATCTCTTGGACCTTCTTATTGACGATGAAACACAGAGTTTGCATCCGAATTTAATACAAAAGGCATAATGCCGACTTAAGTACAAGAGGACTGACACTCTAACTTTCTATGATTTGAACCTCTCCAGTGAGTCCAGTTTTAGATTCCGATCCTTTACTTCAGGTTTACTGTATCCCTTGGACCTTCTTATTGACGATTAAACAAAGAAACTGCATCCGAATTTAATACAAAAGGCACAATGGCGACTTAAGTACAAGAGGACTGACACTCTCACTTTCTATGATTTGAACCTCTCCTGTGAGTCTAGTTTTAGATTCCGATGCTTCACTTCAGGTTTACTGTATCCCTTGGACCTTCTTATTGACGATTAAACACAGAAACTGCATCCGAATATAATACAAAAGGCACAATGGCGTCTTAAGTACAAGAGGACTGACACTCTCACTTTCTATGATTTGAACCTCTCCTGTGAGTCTAGTTTTAGATTCCGATGCTTCACTACAGGTTTACTGTATCCCTTGGACCTTCTTATTGACGATTAAACACAGAAACTGCATCCGAATTTAATACAAAAGGCACAATGGCGACTTAAGTACAAGAGAACTGACACTCTCACTTTCTATGATTTGAACCTCTCCTGTGAGTCCAGTTTTAGATTCCGATGCTTCAATTAGGGTTTTCTGTATCCCTTGGACCTTCTTATTGATGATGAAACACAGAAATTGCATCGGAATTAAATTTAAAACGCACAATGCCGACTTAAGTAAAAGAGGACTGACACTCTCACTTTCTATGGTTTTAAACTCTCCTGTGAGTCCAGTTTTAGATTTCGATGCTTCACTTCAGGTTTATTGTATCCCTTTGACATTCTTATTGACAATGAACCACAGAAATAGCACCGGAGTTAAATTCAAAAGGCACAATGCCGACTTAAGTACAAGAGGACTGACACTCAAACTTTCTACGATTTGTACCTCTCCTGTGAGTCCAGTTTTAGATTCCGATGCTTCACTTCAGGTTTAATGTATCCCTTTGGACCCTCTTATTGACGATGAAACACAGAGTTTGCATCCGAATTAAATACAAAAGGCATAATTCCGACTTAAGTACAAGAGGACTGACACTCTAACTTTCTATGATTTGAGCCTCTCCTGTGAGTCCAGTTTTAGATTCCGATGCTTTACTTCAGATTTACTGTATCTCTTGGACCTTCTTATTGACGATTAAACACAGAAATGCATCCGAATTTAATACAAAAGGCACAATGGCGACTTAAGTACAAGAGGACTGACACTCTCACTTTCTATGATTTGAACCTCTCCTGTGAGTCAAGTTTTAGATTCCGATGCTTCACTTCAGGTTTACTGTATACCTTGGACCTTCTTATTGACGACGAAACACAGAAATTGCATCCTAATTTAATACAAATGGCACAATGCCGACTTAAGTACAAGAGGACTAACACTCTCACCTTCTATGATTCGAACCTCTCCTGTGAGGTCAGATTTAGATTCCGATGCTTCACTTCAGGTTTACTGTATACCTTGCACCTTCTTATTGACGATGAAACACAGAAATTGCGTCCGAATTAAATTCAAAAGGCAAAATGCCGTCTTAAGTACAAGAATACTGAAACTCTAACATTCATTGATTGGCACCTCTCCTGTGAGTCCAGTTTTAGATTCCGATGCTTCACTTCAGGTTTACTGTATCCCTTGGACCTTCTTATTAACGATGAAACACAGAAATTGCATCAGAATTAAATTTAAATGGCACAATGCCGACTTAAGTACAAGCGGACTGACACTCTAACTTTCTATGATTTGAACTTCTCCAGTGAGTCCAGTCTTACATTCCGATGCTTCACTTCAGGTTAACTGTTTCCCTTGGACCTCATTATTGACGATGAAACACAGTGTTTGCATCCGAATTTAATACAAAAGGCACAATGCCGACTTAATTACATGAGGACTGACACTCTAACTTTCAATGATTTGAACCTCTCCTGTGAGTCCAGTTTTAGATTCCGATGCTTCACTTCAGGTTTACTGTATGCCTTGGACCTTCTTATTGACGATGAAACACAGAAATTGCATCCGAATGTAATACAAAAGGCACAATGGCGACTTAAGTACAAGGGGACTGACACTCTCACTTTCTATGATTTGAACCTATCCTGCGAGTCCAGTTTTAGATTCCGAAGCTTCACTTCAAGTTTACTGTATCCCTTGGACCTTCTTATTGACGATGAAACACAGAAATTGCATCCGAAATTAATACAAAAGTCACAATGGTGACTTAAGTACAAGACGACTGACACTCTCACTTTCTATGATTTGAACCTCTCCTGTGAGTCAAGTTTTAGATTCCGATGCTTCACTTCAGGTTTACTGTATCCCTTGGACCTTCTTATTGACGATGAAACACAGAGTTTGCATCCGAATTTAATACAAAAGGCATAATGCCGACTTAAGTACAGGAGGACTGACTCTCTAACTTTCTATGATTTGAACCTCTCCTGTGTGTCCAGTTATAGATTCCGATGCTTTACTTCAGGTTTACTGTATCCCTTGGACCTTCTCATTGACGATGAAAACAGAAATTGCATCCGAATTTAATACAAAAGGCACAATGGCGACTTAAGTACAAGAGGACTGACACTCTCACTTTCTATGATTTGAACATCCCCTGTGAGTCCAGTTATAGATTCCGATGCTTCACTTCAGGTTTACTGTAACCCTTGGACCTTCTTATTGACAACGAAACACAGAAATTGCATCCTAAATTAATACAAATGGCACAATGCCGACTTAAGTACAAGAGGACTAACACTCTCACCTTCTATGATTCGAACCTCTCCTGTGAGGTCAGATTTAGATTCCGATGCTTCACTTCAGGTTTACTGTATACCTTGCACCTTCTTATTGACGATGAAACACAGAAATTGCGTCCGAATTAAATTCAAAAGGCAAAATGCCGTCTTAAGTACAAGAATACTGAAACTCTAACATTCATTGATTGGCACCTCTCCTGTGAGTCCAGTTTTAGATTCCGATGCTTCACTTCAGGTTTACTGTATCCCTTGGACCTTCTTATTAACGATGAAACACAGAAATTGCATCAGAATTAAATTCAAATGGCACAATGCCGACTTAAGTACAAGCGGACTGACACTCTAACTTTCAATGATTTGAACCTCTCCTGTGAGTCCAGTTTTAGATTCCAATGCTTCACTTCAGGTTTACTGTATGCCTTGGACCTTCTTATTGACGATGAAACACAGAAATTGCATCCGAATGTAATACAAAAGGCACAATGGCGACTTAAGTACAAGGGGACTGACACTCTCACTTTCTATGATTTGAACCTATCCTGTGAGTCCAGTTTTACATTCCGAAGCTTCACTTCAGGTTTACTGTATCCCTTGGACCTTCTTATTGACGATGAAACACAGAAATTGCATCCGAAATTAATACAAAAGTCACAATGGTGACTTAAGTACAAGAGGACTGACACTCTCACTTTCTATGATTTGAACCTCTCCTGTGAGTCCAGTTTTAGATTCCGATGCTTCACTTCAGGTTTTCTGTATCCCTTGGACCTTCTTATTGACGATGAAACACAGAAATTGCATCGGAATTAAATTTAAAACGCACAATGCCGACTTAAGTAAAAGAGGACTGACACTCTCACTTTCTATGGTTTGAACCTCTCCTGTGAGTCCAGTTTTAGATTCCGATGCTTCACTTCAGGTTTATTGTATCCCTTTGACCTTCTTATTGACAATGAACCACAGAAATAGCACCGGAATTAAATTCAAAAGACACAATGCCGACATAAGTACAAGAGGACTGACACTCTAACTTTCTATGATTTGTACCTCTCCTGTGAGTCCAGTTTTATATTCCGATGCTTCACTTCAGGTTTACTGTATCCCTTGGACCTTCTTATTGACGATGAAACACAGAGTTTGCATCCGAATTTAATACAAAAGGCATAATGCCGACTTAAGTACAAGAGGACTGACACTCTAACTTTCTATGATTTGAGCCTCTCCTGTGAGTCCAGTTTTAGATTCCGATGCTTTACTTCAGGTTTACTGTATCCCTTGGACCTTCTTATTGACGATTAAACACAGAAATGCATCCGAATTTAATACAAAAGGCACAATGGCGACTTAAGTACAAGAGGACTAACACTCTCACTTTCTATGATTTGAACCTCTCCTGTGAGTCTAGTTTCAGATTCCGATGCTTCACTTCAGGTTCACTGATCCCTTGGACCTTCTTATTGACGATGAAACACAGAGTTTGCATCCGAATTTAATACAAAAGGCATAATGCCGACTTAAATACAAGAGGACTGACACTCTAACTTTCTATGATTTCAACCTCTCCTGTGTGTCCAGTTTTAGATTCCGATGCTTCACTTCAGGTTTACTGTATCCCTTGGACCTTCTTATTGACGATGAAAACAGAAATTGCATCCGAATTTAATACAAAAGGCACAATGGCGACTTAAGTACAAGAGGACTGACACTGTCACTTTCTATGATTTGAACCTCCCCTGTGAGTCCAGTTTTAGATTCCGATGCTTCACTTCAGGTTTACTGTATCTCTTGGACCTTCTTATTGACGACGAAACACAGAAATTGCATCCGAATTTAATACAAATGGCACAATGCCGACTTAAGTACAAGAGGACTGACAGTCTCACTTTCTATGAATCGAACCTCTCCTGTGAGGTCAGATTTAGATTCCGATGCTTCACTTCAGGTTTACTGTATACCTTGCACCTTCTTATTGACGATGAAACACAGTAATTTCATCGGAATTAAATTCAAAAGGCACAATGCCGTCTTAAGTACAAGAATACTGACATTCTAACTTTCTATGATTTGCACCTCACCTGTGAGTCCAGTTTTAGATTCCGATGCTTCACTTCAGGTTTACTGTATGCCTTGGACCTTCTTATTGACGATGAAACACAGAAATTGCATCAGAATTAAATTCAAAAGGCACAATGCCGACTGAAGTACAAGAGGACTGACACTCTAACTATCTATGATTTGAACTTCTCCAGTGAGTCCAGTTTTAGATTCCGATGCTTCACTTCACGTTTACTGTATCCCTTGGACCTTCTTATTGACGATGAAACACAGAAATTGAATCCGAATTTAATACAAAAGGGACAATGGCGACTTAAGTACAAGGGGACTGACACTCTCACTTTCTACGATTTGAACCTATCCTGTGAGCCCAGTTTTACATTCCGATGCTTCACTTCAGGTTTACTGTATCCCTTGGACCTTCTTATTGACGATGAAACACAGAAATTGCATCCGAATTTAATACAAATGGTATAATGCCGACTTAAGTACAAGGGCACTGACACTCTCCTCCCATGATTCGAACTTCTCCTGTGAGGTCAGATTTAGATTCCGATGCTTCACTTCAGGTTTACTGTATACCTTGCACCTTCTTATTGACGATGAAACACAGAAATTGCATCGGAATTAAATTCAAAAGGCACAATTCCGACTTAAGTACAAGAGGACTGACACTCTCACTTTCTATGATTTGAACCTCTCCTGTGAGTCCAGTTTTAGATTCCGATGCTTCACTTCAGGTTTACTGTATCCCTTGGACCTTCTAATTGACGATGAAACACAGAGTTTGCATCCGAATTTAATACAAAAGGTACAATGTCGACTTAAGTACAAGAGGACTGACACTCTAACTTTCTATGATTTGAACCTCTCCTGTGAGTCCAGTTTTAGATTCCGATGTTTCACTTCAGGTTTACTGTATCCCTTGGACCTTCTTATTGACGATGAAACACAGAAATTGCATCCGAATTTAATACAAAAATCACAATGGCGACTTAAGTACAAGAGGACGGACACTCTTACTTTCTATGATTTGAACCTCTCCTGTGAGTCCAGTATTAGATTCCGATGCTTCACCTCAGGTTTACTGTATCTCTTGGACCTTCTTATTGACGATGAAACGCAGAAATTGCATCAGAATTAAATTCAAAAGGCACAATGCCGACTTAAGTACAAGAGGACTGACACTCTAACTTTCTATGATTTGAACTTCTCCAGTGAGTCCAGTTTTAGATTCCGATGCTTCACTTCACGTTTACTGTGTCCCTTGGACCTTCTTATTGACGATGAAACACAGAATTTGCATCCGAATTTAAGACAAAAGGCACAATGCCGACTTAAGTACAAGAGGACTGACACTCTAACTTTCTATGATTTGAACCTCTCCTAAGAGTCCAGTTTTAGATTCCGATGCTTCACTTCAGGTTTACTGTATCCCTTGGACGTTCTTATTGACGATGAAACACAGAAATTGCTTCGGAATTAAGTTCAAAAGGCACAGTGCCGAACTAAGTAGATGACGACTAACACTCTCACTTTCTATGATTTGAACCTCTCCTGTGAGTCCAGTTTTAGATTCCGATGCTTCACTTCAGGGTTACTGTATACCTTGCACATTCTTATTGACGATTAAACACAGAAATTGCATCGGAATTAAATTCAAAAGGCACAATGCCGACTTAAGTACAAGAGGACTGACACTCTCACTTTCTATGATTTGCACCTCTCCTGTGATTCCAGTTTTAGATTCCGATGCTTCTCTTCAGGTTTACTGTATCGCTTGGACCTTCTTATTGACGATGAAACACAGAAATTGCATCCGAATTTAATACAAAAATCACAATGGCGACTTTAGTACAAGAGGACCGACAATCTCACTTTCTATGATTTGAATCTCTCCTGTGAGTCCAGTTTTAGATTCCGATGCTTCACTTCAGGTTTACTGTATCCCTTGGACCTTCTTATAGACGATGAAACACAGATATTGCATCGGAATTAAATTTAATATGCACAATGCCGGCTTAAGTAAAAGAGGACTGACACTCTCACTTTCTATGGTTTGAACCTCTCCTGTGAGTCCAGTTTTAGATTCCGATGCTTCACTTCAGGTTTACTGTATCCCTTGGACCTTCTTATTGACGATGAAACACAGAAATTGCATCAGAATTAAATTCAACATGCATAATGCCGACTTAAGTACAAGAGGACTGACACTCTCACTTTCTATGATTTGAACCTCTCCTGTGAGTCCAGTTTTAGATTCCGATGCTTCACTTCAGGTTTACTGTATCCCTTGGACCTTCTTATTGGCGATTAAACACAGAAACTGCATCCGAATTAATTACAAAAGGGACAATGGCGACTTAACTACAAGGGGACTGACACTCTCACTTTCTATGATTTGAACCTATCCTGTGAGCCCAGTTTTACATTCCGATGCTTCACTTCAGGTTTACTGTATCCCTTGGACCTTCTTATTGACGATGAAACACAGAAATTGCATCCGAATTTAATACAAATGGTATAATGCCGACTGAAGTACAAGGGCACTGACACTCTCACTTTCCATGATTCGAACTTCTCCTGTGAGGTCAGATTTAGATTCCGATGCTTCACTTCAGGTTTACTGTATACCTTGCACCTTCTTATTGACGATGAAACACAGAAATTGCATCGGAATTAAATTCAAAAGGCACAATTCCGACTTAAGTACAAGAGGACTGACACTCTCACTTTCTATGATTTGAACCTCTCCTGTGAGTCCAGTTTTAGATTCCGATGCTTCACTTCAGGTTTACTGTATCCCTTGGACCTTCTAATTGACGATGAAACACAGAGTTTGCATCCGAATTTAATACAAAAGGTACAATGTTGACTTAAGTTCAAGAGGACTGACACTCTAACTTTCTATGATTTGAACATCTCCTGTGAGTCCAGTTTTAGATTCCGATGATTCACTTCAGGTTTACTGTATCCCTTGGACCTTCTTATTGACGATGAAACACAGAAATTGCATCCGAATCTAATACAAAAATCACAATGGCGACTTAAGTACAAGAGGACGGACACTCTTACTTTCTATGATTTGAACCTCTCCTGTGAGTCCAGTATTAGATTCCGATGCTTCACCTCAGGTTTACTGTATCTCTTGGACCTACTTATTGACGATGAAACACAGAAATTGCATCAGAATTAAATTCAAAAGGCACAATGACGACTTAAGTACAAGAGGACTGACACTCTAACTTTCTATGATTTGAACTTCTCCAGTGAGTCCAGTTTTAGATTCCGATGCTTCACTTCAGGTTTACTGTGTCCCTTGGACCTTCTTATTGACGATGAAACACAGAATTTGCATCCGAATTTAATACAAAAGGCACAATGCCGACTTAAGTACAAGAGGACTGACACTCTAACTTTCTATGATTTGAACCTCTCCTGGGAGTCCAGTTTTAGATTCCGATGCTTCACTTCAGGTTTACTGTATCCCTTGGACGTTCTTATTGACGATGAAACACAGAAATTGCTTCGGAATTAAGTTCAAAAGGCACAGTGCCGAACTAAGTAGAAGACGACTAACACTCTCACTTTCTATGATTTGAACCTCTCCTGTGAGTCCAGTTTTAGATTCCGATGCTTCACTTCAGGGTTACTGTATACCTTGCACATTCTTATTGACGATTAAACACAGAAATTGCATCGGAATTAAATTCAAAAGGCACAATGCCGACTTAAGTACAAGAGGACTGACACTCTCACTTTCTATGATTTGAACCTCTCCTGTGAGTCCGGTTTTACATTCCGATGCTTCACTTCAGGTTTACTGTATCCCTTGGACCTTCTTATTGACGATGAAACACAGAAATTGCATCCGAATTTAATACAAAAGGTACAATGCTGACTTAAGTACAAAAGGACTAACACTCTAACTTTCTATGATTTGCACCTCTCCTGTGATTCCAGTTTTAGATTCCGATGCTTCTCTTCAGGTTTACTGTATCGCTTGGACCTTCTTATTGACGATGAAACACAGAAATTGCATCCGAATTTAATACAAAAATCACAATGGCGACTTTAGTACAAGAGGACCGACAATCTCACTTTCTATGATTTGAATCTCTCCTGTGAGTCCAGTTTTAGATTCCGATGCTTCACTTCAGGTTTACTGTATCCCTTGGACCTTCTTATAGACGATGAAACACAGATATTGCATCGGAATTAAATTTAATATGCACAATGCCGGCTTAAGTAAAAGAGGACTGACACTCTCACTTTCTATGGTTTGAACCTCTCCTGTGAGTCCAGTTTTAGATTCCGATGCTTCACTTCAGGTTTACTGTATCCCTTGGACCTTCTTATTGACGATGAAACACAGAAATTGCATCAGAATTAAATTCAAAATGCATAATGCCGACTTAAGTACAAGAGGACTGACACTCTAACTTTCTATGATTTGAACCTCTCCTATGAGTCCAGTTTTAGATTCCTTTGCTTTACTTCAGGTTTACTGTATTCCTTGGACCTTCTTATTGACGATTAAACACAGAAACTGCATCCGAATTTAATACAAAAGGCACAATGGCGACTTAAGTACAAGAGGACTGACACTCTCACTTTCTATGATTTTAACCTCTCCTGTGAGTCCAGTTTTAGATTCCGATGCTTCACTTCAGGTTTACTGTATCCGTTGGACCTTCTTATTGACGATGAAACACAGAAATAGCATCCGAAATTAGTGCAAAAGTCACAATGGTGACTTAAGTACAAGGGGACTGACACTCTCACTTTCTATGATTTGAACCTATCCTCTGAGTCCAGTTTTAGATTCCGACGTTTCACTTCAGGTTTACTGTATCCCTTGGACATTCTTATTGACGATGAAACACAGAAATTGCATCCGAATTTAATACAAATGGCACAATGATGACTTAAGTACATGGGCACTGACACTCTCACTTTCCATGATTCGAACTTCTCCTGTGAGGTCAGATTTATATTCCGATGCTTCACTTCAGGTTTACTGTATACCTTGCACCTTCTCATTGACGATGAAACACAGAAATTGCATCGGTATTAAATTCAAAAGGCACAATTCCGACTTAAGTACAAGAGGACTGACACTCTAACTTTCTATGATTTGAACCTCTCCTGTGAGTCCAGTTTTAGATTCCGATGCTTCACTTCAGGTTTACTGTATTCCTTGGACCTTCTTATTGAACGATGAAACACAGAAATTGCATCCGAAATTAATACAAAAGGTACAATGCCGACTTAAGTACAAGAGGACTGACACTCTCACTTTCTATGATTTGAACCTCTCCTGTGAGTCCAGTTTTAGATTCCGATGCTTCACTTCAGGTTTACTGTATCCCTTGGACCTTCTTATTGACGATGAAACACAGAAATTGCGTCCGAATTTAATACAAAAATCTCAATGGCGGCTTAAGTACAAGGGGACTGACACTCTCACTTTCTATGATTTGAACATCTCCTGTGAGTCCAGTTCAAGATTCCGATGCTTCACTTCAGGTTTACTTTATCCCTTGGACCTTCTTGTTGACGATGAAACACAGATATTGCATGGGAATTAAATTTAAAACGCACAATGCCGACTTAAGTAAAAGAGTACTGACACTCTCACTTTTTATGATTTGAACCTCTCCTGTGAGTCCAGTTTTAGATTCCGATGCTTCACTTCAGATTTTGTGTATCCCTTGGACCTTCGTATTGACGATGAAACACAGAGTTTGCATCCGGAGTTAATACAAAAGGTACAATGCCTACTTAAGTACAAGAGGACTGACACTCTAACTTTCTATAATTTGAACCTCTCCTGTGAGTCCAGTTTTAGATTCCGATGCTTTACTTCAGGTTTACTGTATCCCTTGGACCTTCTTATTGACGATGAAAACAGAAATAGCATCCGAATGTAATACAAAAGTCACAATGGCGACTTAAGTACAAGAGGACTGACACTCTCACTTTCTATGATTTGAACCTCCCCTGTGAGTCCAGTTTTAGATTCCGATGCTTCACTTCAGGTTTACTGTATCCCTTGGACCTTCTTATTGACGACGAAACACAGAAATTGCTTCTTAATTTAATACAAATGGCACAATGCCGACTTAAGTACAAGAGGACTGACACTCTCACCTTCTATGATTCGAACCTCTCCTGTGAGGTCAGATTTAGATTCCGATGCTTCACTTCAGGTTTACTGTATACCTTGCACCTTCTTATTGACGATGAAACACAGAAATTGCATCGGAATTAAATTCAAAAGGCACAATGCAGTCTTAAGTACAAGAATACTGACACTCTAACTTTCTATGATTGGCACCTCTCCTGTGAGTCCAGTTTTAGATTCCGATGCTTCACTTCAGGTTTACTGTATCCCTTGGACCTTCTTATTGACGATGAAACACAGAAATTGCATCCGAAATTAATACAAAAGTCACAATGGTGACTTAAGTACAAGAGGACTGACACTCTCACTTTCTATGATTTGAACCTCTCCTGTGAGTCCAGTTTTAGATTCCGATGCTTCACTTCAGGTTTTCTGTATCCCTTGGACCTTCTTATTGACGATGAAACACAGAAATTGCATCGGAATTAAATTTAAAACGCACAATGCCGACTTAAGTAAAAGAGGACTGACACTCTCACTTTCTATGGTTTGAACCTCTCCTGTGAGTCCAGTTTAAGATTCCGATGCTTCACTTCAGGTTTATTGTATCCCTTTGACCTTCTTATTGACAATGAACCACAGAAATAGCACCGGAATTAAATTCAAAAGACACAATGCCGACTTAAGTACAAGAGGACTGACACTCTAACTTTCTATGATTTGTACCTCTCCTGTGAGTCCAGTTTTAGATTCCGATACTTCACTTCAGGTTTACTGTATCCCTTGGACCTTCTTATTGACGATGAAACACAGAGTTTGCATCCGAATTTAATACAAAAGGCATAATGCCGACTTAAGTACAAGAGGACTGACACTCTAACGTTCTATGATTTGAGCCTCTCCTGTGAGTCCAGTTTTTGTTTCCGATGCTTTACATCAGGTTTACTGTATCACTTGGAGCTTCTTATTGACGATTAAACACAGAAATGCATCCGAATTTAATACAAAAGGCACAATGGCGACTTAAGTACAAGAGGACTGACACTCTCACTTTCTATGATTTGAACCTCTCCTGTGAGTCTAGATTTAGATTCCGATGCTTTACTTCAGGTTTACTGTATCCCTTGGACCTTCTTATTGACGATGAAACACAGAGTTTGCATCCGAATTTAATACAAAAGGCATAATGCCGACTTAAATACAAGAGGATTGACACTCTAACTTTCTATGATTTGAACCTCTCCTGTGTGTCCAGTTTTAGATTCCGATGCTTCACTTCAGGTTTACTGTATCCCTTGGACCTTCTTATTGACGATGAAAACAGAAATTGCATCCGAATTTAATACAAAAGGCACAATGGCGACTTAAGTACAAGAGGACTGACACTGTGACTTTCTATGATTTGAACCTCCCCTGTGAGTCCAGTTTTAGATTCCGATGCTTCACTTCAGGTTTACTGTATCCCTTGGACCTTCTTATTGACGACGAAACACAGAAATTGCATCCGAATTTAATACAAATGGCACAATGCCGACTTAAGTACAAGAGGACTGACACTCTCACTTTCTATGATTCGAACCTCTCCTGTGAGGTCAGATTTAGATTCCGATGCTTCACTTCAGGTTTACCGTATACCTTGCACCTTCTTATTGACGCTGAAACACAGAAATTGCATCGGAATTAAATTCAAAAGGCACAATGCCGTCTTAAGTACAAGAATACTGACATTCTAACTTTCTATGATTTGCACCTCTCCTGTGAGTCCAGTTTTAGATTCCGATGCTTCACTTCAGGTTTACTGTATCCATTGGACCTTCTTATTGTCGATGAATCACAGAAATTGCATCAGAATTAAATTCAAAAGGCACAATGCCGACTGAAGTACAAGAGGACTGACACTCTAACTTTCTATGATTTGAACTTCTCCAGTGAGTCCAGTTTTAGATTCCGATGCTTCACTTCAGGTTTACTGTTTCCCTTGGACCTTCTTATTGACGATGAAACACAGAGTTTGCATCCGAATTTAATACAAAAGGCACAATGCCGACTTAATTACAAGAGGACTGACACTCTAACTTTCCATGATTTGAACCTCTCCTGTGAGTCCAGTTTTAGATTCCGATGCTTCACTTCAGGTTTACTGTATCCCTTGGACCATCTTATTGACGATGAAACACAGAAATTGCATCCGAATTTAATACAAAAGGGACAATGGCGACTTAAGTACAAAGGGACTGACACTCTCACTTTCTATGATTTGAACCTATCCTGTGAGTCCAGTTTTACATTCCGATGCTTCACTTCAGGTTTACTGTATCCCTTTGACGTTCTTATTGACGATGAAGCACGGAAATTGCTTCGGAATTAAGTTCAAAAGGCACAGTGCCGACCTAAGTAGAAGACGACTAACACTCTCACTTTCTATGATTTGAACCTCTCCTGTGAGTCCAGTTTTAGATTCCGATGCTTCACTTCAGGGTTACTGTATACCTTGCACCTTCTTATTGACGATTAAACACAGAAATTGCATCGGAATTAAATTCAAAACGCACAATGCCGACTTAAGTACAAGAGGACTGACACTCTCACTTTCTATGATTTGAACCTCTCCTGTGAGTCCGGTTTTACATTCCGATGCTTCACTTCAGGTTTACTGTATCCCTTGGACCTTCTTATTGACGATGAAACACAGAAATTGCATCCGAATTTAATACAAAAGGTACAATGCTGACTTAAGTACAAGAGGACTGACAATCTAACTTTCTGTGATTTGCACCTCTCCTGTGATTCAAGTTTTAGATTCCGATGCTTCTCTTCAGGTTTACTGTATCCCTTGGACCTTCTTATTGACGATGAAACACAGAAATTGCATCCGAATGTAATACAAAAATCACAATGGCGACTTTAGTACAAGAGGACCGACAATCTCACTTTCTATGATTTGAATCTCTCCTGTGAGTCCAGTTTTAGATTCCGATGCTTCACTTCAGGTTTACTGTATCCCTTGGACCTTCTTATAGACGATGTAACACAGATATTGCATCGGAATTAAATTTAATATGCACAATGCCGACTTAAGTAAAAGAGGACTGACACTCTCACTTTCTATGGTTTGAACCCTCCTGTGAGTCCAGTTTTAGATTCCGATGCTTCACTTCAGGTTTACTGTATACCTTGGACCTTCTTATTGACGATGAAACACAGAAATTGCATCAGAATTAAATTCAAAAGGCATAATGCCGACTTAAGTACAAGAGGACTGACACTCTAACTTTCTATGATTTGAACCTCTCCTGTGAGTCCAGTTTTAGATTCCGATGCTTTACTTCAGGTTTACTGTATCCCTTGGACCTTCTTATTGACGATTAAACACAGAAACTGCATCCGAATTTAATACAAAAGGCACAATGGCGACTTAAGTACAAGAGGTCTGACACTCTCACTTTCTATGATTTTAACCTCTCTTGTGAGTCCAGTTTTAGATTCCGATGCTTCACTTCAGGTTTACTGTATCCGTTGGACCTTCTTATTGACGATGAAACACAGAAATTGCATCCGAAATTAATGCAAAAGTCACAATGGTGACTTAAGTACAAGGGGACTGACACTCTCACTTTCTATAATTTTAACCTATCCTCTGAGTCCTGTTTTAGATTCCGACGCTTCACTTCAGTTTTACTGTATCCCTTGGACATTCTTATTGACGATGAAACACAGAAATTGCATCCGAATATAATACAAATGGCACAATGCCGACTTAAGTACATGGGCACTGACACTCTCACTTTCCATGATTCGAACTTCTCCTGTGAGGTCAGATTTATATTCCGATGCTTCACTTCAGGTTTACTGTATACCGTGCACCTTCTTATTGACGATGAAACACAGAAATTGCATCGGTATTAAATTCAAAAGGCACAATTCCGACTTAAGTACAAGAGGACTGACACTCTCACTTTCTATGATTCGAACCTCTCCTGTGAGTCCAGTTTTAGATTCCGATGCTTCACCTCAGGTGTACTGTATCTGTTGGACCTTCTTATTGACGATGAAACACAGAAATTGCATCCGAATTTAATACAAAAGGCACAATGCCGACTTAATTACAAGAGGACTGACACTCTAACTTTCTATGATTTGAACCTCTCCTGTGAGTCCAGTTTTAGATTCCGATGCTTCACTTCAGGTTTACTGTATTCCTTGGACCTTCTTATTGAACGATGAAACACAGAAATTCTATCCGAAATTAATACAAAAGGTACAATGCCGACTTAAGTACAAGAGGACTGACACTCTCACTTTCTATGATTTGAACCTCTCCTGTGAGTCCAGTTTTAGATTCCGATGCTTCACTTCAGGTTTACTGTATCCCTTGGACCTTCTTATTGACGATGAAACACAGAAATTGCGTCCGAATTTAATACAAAAATCTCAATGGCGGCTTAAGTACAAGAGGACTGACACTCTCACTTTCTATGATTTGAACATCTCCTGTGAGTCCAGTTCTAGATTCCGAAGCTTCACTTCAGGTTTACTGTATCCCTTGGACCTTCTTGTCGACGATGAAACATAGACATTGCATGGGAATTAAATTTAAAACGCACAATGCCGACTTAAGTAAAAGAGGACTGACACTCTAACTTTTTATGATTTGAACCTCTCCTGTGAGTCCAGTTTTAGATTCCGATGCTTCATTTCAGATTTACTGTATCCCTTGGACCTTCTTATTGACGATGAAACACAGAGTTTGCATCCGGATTTAATACAAAAGGTACAATGCCTACTTAAGTACAAGAGGACTGACATTCTAACTTTCTATAATTTGAACCTCTCCTGTGAGTCCAGTTTTAGATTCCGATGCTTTACTTCAGGTTTACTGTATCCCTTGGACCTTCTTATTGACGATGAAAACAGAAATTGCATCCGAATTTAATACAAAAGGCACAATGGTGACTTAAGTACAAGAGGACTGACACTCTCACTTTCTATGATTTGAACCTCCCCTGTGAGTCCAGTTTTAGATTCCGATGCTTCACTTCAGGTTTACTGTATCCCTTGGACCTTCTTATTGACGACGAAACACAGACATTGCATCTTAATTTAATACAAATGGCACAATGCCGACTTAAGTAAAAGAGGACTGACACTCTCACCTTCTATGATTCGAACATCTCCTGTGAGGTCAGATTTAGATTCCGATGCTTCACTTCAGGTTTACTGTATACCTTGCACCTTCTTATTGACGATGAAACACAGAAATTGCATCGGAATTAAATTCAAAAGGCACAATGCGGTCTTAAGTACAAGAATACTGACACTCTAACTTTCTATGATTGGCACCTCTCCTGTGAGTCCAGTTTTAGATTCCGATGCTTCACTTCAGGTTTACTGTATCCCTTGGAACTTCTTATTGACGATGAAACACAGAAATTGCATCCGAAATTAATACAAAAGTCACAATGGTGACTTAAGTACAAGAGGACTGACACTCTCACTTTCTATGATTTGAACCTCTCCTGTGAGTCCAGTTTTAGATTCCGATGCTTCACTTCAGGTTTTCTGTATCCCTTGGACCTTCTTATTGACAATGAAACACAGAAATTGAATCGTAATTAAATTTAAAACCCACAATGCCGACTTAAGTAAAAGAGGACTGACACTCTCACTTTCTATGGTTTGAACCTCTCCTGTGAGTCCAGTTTTAGATTCCGATGCTTCACTTCAGGTTTATTGTATCCCTTTGACATTCGTATTGACAATGAACCACAGAAATAGCACCGGAATTAAATTCAAAAGACACAATGCCGACTTAAGTACAAGAGGACTGACACTCTAACTTTCTATGATTTGTACCTCTCCTGTGAGTCCAGTTTTAGATTCCGATGCTTCACTTTAGGTTTACTGTATCCCTTGGACCTTCTTATTGACGATGAAACACAGAGTTTGCATCCGAATTTAATTCAAAAGGCATAATGCCGACTTAAGTACAAGAGGACTGACACTCTAACTTTCTATGATTTGAGCCTCTCCTGTGAGTCCAGTTTTTGTTTCCGATGCTTTACTTCAGGTTTACTGTATCCCTTGGACCTTCTTATTGACGATTAAACACAGAAATGCATCCGAATTTAATACAAAAGGCACAATGGCGACTTAAGTACAAGAGGACTGACACTCTCACTTTCTATGATTTGAACCTCTCCTGTGAGTCTAGTTTTAGATTCCGATGCTTCACTTCAGGTTTACTGTATCCCTTGGACCTTCTTATTGACGATGAAACACAGAGTTTGCATCCGAATTTAATACAAAAGGCATAATGCCGACTTAAATACAAGAGGACTGACACTCTAACTTTCTATGATTTGAACCTCTCCTGTGTGTCCAGTTAGAGATTCCGATGCTTCACTTCAGGTTTACTGTATCCCTTGGACCTTCTTATTGACGATGAAAACAGAAATTGCATCCGAATTTAATACAAAAGGCACAATGGCGACTTAAGTACAAGAGGACTGACACTCTCACTTTCTATGATTTGAACCTCCCCTGTGAGTCCAGTTTTAGATTCCGATGCTTCACTTCAGGTTTACTGTATCACTTGGACCTTCTTATTGACGACGAAACACAGACATTGCGTCCGAATTTAATACAAAAATCTCAATGGCGGCTTAAGTACAAGAGGACTGACACTCTCACTTTCTATATTTTGAACATCTCCTGTGAGTCCAGTTCTAGATTCCGAAGCTTCACTTCAGGTTTACTGTATCCCTTGGACCTTCTTGTTGACGATGAAACATAGACATTGCATGGGAATTAAATTTAAAACGCACAATGCCGACTTAAGTAAAAGAGGACTGACACTCTGACTTTTTATGATTTGAACCTCTCCTGTGAGTCCAGTTTTAGATTCCGATGCTTCATTTCAGATTTACTGTATCCCTTGGACCTTCTTATTGACGATGAAACACAGAGTTTGCATCCGGATTTAATACAAAAGGTACAATGCCTACTTAAGTACAAGAGGACTGACACTCTAACTTTCTATAATTTGAACCTCTCCTGTGAGTCCAGTTTTAGATTCCGATGCTTTACTTCAGGTTTACTGTATCCCTTGGACCTTCTTATTGACGATGAAAACAGAAATTGCATCCGAATTTAATACAAAAGGCACAATGGCGACTTAAGTACAAGAGGACTGACACTCTCACTTTCTATGATTTGAACCTCCCCTGTGAGTCCAGTTTTAGATTCCGATGCTTCACTTCAGGTTTACTGTATCCCTTGGACCTTCTTATTGACGACGAAACACAGACATTGCATCTTAATTTAATACAAATGGCACAATGCCGACTTAAGTACAAGAGGACTGACACTCTCACCTTCTATGATTCGAACATCTCCTGTGAGGTCAGATTTAGATTCCGATGCTTCACTTCAGGTTTACTGTATACCTTGCACCTTCTTATTGACGATGAAACACAGAAATTGAATCGGAATTAAATTTAAAACCCACAATGCCGACTTAAGTAAAAGAGGACTGACACTCTCACTTTCTATGGTTTGAACCTCTCCTGTGAGTCCAGTTTTAGATTCCGATGCTTCACTTCAGGTTTATTGTATCCCTTTGACATTCGTATTGACAATGAACCACAGAAATAGCATCGGAATTAAATTCAAAAGGCACAATGCGGTCTTAAGTACAAGAATACTGACACTCTAACTTTCTATGATTGGCACCTCTCCTGTGAGTCCAGTTTTAGATTCCGATGCTTCACTTCAGGTTTACTGTATCCCTTGGACCTTCTTATTGACGATGAAACACAGAAATTGCATCCGAAATTAATACAAAAGTCACAATGGTGACTTAAGTACAAGAGGACTGACACTCTCACTTTCTATGATTGGAACCTCTCCTGTGAGTCCAGTTTTAGATTCCGATGCTTCACTTCAGGTTTTCTGTATCCCTTGGACCTTCTTATTGACAATGAAACACAGAAATTGAATCGGAATTAAATTTAAAACCCACAATGCCGACTTAAGTAAAAGAGGACTGACACTCTCACTTTCTATGGTTTGAACCTCTCCTGTGAGTCCAGTTTTAGATTCCGATGCTTCACTTCAGGTTTATTGTATCCCTTTGACATTCGTATTGACAATGAACCACAGAAATAGCACCGGAATTAAATTCAAAAGACACAATGCCGACTTAAGTACAAGAGGACTGACACTCTAACTTTCTATGATTTGTACCTCTCCTGTGAGTCCAGTTTTAGATTCCGATGCTTCACTTTAGGTTTACTGTATCCCTTGGACCTTCTTATTGACGATGAAACACAGAGTTTGCATCCGAATTTAATTCAAAAGGCATAATGCCGACTTAAGTACAAGAGGACTGACACTCTAACTTTCTATGATTTGAGCCTCTCCTGTGAGTCCAGTTTTTGTTTCCGATGCTTTACTTCAGGTTTACTGTATCCCTTGGACCTTCTTATTGACGATTAAACACCGAAATGCATCCGAATTTAATACAAAAGGCACAATGGCGACTTAAGTACAAGAGGACTGACACTCTCACTTTCTATGATTTGAACCTCTCCTGTGAGTCTAGTTTTAGATTCCGATGCTTCACTTCAGGTTTACTGTATCCCTTGGACCTTCTTATTGACGATGAAACACAGAGTTTGCATCCGAATTTAATACAAAAGGCATAATGCCGACTTAAATACAAGAGGACTGACACTCTAACTTTCTATGATTTGAACCTCTCCTGTGTGTCCAGTTAGAGATTCCGATGCTTCACTTCAGGTTTACTGTATCCCTTGGACCTTCTTATTGACGATGAAAACAGAAATTGCATCCGAATTTAATACAATGGGCACAATGGCGACTTAAGTACAAGAGGACTGACACTGTCACTTTCTATGATTTGAACCTCCCCTGTGAGTCCAGTTTTAGATTCCGATGCTTCACTTCAGGTTTACTGTATCCCTTGGACCTTCTTATTGACGACGAAACATAGAAATTGCATCCGAATTTAATACAAATGGCACAATGCCGACTTAAGTACAAGAGGACTGACACTCTCACTTTCTATGATTCGAACCTCTCCTGTGAGGTCAGATTTAGATTCCGACGCTTCACTTCAGGTTTACTGTATACCTTGCACCTTCTTATTGACGATGAAACACAGAAATTGCATCGGAATTAAATTCAAAAGGCACAATGCCGTCTTAAGTACAAGAATACTGACATTCTAACTTTCTATGATTTGCACCTCTCCTGTGAGTCCAGGTTTAGATTCCGATGCTTCACTTCAGGTTTACTGTATCCCTTGGACCTTCTTATTGACGATGAAACACAGAAATTGCATCAGAAACAAATTCAAAATGCACAATGCCGACTGAAGTACAAGAGGACTGACACTCTAACTTTCTATGATTTGAACTTCTCCAGTGAGTCCAGTTTTAGATTCCGATGCTTCACTTCAGGTTTACTGTTTCCCTTGGACCTTCTTATTGACGATGAAACGCAGAGTTTGCATCCGAATTTAATACAAAAGGGACAATGGCGACATAAGTACAAGGGGACTGACACTCTCACTTTCTATGATTTGAACCTATCCTGTGAGTCCAGTTTTACATTCCGATGCTACACTTCAGGTTTACTGTATCCCTTGGACCTTCTTATTGACGATGAAACACAGAAACTGCATCCGAATTTAATACAAATGGTATAATGCCAACTTAAGTACAAGGGCACTGACACTCTCACTTTCCATGATTCAAACTTATCCTGTGAGGTCAGATTTAGATTCCGATGCTTCACTTCAGGTTTAATGTATACCTTGCACCTTCTTATTGACGATGAAACACAGAAATTGCATCGGAATTAAATTCAAAAGGCACAATTCCGACTTAAGTACAAGAGGACTGACACTCTCACTTTCTATGATTTGAACCTCTCCTGTGAGTCCAGTTTTAGATTCCGATGCTTCACTTCAGGTTTACTGTATCCCTTGGACCTTCTAATTGACGATGAAACACAGAGTTTGCATCCGAATTTAATACAAAAGGTACAATGCCGACTTAAGTACAAGAGGACTGACACTCTAACTTTCTATGATTTGAACCTCTCCTGTGAGTCCAGTTTTAGATTCCGATGTTTCACTTCAGGTTTACTGTATCCTTTGGACCGTCTTATTGACGATGAAACAATGAAGTTGCATCCGAATTTAATACAAAAATCACAATGGCGACTTAAGTACAAGAGGACGGACACTCTTACTTTCAATGATTTGAACCTCTCCTGTGAGTCCAGTTTTAGATTCCGATGCTTCACTTCAGGTTTACTGTATCCCTTGGACCTTCTTATTGACGATGAAACACAGAAATTGCATCCGAATTTAATACAAAAGGCACAATGGCGACTTAAGTACAAGGGGACTGACACTCTCACTTTCTATGATTTGAACTTATCCTGTGAGTCCAGTTTTAGATTCCGATGCTTCACTTCAGGTTTACTGTATCCCTTGGACCTTCTTATTGACGATGAAACACAGAAATTGCATCCGAATTTAAATCAAATGGCACAATGCCAACTTATGTACAAGGGCACTGACACTCTCACTTTCCATGATTCGAACTTCTCCTGTGAGGTCAGATTTAGATTCCGATGCTTCACTTCAGGTTTACTGTATACCTTGCACCTTCTTATTGACGATGAAACACAGAAATTGCATCGGAATTAAATTCAAAACGCACAATTCCGACTTAAGTACAAGAGGACTGACACTCTCACTTTCTATGATTTCAACCTCTCCTGTGAGTCCAGTTTTACATTCCGATGCTTCACCTCAGGTTTACTGTATCTGTTGGACCTTCTTATTGACGATAAAACACAGAAATTGCATCCGAATTTAAAACAAAAGGCACAATGCCGACTTAATTACAAGAGGACTGACACTCTAACTTGCTATGATTTGAACCTCTCCTGTGAGTCCAGTTTTAGATTCCGATGCTTCACTTCAGGTTTACTGTATCCCTTGGACCTTCTTGTTGAGAATGAAACACAGAAATTGCGTCCGAATTTAATACAAAAATCACAATGGCGGCTTAAGTACAAGAGGACTGACACTCTCACTTTCTATGATTTGAACATCTCCGGTGAGTCCAGTTCTAGATTCCGATGCTTCACTTCAGGTTTACTGTATCTCTTGGACGTTCTTATTGACGATGAAACACAGAAATTGTTTCGGAATTAAGTTCAAAAGGCACAGTGCAGACCTAAGTACAAGAGGACTGACACTCTCACTTTCTATGATTTGAACCTCTCCTGTGATTCCGGTTTTACATTCCGATGCTTCACTTCAGGTTTACTGTATCCCTTGGACCCTATTATTGACGATGAAACACAGAAATTGCATCCGAATTTAATACAAAAGGTACAATGCCGACTTAAGTACAAGAGGACTGACACTCTAACTTTCTATGATTTGCACCTCTCCTGTGAGTCCAGTTTTAGATTCCGATGCTTCACTTCAGGTTTACTGTATCCCTTGGACCTTCTTATAGACGATGAAACACAGATATTGCATCGGAATTAAATTTAATATGCACAATGCCGACTTAAGTAAAAGAGGACTGACACTCTCACTTTCTATGGTTTGAACCTCTCCTGTGAGTCCAGTTTTAGATTCCGATGCTTCACTTCAGGTTTACTGTATCCCTTGGACCTTCTTATTGACGATGAAACACAGAAATTGCATCAGAATTAAATTCAAAAGGCATAATGCCAACTTAAGTACAAGAGGACTGACACTCAATCTTTCGATGATTTGAACCTCTCCGGTTAGTCCAGTTTTAGATTCCGATGCTTTACTTCAGGTTTACTGTATCCCTTGGACATTCTTATTGACGATGAAACACAGAAATTGCATCCGAATTTAATACAAATGGCACAATGCCGACTTAAGTACATGGGCACTGACACTCTCACTTTCCATGATTCGAACTTCTCCTGTGAGGTCAGATTTATATTCCGATGCTTCACTTCAGGTTTACTGTATACCTTGCACCTTCTTATTGACGATGAAACACAGAAATTGCATCGGTATTAAATTCAAAAGGCACAATTCCGACTTTATTACAAGAGGACTGACACTCTAACTTTCTATGATTTGAACCTCTCCTGTGAGTCCAGCTTTAGATTCCGATGTTTCACTTCAAGTCTACTGTATTCCTTGGACCTTCTTATTGAACGATGAAACACAGAAATTGCATCCAAAATTAATACAAAAGGTACAATGCCGACTTAAGTACAAGAGGACTGACACTCTCACTTTCTATGATTTGAACCTATCTTGTGAGTCCAGTTTTAGATTCCGATGCTTCACTTCAGGTTTACTGTATCCCTTGGACCTTCTTATTGACGATGAAACACAGAAATTGCGTCCGAATTTAATACAAAAATCTCAATGGCGGCTTAAGTACAAGAGGACTGACACTCTCACTTTCTGTGATTTGAACATCTCCTGTGAGTCCAGTTCTAGATTCCGATGCTTCACTTCAGGTTTACTTTATCCCTTGGACCTTCTTATTGACGATGAATCACAGATATTGCATGGGAATTGAATTTAAAACGCACAATGCCGACTTAAGTAAAAGAGGGCTGAACTCTAACTTTTTATGATTTGAACCTCTCCTGTGAGTCCAGTTTTAGATTCCGATGCTTCACTTCAGGTTTACTGTATCCCTTGGACCTTCTTATTGACGATGAAACACAGAGTTTGCATCCGGATTTAATACAAAAGGTACAATGCCTACTTAAGTACAAGAGGACTGACACTCTAATTTTCTTTAATTTGAACCTCTCCTGTGAGTCCAGTTTTAGATTCCGATGCTTTACTTCAGGGTTACTGTATCCCTTGGACCTTCTTATTGACGATGAAAACACAAATTGCATCCGAATTTAATACAAAAGGCACAATGGCGACTTAAGTACAAGAGGACTGACACTCTCACTTTCTATGATTTGAACCTCTGCTGTGAGTCCAGTTTTAGATTCAGATGCTTTACTTCAGGTTTACTGTATCCCTTGGACCTTCTTATTGACGACGAAACACAGAAATTGCATCTTAATTTAATACAAATGGCACAATGCCGACATAAGTACAAGAGGACTGACACTCTCACCTTCTATGATTCGAACCTCTCCTGTGAGGTCAGATTTAGATTCCGATGCTTTACTTCAGGTTTACTGTATACCTTGCACCTTCTTATTCACGATGAAACACAGAAATTGCATCGGAATTAAATTCAAAATGCACAATGCCGTATTAAGTACAAGAATACTGACATTCTAACTTTCTATGATTGGCACCTCTCCTGTGAGTCCAGTTTTAGATTCCGATGATTCACTTCAGGTTTACTGTATCCCTTGGACCTTCTTATTGACAATGAATTACAGAAATTGCATCGGAATTAAATTCAAAACGCACAATGCCGACTTAAGCAAAAGAGGACTGACACTCTCACTTTCTTTGTTTTGAACCTCTCCTGTGAGTCCAGTTTTAGATTTCGATGCTTCACTTCAGGTTTACTGTATCCCTTTGACCTTCTTATTGACGATGAAACACAGAAATTCCATCAGAATTAAATTCAAAAGGCACAATGCCGACTTAAGTACAAGAGGACTGACACTCTAACTTTCTATGATTTGAACTTCTCCAGTGAGTCCAGTTTTAGATTCCGATGCTTCACTTCAGGTTTACTGTTTCCCTTGGACCTTCTTATTGACGATGAAACACAGAGTTTGCATCCGAATTTAATACAAAAGGCACAATCCCGACTTAATTACAAGAGGACTGACACTCTAACTTTCAATGATTTGAACCTCTCCTGTGAGTCCAGTTTTAGATTCCGATGCTTCACTTCAGGTTTACTGTATCCCTTGGACCTTCTTATTGACGATGAAACACAGAAATTGCATCCGAATTTAATACAAAAGGCACAATGTCGACTTAAGTACAAGGGGACTGACACTCTCACTTTCTATGATATGAACCTATCCTGTGAGTCCAGTTTTAGATTCCGATGCTTCACTTCAGGTTTACTGTATCCCTTGGACCTTCTTATTGACGATGAAACACTGAAATTGCGTCTGAATGTAATACAAAGATCTCAATGGCGGCTTAAGTACAAGAGGACTGACACTCTCACTTTCTATGATTTGAACATCTCCTGTGAGTCCAGTTCTAGATTCTGATGCTTCACTTCAGGTTTACTTTATCCCTTGGACCTTCTTATTGACGATGAATCACAGATATTGCATGGGAATTAAATTTAAAACGCACAATGCCGACTTAAGTAAAAGAGGACTGACACTCTAACTTTTTATGATTTGAACCTCTCCTGTGAGTCCAGTTTTAGATTCCGATGCATCACTTCAGGTTTACTGTATCCCTTGGACCTTCTTATTGACGATGAAACACAGAGTTTGCATCCGGATTTAATACAAAAGGTACAATGCCTACTTAAGTACAAGAGGACTGACACTCTAACTTTCTATAATTTGAACCTCTCCTGTGAGTCCAGTTTTAGATTCCGATGCTTTACTTCAGGTTTACTGTATCCCTTGGACCTTCTTATTGACGATGAAAACAGAAATTGCATCCGAATTTAATACAAAAGGCACAATGGCGACTTAAGTACAAGAGGACTGACACTCTCACTTTCTATGATTTGAACCTCCCCTGTGAGTCCAGTTTTAGATTCCGATGCTTTACTTCAGGTTTACTGTATCCCTTGGACCTTCTTATTGACGACGAAACACAGAAATTGCATCTTAATATAATACAAATGGCACAATGCCGACAAGTACAAGAGGACTGACACTCTCACCTTCTATGATTCGAACCTCTCCTGTGAGGTCAGATTTAGATTCCGATGCTTCACTTCAGGTTTACTGTATACCTTGCACCTTCTTATTGACGATGAAACACAGAAATTGCATCGGAATTAAATTCAAAAGGCACAATGCCGTCTTAAGTACAAGAATACTGACACTCTAACTTTCTATGATTGGCACCTCTCCTGTGAGACCAGTTTTAGATTTCGATGCTTCACTTCAGGTTTACTGTATCCCTTGGACTTTCTTATTGACGATGAATTACAGAAATTGCATCGGAATTAAATTCAAAACGCACAATGCTGACTTAAGCAAAGGAGGACTGACACTCTCACTTTCTTTGTTTTGAACCTCTCCTGTGAGTCCAGTTTTAGATTTCGATGCTTCACTTCAGGATTACTGTATCCCTTTGACCTTCTTATTGACGATGAAACACAGAATTTGCATCAGAATTAAATTCAAAAGGCACAATGCCGACTTAAAAACAAGAGGACTGACACTCTAACTTTCTATGATTTGAACTTCTCCAGTGACTCCGGTCTTAGATTCCGATGCTTCACTTCAGGTTTACTGTTTCCCTTGGAAATTCTTATTGACGATGAAACACAGAGTTTGCATCCGAATTTAATACAAAAGGCACAATGCCGACTTAATTACAAGAGGACTGACACTCTAACTTTCAATGATTTGAACCTCTCCTGTGAGTCCAGTTTTAGATTCCAATGCTTCACTTCAGGTTTACTGTATCCCTTGGACCTTCTTATTGACGATGAAACACAGAAATTGCATCCGAATTTAATACAAAAGGCACAATGTCGACTTAAGTACAAGGGGACTGACACTCTCACTTTCTATGATTTGAACCTATCCTGTGAGTCCAGTTTTAGATTCCGATGATTCACTTCAGGTTTACTGTATCCCTTGGACCTTCTTATTGACGATGAAACACAGAAATTGCATCCGAATTTTAAACAAATGGCACAATGCCAACTTAAGTACAAGGGCACTGACACTCTCACTTTCCATGATTCGAACTTCTTCTGTGAGGTCAGATTTAGATTCCGATGCTTCACTTCAGGTTTACTGTATACCTTGCACCTTCTTATTGACGATGAAACACAGAAATTGCATCGGAATTAAATTCAAAAGGCACAATTCCGACTTAAGTACAAGAGGACTGACACTCTCACTTTCTATGATTTCAACCTCTCCTGTGAGTCCAGTTTTAGATTCCGATGCTTTACCTCAGGTTTACTGTATCTCTTGGACCTTCTTATTGACGATGAAACACAGAATTGGCATCCGAATTTAATACAAAAGGCACATTACCGACTTAAGTACAAGCGGAGTACCACTCTAACTTTCTATGATTTGAATCTCTCCTGTCAGTCCAGTTTTAGATTCCAATGCTTCACTTCAGGTTTACTGTATCCCTTGGACGTTCTTATTGACTATGAAACACAGAAATTGCTTCGGAATTAAATTCAAAAGGCACAGTGCCGACCTAAGTAGATGACGACTAACACATTCACTTTCTATGATTTGAACCTCCCTGTGAGTCCAGTTTTAGATTCGGATGCTTCACTTCAGGGTTACTGTATACCTTGCACCTTCTTATTGACGATTAAACACAGAAATTGCATCGGAATTAAATTCAAAAGGCACAATGCCGACTTAAGTACAAGAGGACTGACACTCCCACTTTCTATGATTTGAACCTCCCCTGTGAGTCCGGTTTTACATTCCGATGCTTCACTTCAGGTTTACTGTATGCCTTGGACCTTCTTATTGACGATGAAACACAGAAATTGCATCCGAATTTAATACAAAAGGTACAATGCTGACTTAAGTACAAGAGGACTGACACTCTAACGTTCTATGATTTGCACCTCTCCTGTGAGTCCAGTTTTAGATTCCATTGCTTCACTTCAGGTTTACTATATCCCTTGGACCTTCTTATTGACGATGAAACACAGAAATTGCATCCGAATTTAATACAACAATCACAATGGCGACTTTAGTACAAGATTACCGACAATCTCACTTTCTATGATTTGAATCTCTCCTGTGAGTCCAGTTTTAGATTCCGATGCTTCACTTCAGGTTTACTGTATCCCTTGGACCTTCTTATAGACGATGAAACACAGATATTGCATCGGAATTAAATTTAATATGCACAATGCCGACTTAAGTAAAAGAGGACTGACACTCTCACTTTCTATGGTTCGAACCTCTCCTGTGAGTCCAGTTTTAGATTCCGATGCTTCACTTCAGGTTTACTGTATCCCTTGGACCTTCTTATTGACGATGAAACACAGAGTTTGCATCCGCATTTAATACAAAACGCATAATGCCGACTTAAGTACAAGAGGTCTGACACTCTAACTTTCTATGATTTTAACCTCTCCAGTGAGTCCAGTTGTAGATTCCGATGCTTTACTTCAGGTTTACTGTATCCCTTGGACCTTCTTATTGACGATTAAACACAGAAACTGCATCCGAATTTAAACAAAAGGCACAATGGCGACTTAAGTACAAGAGGACTGACACTCTCACTTTCTATGATTTGAACCTCTCCTGTGAGTCCAGTTTTAGATTCCCATGCTCCACTTCAGGTTTTCTGTATCCCTTGGACCTTCTTATTGACGATGAAACACAGAAATTGCATCGGAATTAAATTTAAAACGCACAATGCCGACTTAAGTAAAAGAGGACTGAAACTCTCACTTTCTATGATTTGAATCTCTCCTGTGAGTCCAGTTTTAGATTCCGATGCTTCACGTCAGGTTTACTGTATCCCTTGGACCTTCTTATTGACGATGAAACACAGAGTTTGCATCCGGATTTAATACAAAAGGCACAGTGCCGGCTTAAGTACAAGAGGACTGACACTCTAACTTTCTATGATTTGTACCTCTCCTGTGAGTCCAGTTTTAGATTCCGATGCTTTACTTCAGGTTTACTGTATCCCTTGGACCTTCGTATTGACGATGAAAACAGAAATTGCATCCGAATTTAATACAAAAGGCACAATGATGACTTAAGTACAAAAGGACTGGCACTCTCACTTTCTATTATTTGAACCCCCCCTGCGAGTCCAGTTTTAGATTCCGATGCTTCACTTCAGGTTTACTGTATCCCTTGGACCTTCTTATTGACGACGAAACACAGAAATTGCATCCGAATTTAATACAAATGGCACAATGCCGACTTAAGTACAAGAGGACTGACACTCTCACTTTCTATGATTCGAACCTCTCCTGTGAGGTCAGATTTAGATTCCGATGCTTCACTTCAGGTTTACTGTATACCTTGCACCTTCTTATTGACGATGAAACACAGAAATTGCATCGGAATTAAATTCAAAAGGCACAATGCCGTCTTAAGTACAAGAATACTGACATTCTAACTTTCTATAATTTGCACCTCTCCTGTGAGTCCAGTTTTAGATTCCGATGCTTCACTTCAGGGATACTGTATACCTTGCACCTTCTTATTGACGATGAAACACAGAAATTGCATCGGAAATAATTTCAAAAGGCACAATGCCGACTTAAGTACAAGAGGAATGACAGTCTCACTTTCTATGATTTGAACCTCTCCTGTGACTCCGGTTTTACATTCCGATGCTTCACTTCAGGTTTGCTGTATCCCTTGGACCTTGTTATTGACGATGCAACACAGAAATTGCATCCGAATTTAATACAAAAGGTACAATGCTTACTTAAGTACAACAGGACTGACACTCTAACTTTCTATGATATGCACCTCTCCTGTGAGTCCAGTTTTAGATTCCGATGCTTCACTTCAGGTTTACTGTATCCCTTGGACCTTCTTATTGACGATGAAACACAGAAATTGCATCCGAATTTAATACAAAAATCACAATGGCGACATTAGTACAAGAGGACCGACAATCTCACTTTCTATGATTTGAATCTCTCCTGTGAGTCCAGTTTTAGATTCCGATGCTTCACTTCAGGTTTACTGTATCCCTTGGACCTTCTTATAGACGATGAAACACAGATATTGCATCGGAATTAAATTTAATATACACAATGCCGACTTAATTAAAAGAGGACTGACACTCTAACTTTCTATGGTTTGAACCTCTCCTGTGAGTCCAGTTTTAGATTCCGATGCTTCACTTCAGGTTTACTGTATCCCTTGGACCTTCTTATTGACGATGAAACACAGAAATTGCATCCGAAATTAATACAAAAGTCACAATGGTGACTTAAGTCCAAGAGGACTGACACTCTCACTTTCTATGATTTGAACCTCTCCTGTGAGTCCAGTTTTAGATTCCGATGCTTCACTTCAGGTTTTCTGTATCCCTTGGACCTTCTTATTGGCGATGAAACACAGAAATTGCATCGGAATTAAATTTAAAACGCACAATGCCGACTTAAGTAAAACAGGACTGACACTCTCACTTTCTATGATTTGAATCTCTTCTGTGAGTCCAGTTTTAGATTCCGATGCTTCACTTCAGGTTTACTGTATACCTTGCACCTTCTTATTGACGATGAAACACAGAAATTGCATCGGAATTAAATTCATAAGGCACAATGCCGTCTTAAGTACAAGAATACTGACATTCTAACTTTCTATGATTTGCACCTCTCCTGTGAGTCCAGTTTTAGATTCCGATGCTTCACTTCAGGTTTACTGTATCCCTTGGACCTTCTTATTGACGATGAAACACAGAAATTGCATCAGAATTAAATTTAAAAGGCACAATGCCGACTTAAGTAAAAGAGGACTGACACTCTCACTTTCTATGATTTGAATCTCTCCTGTGAGTCCAGTTTTAGATTCCGATGCTTCACTTCAGGTTTACTGTATCCCTTGGACCTTCTTATTGACGATGAAACACAGAGTTTGCATCCGGATTTAATACAAAAGGCACAATGCCGACTTAAGTACAAGAGGACTGACACTCTAACTTTCTATGATTTGAACCTCTCCTGTGAGTCCAGTTTTAGATTCCGATGCTTCACTTCAGGTTTACGGTATCCCTTGGACCATCTTATTGACGATGAAACACAGAGTTTGCATCCGAATTTAATACAAAAGGCCTAATGCCGACTTAAGTACAAGAGGACTGACACTCTAACTTTCTATGATTTAAACCTCTCCTGTGAGTCCAGTTTTAGATTCCGATGCTTTACTTCAGGTTTACTGTATCCCTTGGACCTTCTTATTGACGATTAAACACAGAAACTGCTTCCGAATTTAATACAAAAGGCACAATGGCGACTTAAGTACAAGAGGACTGACACACTCACTTTCTATGATTTGAACCTCTCCTGTGAGTCCATTTTTAGATTCCGATGCTTCACTTCAGGTTTACTGTATCCGTTGGACCTTCTTATTGACGATGAAACACAGAAATTGCATCGGAATTAAATTTAAAACGCACAATGCCGACTTAAGTAAAAGGGGACTGACACTCTCACTTTCTATGATTTGAATCTCTCCTGTGAGTCCAGTTTTAGATTCCGATGCTTCACTGCAGGTTTACTGTATCCCTTGGACCTTCTTATTGGCGATGAAACATAGAGTTTACATCCGAATTTAATACAAAAGGCACAATGCCGACTTAATTACAAGAGGACTGACACTCTAACTTTCTATGATTTGAACCTCTCCTGTGAGTCCAGTTTTAGATTCCGATGCTTCACTTCAGGTTTACTGTATCCCTTGGACCTTATTATTGACGATGAAACACAGAAATTGCATCTGAATTTAATACAAAAGGGACAATGGCGACTTAAGTACAAGGGGACTGACACTCTCACTTTCTATGATTTGAACCTATCCTGTGAGTCCAGTTTTAGATTCCGATGCTTCACTTCAGGTTTACTGTATCCCTTGCACCTTCTTATTGACGATGAAACACAGAAATAGCATCCGAATTTAATACAAATGGCACAATGCCGACTTAAGTACAAGGGCACTGACACTCTCACTTTCCATGATTCGAACTTCTCCTGTGAGGTCAGATTTAGATTCCGTGGCTTCACTTCAGGTTTACTGTATCCCTTGGACCTTCTTATTGACGATGAAACACAGAAATTGCATCGGAATTAAATTCAAAAGGCACAATTCCGACTTAAGTACAAGAGGACTGACACTCTCGATTTCTAAGATTTGAACCTATCCTGTGAGTCCAGTTTTAGATTCCGATGCTTCACTTCAGGTTTACTGTATCCCTTGCACCTTCTTATTGACGATGAAACACAGAAATTGCATCCGAATTTATTACAAATGGCACAATGCTGACTTAAGTACAAGAGGACTGACACTCTCACTTTCTATGATTCGAACATGTCCTGTTTGGTCAGATTTAGATTCCGATGCCTCACTTCAGATTTACTGTATCCCTTGGACCTTCTTGTTGACGATAAAAAACAGAAATCGCATCCGAATTCAATACAAATGGCACAATGCCGTCTTAAGTAAAAGAGGACTGACACTCTAACATTCTATGACTTGAACCTCTCCTGCGAGTCCAGTTTTAGATTCCGATGCATCACTTAAGGTTTACTGTATCCCTTGGACCTTCTTATTGCCGATGAAATACAGAAATTGCATCCGATTTTAATACAAAAGGCACATTACCGACTTAAGTACAAGAGGAGTGACACTCTAACTTTCTATCATTTGAATCTCTCCTCTGAGTCCAGTTTTAGATTCCGATGCTTCACTTTAGGTTTACTGTATCCCTTGGACGTTCTTATTGATGATGAAACACAGAAATTGCATCGGAATTAAATTCAAAAGGCACAGTGCTGACCTAAGTAGAAGACGACTAACACTCTCACTTTCTATGATTTGAACCTCTCCTGTGAGTCCAGTTTTAGATTCCGATGCTTCACTTCAGGTTTACTGTTTCCCTTGGACCGTCTTATTGACGATGAAACACAGAGTTTGCATCCGAATTTAATGCAAAAGGCACAATGCCGACTTAATTACAAGAGGACTGACACTCTAACTTTCTATGATTTGAACCTCTCCTGTGAGTCCAGTTTTAAATTCCGATGCAGCACTTCAGGTTTACTGTATACCATGGACCTTCTTATTGACGATGAAACACAGAAATTGCATCCGAATTTAATACAAAAGGGGCAATGGCGACTTAAGTACAAGGGGACTGACACTCTCACTTTCTATGATTTGAACCTATCCTGTGAGTCCAGTTTTAGATTCCGATGCTTCACTTCAGGTTTACTGTATCCCTTGGACCTTCTTATTGACGATGAAACACATAAATTGCATCCGAATTTAACACAAATGGCACAATGCCGACTTAAGTACAAGGGCACTGACACTCTCACTTTCCATGATTCGAACTTCTCCTGTGAGGTCAGATTTAGATTCCGATGCTTCACTTCAGGTTTACTGTATACCTTGCACCTTCTCATTGACGATGAAACACAGAAATTGCATCGGAAATATATTCAAAAGGCACAATTCCGACTTAAGTATAAGAGGACTGACACTCTCACTTTCTATGATTTGAACCTCTTCTGTGAGTCCAGTTTTTGACTCCGATGCTTCACTTCAGGTTTACTGTATCCCTTGGACCTTCTAATTGACAATGAAACACAGAGTTTGCATCTGAATTTAATACCAAAGGTACAATGCCGACTTAAGTACAAGAGTACTGACACTCTAACTTTCTATGATTTGAACCTCTCCTGTGAGTCCAGTTTTAGATTCCGATGCTTCACTTCAGGTTTACTGTATCCCTTGGACATTTTTATTGACGATGAAACACAGAAATTGCATCCGAATTTAATACAAAAATCACAATGGCGACTTAAGTACAAGAGGAGTGACACACTCACTTTCTATGATTTGAACCTCTCCTGTGAGTCCAGTTTTAGATTCCGATGCTTCACCTCAGGTTTACTGTATCTCTTGGACCTTCTTATTGACATTGAAACATAGAAATTGCATCCGAATATATTACAAATGGTATAATGCCGTCTTACGTACAAGAGGACTGACACTCTCACTTTCTATGATTCGAACCTGTCCAGTGAGGTCAGATTTAGATTCCGATGCCTCAGTTCAGATTTACTGTATCCCTTGGACCTTCTTGTTGACGATAAAACACAGAAATCGCATCCGAATTTAATACAAATGGCACAATGCCGTCTAAAGTAAGAGAGGTCTGACACTCTAACATTCTATGATTTGAACCTCTCCTGCGAGTCCAGTTTTAGATTCCGATGCTTCACTTAAGGTTTACTGTATCCTTTGGGCCTTCTTATTGCCGATGAAACACAGAAATTGCATCCGAATTTAATACAAAAGGCACATTACCGACTTAAGTACAAGTGGAGTGACACTCTAACTTTCTATGATTTGAATCTCTCCTCTGAGTCCAGTTTTAGATTCCGATGCTTCACTTTAGGTTTACTGTTTCCCTTGGACGTTCTTATTGACGATGAAACACAGAAATTGCATCGGAATTAAATTTAAAACGCACAATGCCGACTTAAGTAAAAGAGGACTGACACTCTCACTTTCTATGATTTGAATCTCTCCTGTGAGTCCAGTTTTAGATTCCGATGCTTCACTTCAGGTTTACTGTATCCCTTGGACCTTCTTATTGACGATGAAACACAGAAATTGCATCCGAAATTAATACAAAAGGCACAATGCCGACTTAATTACAAGAGGACTGACACTCTAACTTTCTATGATTTGATCCTCTCCTGTGACTCCAGTTTTAGATTCAGATGCTTCACTTCAGGTTTACTGTATCCCTTGGACCTTCTTATTGACGATGAAACACAGAAATTGCATCCGAATTTAAAACAAATGGCACAATGCCGACTTAAGTACAAGGGCACTGACACTCTCAGTTTCCATGATTCGAACTTCTCCTGTGAGGTCAGATTTAGATTCCGATGCTTCACTTCAGGTTTACTGTATACCTTGCACCTTCTTATTGACGATGAACCACAGAAATTGCATTGGAATTAAATTCAAAAGGCACAATTCGACTTAAGTACAAGAGTACTGACACTCTCACTTTCTATGATTTGAACCTTTCCTGTGAGTCCAGTTTTAGATTCCGATGCTTCTCCTCAGGTTTACTGTATCTGTTGGACATTCTTATTGACGATGAAACACAGAAATTGCATCCGAATTTAATACAAAAGGCACAATGCCGACTTAATTACAAGAGGACTGACACTCTAACTTTCTATGATTTGAACCTCTCCTGTGAGTCCAGTTTTAGATTCCGATGCTTCACTTCAGGTTTACTGTATCCCTTGGACCTTCTTATTGACGATGAAACACAGAAATTGCATCCGAAATTAATACAAAATTCACAATTGTGACTTAAGTACAAGAGGACTGACACTCGCACTTTCTATGATTTGAACCTCTTCTGTGAGTCCAGTTTTAGATTCCGATGCTTCACCTCAGGTTTACTGTATCTGTTGGACCTTCTTATTGACGATGAAACACAGAAATTGCATCCGAATTTAATACAAATGGCACAATGCTGATTTAAATACAAGAGGACTGACACCCTCACTTTCTATGATTCGAACCTCTCCTGTGAGTCCAGTTTTAGATTACGATGTTTCACTTCACGTTTACTGTATCCCTTGGACCTTCTTCTTGACGATAAAGCACAGAAATCGCATCCGAAATTAATACAAATAGCACAATGCCGTCCTAAGTAAAAGAGGACTGACGCTCTAACATTCTGTGATTTGAACCTCTCCTGCGAGTCCAGTTTTAGATTCCGATGCTTCACTTAAGGTTTACTGTACCCCTTGGACCTTCTTATTGACGATGAAACACAGAAATTGCATCCGTATTTAATACAAAAGGTACAATGCCGACTTAAGTACAAGAGGACTGACACTCTAACTTTCTATGATTTGCACCTCTCCTGTGAGTCCAGTTTTAGATTCCGATGCTTCACTTCAGGTTTATTGTATCCCTTGGACCTTCTTATTGACAATGAACAACAGAAATAGCACCGGAATTAAATTCAAAAGGCACAATGCATACTTAAGTACAAGAGGACTGACACTCTAATTTTCTATGATTTGCACCTCTCCTGTGAGTCCAGTTTTAGATTCCGATGCTTCACTTCAGGTTTACTGTATCCCTTGGACCTTCTTATGGACGATGAAACACAGAAATTGCATCCGAATTTAATACAAAAATCACAATGGCGACTTTAGTACAAGAGGACCGACAATCTCACTTTCTATGATTTGAACATCTCCTGTGAGTCCAGTTTTAGATTCCGATGCTTCATTTCAGGTTTACTGTATCCTTTGGACCTTCTTATAGACGATGAAACACAGATATTGCATCGGAATTAAATTTAATACGCACAATGCCGACTTAAGTAAAAGAGGACTGACACTCTCACTTTCTGTGGTTTGAACCTCTCCTGTGAGTCCAGTTTTAGATTCCGATGCTTCACTTCAGGTTTATTGTATCCCTTGGACCTTCTTATTGACAATGAACATCAGAAATAGCACCGGAATTAAATTCAAAAGGCACAATGCCGACTTAAGTACACGAAGACTGGCACTACAACTTTCTATGATTTGTACCTCTCCTGTGAGTCCAGTTTTAGATTCCGATGCTTCACTTCAGGTTTACGGTATCCCTTGGACCTTCTTATTGACGATGAAACACAGAAATTGCATCGGAATTAAATTTAAAACGAACAATGCCGACTTAAGTAAAAGAGGACTGACACTCTCACTTTCTATGATTTGAACCTATCCTGTGAGTCCAGTTTTAGATTCCGATGCTTCACTTCAGGTTTACTGTATCCCTTGGACCTTCTTATTGACGATGAAACACAGAAATTGCATCCGAATTTAATACAAATGGCACAATGCCGACTTAAGTACAAGGGCACTGACACTGTCACTTTCCATGATTCGAACTTCTCCTGTGTGGTCAGATTTAGATTCCGATGCTTCACTTCAGGTTTACTGTATACCTTGCACCTTCTTATTGACGATGAAACACAGAAATTGCATCGGAATTAAATTCAAAAGGCACAATTCCGACTTAAGTACAAGAGGACTGACACTCTCGATTTCTAAGATTTGAACCTCCCCTGTGAGTCCAGTTTTAGATTCCGATGCTTCACTTCAGGTTTACTGTATCCCTTGGACCTTCTAATTGACGTTGAAACACAGAGTTTGCATTCGAATTTAATACAAAAGGTACAATGCCGACTTAAGTACAAGAGGACTGACACTCTAACTTTCTATGATTTGAACCTCTCCTGTGAGTCCAGTTTTAGATTCCGATGCTTCACTTCAAGTTTACTGTATCCCTTGGACCTTCTTATTGACGATGAAACACAGAAATTGCATCCGATTTTAATACAAAAGGCACATCACCGACTTAAGTACAAGAGGAGTGACACTCTAACTTTCTATCATTTGAATCTCTCCTCTGAGTCCAGTTTTAGATTCCGATGCTTCACTTTAGGTTTACTGTATCCCTTATACGTTCTTATTGACGATGAAACACAGAAATTGCATCGGAATTAAATTCAAAAGGCACAGTGCTGACCTAAGTAGAAGACGACTAACACTCTCACTTTCTATGATTTGAACCTCTCCTGTGAGTCCAGTTTTAGATTCCGATGCTTCACTTCAGGTTTACTGTATACCTTGCACCTTCTTATTGACGATGAAACACAGAAATTGCATCGGAATTAAATTCAAAAGGCACAATGCTGACTTAAGGACAAGAGGACTGACACTATCACTTTCTATGATTTGAACCTCTCCTGTGAGTACAGTTTGAGATTCCGATGCTTCACTTCAGGTTTACTGTATCCCTCGGACCTTCTTATTGACGATGAAACCCAGAAATTGCATCAGAATTAAATTCAAAAGGCACAATGCCAACTTAAGTACAAGAGGACTGACACTCTAACTTTCTATGATTTGAATTCACCAGTGAGTCCAGTTTTGGATTCCGATGTTCACTTCAGGTTTACTGTTTCCCTTGGACCTTCTTATTGACGATGAAACACAGAAATTGCATCCGAATTTAATACAAAAGGGACAATGGCGACTTAAGTACAAGGGGACTGACACTCTCACTTTCTATGATTTGAACCTATCCTGTGAGTCCAGTTTTAGATTCCGATGCTTCACTTCAGGTTTACTGTATCCCTTGGACCTTCTTATTGACGATGAAACACAGAAATTGCATCCGAATTTAATACAAAAGGGACAATGGCGACTTAAGTACAAGGGGACTGACACTCTCACTTTCTATGATTTGAACCTATCCTGTGAGTCCAGTTTTAGATTCCGATGCTTCACTTCAGGTTTACTGTATCCCTTGGACCTTCTTATTGACGATGAAACACATAAATTGCATCCGAATTTAATACAAATGGCACAATGCCGACTTAAGTACAAGGGCTTTGACACTCTCACTTCCCATGATTCGAACTTCTCCTGTGAGGTCAGATTTAGATTCCGATGCTTCACTTCAGGTTTACTGTATACCTTGCACCTTCTCATTGACGATGAAACACAGAAATTGCATCGGAATTACATTCAAAAGGCACAATTCCGACTTAAGTACAAGAGGACTGACACTCTCACTTTCTATGATTTGAATCTCTCCTGTGAGTCCAGTTTTAGATTCCGATGCTTCACTTCAGGTTTACTGCATCCCTTGGACATTTTTATTGACGTTGAAACATAGAAATTGCATCCGAATTTATTACAAATGGCACAATGCCGACATAAGTACAAGAGGACTGACACTCTCACTTTCTATGATTCGAACCTGTCCTGTGAGGTCAGATTTAGATTCCGATGCCTTAGTTCAGATTTACTGTATCCCTTGGACCTTCTTGTTGACGATAAAACACAGAAATCGCATCCGAATTTAATACAAATGGCACAATGCCGTCTTAAGTAAAAGAGGACTGACACTCTAACATTCTATGATTTGAACCTCTCCTGCGAGTCCAGTTTTAGATTCCGATGCTTCACTTAAGGTTTACTGTATCCCTTGGACCTTCTTATTGCCGATGAAACACAGAAATTGCATCCGAATTTAATACAAAAGGCACATTACCGACTTAAGTACAAAAGGAGTGACACTCTAACTTTCTATGATTTGAATCTCTCCTCTGAGTCCAGTTTCAGATTCCGATGCTTCACTTTAGGTTTACTGTATCCCTTGGACGTTCTTATTGACGATGAAACACATAAATTGCATCGGATTTAAATTCAAAAGGCACAGTGCTGACCTAAGTAGAAGACGACTAACACTCTCACTTTCTATGATTTGAACCTCTCCTGTGAGTCCGGTTTTAGATTCCGATACTTCACTTCAGGTTTACTGTATACCTTGCGCCTTCTTATTGATGATGAAACACAGAAATTGCATCGGAATTAAATTCAAAAGGCACAATGCTGACTTAAGTAAAAGAGGACTGACACTCTCCCTTTCTATGATCTGAACCTCTCCTGTGAGTACAATTTTAGATTCCGATGCTTCACTTCAGGTTTACTGTATCCCTTGGACCTTCTTATTGACAATGAAACACAGAAATAGCATCGGAATTAAATTCAAAAGGCACAATGCCGACTTAAGTACAAGAGGACTGACACTCTAACATTCTATGATTTGAACCTCTCCTGCGAGTCCAGTTTTAGATTCCGATGCATCACTTAAGAATTACTGTATCCCTTGGACCTTCTTATTGCCAATGAAACACAGAAATTGCATCCGAATTTAATACAAAAGGCACATTACCGACTTAAGTACAAGAGGAGTGACACTCTCACTTTCAATGATTTGAACCTCTCCTGTGAGTCCAGTTTTAGATTCCGATGCTTCACCTCAGGTTTACTGTATCCCTTGGACCTTCTTATTGACGATGAAACACAGAAATTGCATCCGAATTTAATACAAATGGCACAATGCCACTTAAGTACAAGAGCACTGACACTCTCACTTTCCATCATTCGAACCTCTCCTGTGAGGTCAGATTTAGATTCCGATGCTTCACTTCAGGTTTACTGAATACCTTGCACCTTCTTATTGACGATGAAACACAGAAATTGCATCGGAATTAAATTCAAAAGGCACAATGGTGACTTAAGTACAAGAGGACTGACACTCTCACTTTCAATGATTTGAACCTCTCCTGTGAGTCCAGTTTTAGATTCCGATGCTTCACCTCAGGTTTACTGTATCCCTTGGACCTTCTTATTGACGATGAAACACAGAAATTGCATCCGAATTTAATACAAATGGCACAATGCCGACTTAAGTACAAGAGGTCTGACACTCTCACTTTCTATGATTCGAACCTCTCCTGTGAGTCCAGTTTTAGATTCCGATGCTTCACTTCAGGTTTACTGTATCCCTTGGACGTTCTTATTGACGATGAAACACAGAAATTGCATCGGAATTAAATTCAAAAGGCACAGTGCCGACCTAAGTAGAAGACGACTAACACTCTCACTTTCTATGATTTTAACCTCTCCTGTGATTCCAGTTTTAGATTCCGATGCTTCACTTCAGGTTTACTGTATACCTTGCAGCTTCTTATTGACGATGAAACACAGAAATTGCATCGGAATTAAAATCCAAAGGCACAATGCCGACCTAAGTACATGAGGACTGACACTCTCACTTTCTATGATTTGAACCTCTCCTGTGAGTCCAGTTTTAGATTCCGATGCCTCACTTCAGGTTTACTGTATCCCTTGGACCTTCTTATTCACGATGAAACACAGAAACTGCATCCGAATGTAATACAAAAGGCACAATGTCGACTTAAGTACAAGAGAACTGACACTCTCACTTTCTATGATTTGAACCTCTCCTGTGAGTCCAGTTTTAGATTCCGATGCTTCACTTCAGGTTTACTGTATCCCTTGGGCCTTCTTATTGACGATGAAACACAGAAATTGCATCCGAATTTAATACAAACGGCACAATGCCACTTAAGTACAAGAGCACTGACACTCTCACTTTCCATCATTCGAACCTCTCCTGTGAGGTCAGATTTAGATTCCGATGCTTCACTTCAGGTTTACTGAATACCTTGCACCTTCTTATTGACGATGAAACACAGAAATTGCATCGGAATTAAATTCAAAATGCACAATGCCGCCTTAAGTACAAGAGGACTGACACTCTCACTTTCTATGATTTGAACCTCTCCTGTGAGTCCAGTTTTGGATTCCGATGCTTCACTTCAGGTTTACTGTACCCCTTGGACCTTCTTATTGACGATGAAACACAGAAATTGCATCCGAATTTAATACAAAATGCACAATGGCGACTTAAGCACAAGAGGACTGACACTCTCACTTTCTATGATTTGAACCTCTCCTGTGAGTCCAGTTTTAGATTCCGATGCTTCATTTCAGGTTTACTGTATCCCTTGGACTTTCTTATTGACGATGAAACACAGAAATTGAATCCGAATTTAATACAAACGGCACAATGTCGACTTAAGTTCAAGAGGACTGACACACTCACTTTCTATGATTTGAACCTCTCCTGTGAGTCCAGTTTTAGATTCCGATGCTTCTCTTCAGGTTTACTGTATCCCCTTGGACCTTCTTATTGACGATGAAACACAGAAATTGCATCCGAATTTAATACAAATGGCACAATGCCGACTTAAGTACAAGAGCACTGACACTCTCACTCTCCATCATTCGAACTTCTCCTGTGAGGTCAGATTTAGATTCCGATGCTTCACTTCAGGTTTACTGTATACCTTGCACCTTCTTATTGACGATGAAACACAGAAATTGCATCGGAATAAAATTCAAAAGGCACAATTCCGACCTAAGTACAAGAGGACTGACACTCTCACTTTCTCTGATTTGAACCTCTGCTGTGAGTCCAGTTTTAGATTCCGATGCTTCACTTCAGGTATACTGTATCCCTTGGACCTTCTAATTGACGATGAAACACAGAGTTTGCATCCGAATTTAATACAAAAGGTACAATGCCGACTCAAGTACAAGAGGACTGACACTCTCACTTTCTATGATTTGAACCTCTCCTGTGAGTCCAGTTTTGGATTCCGATGCTTCACACCAGGTTTACTGTATCCCTTGGACCTTCTTATTGACGATGAAACACAGAAATTGCATCCGAATTTAATACCAAAATCACAAAGGCGACTTAAGTACAAGAGGAGTGACACTCTCACTTTCTATGATTTGAACATCTCGTGTTAGTCCAGTTTTAGATTCCGACGCTTCACTTCAGGTTTACTGTATCCCTTGGACCTTATTATTGTCGATGAAACACAGAAATTGCATCGGAATTAAATTCAAAACGCACAATGCCGACTTAAGCAAAAGAGGACTGACGGTCTCACTATCTATGATTTGAACCTCTCCTGTGAGTCCAGTTTTAGATTCCGATGTTACACTTCAGGTTTACTGAATCCCTTGGACCTTGTTGTTGACGATGAAACACAGAAATTGGATCGGAATTAAATTCAAATGGAAAAATGCCGACTTAAGTACCAGAGGACTGACACTCTAACTTTCTATGATTTGAACCTCTCCTGTGAGTCCACTTTTAGATTCCGATGCTTCACTTCAGGTATACTGTATCCCTTGGACCTTCTTATTGACGACGAAACACAGAAATTGCATCGGAATTAAATTCAAAAGGCACAGTGCTGACCTAAGTAGAAGACGACTAACAATCTCACTTTCTATGATTTGAACCTCTCCTGTGAGTCCAGTTTTAGATTCCGATGCTTAACTTCAGGTTTACTGTATACCTTGCACCTTCCTATTGACGATGAAACACAGAAATTGCATCAGAATTAAATTCAAAAGGCACAATGCCAACTTAAGTACAAGAGGACTGACACTCTAACTTTCTACGATTTGAACCTCTCCTGTGAGTCCAGTTTTAGATTCCGATGCTTCACTTCAGGTTTACTGTATCCCTTGGACATTTTTATTGACGATGAAACACAGAAATTGCATCCGAATTTAATACAAAAAACACAATGGCGACTTAAGTACAAGAGGAGTGACTCACTCACTTTCTATCATTTGAACCTCTCCTGTGAGCCCAGTTTTAGATTCCGATGCTTCACCTCAGGTTTACTATATCTCTTGGACCTTCTTATTGACGATGAAACACAGAGTTTGCATCCGAATTTAATACAAAAGGCACAATGCCGACTTAATTACAAGAGGACTGACACTCTCACTTTCTATGATTTGAACCTCTCCTGTGAGTTCAGTTTTAGATTCCGATGCTTCACTTCAGGTTTACTGTATCCCTTGGACCTTCTAATTGACGAGGAAACACAGAGTTTGCATCCGAATTTAAAACAAAAGGTACAATGCCGACTTAAGTACAAGAGGACTGACACTCTGACTTTCTACGATTTGAACCTCTCCTGTGAGTTCAGTTTTAGATTCCGATGCTTCACTTCAGGTTTACCGTATCCCTTGGACATTTTTATTGACGATGAAACACAGAAATTGCATCCGAATTTAATACAAATATCACAATGGCGACTTAAGTACAAGAGGAGGGACACACTCACTTTCTATGATTTGAACCTCTCCTGTGAGTCGAGTTTTAGATTCCGATGCTTCACCTCAGGTTTACTGTATCTCTTGGACCTTGTTATTGACGATGAAACACAGAAATTGCATCCGAATTTATTACAAATTGCACAATGCCGACTTAAGTACAAGAGGACTACACTCTCACTTTCTATGATTCGAACCTGTCCTGTGAGGTCAGATTTGGATTCCGATACCTCACTTCAGATTTACTGTATCCCTTGGACCTTCTTATTGACAATGAAACACAGAAATAGCATCGGAATTAAATTCAAAAGGCACAATGCCGACTTAAGTACAAGAGGACTGACACTCTAACTTTCTATGATTTGAACCTCTCCTGTGAGTCCAGGTTTAGATTCCGATGCTTCACTTCAGGTTTACTGTATCCCTTGGACCTTCTTATTGACGATGAAACACAGAGTTTGCATCCGAATTTAATACAAAAAGCACAATGCCGACTTAAGAACAAGAGGACTGACACTCTAACTTTCTATGATTTGAACCTCTCCTGTGAGTCCAGTTTTAGATTCCGATGCTTTACTTCAGGTTTACTGTATCCCTTGGACCTTCTGATTGACGATGAAACACAGAAATTGCATCTGAATTTAATACAAAAGGCACAATGGCGACTTAAGTACAAGAGGACTGACACTCTCACTTTCTATGATTTGAACTCTCCTGTGAGTCCAGTTTTAGATTCCGATGCTTCCCTTCAGGTTTACAGTATCCCTTGGACCTTCTTATTGACGATGAAATACAGAAATTGCATCCGAAATTAATACAAAAGTCACAATGGTGACTTAAGTACAAGAGGACTGACACTCTCACTTTCAATTATTTGAACCTCTCCTGTGACTCCAGTTTTAGATTCCGATGCTTCACCTCAGGTTTACTGTATCCCTTGGACCATCTTATTGACGATGAAACACAGAAATTGCATCCGAATTTAATACAAATGGCACAATGCCGACTTAAGTACAAGAGGTCTGACACTCTCACTTTCTATGATTCGAACCTCTCCTGTGAGTCCAGTTTTAGATTCCGATGCTTCACTTCAGGTTTACTGTATCCCTTGGACGTTCTTATTGACGATGAAACACAGAAATTGCATCGGAATTAAATTCAAAAGGCACAGTGCCGACCTAAGTAGAAGACGACTAACACTCTCACTTTCTATGATTTTAACATCTCCTGTGATTCCAGTTTTAGATTCCGATGCTTCACTTCAGGTTTACTGTATACCTTGCAGCTTCTTATTGACGATGAAACACAGAAATTGCATCGGAATTAAATTCCAAAGGCACAATGCCGACCTAAGTACATGAGGACTGACACTCTCACTTTCTATGATTTGAACCTCTCCTGTGAGTCCAGTTTTAGATTCCGATGCTTCACTTCAAGTATACTGTATCCCTTGGACCTTCTTATTGACGACGAAACACAGAGTTTGCATCCGAATTTAATACAAAAGGCACAATGCCGACTTAATTACAAGAGGACTGACACTCTCACTTTCTATGATTTGAACCTCTCCTGTGAGTTCAGTTTTAGATTCCGATGCCTCACTTCAGGTTTACTGTATCCCTTGGACCTTCTTATTCACGATGAAACACAGAAACTGCATCCGAATGTAATACAAATGGCACAATGTCGACTTAAGTACAAGAGAACTGACACTCTCACTTTCTATGATTTGAACCTCTCCTGTGAGTCCAGTTTTAGATTCCGATGCTTCACTTCAGGTTTACTGTATCCCTTGGGCCTTCTTATTGACGATGAAACACAGAAATTGCATCCGAATTTAATACAAACGGCACAATGCCACTTAAGTACAAGAGCACTGACACTCTCACTTTCCATCATTCGAACCTCTCCTGTGAGGTCATATTTAGATTCCGATGCTTCACTTCAGGTTTACTGAATACCTTGCACCTTCTTATTGACGATGAAACACAGAAATTGCATCGGAATTAAATTCAAAATGCACAATGCCGTCTTAAGTACAAGAGGACTGACACTCTCACTTTCTATGATTTGAACCTCTCCTGTGAGTCCAGTTTTGGATTCCGATGCTTCACTTCAGGTTTACTGTATCCCTTGGACCTTCTTATTGACGATGAAACACAGAAATTGAATCCGAATTTAACACAAATGGCACAATGTCGACTTAAGTTCAAGAGGACTGACACACTCACTTTCTATGATTTGAACCTCTCCTGTGAGTCCAGTTTTAGATTCCGATGCTTCTCTTGAGGTTTACTGTATCCCCTTGGACCTTCTTATTGACGATGAAACACAGAAATTGCATCCGAATTTAATACAAATGGCACAATGCCGACTTAAGTACAACAGCACTGACACTCTCACTCTCCATCATTCGAACTTCTCCTGTGAGGTCAGATTTAGATCCCGATGCTTCACTTCAGGTTTACTGTATACCTTGCACCTTCTTATTGACGATGAAACACAGAAATTGCATCGGAATTAAATTCAAAAGGCACAATTCCGACCTAAGTACAAGAGGACTGACACTCTCACTTTCTCTGATTTGAACCTCTGCTGTGAGTCCAGTTTTAGATTCCGATGCTTCACTTCAGGTATACTGTATCCCTTGGACCTTCTAATTGACGATGAAACACAGAGTTTGCATCCGAATTTAATACAAAAGGTACAATGCCGACTTAAGTGCAAGAGGACTGACACTCTCACTTTCTATGATTTGAACCTCTCCTGTGAGTCCAGTTTTGGATTCCGATGCTTCACTTCAGGTTAACTGTATCCCTTGGACCTTCTTATTGACGATGAAACACAGAAATTGCATCCGAATTTAATACCAAAATCACAATGGCGACTTAAGTACAAGAGGAGTGACACTCTCACTTTCTATGATTTGAACATCTCGTGTTAGTCCAGTTTTAGATTCCGACGCTTCACTTCAGGTTTACTGTATCCCTTGGACCTTATTATTGTCGATGAAACACAGAAATTGCATCGGAATTAAATTCAAAACGCACAATGCCGACTTAAGCAAAAGAGGACTGACACTCTCACTATCTATGATTTGAACCTCTCCTGTGAGTCCAGTTTTAGATTCCGATGTTACACTTCAGGTTTACTGAATCCCTTGGACCTTGTTGTTGACGATGAAACACAGAAATTGGATCGGAATTAAATTCAAATGGGAAAATGCCGACTTAAGTACCAGAGGACTGACACTCTAACTTTCTATGATTTGAACCTCTCCTGTGAGTCCACTTTTAGATTCCGATGCTTCACTTCAGGTATACTGTATCCCTTGGACCTTCTTATTGACGACGAAACACAGAGTTTGCATCCGAATTTAATACAAAAGGCACAATGCCCACTTAAGTACAAGAGGACTGACACTCTAACTTTCTATGATTTGAACCTCTCCTGTGAGTCCAGTTTTGGATTCCGATGCTTCACTTCAGGTTTACTGTATCCCTTGGACCTTCTTATTGACGATGAAACACAGAAATGGCATCCGAATTTAATACAAAAGGCACAATGGCGACTTAAGTACAAGAGGACTGACACTCTCACTTTCTATGATTTGAACCTATCCTGTGAGTCCAGTTTTAGATTCCGATACTTCACTTCAGGTTTACTGTATCCCTTGGACCTTCTTATTCACGATGAAACACAGAAACTGCATCCGAATTTAACACAAATGGCACAATGTCGACTTAAGTACTAGAGGACTGACACTCTCAGTTTCTATGATTTGAACCTCTCCTGTGAGTCCAGTTTTAGATTCCGATGCTTCACTTCAGGTTTACTGTATCCCATGGGCCTTCTTATTGACGATGAAACACATAAATTGCATCCGAATTTAATACAAATGGCACAATGCCACTTAAGTACAAGAGCACTGACACTCTAACTTTCTATGATTTGAACCTCTCCTGTGAGGTCAGATTTAGATTCCGATGCTTCACTTCAGGTTTACTGTATACCTTGCACCTTCTTATTGACGATGAAACACAGAAATTGCATCGGAATTAAATTCAAAAGGCACAATGCCGTCTTAAGAACAAGAGGACTGACACTCTCACTTTCTATGATTTGAACCTCTCCTGTGAGTCCAGTTTTAGATTTCGATGCTTCACTTCAGGTTTACTGTATCCCTTGGACCTTCTTATTGACGATGAAACACAGAAATTGCATAAGAATTTAATACCAAAATCACAATGGCGACTTAAGTACAAGATTAGTGACACTCTCACTTTCTATGATTTGAACATCTCGTGTGAGTCCAGTTTTTGATTCCGATGCTTCACTTCAGGTTTACTGTATCCCTTGGACCTTATTGTTGACTATGAAACACAGAAATTGGATCGGAATTAAATTCAAATGGCACAATGCCGACTTAAGTACAAGAGGACTGACACTCTAACTTTCTATGGTTTGAAACTCTCCTGTGAGTCCAGTTTTAGATTCCAATGCTTCACTTCAGGTTTGCTGTATCCCTTGGACCTTCTTACTGACGACGAAACACTGAGTTTGCATCCGAATTTAATACAAAAGGCACAATGCCGACTTAAGTAAAAGAGGACTGACACTCTCACTTTCTATGATTTGAACCTCTCCAGTGAGGTCAGATTTAGATTCCGATGCTTCACTTCAGGTTTACTGTATCCCTTGGACCTTCTTGTTGACGATGAAACACAGAAATGTCATCCGAATTTAATACAAAAGGCACAATGGCGACTTAAGTACAAGAGGACTGACACTCTCACTTTCTATGATTTGAACCACTCCTGTGAGTCCAGTTTTAGATTCCGATACTTCACTTCAGGTTTACTGTATCCCTTGGACCTTCTTATTCACGATGAAACACAGAAACGGCATCCGAATTTAATACAAATGGCACAATGTCGACTTAAGTACAAGAGAACTGACACTCTCACTTTCTATGATTTGAACCTCTCCTGTGAGTCCAGTTTTAGATTCCGATGCTTCACTTCAGGTTTACTGTATCCCTTGGGCCTTCTTATTGACGATGAAACACAGAAATTGCATCCGAATTTAATACAAATGGCACAATGCCACTTAAGTACAAGAGCACTGACACTCTCACTTTCCATCATTCGAACCGCTCCTGTGAGGTCAGATTTACATTCCGATGCTTCACTTCAGGTTTACTGTATACCTTGCACCTTCTTATTGACGATGAAACACAGAAATTGCATCGCAATTAAATTCAAAAGGCACAATGCCGTCTTAAGTACAAGAGGACCGACACTCTCACTTTCTATGATTTGAACCTCTCCTGTGAGTCCAGTTTTAGATTCCGATGCTTCACTTCAGGTTAACTGTATCCCTTGGACCGTCTAATTGACGATGAAACACAGAGTTGGCATCCGAATTTAATACAGAAGGTACAATGCCGACGTATGTACAAGAGGACTGACACTCTAACATTCTATGATTTGAACCTCTCCTGTAAGTCCAGTTTTAGATTCCGATGCTTCACTTCAGGTTTACTGTATACCTTGGACCTTCTTATTGACGATGAAACAAAGAAATTGCTTCCGAATTTAATACCAAAATCACAATGGCGACTTAAGTACATGATTAGTGACACTCTCACTTTCTATGATTTGAACATCACGTGTGAGTCCAGTTTTAGATTCCGATGCTTCACTTCAGGATTACTGTATCCCTTGGACCTTCTTATTGACGATGAAACACAGAAATTGCATCGGAATTAAATTCAAAACGCACAATGCCGACTTAAGCAAAAGAGGACTGACACTCTCACTTTCTATGATTTGAACCTCTCCTGTGAGTCCAGTTTTAGATTCCGATGCTTCACTTCAGGTTTACTGTATCCCTTGGACCTTATTGTTGACGATGAAACACAGAAATTGGATCGGAATTAAATTCAAATGGCACAATGCCGACTTAAGTACAAGAGGACTGACACTCAAACTTTCTAAGATTTTAACCTCTCCTGTGAGTCCAGTTTTAGATTCCGATGCTTCACTTCAGGTTTACTGTATCCCTTGGACCTTCTTATTGACGACGAAACACAGAGATTGCATCCGAATTTAATACAAAAGGCACAATGCCGACTTAAGTACAAGAGGACAGACACTCTCACTTTCTATGATTTGAACCTCTCCTGTGAGTCCAGTTTTAGATTCCGATGCTTCTCTTCAGGTTTACTGTATCCCCTTGGACCTTCTTATTGACGATGAAACACAGAAATTGCATCCGAATTTAATACAAATGGCACAATGCCGACTTAAGTACAAGAGCACTGACACTCTCACTCTCCATCATTCGAACTTCTCCTGTGAGGTCAGATTTAGATCCCGATGCTTCACTTCAGGTTTACTGTATACCTTGCACCTTCTTATTGACGATGAAACACAGAAATTGCATCGGAATTAAATTCAAAAGGCACAATTCCGACCTAAGTACAAGAGGACTGACACTCTCACTTTCTCTGATTTGAACCTCTGCTGTGAGTCCAGTTTTAGATTCCGATGCTTCACTTCAGGTATACTGTATCCCTTGGACCTTCTAATTGACGATGAAACACAGAGTTTGCATCCGAATTTAATACAAAAGGTACAATGCCGACTTAAGTACAAGAGGACTGACACTCTCACTTTCTATGATTTGAACCTCTCCTGTGAGTCCAGTTTTGGATTCCGATGCTTCACTTCAGGTTAACTGTATCCCTTGGACCTTCTTATTGACGATGAAACACAGAAATTGCATCCGAATTTAATACCAAAATCACAATGGCGACTTAAGTACAAGAGGAGTGACACTCTCACTTTCTATGATTTGAACATATCGTGTTAGTCCAGTCTTAGATTCCGACGCTTCACTTCAGGTTTACTGTATCCCTTGGACCTTATTATTGTCGATGAAACAATGAAATTGCATCGGAATTAAATTCAAAACGCACAATGCCGACTTAAGCAAAAGAGGACTGACACTCTCACTATCTATGATTTGAACCTCTCCTGTGAGTCCAGTTTTAGATTCCGATGTTACACTTCAGGTTTACTGAATCCCTTGGAACTTGTTGTTGACGATGAAACACAGAAATTGGATCGGAATTAAATTCAAATGGGAAAATGCCGACTTAAGTACCAGAGGACTGACACTCTAACTTTCTATGATTTGAACCTCTCCTGTGAGTCCACTTTTAGATTCCGATGCTTCACTTCAGGTATACTGTATCCCTTGGACCTTCTTATTGACGACGAAACACAGAGTTTGCATCCGAATTTAATACAAAAGGCACAATGCCGACTTAAGTACAAGAGGACTGACACTCTAACTTTCTATGATTTGAACCTCTCCTGTGAGTCCAGTTTTGGATTCCGATGCTTCACTTCAGGTTTACTGTATCCCTTGGACCTTCTTATTGACGATGAAACACAGAAATGGCATCCGAATTTAATACAAAAGGCACAATGGCGACTTAAGTACAAGAGGACTGACACTCTCACTTTCTATGATTTGAACCTATCCTGTGAGTCCAGTTTTAGATTCCGATACTTCACTTCAGGTTTACTGTATCCCTTGGACCTTCTTGTTCACGATGAAACACAGAAACTGCATCCGAATTTAATACAAATGGCACAATGTCGACTTAAGTACTAGAGGACTGACACTCTCAGTTTCTATGATTTGAACCTCTCCTGTGAGTCCAGTTTTAGATTCCGATGCTTCACTTCAGGTTTACTGTATCCCATGGGCCTTCTTATTGACGATGAAACACATAAATTGCATCCGAATTTAATACAAATGGCACAATGCCACTTAAGTACAAGAGCACTGACACTCTAACTTTCTATGATTTGAACCTCTCCTGTGAGGTCAGATTTAGATTCCGATGCTTCACTTCAGGTTTACTGTATACCTTGCACCTTCTTATTGACGATGAAACACAGAAATTGCATCGGAATTAAATTCAAAAGGCACAATGCCGTCTTAAGGACAAGAGGACTGACACTCTCACTTTCTATGATTTGAACCTCTCCTGTGAGTCCAGTTTTAGATTTCGATGCTTCACTTCAGGTTTACTGTATCCCTTGGACCTTCTTATTGACGATGAAACACAGAAATTGCATAAGAATTTAATACCAAAATCACAATGGCGACTTAAGTACAAGATTAGTGACACTCTCACTTTCTATGATTTGAACATCTCGTGTGAGTCCAGTTTTTGATTCCGATGCTTCACTTCAGGTTTACTGTATCCCTTGGACCTTATTGTTGACTATGAAACACAGAAATTGGATCGGAATTAAATTCAAATGGCACAATGCCGACTTAAGTACAAGAGGACTGACACTCTAACTTTCTATGGTTTGAAACTCTCCTGTGAGTCCAGTTTTAGATTCCAATGCTTCACTTCAGGTTTGCTGTATCCCTTGGACCTTCTTACTGACGACGAAACACTGAGTTTGCATCCGAATTTAATACAAACGGCACAATGCCGACTTAAGTAAAAGAGGACTGACACTCTCACTTTCTATGATTTGAACCTCTCCAGTGAGGTCAGATTTAGATTCCGATGCTTCACTTCAGGTTTACTGTATCCCTTGGACCTTCTTGTTGACGATGAAACACAGAAATGTCATCCGAATTTAATACAAAAGGCACAATGGCGACTTAAGTACAAGAGGACTGACACTCTCACTTTCTATGATTTGAACGTCTCCTGTGAGTCCAGTTTTAGATTCCGATACTTCACTTCAGGTTTACTGTATCCCTTGGACCTTCTTATTCACGATGAAACACAGAAACGGCATCCGAATTTAATACAAATGGCACAATGTCGACTTAAGTACAAGAGAACTGACACTCTCACTTTCTATGATTTGAACCTCTCCTGTGAGTCCAGTTTTAGATTCCGATGCTTCACTTCAGGTTTACTGTATCCCTTGGGCCTTCTTATTGACGATGAAACACAGAAATTGCATCCGAATTTAATACAAATGGCACAATGCCACTTAAGTACAAGAGCACTGACACTCTCACTTTCCATCATTCGAACCGCTCCTGTGAGGTCAGATTTACATTCCGATGCTTCACTTCAGGTTTACTGTATACCTTGCACCTTCTTATTGACGATGAAACACAGAAATTGCATCGCAATTAAATTCAAAAGGCACAATGCCGTCTTAAGTACAAGAGGACTGACACTCTCACTTTCTATGATTTGAACCTCTCCTGTGAGTCCAGTTTTAGATTCCGATGCTTCACTTCAGGTTAACTGTATCCCTTGGACCGTCTAATTGACGATGAAACACAGAGTTGGCATCCGAATTTAATACAGAAGGTACAATGCCGACGTATGTACAAGAGGACTGACACTCTAACATTCTATGATTTGAACCTCTCCTGTAAGTCCAGTTTTAGATTCCGATGCTTCACTTCAGGCTTACTGTATACCTTGGACCTTCTTATTGACGATGAAACAAAGAAATTGCTTCCGAATTTAATACCAAAATCACAATGGCGACTTAAGTACATGATTAGTGACACTCTCACTTTCTATGATTTGAACATCACGTGTGAGTCCAGTTTTAGATTCCGATGCTTCACTTCAGGTTTACTGTATCCCTTGGACCTTCTTATTGACGATGAAACACAGAAATTGCATCGGAATTAAATTCAAAACGCACAATGCCGACTTAAGCAAAAGAGGACTGACACTCTCACTTTCTATGATTTGAACCTCTCCTGTGAGTCCAGTTTTAGATTCCGATGCTTCACTTCAGGTTTACTGTATCCCTTGGACCTTATTGTTGACGATGAAACACAGAAATTGGATCGGAATTAAATTCAAATGGCACAATGCCAACTTAAGTACAAGAGGACTGACACTCTAACTTTCTAAGATTTTAACCTCTCCTGTGAGTCCAGTTTTAGATTCCGATGCTTCACTTCAGGTTTACTGTATCCCTTGGACCTTCTTATTGACGACGAAACACAGAGATTGCATCCGAATTTAATACAAAAGGCACAATGCCGACTTAAGTACAAGAGGACTGACACACTAACTTTCTATGATTTGAACCTCTCCTGTGAGTCCAGTTTTGGATTCCGATGCTTCACTTCAGGTTTACTGTATCCCTTGGACCTTCTTATTGACGATGAAACACAGAAATTGCATCCGAATTTAATAGAAAAGGCACAATGGCGACTTAAGTACAAGAGGACTGACACTCTATCTTTCTCTGATTTGAACCTCTCCTGTGAGTCCAGTTTTAGATTACGATGCTTCACTTCAGGTTTACTGTATCCCTTGGACCTTCTTATTCACGATGAAACACAGAAACTGCATCCGAATATAATACAAATGGCACAATGTCGACTTAAGTACAAGAGGACTGACACTCTCACTTTCTATGATTTGAACCTCTCCTGTGAGTCCAGTTTTAGATTCCGATGCTTCACTTCAGGTTTACTGTATACCTTGCACCTTCTTATTGACGATGAAACACAGAAATTGCATCGGAATTAAATTCAAAAGGCACAATTCCGACTTAAGTACAAGAAGACTGACACTCTCACTTTCTCTGATTTGCATCTCTGCTGTGAGTCCAGTTTTAGATTCCGATGCTTCACTTCAGGTTTACTGTATCCCTTGGACCTTCTAATTGACGATGAAACACAGAAATTGCATCCGAATTTAATACCAAAATCACAATGGCGACTTAAGTATAAGAGGAGTGACACTCTCACTTTCTATGATTTGAACATCTCGTGTGAGTCCAGTTTTAGATTCCGATGCTTCACTTCAGGTTTACTGTATCCCTTGGACCTTCTTAATGACGATGAAACACAGAAATTGCATCGGAATTACATTCAAAACGCACAATGCAGACTTAAGCAAAAGAGGACTGACACTCTCACTTTCTTTGATTTGAACCTCTCCTGTGAGTCCAGTTTTAGATTCCGATGCTTCACTTCAGGTTTACTGTATCCCTTGGACCTTGTTGTTGACGATGAAACACAGAAATTGGATCGGAATTAAATTCAAATGGCACAATGCCGACTTAAGTACAAGAGGACTGACACTCCAACTTTCTATGATTTGAACCTCTCCTGTGAGTCCAGTTTTAGATTCCGATGCTTCACTTCAGGTTTACTGTATCCCTTAGACCTTCTTATTGACGACGAAACACAGAGTTTGCATCCGAATTTAATACAAAAGGCACAATGCCGACTTAAGTACAAGAGGACTGACACTCTAACTTTCTATGATTTGAACCTCTCCTGTGAGTCCAGCTTTGGATTCCGATGCTTTACTTCAGGTTTACTGTACCCCTTGGACCTTCTTATTGACGATGAAACACAGAAATTGCATCCGAATTTTATACAAAAGGCACAATGGCGACTTAAGTACAAGAGGACTGACACTCTCACTTTCTTTGATTTGAACCTATCCTGTGAGTCCAGTTTTTGATTCCGATGCTTCACTTCAGGTTTACTGTATCCCTTGGACCCTCTTATTCACGATGAAACACAGAAATTGCATCCGAATTTAATAGAAATGACACAATGTCGACTTAAGTACAAGAGGACAGACACTCTCACTTTCTATGATTTGAACCTCTCCTGTGAGTCCAGTTTTAGATTCCGATGCTTCACTTCAGGTTTACTGTATCCCTTGGACCTTCTTATTGACGATGAAACACAGAAATTGCATCCGAATTTAATACAAATGGCACAATGCCGACTTAAGTGCAAGAGCACTGACACTCTCACTTTCAATCATTCGAACTTCTCCTGTGAGGTCACATTTAGATTCCGATGCTTCACTTCAGGATTACTGTATACCTTGCACCTTCTTATTGACGATGAAACACAGAAATTGCATCGGAATTAAATTCAAAAGGCACAATTCCGACTTAAGTACAAGAGGACTGACACTCCATCTTTCTCTGATTTGAACCTCTGCTGTGAGTCCAGTTTTAGATTCCGATGATTCACTTCAGGTTTACTGTATCCCTTGGACCTTCTAATTGACCATGAAACACAGAGTTTGCATCCGAATTCAATACAAAAGGTACAATGCCGACTTAAGTACAAGAGGACTGACACTCTAACTTTCTTCGATTTGAACCTCTCCAGTGAGACCAGTTTTAGATTCCGATGCCTCACTTCAGGTTTACTGTATCCCTTGGACCTTCTTATTGACGATGAAACACAGAAATTGCATCCGAATTTAATACAAAAATCACAATGGCGACTTAAGTACAAGAGGACTGACACTCTCACTTTCTATGATTTGAACCTCTCCTGTGAGTCCAGTTTTAGATTCCGATGCTTCACTTCAGGTTTACTGTATCACTTGGACCTTCTTATTGACGATGAAACACAGAAATTGCATCTGAATTTAATACAAATGGCACAATGTCGACTTAAGTACAAGAGGACTGAAACTCTCACTTTCTATGATTTGAACCTCTCCTGTGAGTCCAGTTATAGATTCCGATGCTTCACTTCAGGTTTACTGTATCCCTTGGACCTTCTTATTGACGATTAAACACAGAAATTGCATCCGAATTTAATACAAATGGCACAATGCCGATTTAAGTACAAGAGCACTGACACTCTCACTTTCCATCATTCGAACTTCTCCTGTGAGGTCAGATTTAGATTCCGATGCTTCACTTCAGGTTTACTGAATACCTTGCACCTTCTTATTGACGACGAATCACAGAAATTGCATCGGAATTAAATTCAAAAGGCACAATTCCAACCTAAGTACAAGAGGACTGACACTCTCACTTTCTCTGATTTGAACCTCTGCTGTGAGTCCAGTTTTAGATTCCGATGCTTCAATTCAGGTTTACAGTATCCCTTGGACCTTCTAATTGACGATGAAACACAGAGTTTGCATCCGAATTTAATACAAAAGTACAATGCCGACATAAGTACAAGAGGACTGACATTCTAACTTTCTATTATTTGAACCTCTCCAGTGAGTTCAGTTTTAGATTCAGATGCCTCCCTTCAGGTTTACTGTATACCTTGGACCTTCTTATTGACGATGAAACACAGAAATTGCATCCGAATTTAATACAAAAATCACAATGGCGACTTAAGTACAAGAGGACTGACACTCTCACTTTCTCTGATTTGAACCTCTCCTGTGAGTCCAGTTTTAGATTCCGATGCTTCGTTTCAGGTTTACTGTATCCCTTGGACCTTCTAATTGACGATGAAACACATAGTGTGCACCCGAATTTAATACAAAAGGTACAATGCCGACTTAAGTACAAGAGGACTGACACTCTAACTTTCTATGATTTGAACCTCTCCAGTGAGTCCAGTTTTAGATTCCGATGCCTCACTTCAGGTTTACTGTATCCCTTGTACCTTCTTATTGACGATGAAACACAGAAATTGCAACCGAATTTAATGCAAAAATCACAATGGCGACTTTAGTACAAGAGGACCGACAATCTCACATTCTATGATTTGAACATCTCCTGTGAGCCCAGTTTTAGATTCCGATGCTTCACTTCAGGTTTACTGTATCCCTTGGACCTTCTTATTGACGATGAAACATAGATATTGCATCGGAAATGAATTTAAAACGCACAATGACGACTTAAGTAAAAGAGGACTGACACTCTCACTTTCTATGATTTCAACCACTCCTGTGAGTCCAGTTTTAGATTCCGAGCTTCACTTCAGGTTTACTGTATCCCTTGGACCTTCTTATTGACAATGAAACACAGAAACAGCATCGGAATTAAATTCTAAAAGCACAATGCCGACTTAAGTACAAGTGGACTGACACTCTAACTTTCTATGATTTGAACCTCTCCTGTGAGTCCAGTATTAGATTCCGATGCTTCACTTCAGGTTTACTGTATCCCTAGGACCTTCTTATTGACGATGAAACACAGAGTTTGCATCCGATATTTAATACAAAAGGCACAATGCCGACTTACGTACAAGAGGACTGACACTCTAACTTTCTATGATTTGAACGTCTCCTGTGAGTCCAGTTTTAGATTCCAATGCTTTACTTCAGGTTTACTGTATCCCTTGGACCTTCTTATTGACGATGACACACAGAAACTGCATCCGAATTTAATACAAAAGGCACAATGGCTACTTAAGTACAAGAGGACTGACACTCTCACTTTCTATGATTTGAACCTCACCTGTGAGTCCAGTTTTAGATTCCGATGCTTCACTTCAGGTTTACTGTATACCTTGCACCTTCTTATTGACGATGAAACACAGAAATTGCATCGGAATGAAATTCAAAATGCACAATGCCGACTTAAGTACAAGAGGACTGACAATCTCACTTTCTATGATTTGAACCTCTCCTGTTAGTCCAGTTTTACATTCCGATGCTTCACTTCAGGTTTACTGTATCCCTTGGACCTTCTAATTGACGATGAAACATAGAGTTTGCATCCGAATTTAATACAAAAGGTACAATGCCGACTTAAGTACAAGAGGACTGACACTCTAACTTTCTATGATTTGCTCCTCTCCTATGAGTCCAGTTTTAGTTTCCGATGCTTCACTTCAGGTTTACTGTATCCCTTGGATCTTCTTATTGACGATGAAACACAGAAATAGCATCCGAATTTAATACAAAAATCACAATGGAGACTTTAGTACAAGAGGACCGACAATCTCACCTTCTATGAAATGAACAGCTCCTATGAGTCCAGTTTTAGATTCCGATGCTTCACATAAGGTTTACTGTATCCCTTGGACCTTCTTATTGACGATGAAACACAGATATTGCATCGAAATTAAATTTAAAACGCACAATGCCGACTTAAGTAAAAGAGGACTGACAATCTCACTTTCTATGATTTGAACCTCTCCTGTGAGGTCAGATTTAGATTCCGATGCTTCACTTCAGGTTTACTGTATCCCTTGGACCTTCTTATTGACAATGAAACACAGAAATAGCATCGGAATTAAATTCAAAAGGCACAATGCCGACTTAAGTACAAGAGGACTGACACTCTAACTTTCTATGATTTGAACCTCTCCTGTGAGTCCAGTTTTAGATTCCGATGCTTCACTTTTGGTTTACTGTATCCCTTGGACCTTCTTATTGACGATGAAACACAGAGTTTGCATCCGAATTTAATACAAAAGGCACAATGTCGACTTAAAGACCAGAGGACTGACACTCTAACTTTCTATGATTTGAACCTCTCCTGTGAGTCTAGTTTTAGATTCCGATGCTTCACTTCAGGTTTACTGTCTCCCTTGGTCCTGCTTATTGACGATGAAACACAGACATTGCATCGGAATTAAAATTAAAACGCACAATGCCGACTTAAGTAAAAGAGGACTGACACTCTCACTTACTATCATTTGAACCTCCCCTGTGAGTCCAGTTTTAGAGTCCGATGCTTCACTTCAGGTTTACTGTATCCTTTGGACCTTCTTATTGACAATGAAACACAGAAATAGCATCGGAATTAAATTCAAAAAGCACAATGCCGACTTAAGTAAAAGAGGACTGACAGTCTCACTTTCTATGATTTGAACCTCTCCTGTGAGTCCAGTTTTACATTCCGATGCTTCACTTCAGGTTTACTGCATCCCTTGGACCTTCTTATTGACGATGAAACACAGAGTTTGCATCCGAATTTAATACAAAAGGCACAATGCCGACTTAAGTACAAGAGGACTGACACTCTAACTTTCTATGATTTGAACCTCTCCTGTGAGTCCAGTTTTAGATTCCGATGCTTTACTTCAGGTTTACTGTATCCCTTGGACCTCCTTATTGACGATGTCACACAGAAATTGCATCCGAATTTAATACGAAAGGCACAATGGCGACTTAAGTCCAAAAGGACTGACAGTCTCACTTTCTATGATTTGAACATCTCCTGTGAGTCCAGTTCTAGATTCCGATGCTTCACTTCAGGTTTACTGTATCCCTTGGACGTTCTTATTGACGATGAAGCACAGAAATTGGATCCGAATTTAATACAATAATCACAATGGCGGCTTAAGTACAAGAGGACTGACACTATCACTTTCAATGATTTGAACATCTCCTGTGAGTCCAGTTCTAGATTCCGATGCGGCACTTCAGGTTTACTGTATCCCTTGGACCTTCTTATTGACGAAGAAACACCGATATAGCATCGGAATTAAATTTAAAACGCACAATGCCGACTTAAGTAAAAGAGGACTGACACTCTCACTTTCTATGATTTGAATCTCTCATGTGAGTCCAGTTTTAGATTCCGATGCTTCACTTCAGGTTTACTGTATCCTTTGGACCTTCTTATTGACAATGAAACACAGAAATAGCATCGGAATTTAATTCAATAGGCACAATGCCGACTTAAGTACAAGAGGACTGATACTCTAACGTTTTATGATTTGAACCTCTCCTGTGAGTCCAGGTTTAGATTCCGATGCTTCACTTCAGGTTTACTGGATCCCTTGGACCTTCTTATTGACGATGAAACACAGAGTTTGCATCCGAATTTAATACAAAAGGCACAATGCCGACTTAAGTTCAAGAGGACTGACACTATAACTTTCTATGATTTGAACCTCTTCTGTGAGTCCAGTTTTAGATTCCGATGCTTTACTTCAGGTTTACTGTATCCCTTGGACCTTCTTATTGACGATGACACACAGAAATTGCATCCGAATTTAATACAAAAGGCACAATCGCGACTTAAGTACAAGAGGACTGACACTCTAACTTTCTATGGTTTGAACCTCTCCTGTGAGTCCAGTTTTAGATTCCGATGCTTCACTTCAGGTTTACTGTATCCCTTGGATCTTCTTATTGACGATGAAACACAGAAATAGCATCCGAATTTAATACAAAAATCACAATGGAGACTTTAGTACAAGAGGACCGACAATCTCACCTTCTATGAAATGAACAGCTCCTATGAGTCCAGTTTTAGATTCCGATGCTTCACATAAGGTTTACTGTATCCCTTGGACCTTCTTATTGACGATGAAACACAGATATTGCATCGAAATTAAATTTAAAACGCACAATGCCGACTTAAGTAAAAGAGGACTGACAATCTCACTTTCTATGATTTGAACCTCTCCTGTGAGGTCAGATTTAGATTCCGATGCTTCACTTCAGGTTTACTGTATCCCTTGGACCTTCTTATTGACAATGAAACACAGAAATAGCATCGGAATTAAATTCAAAAGGCACAATGCCGACTTAAGTACAAGAGGACTGACACTCTAACTTTCTATGATTTGAACCTCTCCTGTGAGTCCAGTTTTAGATTCCGATGCTTCAATTTTGGTTTACTGTATCCCTTGGACCTTCTTATTGACGATGAAACACAGAGTTTGCATCCGAATTTAATACAAAAGGCACAATGCCGACTTAAGTACCAGAGGACTGACACTCTAACTTTCTATGATTTGAACCTCTCCTGTGAGTCTAGTTTTAGATTCCGATGCTTCACTTCAGGTTTACTGTATCCCTTGGACCTGCTTATTGACGATGAAACACAGACATTGCATCGGAATTAAATTTAAAACGCACAATGCCGACTTAAGTAAAAGAGGACGGACACTCTCACTTACTACCATTTGAACCTCCCCTGTGAGTCCAGTTTTAGAGTCCCATGCTTCACTTCAGGTTTACTGCATCCCTTGGACCTTCTTATTGACGATGAAACACAGAAATTGCATCCGAATTTAATACGAAAGGCACAATGGCGACTTAAGTACAAAAGGACTGACAGTCTCACTTTCTATGATTTGAACATCTCCTGTGAGTCCAGTTCTAGATTCCGATGCTTCACTTCAGGTTTACTGTATCCCTTGGACGTTCTTATTGACGATGAAACACAGAAATTGCATCGGAACTAAATTCAAAAGGCACAGTATCTTCTAAGTAGAAGAGGACTAACACTCTCACTTTCTATGATTTGAACCTCTCCTGTGAGTCCAGTTTTAGATTCCGATGCTTCACTTCAGGTTTACTGTATACCTTGCACCTTCTTATTGACGATGAAACACAGAAATTGCATCGGAATGAAATTCAAAAGGCACAATGCCGACTTAAGTACAAGAGGACTGACATTCTCACTTTCTATGATTTGAACTTCTCCTGTGAGTCCAGTTTTACATTCCGATGCTTCACTTCAGGTTTACTGTATCCCTTGGACCTTCTTATTGACGATGAATGACAGAAATTGCATCCGAATTTAATACAAAAATCACAATGGCGACTTTAGTACAAGAGGACCGACAATCTCACTTTCTATGGAATGAACATCTCCTGTGAGTCCAGATTTGGATTCCGATGTTTCACTTCAGGTTTACTGTATCCCTTGGACCTTCTTATTGACGATGAAGCACAGAAATTGGATCCGAATTTAATACAATAATCACAATGGCGGCTTAAGTACAAGAGGACTGACACTCTAACTTTCTATGATTTGAACCTCTCCTGTGAGTCCAGTTTTAGATTCCGATGCTTTACTTCAGGTTTACTGTATCCCTTGGACCTCCTTATTGACGATGTCACACAGAAATTGCATCCGAATTTAATACGAAAGGCACAATGGCGACTTAAGTACAAAAGGACTGACAGTCTCACTTTCTATGATTTGAACATCTCCTGTGAGTCCAGTTCTAGATTCCGATGCTTCACTTCAGGTTTACTGTATCCCTTGGACGTTCTTATTGACGATGAAACACAGAAATTGCATCGGAACTAAATTCAAAAGGCACAGTATCTTCTAAGTAGAAGAGGACTAACACTCTCACTTTCTATGATTTGAACCTCTCCTGTGAGTCCAGTTTTAGATTCCGATGCTTCACTTCAGGTTTACTGTATACCTTGCACCTTCTTATTGACGATGAAACACAGAAATTGCATCGGAATGAAATTCAAAAGGCACAATGCCGACTTAAGTACAAGAGGACTGACATTCTCACTTTCTATGATTTGAACTTCTCCTGTGAGTCCAGTTTTACATTCCGATGCTTCACTTCAGGTTTACTGCATCCCTTGGACCTTCTTATTGACGATGAATGACAGAAATTGCATCCGAATTTAATACAAAAATCACAATGGCGACTTTAGTACAAGAGGACCGACAATCTCACTTTCTATGGAATGAACATCTCCTGTGAGTCCAGATTTGGATTCCGATGCTTCACTTCAGGTTTACTGTATCCCTTGGACCTTCTTATTGACGATGAAGCACAGAAATTGGATCCGAATTTAATACAATAATCACAATGGCGGCTTAAGTACAAGAGGACTGACACTCTCACTTTCTATGATTTGAACATCTCCTGTGAGTCCAGTTCTAGATTCCGATGCGGCACTTCAGGTTTACTGTATCCCTTGGACCTTCTTATTGACGAAGAAACACCGATATAGCATCGGAATTAAATTTAAAACGCACAATGCCGACTTAAGTAAAAGAGGACTGACACTCTCACTTTCTATGATTTGAATCTCTCATGTGAGTCCAGTTTTAGATTCTGATGCTTCACTTCAGGTTTACTGTATCCTTTGGGCCTTCTTATTGACAATGAAACACAGAAATAGCATCGGAATTTAATACAAAAGGTACAATGCCGACTTAAGTACAAGAGGACAGACACTCTAACTTTCTATGATTTGCACCTCTCCTGTGAGTCCAGTTTTAGATTCCGATGCTTCACTTCAGGTTTACTGTATCCCTTGGACCTTCTTATTGACGATGAATTACAGAAATTGCATCCGAATTTAATACAAAAATCACAATGGCGACTTTAGTACAAGAGGACCGACAATCTCACTTTCTATGAAATGAACATCTCCTGTGAGTCCAGATTTGGATTCCGATGCTTCACTTCAGGTTTACTGTATCCCTTGGACCTTCTTATTGACGATGAAGCACAGAAATTGGATCCGAATTTAATACAATAATCACAATGGCGGCTTAAGTACAAGAGGACTGACACTCTCACTTTCTATGAGAACATCTCCTGTGAGTCCAGTTCTAGATTCCGATGCGGCACTTCAGGTTTACTGTATCCCTTGGACCTTCTTATTGACGAAGAAACACCGATATAGCATCGGAATTAAATTTAAAACGCACAATGCCGACTTAAGTAAAAGAGGACTGACACTCTCACTTTCTATGATTTGAATCTCTCATGTGAGTCCAGTTTTAGATTCCGATGCTTCACTTCAGGTTTACTGTATCCTTTGGACCTTCTTATTGACAATGAAACACAGAAATAGCATCGGAATTTAATTCAATAGGCACAATGCCGACTTAAGTACAAGAGGACTGATACTCTAACGTTTTATGATTTGAACCTCTCCTGTGAGTCCAGGTTTAGATTCCGATGCTTCACTTCAGGTTTACTGTATCCCTTGGACCTTCTTATTGACGATGAAACACAGAGTTTGCATCCGAATTTAATACAAAAGGCACAATGCCGACTTAAGTTCAACAGGACTGACACTATAACTTTCTATGATTTGAACCTCTCCTGTGAGTCCAGTTTTAGATTCCGATGCTTTACTTCAGGTTTACTGTATCCCTTGGACCTTCTTATTGACGATGACACACAGAAATTGCATCCGAATTTAATACAAAAGGCACAATCGCGACTTAAGTACAAGAGGACTGACACTCTAACTTTCTATGGTTTGAACCTCTCCTGTGAGTCCAGTTTTAGATTCCGATGCTTCACTTCAGGTTTACTGTATCCCTTGGATCTTCTTATTGACGATGAAACACAGAAATAGCATCCGAATTTAATACAAAAATCACAATGGAGACTTTAGTACAAGAGGACCGACAATCTCACCTTCTATGAAATGAACAGCTCCTATGAGTCCAGTTTTAGATTCCGATGCTTCGCATAAGGTTTACTGTATCCCTTGGACCTTCTTATTGACGATGAAACACAGATATTGCATCGAAATTAAATTTAAAACGCACAATGCCGACTTAAGTAAAAGAGGACTGACAATCTCACTTTCTATGATTTGAACCTCTCCTGTGAGGTCAGATTTAGATTCCGATGCTTCACTTCAGGTTTACTGTGTCCCTTGGACCTTCTTATTGACAATGAAACACAGAAATAGCATCGGAATTAAATTCAAAAGGCACAATGCCGACTTAAGTACAAGAGGACTGACACTCTAACTTTCTATGATTTGAACCTCTCCTGTGAGTCCAGTTTTAGATTCCGATGCTTCACTTTTGGTTTACTGTATCCCTTTGACCTTCTTATTGACGATGAAACACAGAGTTTGCATCCGAATTTAATACAAAAGGCACAATGCCGACTTAAGTACCAGAGGACTGACACTCTAACTTTCTATGATTTGAACCTCTCCTGTGAGTCTAGTTTTAGATTCCGATGCTTCACTTCAGGTTTACTGTATCCCTTGGACCTGCTTATTGACGATGAAACACAGACATTGCATCGGAATTAAATTTAAAACGCACAATGCCGACTTAAGTAAAAGAGGACTGACACTCTCACTTACTATCATTTGAACCTCCCCTGTGAGTCCAGTTTTAGAGTCCGATGCTTCACTTCAGGTTTACTGTATCCCTTGGACCTTCTTATTGACAATGAAACACAGAAATAGCATCGGAATTAAATTCAAAAAGCACAATGCCGACTTAAGTAAAAGAGGACTGACAGTCTCACTTTCTATGATTTGAACCTCTCCTGTGAGGCCAGTTTTACATTCCGATGCTTCACTTCAGGTTTACTGCATCCCTTGGACCTTCCTATTGACGATGAAACACAGAGTTTGCATCCGAATTTAATACAAAAGGCACAATGCCGACTTAAGTACAAGAGGACTGACACTCTAACTTTCTATGATTTGAACCTCTCCTGTGAGTCCAGTTTTAGATTCCGATGCTTTACTTCAGGTTTACTGTATCCCTTGGACCTCCTTATTGACGATGTCACACAGAAATTGCATCCGAATTTAATACGAAAGGCACAATGGCGACTTAAGTACAAAAGGACTGACAGTCTCACTTTCTATGATTTGAACATCTCCTGTGAGTCCAGTTCTAGATTCCGATGCTTCACTTCAGGTTTACTGTATCCCTTGGACGTTCTTATTGACGATGAAACACAGAAATTGCATCGGAACTAAATTCAAAAGGCACAGTGCCTTCTAAGTAGAAGAGGACTAACACTCTCACTTCCTATGATATGAACCTCTCCTGTGAGTCCAGTTTTAGATTCCGATGCTTCACTTCAGGTTTACTGTATACCTTGCACCTTCTTATTGACGATGAAACACAGAAATTGCATCGGAATGAAATTCAAAAGGCACAATGCCGACTTAAGTACAAGAGGACTGACATTCTCGCTTTCTATGATTTGAACTTCTCCTGTGAGTCCAGTTTTACATTCCGATGCTTCACTTCAGGTTTACTGTATCCCTTGGACCTTCTTATTGACGATGAATTACAGAAATTGCATCCGAATTTAATACAAAAATCACAATGGCGACTTTAGTACAAGAGGACCGACAATCTCACTTTCTATGGAATGAACATCTCCTGTGAGTCCAGATTTGGATTCCGATGCTTCACTTCAGGTTTACTGTATCCCTTGGACCTTCTTATTGACGATGAAGCACAGAAATTGGATCCGAATTTAATACAATAATCACAATGGCGGCTTAAGTACAAGAGGACTGACACTCTCACTTTCTATGATTTGAACATCTCCTGTGAGTCCAGTTCTAGATTCCGATGCGGCACTTCAGGTTTACTGTATCCCTTGGACCTTCTTATTGACGAAGAAACACCGATATAGCATCGGAATTAAATTTAAAACGATCAATGCCGACTTAAGTAAAAGAGGACTGACACTCTCACTTTCTATGATTTGAATCTCTCATGTGAGTCCAGTTTTAGATTCCGATGCTTCACTTCAGGTTTACTGTGTCCTTTGGACCTTCTTATTGACAATGAAACACAGAAATAGCATCGGAATTTAATTCAATAGGCACAATGCCGACTTAAGTACAAGAGGACTGATACTCTAACGTTTTATGATTTGAACCTCTCCTGTGTGTCCAGGTTTAGATTCCGATGCTTCACTTCAGGTTTACTGTATCCCTTGGACCTTCTTAATGACGATGAAACACAGAGTTTGCATCCGAATTTAATACAAAAGGCACAATGCCGACTTAAGTTCAAGAGGACTGACACTATAACTTTCTATGATTTGAACCTCTCCTGTGAGTCCAGTTTTAGATTCCGATGCTTTACTTCAGGTTTACTGTATCCCTTGGACCTTCTTATTGACGATGACACACAGAAATTGCATCCGAATTTAATACAAAAGGCACAATGGCGACTTAAGTACAAGAGGACTGACACTATCACTTTCTATGGTTTGAACCTCTCCTGTGAGTCCAGTTTTAGATTCCGATGCTTCACTTCAGGTTTACTGTATCCCTTGGACCTTCTTATTGACGATGAAACACAGAAATTGCATCCGAAATTAATACAAAAGTCACAATGGTGACTTAAGTACAAGAGGACTGATACTGTCACTTTATATGATTTGAACCTCTCCTCTGAGTCCAGTTTTAGATTCCGATGCTTCACTTCAGGTTTACTGTATCCCTCGGACCTTCTTATTGACGATGAAACACAGAAATTGCATCCGAAATTAACAAAAAAGTCACAATGGTGACTTAAGTACAAGGGGACTGACACTCTCACTTTCTATGATTTGCACCTCTCCTGTGAGTCCAGTTTTAGATTCCGCTGCTTCACATCAGGTTTAATGTATCTCTTGGACCTTCTTATTGACGACGAAACACAGAAATTGCATCCGAAATTAATACAAATGGCACAATGCCGTCTTAAGTACAAGCGGACTGACACTCTCACTTTTTATGATTCGAACCTCTCCTGTGAGGTCAGATTTAGATTCCGATGCTTCACTTCAGGTTTACTGTATCCCTTGAACCTTCTTGTTGACGATAAAACACAGAAATCGCATCCGAATTTAATACAAATGGCACAATGCCGTCTTAAGTAAAAGAGGACTGACACTCTAACTTACTATGATTTGAACCTCTCCTGCGAATCCAGTTTTAGATTCCGATGCTTCACTTTAGGTTCACTGTATCCCTTGGACCTTCTTATTGACGATGTAACACAGATATTGCATCGGAATTAGATTTAAAACGCACAATGCCGACTTAAGTAAAAGAGGACTGACACTCTCACTTTCTATGATTTGAACCTCTCCTGTGAGGTCAGATTTAGATTCCGATGCTTCACTTCAGGTTTACTGTATACGTTGGACCTTCTTATTGACAATGAAACGCAGAAATAGCATCGGAATTAAATTGAAAAGGCACAATGCCGACTTAAGTACAAGAGGACTGACACTCTCACTTTCTATGATTCGAACCTCTCCTGTGAGTCCAGTTTTAGATTCCGAAGCTTCACTTCAGGTTTACTGTATCCCTTGGACCATCTAATTGACAATGAAACACAGAGTTTGCATCCGAAATTAATACAAAAGGTACAATGCCGACATAAGTACAAGAGAACTGACACTCTCATTTTCTATGATTCGAACCTCTCCTGTGAGGTCAGATTTAGATTCCGATGCTTCACTTCAGGTTTACTGTACACCTTGCACCTTCTTATTGACGATGAAACACAGAAATTGCATCGGAATGAAATTCAAAAGGCACAATGCCGACTTAAGTACAAGAGGACTGACATTCTCACTTTCTATGATTTGAACTTCTCCTGTGAGTCCAGTTTTACATTCCGATGCTTCACTTCAGGTTTACTGTATCCCTTGGACCTTCTAATTGACGATGAAACACAGAGTTTGCATCCGAATTTAATACAAAAGGTACAATGCCGACTTAAGTACAAGAGGACAGACACTCTAACTTTCTATGATTTGCACCTCTCCTGTGAGTCCAGTTTTAGATTCCGATGCTTCACTTCAGGTTTACTGTATCCCTTGGACCTTCTTATTGACGATGAATTACAGAAATTGCATCCGAATTTAATACAATAATCACAATGGCGACTTTAGTACAAGAGGACCGACAATCTCACTTTCTATGAAATGAACATCTCCTGTGAGTCCAGTTTTAGATTCCGATGCTTCACTTCAGGTTTACTGTATCCCTTGGACCTTCTTATTGACGATGAAGCACAGAAATTGGATCCGAATTTAATACAATAATCACAATGGCGGCTTAAGTACAAGAGGACTGACACTCTCACTTTCTATGATTTGAACATCTCCTGTGAGTCCAGTTCTAGATTCCGATGCTGCACTTCAGGTTTACTGTATCCCTTGGACCTTCTTATTGACGATGAAACACCGATATAGCATCGGAATTAAATTTAAAAAGCACAATGCCGACTTAAGTAAAAGAGGACTGACACTCTCACATTCTATGATTTGAATCTCTCCTGTGAGTCTAGTTTTAGATTCCGATGCTTCACTTCAGGTTTACTGTATCCCTTGGACCTTCTTATTGACAATGAAACACAGAAATAGCATCGGAATTTAATTCAATAGTCACAATGCCGACTTAAGTAAAAGAGGACTGACACTTTCAATTTCTATGATTTGAATCTCTCCTGTGAGTCCAGTTTTAGATTCCGATGCTTCACTTCAGGTTTACTGTATCCCTTGGACCTTCTTATTGACAATGAAACACAGAAATAGCATCGGAATTTAATTCAATAGTCACAATGCCGACTTAAGTACAAGAGGACTGATACTCTAATGTTTTATGATTTGAACCTCTCCTGTGAGTCCAGGTTTAGATTCCGATGCTTCACTTCAGGTTTACTGTATCCCTTGGACCTTCTTATTGACGATGAAACACAGAAATTGCATCGGAATTAAATTCATAAGGCACAATGCCGACTTAAGTACAAGAGGACTGACACTCTAACTTTCTATGATTTGAACCTCTCCTGTGAGTCCAGTTTTAGATTCCGATGCTTTACTTCAGGTTTACGGTATCCCTTGGACCTTCTTATTGACGATGACACACAGATATTGCATCCGAATTTAATACAAAAGGCACAATGGCGACTTAAGTACAAGAGGACTGACACTATCACTTTCTATGGTTTGAACCTCTCCTGTGAGTCCAGTTTTAGATTCCGATGCTTCACTTCAGGTTTACTGTATCCCTTGGACCTTCTTATTGACGATGAAACACAGAAATTGCATCCGAAATTAATACAAAAGTCACAATGGTGACTTAAGTACAAGAGGACTGATACTCTCACTTTATATGATTTGAACCTCTCCTCTGAGTCCAGTTTTAGATTCCGATGCTTCACTTCAGGTTTACTGTATCCCTTGGACCTTCTTATTGACGATGAAACACAGAAATTGCATCCGAAATTAATACAAAAGTCACAATGGTGACTTAAGTACAAGGGGACTGACACTCTCACTTTATATGATTTGCACCTCTCCTGTGAGTCCAGTTTTAGATTCCGCTGCTTCACCTCAGGTTTAATGTATCTCTTGGACCTTCTTATTGACGATGAAACACAGAAATTGCATCCGAAATTAATACAAATGGCACAATGCCGTCTTAAGTACAAGCGGACTGACACTCTCACTTTTTATGATTCGAACCTCTCCTGTGAGGTCAGATTTAGATTCCGATGCTTCACTTCAGGTTTACTGTATCCCTTGGACCTTCTTGTTGACGATAAAACACAGAAATCGCATCCGAATTTAATACAAATGGCACAATGCCGTCTTAAGTAAAAGAGGACTGACACTCTAACTTACTATGATTTGAACCTCTCCTGCGAATCCAGTTTTAGATTCCGATGCTTCACTTTAGGTTCACTGTATCCCTTGGACCTTCTTTTTGACGATGTAACACAGATATTGCATCGGAATTAGATTTAAAACGCACAATGCCGACTTAAGTTAAAGAGGACTGACACTCTCACTTTCTATGATTTGAACCTCTCCTGTGAGGTCAGATTTTGATTCCGATGCTTCACTTCAGGTTTACTGTATACGTTGGAGCTTCTTATTGACAATGAAACACAGAAATTGCATCGGAATTAAATTCAAAAGGCACAATGCCGACTTAAGTACAAGAGGACTGACACTCTCACATTCTATGATTTGAACCTCTCCTGTGAGTCCAGTTTTACATTCCGATGCTTCACTTCAGGTTTACTGTATCCCTTGGACCATCTAATTGACAATGAAACACAGAGTTTGCATCCGAAATTAATACAAAAGGTACAATGCCGACTTAATAACAAGAGAACTGACACTCTGATTTTCTATGATTCGAACCTCTCCTGTGAGGTCAGATTTTGATTCCGATGCTTCACTTCAGGTTTACTGTACACCTTGCACCTTCTTATTGACGATGAAACACAGAAATTGCATCGGAATGAAATTCAAAATGCACAATGCCGACTTAAGTACAAAAGGACTGACATTCTCACTTTATATGATTTGAACCTCTCCTGTTAGTCCAGTTTTACATTCCGATGCTTCACTTCAGGTTTACTGTATCCCTTGGACTTTCTAATTGACGATGAAACACAGAGTTTGCATCCGAATTTAATACAAAAGGTACAATGCCGACTTAAGTACAAGAGGACTGACGCTCTAACTTTCTATGATTTGCACCTCTCCTATGAGTCCAGTTTTAGTTTCCGATGCTTCACTTCAGGTTTTTTGTATCCCTTGGATCTTCTTATTGACGATGAAACACAGAAATTGCATCCGAATTTAATACAAAAATCACAATGGCGACTTTAGTACAAGAGGACCGACAATCTCACTTTCTATGAAATGAACAGCTCCTATGAGTCCAGTTTTAGATTCCGATGCTTCACATAAGGTTTACTGTATCCCTTGGACCTTCTTATTGACGATGAAACACAGATATTGCATCGAAATTAAATTTAAAACGCACAATGCCGACTTAAGTAAAAGAGGACTGACAATCTCACTTTCTATGATTTGAACCTCTCCTGTTAGGTCAGATTTAGATTCCGATGCTTCACTTCAGGTTTACTGTATCCCTTGGACCTTCTTATTGACAATGAAACACTGAAATAGCATCGGAAATAAATTCAAAAGGCACAATGCCGACTTAAGTACAAGAGGACTGACACTCTAACTTTCTATGATTTGAACCTCTCCAGTGAGGCCAGTTTTAGATTCCGATGCTTCACTTTTGGTTTACGGTATCCCTTGGACCTTCTTATTGACGATGAAACACAGAGTTTGCATCCGAATTTAATACAAAAGGCACAATGCCGACTTAATTACCAGAGGACTGACACTCTAACTTTCTATGATTTGAACCTCTCCTGTGAGTCTAGTTTTAGATTCCGATGCTTCACTTCAGGTTTACTGTATCCCTTGGACCTGCTTATTGACGATATAACACAGACATTGCATCGGAATTAAATTTAAAACGCACAATGCCGACTTAAGTAAAAGAGGACTGGCACTCTCACTTTCTATGATTTGAACCTCCCCTGTGAGTCCAGTTTTACATTCCGATGCTTCACTTCAAGTTTACTGCATCCCTTGGACCTTCTTATTGACGATGAAACACAGTGTTTGCATCCGAATTTAATACAAAAGTCACAATGCCGACTTAAGTACAAGAGGACTGACACTCTTACTTTCTATGATTTGCACCTCTCCTGTGAGTCCAGTTTTAGATTCCGATGCTTCACTTCAGGTTTACTGTATCCCTTGGACCTTCTTATTGACGATGAATTACAGAAATTGCATCCGAATTTTATACAAAAATCACAATGGCGACTTTAGTACAAGAGGACCGACAATCTCACTTCCTATGAAATGAACATCTCCTGTGAGTCCAGTTTTAGATTCCGATGCTTCACTTCAGGTTTACTGTATCCCTTGGACCTTCTTATTGACGATGAAGCACAGAAATTGGATCCGAATTTAATACAATAATCACAATGGCGGCTTAAGTACAAGAGGACTGACACTCTCACTTTCTATGATTTGAACATCTCCTGTGAGTCCAGTTCTAGATTACGATGCTGCACTTCTGGTTTACTGTATCCCTTGGACCTTCTTATTGACGATGAAACACCGATATAGCATCGGAATTAAATTTAAAACGCACAATGCCGACTTAAGTAAAAGAGGACTGACACTCTCACTTTCTATGATTTGAATCTCTCCTGTGAGTCCAGTTTTAGATTCCGATGCTTCACTTCAGGTTTACTGTATCCCTTGGACCTTCTTATTGACAATGAAACACAGAAATAGCATCGGAATTTAATTCAAAAGGCACAATGCCGACTTAAGTACAAGAGGACTGATACTCTAACGTTTTATGATTTGAACCTCTCCTGTGAGTCCAGGTTTAGATTCCGATGCTTCACTTCAGGTTTACTGTATCCCTTGGACCTTCTTATTGACGATGAAACACAGAGTTTGCCTACGAATTTAATACAAAAGGCACAATGCCGACTTAAGTTCAAGAGGACAGACACTCTAACTTTCTATGATTTGAACCTCTCCTGTGAGTCCAGTTTTAGATTCCGATGCTTTACTTCAGGTTTACTGTATCCCTTGGACCTTCTTATTGACGATGACACACAGAAATTGCATCCGAATTTAATACAAAAGGCACAATGGCGACTTAAGTACAAGAGGACTGACACTATCACTTTCTATGGTTTGAACCTCTCCTGTGAGTCCAGTTTTAGATTCCGATGCTTCACTTCAGGTTTACTGTATCCCTTGGACCTTCTTATTGACGATGAAACACAGTAATTGCATCCGAAATTAATACAAAAGTCACAATGGTGACTTAAGTACAAGAGGACTGATACTCTCACTCTATATGATTTGAACCTCTCCTCTGAGTCCAGTTTTAGAGTCCGATGCTTCACTTCAGGTTTACTGTATCCCTTGGACCTTCTTATTGACGATGAAACACAGAAAGTGCATCCGAAATTAATACAAAAGTCACAATGGTGACTTAAGTACAAGGGGACTGACACTCTCACTTTCTATGATTTGCACCTCTCCTGTGAGTCCAGTTTTAAATTCCGCTGCTTCACCTCAGGTTTAATGTATCTCTTGGACCTTCTTATTGACGATGAAACACAGAAATTGCATCCGAATTTAATACAAATGGCACAATGCCGTCTTAAGTACAAGCGGACTGACACTCTCACTTTTTATTATTCGAACCTCACCTGTGAGGTCAGATTTAGATTCCGATGCTTCACTTCAGGTTTACTGTATACCTTGCAGCTTCTAATTGACGATGAAACACAGAAATTGCATCGGAATTAATTTCAAAAGGCACAATGCCGACTTAAGTACAAGAGGACTGACACTCTCAAATTCTATGATTTGAACCTCTCCTGTGAGTCCAGTTTTACATTCCGATGCTTCACTTCAGGTTTACTGTATCCCTTGGACCTTCTAATTGACAATGAAACACAGAGTTTGCATCCGAAATTAATACAAAAGGTACAATGCCGACTTAAGTACAAGAGAACTGACACTCTCATTTTCTATGATTCGAACCTCTCCTGTGAGTCAGATTTAGATTCCGATGCTTCACTTCAGGTTTACTGTACACCTTGCACCTTCTTATTGACGATGAAACTCAGAAAATGCATCGGAATTAAATTCAAAAGGCACAATGCCGTCTTAAGTACAAGAGGACTGACACTCTCACTTTCTATGATTTGAACCTCTCCTGTGACTCCAGTTTTAGATTCCGAAGCTTTACTTCAGGTTTACTGTATCCCTTGGACCTTCTTATTGACGATGAAAACAGAAATTGCATCCGAATTTAATACAAATGGCACAATGGCGACTTAAGTACAAGAGGACTGTGACTCTCACTTTCTATGATTTGAACCTCCCCTGTGAGCCCAGTTTTAGATTCCGATGCTTCACTTCAGGTTTACTGTATCCCTTGGACCTTCTTATTGACGACGAAACACAGAAATTGCATCCGAATTTAATACAAATGGCACAATGCCGACTTAAGTACAAGAGGACTGACACTCTCACTTTCTATGATTCGAACCTCTCCTGTGAGGTCAGATTTAGATTCCGATGCTTCACTTCAGGTTTACTGTACACCTTACACCGTCTTATTGACGATGAAACACAGAAATTGCATCCGAATTTAATACAAAAATCACAATGGTGACTTAAGTACAAGAGGACTGACACTCTCACATTCTATGATTTGAACATCTCCTGTGAGTCCAGTTTTAGATTCCGATGCTTCACTTCAGGTTTACTGTATCCCTTAGACCTTCTTATTGACGATGAAACACAGAGTTTGCATCCGAAATTAATACAAAAGGCACAATGGCGACTTAAGTAAAAGAGGACTGACACTCTCACTTTCTATGATTTGAACATCTCCTGTGAGTCCAGTTCTAGATTCCGATGGTTCACTTCAGGTTTACTGTATCCCTTGGACCTTCTTATTGACGATGAAACACAGATAATGCATCGGAATTAAATTTATAACGCACAATGCCGACTTAAGTAAAAGAGGACTGTCACTCTCACTATCTATGATTTGAATCTCTCCTGTGAGCCAAGTTTTAGATTCCGATGCTTCACTTCAGGTTTACTGTATACCTTGGACCTTCTTATTGACAATGAAACACAGAAATAGCATCGGAATGAAATTCAAAAGGCACAATACCGACTTAAGTACAAGAGGACTGACACTCTAACTTTTTATGATTAGAACCTCTCCTCTGAGGTCAGATTTAGATTCCGATGCTTCACTTCAGGTTTACTGTATCCCTTGGACCTTCTTGTTGACGATAAAGCACAGAAATCGCATCCGAATTTAATACAAATGGCACAATGCAGTCTTAAGTAAAAGAGGACTGACACTCTAACATTCTATGATTTGAACCTCTCCTGCGAACCCAGTTTTAGATTCCGATTCTTCACTTCAGGTTCACTGTATCCCTTGGACCTTCTTATTGACGATGAAACAGAGATATTGCATCGGAATTAAATTTTAAACGCACAATGCCGACTTAAGTAAAAGAGGACTGACACTCTCACTTTCTATGATTTGAACCTCTCCTGTGAGGTCAGATATAGATTCCGATGCTTCACTTCAGGTTTACTGTATCCCTTGGACCTTCTTATTGACAATGAAACACAGAAATAGCATCGGAATTAAATTTAAAAGGCACAATGCCGACTTAAGTACAAGAGGACTGACACTCTAACGTTCTATGATTTGAACCTCTCCTGTGAGTCCAGTTTTAGATTCCGATGCTTCACTTCAGGTTTACTGTATCCCATGGACCTTCTTATTTACGATGAAACACAGAGTTTGCATCCGAATTTAATACAAAAGGCACAATGCCGACTTAAGTACAAGAGGACTGACACTCTAACTTTCTATGATTTGAACCTCTCCAGTGAGTCCATTTTTAGATTCCGATGCTTTACTTCAGGTTTCCTGTATCCCTTGGACAGTCTTATTGACGATGACACACAGAAATTGCATCCGAATTTAATACAAAATGCACAATGGCGACTTAAGTACAAGAGGACTGACACTCTCACTTTCTATGATTCGAACCTCTCCTGTGAGTCCAGTTTTAGATTCCGATGCTTCACTTCAGGTTTACTGTATTCCTTGCAGCTTCTAATTGACGATGAAACACAGAAATTGCATCGGAATTAAATTCAAAAGGCACAATGCCGACTTAAGTACAAGAGGACTGACACTCTCACATTCTATGATTTGAACCTCTCCTGTGAGTCCAGATTTACATTCCGATGCTTCACTTCAGGTTTACTGTATCCCTTGGACCTTCTAATTGACGATGAAACACAGAGTTTCATCCGAATTTAATACAAAAGGCACAATGCCGACTTAAGTACAAGAGGACTGACACTCTAACTTTCTATGATTTGCACCTCTCCTGTGAGTCCAGTTTTAGATTCCGATGCTTCACTACAGGTTTTTACTGTATCCCTTGGACCTTCTTATTGACGATGAAACACAGAAATTGGATCCGAATTTAATACAATAATCACAATGGCGGCTTTAGTACAAGAGGACTGACACTCTCACTTTCTATGATTTGAACATCTCCTGTGAGTCCAGTTCTAGATTCCGATGCTTCACTTCAGGTTTACTGTATCCCTTGGACCTTCTTATTGACGATGAAACACAGATATAGCATCGGAATTAAATTTAAAACGCACAATGCCGACTTAAGTAAAAGTGGACTGACACTCTCACTTTCTATGATTTGAATCTCTCCTGTGAGTCCAGTTTTAGATTCCGATGCTTCACTTCAGGTTTACTGTATCCCTTGGACCTTCTTATTGACAATGAAACACTGAAAATAGCATCGGAATTAAATACAAAAGGCACAAAGCCGACTTAAGTACAAGAGGACTGACACTCTAACGTTTTATGATTTGAACCTCTCCTGTGAGTCCAGTTTAAGATTCCGATGCTTCACTTCAGGTTTACTGTATCTCTTGGACCTTCTTATTGACGATGAAACACAGCGTTTGCATCCGAAATTAATACAAAAGGCACAATGGCGATTTAAGTACAAGAGGACTGACACTCTCACTTCCTATGATTTGAACCTCTCCTGTGAGTCCAGTTTTAGATTCCGATACTTCGCTTCAGGTTTACTGTATCCCTTGGACCTTCTTATTGACGATGAAACACAGAAATTGCTTCCAAATTTAATATAAATGGCACAATGTCGACTTAAGTGCAAGAGGACTGACACTCTCACTTTCTATGATTTGAACCTATCCTGTGAGTCTAGTTTTAGATTCCGATGCTTCACTTCAGGTTTACTGTATACCTTGCACCTTCTTATTGACGATGAAACACAGAAATTGCATCCGAATTTAATACACAAGGCACAATGCCGACTTAAGGACAAGAGGACTGACATTCTAACTTTCTATGATTTGAACCTCTCCTGTGAGTCCAGTTTTAGATTCCGATGCTTCACTTCAGGTTTACTGTATCCCTTGGACCTTCTTATTGACGATGAAACACAGAGTTTGCACCTGAATTTAATACAAAAGGCACAATGCCGACTTAAGTACTAGAGGACTGACACTCTAAATTTATATGATTTGAACCTCTCCTGTGAGTCCAGTTTTAGATTCCGATGCTTCACTTCAGGTTTACTGTATCCCTTGGACCTTCTTATTGACGATGAAACACAGAAATTGCATCCGAAATTAATACAAAAGTCACAATGGTGACTTAAGTACATGAGGACTGACACTCTCACATTCTATGATTTGAACATCTCCTGTGAGTCCAGTTTCAGAATCCGATGCTTCACTTCAGGTTTACTGTATCCTTTGGACGTTCTTATTGACGATGTAACACAGAAATTGCATCGGAATAAAATTCAAAAGGCACAGTGCCGACCTAAGTAGAAGACGACTAACACTCTCACTTTCTATGATTTGAACCTATCCTGTGAGTCCAGTTTTAGATTCCGATGCTTCACTTCAGGTTTACTGTATACTTTGCACCTTCTTATTGACGATGAAACACAGAAATTGCATCGGAATTTAAGTCAAAAGGCACAATGCCGACTTAAGTAATAAAAGGACTGACACTCTCACTTTCTAAGATATGAACCTCTCCTGTGAGTCCAGTTTCACATTCCGATGCTTCACTTCAGGTTTACTGTATCCCTTGGACCTTCTAATTGACGATGAAACACAAAAATTGCATCCGAATTTAAAACAAAAATCACAATGGCGACTTTAGTACAAGAGAACGGACAATCTCACTTTCTATGATTTGAACATCTCCTGTGAGTCCAGTTTGAGATTCCGATGCTTCACTTCAGGTTTACTGTATCCCTTGGACCTTCTTATTGACGATGAAAGACAGATATTGCATCGGAATTAAATTTAAAACGCACAATGACGACTTAAGTCAAAGAGGACTGACACTCTCACTTTCTATGATTTGAACCTCTCCTGTGAGTCCAGTTTTAGATTCCGATACTTCACTTCAGGTTTACTGTACCCCTTGGACCTTCTTATTGACAATGAAACACAGAAATAGCATCGGAATTAAATTCAAAAGGCACAATGCCGACTTAAGTACAAGAGGACTGACACTCTAACTTTCTATGATTTGAACCTCTCCTGTGAATCCAGTTTTGGATTCCGATGCTTCACTTCAGGTTTACTGTATCCCTTGGACCTTCTTATTGACGATGAAACACAGAGTTTGCATCCAAATTTAATACAAAAGGCACAATGCCGACTTAAGTACAAGAGGAATGACACTCTAACTTTCTATGATTTGAACCTCTCCTGTGAGTCCAGTTTTACATTCCGATGCTTTACTTCAGGTTTACTGTATACCTTGGACTTTCTTATTGACGATGACACACAGAAATTGCATCCGAATTTAATACAAAAGGCACAATGGCGACTTAAGTACAAGAGGAGTGACACTCTCACTTTCTATGATTTGAGCCTCTCCTGTGAGTCCAGTTTTAGATTCCGATGCTTCACTTCAGGTTTACTGTATCCCTTGGACCTTCTTATTGACGAGCAAACACAGAAATTGCATCCGAAATTAATACAAAAGTCACAATGGTGACTTAAGTACAAGAGGACTGACACCTCTCACTTGATATGATTTGAACCCCTCCTCTGAGTGCAGTTTTAGATTCCGATGCTTCACCTCAGGTTTACTGTATCCCTTGGACCTTCTTATTGACGATGAAACATAGAAATTGCATCCGAGTTTAATACAAATGGCGCAATTCCGACTTAAGTACAAGAGGACTGACACTCTCACTTTCTATGATTCGAACCTCTCCTGTGAGTCCAGTTTTAGATTCCGATGCTTCACTTCAGGTTTACTGTATTCCTTGGACCTTCTATTTGACGATGAAACACAGAGTTTGCATCCGAATTTAATACAAGAGGTACAATGCCGACTTAAGTACAAGAGGACTGACACTCTAACTTTCTATGATTTGCACCTCTCCTGTGAGTCCAGTTTTAGATTCCGATGCTTCACTTCAGGTTTACTGTATCCCTTGGACCTTCTTATTGACGATGAAACACAGAAATTGCATCCGAATTTAGTACAAAAATCACAATGGCGGCTTAAGTACAAGAGGACTGAGACTCTCACTTTCTATGATTTGAACATCTCCTGTGAGTCCAGTTCTAGATTCCGATGCTTCACTTCAGGTTTACTGTATCCCTTGGACCATCTTATTGACGATGAAACACAGATAATGCATCGGAATTAAATTTAAAACGCACAATGCCGACTTAAGTAAAAGAGGACTGACACTCTCACTATCTATGATTTGAATCTCTCCTGTGAGTCCAGTTTTAGATTCCGATGCTTCACTTCAGGTTCACTGTATCCCATGGACTTTCTCATTGACGATGAAACACAGATATTGCATCGGAAATAAATTCAAAACGCACAATGCCGACTTAAGTAAAAGAGGACTGACACTCTCACTTTCAATGATTTGAACCTCTCCTGTGAGGTCAGATTTAGATTCCGATGCTTCACTTCAGGTTTACTGTATCCCTTGGACCTTCTCATTGACAATGAAACACAGAAATAGCATCGGAATTATATTCAAAAGGCACAATGCCGACTTAAGTACAAGAGGACTGACACTCTCACTTTCTATGATTTGAACCTCTCCTGTGAGTCCAGTTTTAGATTCCGTTGCTTCACTTCAGGTTTACTGTATCCCTTGGACCTTCTTGTTGATGATAAAACACGGAAATCGCATCCGAATTTAATACAAATGGCACAATGCCGTCTTAAGTAAAAGAGGACTGACACTCTAACATTCTATGATTTGATCCTCTCCTGCGAATCCAGTTTTGGATTCCGATGCTTCACTTCAGGTTTACTGTATCCCTTGGACCTTCTTATTGACAATGAAACACAGAAATAGCAGCGGAATTAAATTCAAAAGGCACAATGCCGACTTAAGTACAAGAGGACTGACACTCTAACTTTCTTTGATTTGAACCTCTCCTGTGAGTCCAGTTTTAGATTGCGATGCTTCACTTCAGGTGTACTGAATCCCAAGGACCTTCTTATTGACGATGAAACACAGAGTTTGCATCCGAATTTAACACAAATGGCACAATGCCGATTTAAGTACAAGAGGACTGGCACACTAACTTTCTATGATTTGAACCTCTCCTGTGAGTCCAGTTCTAGATTCCGATGCTTTACTTCAGGTTAACTGTATCCCTTGGACCTTCTTATTGACGATGACACACAGAAATTGCATCCGAATTTAATATGAAAGGCACAATGGCGACTTAAGTCCAAGAGGACTGACACTCTCACTTTCTATTATTTGAACCTCTCCTGTGAGTCCAGTTTTAGATTCCGATGCTTCACTTCAGGTTTACTGTATCCCTTGGACGTTCTTATTGACGATGAAACACAGAAATTGCATCGGAATTAAATTCAAAAGGCACAGGGCCGACCTATGTAGAAGAGGACTAACACTCTCACTTTCTATGATTTGAACCTCTCCTGTGAGTCCAGTTTTAGATTCCGAAGCTTCACTTCAGGTTTACTGTATACCTTGCAGCTTCTTATTGACGATGAAACACAGAAATTGCATCGGAAATTAATTCAAAAGGCACAATGCCGACTTATGTACAAGAGGACTGACACTCTCACTTTCTATGATTTGAACCTCTCCTGTAAGTCCAGTTTTACATTCCGATGCTTCACTTCAGGTTTACTGTATCCCTTGGACCTTCTAATTGACAATGAAACACAGAGTTGGCATCCGAATTTAATACAAAAGGTACAATGCCGACTTAAGTCCAAGAGGACTGACACTCTCACTTTCTATTATTTGAACCTCTCCTGAGAGTCCAGTTTTAGATTCCGATGCTTCACTTCAGGTTTACTGTATCCCTTGGACGTTCTTATTGACGATGAAACACAGAAATTGCATCGGAATTAAATTCAAAAGGCACAGTGCCGACCTAAGTAGAAGAGGACTAACACTCTCACTTTCTATGATTTGAACCTCTCCTGTGAGTCCAGTTTTAGATTCCGATGCTTCACTTCAGGTTTACTGTATCCCTTGGACCTTCTAATTGACGATGAAACACAGAAATTGCATCCGATTTTATTACAAAAATCACAATGGCGGCTTAAGTACAAGAGGACTGACACTCCCACTTTCTATGATTTGAACATCTGCTGTGAGTCCAGTTCTAGATTCAGATGCTTCACTTCAGGTTTACTGTATCCCTTGGACCTTCGTATTGACGATGAAACACAGATATAGCATCGGAATTAAATTTAAAACGCACAATGCCGACTTAAGTAAAAGAGGACTGACACTCTCACTTTCTATGATTTGAATCTCTCCTGTGAGTCCAGTTTTAGATTCCGATGCTTCACTTCAGGTTTACTGTATCCCTTGGACCTTCTTATTGACGATGAAACACAGAAATAGCATCGGAATTAAATTCAAAAGGCACAATGGCGACTTAAGTACAAGAGGACTGACACTCTAACTTTTCATGATTTGAACCTCTCCTATGAGTCCAGTTTTAGATTCCGATGCTTCACCTCAGGTTTACTGTATCCCTTGGACCTTCTTATTGACGATGAAACACAGAGTTTGCATCCGAATTTAATACAAAAGGCACAATGCCGACTTAAGTACAAGAGGACTGACACTTTAACTTTCTATGATTTGAACCTCTCCTGAGAGTCCAGTTTTAGATTCCGATGCTTTACTTCAGGTTTACTGTATCCCTTTGACCTTCTTATTGACGATGAAAACAGAAATTGCATCCGAATTTAATACAAATGGCACAATGGCGACATAAGTAGGAGAGGACTGACACTCCCACTTTCTAAGATTTGAACCTCTCCTGTGAGTCCAGTTTTGGATTCCGATGCTTCACCTCAGGTTTACGGTATCCCTTGGACCTTCATATTGACGATGAAACACAGAAATTTCATCCGAATTTAATACAAAAGGCACAATGGCGACTTAAGTACAAGAGGACTGACACTCTCACTTTCCATGATTTGAACCTTTCCTGTGAGTCCAGTTTTAGATTCCGATGCTTCACTTCAGGTTTACTGTATCCCTTGGACCTTGCTATTGACGATGAAACACAGAAATTGCATTGGAATTAAATTCAAAAGGCACAATACCGACTTAAGTACAAGAGGACTGACACACTCACTTTCTATGATTTGAACCTCTCCTGTGAGTCCAGTTTTAGATTCCGATGCTTCACTTCAGGTTTACTGTATCCCTTGGACCCTCTTATTGACGATGAAACACAGAGTTTGCATCCGAATTTAATACAAAAGGCACAATACCGACTTAAGTGCAAGAGGACTGACACTCTAACTTTCTATGATTTGAACCTCACCTGTGAGTCCAGTTTTGGATTCCGATGCTTCACTTCAGGTTTACTGTATCCCTTGGACCTTCTTATTGACGATGAAACACAGAAATTGCATCCGAATTTAATACAAAAGGCACAATGGCGATCTAAGTACAAGAGGACTGACACTCTCACTTTCTATGATTTGAACCTCTCCTGTGAGTCCAGTTTTAGATTCCGATGCTTCACTTCAGGTTTACTGTATCCCTTCGACCTTCTTATTTACGATGAAACACAGAAAGTGCATTCGAATTTAATACAAATGGCACAATGTCGACTTAAGTACAAGAGGACAAACACTCTCACTTTCTATGATTTGAACCTCTCCTGTGAGTCCAGTTTTAGATTCGGATGCTTCACTTCAGGTTTGCTGTATACCTTGCACCTTCTTATTGACGATGAAACACAGAAATTGCATTCGAATTTAATGCAAAAGGCACAATTCCGACTTAAGTACAAGAGGACTGACATTCTAACTTTCTATGATTTGAACCTCTCCTGTGAGTCCAGTTTTGGATTCCGATGCTTCACTTCAGGTTTACTGTATCCCTTGGACCTTCTTATTGACAATGAAACACAGAAAAAGCATCGGAATTAAATTCAAAAGGCACAATGCCGACTTAAGTACAAGAGGACTGACATTCTAACTTTCTATGATTTGAACCTCTCCTAAGAGTCCTGTTTTAAATTCTGATGCTTCACTTAAGGTTTACTGTATCCCTTGGACCTCTTTATTGACGATGAAACACAGAGTTTGCATTCGAATTTAATACAAAGGGCACAATGCCGACTTAAGTACAAGAGGACTGACACTGTAACTTTCTATGATTTGAACGTCTCCTGTGAGTCCAGTTTTAGATTCCGATGCTTCACGTCAGGTTTACTGTATCCCTTGGACCTTCTTATTGACGATGAAACACAGAACTTGCATCCGAATTTAAAGCAAATGGCACAATGCCGACTTAAGTACAAGAGGACTGACACTCTCTCTTTCTATGATTTGAACCTCTCCTGTGAGTCCAGTTTTAGATTCCGATGCTTCACTTCAGGTTTACTGTATCCCTCGGACCTTCTAATTGACGATGAAACACAGAATTTGCATCCGAATTTAATACAAAAGGTTCAATGCCGACTTAAGTACAAGAGGACTGACACTCTAACTTTCTATGATTTGAACCTCTCCTGTGAGTCCAGTTTTAGATTCTGATGCTTCACTTCAGGTTTACTGTATCCTTGGACCTTCTTATTGACGATGAAACACAGAAATTGCATCCGAATTTAATACAAAAATCACAATGGCGTCTTAAGTACAAGAGGACTGACACTCTCACTTTCTATGATTTGAACTTCTCCTGTGAGTCCACTTTTAGATTCCGACGCTTCACTTCTGGTTTACTGTATCCCTTGGACCTTCTTATTGACGATAAAACACAGAAATTGCATCGGAATCAAACACAAAACGCGCAGTGCCGACTTAAGTAAAAGAGGACTGAGATTCTCACTTTCTATGATTTGAACCTCTCCTGTGAGTCCAGTTTTAGATTCCATTGCTTCACTTCAGGTTTACTGTATCCCTTGGACCTTCTTATTGACGATGAAACACAGAAATAGCATCGGAATTAAATTCAAAAAGCACAATGGCGACTTAAGTACAAGAGGACTGACACTCTAACTTTTCATGATTTGAACCTCTCCTATGAGTCCAGTTTTAGATTCCGATGCTTCACCTCAGGTTTACGGTATCCCGTGGACCTTCTTATTGACGATGAAACACAGAAATTTCATCCGAATTTAATACAAAAGGCACAATGGCGACTTAAGTACAAGAGGACTGACACTCTCACTTTCCATGATTTGAACCTTTCCTGTGAGTCCAGTTTTAGATTCCGATGCTTCACTTCAGGTTTACTGTATCCCTTGGACCTTGCTATTGACGATGAAACACAGAAATTGCATTGGAATTAAATTCAAAAGGCACAATACCGACTTAAGTACAAGAGGACTGACACCTTCACTTTCTATGATTTGAACCTCTCCTGTGAGTCCAGTTTTAGATTCCGATGCTTCACTTCAGGTTTACTGTATCCCTTGGACCCTCTTATTCACGATGAAACACAGAGTTTGCATCCGAATTTAATACAAAAGGCACGATACCGACTTAAGTACAAGAGGACTGACACTCTAACTTTCTAAGATTTGAACCTCACCTGTGTGTCCAGTTTTGGATTCCGATGCTTCACTTCAGGTTTACTGTATCCCTTGGACCATCTTATTGACGATGAAACACAGAAATTGCATCCGAATTTAATACAAAAGGCACAATGGCGATCTAAGTACAAGAGGACTGACACTCTCACTTTCTATGATTTGAACCTCTCCTGTGAGTCCAGTTTTAGATTCCGATGCTTCACTTCAGGTTTACTGTATCCCTTCGACCTTCTTATTGACGATGAAACACAGAAAGTGCATTCGAATTTAATACAAATGGCACAATGTCGACTTAAGTACAAGAGGACTAACACTCTCACTTTCTATGATTTGAACCTCTCCTGTGAGTCCAGTTTTAGATTCCGATGCTTCACTTCAGGTTTGCTGTATCCCTTGGACCTTCTTATTGACAATGAAACACAGAAAAAGCATCGGAATTAAATTCAAAAGGCACAATGCCGACTTAAGTACAAGAGGACTGACACTGTAACTTTCTATGATTTGAACGTTTCCTGTGAGTCCAGTTTTAGATTCCGATGCTTCACGTCAGGTTTACTGTATCCCTTCGACCTTCTCTTTGACGATGAAACACAGAACTTGCATCCGAATTTAAAACAAATGGCACAATGCCGACTTAAGTACAAGAGGACTGACACTTTTACTTTCTATGATTTGAACCTCTCCTGTGAGTCCAGTTTTAGATTCCGATGCTTCACTTCAGGTTTACTGTATCCCTCGGACCTTCTAATTGACGATGAAACACAGAATTTGCATCCGAATTTAATACAAAAGGTTCAATGCCGACTTAAGTACAAGAGGACTGACACTCTAACTTTCTATGATTTGAACCTCTCCTGTGAGTCCAGTTTTAGATTCTGATGCTTCACTTCAGGTTTACTGTATCCTTGGACCTTCTTATTGACGATGAAACACAGAAATTGCATCCGAATTTAATACAAAAATCACAATGGCGTATTAAGTACAAGAGGACTGACACTCTCACTTTCTATGATTTGAACATCTCCTATGAGTCCACTTTTAGATTCCGACGCTTCACTTCTGGTTTACTGTATCCCTTGGACCTTCTTATTGACGATAAAACACAGAAATTGCATCGGAATCAAATTCAAAACGCACAGTGCCGACTTAAGTAACAGAGGACTGAGACTCTCACTTTCTATGATTTGAACCTCTCCTGTGAGTCCAGTTTTAGATTCCATTGCTTCACTTCAGGTTTACTGTATCCCTTGGACCTTCTTATTGACGATAAAACACGGAAATCGCATCCGAATTTAATACAAATGGTACAATGCCGACTTAAGCACAAGAGGACTGACAATCACACGTTCTATGATTTGAACCTCTCCTGTGAGCCCGGTTTTAAATTCCGATGCTTCACTTCAGGTTTACTGTATACCTTGCACCTTCTTATTGACGATGAAACATAGAAATTGCATTGGAATTTAATACAAAAGGCACAATGACGACTAAAGTAGAAGAGGACTGACACTCTAACTTTCTATGATTTGAAACTCTCCTGTGAGTCCAGTTTTAGATTCCGATGCTTCACTTCAGGTTTACTGTATCCCTTGGACCTTCTTATTGACGATGAAACACAGAAATTGCATCGGAATGTAATACAAATGGCACAATGTCGACTTAAGTACAAGAGGACTGACACTCTCACTTTCTATGATTTGAACCTCTCCTGTGAGTCCAGTTTTAGATTCCGATGCTTCACTTCAGGTTTACGGTATACCTTGCTGCTTCTTATTTACGATGAAACACAGAAATTCCATCCGATTTTAATACAAAAGGCACAATGCCGACTTAAGTACAAGAGGACTGACAGTCTAATTTTCTATGATTTGAACCTCTCCTGTGAGTCCAGTTTTAGATTCCGATGCTTCACTTCAGGTTTACTGTATACCTTTGACCTTCTTATTGACGATGAAACACAGATATTTCATCCGAATTTAATACAAATGGCACAATGCCGACTTAAGTACAAGAGGACTGACACTCTCACTTTATATGATTTGAACCTCACCTCTGAGTCCAGGTTTAGATTCCGATTCTTCACCTCAGGTTTACTGTATCCCTTGGACCTTCTTATTGACGATGAAACACAGAAATTGCATCCGAATTTAATACAAATGGCGCAATGCCGACTTAAGTACAAGAGGACTGACACTCTCACTTTCTATGATTCGAACCTCTCCTGTGAGTACAGTTTTAGATTCCGATGCTTCACTTCAGGTTTACTGTATCCCTTGGACGTTCTTATTGACGATGAAACACAGAAATTGCATTGGAATTAAATTCAAAAGGCACAGTGCGGTGCTAAGTAGTAAAGGATTAACATTCTCACTTTCTATGATTTGAACCTCTCCTGTAAGTCCAGTTTAAGATTCCGAAGCTTCACTTCAGGTTTACTATACACCTTGCAGCTTCATATTGACGATGAAACACAGAAACTGCATCGGAATTTAATTCAAAAGGCACAATGCCGTCTTAAGTACAAGAGGACTAATACTCTCACTTTCTATGATTAGAAACCTCTCCTGTGAGTCCAGTTTTAGATTCCGATGCTTCACTTCAGGTTTACTGTATCCCTCGGACCTTCTAATTGACGATGAAACACACAGTTTGCATCCGAATTTAATACAAAAGTACAATGCCGACTTAAGTACAGGAGGACTGACCCTTTAACTTTCCATGATTTGAACCTCTCCTGTGAGTCCAGTTTTAGATTCCGATGCTTCACTTCAGGTTTACTGTATACCTTGCTCCTACTTATTTACGATGAAACACAGAAATTCCATCCGAATTTAATACAAAAGGCACAATGCCGACTTAAGTACAAGAGGACTGACAGTCTAACTTTCTATGATTTGAACCTCTCCTGTGAGTCCAGTTTTAGATTCTGATGCTTCACTTCAGGTTTACTGTATCCCTTGGACCTTCTTATTGACGATGAAACACAGAAATCGCATCCGAATTTAATACAAACGGTACAATGCCGACTTAAGTACAAGAGGACTGACACTCTCACTTTATATGATTTGAACCTCTCCTCTGAGTCCAGTATTAGATTCCGATGCTTCACCTCAGGTTTACTGTATCCCTTGGACCTTCTTATTGACGATGAAACACAGACATTGCATCCGAATTTAATACAAATGGCGCAATGCCGACTTAAGTACAGGAGGACTGACACTCTCACTTTCTATGATTCGAGTCTCTCCTGTGAGTACCGTTTTAGATTCCGATGCTTCACGTCAGGTTTACTGTATCCCTTGGACGTTCTTATTGACGATGCAACACAGAAATTGCATCGGAATTTAATTCAAAAGGCACAGTGCCGACCTAATTAGAAGAGGATTAACACACTCACTTTCTATGATTTGAACTTCTCCTGTGAGTCCAGTTTAAGATTCCGAAGCTTCACTTCAGGTTTACTGTATACCTTGCACCTTCTTATTGACGATGAAACACAGAAATTGCATCGGAATGAAATTCAAAAGGCACAATGCCGTCTTAAGTACAAGAGGACTGACACTCTCACTTTCTATGATTTGAACCTCTCCTGTGAGTCCAGTTTTAGATTCTGATGCTTCACTTCAGGTTTACTGTATCCTTGGACCTTCTTATTGACGATGAAACACAGAAATTGCATCCGAATTTAATACAAAAATCACAATGGCGACTTAAGTACAAGAGGACTGACACTCTCACTTTCTATGATTTGAACATCTCCTGTGAGTCCAGTTTTAGATTCCGACGCTTCACTTCTGGTTTACTGTATCCCTTGGACCTTCTTATTGACGATGAAACACAGAAATTGCATCGGAATCAAATTCAAAACGCACGATGCCGACTTAAGTAAAAGAGGACCGACACTCTCACTTTCTATGATATGAACCTCTCCTGTGAGTCCAGTTTTAGATTCCATTGCTTCACTTCAGGTTTACTGTATACCTTGGACCTTCTTATTGACGATGAAACACAGAAATTGCATCGAAATGTAATACAAATGGCACAATGTCGACTTAAGTACAAGAGGACTGACACTCTCACTTTCTATGATTTGAACCTCTCCTGTGAGTCCAGTTTTAGATTCCAATGCTCCACTTCAGGTTTACTGTATACCTTGCTCCTTCTTATTTACGATGAAACACAGAAATTCCATCCGAATTTAGTACAAAAGGCACAATGCCGACTTAAGTACAAGAGGACTGACAGTCTAACTTCCTATGATTTGAACCTCTCCTGTGAGTCCAGTTTTAGATTCCGATGCTTCACTTCAGGTTTACTGTATACCTTTGACCTTCTTACTGACGATGAAACACAGAAATTTCATCCGAATTTAATACAAATGGCACAATGCCAACTTAAGTGCAAGGGGACTGACACTCTCACTTTATATGATTTGAACCTCTCCTCTGAGTCCAGTTTTAGATTCCGATGCTTCACCTCAGGTTTACTGTATCCCATGGACCTTCTTATTGACGATGAAACACAGAAATTGCATCCGAATTTAATACAAATGGCGCAATGCCGACTTAAGTACAAGAGGACTGACACTCTCACTCTCTATGATTCGAACCTCTCCTGTGAGTACAGTTTTAGATTCCGATGCTTCACTTCAGGTTTACTGTATCCCTTGGACGTTCTTATTGACGATGAAACACAGAAATTGCATCGGAATTAAATTCAAAAGGCACAGTGCCGACCTAAGTAGAAAAGGATTAACACTCTCACTTTCTAGATTTGAACATCTCCTGTGAGTCCAGTTTAAGATTCCGAAGCTTCACTTCAGGTTTACTGTATACCTTGCAGCTTCTTATTGACGATAAAACACAGAAATTGCATCGGAATTTAATTCAAAAGGCACAATGCCGTCTTAAGTACAAGACGACTGACACTCTCACTTTCTATGATTAGAAACCTCTCCTGTGAGTCCAGTTTTAGATTCCGATGCTTCACTTCAGGTTTACTGTATCCCTCGGACCTTCTAATTGACGATGAAACACTGAGTTTGCATCCGAATTTAATACAAAAGGTACAATGCCGACTTAAGTACAAGAGGACTGACACTCTAACTTTCCATGATTTGAACCTCTCCTGTGAGTCCAGTTTTGGATTCCGATGCTTCACTTCACGTTTACTGTATCCCTTGGACCTTCTTATTGACAATGAAACACAGAAAAAGCATCGGAATTAAATTCAAAAGGCACAATGCCCACTTAAGTACAAGAGGACTGACATTCAACTTTCTATGATTTGAACCTCTCCTAAGAGTCCAGTTTTATATTCCGATGCTTCACTTCAGGTTTACTGTATCCCTCGGATCTTCTAATTGACGATGAAACACAGAATTTGCATCCCAATTTAATACAAAAGGTACAATGCCGACTTAAGTACAAGAGGACTGACACTCTAACATTCTATGATTTGAACCTCTCCTGTGAGTCCAGTTTTAGATTCTGATGCTTCACTTCAGGTTTACTGTATCCTTGGACCTTCTTATTGACGATGAAACACAGAAATTGCATCCGAATTTAATACAAAATCACAATGGCGACTTAAGTACAAGAGGACTGTCACTCCCACTTTCTATGATTTGAACATCTCCTGTGAGTCCAGTTTTAGATTCCGACGCTTCACTTCTGGTTTACTGTATCCCTTGGACCTTCTTATTGACGATGAAACACAGAAATTGCATCGGAATCATATTCAAATCGCACAATGCCGACTTAAGTAAAAGAGGACTGACACTCTCACTTTCTATGATTTGAACCTCTCCTGTGAGTCCAGTTTTAGATTCCATTGCTTCACTTCAGGTTTACTGTATCCCTTGGACCTTCTAATTGACGATGAAACACAGAAATTGCATCAGAATCAAATTCAAAACGCACAATGCCGACTTAAGTAAAAGAGGACTGACACTCTCACTTTCTATGATTTGAACCTCTCCTGTGAGTCCAGTTTTAGATTCCATTGCTTCACTTCAGGTTTACTGTATCCCTTGGACCTTCTTATTGACGATGAAACACAGAAATTGCATCGGAATTAAATTCAAAAGGCACAATGCCGATTTAAGTACAAGAGGACTGACACTATAACTTTCTGTGATTTGAACCTCTCCTGTGAGTCCAGTTTTAGATTCCGATGCTTCACTTCAGGTTTACTGTATCCCTTGGACGTTCTTATTGACGATGAAACACAGAGGTTGCATCCGAATTTAATACAAAAGGCACAATGCCGACTTAAGTACAAGAGGACTGACACTCTAACTTTCTATGATTTGAACCTCTACTGTGAGTATAGTTTTGGATTCCGATGCTTCACTTCAGGTTTACTGTATTCCTTGGACCTTCTTATTGACGATAAAACACAGAAGTTGCATCCGAATTTAATACAAAAGGCACAATGGCGACTTAAATACAAGAGGACTGACACTTTCACTTTCTATGATTTGTATCTCTCCTGTGAGCCCAGTTTTAGATTCCGATGGTTCACTTCAGGTTTACTGTATCCCTTGGACCTTCTTATTGACGATAAAACACGGAAATCGCATCCGAATTTCATACAAACGGTACAATGCCGACTTAAGTACAAGAGGACTGACACTCGCACTTTCTATGATTTGAACCTCTCCTGTGAGACCGGTTTTAAATTCCGATGCTTCACTTCAGGTTTACTGTATACCTTGCACCTTCTTATTGACGATGAAACATAGAAATTGCATTGGAATTTAATACAAAAGGCACAATGACGACTTAAGTAAAAGAGAACTGACACTCTAACTTTCTAAGATTTGAAACTCTCCTGTGAGTCCAGTTTTAGATTCCGATGCTTCACTTCAGGTTTACTGTATCCCTTTGACCTTCTTATTTACGATGAAACACAGAAATTGCATCTGAATGTAATACAAATGGCACAATGTCGACTTAAGTACAAGAGGACTGACAGTCTCACAATCTATGATTTGAACCTCTCCTGTGAGTCCAGTTTTTGATTCCGATGCTTCACTTCAGGTTTACTGTATACCTTGCTCCTTCTTATTTACGATGAAACACAGAAATTCTATCCAAATTTATACAAAAGGCACAATGCCGACTTAAGTACAAGAGGACTGACAGTCTAACTTTCTATGATTTGGACCTCTCCTGTGAGTCCAGTTTTAGATTCCTATGCTTCACTTCAGGTTTACTGTATACCTTTGACCTTCTTATTGACGATGAAACACAGAAATTTCATCCGAATTTGATACAAATGGCACAATGCTGACTTAAGTAAAAGAGGACTGACACACTCACTTTCTATGATTTGAACCTCTCCTGTGAGTCCAGTTTTAGATTCCGATGCTTCACTTCAGGTTTACTGTATCCCTTGGACGTTCTTATTGACGATGAAACGCAGAAATTGCATCGGAATTAAATTCAAAAGGCACAGTGCCGACCTAAGTAGAATAGGACTAACACTATCACTTTCTATGATTTGAACCTCTCCTGTGATTCCAGTTTAAGATTCCGAAGCTTCACTTCAGGTTTACTGTATACCTTGCAGCTTTTTATTGACGATAAAACACAGAAATTGCATCCGAAATTAATACAAAAGTCACAATGGTGACTTAAGTACAAGAGGACTGACACTTTCACTTTCTATGATTTGAACCTCTCCTGTGAGTCCAGTTTTAGATTCCGATGCTTCACTTCAGGTTTACTGTATCCCTTGGAACTTCTTATTGCCGATGAAACACAGAAATTGCATCGGAATTAAATTCAAAAGGCACAATACCGACTTAAGTACAAGAGGACTGACACTCTAACTTTCTATGATTTGAACCTCTCCTGTGAGTGCAGTTTTAGGTTCCGATGCTTCACTTCAGTTTTACTGTATCCCTTGGACCCTCTTATTGACGATGAAACACAAAGTTTGCATCCGAATTTAATACAAAAGGCACAATACCGACTTAAGTACAAGAGGACTGACACTCTCACTTTCTATGATTCGAACCTCTCCTGTGAGGTCAGATTTAGATTCCGATGCTTCACTTCAGGTTTACTGTATCCCTTGGACCTTCTTATTGACGATGAAACACAGAAATTGCATCGGAATTAAATTCAAAAGGCACAATGCCGATTTAAGTACAAGAGGACTGACACACTCACTTTCTATGATTTGAACCTCTCCTGTGAGTCCAGTTTTAGATTCCGATGCTTCACTTCAGGTTTACTGTATCCCTTGGACCTTCTTATTGACGATGAAACACAGAAATTGCATCCGAAATTAATACAAAAGTCACAATGGTGACTTAAGTACAAGAGCACTGACACTCTCACTTTATATGATTTGAACCTCTCCTCTGAGTCCAGTTTTAGATTCCAATGCTTCACCTCAGGTTTACTGTATTCCTTGGACCTTCTTATTGACGATGAAACAAAAATTGCATCCGAATTTAATAAAAATGGCGCAATGCCGACTTAGGTACAAGAGGACTGACACTCTCACTTTCTTTGATTTGAACCTCTCCTGTGAGTCCAGTTTTAGATTCCGATGCTTCACTTCAGGTTTACTGTATCCCTTGGACCCTCTTATTGACGATGAAACACAGAGTTTTCATCCGAATTTAATACAAAAGGCACAATACCGACTTAAGTACAAGAGGACTGACACTCTCACTTTCTATGATTCGAACCTCTCCTGTGAGGTCAGATTTAGATTCCGATGCTTCACTTCAGGTTTACTGTATCCCTTGGACCTTCTTGTTGACGATGAAACACAGAAATTGCATCGGAATTAAATTCAAAAGGCACAATGCCGATTTAAGTACAAGAGGACTGACACACTCACTTTCTATGATTTGAACCTCTCCTGTGAGTCCAGTTTTAGATTCCGATGCTTCACTTCAGGTTTACTGTATCCCTTGGACGTTCTTATTGACGATGAAACGCAGAAATTGCATCGGAATTAAATTCAAAAGGCACAGTGCCGACCTAAGTAGAAGAGGACTAACACTCTCACTTTCTATGATTTGAACCTCTCCTGTGAGTCCAGTTTAAGATTCCGAAGCTTCACTTCAGGTTTACTGTATACCTTGCAGCTTCTTATTGACGATGAAACACAGAAATTGCATCCGAAATTAATACAAAAGTCACAATGGTGACTTAAGTACAAGAGGACTGACACTCTCACTTTCTATGATTTGAACCTCTCCTGTGAGTCCAGTTTTAGATTCCGATGCTTCACTTCAGGTTTACTGTATTCCTTGGAACTTCTTATTGACGATGAAACACAGAAATTGCATCGGAATTAAATTCTAAAGGCACAATATCGACTTAAGTACAAGAGGACTGACACTCTCACTTTCTATGATTTGAACCTCACCTGTGAGTCCAGTTTTGGATTCCGATGCTTCACTTCTGGTTACTGTATCCCTTGGACCTTCTTATTGACGATGAAACACAGAAATTGCATTCGAATTTAATAGAAATGGCACAATGTCGACTTAAGTACAAGAGGACTGACACTCTCACTTTCTATGATTTGAACCTCTCCTGTGAGTCCAGCTTAAGATTCCGATGCTTCACTTCAGGTTTACTGTATCCCTTGGACCTTCTTATTGACGATGAAACACAGAAATTGCATTCGAATTTAATACAAATGGCACAATGTCGACTTAAGTACAAGAGGACTGACACTCTCACTTTCTATGATTTGAACCTCTCCTGTGAGTCCAGTTTTAGATTCCGATGCTTCACTTCAGGTTTACTGTATACCTTGCTCCTTCTTATTTACGATGAAACACAGAAATTCCATCCGATCTTAATACAAAAGGCACAATGCCGACTTAAGTACAAGAGGACTGACAGTCTAACTTTCTATGATTTGAACCTCTCCTGTGAGTCCAGTTTTAGATTCCGATGCTTCACTTCAGGTTTACTGTATACCTTTGACCTTCTTATTGACGATGAAACACAGAAATTTCATCCGAATTTAGTACAAATGGCACAATGCCAACTTAAGTGCAAGAGGACTGACACTCTCACTTTATATGATTTGAACCTCTCCTCTGAGTCCAGTTATAGATTCCGATGCTTCACCTCAGGTTTACTGTATCCCTTGGACCTTCTTATTGACGATGAAACACAGAAATTGCATCCGAATGTAATACAAATGGCGCAATGCCGACTTAAGTACAAGAGGACTGACACTCTCACTCTCTATGATTCGAACCTCTCCTGTGAGTACAGTTTTAGATTCCGATGCTTCACTTCAGGTTTACTGTATCCCTTGGACGTTCTTATTGACGATGAAACACAGAAATTGCATCGGAATTAAATTCAAAAGGCACAGTGCCGACCTAAGTAGAAAAGGATTAACACTCTCACTTTCTAGATTTGAACATCTCCTGTGAGTCCAGTTTAAGATTCCGAAGCTTCACTTCAGGTTTACTGTATACCTTGCAGCTTCTTATTGACGATAAAACACAGAAATTGCATCGGAATTTAATTCAAAAGGCACAATGCCGTCTTAAGTACAAGAGGACTGACACTCTCACTTTCTATGATTAGAAACCTCTCCTGTGAGTCCAGTTTTAGATTCCGATGCTTCACTTCAGGTTTACTGTATCCCTCGGACCTTCTAATTGACGAAGAAACACTGAGTTTGCATCCGAATTTAATACAAAAGGTACAATGCCGACTTAAGTACAAGAGGACTGACACTCTAACTTTCCATGATTTGAACCTCTCCTGTGAGTCCAGTTTTGGATTCCGATGCTTCACTTCACGTTTACTGTATCCCTTGGACCTTCTTATTGACAATGAAACACAGAAAAAGCATCGGAATTAAATTCAAAAGGCACAATGCCCACTTAAGTACAAGTGGACTGACATTCTAACTTTCTATGATTTGAACCTCTCCTAAGAGTCCAGTTTTAAATTCCGATGCTTCACTTCAGGTTTACTGTATCCCTCGGATCTTCTAATTGACGATGAAACACAGAATTTGCATCCCAATTTAATACAAAAGGTACAATGCCGACTTAAGTACAAGAGGACTGACACTCTAACATTCTATGATTTGAACCTCTCCTGTGAGTCCAGTTTTAGATTCTGATGCTTCACTTCAGGTTTACTGTATCCTTGGACCTTCTTATTGACGATGAAACACAGAAATTGCATCCGAATTTAATACAAAATCACAATGGCGACTTAAGTACAAGAGGACTGTCACTCCCACTTTCTATGATTTGAACATCTCCTGTGAGTCCAGTTTTAGATTCCGACGCTTCACTTCTGGTTTACTGTATCCCTTGGACCTTCTTATTGACGATGAAACACAGAAATTGCATCGGAATCATATTCAAAACGCACAATGCCGACTTAAGTAAAAGAGGACTGACACTCTCACTTTCTATGATTTGAACCTCTCCTGTGAGTCCAGTTTTAGATTCCATTGCTTCACTTCAGGTTTACTGTATCCCTTGGACCTTCTAATTGACGATGAAACACAGAAATTACATCAGAATCAAATTCAAAACGCACAATGCCGACTTAAGTAAAAGAGGACTGACACTCTCACTTTCTATGATTTGAACCTCTCCTGTGAGTCCAGTTTTAGATTCCATTGCTTCACTTCAGGTTTACTGTATCCCTTGGACCTTCTTATTGACGATGAAACACAGAAATTGCATCGGAATTAAATTCAAAAGGCACAATGCCGATTTAAGTACAAGAGGACTGACACTATAACTTTCTGCGATTTGAACCTCTCCTGTGAGTCCAGTTTTAGATTCCGATGCTTCACTTCAGGTTTACTGTATCCCTTGGACCTTCTTATTGACGATAAAACACGGAAATCGCATCCGAATTTCATACAAACGGTACAATGCCGACTTAAGTACAAGAGGACTGACACTCGCACTTTCTATGATTTGAACCTCTCCTGTGAGACCGGTTTTAAATTCCGATGCTTCCCTTCAGGTTTACTGAATACCTTGCACCTTCTTATTGACGATGAAACATAGAAATTGCATTGGAATTTAATACAAAAGGCACAATGACGACTTAAGTAAAAGAGAACTGACACTCTAACTTTCTAAGATTTGAAACTCTCCTGTGAGTCCAGTTTTAAATTCCGATGCTTCACTTCAGGTTTACTGTATACCTTGCTCCTTCTTATTTACGATGAAACACAGAAATTCCATCCGAATTTATACTAAAGGCACAATGCCGACTTAAGTACAAGAGGACTGACAGTCTAACTTTCTATGATTTGAACCTCTCCTGTGAGTCCAGTTTTAGATTCCGATGCTTCACTTCAGAATTACTGTATACCTTTGACCTTCTTATTGACGATGAGACACAGAAATTTCATCCGAATTTAATACAAATGGCACAATGCTGACTTAAGTAAAAGAGGACTGACACACTCACTTTCTATGATTTGAACCTCTCCTGTGAGTCCAGTTTTAGATTCCGATGCTTCACTTCAGGTTTACTGTATCCCTTGGACGTTCTTATTGACGATGAAACGCAGAAATTGCATCGGAATTAAATTCAAAAGGCACAGTGCCGACCTAAGTAGAAGAGGACTAACACTATCACTTTCTATGATTTGAACCTCTCCTGTGATTCCAGTTTAAGATTCCGAAGCTTCACTTCAGGTTTACTGTATACCTTGCAGCTTTTTATTGACGATAAAACACAGAAATTGCATCGGAATTAAATTCAAAAGGCACAATGCCGATTTAAGTACAAGAGGACTGACACTCTCACTTTCTATGATTCGAACCTCTCCTGTGAGGTCAGATTTAGATTCCGATGCTTCACTTCAGGTTTACTGTATCCCTTGGACCTTCTTATTGACGATGAAACACAGAAATTGCATCGGAATTAAATTCAAAAGGCACAATGCCGATTTAAGTACAAGAGGACTGACACACTCACTTTCTATGATTTGAACCTCTCCTGTGAGTCCAGTTTTAGATTCCGATGCTTCACTTCAGGTTTACTGTATCCCTTGGACCTTCTTATTGACGATGAAACACAGAAATTGCATCCGAAATTAATACAAAAGTCACAATGGTGACTTAAGTACAAGAGGACTGACACTCTCACTTTATATGATTTGAACCTCTCCTCTGAGTCCAGTTTTAGATTCCAATGCTTCACCTCAGGTTTATTGTATCCCTTGGACCTTCTTATCGACGATGAAACAAAAATTGCATCCGAATTTAATAAAAATGGCGCAATGCCGACTTAGGTACAAGAGGACTGACACTCTCACTTTCTATGATTTGAACCTATCCTGTGAGTCCCGTTTTAGATTCCGATGCTTCACTTCAGGTTTACTGTATCCCTTGGACCCTCTTATTGACGATGAAACACAGAGTTTGCATCCGAATTTAATACAAAAGGCACAATACCGACTTAAGTACAAGAGGACTGACACTCTCACTTTCTATGATTCGAACCTCTCCTGTGAGGTCAGATTTAGATTCCGATGCTTCAGTTCAGGTTTACTGTATCCCTTGGACCTTCTTATTGACGATGAAACACAGAAATTGCATCGGAATTAAATTCAAAAGGCACAATGCCGATTTAAGTACGAGAGGACTGACACACTCACTTTCTATGATTTGAACCTCTCCTGTGAGTCCAGTTTTAGATTCCGATGCTTCACTTCAGGTTTACTGTATCCCTTGGACGTTCTTATTGACGATGAAACGCAGAAATTGCATCGGAATTAAATTCAAAAGGCACAGTGCCGACCTAAGTAGAAGAGGACTAACACTCTCACTTTCTATGATTTGAACCTCTCATGTGAGTCCAGTTTAAGATTCCGAAGCTTCACTTCAGGTTTACTGTATACCTTGCAGCTTCTTATTGACGATGAAACACAGAAATTGCATCCGAAATTAATACAAAAGTCACAATGGTGACTTAAGTACAAGAGGACTGACACTCTCACTTTCTATGATTTGAACCTCTCCTGTGAGTCCAGTTTTAGATTCCGATGCTTCACTTCAGGTTTACTGTATTCCTTGGAACTTCTTATTGACGATGAAACACAGAAATTGCATCGGAATTAAATTCAAAAGGCACAATACCGACTTAAGTACAAGAGGGTTGACACTCTCACTTTCTATGATTTGAACCTCACCTGTGAGTCCAGTTTTGGATTCCGATGCTTCACTTCTGGTTTACTGTATCCCTTGGACCTTCTTATTGACGATGAAACACAGAAATTGCATTCGAATTTAATACAAATGGCACAATGTCGACTGAAGTACAAGAGGACTGACACTCTCACTTTCTATGATTTGAACCTCTCCTGTGAGTCCAGCTTAAGATTCCGATGCTTCACTTCAGGTTTACTGTATCCCTTGGACCATCTTATTGACGATGAAACACAGAAATTGCATTCGAATTTAATACAAATGGCACAATGTCGACTTAAGTACAAGAGGACTGACACTCTCACTTTCTATGATTTGAACCTCTCCTGTGAGTCCAGTTTTAGATTCCGAAGCTTCACTTCAGGTTTGCTGTATACCCTGCACCTTCTTATTGGCGATGAAACACAGAAATTGCAATCGAATTTATGCAAAAGGCACAATGCCGACTTAAGTACAAGAGGACTGACATTCTAACTTTCTATGATTTGAACCTCTCCTGTGAGTCCAGTTTCGGATTCCGATGCTTCACTTCAGGTTTACTGTATCCCTTGGACCTTCTTATTGACATTGAAACACAGAAAAAGCATCGGAATTAAATTCAAAAGGAACAATGCCGACTTAAGTACAAGAGGACTGACATTCTAACTTTCTATGATTTGAACCTCTCCTAAGAGTCCAGTTTTAAATTCTGATGCTTCACTTAAGGTTTACTGTATCCCTTGGACCTTCGTATTGACGATGAAACACAGAGTTTGCATTCGAATTTAATACAAAGGGCACAATGCCGACTTAAGTACAAGAGGACCGACACTCTAACTTTCCATGATTTGAACCTCTCCTGTGAGTCCAGTTTTAGATTCTGATGCTTCACTTCAGGTTTACTGTATCCCTTGGAGTTTCTTATTGACGATGAAACACAGAAATTGCATCGGAATTAAATTCAAAATCACAATGCCGATTTAAGTACAAGAGGACTGACACTCTAACTTTCTATGATTTGAACCTCTCCTGTGAGTCCAGTTTTGGATTCCAATGCTTCACTTCAGGTATACTGTATCCCTTGGACCTTCTTATTGACGATGAAACACAGAAATTGCATCCGAATTTAATACAAAAGGCACAATGGCGACTTAAGTACAAGAGGACTGACACTTTCACTTTCTATGATTTGAATCTCTCCTGTGAGTCCAGTTTTAGATTCCGATGCTTCACTTCTGGTTTACTGTATACCTTGGACCTTCTTGTTGACGATGAAACACAGAAATTGCATCCGAAATTAATACAAAAGTCACAATGGAGACTTAAGTACAAGAGGACTGACACTCTTATTTTATATGATTTGAACCTCTCCTCTGAGTCCAGTTTTAGATTCCGGAGCTTCACTTCAGGTTTACTGTATACCTTGCAGCTTCTTATTGACGATAAAACACAGAAATTGCATCGGAATTAAATTCAAAAGGCACAATGCCGACTTAAGTACAAGAGGACTGACACTCTTACTTTCTATGATTTAAACCTCTCCTGTGAGTCCAGTTTTACATTCCGATGCTTCACTTCAGGTTTACTGTATGCCTTGGACCTTCTAATTGACGTTGAAACACAGAGTTTGCATCCGAATTTAATACAAAAGGTACAATGAAGACTTTAGTACAAGAGGACTGACACTCTCACTTTATATGATTTGAACCTCTCCTCTGAGTCCAGTTTTAGATTCCGAAGCTTCACTTCAGGTTTACTGTATACCTTGCAGCTTCTTATTGACGATGAAACACAGAGTTTGCATCCGAATTTAATACAAAAGGCACAAGGCCGACTTAAGTACAAGACGACTGACACTTTAACTTTCTATGATTTGAACCTCTCCTGAGAGTCCAGTTTTAGATTCCGATGCTTTACTTCAGGTTTACTGTATCCCTTGGACCTTCTTATTGACGATGAAAACAGAAATTGCATCCGAATTTAATACAAATGGCACAATGGCGACTTAAGTACAAGAGGACTGACACTCTCACTTTCTATGATTTGAACTTCCCCTGTGAGTCCAGTTTTAGTTTCCGGTGCTTCACTTCAGGTTTACTGTATCCCTTGGACCTTCTTATTGACGACGAAACACAGAAATTGCATACGAATTTAATACAAATGGCACAATGCCGACTTAAGTACAAGAGGACTGACACTCTCCTTTTCTATGATTCGAACCTCTCCTGTGAGGTCAGATTTAGATTCCGATGCTTCACTTCAGGTTTACTGTATACCTTGCACTTTCTTATTGACGATGAAACTCAGAAAATGCATCGGAATTAAATTCAAAAGGCACAATGCCGTCTTAAGTACAACAGGACTGACACTCTCACTTTCTATGATTTGAACCTCTCCTGTGATTCCAGTTTTAGATTCCGATGCTTTACTTCAGGTTTACTGTATCCCTTGGACCTTCTAATTGACGATGAAACACAGAAATTGCATCCGAAATTAATACAAAAGTCACAATGGTGACTTACGTACAAGAGGACTGACACTCTCACTTTCTATGATTTGAACCTCTCCTGTGAGTCCAGTTTTAGATTCCGATGCTTCACTTCAGGTTTACTGTATCCCTTGGAACTTCTTATTGACGATGAAACACAGAAATTGCATCGGAATTAAATTCAAAACGCACAATACCGACTTAAGTACAAGAGGACTGACACTCTAACTTTCTATGATTTGAATCTCTCCTGTGAGTCCAGTTTTAGATTCCGATGCTTCACTTCAGGTTTACTGTATCCCTAGGACCCTCTTATTGACGATGAAACACAGAGTTTACATCCGAATTTAATACAAAAGGCACAATACCGACTTAAGTACAATAGGACTGAAACTCTCTCTTTCTATGATTCGAACCTCTCCTGTGAGGTCAGATTTAGATTCCGATGCTTCACTTCAGGTTTACTGTATACCTTGCACCTTCTTGTTGACGATGAAATTCAGAAAATGCATCGTAATTAAATTCAAAAGGCACAATGCCGTCTTAAGTACAAGAGGACTGACACTCTCTCTTTCTATGATTTGAAACTCACCTGTGAGTCCAGTTTTGTATTCCGATGCTTCACTTCTGGTTTACTGTATCCCTTGGACCTTCTTATTGACGATGAAACACAGAAATTGCATTCGAATTTAATACAAATGGCACAATGGCGACTTAAGTACAAGAGGACTGACACTCTCACTTTCGATGATTTGAACCTCTCCTGTGAGTCCAGTTTTAGATTCCGATGCTTCACTTCAGGTTTGCTGTATACCTTGCACCTTTTTATTGACGATGAAACACAGAAATTGCATCCGAATTTAATGCAAAAGGCACACTGCCGACTTAAGTACAAGAGGACTGACATTCTAACTTTCTGTGATTTGAACCTCTCCTGTGACTCCAGTTTTGGATTCCGATGCTTCACTTCAGGTTTACTATATCCCTTGGACCTTCTTATTGACAATGAAACACAGAAAAAGCATCGGAATTAAATTCAAAATGCACAATGCCGACTTAAGTTCAAGAGGACTGACATTCTAATTTTCTATGATTTGAACCTCTCCTGTGAGTCCAGTTTTAGGTTCCATTGCTTCACTTCAGGTTTACTGTATCCCTTGGACCTTCTTATTGACGATGAAACACAGAAATTGCATCGGAATTAAATTCAAAAGGCACAATGCCGATTTAAGTACAAGAGGACTGACACTCTAACTTTTTATGATTTGAACCTCTCCTGTGAGTCCAGTTTTAGGTTCCATTGCTTCACTTCAGGTTTACTGTATCGCTTGGACCTTCTTATTGACGATGAAACACAGAGTTTGCATCCGAATTTAATACAAAAGGCACAATGGCGACTTAAGTACAAGAGGACTGACACTTTCACTTTCTATGATTTGAATCTCTCCAGTGAGTCCAGTTTTAGATTCCGATGCTTCACCTCAGGTTTACTGTATCCCATGGACATTCTTATTGACGATGAAACACAGAAATTGCATCGGAATTAAATTCAAAAGGCACAATACCGACTTAAGTACAAGAGGACTGACACTCTCAATTTCTATGATTTGAACCTCACCTGTGAGTCCAGTTTTGGATTCCGATGCTTCACTTCTGATTTACTGTATCCCTTGGACCTTCTTATTGACGATGAAACACAGAAATTGCATTCGAATTTAATAGAAATGGCACAATGTCGACTTAAGTACAAGAGGACTGACACTCTCACTTTCTATGATTTGAACCTCTCCTGTGAGTCCAGTTTTAGATTCCGATGCTTCACTTCAGGTTTGCTGTATACCTTGCACCTTCTTATTGACGATGAAACGCAGAAATTGCATCCGAATTTAATGCAAAAGGCACAATGCCGACTTAAGTACAAGAGGACTGACACTCTCACTTTCTATGATTCGAACCTCTCCTGTGAGTACAGTTTTAGATTCCGATGCTTCACTTCAGGTTTACTGTATCCCTTGGACGTTCTTATTGACGATGAAACGCAGAAATTGCATCGGAATTATATTCAAAAGGCACAGTGCCGACCTAAGTAGAAGAGGACTAACACTCTCACTTTCTATGATTTGAACCTCTCCTGTGAGTCCAGTTTAAGATTCCGAAGCTTCACTTCAGGTTTACTGTATACCTTGCAGCTTCTTATTGACGATGAAACACAGAAATTGCATCCGAAATTAATACAAAAGTCACAATGGTGACTTAAGTACAAGAGGACTGACACTCTCACATTCTATGATTTGAACCTCTCCTGTGACTCCAGTTTTAGATTCCGATGCTTCACTTCAGGTTTACTGTATTCCTTGGAACTTCTTATTGACGATGAAACACAGAAATTGCATCGGAATTAAATTCAAAAGGCACAATACCGACATAAGTACAAGAGGACTGACACTCTCACTTTCTATGATTTGAACCTCACCTGTGAGTCCAGTTTTGGATTCCGATGCTTCACTTCTGGTTTACTGTATCCCTTGGACCTTCTTATTGACGATGAAACACAGAAATTGCATTCGAATTAAATAGAAATGGCACAATGTCGACTTAAGTACAAGAGGACTGACACTCTCACTTTCTATGATTTGAACCTCTCCTGTGAGTCCAGCTTAAGATTCCGATGCTTCACTTCAGGTTTACTGTATCCCTTGGACCTTCTTATTGACGATGAAACACAGAAATTGCATTCGAATTTAATACAAATGGCACAATGTCGACTTAAGTACATGAGGCCGGACACTCTCACTTTCTATGATTTGAACCTCTCCTGTGAGTCCAGTTTTAGATTCCGATGCTTCACTTCAGGTTTGCTGTATACCTTGCACCTTCTTATTGGCGATGAAACACAGAAATTGCATCCGAATTTATGCAAAAGGCACAATGCCGACTTAAGTACTAGAGGACTGACATTCTAACTTTCTATGATTTGAACCTCTCCTGTGAGTCTAGTTTCGGATTCCGATGCTTCACTTCAGGTTTACCGTATCCCTTGGACCTTCTTATTGACATTGAAACACAGAAAAAGCATCGGAATTAAATTCAAAAGGCACAATGCCGACTTAAGTACAAGAGGACTGACATTCTAACTTTCTATGATTTGAACCTCTCCTAAGAGTCCAGTTTTAATTTCTGATGCTTCACTTAAGGTTTACTGTATCCCTTGGACCTTCTTATTGACGATGAAACACAGAGTTTGCATTCGAATTTAATACAAAGGGCACAATGCCGACTTAAGTACAAGAGGACCGACACTCTAACTTTCCATGATTTGAACCTCTCCTGTGAGTCCAGTTTTAGATTCTGATGCTTCACTTCAGGTTTACTGTATCCCTTGGAGTTTCTTAGTGACGATGAAACACAGAAATTGCATCTGAATTAAATTCAAAAGGCACAATGCCGATTTAAGTACAAGAGGACTGACACTCTAACTTTCTATGATTTGAACCTCTCCTGTGAGTCCAGTTTTGGATTCCAATGCTACACTTCAGGTATACTGTATCCCTTGGACCTTCTTATTGACGATGAAACACAGAAATTGCATCCGAATTGAATACAAAAAGCACAATGGCGACTTAAGTACAAGAGGACTGACACTTTCACTTTCTATGATTTGAATCTCTCCTGTGAGTCCAGTTTTAGATTCCGATGCTTCACTTCTGGTTTACTGTATCCCTTGGACCTTCTTGTTGACGATGAAACACAGAAATTGCATCCGAAATTAATACAAAAGTCACAATGGAGACTTAAGTACAAGAGGACTGACACTCTCATTTTATATGATTTGAACCTCTCCTCTGAGTCCAGTTTTAGATTCCAAAGCTTTACTTCAGGTTTACTGTATACCTTGCAGCTTCTTATTGACGATGAAACACAGAGTTTGCATCCGAATTTAATACAAAAGGCACAATGCCGACTTAAGTACAAGAGGACTGACACTTTAACTTTCTATGATTTGTACCGCTCCTGAGAGTCCAGTTTTAGATTCCGATGCTTTACTTCAGGTTTACTGTACCCTTGGACCTTCTTATTGACGATGAAAACAGAAATTGCATCCGAATTTAATACAAATGGCACAATGGCGACTTAAGTACAAGAGGACTGACACTCTCACTTTCTATGATTTGAACCTCCCCTGTGAGTCCAGTTTTAGTTTCCGGTGCTTCACTTCAGGTTTACTGTATCCCTTGGACCTTCTTATTGACGACGAAACACAGAAATTGCATACGAATTTAATACAAATGGCACAATGCCGACTTAAGTACAAGAGGACTGACACTCTCACTTTCTATGATTCGAACCTCTCCTGTGAGGTCAGATTTAGATTCCGATGCTTCACTTCAGGTTTACTGTATACCTTGCACCTTCTTATTGAAGATGAAACTCAGAAAATGCATCGGAATTAAATTCAAAAGGCACAATGCCGTCTTAAGTACAACAGGACTGACACTCTCACTTTCTATGATTTGAACCTCTCCTGTGATTCCAGTTTTAGATTCCGATGCTTTACTTCAGGTTTACTGTATCCCTTGGACCTTCTAATTGACGATGAAACACAGAAATTGCATCCGAAATTAATACAAAAGTCACAATGGTGACTTACGTACAAGAGGACTGACACTCTCACTTTCTATGATTTGAACCTCTCCTGTGAGTCCAGTTTTAGATTCCGATGCTTCACTTCAGGTTTACTGTATCCCTTGGAACTTCTTATTGACGATGAAACACAGAAATTGCATCGGAATTAAATTCAAAAGGCACAATACCGACTTAAGTACAAGAGGACTGACACTCTAACTTTCTATGATTTGAACCTCTCCTGTGAGTCCAGTTTTAGATTCCGATGCTTCACCTCAGGTTTACTGTATCCCTAGGACCCTCTTATTGACGATGAAACACAGAGTTTGCATCCGAATTTAATACAAAAGGCACAATACCGACTTAAGTACAATAGGACTGACACTCTCACTTTCTATGATTCGAACCTCTCCTGTGAGGTCAGATTTATATTCCGATGCTGCACTTCAGGTTTACTGTATACCTTGCACCTTCTTGTTGACGATGAAATTCAGAAAATGCATCGTAATTAAATTCAAAAAGCACAATGCCGTCTTAAGTACAAGAGGACTGACTCTCTCTCTTTCTATGATTTGAAACTCACCTGTGAGTCCAGTTTTCTATTCCGATGCTTCACTTCTGGTTTACTGTATCCCTTGGACCTTCTTATTGACGATGAAACACAGAAATTGCATCCGAATTTAATGCAAAAGGCACAATGCCGACTTAAGTACAAGAGGACTGACATTCCAACTTTCTATGATTTGAACCTCTCCTGTGAGTCCAGTTTTGGATTCCGATGCTTCACTTCAGGTTTACTATATCCCTTGGACCTTCTTATTGACAATGAAACACAGAAAAAGCATCGGAATTAAATTCAAAATGCACAATGCCGACTTAAGTTCAAGAGGACTAACATTCTAACTTTCTATGATTTGAACCTCTCCTGTGAGTCCAGTTTTAGGTTCCATTGCTTCACTTCAGGTTTACTGTATCCCTTGGAACTTCTTATTGACGATGAAACACAGAAATTGCATCGGAATTAAATTCAAAAGGCACAATGCCGATTTAAGTACAAGAGGACTGACACTCTAACTTTTTATGATTTGAACCTCTCCTGTGAGTCCAGTTTTAGGTTCCATTGCTTCACTTCAGGTTTACTGTATCCCTTGGACCTTCTTATTGTCGATGAAACACAGAGTTTGCATCCGAATTTAATACAAAAGGCACAATGGCGACTTAAGTACAAGAGGACTGACACTTTCACTTTCTATGATTTGAATCTCTCCTGTGAGTCTAGTTTTAGATTCCGATGCTTCACCACAGGTTTACTGTATCCCATAGACATTCTTATTGACGATGAAACACAGAAATTGCATCGGAATTAAATTCAAAAGGCACAATACCGACTTAAGTACAAGAGGACTGACACTCTCAATTTCTATGATTTGAACCTCACCTGTGAGTCCAGTTTTGGATTCCGATGCTTCACTTCTGATTTACTGTATCTTTTGGACCTTCTTATTGACGATGAAACACAGAAATTGCATTCGAATTTAATAGAAATGGCACAATGTCGACTTAAGTACAAGAGGACTGACACTCTCACTTTCTATGATTTGAACCTCTCCTGTGAGTCCAGTTTTAGATTCCGATGCTTCACTTCAGGTTTGCTGTATACCTTGCACCTTCTTATTGACGATGAAACGCAGAAATTGCATCCGAATTTAATGCAAAAGGCACAATGCCGACTTAAGTACAAGAGGACTGACATTCTAACTTTCTATGATGTGAACCTCTCCTGTGAGTCCAGTTTTTGATTCCGATGCTTCACTTCAGGTTTACTGTATCCCTTGGACCTTCTTATTGACAATGAAACACAGAAAAAGCATCGGAATTAAATTCAAAAGGCACAATGCCGACTTAAGTACAAGAGGACTGACATTCTAACTTTCTATGATTTGAACCTCTCCTAAGAGTCCAGTTTTAAATTCTGATGCTTCACTTAAGGCTTACTGTATCCCTTGGACCTTCTTATTGACGATGAAACACAGAGTTTGCATTCGAATTTAATACAAAGGGCACAATGCCGACTTAAGTACAAGAGGACTGACACTCTAACTTTCTATGATTTGAACTTCTCCTGTGAGTCCAGTTTCAGATTCTGATGCTTCACTTCAGGTTTACTGTATCCCTTGGACCTTCTTATTGACGATGAAACAAAGACATTGCATCCGAATGTAATACAAAAATCACAATGGCGACATAAGTACAGGTGGACTGACACTCTCACTTTCTATGATTTGAACATCTCCTGTGAGTCCAGTTTTAGATTCCGACGTTTCACTTCTGGTTTACTGTATCCCTTGGAACTTGTTATTGACGATGAAACACAGAAATTGCAACGGAATCAAATTCAAAACGCACAATGCCGACTTAAGTAAAAGAGGACTGACTCTCTCACTTTCTATGATTTGAACCTCTCCTGTGAGTCCAGTTTTAGATTCCATTGCTTCACTTCAGGTTTACTGTATCCCTTGGACCTTCTTATTGACGATGAAACACAGAAATTCCATCCGAATTAAATTCAAAAGGCACAATGCCGATTTAAGCACAAGAGGACTGACACTCTAACTTTCTATGATTTGAACCTCTCCTGTGAGTCCAGTTTTGGATTCCAATGCTTCACTTCAGGTTTACTGCATCCCTTGGACCTTCTTATTGACGATGAAACACAGAAATTGCATCCGAATTTAATACAAAAGGCACAATGGCGACTTAAGTACAAGAGGACTGACACTTTCACTTTCTATGATTTGAATCTCTCCTGTGAGTCCAGTTTAGATTCCGATGCTTCACTTCAGGTTTACTGTATCCCTTGGAACTTCTTATTGACGATGAAACACAGAAATTGTATCCGAAATTAATACAAAAGTCACAATGGTGACTTAAGTACAAGAGGACTGACACTCCCACTTTATATGATATGAACCTCTCCTCTGAGTCCAGTTTTAGATTCCGAAGCTTCACTTCAGGTTTACGGTATACCTTGCAGCTTCTTATTGACGATGAAACACAGAAATTGCATCGGAATTAAATTCAAAACGCACAATGCCGACTTAAGTACAAGAGGACTGACACTCTCACTTTCTATGATTTGAACCTCTCCTGTGAGTCCAGTTTTACATTCCGATGCTTCACTTCAGGTTTACTGTATCCCTTGGACCTTCTTATTGACGATGAAACACAGAAATTGCATCCGAATTTAATACAAAAATCACAATGGCGGCTTAAGTACAAGAGGACTGACACTCTCACTTTCTATGACTTGAACATCTCCTGTGAGTCCAGTTCTAGATTCCGATGCTTCACTTCAGGTTTACTGTATCCCATGGACCTTCTTACTGACGATGAAACACAGATATAGCATCGGAATTAAATTTAAAACGCACAATGCCGACTTATGTAAAAGGGGACTGGCACTCTCACTTTCTATGATTTTAAACTCTCCTGTGAGTCCAGTTTTAGATTCTGATGCTTCACATCAGGTTTACTGTATCCCTTGGACCTTCTTATTGACAATGAAACACAGAAATAGCATCGGAATTAAATTCAAAAGGCACAAAGCTAACTTAAGTACAAGAGGACTGACACTCTAACTTTTTATGATATGAACCTCTCCTGTGAGTCCAGGTTTAGATTCCGATGCTTCACTTCAGGTTTACTGTATCCCTTGGACCTTCTTATTGACGATGAAACACAGAGTTTGCATCCGAATTTAATACAAAATGCACAATGCCGCCTTAAGTACAACAGGACTGAAACTTTAACTTTCTATGATTTGAACCGCTCCTGAGAGTCCAGTTTTAGATTCCGATGCTTTACTTCAGGTTTACTATATCCCTTGGACCTTCTTATGGACGATGAAAACAGAAATTGCATCCGAAATTAATACAAATGGCACAATGGCGACTTAAGTACAAGAGGACTGACACTCTCACTTTCTATGATTTGAACCTCCCCTGTAAGTCCAGTTTTAGTTTCCGATGCTTCACTTCAGGTTTACTGTATCCCTTGGACCTTCTTATTGGCGACGAAACACAGAAATTGCATACGAATTTAATACAAATGGCACAATGCCGACTTAAGTACAAGAGGACTGACACTCTCACTTTCTATGATTCGAACCTCTCCTGTGAGGTCAGATTTAGATTCTGATGCTTCACCTCAGGTTTACTGTATACCTTGCACTTTCTTATTGACGATGAAGCTCAGAAAATGCATCGGAATTAAATTCAAAAGGCACAATGCCGTCTTAAGTACAAGAGGACTGACACTCTCACTTTCTATGATTTGAACCTCTCCTGTGATTCCAGTTTTAGATTTCGATGCTTTACTTCTGGTTTGCTGTATCCCTTGGACCTTCTAATTGACGATGAAACACAGAAATTGCATCCGAAATTAATACAAAAGTCACAATGGTGACTTAAGTACAAGAGGACTGACACTCTCACTATCTATGATTTGAACCTCTCCTGTGAGTCCAGTTTTAGATTCCGATGATTCACTTCAGGTTTACTGTATCCCTTGGAACTTCTGATTATCGATGAAACACAGAAATAGCATCGGAATTAAATTCAAATGGCACAATACCTACTTAAATACAAGAGGACTGACATTCTAACTTTCTATGATTTGAACCTCTCCTGTGAGAACAGTTTTAGATTCCGATGCTTCACTTCAGGTTTACTGTATCCCTTGGACCCTCTTATTGACGATGAAACACAGAGTTTGCATCGGAATTTAATACAAAAGGCACAATACCGACTTAAGTACAAGAGGATTGACACTCACACTTCCTATGATTCGAACCTCTCCTGTGAGGTCAGATTTAGATTCCGATGCTTCACTTCAGGTTTACTGTATACCTTGCACCTTCTTATTGACGATGAAACTCAGAAAATGCATCGGAATTAAATTCAAAAGGCACAATGCCGTCTTAAGTACAAGAGGACTGACACTCTCACTTTCTATGCTTTGAACCTCACCTGTAGGTCCAGTTTTGGATTCCGATGCTTCACTTCTGGTTTACTGTATCCCTTGGACCTTCTTATTGACGATGAAACACAGAAATTGCATTCGAATTTAATACAAATGGCACAATGTCGACTTAAGTACAAGAGGACTGACACTCTCACTTTCTATGATTTGAACCTCTCCTGTGAGTCCAGTTTTAGATTCCGATGCTTCACTTCGGGTTTGCTGTATACCTTGCACCTTCTTATTGGCGATGAAACACAGAAATTGCATCCGAATTTATGCAAAAGGCACAATGCCGACTTAAGTACAAGAGGACTGACATTCTAACTTTCTATGATTTGAACCTCTCCTGTGAGTCCAGTTTTGGATTCCGATGCTTCACTTCAGGTTTACTGTATCCCTTGGACCTTCTTATTGACAATGAAACACAGAAAAAGCATCGGAATTAAATTCCAAAGGCACAATGCCGACTTAAGTACAAGAGGACTGACATTCTAACTTTCTATGATTTGAACCTCTCCTAAGAGTCCAGTTTTAATCTCTGATGCTTCACTTAAGGTTTACTGTATCCCTTGGACCTTCTTATTGACGATGAAACACAGAGTTTGCATTCGAATTTATTACAAAGGGCACAATGCCGACTTAAGTACAAGAGGACTGACACTCTAACTTTCCATGATTGGAACCTCTCCTGTGAGTCCAGTTTTAGATTCTGATGCTTCACTTCAGGTTTACTGTATCCCTTGGACTTTCTTATTGACGATGAAACACAGAAATTGCATCCGAATGTAATACAAAAATCACAATGGCGACTTAAGTACAACAGGACTGACACTCTCACTTTCTATGATTTGAACATCTCCTGTGAGTCCAGTTTTAGATTCCGACGCTTCACTTCTGGTTGACTGTATCCCTTGGAACTTGTTATTGACGATGAAACACAGAAATTGCATCGGAACCAAATTCAAAACGCACAATGCCGACTTAAGTAAACGAGGACTGACACTCTCACTTTCTATGATTTGAACCTCTCCTGTGAGTCCAGTTTTAGATTCCATTGCTTCACTTCAGGTTTACTGTATCCCTTGGACCTTCTTATTGACGATGAAACACAGAAATTGCATCCGAATGTAATACAAAAATCACAATGGAGACTTAAGTACAAGAGGACTGACACTCTCATTTTATATGATTTGAACCTCTCCTCTGAGTCCAGTTTTAGATTCCGAAGCTTCACTTCAGGTTTACTGTATACCTTGCAGCTTCTTATTGACGATCAAACACAGAAATTGCATCGGAATTAAATTCAAAAGGCACAATGCCGACTTAAGTACAAGAGGACTGACACTTTAACTTTCTATGATTTGAACCTCTCCTGAGAGTCCAGTTTTAGATTCCGATGCTTTACTTCAGGTTTACTGTATCCCTTGGACCTTCTTATTGACGATGAAAACAGAAATTGCATCCGAATTTAATACAAATGGCACAATGGCGACTTAAATACAAGAGGACTGACGCTCTCACTTTCTATGATTTGAACCTCTCCTCTGAGTCCAGTTTTAGATTCCGATGCTTCACTTCAGGTTTACTGTATCCCTTGGAACTTCTTATTGACGATGACGCACAGAAATTGCATCGGAATTAAATTCAAAAGGCACAATACCGACTTAAGTACAAGAGGACTGACTCTCTAACTTTCTATGATTTGAACCTCTCCTGTGAGTCCAGTTTTAGATTCCGATGCTTCACTTCAGGTTTACTGTATCCCTAGGACCCTCTTATTGACAATGAAACACAGAGTTTGCATCCGAATTTAATACAAAAGGCACAATACCGACTTAAGTACAAGAGGACTGACACTCTCACTAACTATGATTCGAACCTCTCCTGTGAGGTCAGATTTAGATTCCGAAGCTTCACTTCAGGTTTACTGTATACCTTGCACCTTCTTGTTGACGATGAAATTCAGAAAATGCATCGTAATTAAATTCAAAAGGCACAATGCCGTCTTAAGTACAAGAGGACTGACACTCTCTCTTTCTATGATTTGAAACTCACCTGTGAGTCCAGTTTTGTATTCCGATGCTTCACTTCTGGTTTACTGTATCCCTTGGACCTTCTTATTGACGATGAAACACAGAAATTGCATTCGAATTTAATACAAATGGCACAATGGCGACTTAAGTACAAGAGGACTGACACTCTCACTTTCGATGATTTGAACCTCTCCTGTGAGTCCAGTTTTAGATTCCGATGCTTCACTTCAGGTTTGCTGTATACCTTCCACCTTCTTATTGACGATGAAACACAGAAATTGCATCCGAATTTAATGCAAAAGGCACAATGCCGACTTAAGTACAAGAGGACTGACATTCTAACTTTCTATGATTTGAACCTCTCCTGTGAGTCCAGTTTTGGATTCCGATGCTTCACTTCATGTTTACTATATCCCTTGGACCTTCTTATTGACAATGAAACACAGAAAAAGCATCGGAATTAAATTCAAAAGGCACAATGCCGACTTAAGTTCAAGAGGACTGACATTCTAACTTTTTATGATTTGAACCTCTCCTGTGAGTCCAGTTTTAGGTTCCATTGCTTCACTTCAGGTTTACTGTATCCCTTGGACCTTCTTATTGACGATGAAACACAGAAATTGCATCGGAATTAAATTCAAAAGGCACAATGCCGATTTAAGTACAAGAGGACTGACCCTCTAACTTTCTATGATTTGAACCTCTCCTGTGAGTCCAGTTTAAGGTTCCATTGCTTCACTTCAGGTTTACTGTATCCCTTGGACCTTCTTATTGACGATGAAACACAGAGTTTGCATCCGAATTTAATACAAAAGGCACAATGGCGACTTAAGTACAAGAGGACTGACACTCTAACTTTCTATGATTTGAATCTCTCCTGTGAGTCCAGTTTTAGATTCCGATGCTTCACCTCAGGTTTACTGTATCCCATGGACATTCAAATTGACGATGAAACACAGAAATTGCATCCGAATTTAATACAAATGGCACAATGCCGACTTAAGTACAAGAGGGCTGACACTCTCACTTTCTATGATTCGAACCTCTCCTGTGAGGTCAGATTTAGATTCCGATGCTTCACTTCAGGTTTAATGTATCCCTTGGACCTACTTATTGACGATAAAACACGTAAATCGCAACCGAATTTAATACAAATGGTACAATGCCGACTTAAGTACAAGAGGACTGACACTCGAACTTTCTATGATTTGTACCTCTCCTGTGAGACCGGTTTTAAATTCCGATGCTTCACTTCAGGTTTACTGTATACCTTGCACCTTCTTATTGACGATGAAACATAGAAATTGCATTGGAATTTAATACAAAAGGCACAATGACGACTTAAGTAAAAGAGGACTGACACTCAAACTTTCTATGATTTGAAACTCTCCTGTGAGTCCAGTTTTAGATTCCGATGCTTCGCTTCAGGTTTACTGTATCCCTTGGACCTTCTTATTGACGATGAAACACAGAAATTGCATCTGAATGTAATACAAATGGCACAATGTCGACTTAAGTACAAGAGGACTGACACTGCCACTTTCAATGATTTGAACCTCTCCTGTGAGTCCAGTTTTAGATTCCGATGCTTCACTTCAGGTTTACTGTATACCTTTGACCCTCTTATTGACGATGAAACACAGAAATTTCATCCGAATTTAATACAAATGGCACAATGCCGACATAAGTACAAAAGGACTGACACACTCATTTTCTATGATTTGAACCTCTCCTGTGAGTCCAGTTTTAGATTCCGATGCTTCACTTCAGGTTTACTGTATCCCTTGGACCTTGTTATTGACGATGAAACACAGAAATTGCATCCGAAATTAATACAAATGGCGCAATGCCGACTTAAGTACAAGACGACTGACACTCTCACTTTCTATGATTCGAACCTCTCCTGTGAGTACAGTTTTAATTTCCGATGCTTCACTTCAGGTTTACTGTATCCCTTGGACGTTCTTATTGACGATGAAACACAGAAATTGCATCGGAATTAAATTCAATAGGCACAGTGCCGACCTAAGTAGAAAAGGACTAACACTCTCACTTTCTCTGATTTGAACCTCTCCTGTGAGTCCAGTTTTAGATTCCGAAGCTTCACTTCAGGTTTGCTGTATACCTTGCAGCTTCTTATTGACGATGAAACACAGAAATTGCAACGGAATTTAATTCAAAAGGCACAATGCCGTCTTAAGTACAATAGGACTGACACTCTCACTTTCTATTTTATGAACCTCTCCTGTGATTCCAGTTTTAGATTCCGATGCTTCACTTCGGGTTTACTGTATCCCTCGGACCTTCTAATTGACGATGAAACACAGAGTTTGCATCCGAATTTAATTCAAAGGTACAATGCCGACTTAAGTACGAGAGGACTGACACTCTAACTTTCTATGATTTGAACCTCTCCTGTGAGTCCAGTTTTAGATTCTGATGCTTCACTTCAGGTTTACTGTATCCCTTGGACCTTCTTATTGACGGTGAAACACAGAAATTGCATCCGAATGTAATACAAAAATCACAATGGCGACTTAAGTACAAGAGGACTGACACTCTCACTTTCTATGATTAGAACATCTCCTGTGAGTCCAGTTTTAGATTCCGACGCTTCACTTCTGGTTTACTGTATCCCTTGGAACTTCTTATTGACGATGAAACACAGAGATTGCATCGGAATCATATTCAAAACGCACAATGCCGACTTAAGTAAAAGAGGACTGACACTCTCACTTTCTATGATTCGAACCTCTCCTGTGAGGTCAGATTTAGATTCCGATGCTTCACTTTAGGTTTAATGTATCCCTTGGACCTTCTTATTGACGAAGAAACACAGAAATTGCATCGGAATTAAATTTAAAATGCACAATGCCGACTTAAGTACAAGAGGACTGACAGTCTAACTTTCTATTATTTGAACCTCTCCTGTGAGACCGGTTTTAAATTCCGATGCTTCACTTCAGGTTTACTGTATACCTTGCTCCTTCTTATTTACGATGAAACACAGAAATTCCATCCGATGTTAATACAAAAGGCACAATGACGACTTAAGTACAAGAGGACTGACAGTCTAACTTTCTATGATTTGAACCTCTCCTGTGAGTCCAGTTTTGATTCCGATGCTTCACTTCAGGTTTACTGTATACCTTTGACCTTCTTATTGACGACGAAACACAGAAATTTCATCCGAATTTAATACAAATGGCACAATGCCCACTTAAGTACAAAAAGACTGACACACTCACTTTCTATGATTTGAACCTCTCCTGTGAGTCCAGTTTTAGATTCCGATGCATCACTTCAGGTTTACTGTATACCTTGCACCTTCTTATTGACGATGAAACACAGAGTTTGCATCCGAATTTAGTACAAACGGCACAATGCCGACTTAAGTACAAGAGGACTGACACTCTAACTTTCTATGATTTGAACCTCTCCTGTGAGTCCAGTTTTGGATTCCGATGCTTCACTCCAGGTTACTGTATCCCTTGGACCTTCTTATTGACGATGAAACACAGATATTGCATCAGAATTTATTACAAATGGCACAATGCCGACTTAAGTACAAGAGGGCTGACACTCTCACTTTCTATGATTCGATCCTCTCCTGTGAGGTCAGATTTAGATTCCGATGCTTCACTTCAGGTTTACTGTATCCCTTGGACCATCTTATTGACGATGAAACACAGAGTTTGCATCCGAATTTAATACAAAAGGCACAATGGCGACTTAAGTACAAGAGGACTGACACTTTCACTTTCTATGATTTGAATCTCTCCTGTGAGTCCAGTTTTAGATTCCGATGCTTCACTTCAGGTTTACTGTATCCCATGGACATTCTTATTGACGATAAAACACAGAAATTGCATCCGAATTTAATACAAATGGCACAATGCCGACTTAAGTACAAGAGGGCTGACACTCTCACTTTCTATGATTCGAACCGCTCCTGTGAGGTCAGATTTAGATTCTGATGCTTCACTTCAGGTTTAATGTATCCCTTGGACCTTCTTATTGACGATAAAACACGGAAATCGCATCCGAATTTAATACAAATGGTACAATGCCGACTTAAGTACAAGAGGACTGACACTCGAACTTTCTATGATTTGTACCTCTCCTGTGAGACCGGTTTTAAATTCCGATGCTTCACTTCAGGTTTACTGTATACCTTGCTCCTTCTTATTTACGATGAAACACAGAAATTCCATCCGATGTTAATACAAAAGTCACAATGGTGACTTAAGTACAAGAGGACTGACACTCTCACTTTATATGATTTGAACCTCTCCTCTGAGTCCAGTTTTAGATTCCGATGCTTCACCTCAGGTTTACTGTATCCCTTGGACCTTCTTATTGACGATGAATCTCAGAAATTGCATCCGAATTTAATACAAATGGCGCAATGCCGACTTAAGTACAAGAGGACTGACACTCTCACTTTCTATGATTCGAACCTCTCCTGTGAGTACAGTTTTAATTTCCGATGCTTCACTTCAGGTTTACTGTATCCCTTGGACGTTCTTATTGACGATGAAACACAGAAATTGCATCGGAATTAAATTCAAAAGGCACAGTGCCGACCTAAGTAGAAGAGGACTAACATTCTCACTTTCTCTGATTTGAACCTCTCCTGTGAGTCCAGTTTTAGATTCCGAAGCTTCACTTCAGGTTTACTGTATACCTTGCATCTTCTTATTGACGATGAATCACAGATATTGCATCGGAATTTAATTCCAAAGGCACAATGCCGTCTTAAGTACAATAGGACTGACTCTCTCACTTTCTATGATTTGAACCTCTCCTGTGAGTCCAGTTTTAGATTCCGATGCTTCACTTCGGGTTTACTGTATCCCTCGGACCTTCTAATTGACGATGAAACACAGAGTTTGCATCCGAATTCAATACAAAGGTACAATGCCGACTTAAGTACGAGAGGACTGACACTCTAACTTTCTATGATTTGAACCTCTCCTGTGAGTCCAGTTTTAGATTCTGATGCTTCACTTCAGGTTTACTGTATCCCTTGGACCTTCTTATTGACGATGAAACACAGAAATTGCATCCGAATGTAATACAAAAATCACAATGGCGACTTAAGTACAAGAGGACTGACACTCTCACTTTCTATGATTTGAACATCTCCTGTGAGTCCAGTTTTAGATTCCGGCGCTTCACTTCTGGTTTACTGTATCCCTTGGAACTTCTTATTGACGATGAAACACAGAAATTGCATCGGAATCATATTCAAAACGCACAATGCCGACTTAAGTAAAAGAGGACTGACACTCTCACTTTCTATGATTCGAACCTCTCCTGTGAGGTCAGATTTAGATTCTGATGCTTCACTTCAGGTTTAATGTATCCCTTGGACCTTCTTATTGACGATGAAACAAGAAATTGCATCGGAATTAAATTCAAAAGGCACAATGCCGACTTAAGTACAAGAGGACTGACAGTCTAACTTTCTATGATTTGAACCTCTCCTGTGAGTCCAGTTTTAGATTCCGATGCTTCCTTTCAGGTTTACTGTATACCTTTGACCTTCTTATTGACGATGAAATACAGAAATTTCATCCGAATTTAATACAAATGGCACAATGGTGACTTAAGTACAAGAGGACTGACACTCTCACTTTATATGATTTGAACCTCTCCTGTGAGGTCAGATTTAGATTCCGATGCTTCACTTCAGGTTTAATGTATCTCTTGGACCTTCGTATTGACGATGAAACACAGAAATTGCATCCGAAATTAATACAAAAGTCACAATGGTGACTTAAGTACAAGAGGACTGACACTCTCACTTTATATGATTTGAACCTCTCCTGTGAGGTCAGATTTAGATTCCGATGCTTCACTTCAGGTTTAATGTATCCCTTGGACCTTCTTATTGACGATAAAACACGGAAATCGCATCCAAATTTAATATAAATGGTACAATGCCGACTTAAGTACAAGAGGACTGACACTCGCACTTTCTATGATTTGAACCTCTCCTGTGAGACCGGTTTTAAATTCCGATGCTTCACTTCAGGTTTACTGTATACCTTGCACCTTCTTATTGACGATGAAACATAGAAATTGCATTGGAATATAATACAAAAAGCACAATGACGACTTAAGTAAAAGAGGACTGACACTCAAACTTTCTATGATTTGAAACTCTCCTGTGAGTCCAGTTTTAGATTCCGATGCTTCACTTCAGGTTTACTGTATCCCTTGGACCTTCTTATTGACGATGAAACACAGAAATTGCATCCGAAATTAATACAAAAGTCACAATGGTGACTTAAGTACAACAGGACTGATACTCTCACTTTATATGATTTGAACCTCTCCTCTGAGTCCAGTTTTAGATTCCGATGCTTCACCTCAGGTTTACTGTATCCCTTGGACCTTCTTATTGACGATGAAACACAGAAATTGCAACCGAATTTAATACAAATGGCGCAATGCCGACTTAAGTACAAGAGGACTGACACTCTCACTTTCTATGATTCGAACCTCTCCTGTGAGTACAGTTTTAATTTCCGATGCTTCACTTCAGGTTTACTGTATCCCTTGGACGTTCTTATTGACGATGAAACACAGAAATTGCATCGGAATTAAATTCAAAAGGCACAGTGCCGACCTCAGTAGAAGAGGACTAACACTCTCACTTTCTCTGATTTGAACCTCTCCTGTGAGTCCAGTTTTAGATTCCGAAGCTTCACTTCAGGTTTACTGTATACCTTGCAGCTTCTTATTGACGATGAAACACAGAAATTGCATCGGAATTTAATTCAAAAGGCACAATGAGGTCTTAAGTACAATAGGACTGACACTCTCACTTTCTATGATTTGAACCTCTCCTGTGAGTCCAGTTTTAGATTCCGATGCTCACTTTGGGTTTACTGTATCCCTCGGACCTTATAATTGACGATGAAACACAGAGTTTGCATCCGAATTTAATACAAAGGTACAATGCCGACTTAAGTACGAGAGGACTGACACTCTAACTTTCTATGATTTGAACCTGTCCTGTGAGTCCAGTTTTAGATTCTGATGCTTCACTTCAGGTTTACTGTATCCCTTGGACCTTCTTATTGACGATGAATCACAGAAATTGCATCCGAATGTAATACAAAAATCACAATGGCGACTTAAGTACAAGAGGACTGACACTCTCACTTTCTATGATTTGAACATCTCCTGTGAGTCCAGTTTTAGATTCCGACGCTTCACGTCTGGTTTACTGTATCCCTTGGAACTTCTTATTGACGATGAAACACAGAAATTGCATCGGTATCATATTCAAAACGCACAATGCCGACTTAAGTAAAAGAGGACTGACACTCTCACTTTCTATGATTCGAACCTCTCCTGTGAGGTCAGATTTAGATTCCGATGCTTCACTTCAGGTTTAATGTATCCCTTGGACCTTCTTATTGACGAAGAAACACAGAAATTGCATCGGAATTAAATTCAAAAGGCACAATGCCGACTTAAGTAAAAGTGGACTGACAGTCTAACTTTCTATGATTTGAACCTCTCCTGTGAGTCCAGTTTTAGAATCCGATGCTTCCTTTCAGGTTTACTGTATACCTTTGACCTTCTTATTGACGATGAAACACAGAAATTTCATCCGAATTTAATACAAATGGCACAATGCCCACTTAAGTACTAGAAGACTGACACACTCACTTTCTATGATTTGAACCTCTCCTGTGAGTCCAGTTTTAGATTCTGATGCTTCACTTCAGGTTTACTGTATCCCTTGGACCTTCTTATTGACGATGAAACACAGAAATTGCATCCGAATGTAATACAAAAATCACAATGGCGACTTAAGTACAAGAGGACTGACACTCTCACTTTATATGATTTGAACCTCTCCTGTGAGGTCAGATTTAGATTCCGATGCTTCACTTCAGGTTTAATGTATCCCTTGGACCTTCTTATTGACGATAAAACACGGAAATCGCATCCGAATTTAATACAAATTGTACAATGCCGACTTAAGTACAAGAGGACTGACACTCGCACTTTCTATGATTTGAACCTCTCCTGTGAGACCGGTTTTAAATTCCGATGCTTCACTTCAGGTTTACTGTATACCTTGCACCTTCTTATTGACGATGAAACATAGAAATTGCATTGGAATTTAATACAAAAAGCACAATGACGACTTAAGTAAAAGAGGACTGACACTCAAACTTTCTATGATTTGAAACCCTCGTGTGAGTCCAGTTTTAGATTCCGATGCTTCACATCAGGTTTACTGTATCCCTTGGACCTTCTTATTTACGATGAAACACAGAAATTGCTTCTGAATGTAATACAAATGGCACAATGTCGACTTAAGTACAAGAGGACTGACACTCTCACTTTTTATGATTTGAACCACTCCTGTGAGTCCAGTTTTAGATTCCGTTGCTTCACTTCAGATTTACTGTATCACTCGGACCTTCTAATTGACGATGAAACACAGAGTTTGCATCCGAATTTAATACAAAGGTACAATGCCGACTTAAGTACAAGACGACTGACACTCTAACTTTCTATGATTTGAACATCTCCTGTGAGTCCAGTTTTAGATTCCGACGCTTCACTTCTGGTTTACTGTATCCCTTGGAACTTCTTATTGACGATGAAACACAGAAATTGCATCGGAATCAAATTCAAAACGCACAATGCCGACTTAGTAAAAGAGGACTGACACTCTCACTTTCTGTGATTTGAACCTCTCCTGCGAGTCCAGTTTTAGATTCCATTGCTTCACTTCAGGTTTACTGTACCCCTTGGACCTTCTTATTGACGAAGAAACACAGAAATTGCATCGGAATTAAATTCAAAAGGCACAATGCCGATTTAAGTACAAGAGGACTGACACTCTAACTTTCTATGATTTGAACCTCTCCTGTGAGTCCAGTTTTAGATTCCGATGCTTCACTTCAGGTTTACTGTATACCTTGCACCTTCTTATTGACGATGAAACACAGAGTTTGCATCCGAATTTAGTACAAACGGCACAATGCCGACTTAAGTACAAGAGGACTGACACTCTAACTTTCTATGATTTGAACCTCTCCTGTGAGTCCAGTTATGGATTCCGATGCTTCACTCCAGGTTACTGTATCCCTTGGACCTTCTTATTGACGATGAAACACAGAAAATGCATCCGAATTTATTACAAATGGCACAATGCCGACTTAAGTACAAGAGGGTTGACACTCTCACTTTCTATGATTCGAACCTCTCCTGTGAGGTCAGATTTAGATTCCGATGCTTCACTTCAGGTTTACTGTATCCCTTGGACCTTCTTATTGACGATGAAACACAGAGTTTGGATCCGAATTTAATACAAAAGGCACAATGGCGACTTAAGTACAAGAGGACTGACACATTCACTTTCTATGATTTGAATCTCTCCTGTGAGTCCAGTTTTAGATTCCGATGCTTCACCTCAGGTTTACTGTATCCCTTGGACATTCTTATTGACGATGAAACACAGAAATTGCATCCGAATTTAATACAAATGGCACAATGCCGACTTAAGTACAAGAGGGCTGACACTCTCACTTTCTATGATTCGAACCTCTCCTGTGAGGTCAGATTTAGATTCCGATGCTTCACTTCAGGTTTAATGTATCCCTTGGACCTTCTTATTGACGATAAAACACGGAAATCGCATCCGAAATTAATACAAATATTACAATGCCGACTTAAGTACAAGAGGACTGACACTCGAACTTTCTATGATATTGTACCTCTCCTGTGAGACCGGGTTTTAAATTCCGATGCTTCACTTCAGGTTCACTGTATACCTTGCACCTTCTTATTGACGATGAAACATAGAAATTGCATTGGAATTTAATACAAAAGGCACAATGACGACTTAAGTAAAAGAGGACTGACACTCAAACTTTCTATGATTTGAAACTCTCCTGTGAGTCCAGTTTTAGATTCCGATGCTTCACTTCAGGTTTACCGTATCCCTTGGACCTTCTTATTGACGATGAAACACAGAAATTGCATCTGAATGTAATACAAATGGCACAATGTCGACTTAAGTACAAGAGGACTGACACTGCCACCTTCTATGATTTGAACCTCTCCTGTGAGTCCAGTTTTAGATTCCGATGCTTCACTTCAGGTTTACTGTATACCTTGCTCCTTCTTATTTACAATGAAACACAGAAATTCCATCCGAAGTTAATACAAAAGGCACAATGACGACTTAAGTACAAGAGGACTGACAGTCTAACTTTCTATGATTTGAACCTCTCCTGTGAGTCCAGTTTTAGATTCCGATGCTTCACTTCAGGTTTACTGTATACCTTTGACCTTCTTATTGACGATGAAACACAGAAATTTCATCCGAATTTAATAGAAATGGCACAATGCCGACTTAAGTACAAGAGGAGTGACACACTTACTTTCTATGATTTGAACCTCTCCTGTGAGTCCAGTTTTAGATTCCGATGCTTCACTTCAGGTTTACTGTATCCCTTGGACCTTCTTATTGACGATGAAACACAGAAATTGCATCCGAAATTAATACAAAAGTCACAATGGTGACTTAAGTACAAGAGGACTGACACACTCACTTTATATGATTTGAACCTCTCCTCTGAGTCCAGTTTTAGATTCCGATGCTTCACCTCAGGTTTACTGTATCCCTTGGACCTTCTTATTGACGATGAAACACAGAAATTGCATCTGAATGTAATACAAATGGCACAATGTCGACTTAAGTACAGGATGACTGACACTCTCACTTTCTATGATTTGAACCTCTCCTGCGAGTCCAGTTTTAGATTCCATTGCTTCACTTCAGGTTTACTGTATCCCTAGGACCTTCTTATTGACGAAGAAACACAGAAATCGCATCGGAATTAAATTCAAAAGGCACAATGCCGATTTAAGTACAAGAGGACTGACACTCTAACTTTCTATGATTTGAACCTCTCCTGTGAGTCCAGTTTTAGATTCCGACGCTTCACTTCTGGTCTACTGTATCCCTTGGAACTTCTTATTGACGATGAAACACAGAGATTGCATCGGAATCATATTCAAAACGCACAATGCCGACTTAAGTAAAAGAGGACTGACACTCTCACTTTCTATGATTCGAACCTCTCCTGTGAGGTCAGATTTAGATTCCGATGCTTCGCTTCAGGTTTAATGTATCCCTTGGACCTTCTTATTGACGAAGAAACACAGAAATTGCATCGGAATGAAATTTAAAATGCACAATGCCGACTTAAGTACAAGAGGACTGACAGTCTAACTTTCTATTATTTGAACCTCTCCTGTGAGACCGGTTTTAAATTCCGATGCTTCACTTCAGGTTTACTGTATACCTTGTTCCTTCTTATTTACGATGAAACACAGAAATTCCATCCGATGTTAATACAAAAGGCACAATGACGACTTAAGTACAAGAGGACTGACAGTCTAACTTTCTATGATTTGAACCTCTCCTGTGAGTCCAGTTTTGATTCCGATGCTTCACTTCAGGTTTACTGTATACCTTTGACCTTCTTATTGACGATGAAACACAGAAATTTCATCCGAATTTAATAGAAATGGCACAATGCCCACTTAAGTACAAGAAGACTGACACACTCACTTTCTATGATTTGAACCTCTCCTGTGAGTCCAGTTTTAGATTCCGATGCATCACTTCAGGTTTACTGTATACCTTGCACCTTCTTATTGACGATGAAACACAGAGTTTGCATCCGAATTTAGTACAAACGGCACAATGCCGACTTAAGTACAAGAGGACTGACACTCTAACTTTCTATGATTTGAACCTCTCCTGTGAGTCCAGTTTTGGATTCCGATGCTTCACTCCAGGTTACTGTATCCCTTGGACCTTCTTATTGACGATGAAACACAGATATTGCATCAGAATTTATTACAAATGGCACAATGCCGACTTAAGTACAAGAGGGCTGACACTCTCACTTTCTATGATTCGATCCTCTCCTGTGAGGTCAGATTTAGATTCCGATGCTTCACTTCAGGTTTACTGTATCCCTTGGACCATCTTATTGACGATGAAACACAGAGTTTGCATCCGAATTTAATACAAAAGGCACAATGGCGACTTAAGTACAAGAGGACTGACACTTTCACTTTCTATGATTTGAATCTCTCCTGTGAGTCCAGTTTTAGATTCCGATGCTTCACTTCAGGTTTACTGTATCCCATGGACATTCTTATTGACGATAAAACACAGAAATTGCATCCGAATTTAATACAAATGGCACAATGCCGACTTAAGTACAAGAGGGCTGACACTCTCACTTTCTATGATTCGAACCGCTCCTGTGAGGTCAGATTTAGATTCTGATGCTTCACTTCAGGTTTAATGTATCCCTTGGACCTTCTTATTGACGATAAAACACGGAAATCGCATCCGAATTTAATACAAATGGTACAATGCCGACTTAAGTACAAGAGGACTGACACTCGAACTTTCTATGATTTGTACCTCTCCTGTGAGACCGGTTTTAAATTCCGATGCTTCACTTCAGGTTTACTGTATACCTTGCTCCTTCTTATTTACGATGAAACACAGAAATTCCATACGATGTTAATACAAAAGGCACAATGACGACTTAAGAACAAGAGGACTGACAGTCTAACTTTCTATGATTTGAACCTCTCCTGTGAGTCCAGTTTTGATTCCGATGCTTCACTTCAGGTTTACTGTATACCTTTGACCTTCTTATTGACGATGAAACACAGAAATTTCATCCGAATTTAATAGAAATGGCACAATGCCGACTTAAGTACAAGAGGACTGACACACTCACTTTCTATGATTTGAACCTCTCCTGTGAGTCCAGTTTTAGATTCCGATGCTTCCCTTCAGGTTTACTGTATCCCTTGGACCTTCTTATTGACGATGAAACACTGAAATTGCATCCGAAATTAATACAAAAGTCACAATGGTGACTTAAGTACAAGAGGACTGACACTCTCACTTTATATGATTTGAACCTCTCCTCTGAGTCCAGTTTTAGATTCCGATGCTTCACCTCAGGTTTACTGTATCCCTTGGACCTTCTTATTGACGATAAATCTCAGAAATTGCATCCGAATTTAATACAAATTGCGCAATGCCGACTTAAGTACAAGAGGACTGACACTCTCACTTTCTATGATTCGAACCTCTCCTGTGAGTACAGTTTTAATTTCCGATGCTTCACTTCAGGTTTACTGTATCCCTTGGACGTTCTTATTGACGATGAAACACAGAAATTGCATCGGAATTAAATTCAAAAGGCACAGTGCCGACCTAAGTAGAAGAGGACTAACATTCTCACTTTCTCTGATTTGAACCTCTCCTGTGAGTCCAGTTTTAGATTCCGAAGCTTCACTTCAGGTTTACTGTATACCTTGCATCTTCTTATTGACGATGAATCACAGATATTGCATCGGAATTTAATTCCAAAGGCACAATGCCGTCTTAAGTACAATAGGACTGACACTCTCACTTTCTATGATTTGAACCTCTCCTGTGAGTCCAGTTTTAGATTCCGATGCTTCACTTCGGGTTTACTGTATCCCTCGGACCTTCTAATTGACGATGAAACACAGAGTTTGCATCCGAATTCAATACAAAGGTACAATGCCGACTTAAGTACGAGAGGACTGACACTCTAACTTTCTATGATTTGAACCTCTCCTGTGAGTCCAGTTTTAGATTCTGATGCTTCACTTCAGGTTTACTGTATCCCTTGGACCTTCTTATTGACGATGAAACACAGAAATTGCATCCGAATGTAATACAAAAATCACAATGGCGACTTAAGTACAAGAGGACTGACACTCTCACTTTCTATGATTTGAACATCTCCTGTGAGTCCAGTTTTAGAATCCGGCGCTTCACTTCTGGTTTACTGTATCCCTTGGAACTTCTTATTGACGATGAAACACAGAAATTGCATCGGAATCATATTCAAAACGCACAATGCCGACTTAAGTAAAAGAGGACTGACACTCTCACTTTCTATGATTCGAACCTCTCCTGTGAGGTCAGATTTAGATTCTGATGCTTCACTTCAGGTTTAATGTATCCCTTGGACCTTCTTATTGACGATGAAACAAGAAATTGCATCGGAATTAAATTCAAAAGGCACAATGCCGACTTAAGTACAAGAGGACTGACAGTCTAACTTTCTATGATTTGAACCTCTCCTGTGAGTCCAGTTTTAGATTCCGATGCTTCCTTTCAGGTTTACTGTATACCTTTGACCTTCTTATTGACGATGAAATACAGAAATTTCATCCGAATTTAATACAAATGGCACAATGGTGACTTAAGTACAAGAGGACTGACACTCTCACTTTATATGATTTGAACCTCTCCTGTGAGGTCAGATTTAGATTCCGATGCTTCACTTCAGGTTTAATGTATCTCTTGGACCTTCGTATTGACGATGAAACACAGAAATTGCATCCGAAATTAATACAAAAGTCACAATGGTGACTTAAGTACAAGAGGACTGACACTCTCACTTTATATGATTTGAACCTCTCCTGTGAGGTCAGATTTAGATTCCGATGCTTCACTTCAGGTTTAATGTATCCCTTGGACCTTCTTATTGACGATTAAACACGGAAATCGCATCCAAATTTAATATAAATGGTACAATGCCGACTTAAGTACAAGAGGACTGACACTCGCACTTTCTATGATTTGAACCTCTCCTGTGAGACCGGTTTTAAATTCCGATGCTTCACTTCAGGTTTACTGTATACCTTGCACCTTCTTATTGACGATGAAACATAGAATTTGCATTGGAATATAATACAAAAAGCACAATGACGACTTAAGTAAAAGAGGACTGACACTCAAACTTTCTATGATTTGAAACTCTCCTGTGAGTCCAGTTTTAGATTCCGATGCTTCACTTCAGGTTTACTGTATCCCTTGGACCTTCTTATTGACGATGAAACACAGAAATTGCATCCGAAATTAATACAAAAGTCACAATGGTGACTTAAGTACAACAGGACTGATACTCTCACTTTATATGATTTGAACCTCTCCTCTGAGTCCAGTTTTAGATTCCGATGCTTCACCTCAGGTTTACTGTATCCCTTGGACCTTCTTATTGACGATGAAACACAGAAATTGCAACCGAATTTAATACAAATGGCGCAATGCCGACTTAAGTACAAGAGGACTGACACTCTCACTTTCTATGATTCGAACCTCTCCTGTGAGTACAGTTTTAATTTCCGATGCTTCACTTCAGGTTTACTGTATCCCTTGGACGTTCTTATTGACGATGAAACACAGAAATTGCATCGGAATTAAATTCAAAAGGCACAGTGCCGACCTCAGTAGAAGAGGACTAACACTCTCACTTTCTCTGATTTGAACCTCTCCTGTGAGTCCAGTTTTAGATTCCGAAGCTTCACTTCAGGTTTACTGTATACCATGCAGCTTCTTATTGACGATGAAACACAGAAATTGCATCGGAATTTAATTCAAAAGGCACAATGCCGTCTTAAGTACAATAGGACTGACACTCTCACTTTCTATGATTTGAACCTCTCCTGTGAGTCCAGTTTTAGATTCCGATGCTTCACTTTGGGTTTACTGTATCCCTCGGACCTTATAATTGACGATGAAACACAGAGTTTGCATCCGAATTTAATACAAAGGTACAATGCCGACTTAAGTACGAGAGGACTGACACTCTAACTTTCTATGATTTGAACCTGTCCTGTGAGTCCAGTTTTAGATTCTGATGCTTCACTTCAGGTTTACTGTATCCCTTGGACCTTCTTATTGACGATGAAACACAGAAATTGCATCCGAATGTAATACAAAAATCACAATGGCGACTTAAGTACAAGAGGACTGACACTCTCACTTTCTATGATTTGAACATCTCCTGTGAGTCCAGTTTTAGATTCCGACGCTTCACGTCTGGTTTACTGTATCCCTTGGAACTTCTTATTGACGATGAAACACAGAAATTGCATCGGTATCATATTCAAAACGCACAATGCCGACTTAAGTAAAAGAGGACTGACACTCTCACTTTCTATGATTCGAACCTCTCCTGTGAGGTCAGATTTAGATTCCGATGCTTCACTTCAGGTTTAATGTATCCCTTGGACCTTCTTATTGACGAAGAAACACAGAAATTGCATCGGAATTAAATTCAAAAGGCACAATGCCGACTTAAGTAAAAGTGGACTGACAGTCTAACTTTCTATGATTTGAACCTCTCCTGTGAGTCCAGTTTTAGAATCCGATGCTTCCTTTCAGGTTTACTGTATACCTTTGACCTTCTTATTGACGATGAAACACAGAAATTTCATCCGAATTTAATACAAATGGCACAATGCCCACTTAAGTACTAGAAGACTGACACACTCACTTTCTATGATTTGAACCTCTCCTGTGAGTCCAGTTTTAGATTCTGATGCTTCACTTCAGGTTTACTGTATCCCTTGGACCTTCTTATTGACGATGAAACACAGAAATTGCATCCGAATGTAATACAAAAATCACAATGGCGACTTAAGTACAAGAGGACTGACACTCTCACTTTCTATGATTTGAACATCTCCTGTGAGTCCAGTTTTAGATTCCGACGCTTCACTTCAGGTTTACTGTATCCCTTGGAACTTCTTATTGACGATGAAACACAGAAATTGCATCGGAATTTAATTCAAAAGGCACAATGCCGTCTTAAGTACAATAGGACTGACACTCTCACTTTCTATGATTTGAACCTCTCCTGTGAGTCCAGTTTTAGATTCCGATGCTTCACTTCGGGTTTACTGTATCCCTCGGACCTTCTAATTGACGATGAAACACAGAGTTTGCATCCGAATTTAATACAAAGGTACAATGCCGACTTAAGTACGAGAGGACTGACACTCTAACTTTCTATGATTTGAACCTCTCCTGTGAGTCCAGTTTTAGATTCTGATGCTTCACTTCAGGTTTACTGTATCCCTTGGACCTTCTTATTGACGATGAAACACAGAAATTGCATCCGAATGTAATACAAAAATCACAATGGCGACTTAAGTACAAGAGGACTGACACTCTCACTTTATATGATTTGAACCTCTCCTGTGAGGTCAGATTTAGATTCCGATGCTTCACTTCAGGTTTAATGTATCCCTTGGACCTTCTTATTGACGATAAAACACGGAAATCGCATCCGAATTTAATACAAATTGTACAATGCCGACTTAAGTACAAGAGGACTGACACTCGCACTTTCTATGATTTGAACCTCTCCTGTGAGACCGGTTTTAAATTCCGATGCTTCACTTCAGGTTTACTGTATACCTTGCACCTTCTTATTGACGATGAAACATAGAAATTGCATTGGAATTTAATACAAAAAGCACAATGACGACTTAAGTAAAAGAGGACTGACACTCAAACTTTCTATGATTTGAAACCCTCGTGTGAGTCCAGTTTTAGATTCCGATGCTTCACATCAGGTTTACTGTATCCCTTGGACCTTCTTATTTACGATGAAACACAGAAATTGCATCGGAATCAAATTCAAAACGCACAATGCCGACTTAGTAAAAGAGGACTGACACTCTCACTTTCTGTGATTTGAACCTCTCCTGCGAGTCCAGTTTTAGATTCCATTGCTTCACTTCAGGTTTACTGTACCCCTTGGACCTTCTTATTGACGAAGAAACACAGAAATTGCATCGGAATTAAATTCAAAAGGCACAATGCCGATTTAAGTACAAGAGGACTGACACTCTAACTTTCTATGATTTGAACCTCTCCTGTGAGTCCAGTTTTAGATTCCGATGCTTCACTTCAGGTTTACTGTATACCTTGCACCTTCTTATTGACGATGAAACACAGAGTTTGCATCCGAATTTAGTACAAACGGCACAATGCCGACTTAAGTACAAGAGGACTGACACTCTAACTTTCTATGATTTGAACCTCTCCTGTGAGTCCAGTTATGGATTCCGATGCTTCACTCCAGGTTACTGTATCCCTTGGACCTTCTTATTGACGATGAAACACAGAAAATGCATCCGAATTTATTACAAATGGCACAATGCCGACTTAAGTACAAGAGGGTTGACACTCTCACTTTCTATGATTCGAACCTCTCCTGTGAGGTCAGATTTAGATTCCGATGCTTCACTTCAGGTTTACTGTATCCCTTGGACCTTCTTATTGACGATGAAACACAGAGTTTGGATCCGAATTTAATACAAAAGGCACAATGGCGACTTAAGTACAAGAGGACTGACACTTTCACTTTCTATGATTTGAATCTCTCCTGTGAGTCCAGTTTTAGATTCCGATGCTTCACCTCAGGTTTACTGTATCCCTTGGACATTCTTATTGACGATGAAACACAGAAATTGCATCCGAATTTAATACAAATGGCACAATGCCGACTTAAGTACAAGAGGGCTGACACTCTCACTTTCTATGATTCGAACCTCTCCTGTGAGGTCAGATTTAGATTCCGATGCTTCACTTCAGGTTTAATGTATCCCTTGGACCTTCTTATTGACGATAAAACACGGAAATCGCATCCGAAATTAATACAAATATTACAATGCCGACTTAAGTACAAGAGGACTGACAGTCGAACTTTCTATGATTTGTACCTCTCCTGTGAGACCGGGTTTTAAATTCCGATGCTTCACTTCAGGTTCACTGTATACCTTGCACCTTCTTATTGACGATGAAACATAGAAATTGCATTGGAATTTAATACAAAAGGCACAATGACGACTTAAGTAAAAGAGGACTGACACTCAAACTTTCTATGATTTGAAACTCTCCTGTGAGTCCAGTTTTAGATTCCGATGCTTCACTTCAGGTTTACCGTATCCCTTGGACCTTCTTAGTGACGATGAAACACAGAAATTGCATCTGAATGTAATACAAATGGCACAATGTCGACTTAAGTACAAGAGGACTGACACTGCCACCTTCTATGATTTGAACCTCTCCTGTGAGTCCAGTTTTAGATTCCGATGCTTCACTTCAGGTTTACTGTATACTTTGCTCCTTCTTATCTACAATGAAACACAGAAATTCCATCCGAAGTTAATACAAAAGGCACAATGACGACTTAAGTACAAGAGGACTGACAGTCTAACTTTCTATGATTTGAACCTCTCCTGTGAGTCCAGTTTTAGATTCCGATGCTTCACTTCAGGTTTACTGTATACCTTTGACCTTCTTATTGACGATGAAACACAGAAATTTCATCCGAATTTAATAGAAATGGCACAATGCCGACTTAAGTACAAGAGGAGTGACACACTTACTTTCTATGATTTGAACCTCTCCTGTGAGTCCAGTTTTAGATTCCGATGCTTCACTTCAGGTTTACTGTATCCCTTGGACCTTCTTATTGACGATGAAACACAGAAATTGCATCCGAAATTAATACAAAAGTCACAATGGTGACTTAAGTACAAGAGGACTGACACACTCACTTTATATGATTTGAACCTCTCATCTGAGTCCAGTTTTAGATTCCGATGCTTCACCTCAGGTTTACTGTATCCCTTGGACCTTCTTATTGACGATGAAACACAGAAATTGCATCCGAATTTAATACAAATGGCGCAATGCCGACTTAAGTACAAGAGGACTGACACTCTCACTTTCTATGATTCGAACCTCTCCTGTGAGTACAGTTTTAATTTCCGATGCTTCACTTCAGGTTTACTGTATCCCTTGGACCTTCTTATTGACGATGAAACACAGAAATTGCATCTGAATGTAATACAAATGGCACAATGTCGACTTAAGTACAAGAGGACTGACACTCTCACTTTCTATGATTTGAACCTCTCCTGTGAGTCCAGTTTTAGATTCCGACGCTTCACTTCTGGTTTACTGTATCCCTTGGAACTTCTTATTGACGATGAAACACAGAAATTGCATCGGAATCAAATTCAAAACGCACAATGCCGACTTAGAAAAGTGGACTGACACTCTCACTTTCTATGATTTGAACCTCTCCTGCGAGTCCAGTTTTAGATTCCATTGCTTCACTTCAGGTTTACTGTATCCCTAGGACCTTCTTATTGACGAAGAAACACAGAAATCGCATCGGAATTAAATTCAAAAGGCACAATGCCGATTTAAGTACAAGAGGACTGACACTCTAACTTTCTATGATTTGAACCTCTCCTGTGAGTCCAGTTTTAGATTCCGATGCTTCACTTCAGGTTTACTGTATACCTTGCACCTTCTTATTGACGATGAAACACAGAGTTTGCATCCGAATTTAGTACAAACGGCACAATGCCGATTTAAGTACAAGAGGACTGACACTCTAACTTTCTATGATTTGAACCTCTCCTGTGAGTCCAGTTTTAGATTCCGATGCTTCACTCCAGGTTACTGTATCCCTTGGACCTTCTTATTGACGATGAAACACAGAAATTGCATCCGAATTTATTACAAATGGCAGAATGCCGACTAAAGTACAAGAGGGCTGACACTCTCACTTTCTATGATTCGAACCTCTCCTGTGAGGTCAGATTTAGATTCCGATGCTTCACTTCAGGTTTACTGTATCCCTTGGACCTTCTTATTGACGATGAAACACAGAGTTTGCATCCGAATTTAATACAAAAGGCACAATGGCGACTTAAGTACAAGAGGACTGACACTTTCACTTTCTATGATTTGAATCTCTCCTGTGAGTCCAGTTTTAGATTCCGATGCTTCACCTCAGGTTTACTGTATCCCATGGACATTCTTATTGACGATGAAACACAGAAATTGCATCCGAATTTAATACAAATGGCACAATGCCGACTCAAGTACAAGAGGGCTGACACTCTCACTTTCTATGATTCGAACCTCTCCTGTGAGGTCAGATTTAGATTCCGATGCTTCACTTCAGGTTTAATGAATCCCTTGGACCTTCTTATTGACGATAAAACACGGAAATCGCATCCGAATTTAATACAAATGGTACAATGCCGACTTAAGTACAAGAGGACTGACACTCGAACATTCTATGATTTGTACATCTCCTGTGAGACCGGTTTTAAATTCCGATGCTACACTTCAGGTTTACTGTATACCTTGCACCTTCTTATTGACGATGAAACATAGAAATTGCTTTGGAATTTAATACAAAAGGCACAATGACGACTTAAGTAAAAGAGGACTGACACTCAAACTTTCTATGATTTGAAACTCTCCTGTGAGTCCAGTTTTAGATTCCGATGCTTCACTTCAGGTTTACTGTATCCCTTGGACCTTCTTATTGACGATGAAACACAGAAATTGCATCTGAATGTAATACAAATGGCACAATGTCGACTTAAGGACAAGAGGACTGACACTGCCACATTCTATGATTTGAACCTCTCCTGTGAGTCCAGTTTTAGATTCCGATGCTTCACCTCAGGTTTACTGTATCCCATGGACATTCTTATTGACGATGAAACACAGAAATTGCATCCGAATTTAATTCAAATGGCACAATGCCGACTTAAGTACAAGAGGGCTGACACTCTCACTTTCTATGATTCGAACCTCTCCTGTGAGGTCAGATTTAGATTCCGATGCTTCACTTCAGGTTTAATGTATCCCTTGGACCTTCTTATTGACGATAAAACACGGAAATCGCATCCGAATTTAATACAAATGATACAATGCCGACTTAAGTACAAGAGGACTGACACTCGAACTTTCTATGATTTGTACCTCTCCTGTGAGACCGGATTCAAATTCCGATGCTTCACTTCAGGTTTACTGTATACCTTACACCTTCTTATTGACGATGAAACATAGAAATTGCATTGGAATTTAATACAAAAGGCACAATGACGACTTAAGTAAAAGAGGACTGACACTCAAACTTTCTATGATTTGAAACTCTCCTGTGAGTCCAGTTTCAGATTCCGATGCTTCACTTCAGGTTTACTGTATCCCTTGGACCTTCTTATTGACGATGAAACACAGAAATTGCATCTGAATGTAATACAAATGGCACAATGTCGACTTAAGGACAAGAGGACTGACACTGCCACTTTCTATGATTTGAACCTCTCCTGTGAGTCCAGTTTTAGATTCCGATGCTTCACTTCAGGTTTACTGTATACCTTGCTCCTTCTTATTTACGATGAAACACAGAAATTCCATCCGAAGTTAATACAAAAGGCACAATGACGACTTAAGTACAGGAGGACTGACAGTCTAACTTTCTATGATTTGAACCTCTCCTGTGAGTCCAGTTTTAGATTCCGATGCTTCACTTCAGGTTTACTGTATACCTTTGACCTTCTTATTGACGATGAAACACAGAAATTTCATCCGAATTTAATACAAATGGCACAATGCCGACTTAAGTACAAGAGGACTGACACACTCACTTTCTATGATTTGAACCTCTCCTGTGAGTCCAGTTTTAGATTCCGATGCTTCACTTCAGGTTTACTGTATCCCTTGGACCTTCTTATTGACGATGAAACACAGAAATTGCATCCGAAATTAATACAAAAGTCACAATGGTGACTTAAGTACAAGAGGACTGACACTCTCACTTTATATGATTTGAACCTCTCCTCTGAGTCCAGTTTTAGATTCCGATGCTTCACCTCAGGTTTACTGTATCCCTTGGACCTTCTTATTGACGATGAAACACAGAAATTGCATCCGAATTTAATACAAATGGCGCAATGCCGACTTAAGTACAAGAGGACTGACACTCTCACTTTCTATGATTCGAACCTCTCCTGTGAGTACAGTTTTCATTTCCGATGCTTCACTTCAGGTTTACTGTATCCCTTGGACGTTCTTATTGACGATGAAACACAGAAATTGCATCGGAATTAAATTCAAAAGGCGCAGTGCCGAACTAAGTAGAAGAGGACTAACACTCTCACTTTCTATGATTTGAACCTCTCCTGTGAGTCCAGTTTTAGATTCCGATGCTTCACTTCAGGTTAACTGTATCCCTTGGACCTTCTTATTGACGATGACACACAGATATTGCATCGGAATTTAATTCAAAAGGCACAATGCCGTCTTAAGTACAATAGGACTGACACTCTCACTTTCTATGATTCGAACCTCTCCTGTGAGTACAGTTTTAATTTCCGATGCTTCACTTCAGGTTTACTGTATCCCTTGGACCTTCTTATTGACGATGAAACACAGAAATTGCATCTGAATGTAATACAAATGGCACAATGTCGACTTAAGTACAAGAGGACTGACACTCTCACTTTCTATGATTTGAACCTCTCCTGTGAGTCCAGTTTTAGATTCCGACGCTTCACTTCTGGTTTACTGTATCCCTTGGAACTTCTTATTGACGATGAAACACAGAAATTGCATCGGAATCAAATTCAAAACGCACAATGCCGACTTAGAAAAGAGGGCTGACACTCTCACTTTCTATGATTCGAACCTCTCCTGTGAGTACAGTTTTAATTTCCGATGCTTCACTTCAGGTTTACTGTATCCCTTGGACCTTCTTATTGACGATGAAACACAGAAATTACATCTGAATGTAATACAAATGGCACAATGTCGACTTAAGTACAAGAGGACTGACACTCTCACTTTCTATGATTTGAACCTCTCCTGTGAGTACAGTTTTAATTTCCGATGCTTCACTTCAGGTTTACTGTATACCTTGCACCTTCTTATTGACGATGAAACACAGAGTTTGCATCCGAATTTAGTACAAACATCACAATGCCGATTTAAGTACAAGAGGACAGACACTCTAACTTTCTATGATTTGAACCTCTCCTGTGAGTCCAGTTTTAGATTCCGATGCTTCACTCCAGGTTACTGTATCCCTTGGACCTTCTTATTGACGATGAAACACAGAAATTGCATCCGAATTTATTACAAATGGCAGAATGCCGACTAAAGTACAAGAGGGCTGACACTCTCACTTTCTATGATTCGAACCTCTCCTGTGAGGTCAGATTTAGATTCCGATGCTTCACTTCAGGTTTACTGTATCCCTTGGACCTTCTTATTGACGATGAAACACAGAGTTTGCATCCGAATTTAATACAAAAGGCACAATGGCGACTTAAGTACAAGAGGACTGACACTTTCACTTTCTATGATTTGAATCTCTCCTGTGAGTCCAGTTTTAGATTCCGATGCTTCACCTCAGGTTTACTGTATCCCATGGACATTCTTATTGACGATGAAACACAGAAATTGCATCCGAATTAAATACAAATGGCACAATGCCGACTCAAGTACAAGAGGGCTGACACTCTCACTTTCTATGATTCGAACCTCTCCTGTGAGGTCAGATTTAGATTCCGATGCTTCACTTCAGGTTTAATGTATCCCTTGGACCTTCTTATTGACGATAAAACACGGAAGTCGCATCCGAATTTAATACAAATGGTACAATGCCGACTTAAGTACAAGAGGACTGACACTCGAACTTTCTATGATTTGTACATCTCCTGTGAGACCGGTTTTAAATTCCGATGCTTCACTTCAGGTTTACTGTATACCTTGCACCTTCTTATTGACGATGAAACATAGAAATTGCTTTGGAATTTAATACAAAAGGCACAATGACGACTTAAGTAAAAGAGGACTGACACTCAAACTTTCTATGATTTGAAACTCTCCTGTGAGTCCAGTTTTAGATTCCGATGCTTCACTTCAGGTTTACTGTATCCCTTGGACCTTCTTATTGACGATGAAACACAGAAATTGCATCTGAATGTAATACAAATGGCACAATGTCGACTTAAGGACAAGAGGACTGACACTGCCACATTCTATGATTTGAACCTCTCCTGTGAGTCCAGTTTTAGATTCCGATGCTTCACCTCAGGTTTACTGTATCCCATGGACATTCTTATTGACGATGAAACACAGAAATTGCATCCGAATTTAATACAAATGGCACAATGCCGACTTAAGTACAAGAGGGCTGACACTCTCACTTTCTATGATTCGAACCTCTCCTGTGAGGTCAGATTTAGATTCCGATGCTTCACTTCAGGTTTAATGTATCCCTTGGACCTTCTTATTGACGATAAAACACGGAAATCGCATCCGAATTTAATACAAATGGTACAATGCCGACTTAAGTACAAGAGGACTGACACTCGAACTTTCTATGATTTGTACCTCTCCTGTGAGACCGGATTTAAATTCCGATGCTTCACTTCAGGTTTACTGTATCCCTTGCACCTTCTTATTGACGATGAAACATAGAAATTGCATTGGAATTTAATACATAAGGCACAATGACGACTTAAGTAAAAGAGGACTGACACTCAATCTTTCTATGATTTGAAACTCTCCTGTGAGTCCAGTTTCAGATTCCGATGCTTCACTTCAGGTTTACTGTATCCCTTGGACCTTCTTATTGACGATGAAACACAGAAATTGCATCTGAATGTAATACAAATGGCACAATGTCGACTTAAGGACAAGAGGACTGCCACTGCCACTTTCTATGATTTGAACCTCTCCTGTGAGTCCAGTTTTAGATTCCGATGCTTCACTTCAGGTTTACTGTATACCTTTGACCTTCTTATTGACGATGAAACACAGAAATTTCATCCGAATTTAATACAAATGGCACAATGCCGACTTAAGTACAAGAGGACTGACACACTCACTTTCTAAGATTTGAACCTCTCCTGTGAGTCCAGTTTTAGATTCCGATGCTTCACTTCAGGTTTACTGTATCCCTTGGACCTTCTTATTGACAATGAAACACAGAAATTGCATCCGAAATTAATACAAAAGTCACAATGGTGACTTAAGTACAAGAGGACTGACACTCTCACTTTATATGATTTGAACCTCTCCTCTGAGTCCAGTTTTAGATTCCGATGCTTCACCTCAGGTTTACTGTATCCCTTGGACCTTCTTATTGACGATGAAACACAGAAATTGCATCCGAATTTAATACAAATGGCGCAATGCTGACTTAAGTACAAGAGGACTGACACTCTCACTTTCTATGATTCGAACCTCTCCTGTGAGTACAGTTTTAATTTCCGATGCTTCACTTCAGGTTTACTGTATCCCTTGGACGTTCTTATTGACGATGAAACACAGAAATTGCATCGGAATTAAATTCAAAAGGTGCAGTGCCGAACTAAGTAGAAGAGGACTAACACTCTCACTTTCTATGATTTGAACCTCTCCTGTGAGTCCAGTTTTAGATTCCGATGCTTCACTTCAGGTTAACTGTATCCCTTGGACCTTCTTATTGACGATGAAACACAGAAATTGCATCTGAATGTAATACAAATGGCACAATGTCGACTTAAGTACAAGAGGACTGACACTCTCACTTTCTATGATTTGAACCTGTCCTGTGAGTCCAGTTTTAGATTCCGATGCTTCACTTCAGATTTACTGTATCCCTCGGACCTTCTAATTGATGATTAAACACAGAGTTTGCATCCGAATTTAATACAAAAGGTACAATGCTGACTTAAGTACTAGAGGACTGACACTCTAACTTGCTATGATTTGAACCTCTCCTGTGAGTCCAGTTTTAGATTCTGATGCTTCACTTCAGGTTTACTGTATCCCTTGGACATTCTTATTGACGATGAAACACAGAAATTGCATCCGAATGTAATACAAAAATCACAATGGCGACTTAAGTACAAGGGGACTGACACACTCACTTTCTACGACTTGAACATCTCCTGTGAGTCCAGTTTTAGATTCCGACGCTTCACTTCTGGTTTACTGTATCCCTTGGAACTTCTTATTGACGATGAAACACAGAAATTGCATCGGAATCAAATTCAAAACGCACAATGCCGACTTAGTAAAAGAGGACTGACACTCTCACTATCTATGATTTGAACCTCTCCTTCGAGTCCAGTTTTAGATTCCATTGCTTCACTTCAGGTTTACTGTATCCCTTGGACCTTCTTATTGACGAAGAAAAACAGAAATTGCATCGGAATTAAATTCAAAAGGCATAATGCCGATTTAAGTTCAAGAGGACTGACACTCTAACTTTCTATGATTTGAACCTCTCCTGTGAGTCCAGTTTTAGATTCCGATGCTTCACTTCAGGTTTACTGTATACCTTGCACCTTCTTATTGACAATGAAACACAGAGTTTGCATCCGAATTTAGTACAAACGGCACAATGCCGACTTAAGTACAAGAGGACTGACACTCTAACTTTCTATGATTTGAACCTCTCCTGTGAGTCCAGTTTTAGATTCCGATGCTTCACTTCAGGTTTACTGTATACCTTGCACCTTCTTATTGACGATGAAACACAGGGTTTGCATCCGAATTTAGTACAAACGGCACAATGCCGACTTAAGTACAAGAGGGCTGACACTCTCACTTTCTATGATTCGAACCTCTCCTGTGAGGTCAGATTTAGATTCCGATGCTTCACTTCAGGTTTAATGTATCCCTTGGACCTTCTTATTGACGATGAAACACAGAAATTGCATCTGAATGTAATACAAATGGCACAATGTCGACTTAAGTACAAGAGGACTGACACACTCACTTTCTATGATTTGAACCTCTCCTGTGAGTCCAGTTTTAGATACCGATGCTTCACTTCAGGTTTACTGTATACCTTGCTCCTTCTTATTTACGATGAAACACAGAAATTCCATCCGAATTTAATACAAAAGGCACAATGCCGACTTAAGTACAAGAGGACTGACAGTCTAACTTTCTATGATTTGAACCACTCCTGTGAGTCCAGTTTTAGATTCCGATGCTTCACTTCAGGTTTACTGTATACCTTTGACCTTCTTATTGACGATGAAACACAGAAATTTCATCCGAATATAATACAAATGGCACAATGCCGACTTAAGTACAAGAGGACTGACACACTCACTTTCTATGATTTGAACCACTCCTGTGAGTCCAGTTTTAGATTCCGATGCTTCACTTCAGGTTTACTGTATCCCTTACACCTTCTTATTGAAGATGAAACACAGAAATTGCATCCGAAATTAATACAAAAGTCACAATGGTGACTTAAGTACAAGAGGACTGACACTCTCACTTTATATGATTTGAATCTCTCCGCTGAGTCCAGTTTTAGTTTCCGATGCTTCACCTCAGGTTTACTGTATGCCTTGGACCTTCTTATTGACGATGAAACAAAGAAATTGCATCCGAATTTAATACAAATGGCGCAATGCCGACTTAAGTACAAGAGGACTGACACTCTCACTTTCTATGATTCGAACCTCTCCTGTGAGTATAGTTTTAGACTCCGATGCTTCAGTTCAGGTTTACTGTATCCCTTGGACGTTCTTATTGACGATGAAACACAGAAATTGCATCGGAATTAAATTCAAAAGGCACAGTGCCGATCTAAGTAGAAGAGGACTAACACTCTCACTTTCTATGATTTGAACCTCTCCTGTGAGTATAGTTTTAGACTCCGATGCTTCACTTCAGGTTTACTGTATCCCTTGGACGTTCTTATTGACGATGAAACACAGAAATTGCATCGGAATTAAATTCAAAAGGCACAGTGCCGATCTAAGTAGAAGAGGACTAACACTCTCACTTTCTATGATTTGAACCTCTCCTGTGAGTCCAGTTTTAGATTCCGATGCTTCACTTCAGATTTACTGTATCCCTCGGACCTTCTAATTGATGATGAAACACAGAGTTTGCATCCGAATTTAATACAAAAGGTACAATGCCGACTTAAGTACTAGAGGACTGACATTCTAACTTGCTATGATTTGAACCTCTCCTGTGAGTCCAGTTTTAGATTGTGATGCTTCACTTCTGGTTTACTGTATCCCTTGGAACTTCTCATTGACGATGAAACACAGAAATTGCATCGGAATCAAATTCAAAACGCACAATGCCGACTTAGTAAAAGAGGACTGACACTCTCACTATCTATGATTTGAACCTCTCCTTCGAGTCCAGTTTTAGTTTCCATTGCTTCACTTCAGGTTTACTGTATCCCTTGGACCTTCTTATTGACGAAGAAACACAGAAATTGATCGGAATTAAATTCAAAGGGCACAATGCCGATTTAAGTACAAGAGGACTGACACTCTAACTTTCTATGATTTGAACCTCTCCTGTGAGTCCAGTTTTAGATTCCGATGCTTCACTTCAGGTTTACAGTATACCTTGCACCTTCTTATTGACAATGAAACACAGAGTTTGCATCCGAATTTAGTACAAACGGCACAATGCCGACTTAAGTACAAGAGGACTGACACTCTAACTTTCTATGATTTGAACCTCTCCTGTGAGTCCAGTTTTAGATTCCGATGCTTCACTTCAGGTTTACTGTATACCTTGCCCCTTCTTATTGACGATGAAACACAGGGTTTGCATCCGAATTTAGTACAAACGGCACAATGCCGACTTAAGTACAAGAGGGCTGACACTCTCACTTTCTATGATTCGAACCACTCCTGTGAGGTCAGATTTAGATTCCGATGCTTCACTTCAGGTTTAATGTATCCCTTGGACCTTCTTATTGACGATAAAACACGGAAATCGCATCCGAATTTAATACAAATGGTACAATGCCGACTTAAGTACAAGAGGACTGACACTCGCACTTTCCATGATTTGAACCTCTCCTGTGAGACCGGTTTTAAATTCCGATGCTTCACTTCAGGTTTACTGTATACCTTGCACTTTCTTATTGACGATGAAACATAGAAATTGCATTGGAATTTAATACAAAAGGCACAATGACGACTTAAGTACAAGAGGACTGACACTCTCACATTATTTGATTTCAAACTCTCCTGTGAGTCCAGTTTTAGATTCCGATGCTTCACTTCAGGTTTACTGTATACCTTTGACCTTCTTATTGACGATGAAACACAGAAATTTCATCCGAATATAATACAAATGGCACAATGCCGACTTAAGTACAAGAGGACTGACACACTCACTTTCTATGATTTGAACCACTCCTGTGAGTCCAGTTTTAGATTCCGATGCTTCACTTCAGGTTTACTGTATCCCTTACACCTTCTTATTGACGATGAAACACAGAAATTGCATCCGAAATTAATACAAAAGTCACAATGGTGACTTAAGTACAAGAGGACTGACACTCTCACTTTATATGATTTGAATCTCTCCTCTGAGTCCAGTTTTAGTTTCCGATGCTTCACCTCAGGTTTACTGTATCCCTTGGACCTTCTTATTGACGATGAAACAGAGAAATTGCATCCGAATTTAATACAAATGGCGCAATGCCGACTTAAGTACAAGAGGACTGACACTCTCACTTTCTATGATTCGAACCTCTCCTGTGAGTATAGTTTTAGACTCCCATGCTTCACTTCAGGTTTACTGTATCCCTTGGACGTTCTTATTGACGATGAAAACAGAAATTGCATCGGAATTTAATTCAAAAGGCACAATGCCGTCTTAAGTACAAGAGGACTGACACGCTCACTTTCTATGATTTGAACCTCTCCTGTGAGTCCAGTTTTAGATTCCGATGCTTCACTTCAGGTTTACTGTATCCCTTGGACCTTCTAATTTACGATGAAACACAGGGTTTGCATCCGAATTTAATACAAAAGGTACAATGCCGACTTAAGTACAAGAGGACTAACACTCTCACTTTCTATGATTTGAACCTCTCCTGTGAGTATAGTTTTAGACTCCGATGCTTCACTTCAGGTTTACTGTATCCCTTGGACGTTCTTATTGACGATGAAACACAGAAATTGCATCGGAATTAAATTCAAAAGGCACAGTGCCGATCTAAGTAGAAGAGGACTAACACTCACACTTTCTATGATTTGAAACTCTCCTGTGAGTATAGTTTTAGACTCCGATGCTTCACTTCAGGTTTACTGTATCCCTTGGACGTTCTTATTGACGATGAAACACAGATATTGCATCGGAATTAAATTCAAAAGGCACAGTGCCGATCTAAGTAGAAGAGGACTAACACTCTCACTTTCTATGATTTGAACCTCTCCTGTGAGTCCAGTTTTAGATTCCGATGCTTCACTTCAGATTTACTGTATCCCTCGGACCTTCTAATTGATGATGAAACACAGAGTTTGCATCCGAATTTAATACAAAAGGTACAATGCCGACTTAAGTACTAGAGGACTGACATTCAAACTTGCTATGATTTGAACCTCTCCTGTGAGTCCAGTTTTAGATTCTGATGCTTCACTTCTGGTTTACTGTATCCCTTGGAACTTCTTATTGACGATGAAACACAGAAATTGCATCGGAATCAAATTCAAAACGCAAAATGCCGACTTAGTAAAAGAGGACTGACACTCTCACTATCTATGATTTGAACCTCTCCTTCGAGTCCAGTTTTAGTTTCCATTGCTTCACTTCAGGTTTACTGTATCCCTTGGACCTTCTTATTGACGAAGAAACACAGAAATTGATCGGAATTAAATTCAAAAGGCACAATGCCGATTTAAGTACAAGAGGACTGACACTCTAACTTTCTATGATTTGAACCTCTCCTGTGAGTCCAGTTTTAGATTCCGATGCTTCACTTCAGGTTTACAGTATACCTTGCACCTTCTTATTGACAATGAAACACAGAGTTTGCATCCGAATTTAGTACAAACGGCACAATGCCGACTTAAGTACAAGAGGACTGACACTCTAACTTTCTATGATTTGAACCTCTCCTGTGAGTCCAGTTTTAGATTCCGATGCTTCACTTCAGGTTTACTGTATACCTTGCCCCTTCTTATTGACGATGAAACACAGGGTTTGCATCCGAATTTAGTACAAACGGCACAATGCCGACTTAAGTACAAGAGGGCTGACACTCTCACTTTCTATGATTCGAACCACTCCTGTGAGGTCAGATTTAGATTCCGATGCTTCACTTCAGGTTTAATGTATCCCTTGGACCTTCTTATTGACGATAAAACACGGAAATCGCATCCGAATTTAATACAAATGGTACAATGCCGACTTAAGTACAAGAGGACTGACACTCGCACTTTCCATGATTTGAACCTCTCCTGTGAGACCGGTTTTAAATTCCGATGCTTCACTTCAGGTTTACTGTATACCTTGCACTTTCTTATTGACGATGAAACATAGAAATTGCATTGGAATTTAATACAAAAGGCACAATGACGACTTAAGTACAAGAGGACTGACACTCTCACATTATATGATTTCAAACTCTCCTGTGAGTCCAGTTTTAGATTCCGATGCTTCACTTCAGGTTTACTGTATCCCTTGGACCTTCTTATTGACGATGAAACACAGAAATTGCATCTGAATGTAATACAAATGGCACAATGTCGACATAAGTACAAGAGGACTGACACACTCACTTTCTATGATTTGAACCTCTCCTGTGAGTCCAGTTTTAGATTCCGATGCTTCACTTCAGGTTTACTGTATACCTTGCTCCTTCTTATTTACGATGAAACACAGAAATTCCATCCGAATTTGATACAAAAGGCACAATGCCGACTTAAGTACAAGAGGACTGACAGTCTAACTTTCTATGATTTGAAACTCTCCTGTGAGTCCAGTTTTAGATTCCGATGCTTCACTTCAGGTTTACTGTATACCTTTGACCTTCTTATTGACGATGAAACACAGAAATTTCATCCGAATATAATACAAATGGCACAATGCCGACTTAAGTACAAGAGGACTGCCACACTCACTTTCTATGATTTGAACCACTCCTTTGAGTCCAGTTTTAGATTCCGATGCTTCACTTCAGGTTTACTGTATCCCTTACACCTTCTTATTGACGATGAAACACAGAAATTGCATCCGAAATTAATACAAAAGTCACAATGGTGACTTAAGTACAAGGGGACTGACACTCTCACTTTATATGATTTGAATCTCTCCTCTGAGTCCAGTTTTAGTTTCCGATGCTTCACCTCAGGTTTACTGTATCCCTTGGACCTTCTTATTGACGAAGAAACAGAGAAATTGCATCCGAATTTAATACAAATGGCGCAATGCCGACTTAAGTACAAGAGGACTGACACTCTCACTTTCTATGATTCGAACCTCTCCTGTGAGTATAGTTTTAGACTCCGATGCTTCACTTCAGGTTTACTGTATCCCTTGGACGTTCTTATTGACGATGAAACACAGAAATTGCATCGGAATTTAATTCAAAAGGCACAATGCCGTCTTAAGTACAAGAGGACTGACACGCTCACTTTCTATGATTTGAACCTCTCCTGTGAGTCCAGTTTTAGATTCCGATGCTTCACTTCAGGTTTACTGTATCCCTTGGACCTTCTAATTTACGATGAAACACAGGGTTTGCATCCGAATTTAATACAAAAGGTACAATGCCGACTTAAGTACAAGAGGACTAACACTCTCACTTTCTATGATTTGAACCTCTCCTGTGAGTATAGTTTTAGACTCCGATGCTTCACTTCAGGTTTACTGTATCCCTTGGACGTTCTTATTGACGCTGAAACACAGAAATTGCATCGGAATTAAATTCAAAAGGCACAGTGCCGATCTAAGTAGAAGAGGACTAACACTCTCACTTTCTATGATTTGAACCTCTCCTGTGAGTATAGTTTTAGACTCCGATGCTTCACTTCAGGTTTACTGTATCCCTTGGACGTTCTTATTGACGATGAAACACAGATATTGCATCGGAATTAAATTCAAAAGGCACAGTGCCGATCTAAGTAGAAGAGGACTAACACTCTCACTTTCTATGATTTGAACCTCTCCTGTGAGTCCAGTTTTAGATTCCGATGCTTCACTTCAGATTTACTGTATCCCTCGGACCTTCTAATTGATGATGAAACACAGAGTTTGCATCCGAATTTAATACAAAAGGTACAATGCCGACTTAAGTACTAGAGGACTGACATTCTAACTTGCTATGATTTGAACCTCTCCTGTGAGTCCAGTTTTAGATTCTGATGCTTCACTTCTGGTTTACTGTATCCCTTGGAACTTCTTATTGACGATGAAACACAGAAATTGCATCGGAATCAAATTCAAAACGCAAAATGCCGACTTAGTAAAAGAGGACTGACACTCTCACTATCTATGATTTGAACCTCTCCTTCGAGTCCAGTTTTAGTTTCCATTGCTTCACTTCAAGTTTACTGTATCCCTTGGACCTTCTTATTGACGAAGAAACACAGAAATTGATCGGAATTAAATTCAAAAGGCACAATGCCGATTTAAGTACAAGAGGACTGACACTCTAACTTTCTATGATTTGAACCTCTCCTGTGAGTCCAGTTTTAGATTCCGATGCTTCACTTCAGGTTTACAGTATACCTTGCACCTTCTTATTGACAATGAAACACAGAGTTTGCATCCGAATTTAGTACAAACGGCACAATGCCGACTTAAGTACAAGAGGACTGACACTCTAACTTTCTATGATTTGAACCTCTCCTGTGAGTCCAGTTTTAGATTCCGATGCTTCACTTCAGGTTTACTGTATACCTTGCCCCTTCTTATTGACGATGAAACACAGGGTTTGCATCCGAATTTAGTACAAACGGCACAATGCCGACTTAAGTACAAGAGGGCTGACACTCTCACTTTCTATGATTCGAACCACTCCTGTGAGGTCAGATTTAGATTCCGATGCTTCACTTCAGGTTTAATGTATCCCTTGGACCTTCTTTTTGACGATAAAACACGGAAATCGCATCCGAATTTAATACATATGGTACAATGCCGACTTAAGTACAAGAGGACTGACACTCGCACTTTCCATGATTTGAACCTCTCCTGTGAGACCGGTTTTAAATTCCGATGCTTCACTTCAGGTTTACTGTATACCTTGCACTTTCTTATTGACGATGAAACATAGAAATTGCATTGGAATTTAATACAAAAGGCACAATGACGACTTAAGTACAAGAGGACTGACACTCTCACATTATATGATTTCAAACTCTCCTGTGAGTCCAGTTTTAGATTCCGATGCTTCACTTCAGGTTTACTGTATCCCTTGGACCTTCTTATTGACGATGAAACACAGAAATTGCATCTGAATGTAATACAAATGGCACAATGTCGACATAAGTACAAGAGGACTGACACACTCACTTTCTATGATTTGAACCTCTCCTGTGAGTCCAGTTTTAGATGCCGATGCTTCACTTCAGGTTTACTGTATACCTTGCTCCTTCTTATTTACGATGAAACACAGAAATTCCATCCGAATTTGATACAAAAGGCACAATGCCGACTTAAGTACAAGAGGACTGACAGTCTAACTTTCTATGATTTGAACCTCTCCTGTGAGTCCAGTTTTAGATTCCGATGCTTCACTTCAGGTTTACTGTATACCTTTGACCTTCTTATTGACGATGAAACACAGAAATTTCATCCGAATATAATACAAATGGCACAATGCCGACTTAAGTACAAGAGGACTGACACACTCACTTTCTATGATTTAAACCACTCCTTTGAGTCCAGTTTTAGATTCCGATGCTTCACTTCAGGTTTACTGTATCCCTTACACCTTCTTATTGACGATGAAACACAGAAATTGCATCCGAAATTAATACAAAAGTCACAATGGTGACTTAAGTACAAGGGGACTGACACTCTCACTTTATATGATTTGAATCTCTCCTCTGAGTCCAGTTTTAGTTTCCGATGCTTCACCTCAGGTTTACTGTATCCCTTGGACCTTCTTATTGACGAAGAAACAGAGAAATTGCATCCGAATTTAATACAAATGGCGCAATGCCGACTTAAGTACAAGAGGACTGACACTCTCACTTTCTATGATTCGAACCTCTCCTGTGAGTATAGTTTTAGACTCCGATGCTTCACTTCAGGTTTACTGTATCCCTTGGACGTTCTTATTGACGATGAAACACAGAAATTGCATCGGAATTTAATTCAAAAGGCACAATGCCGTCTTAAGTACAAGAGGACTGACACGCTCACTTTCTATGACTTGAACCTCTCCTGTGAGTCCAGTTTTAGATTCCGATGCTTCACTTCAGGTTTACTGTATCCCTTGGACCTTCTAATTTACGATGAAACACAGGGTTTGCATCCGAATTTAATACAAAAGGTACAATGCCGACTTAAGTACAAGAGGACTGACACTCTAACTTTCTACGATTTGAACCTCTCCTGTGAGTCCAGTTTTAGATTCTGATGCTTCACTTCAGGTTTACTGTATCCCTTGGACCTTCTTATTGACGATGAAACACAGAAATTGCATCCGAATGTAATACAAAAATCACAATGGCGACTTAAGTACAAGAGGACTAACACTCTCACTTTCTATGATTTGAACATCTCCTGTGAGTCCAGTTTTAGATTCCGACGCTTTACTTCTGGTTTACTGTATCCCTTTTAACTTCTTATTGACGATGAAACACAGAAATTGCATCGGAATCAAATTCAAAACGCACAATGCCGACATAAGTAACTATCTATGATTTGAACCTCTCCTGTGAGTCCAGTTTTGGATTCCGATGCTTCACTTCAGGTTTACTGTATCCCTTGGACCATCTTATTGACGATGAAACACAGAAATTGCATCCGAAATTAATACAAAAGTCACAATGGTGACTTAAGTACAAGAGGACTGACACTCTCACTTTATATGATTTAAACCTCTCCTCTGAGTCCAGTTTTAGATTCCGATGCTTCACCTCAGGTTTACTGTATCCCTTGGACCTTCTTATTGACGATGAAACACAGAAATTGCATCCGAATTTAATACAAATGGCGCAATGCCGACTTATGTACAAGAGGACTGACATAAGTAAAAGAGGACTGACACTCTCACTTTCTATGATTTGAACCTCTCCTGTGAGTCCAGTTTTAGATTCCATTGCTTCACTTCAGGTTTACTGTATGCCTTGGACCTTCTTATTGACGATGAAACACAGAAATTGCATCGGAATTAGATTCAAAAGGCACAATGCCGATTTAAGTACAAGAGGACTGAAACTCTAACTTTCTATGATTTGAACCTCTCCTGTGAGTCCAGTTTTAGATTCAGATGCTTCACTTCAGGTTTACTGTATACCTTGCACCTTCTTATTGACGATGAAACACAGAGTTTGCATCCGAATTTAATACAAAAGGCACAATGGCGACTTAAGTACAAGAGGACTTACACTTTCACTTTCTATGATTTGAATCTCTCCTGTGAGTCCAGTTTTAGATTCCGAAGCTTCACTTCAGGTTTACTGTATCCCTTGGACCTTCTTATTGACGATGAAACACAGAAATTGCATCCGAAATTAATACAAAAGTGACAATAGTGACTTAAGTACAAGAGGACTGACACTCTCGCTTTATATGATATGAACCTCTCGTCTGAGCCCCGTTTTTGATTTCGATGCTTCACCTCAGGTTTACTGTATCCCTTGGACCTTCTTATTGACGATGAAACACAGAAATTGCATCCGAATTTAATACAAATGGCGCAATGCCGACTTAAGTACAAGAGGACTGACAGTCTCACTTTCTATGATTCGAACCTCTCCTGTGAGTACAGTTTTAGATTCCGATGCTTCACTTCAGGTTTACTGTATCACTTTGACGTTCATATTGACGACAAAACACAGAAATTGCGTACGAATTTAATACAAATGGCACAATGCCGACTTAAGTACAAGAGGACTGACACTCTCACTTTCTATGATTCGAACCTCTCCTGTGAGGTCAGATTTAGATTCCGATGCTTCACTTCAGGTTTACTGTATACCTTGCACCTTCTTATTGACGATGAAACTCCTAAAATGCATCGGAATTAAATTCAAAAGGCACAATGCCGTCTTAAGTACAAGAGGACTGACACTCTAACTTTCTATGATTTGAACCTCTCCTGTGAGTCCAGTTTCAGGTTCCATTGCTTTACTTCAGGTTTACTGTATCAGGTTGGTCCTTCTTATTGACGATGAAACACAGAAATTGCATCGGAATTAAATTCAAAAGGCACAATGCCGATTTAAGTACAAGAGGACTGACACCCTAACTTCCTATGATTTGAACATCTCCTGTGAGTCCAATTCTAGATTCCGATGCTTCACTTCAGGTTTACTGTATCCCATGGACCTTCCTATTGACGATGATATACAGATATAGATTGGAATTAAATTTAAAACGCACAATGCCGACTTAAGTACAAGAGGACTGACACTCTAACTTTTTATGATTTGAACCTCTCCTGTGGGTCCAGGTTTAGATTCCGATGCTTCACTTCAGGTTTACTGTATCCCTTGGACCTTCTTATTGACGATGAAACACAGAGTTTGAATCCGAATTTAATACAAAAGGCACAATGCCGACTTAAGTACAAGAGGACTGACACTTTAACTATCGATGATTTGAACCTCTCCTGAGGGTCCAGTTTTAGATTCCGATGCTTTACTTCAGGTTTTCTGTATCCCTTGGACCTTCTTATTGACGATGAAAACAGAAATTGCATCCGAATTTAATACAAATGGCACAATGGCGACTTAAGTACAAGAGGACTGACACTCTCACTTTCTATGATTTGAACCTCTCCTGTGAGTCCAGTTTTAGGTTCCATTGCTTCACTTCAGGTTTACTGTATCCCTTGGACCTTCTTATTCACGATAAAACACGGAAATCGCATCCGAATTTAATACAAATGGTACAATGCCGACTTAAGTACATGAGGACTGACACTCGCACTTTCTATGATTTGAACGTCTCCTGTGAGACCGGTTTTAAATTCCGATGCTTCACTTCGGGTTTACTGTATACCTTGCACCTTCTTATTGACGATGAAACATAGAAATTGCCTTGGAATATAATAGAAAAGGCACAATGATGACTTAAGTAAAAGAGGACTGACACTCTCACTTTCTATGATTCGAACCTCTCCTGTGAGTACAGTTTTAGATTCCGATGCTTCATTTCAGGTTTACTGTATCCCTTGGACGTTCTTATTGACGATGAAACACAGAAATTGCATCGGAATTAAATTCAAAAGTCACAGTGCCGACCTAAGTAGAAGAGGACTAACACTCTCACTTTCTATGATTTGAACCTCTCCTGTGAGTCCAGTTTTAGATTCCGAAGCTTCACTTCAGGTTTACTGTATACCTTGCAGCTTCTTATAGCCGATGAAACACAGAAATTGCATCGGAATTTAATTCAAAAGGCACAATGCCGTCTTAAGTACTAAAGGACTAACACTCTCACTTTCTGTGATTTGAACCTCACCTGTGAGTCCAATTTAGATTCCGATGCTTCACTTCAGGTTTACTGTATCCCTCGGACCTTCTAATTGACGATGAAACACAGAGTTTGCATCCGAATTTAATACAAAAGGTACAATGCCGACTTAAGTACAAGAGGAATGACACTCTTACTTTCTATGATTTGAACCTCTCCTGTGAGTCCAGTTTTAGATTATGATGCTTCACTACAGGTTTACTGTATCCCTTGGACCTTCTTATTGACGATGAAACACAGAAATTTCATCCGAATGTAATACAAAAATCACAATGGTGACTTAAGTACAAGAGGACTGACACTCTCACTTTCTATGATTTGAACCTCTCCTGTGAGTCCAGTTTTAGATTCCATTGCTTCACTTCAGGTTTACTGTATCCCTTGGACCTTCTTATTGACGATGAAACACAGAAATTGCATCCGAATTAAATTCAAAAGGCACAATGCCGATTTAAGTACAAGAGGACTGATACTCTAACTTTCTATGATTTGAACCTCTCCTGTTAGTCCAGTTTTAGATTCCGATGCTTCACTTCAGGTTTACTGTATCCCTCGGACCTTCTGTATCGGACCTTCTTATTGACGATGAAACACAGAGTTTGCATCCGAATTTAATACAAAAGGCACAATGCCGACTTAAGTACAAGAGGACTGACATTCTAACTATCTATGATTTGAACCTCTCCTGTGAGTCCAGTTTTGGATTCCGATGCTTCACTTCAGGTTTACTGTATCCCTTGGACCATCTTATTGACGATGAAACACAGAAATTGCATCCGAAATTAATACAAAAGTCACAATGGTGACTTAAGTACAAGAGGACTGACACTCTCACTTTATATGATTTAAACCTCTCCTCTGAGTCCAGTTTTAGATTCCGATGCTTCACCTCAGGTTTACTGTATCCCTTGGACCTTCTTATTGACGATGAAACACAGAAATTGCATCCGAATTTAATACAAATGGCGCAATGCCGACTTATGTACAAGAGGACTGACACTCTCACTTTCTATGATTCGAACCTCTCCTGTGAGTACAGTTTTAGATTCCGATGCTTCATTTCAGGTTTACTGTATCCCTTGGACGTTCTTATTGACGATGAAACACAGAAATTGCATCGGAATTAAATTCAAAAAGCACAGTGCCGACCTAAGTAGAAGAGGACTAACACTCTCACTTTCTATGATTTGAACCTCTCCTGTGACTCCAGTTTTAGATTCCGAAGCTTCACTTCAGGTTTACTGTATACCTTGCAGCTTCTTATAGCCGATGAAACACAGAAATTGCATCGGAATTTAATTCAAAAGGCACAATGCCGTCTTAAGTACTAGAGGACTGACACTCTCACTTTCTGTGATTTGAACCTCACCTGTGAGCCCAGTTTTAGATTCCGATGCTTCACTTCAGGTTTACTGTATCCCTCGGACCTTCTAATTGATGATGAAACACAGAGTTTGCATCCGAATTTAATACAAAAGGTACAATGCCGACTTAAGTACAAGAGGACTGACACTCTAACTTTCTATGATTTGAACCTCTCCTGTGAGTCCAGTTTTAGATTATGATGCTTCACTTCAGGTTTACTGTATTTCTTGGACCTTCTTATTGACGATGAAACACAGAAATTTCATCCGATGTAATACAAAAATCACAATGGCGACTTAAGTACAAGAGGACTGACACTCTCACTTTGTATGATTTGAACATCTCCTGTGAGTCCAGTTTTAGATTCCGACGCTTCACTTCTGGGTTACTGTATCCCTTGGAAATTCTTATTGACGATGAAACACAGAAATTGCATCGGAATCAAATTCAAAACGCACAATGCCGACTTAAGTAAAAGAGGACTGACACTCTCACTTTCTATGATTTGAACCTCTCCTGTGAGTCCAGTTTTAGCTTCCATTGCTTCACTTCAGGTTTACTGTATCCCTTGGACCTTCTTATTGACGATGAAACACAGAAATTGCATCGAAATTAAATTCAAAAGGCACAATGCCGATTTAAGTACAAGAGGACTGACACTCTAACTTTCTATGATTTGAACCTCTCCTGTGAGTCCAGTTTTAGATTCCGATGCTTCACTTCAGGTTTACTGTATCCCTCGGACCTTCTGTATCGGACCTTCTTATTGACGATGAAACACAGAGTTTGCATCCGAATTTAATACAAAAGGCGCAATGCCGACTTAAGTACAAGAGGACTGACACTCTCACTTTCTATGATTCGAACCTCTCCTGTGAGTACAGTTTTAGATTCCGATGCTTCATTTCAGGTTTACTGTATCCCTTGGACGTTCTTATTGACGATGAAACACAGAAATTGCATCGGAATTAAATTCAAACATCACAGTGCCGACCTAAGTAGAAGAGGACTAACACTCTCACTTTCTATGATTTGAACCTCTCCTGTGAGTCCAGTTTTAGATTCCGAAGCTTCACTTCAGGTTTACTGTATACCTTGCAGCTTCTTATAGCCGATGAAACACAGAAATTGCATCGGAATTTAATTCAAATGGCACAATGCCGTCTTAAGTACTAGAGGACTGACACTCTCACTTTCTGTGATTTGAACCTCACCTGTGAGTCCAGTTTTAGATTCCGATGCTTCACTTCAGGTTTACTGTATCCCTCGGACCTTCTAATTGACGATGAAACACAGGGTTTGCATCCGAATTTAATACAAAAGGTACAATGCCGACTTAAGTACAAGAGGACTGACACTCTAACTTTCTATGATTTGAACCTCTCCTGTGAGTCCAGTTTTAGATTATGATGCTTCACTACAGGTTTACTGTATCCCTTGGACCTTCTTATTGACGATGAAACACAGAAATTTCATCCGAATGTAATACAAAAATCACAATGGCGACTTAAGTACAAGAGGACTGACACTCTCACTTTCTATGATTTGAACATCTCCTGTGAGTCCTGTTTTAGATTCCGATGCTTCACTTCAGGTTTACTGTATCCCTCGGACCTTCTGTATCGGACCTTCTTATTGACGATGAAACACAGAGTTTGCATCCGAATTTAATACAAAAGGCACAATGCCGACTTAAGTACAAGAGGACTGACATTCTAACTTTCTATGATTTGAACCTCTCCTGTGAGTCCAGTTTTGGATTCCGATGCTTCACTTCAGGTTTACTGTATCCCTTGGACCTTCTTATTGACGATGAAACACAGAAATTGCATCCGAAATTAATACAAAAGTCACAATGGTGACTTAAGTACAAGAGGACTGACACTCTCACTTTATATGATTTAAACCTCTCCTCTGAGTCCAGTTTTAGATTCCGATGCTTCACCTCAGGTTTACTGTATCCCTTGGACCTTTTTATTGACGATGAAACACAGAAATTGCATCCGAATTTAATACAAATGGCGCAATGCCGACTTAAGTGCAAGAGGACTGACACTCTCACTTTCTATGATTCGAACCTCTCCTGTGAGTACAGTTTTAGTTTCTGATGCTTCATTTCAGGTTTACTGTATCCCTTGGACGTCTTATTGACGATGAAACACAGAAATTGCATCGGAATTAAATTCAAAAAGCACAGTGCCGACCTAAGTAGAAGAGGACTAACACTCTCACTTTCTATGATTTGAACCTCTCCTGTGAGTCCAGTTTTAGATTCCGAAGCTTCACTTCAGGTTTACTGTATACCTTGCAGCTTCTTATAGCCGATGAAACACAGAAATTGCATCGGAATTTAATTCAAAAGGCACAATGCCGTCTTAAGTACTAGAGGACTGACGCTCTCACTTTCTGTGATTTGAACCTCACCTGTGAGTACAGTTTTAGATTCCGATGCTTCATTTCAGGTTTACTGTATCCCTTGGACCTTCATATTGACGGTGAAACACAGAAATTGCATCCGAATTTAATACAAATGGCGCAATGCCGACTTAAGTACAAGAGGACTGACACTCTCACTTTCTATGATTCGAACCTCTCCTGTGAGTACAGTTTTAGATTCCGATGCTTCATTTCAGGTTTACTGTATCCCTTGGACCTTCTTATTGACGATGAAACACAGAAATTGCATCCGAATTTAATACAAATGGCGCAATGCCGACTTAAGTACAAGAGGACTGACACTCTCACTTTCTATGATTTGAACCTCTCCTGTGAGTACAGTTTTAGATTCCGATGCTTCATTTCAGGTTTACTGTATCCCTTGGACGTTCTTATTGACGATGAAACACAGAAATTGCATCGGAATTAAATTCAAAAGGCACAGTGCCGACCTAAGTAGAAGAGGACTAACACTCTCACTTTCTATGATTTGAACCTCTCCTGTGAGTCCAGTTATAGATTCCGAAGCTTCACTTCTGGATTACTGTATACCTTGCAGCTTCTTATTGGCGATGAAACACAGAAATTGCATCGGAATTAAATTCAAAAGGCACAATGCCGATTTAAGTACAAGAGGACTGACACTCTCACTTTCTATGTTTTGAACCTCACCTGTGAGTCCAGTTTTAGATTCTGATGCTTCACTTCAGGTTCACTGTATCCCTCGGACCTTGTAATTTACGATGAAACACAGAGTTTGCATCCGAATTTAATACAAAATGTACAATGCCGACTTAAGTACAAGAGGACTGACACTCTGACTTTCTATGATTTGAACCTCTCCTGTGAGTCCAGTTTTAGATTCTGATGCTTCACTTCAGGTTTACTGTATCCCTTGGACCTTCGTATTGACGATGAAACACAGAAATTGCATCCGAATGTAATACAAAAATCACAATGGCGACTTAAGTACAAGAGGACTGACACTCTCACTTTCTATGATTTGAACATCTCCTGTGAGTCCAGTTTTAGATTCCGACGCTTCACCCCTGGTTTACTGTATCCCTTGGAACTTCTTATTGATGATGAAACACAGAAATTGCATCGGAATCAAATTCAAAACGCACAATGCCGACTTAAGTAAAAGAGGACTGACACTCTCACTTTCTATGATTTGAACCTCTCCTGTGAGTCCAGTTTTAGATTCCATTGCTTCACTTCAGGTTTACTGTATCCCTTGGAGCTTCTTATTGACGATGAAACACAGAAATTGCATCGGAATTAAATTCAAAAGGCACAATGCCGATTTAAGTACAAGAGGACTGACACTCTAACTTTCTATGATTTGAACCTCTCCTGTGAGTCCAGTTTTAGATTCCGATGCTTCACTTCAGGTTTACTGTATCCCTTGGACCTTCTTATTGACGATGAAACACAGAAATTGCATCCGAATTAATACAAATGGCACAATGCCGACTTAAGTACAAGAGGGCTGACACTCTCACTTTCTATGATTCGAACCTCTCTTGTGAGGTCAGATTCAGATTCCGATGCTTCACTTCAGGTTTAATGTATCCCTTGGACATTCTTATTGACGATAAAACACGGAAATCGCATCCGAATTTAATACAAATGGTACAATGCCGACTTAAGTACAAGAGGACTGACACTCTAACTTTCTATGATTTGAACCTCTCCTGTGAGTCCAGTTTTAGATTCCGATGCTTCACTTCAGGTTTACTGTATACCTTGCACCTTCTTATTGACGATGAAACACAGAGTTTGCATCCGAATTTAATACAAAAGGCACAATGCCGACTTAAGTACAAGAGGACTGACACTCTCACTTTATATGATTTGAACCTCTCCTCTGAGTCCAGTTTTAGATTCCGATGCTTCACCTCAGGTTTACTGTATCCCTTGGATCTTCTTATTGACGATGAAACACAGAAATTGCATCCGAATTTAATACAAATGGCGCAATGCCGACTTAAGTACAAGAGGACTGACACCCTCACTTTCTGTGATTCGAACCTCTCCTGTGAGTACAGTTTTAGATTCCGATGCTTCATTTCAGGTTTACTGTATCCCTTGGACGTTCTTATTGACGATGAAACACAGAAATTGCATCGGAATTAAATTCAAAAGGCACAGTGCCGACCTAAGTAGAAGAGGACTAACACTCTCACTTTCTATGATTTGAACCTCTCCTGTGAGTCCAGTTTTAGATTCCGAAGCTTCACTTCTGGTTTACTGTATACCTTGCAGCTTCTTATTGACGATGAAACACAGAAATTGCATCGGAATTTAATTCAAAAGGCACAATGCCTTCTTAAGTACTAGAGGACTGACACTCTCACTTTCTATGATTTGAACCTCACCTGTGAGTCCAGTTTTAGATTCCGATGCTTCACTTCAGGTTCACTGTATCCCTCGGACCTTGTAATTGACGATGAAACACAGAGTTTGCATCCGAATTTAATACAAAATGTACAATGCCGACTTAAGTACAAGAGGACTGACACTCTAACTTTCTATGATTTGAACCTCTCCTGTGAGTCCAGTTTTAGATTCTGATGCTTCACTTCAGGTTTACTGTATCCCTTGGACCTTCTTATTGACGATGAAACACAGAAATTGCATCCGAATGTAATACAAAAATCACAATGGCGACTTAAGTACAAGAGGACTGACACTCTCACTTTCTATGATTTGAACATCTCCTGTGAGTCCAGTTTTAGATTCCGACGCTTCACTTCTGGTTTACTGTATCCCTTGGAACTTCTTATTGACGATGAAACACAGAAATTGCAACGGAATCCAATTCAAAACGCACAATGCCGACTTAAGTAAAAGAGGACTGACACTCTCACTTTCTGTGATTTGAACCTCTCCTGTGAGTCCAGCTTTAGATTCCATTGCTTCACTTCAGGTTTACTGTATCCCTTGGACCTTCTTATTGACGATGAAACACAGAGTTTGCATCCGAATTTAATACAAAAGGCACAATACCGACTTAAGTACAAGAGGACTGACACTCTAACTTTCTATGATTTGAACCTCTCCTGTGAGTCTAGTTTTGGGTTCCGATGCTTCACTTCAGGTTTACTGTATCCCTTGGACCTTCTTATTGACGATGAAACACAGAAATTGCATCCGAATTAATACAAATGGCACAATGCCGACTTAAGTACAAGAGGGCTGACACTCTCACTTTCTATGATTCGAACCTCTCTTGTGAGGTCAGATTTAGATTCCGATGCTTCATTTCAGGTTTACTGTACCCCTTGGACTTTCTTATTGACGATGAAACACAGAAATTGCATCGGAATTAAATTAAAAAGGCACAGTGCCGACCTAAGTAGAAGAGGACTAACTCTCTCACTTTCTATGATTTGAACCTCTCCTGTGAGTCCAGTTTTAGATTCCGAAGCTTCACTTCTGGTTTACTGTATACCTTGCAGCTTCTTATTGACGATGAAACACAGAAATTGCATCGGAATTTAATTCAAAAGGCACAATGCCGTCTTAAGTACTAGAGGACCGACACTCTCTCTTTCTATGATTTGAACCTCACCTGTGAGTCCAGTTTTAGATTCCGATGCTTCACTTCAGGTTCACTGTACCCCTCGGACCTTGTAATTGACGATGAAACACAGAGTTTGCATCCAAGTTTAATACAAAAGGTACCATGCCGACTTAAGTACAAGAGGACTGACACTCTAACTTTCTATGATTTGAACCTCTCCTGTGAGTCCAGTTTTAGATTCTGATGCTCCACTTCAGGTTTACTGTATACCTTGGACCTTCTTATTGACGATGAAACACAGAAATTGCATCCGAATGTAATACAAAAATCACAATGGCGACTTAAGTACAAGGGGACTGACACTCTCACTTTCTATGATTTGAACATCTCCTGTGAGTCCAGTTTTAGATTCCGACGCTTCACTTTTGGTTTACTGTATCCCTTGGAACTTCTTATTGACGATGAAACACAGAAATTGCATCGGAATCAAATTCAAAACGCACAATGCCGACTTAAGTAAAAGAGGACTGACACTCTCACTTTCTATGATTTGAACCTCTCCTGTGAGTCCTGTTTTAGATTCCATTGCTTCACTTCAGGTTTACTGTATCCCTTGGAACTTCTTATTGACGATGAAACACAGAAATTGCAACGGAATTAAATTCAAAAAGCACAGTGCCGACCTAAGTAGAAGAGGACTAACACTCTCACTTTCTATGATTTGAACCTCTCCTGTGAGTACAGTTTTAGATTCCGATGCTTCATTTCAGGTTTACTGTATCCCTTGGAACTTCTTGTTGACGATGAAACACAGAAATTGCAACGGAATTAAATTCAAAAGGCACAGTGCCGACCTAAGTAGAAGAGGACTAACACTCTCACTTTCTATGATTTGAACCTCTCCTGTGAGTCCAGTTTTAGATTCCGAAGCTTCACTTCTGGTTTACTGTATACCTTGCAGCTTCTTATTGACGATGAAACACAGAAATTGCATCGGAATTTAATTCAAAAGGCACAATGCCGTCTTAAGTACTAGAGGACTGACACTCTAACTTTCTATGATTTGAACCTCTCCTGTGAGTCCAGTTTTAGATTCCATTGCTTCACTTCAGGTTTACTGTATCCCTTGGACCTTCTTATTGACGATGAAACACAGAAATTGCATCGGAATTAAATTCAAAAGGCACAATGCCGATTTAAGTACAAGAGGACTGACACTCTAACTTTCTATGATTTGAACCTCTCCTGTGAGTCCAGTTTTAGATTCCGATGCTTCACTTCAGGTTTACTGTATCCCTTGGACCTTCTTATTGACGATGAAACACAGAAATTGCATCCGAATTAATACAAATGGCACAATGCCGACTTAAGTACAAGAGGGCTGACACTCTCACTTTCTATGATTCGAACCTCTCTTGTGAGGTCAGATTCAGATTCCGATGCTTCACTTCAGGTTTAATGTATCCCTTGGACATTCTTATTGACGATAAAACACGGAAATCGCATCCGAATTTAATACAAATGGTACAATGCCGACTTAAGTACAAGAGGACTGACACTCTAACTTTCTATGATTTGAACCTCTCCTGTGAGTCCAGTTTTAGATTCCGATGCTTCACTTCAGGTTTACTGTATACCTTGCACCTTCTTATTGACAATGAAACACAGAGTTTGCATCCGAATTTAATACAAAAGGCACAATGCCGACTTAAGTACAAGAGGACTGACACTCTCACTTTATATGATTTGAACCTCTCCTCTGAGTCCAGTTTTAGATTCCGATGCTTCACCTCAGGTTTACTGTATCCCTTGGATCTTCTTATTGACGATGAAACACAGAAATTGCATCCGAATTTAATACAAATGGCGCAATGCCGACTTAAGTACAAGAGGACTGACACCCTCACTTTCTGTGATTCGAACCTCTCCTGTGAGTCCAGTTTTAGATTCCGAAGCTTCACTTCAGGTTTACTGTATACCTTGCAGCTTCTTATAGCCGATGAAACACAGAAATTGCATCGGAATTTAATTCAAAAGGCACAATGCCGTCTTAAGTACTAGAGGACTGACGCTCTCACTTTCTGTGATTTGAACCTCACCTGTGAGTACAGTTTTAGATTCCGATGCTTCATTTCAGGTTTACTGTATCCCTTGGACCTTCTTATTGACGGTGAAACACAGAAATTGCATCCGAATTTAATACAAATGGCGCAATGCCGACTTAAGTACAAGAGGACTGACACTCTCACTTTCTATGATTCGAACCTCTCCTGTGAGTACAGTTTTAGATTCCGATGCTTCAGTTCAGGTTTACTGTATCCCTTGGACCTTCTTATTGACGATGAAACACAGAAATTGCATCCGAATTTAATACAAATGGCGCAATGCCGACTTAAGTACAAGAGGACTGACACTCTCACTTTCTATGATTTGAACCTCTCCTGTGAGTACAGTTTTAGATTCCGATGCTTCATTTCAGGTTTACTGTATCCCTTGGACGTTCTTATTGACGATGAAACACAGAAATTGCATCGGAATTAAATTCAAAAGGCACAGTGCCGACCTAAGTAGAAGAGGACTAACACTCTCACTTTCTATGATTTGAACCTCTCCTGTGAGTCCAGTTATAGATTCCGAAGCTTCACTTCTGGTTTACTGTATACCTTGCAGCTTCTTATTGGCGATGAAACACAGAAATTGCATCGGAATTAAATTCAAAAGGCACAATGCCGATTTAAGTACAAGAGGACTGACACTCTCACTTTCTATGTTTTGAACCTCACCTGTGAGTCCAGTTTTAGATTCTGATGCTTCACTTCAGGTTCACTGTATCCCTCGGACCTTGTAATTTACGATGAAACACAGAGTTTGCATCCGAATTTAATACAAAATGTACAATGCCGACTTAAGTACAAGAGGACTGACACTCTGACTTTCTATGATTTGAACCTCTCCTGTGAGTCCAGTTTTAGATTCTGATGCTTCACTTCAGGTTTACTGTATCCCTTGGACCTTCGTATTGACGATGAAACACAGAAATTGCATCCGAATGTAATACAAAAATCACAATGGCGACTTAAGTACAAGAGGACTGACACTCTCACTTTCTATGATTTGAACATCTCCTGTGAGTCCAGTTTTAGATTCCGACGCTTCACCCCTGGTTTAGTGTATCCCTTGGAACTTCTTATTGACGATGAAACACAGAAATTGCATCGGAATCAAATTCAAAACGCACAATGCCGACTTAAGTAAAAGAGGACTGACACTCTCACTTTCTATGATTTGAACCTCTCCTGTGAGTCCAGTTTTAGATTCCATTGCTTCACTTCAGGTTTACTGTATCCCTTGGACCTTCTTATTGACGATGAAACACAGAAATTGCATCGGAATTAAATTCAAAAGGCACAATGCCGATTTAAGTACAAGAGGACTGACACTCTAACTTTCTATGATTTGAACCTCTCCTGTGAGTCCAGTTTTAGATTCCGATGCTTCACTTCAGGTTTACTGTATCCCTTGGACCTTCTTATTGACGATGAAACACAGAAATTGCATCCGAATTAATACAAATGGCACAATGCCGACTTAAGTACAAGAGGGCTGACACTCTCACTATCTATGATTCGAACCTCTCTTGTGAGGTCAGATTCAGATTCCGATGCTTCACTTCAGGTTTAATGTATCCCTTGGACATTCTTATTGACGATAAAACACGGAAATCGCATCCGAATTTAATACAAATGGTACAATGCCGACTTAAGTACAAGAGGACTGACACTCTAACTTTCTATGATTTGAACCTCTCCTGTGAGTCCAGTTTTAGATTCCGATGCTTCACTTCAGGTTCACTGTATCCCTCGGACCTTGTAATTGACGATGAAACACAGAGTTTGCATCCGAATTTAATACAAAATGTACAATGCCGACTTAAGTACAAGAGGACTGACACTCTAACTTTCTATGATTTGAACCTCTCCTGTGAGTCCGGTTTTAGATTCTGATGCTTCACTTCAGGTTTACTGTATCCCTTGGACCTTCTTATTGACGATGAAACACAGAAATTGCATCCGAATGTAATACAAAAATCACAATGGCGATTTAAGTACAAGAGGACTGACACTCTCACTTTCTATGATTTGAACATCTCCTGTGAGTCCAGTTTTAGATTCCGACGCTTCACTTCTGGTTTACTGTATCCCTTGGAACTTCTTATTGACGATGAAACACAGAAATTGCAACGGAATCAAATTCAAAACGCACAATGCCGACTTAAGTAAAAGAGGACTGACACTCTCACTTTCTGTGATTTGAACCTCTCCTGTGAGTCCAGCTTTAGATTCCATTGCTTCACTTCAGGTTTACTGTATCCCTTGGACCTTCTTATTGACGATGAAACACAGAGTTTGCATCCGAATTTAATACAAAAGGCACAATGCCGACTTAAGTACAAGAGGACTGACAATCTAACTTTCTATGATTTGAACCTCTCCTGTGAGTCTAGTTTTGGGTTCCGATGCTTCACTTCAGGTTTACTGTATCCCTTGGACCTTCTTATTGACGATGAAACACAGAAATTGCATCCGAATTAATACAAATGGCACAATGCCGACTTAAGTACAAGAGGGCTGACACTCTCACTTTCTATGATTCGAACCTCTCTTGTGAGGTCAGATTTAGATTCCGATGCTTCATTTCAGGTTTACTGTACCCCTTGGACTTTCTTATTGACGATGAAACACAGAAATTGCATCGGAATTAAATTAAAAAGGCACAGTGCCGACCTAAGTAGAAGAGGACTAACTCTCTCACTTTCTATGATTTGAACCTCTCCTGTGAGTCCTGTTTTAGATTCCATTGCTTCACTTCAGGTTTACTGTATCCCTTGGACCTTCTTATTGACGATGAAAAACAGAAATTGCATCGGAATTAAATTCAAAAGGCACAATGCCGATTTAAGTACAAGAGGACTGACACTCTAACTTTCTATGATTTGAACCTCTCCTGTGAGTCCAGTTTTAGATTCCGATGCTTCACTTCAGGTTTACTGTATACCTTGCACCTTCTTATTGACGATGAAACACAGAGTTTGCATCCGAATTTAATACAAAAGGCACAATGCCGACTTAAGTACAAGAGGACTGACACTCTCACTTTCTATGATTCGAACCTCTCCTGTGAGTACAGTTTTAGATTCCGATGCTTCATTTCAGGTTTACTGTATCCCTTGGAACTTCTTATTGACGATGAAACACAGAAATTGCAACGGAATTAAATTCAAAAGGCACAGTGCCGACCTAAGTAGAAGAGGACTAACACTCTCACTTTCTATGATTTGAACCTCTCCTGTGAGTCCAGTTTTAGATTCCGAAGCTTCACTTCTGGTTTACTGTATACCTTGCAGCTTCTTATTGACGATGAAAAACAGAAATTGCATCGGAATTAAATTCAAAAGGCACAATGCCGATTTAAGTACAAGAGGACTGACACTCTAACTTTCTATGATTTGAACCTCTCCTGTGAGTCCAGTTTTAGATTCCGATGCTTCACTTCAGGTTTACTGTATACCTTGCACCTTCTTATTGACGATGAAACACAGAGTTTGCATCCGAATTTAATACAAAAGGCACAATGCCGACTTAAGTACAAGAGGACTGACACTCTCACTTTATATGATTTGAACCTCTCCTCTGAGTCCAGTTTTAGATTCCATTGCTTCACTTCAGGTTTACTGTATCCCTTGGACCTTCTTATTGACGATGAAAAACAGAAATTGCATCCGAATTAAATTCAAAAGGCACAATGCCGATTTAAGTACATGAGGACTGACACTCTAACTTTCTATGATTTGAACCTCTCCTGTGAGTCCAGTTTTAGATTCCAAGCTTCACTTCAGGTTTACTGTATACCTTGCACCTTCTTATTGACGATGAAACACAGAGTTTGCATCCGAATTTAATACAAAAGGCACAATGCCGACTTAAGTACAAGAGGACTGACACTCTCACTTTATATGATTTGAACCTCTCCTCTGAGTCCAGTTTTAGATTCCGATGCATCACCTCAGGTTTACTGTATCCCTTGGACCTTCTTATTGACGATGAAACACAGAAATTGCATCCGAATTTAATACAAATGGCGCAATGCCGACTTAAGTACAAGAGGACTGACACTCTCACTTTCTATGATTCGAACCTCTCCTGTGAGTACAGTTTTAGATTCCGATGCTTCATTTCAGGTTTACTGTATCCCTTGGACGTTCTTATTGACGATGAAACACCGAAATTGCATCGGAATTAAATTCAAAAGGCACAGTGCCGAGCTAAGTAGAAGAGGACTAACACTCTCACTTTCTATGATTTGAACCTCTCCTGTGAGTCCAGTTTTAGATTCCGAAGCTTCACTTCTGGTTTACTGTATACCTTGCAGCTTCTTATTGACGATGAAACACAGAAATTGCATCGGAATTTAATTCAAAAGGCACAATGCCGTCTTAAGTACTAGAGGACTGACACTCTCACTTTCTATGATTTGAACCTCACCTGTGAGTCCAGTTTTAGATTCCGAAGCTTCACTTCAGGTTCACTGTATCCCTCGGACCTTGTAATTGACGATGAAACACAGAGTTTGCATCCGAATTTAATACAAAATGTACAATGCCGAGTTAAGTACAAGAGGACTGACACTCTAACTTTCTATGATTTGAACCTCTCCTGTGAGTCCAGTTTTAGATTCCGATGCTTCACTTCAGGTTTACTGTATCCCTTGGACCTTCTTATTGACGATGAAACACAGAAATTGCATCCGAATGTAATACAAAAATCACAATGGCGACTCAAGTACAAGAGGACTGACACTCTCACTTTCTATGATTTGAACATCTCCTGTGAGTCCAGTTTTAGATTCCGACGCTTCACTTCTGGTTTACTGTATCCCTTGGAACTTCTTATTGACGATGAAACACAGAAATTGCATCCGAATGTAATACAAAAATCACAATGGCGACTCAAGTACAAGAGGACTGACACTCTCACTTTCAATGATTTGAACATCTCCTCTGAGTCCAGTTTTAGATTCCGATGCTTCACCTCATGTTTACTGTATCCCTTGGACCTTCTTATTGACTATGAAACACTGAAATTGCATCCGAAATTAATACAAAAGTCACAGTGCCGACTTAAGTACAAGAGGACTGACACTCTATCTTTCTATGATTTGAACCTCTCCTGTGAGTCCAGTTTTAGATTCCATTGCTTCACTTCAGGTTTACTGTATACCTTGCACCTTCTTATTGACGATGAAACACAGAGTTTGCATCCGAATTTAATACAAAAGGCACAATGCCGACTTAAGTACAAGAGGACTGACACTCTCACTTTATATGATTTGAACCTCTCCTCTGAGTCCAGTTTTAGATTCCATTGCTTCACTTCAGGTTTACTGTATCCCTTGGACCTTCTTATTGACGATGAAAAACAGAAATTGCATCCGAATTAAATTCAAAAGGCACAATGCCGATTTAAGTACATGAGGACTGACACTCTAACTTTCTATGATTTGAACCTCTCCTGTGAGTCCAGTTTTAGATTCCAAGCTTCACTTCAGGTTTACTGTATACCTTGCACCTTCTTATTGACGATGAAACACAGAGTTTGCATCCGAATTTAATACAAAAGGCACAATGCCGACTTAAGTACAAGAGGACTGACACTCTCACTTTATATGATTTGAACCTCTCCTCTGAGTCCAGTTTTAGATTCCGATGCATCACCTCAGGTTTACTGTATCCCTTGGACCTTCTTATTGACGATGAAACACAGAAATTGCATCCGAATTTAATACAAATGGCGCAATGCCGACTTAAGTACAAGAGGACTGACACTCTCACTTTGTATGATTCGAACCTCTCCTGTGAGTACAGTTTTAGATTCCGATGCTTCATTTCAGGTTTACTGTATCCCTTGGACGTTCTTATTGACGATGAAACACCGAAATTGCATCGGAATTAAATTCAAAAGGCACAGTGCCGAGCTAAGTAGAAGAGGACTAACACTCTCACTTTCTATGATTTGAACCTCTCCTGTGAGTCCAGTTTTAGATTCCGAAGCTTCACTTCTGGTTTACTGTATACCTTGCAGCTTCTTATTGACGATGAAACACAGAAATTGCATCGGAATTTAATTCAAAAGGCACAATGCCGTCTTAAGTACTAGAGGACTGACACTCTCACTTTCTATGATTTGAACCTCACCTGTGAGTCCAGTTTTAGATTCCGAAGCTTCACTTCAGGTTCACTGTATCCCTCGGACCTTGTAATTGACGATGAAACACAGAGTTTGCATCCGAATTTAATACAAAATGTACAATGCCGAGTTAAGTACAAGAGGACTGACACTCTAACTTTCTATGATTTGAACCTCTCCTGTGAGTCCAGTTTTAGATTCTGATGCTTCACTTCAGGTTTACTGTATCCCTTGGACCTTCTTATTGACGATGAAACACAGAAATTGCATCCGAATGTAATACAAAAATCACAATGGCGACTCAAGTACAAGAGGACTGACACTCTCACTTTCAATGATTTGAACATCTCCTCTGAGTCCAGTTTTAGATTCCGATGCATCACCTCATGTTTACTGTATCAGTTGGACCTTCTTATTGACTATGAAACACTGAAATTGCATCCGAAATTAATACAAAAGTCACAGTGCCGACTTAAGTACAAGAGGACTGACACTCTATCTTTCTATGATTTGAACCTCTCCTGTGAGTCCAGTTTTGGGTTCCGATTCTTCACTTCAGGTTTACTGTATCCCTTGGACCTTCTTATTGACGATGAAAAACAGAAATTGCATCCGAATTAATACAAATGGCACAATGCCGACTTAAGTACAAGAGGGCTGACACTCTCACTTTCTATGATTCGAACCTCTCTTGTGAGGTCAGATTTAGATTCCGATGCTTCATTTCAGGTTTACTGTATCCCTTGGACGTTCTTATTGACGATGAAACACAGAAATTGCATCGGAATTAAATTCAAAAGGCACAGTGCCGACCTAAGTAGAAGAGGACTAACACTCTCACTTTCTATGATTTGAACCTCTCCTGTGAGTCCAGTTTTAGATTCCGAAGCTTCACTTCTGGTTTACTGTATACCTTGCAGCTTCTTATTGACGATGAAACACAGAAATTGCATCGGAATTTAATTCAAAAGGCACAATGCCGTCTTAAGTACTAGAGGACTGACACTCTCACTTTCTATGATTTGAACCTCACCTGTGAGTCCAGTTTTAGATTCCGATGCTTCACTTCAGGTTCACTGTACCCCTCGGACCTTGTAATTGACGATGAAACACAGAGTTTGCATCCGAATTAATTACAAAAGGTACAATGCCGACTTAAGTACAAGAGGACTGACACTCTAACTTTCTATGATTTGAACCTCTCCTGTGAGTCCAGTTTTAGATTCTGATGCTTCACTTCAGGTTTACTGTATCCCTTGGACCTTCTTATTGACGATGAAACACAGAAATTGCATCCGAATGTAATACAAAAATCACAATGGCGACTTAAGTACAAGAGGACTGACACTCTCACTTTCTATGATTTGAACATCTCCTGTGAGTCCAGTTTTAGATTCCGACGCTTCACTTCTGGTTTACTGTATCCCTTGGAACTTCTTATTGACGATGAATCACAGAAATTGCATCGGAATCAAATTCAAAACGCACAATGCCGACTTAAGTAAAAGAGGACTGACACTCTCACTTTCTATGATTAGAACCTCTCCTGTGAGTCCAGTTTTAGATTTTATTGCTTCACTTCAGGTTTACTGTATCCCTTGGACCTTCTTATTGACGATGAAAAACAGAAATTGCATCCGAATTAAATTCAAAAGGCACAATGCCGATTTAAGTACAAGAGGACTGAGACTCTAACTTTCTATGATTTGAACCTCTCCTGTGAGTGCACTTTTAGATTCCGATGCTTCACTTCAGGTTTACTGTATACCTTGCACCTTCTTATTGACGATGAAACACAGAGTTTGCATCCGAATTTAATACAAAAGGCACAATGCCGACTTAAGTACAAGAGGACTCACACTCACACTTTATATGATTTGAACGTCTCCTCTGAGTCCAGTTTTAGATTCCGATGCTTCACCTCAGGTTTACTGTATCCCTTGGACCTTCTTATTGACGATGAAACACAGAAATTGCATCCGAATTTAATACAAATGGCGCAATGCCGACTTAAGTACAAGAGGACTGACACTCTCACTTTCTATGATTCGAACCTCTCCTGTGAGTACAGTTTTAGATTCCGATGCTTCATTTCAGGTTTACTGTATCCCTTGGACGTTCTTATTGACGATGAAACACAGAAATTGCATCGGAATTAAATTCAAAAGGCACAGTGCCAACCTAAGTAGAAGAGGACTAACACTCTCACTTTCTATGATTTGAACCTCTCCTGTGAGTCCAGTTTTAGATTCCGAAGCTTCACTTCTGGTTTACTGTATACCTTGCAGCTTCTTATTGACGAAGAAACACAGAAATTGCATCGGAATTTAATTCAAAAGGCACAATGCCGTCTTAAGTACTAGAGGACTGACACTCTCACTTTCTATGATTTGAACCTCACCTGTGAGTCCAGTTTTAGATTCCGATGCTTCACTTCAGGTTCACTGTATCCCTCGGACCTTGTAATTGACGATGAAACACAGAGTTTGCATCCGAATTTAATACAAAAGGCACAATGCCGACTTAAGTACAAGAGGACTGACACTCTAACTTTCTACGATTTGAACCTCTCCTGTGAGTCCAGTTTTGGGTTCCGATGCTTCACTTCAGGTTTACTGTATCCCTTGGACCTTCTTATTGACGATGAAACACAGAAATTGCATCCGAATTAATACAAATGGCACAATGCCGACTTAAGTACAAGAGGGCTGACACTCTCTATGATTCGAACCTCTCCTGTGAGGTCAGATTTAGATTCCGATGCTTCATTTCAGGTTTACTGTATCCCTTGGACGTTCTTATTGACGATGAAACACAGAAATTGCATCGGAATTAAATTCAAAAGGCACAGTGCCGACCTAAGTAGAAGAGGACTAACACTCTCACTTTCTATGATTTGAACCTCTCCTGTGAGTCCAGTTTTAGATTCCGAAGCTTCACTTCTGGTTTACTGTATACCTTGCAGCTTCTTATTGACGATGAAACACAGAAATTGCATCGGAATTTAATTCAAAAGGCACAATGCCGTCTTAAGTACTAGAGGACTGACACTCTCACTTTCTATGATTTGAACCTCACCTGTGAGTCCAGTTTTAGATTCCGATGCTTCACTTCAGGTTCACTGTATCCCTCGGACCTTGTAATTGACGATGAAACACAGAGTTTGCATCCGAATTTAATACAAAATGTACAATGCCGACTTAAGTACAAGAGGACTGACACTCTAACTTTCTATGATTTGAACCTCTCCTGTGAGTCCAGTTTTAGATTCTGATGCTTCACTTCAGGTTTACTGTATCCCTTGGACCTTCTTATTGACGATGAAACACAGAAATTGCATCCGAATGTAATACAAAAATCACAATGGCGACTCAAGTACAAGAGGACTGACACTCTCACTTTCAATGATTTGAACATCTCCTCTGAGTCCAGTTTTAGATTCCGATGCTTCACCTCAGGTTTACTGTATCCCTTGGACCTTCTTATTGACTATGAAACACTGAAATTGCATCCGAAATTAATACAATAGTCACAGTGCCGACTTAAGTACAAGAGGACTGACACTCTATCTTTCTATGATTTGAACCTCTCCTGTGAGTCCAGTTTTGGGTTTCGATTCTTCACTTCAGGTTTACTGTATCCCTTGGACCTTCTTATTGACGATGAAACACAGAAATTGCATCCGAATTAATACAAATGGCACAATGCCGACTTAAGTACAAGAGGGCTGACACTCTCACTTTCTATGATTCGAACCTCTCTTGTGAGGTCAGATTTAGATTCCGATGCTTCATTTCAGGTTTACTGTATCCTTTGGACGTTCTTATTGACGATGAAACACAGAAATTGCATCGGAATTAAATTCAAAAGGCACAGTGCCGACCTAAGTAGAAGAGGACTAACACTCTCACTTTCTATGATTTGAACCTCTCCTGTGAGTCCAGTTTTAGATTCCGAAGCTTCACTTCTGGTTTACTGTATACCTTGCAGCTTCTTATTGACGATGAAACACAGAAATTGCATCGGAATTTAATTCAAAAGGCACAATGCCGTCTTAAGTACTAGAAGACTGACACTCTCACTTTCTATGATTTGAACCTCACCTGTGAGTCCAGTTTTAGATTCCGATGCTTCACTTCAGGTTCACTGTACCCCTCGGACCTTGTAATTGACGATGAAACACAGAGTTTGCATCCGAATTTAATACAAAAGGTACAATGCCGACTTAAGTACAAGAGGACTGACACTCTAACTTTCTATGATTTGAACCTCTCCTGTGAGTCCAGTTTTAGATTCTGATGCTTCACTTCAGGTTTACTGTATCCCTTGGACCTTCTTATTGACGATGAAACACAGAAATTGCATCCGAATGTAATACAAAAATCACAATGGCGACTTAAGTACAAGAGGACTGACCCTCTCACTTTCTATGATTTGACCATCTCCTGTGAGTCCAGTTTTAGATTCCGACGCTTCACTTCTGGTTTACTGTATCCCTTGGAACTTCTTATTGACGATGAAACACAGAAATTGCATCGGAATCAAATTCAAAACGCACAATGCCGACTTAAGTAAAAGAGGACTGACACTCTCACTTTCTATGATTTGAACCTCTCCTGTGAGTCTAGTTTTATATTCCATTGCTTCACTTCAGGTTTACTGTATCCCTTGGACCTTCTTATTGACGATGAAAGACAGAAATTGCATCCGAATTTAATACAAATGGCGCAATGCCGACTTAAGTACAAGAGGACTGACACTCTCACTTTCTATGATTCGAACCTCTCCTGTGAGTACAGTTTTAGATTCCGATGCTTCATTTCAGGTTTACTGTATCCCTTGGACGTTCTTATTGACGATGAAACACAGAAATTGCATCGGAATTAAATTCAAAATGCACAGTGCCGACCTAACTAGAAGAGGACTAACACTCTCACTTTCTATGATTTGAACCTCTCCTGTGAGTCCAGTTTTCGATTCCGAAGCTTCACTTCTGGTTTACTGTATACCTTGCAGCTTCTTATTGACGATGAAACACAGAAATTGCATCGGAATTTAATTCAAAAGGCACAATGCCGTCTTAAGTACTAGAGGACTGACACTCTCACTTTCTATGATTTGAACCTCACCTGTGAGTCCAGTTTTAGATTCCGATGCTTCACTTCAGGTTCACTGTACCCTTCGGACCTTGTAATTGACGATGAAACACAGAGTTTGCATCCGAATTTAATACAAAAGGTACAATGCCGACTTAAGTACAAGAGGACTGACACTCTAACTTTCTATGATTTGAACCTCTCCTGTGAGTCCAGTTTTAGATTCTGATGCTTCACTTCAGGTTTACTGTATCCCTTGGACCTTCTTATTGACGATGAAACACAGAAATTGCATCCGAATGTAATACAAAAATCACAATGGCGACTTAAGTACAAGAGGACTGACACTCTCACTTTCTATGATTTGAACATCTCCTGTGAGTCCAGTTTTAGATTCCGACGCTTCACTTCTGGTTTACTGTATCCCTTGGAACTTCTTATTGACGATGAATCACAGAAATTGCATCGGAATCAAATTCAAAACGCACAATGCCGACTTAAGTAAAATAGGACTGACACTCTCACTTTCTATGATTAGAACCTCTCCTGTGAGTCCAGTTTCAGATTCCATTGCTTCACTTCAGGTTTACTGTATCCCTTGGACCTTCTTATTGACGATGAAAAACAGAAATTGCATCCGAATTAAATTCAAAAGGCACAATGCCGATTTAAGTACAAGAGGACTGAGACTCTAACTTTCCATAATTTGAACCTCTCCTGTGAGTGCACTTTTAGATTCCGATGCTTCACTTCAGGTTTACTGTATACCTTGCACCTTCTTATTGACGATGAAACACAGAGATTGCATCCGAATTTAATACAAAAGGCACAATGCCGACTTAAGTACAAGAGGACTCACACTCACACTTTATATGATTTGAACGTCTCCTCTGAGTCCAGTTTTAGATTCCGATGCTTCACCTCAGGTTTACTGTATCCCTTGGACCTTCTTATTGACGATGAAAGACAGAAATTGCATCCGAATTTAATACAAATGGCGCAATGCCGACTTAAGTACAAGAGGACTGACACTCTCACTTTCTATGATTCGAACCTCTCCTGTGAGTACAGTTTTAGATTCCGATGCTTCATTTCAGGTTTACTGTATCCCTTGGACATTCTTATTGACGATGAAACACAGAAATTGCATCGGAATTAAATTCAAAAGGCACAGTGCCGACCTAAGTAGAAGAGGACTAACACTCTCACTTTCTATGATTTGAACCTCTCCTGTGAGTCCAGTTTTAGATTCCGAAGCTTCACTTCTGGTTTACTGTATACCTTGCAGCTTCTTATTGACGAAGAAACACAGAAATTGCATCGGAATTTAATTCAAAAGGCACAATGCCGTCTTAAGTACTAGAGGACTGACACTCTCACTTTCTATGATTTGAACCTCACCTGTGAGTCCAGTTTTAGATTCCGATGCTTCACTTCAGGTTCACTGTATCCCTCGGACCTTGTAATTGACGATGAAACACAGAGTTTACATCCGAATTTAATACAAAAGGCACAATGCCGGCTTAAGTACAAGAGGACTGACACTCTAACTTTCTATGATTTGAACCTCTCCTGTGAGTCCAGTTTTGGGTTCCGTTGCTTCACTTCAGGTTTACTGTATCCCTTGGACCTTCTTATTGACGATAAAACACGGAAATCGCATCCGAATTTAATACAAATGGTACAATGCCGACTTAAGTACAAGAGGACTGACACTCGCACTTTCTATGATTTGAACCTCTCCTGTGAGACTGGTTTTAAATTCCGATGCTTCACTTCAGGTTTACTGTATACCTTGCACCTTCTTATTGACGATGAAACATAGAATTTGCATTGGAATTTAATACAAAAGGCACAATGACGACTTAAGTAAAAGAGGACTGACACTCTAACTTTCTATGATTTGAAACTCTCCTGTGAGTCCAGTTTTAGATTCCGATGCTTCACTTCAGGTTTACTGTATCCCTTGGACCTTCAGTTTTCTGTACCATGATTCGCAGAATTCTTTCATGGTTTGCCTACCTCTGATGTCATACAACCTGGCCATTAGAAATTCACGCCACAACTGGTCTTGTTTTTGTTCTGACCAGTATTCGTCAATAAATTTTTGTTTAAACGTTTCAAAATACATCTGGTTAGTATCCAGATTCAACCCCCATCTTTTTGCTTCTCCCGTTAGTGCACTAATTACAACATTAATTTTTTCCTGATCAGACAAATATTCAGGAAAATTTCTTTCGCAATTCTTTACAAAGTCTAGGGGGTGCCATCCATTATGCCTCTTTGCAGGGTCGAATTTCTCTTCGCCCTCTAATATTTTACTGAGAGGCATTCTTTCAGTAATATGTGTAGGTCCGGTTTGTATTTTTCTTTCCAAGTCATACATTTTGCCTTGGATTTGTGAAGTGTTATGTTCACACTTCTTTTCGCAAGTAAGAATCTGTTTGGTTAGAGCCTTGCTTGTTTCTGTTACAGACTGTTTGATCTGTGCAAATTCCGCGTTACACTCTGTTTGTATTTCGGATTTAATACCGAATACCTTTTCGTCCACTTTAGTACAGACTAAGGGTTCTATTTGATCTTGAATTTTAATTACTTCCGTGTCAAATCTTTCGTTAATGTCATCAACTTGTCCCTGTATGTTGGGAATATTGCCATTGATGACAGTAATTTCGCTTTTAAGGTTTTTAATTTCATTACTCACAATGTCTACTTTTACATCAACTTTCTCAATCTGTTTACTAATATCGCTACCCTGTGTGGTAATTAGCTGCCCCTGTGCTGCAATTAGTTGTCTTTGTTCTACATTTTGTTGCCCTAGTGCTGCGATTTGTGCATTAATATTGTCATTTTGCGCTGCAATTTGTGCCTTAATATTGTCATTTTGTGCAGACAGTATTTTAAGCAAGTCAGTCAGATTTAATGTCTTTTCACTTTTAGATTCTACTGCCTTTTCGTGTTCAGATCCTACACGCCTTTCTGGTTTTGGTGATTCAAACATATCCCTCGATTCATCAGCATAGCCACTGTCTTCGACAACGTCGCCTACATTGTCTTGCTTAGTACGCGCTACACACATAGCTTCGATCTGTTTATTAACGTCTGCGTGATAACGTACGTAATTTAACTCGCGCGTCATGCCATCTGTTGGTGTGCTGCCTGAACTGCTCTCGGTTGCATTCTGCTCTCGCGCGTCTAAATTTATTTCTAATTTCCTGTCCATTTTAGCTATTATTAAGTACTGACACCTTTTATTTTTAATTTAAACTGAACTTTCACTACCAGTTCTGTCAGGTAATGTACAGGTTCGTGCCGCTGGACGTTTTATGTTCACTCTATGTTTGTAAAATGCTAACTACTTAAAATCTTTTTCCGGCTGTATGTGCTCGCCGTCAGTGTTTCGTGTGTGTGCCTTCGCTTGTGTGTAGTGTTGTTCGCCGTCGCCATCATCCATGATCTGTGCATCGTGTCGCCCAGTGTTAATGATGTTTCTCGTCTAGCGTGAAAAACAGAAATTGCATCCGAATTAAATTCAAAAGGCACAATGCCGATTTAAGTACAAGAGGACTGAGACTCTAACTTTCTATGATTTGAACCTCTCCTGTGAGTGCACTTTTAGATTCCGATGCTTCACTTCAGGTTTACTGTATACCTTGCACCTTCTTATTGACGATGAAACACAGAGTTTGCATCCGAATTTAATACAGAAGGCACAATGCCGACTTATGTACAAGAGGACTGACACTCTAACTTTCTATGATTTGAACCTCTCCTGTGAGTCCAGTTTTGGATTCCGATGCTTCACTTCAGGTTTACTGTATCCCTTGGACCTTCTTATTGACGATGAAACACAGAAATTGCATCCGAAATTAATACAAAAGTCACAATGGTGACTTAAGTACAAGAGGACTGACACTCTCACTTTCTATGATTCGAACCTCTCCTGTGAGTACAGTTTTAGATTCCGATGCTTCATTTCAGGTTTACTGTATCCCTTGGACGTTCTTATTGACGATGAAACACAGAAATTGCATCGGAATTAAATTCAAAAGGCACAGTGCCGACCTAAGTAGAAGAGGACTAACACTCTCACTTTCTATGATTTGAACCTCTCCTGTGAGTCCAGTTTTAGATTCCGAAGCTTCACTTCTGGTTTACTGTATACCTTGCAGCTTCTTATTGACGATGAAACACAGAAATTGCATCGGAATTTAATTCAAAAGGCACAATGCCGTCTTAAGTACTAGAGGACTGATACTCTCACTTTCTATGATTTGAACGTCACCTGTGAGTCCAGTTTTAGATTCCGATGCTTCACTTCAGGTTCACTGTATCCCTCGGACCTTGTAATTGACGATGAAACACAGAGTTTGCATCCGAATTTAATACAAAAGGTACAATGCCGACTTAAGTACAAGAGGACTGACACTCTAACTTTCTATGATTTGAACCTCTCCTGTGAGTCCAGTTTTGGATTCCGATGCTTCACTTCAGGTTTAATGTATCCCTTGGACCTTCTTATTGACGATAAAACACGGAAATCGCATCCGAATTTAATACAAATGGTACAATGCCGACTTAAGTACAAGAGGACTGACACTCGCACTTTCTATGATTTGAACCTCTCCTGTGAGACTGGTTTTAAATTCCGATGCTTCACTTCAGGTTTACTGTATACCTTGCACCTTCTTATTGACGATGAAACATAGAATTTGCATTGGAATTTAATACAAAAGGCACAATGACGACTTAAGTAAAAGAGGACTGACACTCTAACTTTCTATGATTTGAAACTCTCCTGTGAGTCCAGTTTTAGATTCCGATGCTTCACTTCAGGTTTACTGTATCCCTTGGACCTTCTTATTGACGATGAAACACAGAAATTGCATCTGAATGTAATACAAATATCACAATGTCGACTTAAGTACAAGAGGACTGACACTCTCACTTTCTATGATTTGAACCTCTCCTGTGAGTCCAGTTTTAGATTCCGATGCTTCACTTCAGGTTTACTGTATACCTTGCTCCTTCTTATTTACGATGAAACACAGAAATTCCATCCGAATTTAATACAAAAGGCACAATGCCGACTTAAGTACAAGAGGACTGACAGTCTAACTTTCTATGATTTGAACCTCTCCTGTGAGTCCAGTTTTAGATTCCGATGCTTCACTTCAGGTTTACTGTATACCTTTGACCTTCTTATTGACGATGAGACACAGAAATTTCATCCGAATTTAATACAAATGCCACAATGCCGGTTTAAGTACAAGAGGACTGACACACTCACTTTCTATGATTTGAACCTCTCCTGTGAATCCAGTTTTAGATTCCGATGCTTCACTTCAGGTTTACTGTATCCCTTGGACCTTCTTATTGACGATGAAACACAGAAATTGCATCCGAAATTAATACAAAAGTCACAATGGTGACTTAAGTTCATGAGGACTGACACTCTCACTTTACATGATTTGAACCTCTCCTCTGAGTCCAGTTTTAGATTCCGATGCTCCACCTCAGGTTTACTGTATCCCTTGGACCTTCTTATTGACGATGAAACACAGAAATTGCATCCGAATTTAATACAAATGGCGCAATGCCGACTTAAGTACAAGAGGACTGACACTCTCACTTTCTATGATTCGAACCTCTCCTGTGAGTACAGTTTTAGATTCCGATGCTTCACTTCAGGTTTACTGTATACCTTGGACGTTCTTATTGACGATGAAACACAGAAATTGCATCGGAATTAAATTCAAAAGGCACAGTGCCGACCTAAGTAGAAGAGGACTAACACTCTCACTTTCCATGATTTGAACCTCTCCTGTGAGTCCAGTTTTAGATTCCGAAGCTTCACTTGAGGTTTACTGTATACATTGCAGCTTCTTATTGACGATGAAACACAGAATTTGCATCGGAATTTAATTCAAAAGGCACAATGCCGTCTTAAGTACAGGAGAACTGACACTCTCACTTTCTATGATTTGAACCTCTCCTGTGAGTCCAGTTTTTGATTCCGATGCTTCACTTCAGGTTTACTGTATCCCTCGGACCTTCTAATTGACGATGAAACACAGAGTTTGCATCCGAATTTAATACAAAAGGTACAATGCGGACTTAAGTACAAGAGGACTGACACTCTAACTTTCTATGATTTGAACCTCTCCTGTGAGTCCAGTTTTAGATTCTGATGCTTCACTTCAGGTTTACTGTATCCCTTGGACCTTCTTATTGACGATAAAACACGGAAATCGCATCCGAATTTAATTCAAATTTTACAATGCCGACTTAAGTACAAGAGGACTGACACTCGCACTTTCTATGATTTTAACCTCTCATGTGAGTCCAGTTTTAGATTCCGATGCTTCACTTCAGGTTTACTGTATACCTTGCTCCTTCTTATCTACGATGAAACACAGAAATTCCATCCGAATTTAATAAAAAAGGCACAATGCCGACTTAAGTACAAGAGGACTGACAGTCTAACTGTCTATGATTTGAACCTCTCCTGTGAGTCCAGTTTTAGATTCTGATGCTTCACTTCAGGTTTACTGTATCCCTTGGACCTTCTTATTGACGATAAAACACGGAAATCGCATCCGAATTTAATACAAATTTTACAATGCCGACTTAAGTACAAGAGGACTGACACTCGCACTTTCTATGATTTGAACCTCTCCTGTGAGTCCAGTTTTAGATTCCGATGCTTCACTTCAGGTTTACTGTATACCTTGCTCCTTCTTATTTACGATGAAACGCAGAAATTCCATCCGAATTTAATAAAAAAGGCACAATGCCGACTTAAGTACAAGAGGACTGACAGTCTAACTTTCTATGATTTGAACCTCTCCTGTGAGTCCAGTTTTAGATTCCGATGCTTCACTTCAGGTTTACTGTATACCTTTGACCTGCTTATTGACGATGAAACACAGAAATCTCATCCGAATTTAATACAAATGGCACAATGCCGACTTAAGTACAAGAGGACTGACACACTCACTTTCTATGATTTGAACCTCTCCTGTGAGTCCAGTTTTAGATTCCGATGCTTCACCTCAGGTTTACTGTATCCCTTGGACCTTCTTTTTAACGATGAAACACAGAAATTGCATCCGAATTTAATACAAATGGCGCAATGCCGACTTAAGTACAAGAGGAGTGACACTCTCACTTTCTATGATTCGAACCTCTCCTGTGAGTACAGTTTTAGATTCCGATGCTTCACTTCAGGTTTACTGTATCCCTTGGACCTTCTTATTAACGATGAAACACAGAAATTGCATCCGAATTTAATACAAATGGCGCAATGCCGACTTAAGTACAAGAGGACTGACACTCTCACTTTCTATGATTCGAACCTCTCCTGTGAGTACAGTTTTAGATTCCGATGCTTCACTTCTGGTTTACTGTATACATTGCAGCTTCTTATTGACGATGAAGCACAGAATTTGCATCGGAATTAAATTCAAAAGGCACAGTGCCGACCTAAGTAGAAGAGGACTAACACTCTCACTTTCTATGATTTGAACCTCTCCTGTGAGTCCAGTTTTAGATTCCGAAGCTTCACTTCAGGTTTACTGTATACATTGCAGCTTCTTATTGACGATGAAACACAGAATTTGCATCGGAATTTAATTCAAAAGGCACAATGCCGACTTAAGTACAAGAGAACTGACACTCTCACTTTCTATGATTTGAACCTCTCCTGTGAGTCCAGTTTTAGATTCCGATGCTTCACTTCAGGCTTACCGTATCCCTCGGACCTTCTAATTGACGATGAAACACAGAGTTTGCATCCGAATTTATTACAAAAGGTACAATGCGGACTTTAGTACAAGAGGACTGACACTCTAACTTTCTATGATTTGAACCTCTCCTGTGAGTCCAGTTTTAGATTCCGACGATTCACTTCTGGTTTACTGTATCCCTTGGAACTTCTTATTGACGATGAAACACAGAAATTGCATCGGAATCAAATTCAAAACGCACAATGCCGACTTAAGTAAAAGAGGACTGACACTCTCACTTTCTATGATTTGAACCTCTCCTGTGAGTCCAGTTTTAGATTCCGATGCTTCACTTCAGGTTTACTGTATACCTTGCACCTTCTTATTGATGATGAAACACAGAGTTTGCATCCGAATTTAATACAAAAGGCACAATGCCGACTTAAGTACAAGAGGACTGACACTCTAACTTTCTATGATTTGAACCTCTCCTGTGCGTCCAGTTTTGGATTCCGATGCTTCACTTCAGGTTTACTGTATCCCATGGACCTTCTTATTGACGATGAAACACAGAAATTGCATCCGAATTTAATACAAATGGCACATTGCCGACTTAAGTACAAGAGGGCAGACACTCTCACTTTCTATTATTCGAACCTCTCTTGTGAGGTCAGATTTAGATTCCGATGCTTCACTTCAGGTTTAATGTATCCCTTGCACCTTCTTATTGACGATAAAACACGGAAATCGCATCCGAATTTAATACAAATGGTACAATGCCGACTAAAGTACAAGAGGACTGACACTCGCACTTTCTATGATTTGAACCTCTCCTGTGAGACCGGTTTTAAATTCCGATGCTTCACTTCAGGTTTACTGTATACCTTGCACCTTCTTATTGACGATGAAACATAGAATTTGCATTGGAATTTAATACAAAAGGCACAATGACGACTTAAGTAAAAGAGGACTGACACTCTAACTTTCTATGATTTGAAACTCTCCTGTGAGTCCAGTTTTAGATTCCGATGTTTCACTTCAGGTTTACTGTATCCCTTGGACCTTCTTATTGACGATGAAACACAGAAATTGAATCTGAATGTAATACAAATGGCACAATGTCGACTTAAGTACAAGAGGACTGACACTCTCACTTTCTATGATTTGAACCTCTCCTGTGAGTCCAGTTTTAGATTCTGATGCTTCACTTCAGGTTTACTGTATCCCTTGGACCTTCTTATTGACGATGAAACACAGAAATTGCATCCGAATGTAATACAAAAATCACAATGGCGACTTAAGTACAAGAGGACTGACATTCTCACGTTATATGATTTGAACCTCTCCTGTGAGTCCAGTTTTCGATTCCGAGCTTCACTTCTGGTTTACTGTATCCCTTGGAACTTCTTATTGACGATGAAACACAGAAATTGCATCGGAAACAAATTCAAAACGCACAATGCCGACATAAGTGAAAGAGGACTGACACTCTCACTTTCTATGATTTGAACCTCTCCTGTGAGTCCAGTTTTAGATTCCATTGCTTCACTTCAGGTTTACTGTATCCCTTGGACCTTCTTATTGACGATGAAACACAGAAATTGCATCGGAATTAAATTCAAAAGGCACAATGCCGATTTAAGTACAAGAGGACTGACACTCTAACTTTCTATGATTTGAACCTCTCCTGTGAGTCCAGTTTTAGATTCCGATGCTTCACTTCAGGTTTACTGTATACCTTGCACCTTCTTATTGACGATGAAACACAGAGTTTGCATCCGAATTTAATACAAAAGGCACAATGCTGACTTAAGTACAAGAGGACTGACACTCTAACTTTCTATGATTTGAACCTCTCCTGTGAGTCCAGTTTTGGATTCCGATGCTTCACTTCAGGTTTACTGTATCCCTTGGACCTTGTTATTGACGATGAAACACAGAAATTGCATCCGAATTTAATACAAGAGGCACAATGGCGACTTAAGTACAAGAGGACTGACACTTTCACATTCTATGATTTGAATCTCTCCTGTGAGTCCAGTTTTAGATTCCGATGCTTCACTTCAGGTTTACTGTATCACTTGGACCTTCTTATTGACGATGAAACACAGAAATTGCATCCGAAATTAATACAAAAGGCACAATGGTGACTTAAGTACAAGAGGACTGACACTCTCACTTTATATGATTTGAACCTCTCCTCTGAGTCCAGTTTTAGATTCCGATGCCTCACCTCAGGTTTACTGTATCCCTTGGACCTTCTTATTGACGATGAAACACAGAAATTGCATCCAAATTTAATACAAATGGCGCAATGCCGACTTAAGTACAAGAGGACTGACACTCTCACTTTCTATGATTCGAACCTCTCCTGTGAGTACAGTTTTAGATTCCGAAGCTTCACTTCAGGTTTACTGTATCCCTTGGACGTTCTTATTGACGATGAAACACAGAAATTGCATCGGAATTAAATTCAAAAGGCACAGTGCCGACCTAAGTAGAAGAGGACTAACACTCTCACTTTCTGTGATTTGAACCTCTCCTGTGAGTCCAGTTTTAGATTCCGAAGCTTCACTTCAGGTTTACTGTATACCTTGCAGCTTCTTATTGACGATGAAACACATAATTTGCACCGGAATTTAATTCAAAAGGCACAATGCCGTCTTAAGTACAAGAGAACTGACACTCTCACTTTCTATGATTTGAACCTCTCCTGTGAGTCCAGTTTTAGATTCCTATGCTTCACTTCAGGTTTACTGTATCCCTCGGACCTTCTAATTGACGATGAAACACAGAGTTTGCATCCGAATTTAATACAAAAGGTACAATGCCGACTTAAGTACAAGAGGACTGAGACTCTAACTTTGTATGATTTGAACATCTCCTGTGAGTCCAGTTTTAGATTCCGACGCTTCACTTCTGGTTTACTGTATCCTTTGGAACTTCTTATTGACGATGAAACACAGAAATTGCATCGGAATCAAATTCAAAACGCACTATGCCGACATAAGTAAATGAGGACTGACACTCTCACTTTCTATGATTTGAATCTCTCCTGTGAGTCCAGTTTTCGATTCCATTGCTTCACTTCAGGTTTACTGTATCCCTTGGACCTTCTTATTGACGATGAAACACAGAATTTGCATCGGAATTAAATTCAAAAGGCACAATGCCGATTTAAGTACAAGAGGACTGACTCTCTAACTTTCTATGATTTGAACCTCTCCTGTGAGTCCAGTTTTAGATTCCGATGCTTCACTTCAGGTTTACTGTATACCTTGCACCTTCTTATTGACGATGAAACACAGAGTTTGCATCCGAATTTAATACAAAAGGCACAATGCCGACTTAAGTACAAGAGGACTGACACTCTAACTATCTATTATTTGAACCTCTCCTGTGAGTCCAGTATTGGATTCCGATGCTTCACTTCAGGTTTACTGTATCATTTGGACCTTCGTATTGACGATGAAACACAGAAACTGCATCCGTATTTAATACAAAAGCACAATGGCGACTTAAGTACAAGAGGACTGACACTTTCACATTCTATGATTTGAATCTCTCCTGTGAGTCCAGTTTTAGATTCCGATGCTTCACTTCAGGTTTACTGTATCCCTTGGACCTTCTTATTGACGATGAAACAGAGAAATTGCATCCGAAATTAATACAAAAGTCACAATGCCGACTTAAGTACAAGAGGACTGACACTCTAACTTTCTATGATTTGAACCTCTCCTGTGAGTCCAGTTTTAGATTCTGATGCTTCACTTCAGGTTTACGGTATCCCTTGGACCTTCTTATTGACGATGAAACACAGAAATTGCATCCGAATGTAATACAAAAATCACAATGGCGACTTAAGTACAAGAGGACTGACACTCTCACTTTCTATGATTTGAACATCTCATGTGAGTCCAGTTTTAGATTCCGACGCTTCACTTCTGGTTTACTGTATCCCTTGGAACTTCTTATTGACGATGAAACACAGAAATTGCATCGGAATCAAATTCAAAACGCATAATTCCGACTTAAGTAAAAGAGGACTGACACTCTCACCTTCTATGATTTGAACCTCTCCTGTGAGTCCAGTTTTAGATTCCATTGCTTCACTTCAGGTTTACTGTATCCCTTGGACCTTCTTATTGACGATGAAACACAGAAATTGCATCGGAATTAAATTCAAAAGGCACAATGCCGATTTAAGTACAAGAGGACTGACACTCTAATTTTCTATGATTTGAACCCCTCCTGGGAGTCCAGTTTTATATTCCGATGCTTCACTTCAGGTTTACTGTATACCTTGCACCTTCTTATTGACGATGAAACACAGAGTTTGCATCCGAATTTAATACAAAAGGCACAATGCCGACTTAAGTACAAGAGGACTGACACTCTAACTTTCTATGATTTGATCCTCTCCTGTGAGTCAAGTTTTGAATTCCGATGCTTCACTTCAGGTTTACTGTATCCCTTGGACCTTCTTATTGACGATGGAACACAGAAATTGCATCCGAATTTAATACAAATGGCACAATGCCGACTTAAGTACAAGAGGGCTGACACTCTTACTTTCTATGATTCGAACCTCTCTTGTGAGGTCAGATTTAGATTCCGATGCTTCACTTCAGGTTTAATGTATCCCTTGGACCTTCTTATTGACGATAAAACACGGAAATCGCATCCGAATTTAATACAAATGGTACAATGCCGACTTAAGTACAAGAGGACTGACACTCGCACTTTCTATGATTTGAACCTCTCCTGTCAGACCGGTTTTAAATTCCGATGCTTCACTTCAGGTTAACTGTATACCTTGCACCTTCTTATTGACGATGAAACATAGAAATTGCATTGGAATTTAATACAAAAGGCACAATGACGACTTAAGTAAAAGAGGACTGACACTCTAACTTTCTATGATTTGAAACTCTCCTGTGAGTCCAGTTTTAGATTCCGATGCTTCACTTCAGGTTTACTGTATCCCTTGGACCTTCTTATTGACGATGAAACACAGAAATTGCATCTGAATGTAATACAAATGGCACAATGTCGACTTAAGTACAAGAGGACTGACACTCTCACTTTCTATGATTTGAACCTCTCCTGTGAGTCCAGTTTTAGATTCCGATGCTTCACTTCAGGTTTACTGTATACCTTGCTCCTTCTTATTTACGATGAAACACAGAAATTCCAACCGAATTTAATATAAAAGGCACAATGCCGACATAAGTACAAGAGGACTGACAGTCTAACTTTCTATGATTTGAACCTCTCCTGTGAGTCCAGTTTTAAATTCCGATGCTTCACTTCAGGTTTACTGTATACCTTTGACCTTCTTATTGACGATGAAACACAGAAATTTCATTCGAATTTAATACAAATGGCACAATGCCGACTTAAGTACATGAGGACTGACACAATCACTTTCTATGATTTGAACCTCTCCTGTGAGTCCAGTTTTAGATTCCGATGCTTCACTTCAGGTTTACTGTATCCCTTGGACTTCTTATTGACGATGAAACACAGAAATTACATCCGAAATTAATACAAAAGTCACAATGGTGACTTAAGTACAAGAGGACCGACACTCTCACTTTATATGATTTGAACCTCTCCTCTGAGTCCAGTTTTAGATTCCGATGCTTCACCTCAGGTTTACTGTATCCCTTGGACCTTCTTATTGACGATGAAACACAGAAATTGCATCCGAATTTAATACAAATGGCGCAATGCCGACTTAAGTACAAGAGGACTGACACTCTCACTTTCTATGATTCCAACCTCTCCTGTGAGTACAGTTTTAGATTCCGATGCTTCACTTCAGGTTTACTGTATCTCTTGGACGTTCTTGTTGACGATGAAACACAGAAATTGCATCGGAATTAAATTCAAAAGGCACAGTGCCGACCTAAGTAGAAGAGGATTAACACTCTCACTTTCTATGATTTGAACCTCTCCTGTGAGTCCAGTTTTAGATTCCGAAGCTTCACTTCAGGTTTACTGTATACCTTGCAGCTTCTTATTGACGATGAAACACAGAATTTGCATCGGAATTTAATTCAAAAGGCACAATGCCGTCTTAAGTACAAGAGAACTGACACTCTCACTTTCTATGATTTGAACCTCTCCTGTGAGTCCAGTTTTAGATTCCGATGCTTCACTTCAGGTTTACTGTATCCCTCGGACCTTCTAATTGACGATGAAACACAGAGTTCGCATCCGAATTTAATACAAAAGGTACAATGCCAACTTAAGTACAAGAGGACTGACACTCTAACTTTCTATGATTTGAACCTCTCCTGTGAGTCCAGTTTTAGATTCCATTGCTTCACTTCAGGTTTACTGGACCATCATATTGACGATGAAACACAGAAATTGCATCGGAATTAAATTCAAAAGGCACAATGCCGATTTAAGTACAAGAGGACTGACACTCTAATTTTCTATGATTTGAACCTCTCCTGTGAGTCCAGTTTTAGATCCGATGCTTCACTTCAGGTTTACTGTATACCTTGCACCTTCTTATTGACGATGAAACACAGAGTTTGCATCCGAATTTAATACAAAAGGCACAATGCCACCTTAAGTACAAGAGGACTGACTCTCTAACTTTCTATGATTTGAACCTCTCCTGTGAGTCCAGTTTTGGATTCCGATGCTTCACTTCAGGTTTACTGTATCCCTTGGACCTTCTTATTGACGATGAAACACAGAAACTGCATCCGAATTTAATACAAAAGGCACAATGAAGACTTAAGTACAAGAGGACTGACACTTTCACATTCTATGACTTGAATCTCTCCTGTGAGTCCAGTTTTAGATTCCGATGCTTCACTTCAGGTTTACTGTATCCCTTGGACGTTCTTATTGACGATGAAACACAGAAATTGCATCGGAATTAAATTTAAAAAGCACTGTGCCGACCTAAGTAGAAGAGGACTAACACTCTCACTTTCTATGATTTGAACCTCTCCTGTGAGTCCAGTTTTAGATTCCGAAGCTTCACTTCAGGTTTACTGTATACCTTGCAGCTTCTTATTGACGATGAAACACAGAAATTGCATCGGAATTAAATTCAAAAGGCACAATGCCGACTTAAATACAAGAGGACTGACACTCTCACTTTCTATGATTTGAACCTCTCCTGTGAGACCAGTTTTACATTCCGATGCTTCACTTCAGGTTTACTGTATCCCTTGGACCTTCTAATTGACGATGAAACACAGAGTTTGCATCCGAATTTAATACAAAAGGTACAATGAAGACTTAAGTACAAGAGGACTGACACTCTAACTTTCTTCGATTTGCACCTCTCCTGTGAGTCCAGTTTTAGATTCCGATGCTTCACTTCAGGTTTACTGTATCCCTTGGACCTTCTTATTGACGATGAAACACAGAAATTGCATCCGAATTCAATACAAAAATAACAATACCGGCTTAAGTACAAGAGGACTGACACTCTCACTTTCAATGATTTGATCATCTCCTGTGTGTCCAGTTCTAGATTCCGATGCTTCACTTAAGGTTTACTGTATCCCATGGACCTTCTTATAGACGATGAAACACAGATATAGCATCGGAATTAAATTTAAAACGCACAATGCCGACTTAAGTAAAAGAGGGCTGACACTCTCACTTTCTATGATTTGAAACTCTCCTGTGAGTCCAGTTTTAGATTCCGATGCTTCACTTCTGGTTTACTGTATCCCTTGGACCTTCTTATTGACAATGAAACACAGAAATAGCATCGGAATTAAATTCAAAAGGCACAATGCCGACTTAAGTACAAGTGGTCTGACACTCTAACTTTTTATGCTTTGAATCTCTCCTGTGGGTCCAGGTTTAGATTCCGATGATTCACTTCAGGTTTACTGTATCCCTTGGACCTTCTTATTGACGATGAAACACAGAGTTTGCATCCGAATTTAATACAAAAGGCACATTGCCGACTTAAGTACAAGAGGACGGACACTTTAACTTTCTATGATTTGAACCTCTCCTGAGAGTCCAGTTTTAGATTCCGATGCTTTAATTCTGGTTTACTGTATCCCTTGGACCTTCTTATTGACGAAGAAAACAGAAATTGCATCCGAATTTAATACAAATGGCACAATGGCGACTTAAGTACAAGAGGACTGACACTCTCACTTTCTATGATTTGAACCTCCCCTGTGAGTCCAGTTTTAGTTTCCGATGCTTCACTTCAGGTTTACTGTATCCCTTGGACCTTCTTATTGACGACTAAACACAGAAATCGCATACGAATTTAATACAAATGGCACAATGCCGACTTAAGTACAAGAGGACTGACACTCTCACTTTCTGTGATTCGAACCTCTCCTGTGAGGTCAGATTTAGATTCCGATGCTTCACTTCAGGTTTACTGCATACCTTGGACTCACAGGAGAGGTTCAAATCATAGAAAGTGAGAGTGTCAGTCCTCTTGTACTTAAGTCGACATTGTGCCTTTTGTATTACATTCAGATGCAATTTCCGTGTTTTATCGTCAATAAGAAGGTCCAAGGGATACAGTAATCCTGAAGTGAAGCATCGGAATCTAAATATGACCTCAGAGGAGACATACAGTCCTTCTCGCAAAGAAAATCAATACCCAATATACAATTGGCAGCAAGGTTTTGGACAACTAGGAAAGGCCATTGTACGATTCCATTTCCCATATTAACAGTCACAAATACCTGCTTATTAACTCTACTTGACTTATTGCCTAATGCAGTTAATATTAAACTGTTCTGAACTGGGAACTCTGGTATCTTAGAAGTTTTCTTCATCATAGTATAAAAATTGTGAGAAATCACACTGACAGCAGCTCCTGTATCAATAATTATGTTAGTAGGTATACCTCCTACAATGCCTGAGGTGGAAGACAGTACAAATCTTTTATTTACATTGTGACATTGTGTGTTGTCATTTATCAGATCATCAGCTAAGTTTCCACTTTCATTATATCTTAAGAATAGTGTAGGCAACTCTTGTTGTGTAAATGTTAATTTTTCTTGTTTCACAGTTTCACTAGCAAGTGTGTATTCAAACATAGTTTCTAAATTGAACTTGCCCCCCAAATGTTCCTCAGTCACGACCTGGGGCTCAGTAATGACTGGTTCTAGTTTACCTGGTTTGTCTGGTCATTGGTAAGTGTAGTTGTAGTTTCATTAGCTACCTCAATAATATTTACATTTGGATATTGTCTTTGCCAATCACCTGTCTGGTTTCGTTTGGCTGAAGTCACTTGTTGGTTTGTGTTGCTTGTTTGCGCAAAATTCCCTTGTGGCATCTGAATATGATTTTGTGGTGGCGGTTGCGGTGTTTGCCACTGTCTCACATCATACTGGTTGTCGTTCTGATTAAAGTGCGGTGTTAGTGTTCCATTTCTTGTGTGATCTGTGTTGTTGTTTCTTTGCCAGTGTTTGTGTTTTGCTTTGTGTCCGTTGTTGTTTCCATTATTGCTTCTTGAATTAAAATTGTAGTTTCTTCGTTTTTTGTACGGGTTATCTCCCTGTGTATAGTTGTAGTTGTTGTTTGTGTGCAGCTGTGAGTTGTGGTGACTGTTTTGCATGTTTACTGTGTGTTGTGAATTTTGCTGTGTGTTTGGTAATGTAGCAATGTAGACATGTTGATTCCTACTGCGTGAGTTGTGTGTTGGTTCTTGTTCTTCATATAGTAAATCAACAGCATCTAACTTTTCCAAAAAATATTCAGGATCGTCGTCCGGTAAGTACAGTAATTTCTCTTTAATATTAAAAGGAAGTCTTGCTTTCAGTGATCGGATCACATCTTTTGGTTTCACTGGTTCATTAAGGAAGTGTGTCATGTTTAGGTACTTCTCGAAATATCTGCGCAGGTTGCCGTTTTTAGGATTGAAGAGTTCGGGTTCAGTGACTTGTTTGCGGATGCGTTCCTGCACAGTGGGTGACCAAAACTTATTCAAGAAGGCGCGTTCAAACTGCTCGTATGTTACACATCTGTCGCTTTCATGGTAAGCCCAGACAGCAGCGTCCCCTTGAATGTAATCCACAACGTACGCAATGCGTTTGTGGTCGCTCCACGAACGTGGGAATGCGTTCCTAAAAGCTTTTAAGAAGATGACAGGGTGTACAGCGTTTTTGCCTGGTATAAAAGGTTGGAATTTACGGTGCTTGAATAGACTTTCTTCTTCTTTGTTACGTGTTCGTCTGTTTCTTTCCGTGTAATCATTGAATTCTTCCCTGTGTGTACATGGTTCTTCATCAGAATGATAATTGTATTATATTTCAGGTGATGGGTATCTGTTGCTATGCGTGTCAGTGTATTGTGTATTTGAGTGTTGAAATTCGTGTGAGTACATGTGTTCATTCCCGAATCGAGATTTTCTTCTGTGTGTGTAAAAATGTGTAGTGGGTGTACTATTGGGTTGTACCTGACATTGAGTTGTCTTTGTTTGCATATCGTCATCGATTACTTGCCTATTGTTGTTCATGTATTCCACTACAGAATCGTGCACAATATGTGGCAATTTGTTTTGCATACATTCTTCAAAAATTTCGTCCTTGTGTGCCGTCCATTCTTTAAATTGTGAATTAATGCGAGACAAATGGGGTTCAGCCTCTATCTGTATTGTTGTGTGAATCTGTTTGTGAATGTCAGCTACGTTTGTTTCTATTGTATTCACCTTTAAATTAATTTCGTCACATGCGTGCGTGTTTGATTCTAGTTTGCAATTAATAGTTTCACAGGTTTTTGTCAAGTCATGGATGTGATTGGCATTGTCGCTTTGTCGTAATTCTAAATTTTCGAATTTTCCCGTAAGATCGTCGACCTGTTTGGAAAGACGTGTATTAATTTCATCTACCTTTTGAGTCAGTATGGCGAAGTCTGATTTTATGTCATTTCTGAATGCTGCATTGTCTGTCATTAATTGTGAGAATTTTTCGTCATTATCTTGCTTAATATTGGATATGCCTTCCAAAATTGAATTCAGTATAGCGCCAAAATTTTGATTGCAAAATGAGCTTGCCCCCGCCGCGTCATTAGACGTGACGTGGTCTCTCAGGTTTGGTTCTGAATTGCTCCTCTCGGCGTTTATTTGTGTCTGTAGCGGATTATTTTGATATGTTCGCGTGTCTGTATTAATTTCTGTGTCTGAATGTATCTGTGTATCCATGTTTGCATTACTTGATTGTTGTTCCATTGTGTACTGGTGTCGAGTTTTTACCATATCGTGAGTAAATTGTGTGCAAGAAAAAAATCGTTTAAACGCGTAGTGTGAAAATGTACTGCCTATGTGTGTGTTTAAATGACTGAGAATGATTGAGAGATGACTTTAAAGATCGAAAGTAGCATACGTGTTAATGGTGACTAGCCATGTTGCTTGAATCTTGTACAATGTCGGCCATATTGTGCAATGTAACTTGCGTATTGTTGGATCGGAATGTAATCGTCTGAATAATGAGATTTCGCGGAATTTGGAAAAAATTACTGAATGGAAACTGAATATTGAATTTAATGCTGAGACAAATAATTTTGAATGAAAAATGTGCTTGGAATCAATTGTGGATGCGCGAGTGCTGCGTCTTACCGTACATATCGTCTTGATGCGAAGATTGCATTTCCAGTCCAAATTGTCTCCAGATTTTATTCGTTTTCTTCAATATTCTCGTCACCGGTCAGGATGTACATGAAAAAGAACAATTAGTTGTAGTACAGATACAATAATGAGTCCTGGCACATAGTCGCCAGTGTAACAAATAAAAAAATAAAATAAAATATAATAATAATTATTTGTAATAATAATAATTGTTATTTGTTTGGATAAGTAATTGAGGGAATAAAATTTTACGCCGTGAATTAATCGAGCTTCGCACGTCCGAAGATGTACGGAACGTAGCCAAGGCTCATTATGTATTTTTTTTTTTTTGTAGACAGAGTCTGATATCTGACCTCAGCATCAATCATGAAAATGGAGTGACTAAAACTACATAAACAAAGAAAAGCATACGATTAAATAAACATATATTCATTTCAACATATACATTACGATATAAATTACACTTTCGTAAAATTCTAGATAAATAATGACAGATCATTCACAAATGAGAGCGACTTATTAATTCTGCGCCTCTTTTCTGCTAATAAATATCAATATGGCTAACTGTGGAGCCGCATAAAATATTAAGTCCTTCTAGGACAACGAATGACATGAGAGTGTTGATGCCTACTGGCTGTGACAAGAGAGCGGTGTTAATTGCTTTATTTTGCATTCTCTTGTCTTAAAAAATCGATACATATAATCTAAGTTAACTAAATTAAATATTGTCTGTGCTCGAGTGCAAATGGTTCCTTAAATATCCCTTGGACCTTCTTATTGACGATGAAACACAGAGTTTGCATCCGAATTTAATACAAAAGGCACAATGTCGACTTAAGTACAAGAGGACTGACACTCTAACTTTCTATGATTTGAACCTCTCCTGTGAGTCCAGTTTTGGATTCCGATGCTTCACTTCAGGTTTACTGTATCCCTTGGACCTTCTTATTGACGATGAAACACAGAAATAGCATCCGAATTTAATACAAAAGGCACAATGGCGTCTTAAGTACAAGAGGACTGACACTTTCACTTTCTATGATTTGAATCTCTCCTGTGAGTCCAGTTTTAGATTCCGATGCTTTACCTCAGGTTTACTGTATCCCTTGGACATTCTTATTGACGATGAAACACAGAAATTGCATCCGAATTTAATACAAATGGTACAATGCCGACTTAAGTACAAGAGGGCTGACACTCTCACTTTCTATGATTCGAACCTCTCCTGTGAGGTCATATTTAGATTCCGATGCTTCACTTCAGGATTACTGTATCCCTTGGACCTTCTTATTGACGATAAAACACGGAAATCGCATCCGAATTTAATACAAATGGCACAATGGCGACTTAAGTACAAGAGGACTGACACTTTCACTTTCTATGATTTGAATCTCTCCTGTGAGTCCAGTTTTAGATTCCGATGCTTCACCTCAGGTTTACTGTATCCCTTGGACATTCTTATTGACGATGAAACACAGAAATTGCATCCGAATTTAATACAAATGGCAAAATGCCGACTTAAGTACAAGAGGGCTGACACTCTCACTTTCTATGATTCGAACCTCTCCTGTGAGGTCATATTTAGATTCCGATGCTTCACTTCAGGCTTACTGTATCCCTTGGACCTTCTTATTGACGATAAAACACGGTAATCACATCCGAATTTAATACAAATGGCACAATGCCGACTTAAGTACAAGAGGACTGACACTCGCACTTTCTATGATTTGAACCTCTCCTGTGACACCGGTTTTAAATTCCGATGCTTCACTTCAGGTTTACTGTATACCTTGCACCTTCTTATTGACGATGAAACATAGAAATTGCATCGGAATTTAATACAAAAGGCACAATGCCGACTTAAGTAAAAGAGGACTGACACTCAAACTTTCTATGATTTGAAACTCTCCTGTGAGTCCATTTTTAGATTCCGATGCTTCACTTCAGGTTTACTGTATCCCTTGGACCTTCTTATTGACGATGAAACACAGAAATTGCAAATGAATGTAATACAAGTGGCACAATGTCGACCTAAGTACAAGAGGACTGACACTCTCACTTTCTATGATTCGAACCTCTCCTGTGAGGTCATATTTAGATTCCGATGCTTCACTTCAGGATTACTTTATCCCTTGGACCTTCTTATTGACGATAAAACACGGAAATCGCATCCGAATTTAATACAAATGGCACAATGGCGACTTAAGTACAAGAGGACTGACACTTTCACTTTCTATGATTTGAATCTCTCCTGTGAGTCCAGTTTTAGATTCCGATGCTTTACCTCAGGTTTACTGTATCCTTTGGACATTCTTATTGACGATGAAACACAGAAATTGCATCCGAATTTAATACAAGTGGCACAATGCCGACTTAAGTACAAGAGGGCTCACACTCTCACTTTCTATGATTCGAACCTCTCCTGTGAGGTCATATTTAGATTCCGATGCTTCACTTCAGGTTTACTGTATCCCTTGGACCTTCTTATAGACGATAAAACACGGTAATCGCATCCGAATTTAATACAAATGGCACAATGCCGACTTAAGTACAAGAGGACTGACACTCTCACCTTCTAGCATTTGAACCTCTCCTGTGACACCGGTTTTAAATTCCGATGCTTCACTTCAGGTTTACTGTATACCTTGCACCAACTTATTGACGATGAAACATAGAAATTGCATCCGAATTTAATACAAAAGGCACAATGCCGACTTACGTAAAAGAGGACTGACACTCAAACTTTCTATGATTTGAAACTCTCCTGTGAGTCCAGTTTTAGGTTCCCATGCTTCATTTCAAGTTTACTGTATACCTTGCTCCTTCGTATTTACGATGAAACACAGAAATTCCATCCGAATTTAATACAAAAGGCACAATGCCGACTTAAGTACAAGAGGATTGACAGTCTCACTTTCTATGATTTGAACCTCTCCTGTGAGTCCAATTTTAGATTCCGATCCTTCACTTCAGGTTTACTGTATACCTTTGACCTTCTTATTGACGATGAAACACATATATTTCATCCGAATTTAATACAAATGGCACAATGCCGACTTAAGTACAAGAGGAATGACACACTCACTTTCTTTGATTTGAACCTCTCCTGTGAGTCCAGTTTTAGATTCCGATGCTTCACTTCAGGTTTACTGTATCCCTCGGACCTTCTTATTGACGATGAAACACAGTAATTGCATCCGAATTTAATACAAATGGCGCAATGCCGACTTAAGTGCAAGAGGACTGACACTCTCACTTTCTATGATTCGAACCTCTCCTGTGAGCACAGTTTTAGATTCCGATGCTTCAATTCAGGTTTACTGTATCCCTTGTACGTTCTTATTGACGATGAAACACAGAAATTGCATCGGAATTAAATTCAAAAGGCACAGTGCCGACCTAAGTAGAAGAGGACTAACACTCTCACTTTCTATGATTTGAACCCCTCCTGTGAGTCCAGTTTTAGATTCCGAAGCTTCACTTCATGTTTACTGTATACCTTGCAGCGTCTTATTGACGAAGAAACACAGAAATTGCATCGGAATTAAATTCAAAAGGCACAATGCCGACTTAAGTACAAGAGGACTGACACTCTCACTTTCTATGATTTGAACCTCTCCTGTGAATTCAGTTTTACAATCCAATGCTTCACTTCAGGTTTACAGTATCCCTTGGACCTTCTAATTGACGATGAAACACAGAGTTTGCATCCGAATTTAATACAAAAGGTACAATGCCGACTTAAGTACAAGAGGACTGACACTCTAACTTTCTATGATTTGCACCTCTCCTGTGAGTCCAGTTTTAGATTCCAATGCTTCACTTCAGGTTTACTGTATCCCTTGGACCTTCTTATTGACGATAAAGCACAGAAATTGCATCCGAATTTAATACAAAAATCACAATGGCGGCTCAAGTACAAGAGGACTGACACTCTCACTTTCTATGATTTGAACATCTCCTGTGAGTCCAGTTCTAGATTCCGATGCTTCACTTCAGGTTTACTGTATCCCTTGGACCTTCTTATTGACGATGAAACACAGAAATAGCATCGGAATTAAATTCAAAAGGCACAATGCCGACTTAAGTACAAGAGGACTGACACTCTAACTTTTTATGATTTGAACCTCTCCTGTGAGTCCAGTTTTAGATTCCGATGCTTCACTTCAGGTTTACTGTATCCCTTGGACCTTCTTATTGACGATGAAACACAGAGTTTGCATCCGAATTTAATACAAAAGGCACAATACCGACTTAAGTACAAGAGGACTGACACGCTAACTTTCTATGATTTGAACCTCTCCTGTGAGTCCAGTTTTGGATTCCGATGCTTCACTTCAGGTTTACTGTATCCCTTGGACCTTCTTATTGACGATGAAACACAGAAATTGCATCCGAATTTAATACAAAAGGCACAATGGCGACTTAAGTACAAGAGGACTGACACTCTCACTTTCTATAATTTGAACCTCTCCTGTGAGTCCAGTTTTAGATTCCGATGCTTCACTTCAGGTTTACTCTATCCCTTGGACCTTCTTATTGACGATGAAACACAGAAATTGCATCGGAATTAAATTCAAAAGGCACAATGACGACTTAGGTACAAGAGGACGGACACTCTCACTTTCTATGATTTGAACCTCCCCTGTGAGTCCAGTTTTAGTTTCCGATGCTTCACTTCAGGTTTACTGTATCACTTGGACCTTCTTATTGACGACGAAACACAGAAATTGCATACGAATTTAATACAAATAGCACAATGCCGACTTAAGTACAAGAGGACTGACACTCTCACTTTCTATGATTCGAACCTCCCCTGTGAGGTCAGATTTAGATTCCGATGCTTCACTTCAGGTTTACTGTATCCCTTGGACCTTCTTATTGACGATGAAACACAGAAATTGCATCGGAATTAAATTCAAAAGGCACAATGCCGTCTTAAGTACAAGAGGACTGACACTCTCACTTTCTATGATTTGAACCTCTCCTGTGAGTCCAGTAGTAGATTACGATGCATCACTTCAGGTTTACTGTATCCCTTGGACCTTCTAATTGACGATGAAACACAGAGTTTGCATCCGAATTTAATACAAAAGCTACAAGGCCGACTTAAGTACAAGAGGACTGACACTCTAACTTTCTATGAGTTGAACCTCTCTTGTGAATCCAGTTTTAGATTCCGATGCTTCACTTCAGGTTTACTGTATCCCTTGAACCTTCTTATTGACGATGAAACACAGAGTTTGCAACCGAATTTAATACAAAAGGCACAATGTCGACTTAAGTACAAGAGGACTGACACACTAACTTTCTATGACTTGAACCTCTCCTGTGAGTCCAGTTTTGGATTCCGATGCTTCACTTTTGGTTTACTGTATCCCTTGGACCCTCTTATTGACGATGAACACAGAAATTGCATCCGAATTTAATACAAAAGGCACAATGGCGACTTAAGTACAAGAGGACTGACACGCTAACTTTCTATGATTTGAACCTCTCCTGTGAGTCCAGTTTTGGATTCCGATGCTTCACTTCAGGTTTACTGTATCCCTTGGACCTTCTTATTGACGATGAAACACAGAAATTGCATCCGAATTTAATACAAAAGGCACAATGGCGACTTAAGTACAAGAGGACTGACACTCTCACTTTCTATAATTTGAACCTCTCCTGTGAGTCCAGTTTTAGATTCCGATGCTTCACTTCAGGTTTACTGTATCCCTTGGACCTTCCTATTGACGATGAAACACAGAAATTGCATCGGAATTAAATTCAAAAGGCACAATGACGACATAGGTACAAGAGGACGGACACTCTCACTTTCTATGATTTGAACCTCCCCTGTGAGTCCAGTTTTAGTTTCCGATGCTTCACTTCAGGTTTACTGTATCCCTTGGACCATCTTATTGACGACGAAACACAGAAATTGCATACGAATTTAATACAAATAGCACAATGCCGACTTAAGTACAAGAGGACTGACACTCTCACTTTCTATGATTCGAACCTCCCCTGTGAGGTCAGATTTAGATTCCGATGCTTCACTTCAGGTTTACTGTATCCCTTGGACCTTCTTATTGACGATGAAACACAGAAATTGCATCGGACTTAAATTCAAAACGCACAATGCCGACTTAAGCAAAAGAGGACTGACACTCTCACTTTCTATGATTTGAACCTCTCCTGTGAGTCCAGTAGTAGATTGCGATGCATCACTTCAGGTTTACTGTATCCCTTGGACCTTCTTATTGACGATGAAACACAGAAATTGCATCGGAATTAAATTCAAAAGGCACAATGCCGACTTAAGTACAAGAGGACTGACACTCAAAATTTCTATGATTTGAACCTCTCTTGTGAATCCAGTTTTAGATTCCGATGCTTCACTTCAGGTTTACTGTATCCCTTGAACCTTCTTATTGACGATGAAACACAGAGTTTGCAACCGAATTTAATACAAAAGGCACAATGTCGACTTAAGTACAAGAGGACTGACACACTAACTTTCTATGACTTGAACCTCTCCTGTGAGTCCAGTTTTGGATTCCGATGCTTCACTTTTGGTTTACTGTATCCCTTGGACCCTCTTATTGACGATGAACACAGAAATTGCATCCGAATTTAATACAAAAGGCACAATGGCGACTTAAGTACAAGAGGACTGACACTTTCACTTTCTATGATTTGAATCTCTCCTGTGAGTCCAGTTTTAGATTCCGATGCTTTACCTCAGGTTTACTGTATCCCTTGGACATTCGTATTGACGATGTATCACAGAAATTGCATCCGAATTTAATACAAATGGCACAATGCCGACTTAGGTACAAGAGGGCTGACACTCTCACTTTCTATGATTCGAACCTCTCCTGTGAGGTCATATTTAGACTCCGATGCTTCACTTCAGGTTTACTGTATCCCTTGGACCTTCTTATTGACGATAAAACACGGAAATCGCATCCGAATTTAATAGAAATGGCACAATGCCGACTTAAAAACAAGAGGACTGTCACTCGCACTTTCTATGATTTGAACCTCTCCTGTGACACCGGTTTTAAATTCCGATGCTTCACTTCAGGTTTACTGTATACCTTGCACCTTCTTATTGACGATGAAACATAGAAATTGCATTGGAATTTAATACAAAAGGCACAATGCCGACTTAAGTACAAGAGGACTGACAGTCTAACTTTCTATGATTTGAACCTCTCCTGTGAGTCCAATTTTAGATTCCGATGCTTCACTTCAGGTTTACTGTATACCTTTGACCTTCTTATTGACGATGAAACACAGAAATTTCATCCGAATTTAATACACATGGCACAATGCCGACTTAGGTACAAGAGGAATGACACACTCACTTTCTATGATTTGAACCTCTCCTGTGAGTCCAGTTTTAGATTCCGATGCTTCACTTCAGGTTTACTGTGTCCCTTGGGCCTTCTTATTGACGATGAAACACAGAAAATCCATCCGAAATTAATACAAATGTCACAATGGTGACTTAAGTACAAGAGGACTGACACTGTCACTTTATATGATTTGAACCTCTCCTCTGAGTCCAGTTTTAGATTCCGATGCTTCACCTCAGGTTTACTGTATCCCTTGGACCTTCTTATTGACGATGAAACACAGTAATTGCATCCGAATTTAATACAAATGGCGCAATGCCGACTTAAGTACAAGAGGACTGACACTCTCACTTTCTATGATTCGAACATCTCCTGTGAGAACAGTTTTAGATTCCGATGCTTCAATTCAGGTTTACTGTATCCCTTGTACGTTCTTATTGACGATGAAACACAGAAATTGCATCGGAATTAAATTCAAAAGGCACAGTGCCGACCTAAGTAGAAGAGGACTAACACTCTAACTTTCTATGATTTGAGCCCCTCCTGTGAGTCCAGTTTTAGATTCCGAAGCTTCACTTCAGGTTTACTGTATACCTTGCAGCTTCTTATTGACGATGAAACACAGAAATGCATCGGAATTAAATTCAAAAGGCACAATGCCGACTTAAGTACAAGAGGACTGACACTCTCACTTTCTATGATTTGAACCTCTCCTGTGAGTTCAGTTTTACAATCCGATGCTTCACTTCAGGTTTACTGTATCCCTTGGACCTTCTGATTGACGATGAAACACAGAGTTTGCATCCGAATTTAATACAAAAGGTACAATGCCGACTTAAGTACAAGAGGACTGACACTCTAACTTTCTATGATTTGCACCTCTCCTGTGAGTCCAGTTTTAGATTCCGATGCTTCACTTCAGGTTTACTGTATCCCTTGGACCTTCTTATTGACTATGAAACACAGAAATTGCATCGGACTCAAATACAAAACGCACAATGCCGACTTAAGCAAAAGAGGACTGACACTCTAAATTTCTATGATTTGAACCTCTCTTGTGAGTCCATTTTTAGATTCCGATGCTTCACTTCAGGTTTACTGTATCTGTAACAAATAAAAAAATAAAATAAAATATAATAATAATAATTTGTAATAATAATAATTGTTATTTGTTTGGATAAGTAATTGAGGGAATAAAATTTTACGCCGTGAATTAATCGAGCTTCGCACGTCCGAAGATGTACGGAACGTAGCCAGGGCTCATTATGTATTTTTTTTTTGTAGACAGGGTCTGATATCTGACCTCAGCATCAATCATGAAAATGGAGTGACTAAAACTACTAAAACAAAGAAAAGCATACGATTAAATAAACATATATTCATTTCAACATATACATTACGATATAAATTACACTTACGTAAAATTCTAGATAAATAATGACAGATCATTCACAAATGAGAGCGACTTATTAATTCTGCGCCTCTTTTCTGCTAATAAATATCAATATGGCTAACTGTGGAGCCGCATAAAATATTAAGTCCTTCTAGAACAACGAATGACATGAGAGTGTTGATGCCTATTAGCTGTGACAAGAGAGTGGTGTTAATTGCTTTATTTTGCATTCTCTTGTCTTAAAAAATCGATACATATAATCTAAGTTAACTAAATTAAATATTGTCTGTGCTCGAGTGCAAATGGTTCCTTAAACTGCCCCCCAAATTGCGAGAGCAAAGGTGTACCACCTGCAGCTGAGCAATTTGTTGACGTATTTTCTTTATTTGTCATGTCATGAATCATAAGTTATTACGTATCTTGTTTCACAGATTCAACATACTTAAAATATCATAAAATGTCATACATCCACAAAAATACATAAATAATATTTACATACAAGATCAATGGAAGTGAAAAGAAAAAATAAAAATATTCGATTCCGGGCAGTATTGAACTCCGGAACTTCAGTATCACAGGCCAGCGAAGTGGCACAGTGCTAACACTGCTAACCTCCAACCAGTTCTCAATTGTATGTAATAGTGCTAGACAGACTGTAACTAATTTCATATTTCGTATTCACTTGTGCTCTTACTTTGTAAAAATTTTGTTGGGCATATAGTCCGTTGTTCTCTTTCACTTCAAAATGTTATTACATATGTTCATTCAATAAATAAAATTAATTAATGGTTTTGTGCATATTCAGAGATATGTGAACATATTCTCTTTAGAATGTCACTTGTTAGTAAAGGTTTATATTGTGCTAAAGCCTTTGCATTTTAAAATAAATGTCACGTGTCACACGTTTTGCTTACATTAAGACGAAAGTTCTTGAAGAGACAAGTTGGAGATCAAGAATCTCGCAACGAAGCGTGCTTAGGAAGACATAGTTAAAATGAGGTTTCGTCTTGGTAGGAATTAATGGTGTCAGTGGTTCCATACTGACCAGTCCGTGTTACATCTACTCAATAACCTCCATATTTCGTCTTCCAAAAAGCGTATGTCGTCTCCTGGATATTGTGTCGTCGTTTCGTCGAAAAGTGTGCCGTGGTTTTGCTACTCACGTCACCTATAGTGTCCCATCATGAGCGCAGTGAACCGTTTTTTTTTAATATTTGCACACGACTTGTTCATACATTGTTCGTTGCAAAACAAAATGTTCGTTCACAACAGAGCGCACAAAACATAACAAATATCACTTCACTTTGAGTACAGTTTTCTGTTACATATTTACATAGATACAAAAATTTTCTGTGAAACATGTATCTATACATTTACACTACATTGTTTCGTAATACATATACATATTTTATATTTTTCAGTTGCATTAAACTAGATATTTACAAATATATATGGGTCAGACATAAAAAAATTATCTAATAGGTTCAGTGTATTGTGATACATTCAGAAAATCCATTTTCTTTTATAGGTCTCTTCCCCTTTTTAATAAAGTTTTCCTTTTAAGTATATTTTCCTTTACATCAGTACTACACAATAAGTGTTCTTCCTCATTAAATGTTTCCTGCAACATAAACTTTCATAATAGGTTAGAAAACATCCTTGAGATGATCTGTCCTGAAAAGTCATGATTACAATAAGACACGACACGTCACATCCACAATCAATTCCAAATTAGCACATGCACAAAGTATCATTTACAAATAAAATAAAGTATATAGCCTTGCTCAATTAATTTCATTTGTCATTTCCTGTAGAGTTTTTTTTTTTTTTTTTGTGCATGTTGTGTTCATGTGGATTGTGGTGTGAGTGTGAATAGAAAATCAAGTGTCTATCATGCCAATTAATATATCAGGTTCAGAGCAGCAATTGTCTCCAGTCATTTAGTCTGTCAGCTTGTCTGCAAGGTATTAACAAATATAATCAGTAACTGTGCTTTGCATGAAAATTGTTAGTTCTCCCTGTGTCTTATCTTCTTGCTGCTGCTGTAAAATGTAGATACTTAAGATTATAGCTTATATCTTCTTCTTCTTCCAGCTTGAAGTACCAGATGTCACTTACCTTGTTTTTGTATCAGCATACTCTGCTAAGGGCTAAAAGTTTTCAAATCTTTGTGAGGGTACAAACCTAAAATTCTCTTACTCTTGGGGTTTTGTAACAGATATGCTCCCGGATGTGGTATATCAATGATTGTGTAAGGACCTTCATATAGCGGACGCCACTTAACATTACGTTTTAGAGGTAATGACGATTTGTAGTGGGTCTTAAGTAAAACTTGCATGCCTATTGTAAAGTTTTGCCTTCTTTTCAGATTAGCACCATAGTTCTTATTTCTAATGTCAGCTTGTTCAGTAATTGCAATGAGTACTTCCCTTACCTTTTCCTCGTGTGAAGGTTTGGTGTCAGAAAATTTTGGTAGTGGGTTGCTCCAATCATTAGTTTCCTTTGTGTCAAACATGATTTCTCTGGGAGTGTAGGGTGTGTTGTATATATTTAAATTGTTGTGTATTTCCTCAAAAAGTGCTAGGTAATGTATCCAGTTTGTGTGCTGAGTTGAGGTATAAGTTCTCATGAATCTATTTAATTCTCTAAAAACTCTCTCACAAGGGTTGGCTGATGCATGAAACTTTGAAATAAAGATGCTCTTAATGTTGTTGTCCTTTAGAAATTTTCTCCAGGTGAATCCTGCATAATACTTGGCGTTATCTGATAGAATGGCTTTAGGTTTTCCACAGTATGGCATGTAATCATTTGTGAATCTTCTGATGATGGTGTTTGCTGTGGGTGACTTAATGGCAAAAAGTTTGATGTGCTTAGAAAATATGTCATAAAATGCTAGAATGTATTTGCAACCTCCGATGCTAGTTGGATGAGGTCCGCTAACATCTGTACAAAGTATCTCTCTAGGTCCAGTAGGTAAGATAGAGTGCAAATCTGTTTTGGTGGATTGATTTTGTGGCTTGGATTTTTGACATATGAGACATTTGCTGATAACATCATGTATTTTTCTTCTCATGTTTGGAAAATAGCAATATGTATGTAACTTGTTTAGACATTTCTTTGTTCCGTAGTGTCCCCAAACTGTGTGAGTGTGTGCAACGAGATTGTGTACAGAATCTTGTGGTATGCAAACGCACCAGTTAGTAGCATTTGTGTGTCTTTTGTAGAAAAGTATGTTGTTGTGTAACATGTATCTGTCTTGTAAAGTGTCATTGTGTTGTTGTACTATGATTGGTTTTATTTTGTACCAGTGTGGATCTGAATCTTGTAGTGTTGCCATGTTCTTGCATTGGTCTATGTAGTATTGTGTAAACTGTTTGTCTTGCATGAGTAGTATTCTGTAATCGTGTGTGTTCTCAAAGTCTGTATTGTTATGATGTAATCCTTGCGGTAGTCTTGAAAGTGTGTCAGCTATTATGTTGTCTTTTCCCTTGATGTGCTTGATTTCAGAAGAGTAATTCTGTAATGCAAGTGCCCATCGTGTAAGTCTAGGATGAATGAGTTTACATGACAAAAGGAATGTAAGTGCTTGATGGTCAGTGTATATAATGGTGTGTCTTCCATACAGATAATAATTAAACTTTTTAAATGCCCATATAATAGATAATGTTTCCAATTCTGTGGTGGAGTAAGATCTTTCACATTCTGTTAAAGTACGACTGGCAAAACCAATGATCTTAATATGTTCTGAAGTTTCTGTATTAACAAGTTGAAATAAACAACATCCCAAACCAATGTTTGATGCATCACAAGCAATACAAAAGTTCAAATTGAAGTCTGGATGTTCCAGCATGTTAGAATTTACTAAGGCTTCTTTGATTTTAGTAAAGTCATTTTCACAGTCTTGGTTCCAAATCCATACCTGGTTCTTCTTTAATAAGTTTAGTAAGTATCTGCTATTGAGTAACTGTTTAGGTATGAATCGTCTGAAAAATGAGCATAGACCGAGAAATGATTTTAACTGTTTCTTATTAGTGGGACTGGGGAAATGTCTGATAGCATCTAATTTTGAAGGGTCATTTTTAATGCCTTGTGTGTTGATGATGTGCCCTAGGTATTTGATCTCACAACAAGCAAATCTAGATTTACAAATATTGGCAGTGATACCAGCTTGTGTGAATCTGCATAGTAAAGTGTTCAGGGTATCAGTGTGATCCTTCCAGGTTTTTGAGGCAATCAGTATGTCATCTACATAGTGTGTAACAGTCTCTAGTAAATCATCACCGAGTACAGAGTTTAGTGCAGTAATGAATACTCCTGAGCTTACATTTAGGCCAAATGGTAATACACAAAATTGATAAGTTCTGCCACCAAACATAAAGGCTGTATATTTTCTGGATTCTTTGCTTATTGGCACCTGCCAAAACGAATTTTTAAGGTCTATTGTAGAGAAATATTTTGCATTCAAGAACTTCTGAAGTTGTTCGTCAAGATTTTCTGGTTGTGTCCTCACAGGTAAGATAATTTGGTTGATAGCTCTTGCATCTAATACTAACCTGATACTTCCATTGTGTCTTTTCACTACATGCAAAGGGCTACAATATGGAGATGTTGATGGTTCTATAATATTCCATGTAATCATTTTCTTTAGTTCTTCCCAAACTGCAGGTCGCAGAGCTAGAGGTACATTGTATGACTTGTGGTAATAGATTTGGTGAGGCTTGAGTTCAATCGTATACATATATCTGTTGATCCTACCTGGCTTACTAGTGAAAACATCCTTATTCTTAAGTAAAATATGTTTAAGCTGGGATCTCTCCTCTTCATTAATAGCATCACATTCTGATAACTTAGAATTAATTTGTGTAAGTACATCATTCACTACCTCACCGTGTGATACAGGTTGCTGTGTGGAATCTATGTCAGTCTCACGTATAATCTGTATCTTGTAGCCAGAACAGTGCTTGTTATGGTCTACTAGTCGAGTGTCCAAGTTCAAAACTATGTCTCTGCCTTCATACTTAAAATAACAAATGCCTTTTGAGAAGTCTATAGTACAGTCCTTCTCGCAAAGAAAATCAATACCCAATATACAATTGGCAGCAAGGTTTTGGACAACTAGGAAAGGCCATTGTACGATTCCATTTCCCATATTAACAGTCACAAATACCTGCTTATTAACTCTACTTGACTTATTACCTAATGCAGTTAATATTAAACTGTTCTGAACTGGGAACTCTGGTATCTTAGAAGTTTTCTTCATCATAGTATAAAAATTGTGAGAAATCACACTGACAGCAGCTCCTGTATCAATAATTATGTTAGTAGGTATACCTCCTACAATGCCTGAGGTGGAAGACAGTACAAATCTTTTATTTACATTGTGACATTGTGTGTTGTCATTTATCAGATCATCAGCTAAGTTTCCACTTTCATTATATCTTAAGAATAGTGTAGGCAACTCTTGTTGTGTAAATGTTAATTTTTCTTGTTTCACAGTTTCACTAGCAAGTGTGTATTCAAACATAGTTTCTAAATTGAAGTTGCCCCCCAAATGTTCCTCAGTCACGACCTGGGGCTCAGTAATGACTGGTTCTAGTTTACCTGGTTTGTCTGGTCATTGGTAAGTGTAGTTGTAGTTTCATTAGCTACCTCAATAATATTTACATTTGGATATTGTCTTTGCCAATCACCTGTCTGGTTTCGTTTGGCTGAAGTCACTTGTTGGTTTGTGTTGCTTGTTTGCGCAAAATTCCCTTGTGGCATCTGAATATGATTTTGTGGTGGCGGTTGCGGTGTTTGCCACTGTCTCACATCATACTGGTTGTCGTTCTGATTAAAGTGCGGTGTTAGTGTTCCATTTCTTGTGTAATCTGTGTTGTTGTTTCTTTGCCAGTGTTTGTGTTTTGCTTTGTGTCCGTTGTTGTTTCCATTATTGCTTCTTGAATTAAAATTGTAGTTTCTTCGTTTTTTGTACGGGTTATCTCCCTGTGTATAGTTGTAGTTGTTGTTTGTGTGCAGCTGTGAGTTGTGGTGACTGTTTTGCATGTTTACTGTGTGTTGTGAATTTTGCTGTGTGTTTGGTAATGTAGCAATGTAGACATGTTGATTCCTACTGCGTGAGTTGTGTGTTGGTTCTTGTTCTTCATATAGTAAATCAACAGCATCTAACTTTTCCAAAAAATATTCAGGATCGTCGTCCGGTAAGTACAGTAATTTCTCTTTAATATTAAAAGGAAGTCTGGCTTTCAGTGATCGGATCACATCTTTTGGTTTCACTGGTTCATTAAGGAAGTGTGTCATGTTTAGGTACTTCTCGAAATATCTGCGCAGGTTGCCGTTTTTAGGATTGAAGTGTTCGGGTTCAGTGACTTGTTTGCGGATGCGTTCCTGCACAGTGGGTGACCAAAACTTATTCAAGAAGGCGCGTTCAAACTGCTCGTATGTTACACATCTGTCGCTTTCATGGTAAGCCCAGACAGCAGCGTCCCCTTGAATGTAATCCACAACGTACGCAATGCGTTTGTGGTCGCTCCACGAGCGTGGGAATGCGTTCCTAAAAGCTTTTAAGAAGATGACAGGGTGTACAGCGTTTTTGCCTGGTATAAAAGGTTGGAATTTACGGTGCTTGGATAGACTTTCTTCTTCTTTGTTACGTGTTCGTCTGTTTCTTTCCGTGTAATCATTGAATTCTTCCCTGTGTGTACATGGTTCTTCATCAGAATGATAATTGTATTGTATTTCAGGTGATGGGTATCTGTTGCTATGCGTGTCAGTGTATTGTGTATTTGAGTGTTGAAATTCGTGTGAGTACATGTGTTCATTCCCGAATCGAGATTTTCTTCTGTGTGTGTAAAAATGTGTAGTGGGTGTACTATTGGGTTGTACCTGACATTGAGTTGTCTTTGTTTGCATATCGTCATCGATTACTTGCCTATTGTTGTTCATGTATTCCACTACAGAATCGTGCACAATATGTGGCAATTTGTTTTGTATACATTCTTCAAAAATTTCGTCTTTGTGTGCCGTCCATTCTTTAAATTGTGAATTAATGCGAGACAAATGGGGTTCAGCCTCTATCTGTATTGTTGTGTGAATCTGTTTGTGAATGTCAGCTACGTTTGTTTCTATTGTATTCACCTTTAAATTAATTTCGTCACATGCGTGCGTGTTTGATTCTAGTTTGCAATTAATAGTTTCACAGGTTTTTGTCAAGTCATGGATGTGATTGGCATTGTCGCTTTGTCGTAATTCTAAATTTTCGAATTTTTCCGTAAGATCGTCGACCTGTTTGGAAAGACGTGTATTAATTTCATCTACCTTTTGAGTCAGTATGGCGAAGTCTGATTTTATGTCATTTCTGAAGGCTGCATTGTCTGTCATTAATTGTGAGAATTTTTCGTCATTATCTTGCTTAATATTAAATATGCCTTCCAAAATTGAATTCAGTATAGCGCCAAAATTTTGATTGCAAAATGAGCTTGCCCCCGCCGCGTCATTAGACGTGACGTGGTCTCTCAGGTTTGGTTCTGAATTGCTCCTCTCGGCGTTTATTTGTGTCTGTAGCGGATTATTTTGATATGTTTGCGTGTCTGTATTAATTTCTGTGTCTGAATGTGTCTGTGTATCCATGTTTGCATTACTTGATTGTTGTTCCATTGTGTACTGGTGTCGAGTTTTTACCATATCGTGAGTAAATTGTGTGCAAGAAAAAAATCGTTTAAACGCGTAGTGTGAAAATGTACTGCCTATGTGTGTGTTTAAATGACTGAGAATGATTGAGAGATGACTTTAAAGATCGAAAGTAGCATACGTGTTAATGGTGACTAGCCATGTTGCTTGAATCTTGTACAATGTCGGCCATATTGTGCAATGTAACTTGCGTATTGTTGGATCGGAATGTAATCGTCTGAATAATGAGATTTCGCGGAATTTGGAAAAAATTACTGAATGGAAACTGAATATTGAATTTGATGCTGAGACAAATAATTTTGAATGAAAAATGTGCTTGGAATCAATTGTGGATTCGCGAGTGCTGCGTCTTACCGTACATATCGTCTTGATGCGAAGATTGCATTTCCAGTCCAAATTGTCTCCAGATTTTATTCGTTTTCTTCAATATTCTCGTCACCGGTCAGGATGTACATGAAAAAGAACAATTAGTTGTAGTACAGATACAATAATGAGTCCTGGCACATAGTCGCCAGTGTAACAAATAAAAAAATAAAATAAAATATAATAATAATAATTTGTAATAATAATAATTGTTATTTGTTTGGATAAGTAATTGAGGGAATAAAATTTTACGCCGTGAATTAATCGAGCTTCGCACGTCCGAAGATGTACGGAACGTAGCCAGGGCTCATTATGTATTTTTTTTTTGTAGACAGAGTCTGATATCTGACCTCAGCATCAATCATGAAAATGGAGTGACTAAAACTACTAAAACAAAGAAAAGCATACGATTAAATAAACATATATACATTTCAACATACACATTACGATATAAATTACACTTACGTAAAATTCTAGATAAATAATGACAGATCATTCACAAATGAGAGCGACTTATTAATTCTGCGTCTCTTTTCTGCTAATAAATATCAATATGGCTAACTGTGGAGCCGCATAAAATATTAAGTCCTTCTAGGACAACGAATGACATGAGAGTGTTGATGCCTACTGGCTGTGACAAGAGAGCGGTGTTAATTGCTTTATTTTGCATTCTCTTGTCTTAAAAAATCGATATATATAATCTAAGTTAACTAAATTAAATATTTTCTGTGCTCGAGTGCAAATGGTTCCTTAAATATCCCTTGGACCTTCTTATTGACGATGAAACACAGAGTTTGCATCCGAATTTAATACAAAAGGCACAATGTCGACTTAAGTACAAGAGGACAGACACTCTAACTTTCTATGATTTGAACCTCTCCTGTGAGTGCAGTTTTGGATTCCGATGCTTCACTTCAGGTTTACTGTATCCCTTGGACCTTCTTATTGACGATGAAAAACAGAAATTGCATCCGAATTTAATACAAAAGGAAAAATGGCGACTTAAGTACAAGAGGACTGACACTTTCACTTTCTATGATTTGAATCTCTCCTGTGAGTCCAGTTTTAGATTCCGATGCTTTACCTCAGGTTTACTGTATCCCTTGGACATTCTTATTGACGATGAAACACAGAAATTGCATCCAAATTTAATACAAATGGTACAATGCCGACTTAAGTACAAGAGGGCTGACACTCTCACTTTCTATGATTCGAACCTCTCCTGTGAGGTCATATTTAGATTCCGATGCTTCACTTCAGGATTACTGTATCCCTTGGACCTTCTTATTGACGATAAAACACGGAAATCGCATCCGAATTTAATACAAATGGCACAATGGCGACTTAAGTACAAGAGGACTGACACTCTCACTTTCTATGATTTGAACCTCTCCTGTGAGTCCAGTTTTACATTCCGATGCTTCACTTCAGGTTTACTGTATCCCTTATACCTTCTAATTGACGATGAAACACAGAGTTTGCATCCGAATTTAATACAAAAGATACAATGAAGACTTAGGTACAAGAGGACTGATACTCTAACTTTCTATGATTTGCACCTCTCCTGTGAGTCCAGTTTTAGATTTTGATGCTTCACTTCAGGTTTACTGTATCCCTTGGACCTTCTTATTGACGATGAAACACAGAGATTGCATCCGAATATAATACAAATGGCACAATGGCGGCTTAAGTACAAGAGGACTGACACTCTCACTTTCTATGATTTGAACATCTCCTGTGAGTCCAGTTCTAGATTCCGATGCTTCACTTCAGGTTTACTGTATCCCATGGACCTTCTTATTGACGATGAAACACAGATATAGCATCGGAATTAAATTTAAAACGCTCAATGCCAACTTAAGTAAAAGAGGACTGACACTCTCACTTTCTATGATTTGAAACTCTCCAGTGAGTCCAGTTTTAGATTCCGATGCTTCACTTCAGGTTTACTGTAACCCTTGGACCTTCTTATTGACAATGAAACACAGAAATAGCATCGGAATTAAATTCAAAAGGCACAATGCTGACTTAAGTACAAGAGGACTGACACTTTAACTTTCTATGTTTTGAACCTCTCCTGAGAGTCCAGTTTTAGATTCCAATGCTTTACTTCAGGTTTACTGTATCCCTTGGACCTTCTTATTGACGATGAAAACAGAAATTGCATCCGAATTTCATACAAATGGCACAATGGCGACTTAAGTACAAGAGGACTGACACTCTCACTTTCTATGATTTGAACCTCCCCTGTGAGTCCAGTTTTAGTTTCCGATGCTTCACTTCAGGTTTACTGTATCCCTTGGTCCTTCTTATTGACGACGAAACACAGAAATTGCATACGAATTTAATACAAATGGCAAAATGCCGACTTAAGTACAAGAGGACTGACACTCTCACTTTCTATGATTCGAACCTCCCCTGTGAGGTCAGATTTAGATTCCGATGCTTCACTTCAGGTTTACTGTATACCTTGCACCTTCTTATTGACGATGAAACTCAGAAAATGCATCGGAATTAAATTCAAAAGGCACAATGCCGTCTTAAGTACAAGAGGACTGACTCTCTCACTTTCTATGATTTAAACCTCTCCTGTGATTCCAGTTTTAGATTCCGATGCTTTACTTCAGGTTTACTGTATCCCTTGGACCTTCTAATTGACGATGGAACACAGAGTTTGCATCCGAATTTAATACAAAAGGTACAAGGCCGACTTAAGTACAAGAGGACTGACACTCTAACTTTCTATGAGTTGAACCTCTCCTGTGAGTCCAGTTTTAGATTCCGATGCTTCACTTCTGGTTTGCTGTATCCCTTGGACCCTCTTATTGACGATGAAACACAGAAATTGCATCGGACTTAAATTCAAAACGCACAATGCCGACTTAAGCAAAAGAGGACTGACACTCTCACTTTCTATGATTTGAACCTCTCCTGTGAGTCCAGTAGTAGATTGCGATGCATCACTTCAGGTTTACTGTATCCCTTGGACCTTCTTATTGACGATGAAACACAGAAATTGCATCGGAATTAAATTCAAAAAGCACAATGCCGACTTAAGTGCAAGAGGACTGACACTCTAAATTACTATGATTTGAACCTCTCTTGTGAATCCAGTTTTAGATTCCGATGCTTCACTTCAGGTTTACTGTATCCCTTGAACCTTCTTATTGACGATGAAACATAGAAATTGCATCGGAATTTAATACAAAAGGCACAATGCCGACTTAAGTACAAGAGGACTGACAGTCTAACTTTCTATGATTTGAACCTCTCCTGTGAGTCCAATTTTAGATTCCGATGCTTCACTTCAGGTTTACTGTATACCTTTGACCTTCTTATTGACGATGAAACACAGAAATTTCATCCGAATTTAATACAAATGGCACAATGCCGACTTAAGTACAAGAGGAATGACACACTCACTTTCTATGATTTGAACCTCTCCTGTGAGTCCAGTTTTAGATTCCGATGCTTCACTTCTGGTTTACTGTGTCCCTTGGGCCTTCTTATTGACGATGAAACACAGAAAATCCATCCGAAATTAATACAAATGTCACAATGGTGACTTGAGTACAAGAGGACTGACACTCTCACTTTATATGATTTGAACCTCTCCTCTGAGTCCAGTTTTAGATTCCGATGCTTCACCTCAGGTTTACTGTATCCCTTGGACCTTCTTATTGACGATGAAACACAATAATTGCATCCGAATTTAATACAAATGGCGCAATGCCGACTTAAGTACAAGAGGACTGACACTCTGACTTTCTATGATTCGAACATCTCCTGTGAGAACAGTTTGAGATTCCGATGCTTCAATTCAGCTTCACTGTATCCCTTGTACGTTCTTATTGACGATGAAACACAGAGATTGCATCGGAATTAAATTCAAAAGGCACAGTGCCGACCTAAGTAGAAGAGGACTAACACTCTAACTTTCTATGATTTGAACCCCTCCTGTGAGTTCAGTTTTAGATTCCGAAGCTTCACTTCAGGTTTACTGTATACCTTGCAGCTTCTTATTGACGATGAAACACAGAAATGCATCGGAATTAAATTCAAAAGGCACAATGCCGACTTAAGTACAAGAGGACTGACACTCTCACTTTCTATGATTTGAACCTCTCCTGTGAGTTCAGTTTTACAATCCGATGCTTCACTTCAGGTTTACTGTATCCCTTGGACCTTCTAATTGACGATGAAACACAGAGTTTGCATCCGAATTTAATACAAAAGGTACAATGCCGACTTAAGTACAAGAGGACTGACACTCTAACTTTCTATGATTTGCACCTCTCCTGTGAGTCCAGTTTTAGATTCCGATGCTTCACTTTAGGTTTACTGTATCCCTTGGACCTTCTTATTGACGATGAAACACAGAAATTGCATCGGACTCAAATACAAAACGCACAATGCCGACTTAAGCAAAAGAGGACTGACACTCTAAATTTCTATGATTTGAACCTCTCTTGTGAGTCCAGTTTTACATTCCGATGCTTCACTTCAGGTTTACTGTATCTGTAACAAATAAAAAAATAAAAAAAAATATAATAATAATAATTTGTAATAATAATAATTGTTATTTGTTTGGATAAGTAATTGAGGGAATAAAATTTTACGCCGTGAATTAATCGAGCTTCGCACGTCCGAAGATGTACGGAACGTAGCCAGGGCTCATTATGTATTTTTTTTTGTAGACAGAGTCTGATATCTGACCTCAGCATCAATCATGAAAATGGAGTGACTAAAACTACTAAAACAAAGAAAAGCATACGATTAAATAAACATATATTCATTTCAACATATACATTACGATATAAATTACACTTACGTAAAATTCTAGATAAATAATGACAGATCATTTACAAATGAGAGCGACTTATTAATTCTGCGCCTCTTTTCTGCTAATAAATATCAATATGGCTAACTGTGGAGCCGCATAAAATATTAAGTCCTTCTAGGACAACGAATGACATGAGAGTGTTGATGCCTACTGGCTGTGACAAGAGAGTGGTGTTAATTGCTTTATTTTGCATTCTCTTGTCTTAAAAAATCGATACATATAATCTAAGTTAACTAAATTAAATATTGTCTGTGCTCGAGTGCAAATGGTTCCTTAAACTGCCCCCCAAATTGCGAGAGCAAAGGTGTACCACCTGCAGCTGAGCAATTTGTTGACGTATTTTCTTTATTTGTCATGTCATGAATCATAAGTTATTACGTATCTTGTTTCACAGATTCAACATACTTAAAATAGCATAAAATGTCATACATCCACAAAAATACATAAATAATATTTACATACAAGATCAATGAAAGTGAAAAGAAAAAATAAAAATATTCGATTCCGGGCAGTATTGAACTCCGGAACTTCAGTATCACAGGCCAGCGAAGTGGCACAGTGCTAACACTGCTAACCTCCAACCAGTTCTCAATTGTATGTAATAGTGCTAGACAGACTGTAACTAATTTCATATTTCGTATTCACTTGTGCTCTTACTTTGTAAAAATTTTGTTGGGCATATAGTCCGTTGTTCTCTTTCACTTCAAAATGTTATTACACATGTTCATTCAATAAATAAAATTAATTAATGGTTTTGTGCATATTCAGAGATATGTGAACATATTCTCTTTAGAATGTCACTTGTTAGTAAAGGTTTATACTGTGCTAAAGCCTTTGCATTTTAAAATAAATGTCACGTGTCACACGTTTTGCTTACATTAAGACGAAAGTTCTTGAAGAGACAAGTTGGAGATCAAGAATCTCGCAACGAAGCGTGCTTAGGAAGACATAGTTAAAATGAGGTTTCGTCTTGGTAGGAATTAATGGTGTCAGTGGTTCCATACTGACCAGTCCGTGTTACATCTACTCAATAACCTCCATATTTCGTCTTCCAAAAAGCGTATGTCGTCTCCTGGATATTGTGTCGTCGTTTCGTCGAAAAGTGTGCCGTGGTTTTGCTACTCACGTCACCTATAGTGTCCCATCATGAGCGCAGTGAACCGTTTTTTTTTTAATATTTGCACACGACTTGTTCATACATTGTTCGTTGCAAAACAAAATGTTCGTTCACAACAGAGAGCACAAAACATAACAAATATCACTTCACTTTGAGTACAGTTTTCTGTTACATATTCACATAGATATAAAAATTTTCTGTGAAACATGTATCTATACATTTACACTACATTGTTTCGTAATACATATACATATTTTATATTTTTCAGTTGCATTAAACTAGATATTTACAAATATATATGGGTCAGACATAAAAAAATTATCTAATAGGTTCAGTGTATTGTGATACATTCAGAAAATCCATTTTCTTTTATAGGTCTCTTCCCCTTTTTAATAAAGTTTTCCTTTTAAGTATATTTTCCTTTACATCAGTACTACACAATAAGTGTTCTTCCTCATTAAATGTTTCCTGCAACATAAACTTTCATAATAGGTTAGAAATCATCCTTGAGATGATCTGTCCTGAAAAGTCATGATTACAATAAGACACGACACGTCACATCCACAATCAATTCCAAATTAGCACATGCACAAAGTATCATTTACAAATAAAATAAAGTATATAGCCTTGCTCAATTAATTTCATTTGTCATTTCCTGTAGAGTTTTTTTTTTTTTTTTTTGTGCATGTTGTGTTCATGTGGATTGTGGTGTGAGTGTGAATAGAAAATCAAGTGTCTATCATGCCAATTAATATATCAGGTTCAGAGCAGCAATTGTCTCCAGTCATTTAGTCTGTCAGCTTGTCTGCAAGGTATTAACAAATATAATCAGTAACTGTGCTTTGCATGAAAATTGTTAGTTCTCCCTGTGTCTTATCTTCTTGCTGCTGCTGTAAAATGTAGATACTTAAGATTATAGCTTATATCTTCTTCTTCTTCCAGCTTGAAGTACCAGATGTCACTTACCTTGTTTTTGTATCAGCATACTCTGCTAAGGGCTAAAAGTTTTCAAATCTTTGTGAGGGTACAAACCTAAAATTCTCTTACTCTTGGGGTTTTGTAACAGATATGCTCCCGGATGTGGTATATCAATGATTGTGTAAGGACCTTCATATAGCGGACGCCACTTAACATTACGTTTTAGAGGTAATGACGATTTGTAGTGGGTCTTAAGTAAAACTTGCATGCCTATCGTAAAGTTTTGCCTTCTTTTCAGATTAGCACCATAGTTCTTATTTCTAATGTCAGCTTGTTCAGTAATTGCAATGAGTACTTCCCTTACCTTTTCCTCGTGTGAAGGTTTGGTGTCAGAAAATTTTGGTAGTGGGTTGCTCCAATCATTAGTTTCCTTTGTGTCAAACATGATTTCTCTGGGAGTGTAGGGTGTGTTGTATATATTTAAATTGTTGTGTATTTCCTCAAAAAGTGCTAGGTAATGTATCCAGTTTGTGTGCTGAGTTGAGGTATAAGTTCTCATGAATCTATTTAATTCTCTAAAAACTCTCTCACAAGGGTTGGCTGATGCATGAAACTTTGAAATAAAGATGCTCTTAATGTTATTGTCCTTTAGAAATTTTCTCCAGGTGAATCCTGCATAATACTTGGCGTTATCTGATAGAATGGCTTTAGGTTTTCCACAGTATGGCATGTAATCATTTGTGAATCTTCTGATGATGGTGTTTGCTGTGGGTGACTTAATGGCAAAAAGTTTGATGTGCTTAGAAAATATGTCATAAAATGCTAGAATGTATTTGCAACCTCCGATGCTAGTTGGATGAGGTCCGCTAACATCTGTACAAAGTATCTCTCTAGGTCCAGTAGGTAAGATAGAGTGCAAATCTGTTTTGGTGGATTGATTTTGTGGCTTGGATTTTTGACATATGAGACATTTGCTGATAACATCATGTATTTTTCTTCTCATGTTTGGAAAATAGCAATATGTATGTAACTTGTTTAGACATTTCTTTGTTCCGTAGTGTCCCCAAACTGTGTGAGTGTGTGCAACGAGATTGTGTACAGAATCTTGTGGTATGCAAACGCACCAGTTAGTAGCATTTGTGTGTCTTTTGTAGAAAAGTATGTTGTTGTGTAACATGTATCTGTCTTGTAAAGTGTCATTGTGTTGTTGTACTATGATTTGTTTTATTTTGTACCAGTGTGGATCTGAATCTTGTAGTGTTGCCATGTTCTTGCATAGGTCTATGTAGTATTGTGTAAACTGTTTGTCTTGCATGAGTAGTATTCTGTAATCGTGTGTGTTCTCAAAGTCTGTATTGTTATGATGTAATCCTTGCGGTAGTCTTGAAAGTGTGTCAGCTATTATGTTGTCTTTTCCCTTGATGTGCTTGATTTCAAAAGAGTAATTCTGTAATGCAAGTGCCCATCGTGTAAGTCTAGGATGAATGAGTTTACATGACAAAAGGAATGTAAGTGCTTGATGGTCAGTGTATATAATGGTGTGTCTTCCATACAGATAATAATTAAACTTTTTAAATGCCCATATAATAGATAATGTTTCCGATTCTGTGGTGGAGTAAGATCTTTCACATTCTGTTAAAGTATGACTGGCAAAACCAATGATCTTAATATGTTCTGAAGTTTCTGTATTAACAAGTTGAAATAAACAACATCCCAAACCAATGTTTGATGCATCACAAGCAATACAAAAGTTCAAATTGAAGTCTGGATGTTCCAGCATGTTAGAATTTACTAAGGCTTCTTTGATTTTAGTAAAGTCATTTTCACAGTCTTGGTTCCAAATCCATACCTGGTTCTTCTTTAATAAGTTTAGTAAGTATCTGCTATTGAGTAACTGTTTAGGTATGAATCGTCTGAAAAATGAGCATAGACCGAGAAATGATTTTAACTGTTTCTTATTAGTGGGACTGGGGAAATGTCTGATAGCATCTAATTTTGAAGGGTCAGGTTTAATGACTTGTGTGTTGATGATGTGCCCTAGGTATTTGATCTCACAACAAGCAAATCTAGATTTACAAATATTGGCAGTGATACCAGCTTGTGTGAATCTGCATAGTAAAGTGTTCAGGGTATCAGTGTGATCCTTCCAGGTTTTTGAGGCAATCAGTATGTCATCTACATAGTGTGTAACAGTCTCTAGTAAATCATCACCGAGTACAGAGTTTAGTGCAGTAATGAATACTCCTGAGCTTACATTTAGGCCAAATGGTAATACACAAAATTGATAAGTTCTGCCACCAAACATAAAGGCTGTATATTTTCTGGATTCTTTGCTTATTGGCACCTGCCAAAACGAATTTTTAAGGTCTATTGTAGAGAAATATTTTGCATCCAAGAACTTCTGAAGTTGTTCGTCAAGATTTTCTGGTTGTGTCCTCACAGGTAAGATAATTTGGTTGATAGCTCTTGCATCTAATACTAACCTGATACTTCCATTGTGTCTTTTCACTACATGCAAAGGGCTACAATATGGAGATGTTGATGGTTCTATAATATTCCATGTAATCATTTTCTTTAGTTCTTCCCAAACTGCAGGTCGCAGAGCTAGAGGTACATTGTATGACTTGTGGTAATAGATTTGGTGAGGCTTGACTTCAATCGTATACATATATGTGTTGATCCTACCTGGCTTACTAGTGAAAACATCCTTATTCTTAAGTAAAATATGTTTAAGCTGGGATCTCTCCTCTTCATTAATAGCATCACATTCTGATAACTTAGAATTAATTTGTGTAAGTACATCATTCACTACCTCACCGTGTGATACAGGTTGCTGTGTGGAATCTATGTCAGTCTCACGTATAATCTGTATCTTGTAGCCAGAACAGTGCTTGTTATGGTCTACTAGTCGAGTGTCCAAGTTCAAAACTATGTCTCTGCCTTCATACTTAAAATAACAAATGCCTTTTGAGAAGTCTATAGTACAGTCCTTCTCGCAAAGAAAATCAATACCCAATATACAATTGGCAGCAAGGTTTTGGACAACTAGGAAAGGCCATTGTACGATTCCATTTCCCATATTAACAGTCACAAATACCTGCTTATTAACTCTACTTGACTTATTACCTAATGCAGTTAATATTAAACTGTTCTGAACTGGGAACTCTGGTATCTTAGAAGTTTTCTTCATCATAGTATAAAAATTGTGAGAAATCACACTGACAGCAGCTCCTGTATCAATAATTATGTTAGTAGGTATACCTCCTACAATGCCTGAGGTGGAAGACAGTACAAATCTTTTATTTACATTGTGACATTGTGTGTTGTCATTTATCAGATCATCAGCTAAGTTTCCACTTTCATTATATCTTAAGAATAGTGTAGGCAACTCTTGTTGTGTAAATGTTAATTTTTCTTGTTTCACAGTTTCACTAGCAAGTGTGTATTCAAACATAGTTTCTAAATTGAAGTTGCCCCCCAAATGTTCCTCAGTCACGACCTGGGGCTCAGTAATGACTGGTTCTAGTTTACCTGGTTTGTCTGGTCATTGGTAAGTGTAGTTGTAGTTTCATTAGCTACCTCAATAATATTTACATTTGGATATTGTCTTTGCCAATCACCTGTCTGGTTTCGTTTGGCTGAAGTCACTTGTTGGTTTGTGTTGCTTGTTTGCGCAAAATTCCCTTGTGGCATCTGAATATGATTTTGTGGTGGCGGTTGCGGTGTTTGCCACTGTCTCACATCATACTGGTTGTCGTTCTGATTAAAGTGCGGTGTTAGTGTTCCATTTCTTGTGTAATCTGTGTTGTTGTTTCTTTGCCAGTGTTTGTGTTTTGCTTTGTGTCCGTTGTTGTTTCCATTATTGCTTCTTGAATTAAAATTGTAGTTTCTTCGTTTTTTGTACGGGTTATCTCCCTGTGTATAGTTGTAGTTGTTGTTTGTGTGCAGCTGTGAGTTGTGGTGACTGTTTTGCATGTTTACTGTGTGTTGTGAATTTTGCTGTGTGTTTGGTAATGTAGCAATGTAGACATGTTGATTCCTGCTGCGTGAGTTGTGTGTTGGTTCTTGTTCTTCATATAGTAAATCAACAGCATCTAACTTTTCCAAAAAATATTCAGGATCGTCGTCCGGTAAGTACAGTAATTTCTCTTTAATATTAAAAGGAAGTCTGGCTTTCAGTGATCGGATCACATCTTTTGGTTTCACTGGTTCATTAAGGAAGTGTGTCATGTTTAGGTACTTCTCGAAATATCTGCGCAGGTTGCCGTTTTTAGGATTGAAGTGTTCGGGTTCAGTGACTTGTTTGCGGATGCGTTCCTGCACAGTGGGTGACCAAAACTTATTCAAGAAGGCGCGTTCAAACTGCTCGTATGTTACACATCTGTCGCTTTCATGGTAAGCCCAGACAGCAGCGTCCCCTTGAATGTAATCCACAACGTACGCAATGCGTTTGTGGTCGCTCCACGAGCGTGGGAATGCGTTCCTAAAAGCTTTTAAGAAGATGACAGGGTGTACAGCGTTTTTGCCTGGTATAAAAGGTTGGAATTTACGGTGCTTGGATAGACTTTCTTCTTCTTTGTTACGTGTTCGTCTGTTTCTTTCCGTGTAATCATTGAATTCTTCCCTGTGTGTACATGGTTCTTCATCAGAATGATAATTGTATTGTATTTCAGGTGATGGGTATCTGTTGCTATGCGTGTCAGTGTATTGTGTATTTGAGTGTTGAAATTCGTGTGAGTACATGTGTTCATTCCCGAATCGAGATTTTCTTCTGTGTGTGTAAAAATGTGTAGTGGGTGTACTATTGGGTTGTACCTGACATTGAGTTGTCTTTGTTTGCATATCGTCATCGATTACTTGCCTATTGTTGTTCATGTATTCCACTACAGAATCGTGCACAATATGTGGCAATTTGTTTTGTATACATTCTTCAAAAATTTCGTCTTTGTGTGCCGTCCATTCTTTAAATTGTGAATTAATGCGAGACAAATGGGGTTCAGCCTCTATCTGTATTGTTGTGTGAATCTGTTTGTGAATGTCAGCTACGTTTGTTTCTATTGTATTCACCTTTAAATTAATTTCGTCACATGCGTGTGTGTTTGATTCTAGTTTGCAATTAATAGTTTCACAGGTTTTTGTCAAGTCATGGATGTGATTGGCATTGTCGCTTTGTCGTAATTCTAAATTTTCGAATTTTTCCGTAAGATCGTCGACCTGTTTGGAAAGACGTGTATTAATTTCATCTACCTTTTGAGTCAGTATGGCGAAGTCTGATTTTATGTCATTTCTGAAGGCTGCATTGTCTGTCATTAATTGTGAGAATTTTTCGTCATTATCTTGCTTAATATTGGATATGCCTTCCAAAATTGAATTCAGTATAGCGCCAAAATTTTGATTGCAAAATGAGCTTGCCCCCGCCGCGTCATTAGACGTGACGTGGTCTCTCAGGTTTGGTTCTGAATTGCTCCTCTCGGCGTTTATTTGTGTCTGTAGCGGATTATTTTGATATGTTTGCGTGTCTGTATTAATTTCTGTGTCTGAATGTGTCTGTGTATCCATGTTTGCATTACTTGATTGTTGTTCCATTGTGTACTGGTGTCGAGTTTTTACCATATCGTGAGTAAATTGTGTGCAAGAAAAAAATCGTTTAAACGCGTAGTGTGAAAATGTACTGCCTATGTGTGTGTTTAAATGACTGAGAATGATTGAGAGATGACTTTAAAGATCGAAAGTAGCATACGTGTTAATGGTGACTAGCCATGTTGCTTGAATCTTGTACAATGTCGGCCATATTGTGCAATGTAACTTGCGTATTGTTGGATCGGAATGTAATCGTCTGAATAATGAGATTTCGCGGAATTTGGAAAAAATTACTGAATGGAAACTGAATATTGAATTTAATGCTGAGACAAATAATTTTGAATGAAAAATGTGCTTGGAATCAAATGTGGATGCGCGAGTGCTGCGTCATACAGTACATATCGTCTTGATGCGAAGATTGCATTTCCAGTCCAAATTGTCTCCAGATTTTATTCGTTTTCTTCAATATTCTCGTCACCGGTCAGGATGTACATGAAAAAGAACAATTAGTTGTAGTACAGATACAATAATGAGTCCTGGCACATAGTCGCCAGTGTAACAAATAAAAAAATAAAATAAAATATAATAATAATAATTTGTAATAATAATAATTGTTATTTGTTTGGATAAGTAATTGAGGGAATAAAATTTTACGCCGTGAATTAATCGAGCTTCGCACGTCCGAAGATGTACGGAACGTAGCCAGGGCTCATTATGTATTTTTTTTTTTGTAGACAGAGTCTGATATCTGACCTCAGCATCAATCATGAAAATGGAGTGACTGAAACTACTAAAACAAAGAAAAGCATACGATTAAATAAACATATATTCATTTCAACATATACATTACGATATAAATTACACTTACGTAAAATTCTAGATAAATAATGACAGATCATTCACATATGAGAGCGACTTATTAATTCTGCGCCTCTGTTCTGCTAATAAATATCAATATGGCTAACTGTGGAGCCGCATAAAATATTAAGTCCTTCTAGGACAACGAATGACATGTGAGTGTTGATGCCTACTGGCTGTGACAAGAGAGCGGTGTTAATTGCTTTATTTTGCATTCTCTTGTCTTAAAAAATCGATACATATAATCTAAGTTAACTAAATTAAATATTGTCTGTGCTCGAGTGCAAATGGTTCCTTAAATATCCCTTGGACCTTCTTATTGACGATGAAACACAGAGTTTGCATCCGAATTTAATACAAAAGGCACAATGTCGACTTAAGTACAAGAGGACTGACACTCTAACTTTCTATGATTTGAACCTCTCCTGTGAGTCCAGTTTTGGATTCCGATGCTTCACTTCAGGTTTACTGTATCCCTTGGACCTTCTTATTGACGATGAAAAACAGAAATTGCATCCGAATTTAATACAAAAGGAAAAATGGCGACTTAAGTACAAGAGGACTGACACTTTCACTTTCTATGATTTGAATCTCTCCTGTGAGTCCAGTTTTAGATTCCGATGCTTTACCTCAAGTTTACTGTATCCCTTGGACATTCTTATTGACGATGAAACACAGAAATTGCATCCAAATTTAATACAAATGGTACAATGCCGACTTAAGTACAAGAGGGCTGACACTCTCACTTTCTATGATTCGAACCTCTCCTGTGAGGTCATATTTAGATTCCGATGCTTCACTTCAGGATTACTGTATCCCTTGGACCTTCTTATTGACGATAAAACACGGAAATCGCATCCGAATTTAATACAAATGGCACAATGGCGACTTAAGTACAAGAGGACTGACACTTTCACTTTCTATGATTTGAATCTCTCCTGTGAGTCCAGTTTTAAATTCCGAAGCTTTACCTCAGGTTTACTGTATCCCTTGGACATTCTTATTGACGATGAAACACAGAAATTGCATCCGAATTTAATACAAATGGCACAATGCCGACTTAAGTACAAGAGGGCTGACACTCTCACTTTCTATGATTCGAACCTCTCCTGTGAGGTCATATTTAGATTCCGATGCTTCACTTCAGGCTTACTGTATCCCTTGGACCTTCTTATTGACGATAAAACACGGTAATCGCATCCGAATTTAATACAAATGGCACAATGCCGACTTAAGTACAAGAGGACTGACACTCGCACTTTCTATGATTTGAACCTCTCCTGTGACACCGGTTTTAAATTCCGATGCTTCACTTCAGGTTTACTGTATACCTTGCACCTTCTTATTGACGATGAAACATAGAAATTGCATCGGAATTTAATACAAAAGGCACAATGCCGACTTAAGTAAAAGAGGACTGACACTCAAACTTTCTATGATTTGAAACTCTCCTGTGAGTCCAGTTTTAGATTCCGATGCTTCACTTCAGGTTTACTGTATCCCTTAGACCTTCTTATTGACGATGAAACACAGAAATTGCAAATGAATGTAATACAAATGGCACAATGTCGACCTAAGTACAAGAGGACTGACACTCTCACTTTCTATGATTTGAACCTCTCCTGTGAGTCCAGTTTTAGGTTCCCGTGCTTCACTTCAGGTTTACTGTATACCTTGCTCCTTCGTATTTACGATGAAACACAGAAATTCCATCCGAATTTAATACAAAAGGCACAATGCCGACTTAAGTACAAGAGGATTGACAGTCTAACTTTCTATGATTTGAACCTCTCCTGTGAGTCCAATTTTAGATTCCGATGCTTCACTTCAGGTTTACTGTATCCCTTGGACCTTCTTATTGACGATGAAGCACAGAAATTGCATCCGAATTTAATACAAAAATCACAATGGCGGCTCAAGTACAAGAGGACTGACACTCTCACTTTCTATGATTTGAACATCTCCTGTGAGTCCAGTTCTAGATTCCGATGCTTCACTTCAGGTTTACTGTATCCCTTGGACCTTCTTATTGACGATGAAACACAGATATAGCATCGGAATTACATTTAAAACGCACAATGCCGACTTAAGTAAAAGAGGACTGACACATCTCACTTTCTATGATTTTAATCTCTCCTGTGAGTCCAGTTTTAGATTCCCATGCTTCACTTCAGGTTTACTGTATCCCTTGGACCTTCTTATTGACAATGAAACACAGAAATAGCATCGAAATTAAATTCAAAAGGCACAATGCCGACTTAAGTACAAGAGGATTGACACTCTATCTTTTTATGATTTGAACCTCTCCTGTGAGTCCAGTTTTGGATTCCGATGCTTCACTTCAGGTTTACTGTATCCCTTGTACCTTCTTATTGACGATGAAACACAGAGTTTGCAACCGAATTTAATACAAAAGGCACAATGCCGACTTAAGTACAAGAGGACTGACACTTTAACTTTCTATAATTTGAACCTCTCCTGAGAGTCCAGTTTTAGATTCCTATGCTTTACTTCAGGTTTACTGTATCCCTTGGACCTTCATATTGACGATGAAAACAGAAATTGCATCCGAATTTAATACAAATGGCACAATGGCGACTTAAGTACAAGAGGACAGACACTCTCACTTTCTATGATTTGAACCTCTCCTGTGAGTCCAGTTTTAGATTCCGATGCTTCACTTCAGGTTTACTGTATCCCTTGGACCTTCTTATTGACGACGAAACACAGAAATTGCATCCAAATTTAATACAAATTTCACAATGCCGACTTAAGTACAAGAGGACTAACACTCTCACTTTCTATGATTCGAACCTCTCCTGTGAGGTCAGATTTAGATTCCGATGTTTCACTTCAGGTTTGCTGTATACCTTGCACCTTCTTATTGACGATGAAACTCAGAAAATGCATCGGAATTAAATTCAAAAGGCACAATGCCGTCTTAAGTACAAGAGGACTGACACTCTCACTTTCTATGATTTGAACATCTCCTGTGAGTCCAGTTTTAGATTCCGATGCTTCACTTCAGGTTTACTGTATCCCTTGGACCTTCTTATTGACGATGAAACACAGAGTTTGCATCGGAATTTAATACAAAAGGCACAATACCGACTTAAGTACAAGAGGACTGACACTCTAACTTTCTATGATTTGAACTTCTCCTGTGAGTCCAGTTTTGGATTCCGATGCTTCACATTAGGTTTACTTTATCCCTTGGACCTTCTTATTGACGATGAAACACAGAAATTGCATCCGATTTTAATGCAAAAGGCACAATGGCGACTTAAGTACAAGAGGACTGACACTCTCACTTTCTATGATTTGAACCTCTCCTGTGAGTCCAGTTTTAGATTCCGATGCTTCACTTCAGGTTTTCTGTATCCCTTGGACCTTCTTATTGACGATGAAGCACAGAAATTGCATCCGAATTTAATACAAAAATCACAATGGCGGCTCAAGTACAAGAGGACTGACACTCTCACTTTCTATGATTTGAACATCTCCTGTGAGTCCAGTTCTAGATTCCGATGCTTCACTTCAGGTTTACTGTATCCCTTGGACCTTCTTATTGACGATGAAACACAGATATAGCATCGGAATTACATTTAAAACGCACAATGCCGACTTAAGTAAAAGAGGACTGACACATCTCACTTTCTATGATTTTAATCTCTCCTGTGAGTGCAGTTTTAGATTCCCATGCTTCACTTCAGGTTTACTGTATCCCTTGGACCTTCTTATTGACAATGAAACACAGAAATAGCATCGAAATTAAATTCAAAAGGCACAATGCCGACTTAAGTACAAGAGGATTGACACTCTATCTTTTTATGATTTGAACCTCTCCTGTGAGTCCAGTTTTGGATTCCGATGCTTCACTTCAGGTTTACTGTATCCCTTGTACCTTCTTATTGACGATGAAACACAGAGTTTGCAACCGAATTTAATACAAAAGGCACAATGCCGACTTAAGTACAAGAGGACTGACACTTTAACTTTCTATAATTTGAACCTCTCCTGAGAGTCCAGTTTTAGATTCCTATGCTTTACTTCAGGTTTACTGTATCCCTTGGACCTTCATATTGACGATGAAAACAGAAATTGCATCCGAATTTAATACAAATGGCACAATGGCGACTTAAGTACAAGAGGACAGACACTCTCACTTTCTATGATTTGAACCTCTCCTGTGAGTCCAGTTTTAGATTCCGATGCTTCACTTCAGGTTTACTGTATCCCTTGGACCTTCTTATTGACGACGAAACACAGAAATTGCATCCAAATTTAATACAAATTTCACAATGCCGACTTAAGTACAAGAGGACTAACACTCTCACTTTCTATGATTCGAACCTCTCCTGTGAGGTCAGATTTAGATTCCGATGTTTCACTTCAGGTTTGCTGTATACCTTGCACCTTCTTATTGACGATGAAACTCAGAAAATGCATCGGAATTAAATTCAAAAGGCACAATGCCGTCTTAAGTACAAGAGGACTGACACTCTCACTTTCTATGATTTGAACATCTCCTGTGAGTCCAGTTTTAGATTCCGATGCTTCACTTCAGGTTTACTGTATCCCTTGGACCTTCTTATTGACGATGAAACACAGAGTTTGCATCGGAATTTAATACAAAAGGCACAATACCGACTTAAGTACAAGAGGACTGACACTCTAACTTTCTATGATTTGAACTTCTCCTGTGAGTCCAGTTTTGGATTCCGATGCTTCACATTAGGTTTACTTTATCCCTTGGACCTTCTTATTGACGATGAAACACAGAAATTGCATCCGATTTTAATGCAAAAGGCACAATGGCGACTTAAGTACAAGAGGACTGACACTCTCACTTTCTATGATTTGAACCTCTCCTGTGAGTCCAGTTTTAGATTCCGATGCTTCACTTCAGGTTTTCTGTATCCCTTGGACCTTCTTATTGACGATGAAACACAGAAATTGCATCGGAATTAAATTCAAAAGGCACAATGACGACTTAAGTACAAGAGGACGGACACTCTCACTTTCTATGATTTGAATCTCTCCTGTGAGTCCAGTTTTAGATTCCGATGCTTCACTTCAGGTTTACTGTATATCTTGGACCTTCTTATTGACGATGAAACACAGAAATTCCATCCGAAATTAATACAAATGTCACAATGGTGACTTAAGTACAAGAGGACTGACACTCTCACTTTATATGATTTGAACCTCTCCTCTGAGTTAAGTTTTAGATTCCGATGCTTCACCTCAGGTTTACTGTATCCCTTGGACCTTCTTATTGACGACGAAACACAGTAATTACATCGGAATTAAATTCAAAAGCCACAGTGACGACCTAAGTAGAAGAGGACTAACACTCTCACTTTCTATGATTTGAACCCCTCCTGTGAGTCCAGTTTTAGATTCCGAAGCTTCACTTCATGTTTACTGTATACCTTGCAGCTTCTTATTGACGATGAAACACAGAAATTGCATCGGAATTAAATTCAAAAGGCACAATGCCGACTTAAGTACAAGAGGACTGACACTCTCACTTTCTATGATTTGAACCTCTCCTGTGAGTTCAGTTTTACAATCCGATGCTTCACTTCAGGTATACTGTATCCCTTGGACCTTCTAATTGACGATGAAACACAGAGTTTGCATCCGAATTTAATACAAAAGGTACAATGCCGACTTAAGTACAAGAGGACTGACACTCTAACTTTCTATGATTTGCACCTCTCCTGTGAGTCCAGTTTTAGATTCCGATGCTTCACTTCAGGTTTACTGTATCCCTTGGACCTTCTTATTGACGATGAAGCACAGAAATTGCATCCGAATTTAATACAAAAATCACAATGGCGGCTCAAGTACAAGAGGACTGACACTCTCACTTTCTATGATTTGAACATCTCCTGTGAGTCCAGTTCTAGATTCCGATGCTTCACTTCAGGTTGACTGTATCTCTTGGACCTTCTTATTTACGATGAAACACAGATATAGCATCGGAATTAAATTTAAAACGCACAATGCCGACTTAAGTAAAAGAGGACTGACACATCTCATTTTCTATGATTTTAATCTCTCCTGTGAGTCCAGTTTTAGATTCCCATGCTTCACTTCAGGTTTACTGTATCCCTTGGACCTTCTTATTGACAATGAAACACAGAAATAGCATCGGAATTAGATTCAAAAGGCACAATGCCGACTTAAGTACAAGAGGACTGACACTCTAACTTTTTATGATTTGAACCTCTCCTGTGAGTCCAGTTTTAGATTCCGATGCTTCACTTCAGGTTTACTGTATCCCTTGTACCTTCTTATTCAAGATGAAACACAGAGTTTGCAACCGAATTTAATACAAAAGGCACAATGCCGACTTAAGTACAAGAGGACTGACACTTTAACTTTCTATAATTTGAACCTCTCCTGAGAGTCCAGTTTTAGATTCCTATGCTTTACTTCAGGTTTACTGTATCCCTTGGACCTTCTTATTGACGATGAAAACAGAAATTGCATCCGAATTTAATACAAATGGCACAATGGCGACTTAAGTACAAGAGTGACACTCTCACTTTCTATGATTTGAACCTCTCCTGTGAGTCCAGTTTTAGATTCCGATGCTTCACTTCAGGTTTACTGTATCCCTTGGACCTTCTTATTGACGACGAAACACAGAAATTGCATCCAAATTTAATACAAATTTCACAATACCGACTTAAGTACAAGAGGACTAACACTCTCACTTTCTATGATTCGAACCTCTCCTGTGAGGTCAGATTTAGATTCCGATGCTTCACTTCAGGTTTGCTGTATACCTTGCACCTTCTTATTGACGATGAAACTCAGAAAATGCATCGGAATTAAATTCAAAAGGCACAATGCCGTCTTATGTACAAGAGGACTGACACTCTCACTTTCTATGATTTGAACATCTCCTGTGAGTCCAGTTTTAGATTCCGATGCTTCACTTCAGGTTTACTGTATCCCTTGGACCTTCTTATTGACGATGAAACACAGAGTTTGCATCGGAATTTAATACAAAAGGCACAATACCGACTTAAGTACAAGAGGACTGACACTCTAACTTTCTATGATTTGAACTTCTCCTGTGAGTTTAGTTTTGGATTCCGATGCTTCACATCAGTTTTACTATATCCCTTGGACCTTCTTATTGACGATGAAACACATAAATAGCATCCGAAATTAATGCAAAAGGCACAATGGCGACTTAAGTACAAGAGGACTGACACTCTCACTTTCTATGATTTGAACCTCTCCTGTGAGTCCAGTTTTAGATTCCGATGCTTCACTTCAGGTTTACTGTATCCGTTGGACCTTCTTATTGACGATGAAACACAGAAATTGCATCGGAATTAAATTCAAAAGGCACAATGACGACTTAAGTACAAGAGGACGGACACTCTCACTTTCTATGATTTGAACCTCTCCTGTGAGTCCAGTTTTAGATTCCGATGCTTCAATTCAGGTTTACTGTATCCCTTGGACCCTCTTATTGACGATGAAACACAGAGTTTGCATCCGAATTTAATACAAATGGCACAATACCGACTTAAGTACAAGAGGACTGACACTCTAACTTTCTATGATTTGAACCTCACCTGTGAGTCCCGTTTTGGATTCCGATGCTTCACTTCAGGTTTACTGTATCCCTTGGACCTTCTTATTGACGATGAAACACAGAAATTGCATCCGAATGTAATACAAATGGCACAATGGCGACTTAAGTACAAGAGGACTGACACTCTCACTTTCTATGATTTGAACCTCTCCTGTGAGTCCAGTTTAAGATTCCGATGCTTCACTTCTGGTTTACTGTATCCCTAGGACCTTCTTATTGACGATGAAACACAGAAATTGCATCCGAATTTAATACAAATGGCACAATGTCGACTTAAGGACAAGAGGACTGACACTCTCACTTTCTATGATTTGAACCTCTCCTGTGAGTCCAGTTTTAGATTCCTATGCTTTACTTCAGGTTTACTGTATCCCTTGGACCTTCTTATTGACGATGAAAACAGAAATTGCATCCGAATTTAATACAAATGGCACAATGGCGACTTAAGTACAAGAGTGACACTCTCACTTTCTATGATTTGAACCTCTCCTGTGAGTCCAGTTTTAGATTCCGATGCTTCACTTCAGGTTTACTGTATCCCTTGGACCTTCTTATTGACGACGAAACACAGAAATTGCATCCAAATTTAATACAAATTTCACAATACCGACTTAAGTACAAGAGGACTAACACTCTCACTTTCTATGATTCGAACCTCTCCTGTGAGGTCAGATTTAGATTCCGATGCTTCACTTCAGGTTTGCTGTATACCTTGCACCTTCTTATTGACGATGAAACTCAGAAAATGCATCGGAATTAAATTCAAAAGGCACAATGCCGTCTTATGTACAAGAGGACTGACACTCTCACTTTCTATGATTTGAACATCTCCTGTGAGTCCAGTTTTAGATTCCGATGCTTCACTTCAGGTTTACTGTATCCCTTGGACCTTCTTATTGACGATGAAACACAGAGTTTGCATCGGAATTTAATACAAAAGGCACAATACCGACTTAAGTACAAGAGGACTGACACTCTAACTTTCTATGATTTGAACTTCTCCTGTGAGTTTAGTTTTGGATTCCGATGCTTCACATCAGGTTTACTATATCCCTTGGACCTTCTTATTGACGATGAAACACATAAATAGCATCCGAAATTAATGCAAAAGGCACAATGGCGACTTAAGTACAAGAGGACTGACACTCTCACTTTCTATGATTTGAACCTCTCCTGTGAGTCCAGTTTCAGATTCCGATGCTTCACTTCAGGTTTACTGTATCCGTTGGACCTTCTTATTGACGATGAAACACAGAAATTGCATCGGAATTAAATTCAAAAGGCACAATGACGACTTAAGTACAAGAGGACGGACACTCTCACTTTCTATGATTTGAACCTCTCCTGTGAGTCCAGTTTTAGATTCCGATGCTTCAATTCAGGTTTACTGTATCCCTTGGACCCTCTTATTGACGATGAAACACAGAGTTTGCATCCGAATTTAATACAAATGGCACAATACCGACTTAAGTACAAGAGGACTGACACTCTAACTTTCTATGATTTGAACCTCACCTGTGAGTCCCGTTTTGGATTCCGATGCTTCACTTCAGGTTTACTGTATCCCTTGGACCTTCTTATTGACGATGAAACACAGAAATTGCATCCGAATGTAATACAAATGGCACAATGGCGACTTAAGTACAAGAGGACTGACACTCTCACTTTCTATGATTTGAACCTCTCCTGTGAGTCCAGTTTAAGATTCCGATGCTTCACTTCTGGTTTACTGTATCCCTAGGACCTTCTTATTGACGATGAAACACAGAAATTGCATCCGAATTTAATACAAATGGCACAATGTCGACTTAAGGACAAGAGGACTGACACTCTCACTTTCTATGATTTGAACCTCTCCTGTGAGTCCAGTTTTAGATTCCGATGCTTCACTTCAGGTTTGCTGTATACCTTGCACCTTCTTATTGACGATGAAACACAGAAATTGCATCATAATTTAATGCAAAAGCCACAATGCAGACTTAAGTACAGGAGGACTGACATTCTAACTTTCTATGATTTGAACCTCTCCTCTGAGTCCAGTTTTAGATTCCGATGCTTCACCTCAGGTTTACTGTATCCCTTGGACCTTCTTATTGACGATGAAACACAGAAATTGCATCCGAATTTAATACAAATGGCGCAATGCCGACTTAAGTACAAGAGGACTGACACTCTCACTTTCTATGATTTGAACCTCTCCTGTGAGTCCAGTTTTACATTCCGATGCTTCACTTCAGGTTTACTGTATCCCTTGGACCTTCTAATTGACGATGAAACACAGAGTTTGCATCCGAATTTAATACAAAAGATACAATGAAGACTTAAGTACAAGAGGACTGACACTCTAACTTTCTATGATTTGCACCTCTCCTGTGAGTCCAGTTTTAGATTCCGATGCTTCACTTCAGGTTTACTGTATCCCTTGGACCTTCTTATTGACGATGAAACACAGAAATTGCATCCGAATTTAATACAAATGGCACATTGGCGGCTTAAGTACAAGAGGACTGACACTCTCACTTTGTATGATTTGAACATCTCCTGTGAGTCCAGTTCTAGATTCCGATGCTTCACTTCAGGTTTACTGTATCCCATGGACCGTCTTATTGACGATGAAACACAGATATAGCATCGGAATTAAATTTAAAACGCACAATGCCGACTTAAGTAAAAGAGGACTGACACTCTCACTTTCTATGATTCGAACCTCCCCTGTGAGGTCAGATTTAGATTCCGATGCTTCACTTCAGGTTTACTGTATACCTTGCACCTTCTTATTGACGATGAAACTCAGAAAATGCATCGGAATGAAATTCAAAACGCACAATGCCGACTTAAGTACAAGAGGACTGACACTCTAAATTTCTATGATTTGAACCTCTCTTGTGAATCCAGTTTTAGATTCCGATGCTTCCCTTCAGGTTTACTGTATCCCTTGAACCTTCTTATTGACGATGAAACACAGAGTTTGCATCCGAATTAAATACAAAAGGCACAATGTCGACTTAAGTACAAGAGGACTGACACTCTAACTTTCTATGACTTGAACCTCTCCTGTGAGTCCAGTTTTGGATTCCGATGCTTCACTTCAGGTTTAATGTATCCCTTGGACCTTCTTATTGACGATGAACACAGAAATTGCATCCGAATTTAATACAAAAGGCACAATGGCGACTTAAGTACAAGAGGACAGACACTTTCACTTTCTATGATTTGAATCTCTCCTGTGAGTCCAGTTTTAGATTCTGATGCTTTACCTCAGGTTTTTCTGTATCCCTTGGACATTCGTATTGATGATGAATCACAGCAATTGCATCCGAATTTAATACAAATGGCACAATGCCGACTTAGGTACAAGAGGGCTGACACTCTCACTTTCTATGATTCGAACCTCTCCTGTGAGGTCATATTTAGATTCCGATGCTTCACTTCAGGTTTACTGTATCCCTTGGACCTTCTTATTGACGATAAAACACGGAAATCGCATCCGAATTTAATACAAATGGCACAATGCCGACTTAAAAACAAGAGGACTGTCACTCGCACTTTCTATGATTTGAACCTCTCCTGTGACACCGGTTTTAAATTCCGATGCTTCACTTCAGGTTTACTGTATACCTTGCACCTTCTTATTGACGATGAAACATAGAAATTGCATCGGAATTTAATACAAAAGGCACAATGCCGACTTAAGTAAAAGAGGACTGACACACAAACTTTCTATGATTTGAAACTCTCCTATGAGTCCAGTTTTAGATTCCGGTGCTTCACTTCAGGTTTAGTGTATCCCTTGGGCCTTCTTATTGACGATGAAACACAGAAATTGCATCTGAATTTAATACAAATGGCACAATGTCGACATAAGTACAAGAGGACTGACACTCTCACTTTCTATGATTTGAACCTCTCCTGTGAGTCCAGTTTTAGGTTCCCATGCTTCACTTCAGGTTTACTGTATACCTTGCTCCTTCTTATTTACGATGTAACACAATAATTCCATCCGAATTTAATACAAAAGGCACAATGCCGACTTAAGTACAAGAGGACTGACACTCTAACTTCCTGTGATTTGAACCTCTCCTGTGACACCGGTTTTAAATTCCGATTCTTCACTTCAGGTTTACTGTATACCTTGCACCTTCTTATTGACAATGAAACATAGAAATTGCATCGGAATTTAATACAAAAGGCACAATGCCGACTTAAGTAAAAGAGGACTGACACTCAAACTTTCTATGATTTGAAACTCTCCTATGAGTCCAGTTTTAGATTCCGGTGCTTCACTTCAGGTTTAGTGTATCCCTTGGGCCTTCTTATTGACGATGAAACACAGAAATTGCATCTGAATTTAATACAAATGGCACAATGTCGACATAAGTACAAGAGGACTGACACTCTCACTTTCTATGATTTGAACCTCTCCTGTGAGTCCAGTTTTAGGTTCCCATGCTTCACTTCAGGTTTACTGTATACCTTGCTCCTTCTTATTTACGATGAAACACAATAATTCCATCCGAATTTAATACAAAAGGCACAATGCCGACTTAAGTACAAGAGGACTGACACTCTAACTTCCTGTGATTTGAACCTCTCCTGTGAGTCCAATTTTAGATTCCGATGCTTCACTTCAGGTTTACTGTATACCTTTGACCTTCTTATTGACGATGAAACACAGAAATTTCATCCGAATTTATTACAAATGTCACAATGCCGACTTAAGTACAAGAGGACTGACACACTCACTTTCTATGATTTGAACCTCTCCTGTGAGTCCAGTTTTAGATTCCGATGCTTCACTTCAGGTTTACTGTATCCCTTGGACCTTCTTATTGACGATGAAACACAGAAATTCCATCCGAAATTAATACAAATGTCACAATGCCGACTTAAGTACAAGAGGACTGACACACTCACTTTCTATGATTTGAACCTCTCCTCTGAGTCCAGTTTTAGATTCCGATGCTTCACCTCAGGTTTAATGTATTCCTTGGACCTTCTTATTGACGATGAACACAGAAATTGCATCCGAATTCAATACAAATGGCGCAATGCCGACTTAAGTACAAGAGGACTGACACTGTCACTTTCTATGATTCGAACCTCTCCTGTGAGCACAGTTTTAGATTCCGATGCTTCACTTCAGGTTTACTGTATCCCTTGTACGTTCTTATTGACGATGAAACACAGAAATTGCATCGGAATTAAATTCAAATGGCACAGGGCCGACCTAAGTAGAAGAGGACTAACACTCTCACTTTCTATGATTTGAACCCCTCCTGAGGGTCCAGTTCTAGATTCCGATGCTTCACTTCAGGTTTACTGTATCCCTTGGACCTTCTTATTGGCGATGAAACACAGATATAGCATCGGAATTAAATTTAAAACGCACAATGCCGACTTATGTAAGAGAGGACTGACACTCTCACTTTCTATGATTTTAATCTCTCCTGTGAGTCCAGTTTTAGATTCCCATGCTTCACTTCAGGTTTACTGTATCCCTTGGACCTTCTTATTGACAATGAAACACAGAAATAGCATCGGAATTAAATTCAAAAGGCACAATGCCGACTTAAGTACAAGAGGACTGACACTTTAACTTTCGATGATTTGGACCTCTCCTGAGAGTCCAGTTTTAGATTCCGATGCTTTACTTCAGGTTTACTGTATCCCTTGGACCATCATATTGACGATGAAAACAGAAATTGCATCCGAATTTAATACAAATGGCACAATGGCGACTTAAGTACAAGAGGACTGACACTCTCACTTTCTATGATACGAACCTATCCAGTGAGGTCAGATTAAGATTCCGATGCTTCACTTCAGGTTTACTGTATACCTTGCAACTTCTTATTGACGATGAAACTCAGAAAATGCATCGGAATTAAATTCAAAAGGCACAATGCTGTCTTAAGTACAAGAGGACTGACACTCTCACTTTCTATGATTTGAACCTCTCCTGTGATTCCAGTTTTTGATGCCGATGCTTCACTTCAGGTTTACTGTATCCCTTGGACCTTCTAATTGACGATGAAACACAGAGTTTGCATCCGAATTTAATACAAAAGGTACAAGGCCGACTTAAGTACAAGAGGACTGACACTCTAACTTTCTATGAGTTGAACCTCTCCTGTGAGTCCAGTTTTAGATTCCGATGCTTCACTACAGGTTTACTGTATCCCTTGGACCTTCTTATTGACGATGAAACACAGAAATTGCATCGGAATTAAATTCAAAACGCACAATGCCGACTTAAGCAAAAGAGGACTGACACTCTCACTTTCTATGATTTGAACCAGTCCTGTGAGTCCAGTTTTAGATTGCGATTCTTCACTTCAGGTTTACTGTCTCCCTTGGACCTTCTTATTGACGATGAAACTCAGAGTTTGCATCCGAATTTAATACAAAAGGCACAATACCGACTTAAGTACAAGAGGACTGACACTCTAACTTTCTATGATTTGAACCTCGCCTGTGAGTCCAGTTTTGGATTCCGATGCTTCACTTCAGGTTTACTGTATCCCTTGGACCTTCTTATTGACGATGAAACACAGAAATTGCATCCGAATTTAATACAAAAGGCACAATGGCGACTTAAGTACAAGAGGACTGACACTCTCACTTTCTATGATTTGAACCTCTCCTGTGAGTCCAGTTTTAGATTCCGATGCTTCACTTCAGGTTTACTGTATCCCTTGGACCTTCTTATTGACGATGAAACACAGAAATTGCATCGGAATTAAATTCAAAAGGCACAATGACGACTTAAGTACAAGAGGACTGACACTCTAACTTTCTATGATTTGAACCGCTCCTGTGAGTCCAGTTTTAGATTCCGATGCTTCACTTCAGGTTTGCTGTATACCTTGCTCCTTCTTATTGACGATGAAACACAGAAATTGCATCCGAATTTAATGCAAAAGGAACAATGCCGACTTAAGTACAAGAGGACTGACATTCTAACTTTCTGTGATTTGAACCTCTCTGTGAGTTTAGTTTTGAATTCCGATGCTCCACTTCAGGTTTACTGTATCCCTTGGACCTTCTTATTGACAATGAAACTCAGAATAAGCATCGGAATTAAATTCAAAAGGCACAATGCCGACTTAAGTACAAGAGGACTGACATTCTAACTTTCTATGATTTGAACCTCTCCTAAGAGTCCAGTTTTAAATTCTGATGCTTCACTTATGGTTTACTGTATCCCTTGGACCTTCTTATTGACGATGAAACACAGAGTTTGCATTCGAATTTAATACTAAGGGCACAATGCCGACTAGAGTACAAGAGGACTGACACTCTAACTTTCTATGATTTGAACCTCTCCTGTGAATCCAGTTTTAGATTCCGATGCTTCACTTCAGGTTTACTGAATCCATTGGACCTTCTTATTGACGATGAAACACAGAAATTGCATCCGAATTTAATACAAAAGGCACAATGGCGGCTTAAGTACAAGAGGACTGACACTTTCACTTTCTATGATTTGAACCTCTCCCGTGAGTCCAGTTTTAGATTCCGATGCTTCACTTCAGGTTTACTGTATCCCTTGGACCTTCTTATTGACGATGAAACACAGAAATTGCATCCGAATTTAACACAAATGGCACAATGCCGACTTAAGTACAAGAGGACTGACACTCTCACTCTCTATGATTCGAACCTCTCGTGTGAGGTCAGATTTAGATTCCGATGCTTCACTTCAGGTTTACTGTATACCTTGCACCTTCTCATTGACGATGAAACACAGAAATTGCATCGGAATGAAATTCAAAAGGCACAATGCCGTCTTAAGTACAAGAGGACAGACACTCTCACTTTCTATGATTTGAACTTCTCCTGTGAGTCCAGTTTTAGATTCCGATGCTTCACTTCAGGTTTACTGTATCCCTCGGACCTTCTTATTGACGATGAAACACAGAGTTTGCATTCGAATTTAATACAAAAGGTACAATGCCGACTTAAGTACATGAGGACTGACACTCTAACTTTCTATGATTTGAACGTCTCCTGTGAGTTCAGTTTTAGATTCTGATGCTTCACTTCAGGTTTACTGTATCCCTTGGACCTTCTTATTGACGATGACACACAGAAACTGCATCCGAATTTAATACAAAAATCACAATGGCGACTTAAGTACAAGAGGACTGACACTCTCACTTTCTATGATTTGAACATCTCCTGTGAGTCCAGTTCTAGATTCCGACGCTTCACTTCTGGTTTACTGTATCCCTTGGACCTTCGTATTGACGATGAAACACAGAAATTGCATCGGAATCAAATTCAAAACGCACAATGCCGACTTATGTAAAAGAGGACTGACACTCTCACTTTCTATGATTTGAACCTCTCCTGTGAGTCCAGTTTTAGATTCCATTGCTTCACTTCAGGTTTACTGTATCCCTTGGACCTTCTTATTGACGATTAAACACAGAATTTGCATCCGAGTTAAATTCAAAAGGCACAATGCCGACTGAAGTACAAGAGGACTGACACTCTAACTTTCTATGAATTGTACCTCTCCTGTGAGTTCAGTTTTAGATTCTGATGCTTCACTTCAGGTTTACTGTATCCCTTGGACCTTCTTATTGACGATGAAACACAGAAATTGCATCCGAATTTAATACAAAAATCACAATGGCGACTTAAGTACAAGAGGACTGACACTCTCACTTTCTATGATTTGAACATCTCCTGTGAGTCCAGTTTTAGATTCCGACGCTCCACATCTGGTTTACTGTATCCCTTGGACCTTCTTATTGACGATGAAACACAGAAATTGCATCGGAATCAAATTCAAAACGCACAATGCCGACTTATGTAAAAGAGGACTGACACTTTCACTTTCTATGATTTGAACCTCTCCTGTGAGTCCAGTTTTAGATTCCATTGCGACACTTCAGGTTTACTGTATCCCTTGGACCTTCTTATTGACGATGAAACACAGAAATTGCATCCGAGTTAATTTCAAAAGGCACAATGCCGACTTAAGTACAAGAGGACTGACACTCCAACTTTCTATGATTTGAACCTCTCCTGTGAGTTCAGTTTTAGATTCTGATGCTTCACTACAGGTTTACTGTATCCCTTGGACCTTCTTATTGACGATGAAACACAGAAATTGCATCCGAATTTAATACAAAAATCAAAATGGCGACTTAAGTACAAGAGGACTGACACTCTCACTTTCTATGATTTGAACATCTCCTGTGAGTCCAGTTTTAGATTCCGTCGCTTCACTTCTGGTTTACTGTATCCCTTGGACCTTCTTATTTACGATGAAACACAGAAATTGCATCGGAATCAAATTCAAAACGCACAATGCCGACTTATGTAAAAGAGGACTGACACTCTCACTTTCTATGATTTGAACCTCTCCTGTGAGTCCAGTTTTAGATTCCATTGCTTCACTTCAGGTTTACTGTATCCCTTGGACCTTCTTATTGACGATGAAACACAGAAATTGCATCCAAATTTAATTCAAAGTGCACAATGGCGACTTAAGTACAAGAGGACTGACACTTTCACTTTCTATGATTTGAATCTCGCCTGTGAGTCCAATTTTAGATTCCGATGCTTCACCTCAGGTTTACTGTATCCCTTGGACATTCTTATTGACGATGAAACACAGAAATTGCATCCGAATTTAATACAAATGGCACAATGCCGACTTAAGTACAAGAGGGCTGACACACTCACTTTCTATGATTCGAACCTCTCCTGTGAGGTCAGATTTAGATTCCGATGCTTCACTTCAGGATTACTGTATCCCTTGGACCTTCTTATTGACGATAAAACACGGAAATCGCATCCGAATTTAATACAAATGGCACAATGCCGATTTAAGTACAAGAGGACTGACACTCGCACTTTCTATGATTTGAAACTCTCCTGTGAGACCGTTTTAAATTCCGATGCTTCACTTCAGGTTTACTGTATACCTTGCAGCTTCTTATTGTCGATGAAACATAGAAATTGCATCGGAATTTAATACAAAAGGCACAATGCCGACTTACGTAAAAGAGGACTGAGACTCTAACTCTCTATGATTTGAAACTCTTCTGTGAGTCCAGTTTTAGATTCCGATGCATCACTTCAGGTTTACTGTATACCTTGCTCCTTCTTATTTACGATGAAACACAGAAATTCCATCCGAATTTAATACAAAAGGCACAATGCCGACTTAAGTACAAGAGGACTGACACTCTAACTTTCTATGATTTGAACCTCTCCTGTGAGTCCAGTTTTATATTCCGATGCTTCACTTCTGGTTTACTGTTAACCTTGCACCTTCTGATTGACGATGAAACACAGAAACTGCATCGGAATTTAATACAAAAGCCACAATGCCGACTTACCTAAAAGAGGACTGACACTCTAACTTTCTATGATTTGAACCTCTCCTGTGAGTCCAGCTTTCGATTCTGATGCTTCACTTGAGGTTTACTGTATCCCTTGGACCTTCTTATTGACGATGAAACACAGAAATTGCATCGGAATTAAATTCAAAACGCACAATGCCGACTTAAGTAAAAGAGGACTGACACTCTCACTTTCTATGATTTGAACCTCTCCTGTGAGTCCAGTCTTAGATTCCGATGCTTCACTCCAGGTTTACTGTATCCCTTGGACCTTCTTATTGACGATGAAACACAGAAATTGCATCGGAATTAAATTCAAAAATCACAATGCCGACTTAAGTACAAGAGGACTGACACTCTAACTTTCTATGATTTGAACTTCTTCTGTGAGTCCAGTTTTAGATTCCGATGCTTCACTTTTGGTTTACTGTATCCCTTGGACCTTCTTATTGACGGTGAAACACGGAGTTTGCATCCGAAATTAATACAAAAGGCACAATGCCGACTTAAGTACAAGAGGACTGACACTCTAACTATCTATGATTTGAACCACTCCTGTGAGTCCAGTTTTAGATTCCGATGCTTCACTTCAGTTTTACTGTATCCTTTGGACCTTCTTATTGACGATGAAACACAGAAATTGCATCGGAATTAAATTCAAAAGGCACAATGCCGACCTAAGTAGAAGAGAACTGACACTCTCACTTTCTATGATTTGAACCCCTCCTGTGAGTCCAGTTTTAGATTCCGATGCTTCACTTCAGGTTTACTGTATCCCTTGGACCTTCTTACTGACGATGAAACACAGAAAATGCATCCGAATTTGATACTAATGCCACAATGCTGACATAGGTACAAGAGGACTGACACTCTCACTTTCTATGATTTGAACCTTTCCTGTGAGTCTAGTTTTAGATTCCGATGCTTCCCTTCAGGTTTACTGTATACCTTGCACCTTCTTATTGACGATGAAACACAGAAATTGCATCCGAATTTTATACAAAAGGCACAATGCCGACTTAAGTACAAGAGGACTGACATTCTAACTTTCTATGATTAGAACCTCTCCTGTGAGTCCTGTTTTAGATTCCGATGCATCACTTCAGGTTTTCTGTATACATTGCACCTTCTTATTGACGATGAAACACAGAGTTTGCATCCGAATTTAATACAAAAGGCACAATGCCGACTTAAATACAAGAGGACTGACACTCTAACTTTCTATGATTTGAACCTCCCTTGTGAGTCCAGTTTTGGATTCCAATGCTTCACTTCAGGTTTACTGTATCCCTTGGACCTTCTTATTGACGATGAAACACAGAAATTGCATCCGAATTTAATACAAATGCCACAATGCCGACTTAAGTACAAGAGGACTGACACTCTCACTTTCTATGATTTGAACCTCTCCAGTGAGTCCAGTTTTAGATTCCGATGCTTCTCTTCAGGTTAACTGTATACCTTGCACCTTCTTATTGACGATGAAACACAGAAATATCATCCGAATTCAATACAAAAGGCACAATGCCGACTTCAGTACAAGAGGACTGACATTCTAACTTTTTATGATTTGAACCTCTCCTGTGAGTCCAGTTTTAGAGTACGATGCTTCACTTCAGGTTTACTGTATCCCTTGGACCTTCTTATTGACGATGAAACACAGAAATTGCATCCGAATTTAATACAAATGCCACAATGCCGACTTAAGTACAAGAGGACTGACACTCTCACTTTCTATGATTTGAACCTCTCCTGTGAGTCCAGTTTTGGATTCCAATGCTTCACTTCAGGTTTACTGTATCCCTTGGAACTTCTTATTGACGATGACACTCAGAAATTGCACCCGATTTTAATACAAAAGGCACAATACCGACTAAAGTACAAGAGGACTGACACTCTAACTTTCTATGATTTGAACCTCTCCCGTGAGACCAGTTTTAGATTCCGATGCTTCACTTCAGGTTTACTGTATCCTTTGGACCTTCTTATTGTCGATGAAACACAGAAATTGCATCCGAATTTAACACAAATGGCACAATGCCGTCTTAAGTACAAGAGGACTGACACTCTCACTCTCTATGATTCGAACCTCTCGTGTGAGGTCAGATTTAGATTCCGATGCTTCACTTCAGGTTTACTGTATACCTTGCACCTTCTCATTGACGATGAAACACAGAAATTGCATCGGAATGAAATTCAAAAGGCACAATGCCGTCTTAAGTACAACAGGACAGACACTCTCACTTTCTATGATTTGAACTTCTCCTGTGAGTCCAGTTTTAGATTCCGATGCTTCACTTCAGGTTTACTGTATCCCTCGGACCTTCTTATTGACGATGACACATAGAGTTTGCATTCGAATTTAATAAAAAGGTACAATGCCGACTTAAGTACAAGAGGACTGACACTCTAACTTTCTATGATTTGAACCTCTCCTGTGAGTTCAGTTTTAGATTCTGATACTTCACTTCAGGTTTACTGTATCCCTTGGACCTTCTTATTGATGATGAAACACAGAAATTGCATCCGAATTTAATACAAAAATCACAATGGCGACTTAAGTACAAGAGGACTGACAATCTCACTTTCTATGATTTGAACATCTCCTGTGAGTCCAGTTTTAGATTCCGACGCTTCACTTCTGGTTTACTGTATCCCTTGGACCTTCTTATTGACGATGAAACACAGAAATTGCATCGGAATCAAATTCAAAACGCACTATGCCGACTTATGTAAAAGAGGACTGACACTCTCACTTTCTATGATTTGAACCTCTCCTGTGAGTCCAGTTTTAGATTCCATTGCTTCACTTCAGGTTTACTGTATCCCTTGGACCTTCTTATTGACGATGAAACACAGAAATTACATCCGAGTTAAATTCAAAAGGCACAATGCCGACTTAAGTAAAAGAGGACTGACACTTTCACTTTCTATGATTTGAACCTCTCCTGTGAGTCCAGTCTTAGATTCCGATGCTTCACTCCAGGTTTACTGTATCCCTTGGACCTTCTTATTGACGATGAAACACAGAAATTGCATCGAAATTAAATTCAAAAATTACAATGCCGACTTAAGTAAAAGAGGACTGACACTATCACTTTCTATGATTTGAACCTCTCCTGTGAGTCCAGTTTTCGATTCTGATGCTTCACTTGAGGTTTACTGTATCCCTTGGACCTTCTTATTGACGATGACACACAGAAATTGCATCCATATTTAATTCAATTGCCACAATGCCGGTTTAAGTACAAGATGACTGACACTCTCACTATCTATGATTTGAACCTTTCCTGTGAGTCAAGTTTTTGATTCCGATGCTTCACTTCGGGTTTACTGTACCCCTTGGACCTTCTTATTGACGATGAAACAAAGAAATTTCATCCGAATTTAATACAAATGGCACAATGCCAACTTAAGTACAAGAGGACTGACACACTCACTTTCTATGATTTGAACCTCTCCTGTGAGTCCAGTTTTATATTCCGATGCTTCACTTCAGGTTTACTGTTAACCTTGCACCTTCTGATTGACGATGAAACACAGAAATTGCATCGGAATTTAATACTAAAGGCACAATGCCGACTTAACTAAAAGAGGACTGACACTCTAACTTTCTAGGATTTGAACCTCTCCTGTGAGTCCAGTTTTCGATTCTGATGCTTCACTTGAGGTTTTCTGTATCCCTTGGACCTTCTTATTGACGATGAAACACAGAAATTGCATCCGAATTAAATTCAAAACGCACAATGCCGACTTAAGTAAAAGAGGACTGACACTCTCACTTTCTATGATTTGATCCTCTCCTGTGAGTCCAGTCTTAGATTCCGATGCTTCACTCCGGGTTTACTGTATCCCTTGGACCTTCTTATTGACGATGAATCACAGAAATTGCATCGGAATTAAATTCAAAAATCACAATGCCGACTTAAGTACAAGAGGACTGACACTCTAACTTTCTATGATTTGAACTTCTTCTGTGAGTCCAGTTTTAGATTCCGATGCTTCACTTCAGGTTTACTGTATCCCTTGGACCTTCTTATTGACGATGAAACACAGAGTTTGCATCCGAAATTAATACAAAAGGCACAATGCCGACTTAAGTACAAGAGGACTGACACTCTAACTTTCTATGATTTGAACTTCTCCTGTGAGTCCAGTTTTAGATTCCGATGCTTCACTTCAGTTTTACTGTATCCTTTGGACCTTCTTATTGACGATGAAACACAGAAATTGCATCGGAATTAAATTCAAAAATCACAATGCCGACTTAAGTACAAGAGGACTGACACTCTAATTTTCTATGATTTGAACTTCTTCTGTGAGTCCAGTTTTAGATTCCGATGCTTCACTTCAGGTTTACTGTATACCTTGCACCTTCTCATTGACGATGAAACACAGAAATTGCATCGGAATGAAATTCAAAGGGCACAATGCCGCCTTAAGTACAACAGGACAGACACTCTCACTTTCTATGATTTGAACTTCTCCTGTGAGTCCAGTTTTAGATTCCGATGCTTCACTTCAGGTTTACTGTATCCCTCGGACCTTCTTATTGACGATGAAACATAGGGTTTGCATTTGAATTTAATACAAAAGGTACAATGCCGACTTAAGTACAAGAGGACTGACACTCTAACTTTCTATGATTTGAACCTCTCCTGTGAGTTCAGTTTTAGATTCTGATACTTCACTTCAGGTTTACTGTATCCCTTGGACCTTCTTATTGATGATGAAACACAAAAATTGCATCCGAATTTAATACAAAAATCACAATGGCGACTTAAGTACAAGAGGACTGACAATCTCACTTTCTATGATTTGAACATCTCCTGTGAGTCCAGTTTTAGATTCCGACGCTTCACTTCTGGTTTACTGTATCCCTTGGACCTTCTTATTGACGATGAAACACAGAAATTGCATCGGAATCAATTCAAAACGCACAATGCCGACTTATGTAAAAGAGGACTGACACTCTCACTTTCTATGATTTGAACCTCTCCTGTGAGTCCAGTTTTAGATTCCACTGCTTCACTTCAGGTTTACTGTATCCCTTGGACCTTCTTATTGACGATGAAACACAGAAATTGTATCCGAGTTAAATTCAAAAGGCTCAATGCCGACTTAAGTAAAAGAGGACTGAAACTCTCACTTTCTATGATTTGAACCTCTCCTGTGAGTCCAGTCTTAGATTCCGATGCTTCACTCCAGGTTTACTGTATCCCTTGGACCTTCTTATTGACGATGAAACACAGAAATTGCATCGAAATTAAATTCAAAAATCACAATGCCGACTTAAGTAAAAGAGGACTGACACTCTCACTTTCTATGATTTGAACCTCTCCTGTGAGTCCAGTCTTAGATTCCGATGCTTCACTCCAGGTTTACTGTATCCCTTGGACCTTCTTGTTGACGATGAAACAAAGGAATTTCATCCGAATTTAATACAAATGCCACAATGCCGACTTAAGTATAAGATGACTGACACTCTCGCTATCTATGATTTGAACCTTTCCTGTGAGTCAAGTTTTTGATTCCGATGCTTCACTTCAGGTTTACTGTACCCCTTGGACCTTCTTATTGACGATGAAACAAAGAAATTTCATCCGAATTTAATACAAATGGCACAATGCCAACTTAAGTACAAGAGGACTGACACACTCACTTTCTATGATTTGAACCTCTCCTGTGAGTCCAGTTTTATATTCCGATGCTTCACTTCAGGTTTACTGTTAACCTTGCATCTTCTGATTGACGATGAAACACAGAGATTGCATCGGAATTTAATACAAAAGGCACAATGCCGACTTCACTAAAAGAGGACTGACACTCTAACTTTCTAGGATTTGAACCTCTCCTGTGAGTCCAGTTTTCGATTCTGATGCTTCACTTGAGGTTTACTGTATCCCTTGGACCTTCTTATTGACGATTAAACAGAGAAATTGCATCCGAATTAAATTCAAAACGCACAATGCCGACTTAAGTAAAAGAGGACTGACACTCTCACTTTCTATGATTTGAACCTCTCCTGTGAGTCCAGTCTTAGATTCCGATGCTTCACTCCGGGTTTACTGTATCCCTTGGACCTTCTTATTGACGATGAAACACAGAAATTGCATCGGAATTAAATTCAAAAATCACAATGCCGACTTAAGTACAAGAGGACTGACACTCTAACTTTCTATGATTTGAACTTCTTCTGTGAGTCCAGTTTTAGATTCCGATGCTTCACTTCAGGTTTACTGTATCCCTTGGACCTTCTTATTGACGATGAAACACAGAGTTTGCATCCGAAATTAATACAAAAGGCACAATGCCGACTTAAGTACAAGAGGACTGACACTCTAACTTTCTATGATTTGAACTTCTCCTGTGAGTCCAGTTTTAGATTCCGATGCTTCCCTTCAGGTTTACTGTATCCCTCGGACCTTCTTATTGACGATGAAACACAGAGTTTTCATCCGAATTTAATACAAAAGGTACAATGCCGACTTAAGTACAAGAGGACTGACACTCTAACTTCCTATGATTTGAACCTCTCCTGTGAGTTCAGTTTTAGATTCTGACGCTTCACTTCAGGTTTACTGTATCCCTTGGACCTTCTTATTGACGATGAAACACAGAAATTGCATCCGAATTTAATACAAAAATCACAATGGCGACTTAAGTACAAGAGGTCTGACACTCTCACTTTCTATGATTTGAACATCTCCTGTGAGTCCAGTTTTAGATTCCCACGCTTCACTTCTGGTTTACTGTATCCCTTGGACCTTCTTATTGACGATGAAACACAGAAATTGCATCGGAATCAAATTCAAAACGCACAATGCCGACTTATGTAAAAGAGGACTGACACTCTCACTTTCTATGATTTGAACCTCTCCTGTGAGTCCAGTTTTAGATTCCATTGCTTCACTTCAGGTTTACTGTATCCCTTGGACCTTCTTATTGACGATGAAACACAGAAATTGCATCAGAGTTAAATTCAAAAGGCACAATGCCGACTTAAGTACAAGAGGACTGACACTCTAACTTTCTATGATTGGAACCTCTCCTGTGAGTTCAGTTTTAGATACTGATGCTTCACTTCAGGTTTACTGTATCCCTTGGTCCATCTTATTGACGATGAAAAACAGAATTTGCATCCGAATTTAATACAAAAATCACAATGGCGACTTAAGTACAAGAGGACTGACACTCTCACATTCTATGATTTGAACATCTCCTGTGAGTCCAGTTTTAGATTCCGACGCTTCACTTCTGGATTACTGTATCCCTTGGACCTTCTTATGGACGATGAAACACAGAAATTGCATCGGAATCAAATTCAAAACGCACAATGCCCACTTATGTAAAAGAGGACTGACACTCTCACTTACTATGATTTGAACCTCTCCTGTGGTCCAGTTTTAGATTCAATTGCTTCACTTCAGGTTTACTGTATCCCTTGGACCTTCTTATTGACGATGAAACACAGAAATTGCATCCGAGTTAAATTCAATAGGCACAATGCCGACTTAAGTACAAGAGGACTGACACTCTAACTTTCTATGATTTGAACCTCTCCTGTGAGTCCAGTTTTTGATTCCGATGCTTCGCTTCAGGTTTACTGTATCCCTTGGACCTTCTTATTGACGATGAAACACAGAGTTTGCATCCGAATTTAATACAAAAGGCACAATGCCGACCTAAGTACAAGAGGACTGACACTCTAACTTTCTATGATTTGAACCTCTCCTGTGAGTCCAGTTTTGGATTCCGATGCTTCACTTCAGGTGTACTGTATCCCTTGGACCTTCTTATTGACGAGGAAACACAGAAATTGCATCCAAATTTAATTCAAAATGCACAATGGCGACTTAAGTACAAGAGGACTGACACTTTCACTTTCTATGATTTGAATCTCTCCTGTGAGTCCAGTTTTAGATTCCGATGCTTCACCTCAGGTTTACTGTATCCCTTGGACATTCTTATTGACGATGAAACACAGAAATTGCATCCGAATTTAATACAAATGGCCCAATGCCGACTTAAGTACAAGAGGCCTGACACACTCACTTTCTATGATTCGAACCTCCCCTGTGAGGTCAGATTTAGATTCCGATGCTTCACTTCAGGTTTACTGTATCCCTTGGTCCTTCTTATTGACGATAAAACACGGAAATCGCATCGGAATTTAATACAAATGGCACAATGCCGACTTAAGTACAAGCGACTGACACTCGCACTTTCTATGATTTGAAATTCTCCTGTGAGACCGTTTTAAATTCCGATGCTTCACTTCAGGTTTACTGTATACCTTGCACCTTCTTATTGACGATGAAACATAGAAATTGCATCGGAATTTAATACAAAAGGCACAATGCCGACTTACGTAAAAGAGGACTGCCACTCTAACTTTCTATGATTTGAAACTCTTCTGTGAGTCCAGTTTTAGATTCCGATGCATCACTTCAGGTTTACTGTATACCTTGCTCCTTCTTATTTACGATGAAACACAGAAATTCCATCCGAATTTAATACAAAAGGCACAATGCCGACTTAAGTACAAGGGGACTAACAATCTAACTTTCTATGATTTGAACCTCTCCTGTGAGTCCAGTTTTACATCACGATGCTTCACTTCAGGTTTACTGTATACCTTTAACCTTCTTATTGACGATGAAACAAGGAAATTTCATCCGAATTTAATACAAATGGCACAATGGCAACTTAAGTACAAGAGGACTGACACACTCACTTTCTATGATTTGAACCTCTCCTGTGAGTCCAGTTTTATATTCCGATGCTTCACTTAAGGTTTACTGTTAACCTTGCACCTTCTGATTGACGATGAAACACAGAAACTGCATCGGAATTTAATACAAAAGGCACAATGCCGACTTAAGTAAAAGAGGACTGACACTCTCACTTTCTATGATTTAAACCTCTCCTGTGAGTCCAGTCTTAGATTCCTATGCTTCACTCCAGGTTTACTGTATCCCTTGGACCTTCTTATTGACGATGAAACACAGAAATTGCATCGGAATTAAATTCAAAAATCACAATGCCGACTTAAGTACAAGAGGACTGACACTCTAACTTTCTATGATTGGAACTTCTTCTGTGAGTCCAGTTTTAGATTCCGATGCTTCACTTCAGGTTTACTGTATCCCTTGGACCTTCTTATTGACGATGAAACACAGAGTTTGCATCCGAAATTAATACAAAAGGCACAATGACGACTTAAGTACAAGAGGACTGACACTCTAACTTTCTATGATTTGAACCTCTCCTGTGAGTCCAGTTTTAGATTCCGATGCTTCACTACAGTTTTACTGTATCCTTTGGACCTTCTTATTGACGATGAAACACAGAAATTGCATCGGAATTAAATTCAAAAGGCACAATGCCGACCTAAGTAGAAGAGAACTGACACTCTCACTTTCTATGATTTGAACCTCTCCTGTGAGTCCAGTTTTAGATTCCGATGCATCACTTCAGGTTTTCTGTATATATTGCACCTTCTTATTGACGATGAAACACAGAGTTTGCATCCGAATTTAATAGAAAAGGCCCAATGCCGACTTAAATACAAGAGGACTGACACTCTCACTTTCTATGATTTGAACCTCTCCAGTGAGTCCAGTTTTAGATTCCGATGCTTCTCTTCAGGTTAACTGTATACCTTGCACCTTCTTATTGACGATGAAACACAGAAATATCATCCGAATTCAATACAAAAGGCACAATGAAGACTTAAGTACAAGAGGACTGACATTCCAACTTTTTATGATTTGAACCTCTCCTGTGAGTCCATTTTTAGAGTCCGATGCTTCACTTCAGGTTTACTGTATCCCTTGGAACTTCTTATTGACGATGACACACAGAAATTGCACTCGATTTTAATACAAAAGGCACAATACCGACATAAGTACAAGAGGACTGACACTCTAACTTTCTATGATTTGAACCTCTCCTGTGAGTCCAGTTTTAGATTCCGGTGATTTACTTAAGGTTTATTGTATCCCTTGGACCTTCTTATTAACGATGACACACAGAAATTGCATCCATATTTAATACAAATGCCACAATGCCGACTTAAGTACAAGATGACTGACACTCTCACTATCTATGATTTGAACCTTTCCTGTGAGTCAAGTTTTTGATTCCGATGCTTCACTTCAGGTTTACTGTACCCCTTGGACCTTCTTATTGACGATGAAACCCAGAAATTGCACCCGAATTTAATACAAATGTCACAATGCCGACTTAAGTACAAGAGGACTGACACTCTCACTTTCAATAATATGAACCTCTCCTGTGAGTCCAGTTTTAGATTCCGATGCTTCACTTCAGGTTTACTGTATCCCTTGGACCTTCTTATTGACGATGAAACACATAAAAATTGCATCGGAATTAAATTCAAAACGCACAATGCCGACTTAAGTAAAAGAGGACTGACACTCTCACTTTCTATGATTTGAACCTCTCCTGTGAGTCCAGTCTTAGATTCCGATGCTTCACTCCAGGTTTACTGTATCCCTTGGACCTTCTTATTGACGATGAAACCCAGAAATTGCATCGGAATTAAATTCAAAAATCGCAATGCCGACTTAAGTACAAGATGACTGACACTCTAACTTTCTATGATTTGAACTTCTTCTGTGAGTCCAGTTTTAGATTCCGATGCTTCACTTCATGATTACTGTATCCCTTGGACCTTCTTATTTACGATGAAACACAGAGTTTGCATCCGAAAATAATACAAAAGGCACAATGCCGCCTTAAGTACATGAGGACTGACACTCTAACTTTCTATGATTTGAACCTCTCCTGTGAGTCCAGTTTTAGATTCCGATGATTTACTTAAGGTTTACTGTATCCCTTGGACCTTCTTATTGACGATGAAACACAGAAATTGCATCCGAATTTAATACAAAAGGCACAATACCGAATTAGGTACAATAGGAGAGACACTCTAGCTTTCTATGATTTGAATCTCTCCTGTGAGTCCAGTTTTAGATTCCGATGCTTCACTTGAGTTTTACTGTATCCTTTGGACCTTCTTATTGACGATGAAACACAGAAATTGCATCGGAATTAAATTCAAAAGGCACAATGCCGACCTAAGTAGAAGAGAACTGACACTCTCACTTTCTATGATTTGAACCTCTCCTGTGAGTCCAGTTTTAGATTCAGATGCTTGACTTCAGGTTTACTGTATCCCTTAGACCTTCTTATTGACGATGAAACACAGAAAATGCATCCGAATTTGATACAAATGCCACAATGCCGACATAAGTACAATAGGACTGACACTCTCCCTTTCTATGATTTCAACCTTTCCATTGAGTCCAGTTTTAGATTCCGATGCTTCACTTCAGGTTTACTGTATACCTTGCACCTACTTATTGACGATGAAACACAGAAATTGCATCCGAATTTAATACAAAAGGCACAATGCCGACTTAAGTACTAGAGGACTGTTATTCTAACTTTCTATGATTAGAACCTCTCCTGTGAGTCCTGTTTTAGATTCCGATGCTTCACTTCAGGTTTACTGTATCCCTTGGACCTTCTTATTGACAATGAAACACTGAAATAGCATCGGAATTAAATTCAAAAGGCACAATGCCGACTTAAGTAAAAGAGGACTGACACTGTAACTTTCTATGATTTGAACCTCTCCTGTGAGTCCAGTTTTAGATTCCGATGCTTCACTTCAGGTTTACTGTATCCCATGGACTTTCTTATTGACGATGAAACACAGAAATTGCATCCGAATTTAATACAAATGGCACAATGTCGACTTAAGTACAAGAGGACAGACACTCTCACTTTCTATGATTTGAACCTCTCCTGTGAGTCCAGTTTTAGATTCCGATGCTTCACTTCAGGTTTACTGTATCCCTTGGACCTTCTTATTGACGATGAAACACAGAAATTGCATACGAATATAATACAAAAGGCACAATGGCGACTTAAGTACAAGAGGACTATCACTCTCCCTTTCTATGATTTGAACCACTCCTGTGGGTCCAGTTTTAGATTCCGATGGTTCACTTCAGGTTTACTGTATGCCTTGCACCTTCTTATTGACGATGAAACACAGAAATTGCATCCGAATGTAATACAAAAGGCAAAATGCCGACTTAAGTACAAGAGGAATGACATTCTAATTTTCTATGATTAGAACCTCTCCTTGGAGTCCACTTTAAGATTCCGATGCTTCACTTCAGGTTTACTGTATCCCTTGGACCTTCTTATTGACAATGAAACACAGAAATAAAATCGGAATTAAATTCAAAAGGCACAATGCCGACTTAAGTAAAAGAGGACTGACACTCCAACTTTCTATGATTTGAACCTCTCCTGTGAGTCCAGTTTTAGATTCCGATGCTTCACTTCAGGTTTACTGTATCCCTAGGACCTTCTTATTGACGATGAAACACAGATATTGTGTCCGAATATAATACAAATGGCAAAATGTCCACTTAAGTACAAGAGGACTGGCACTCTCACTTTCTATGATTTGAACCTCTCCTGTGAGTCCAGTTTTAGATTCCGATGCTTCACTTCAGGTTTACTGTATACCTTTCGCCTTCTTATTGACGATGAAACACAGAAATTGCATCCGAATTTAATACAAAGGCACAATGGCGACTTAAGTAAAAGAGGACTGACACTCTCACTTTCTATGATTTAAACCTCTCCTGTGAGTCCAGTCTTAGATTCCGATGCTTCACTCCAGGTTTACTGTATCCCTTGGACCTTCTTATTGACGATGAAACACAGAAATTGCATCGGAATTAAATTCAAAAATCACAATGCCGACTTAAGTACAAGAGGACTGACACTCTAACTTTCTATGATTGGAACTTCTTCTGTGAGTCCAGTTTTAGATTCCGATGCTTCACTTCAGGTTTACTGTATCCCTTGGACCTTCTTATTGACGATGAAACACAGAGTTTGCATCCGAAATTAATACAAAAGGCACAATGACGACTTAAGTACAAGAGGACTGACACTCTAACTTTCTATGATTTGAACCTCTCCTGTGAGTCCAGTTTTAGATTCCGATGCTTCACTACAGTTTTACTGTATCCTTTGGACCTTCTTATTGACGATGAAACACAGAAATTGCATCGGAATTAAATTCAAAAGGCACAATGCCGACCTAAGTAGAAGAGAACTGACACTCTCACTTTCTATGATTTGAACCTCTCCTGTGAGTCCAGTTTTAGATTCCGATGCTTCACTTCAGGTTTACTGTATCACTTGGACCTTCTTACTGACGATGAAACACAGAAAATTCATCCGAATTTGATACAAATGCCACAATGCTGACATAAGTACAAGAGGACTGACACTCTCACTTTCTATGATTTGAACCTTTCCTGTGAGTCTAGTTTTAGATTCCGTGCTTCCCTTCAGGTTTACTGTATACCTTGCACCTTCTTATTGACGATGAAACACAGAAATTGCATCCGAATTTTATACAAAAGGCACAATGCCGACTTAAGTACAAGAGGACTGACATTCTAACTTTCTATGATTAGAACCTCTCCTGTGAGTCCAGTTTTAGATTCCGATGCATCACTTCAGGTTTTCTGTATATATTGCACCTTCTTATTGACGATGAAACACAGAGTTTGCATCCGAATTTAATAGAAAAGGCCCAATGCCGACTTAAATACAAGAGGACTGACACTCTCACTTTCTATGATTTGAACCTCTCCAGTGAGTCCAGTTTTAGATTCCGATGCTTCTCTTCAGGTTAACTGTATACCTTGCACCTTCTTATTGACGATGAAACACAGAAATATCATCCGAATTCAATACAAAAGGCACAATGAAGACTTAAGTACAAGAGGACTGACATTCCAACTTTTTATGATTTGAACCTCTCCTGTGAGTCCATTTTTAGAGTCCGATGCTTCACTTCAGGTTTACTGTATCCCTTGGAACTTCTTATTGACGATGACACACAGAAATTGCACTCGATTTTAATACAAAAGGCACAATACCGACATAAGTACAAGAGGACTGACACTCTAACTTTCTATGATTTGAACCTCTCCTGTGAGTCCAGTTTTAGATTCCGGTGATTTACTTAAGGTTTATTGTATCCCTTGGACCTTCTTATTAACGATGACACACAGAAATTGCATCCATATTTAATACAAATGCCACAATGCCGACTTAAGTACAAGATGACTGACACTCTCACTATCTATGATTTGAACCTTTCCTGTGAGTCAAGTTTTTGATTCCGATGCTTCACTTCAGGTTTACTGTACCCCTTGGACCTTCTTATTGACGATGAAACCCAGAAATTGCACCCGAATTTAATACAAATGTCACAATGCCGACTTAAGTACAAGAGGACTGACACTCTCACTTTCAATAATATGAACCTCTCCTGTGAGTCCAGTTTTAGATTCCGATGCTTCACTTCAGGTTTACTGTATCCCTTGGACCTTCTTATTGACGATGAAACACATAAAAATTGCATCGGAATTAAATTCAAAACGCACAATGCCGACTTAAGTAAAAGAGGACTGACACTCTCACTTTCTATGATTTGAACCTCTCCTGTGAGTCCAGTCTTAGATTCCGATGCTTCACTCCAGGTTTACTGTATCCCTTGGACCTTCGTATTGACGATGAAACCCAGAAATTGCATCGGAATTAAATTCAAAAATCGCAATGCCGACTTAAGTACAAGATGACTGACACTCTAACTTTCTATGATTTGAACTTCTTCTGTGAGTCCAGTTTTAGATTCCGATGCTTCACTTCATGATTACTGTATCCCTTGGACCTTCTTATTTACGATGAAACACAGAGTTTGCATCCGAAAATAATACAAAAGGCACAATGCCGCCTTAAGTACATGAGGACTGACACTCTAACTTTCTATGATTTGAACCTCTCCTGTGAGTCCAGTTTTAGATTCCGATGATTTACTTAAGGTTTACTGTATCCCTTGGACCTTCTTATTGACGATGAAACACAGAAATTGCATCCGAATTTAATACAAAAGGCACAATACCGAATTAGGTACAATAGGAGAGACACTCTAGCTTTCTATGATTTGAATCTCTCCTGTGAGTCCAGTTTTAGATTCCGATGCTTCACTTGAGTTTTACTGTATCCTTTGGACCTTCTTATTGACGATGAAACACAGAAATTGCATCGGAATTAAATTCAAAAGGCACAATGCCGACCTAAGTAGAAGAGAACTGACACTCTCACTTTCTATGATTTGAACCTCTCCTGTGAGTCCAGTTTTAGATTCAGATGCTTGACTTCAGGTTTACTGTATCCCTTAGACCTTCTTATTGACGATGAAACACAGAAAATGCATCCGAATTTGATACAAATGCCACAATGCCGACATAAGTACAATAGGACTGACACTCTCCCTTTCTATGATTTCAACCTTTCCATTGAGTCCAGTTTTAGATTCCGATGCTTCACTTCAGGTTTACTGTATACCTTGCACCTACTTATTGACGATGAAACACAGAAATTGCATCCGAATTTAATACAAAAGGCACAATGCCGACTTAAGTACTAGAGGACTGTTATTCTAACTTTCTATGATTAGAACCTCTCCTGTGAGTCCTGTTTTAGATTCCGATGCTTCACTTCAGGTTTACTGTATCCCTTGGACCTTCTTATTGACAATGAAACACTGAAATAGCATCGGAATTAAATTCAAAAGGCACAATGCCGACTTAAGTAAAAGAGGACTGACACTGTAACTTTCTATGATTTGAACCTCTCCTGTGAGTCCAGTTTTAGATTCCGATGCTTCACTTCAGGTTTACTGTATCCCATGGACTTTCGTATTGACGATGAAACACAGAAATTGCATCCGAATTTAATACAAATGGCACAATGTCGACTTAAGTACAAGAGGACAGACACTCTCACTTTCTATGATTTGAACCTCTCCTGTGAGTCCAGTTTTAGATTCCGATGCTTCACTTCAGGTTTACTGTATCCCTTGGACCTTCTTATTGACGATGAAACACAGAAATTGCATACGAATATAATACAAAAGGCACAATGGCGACTTAAGTACAAGAGGACTATCACTCTCCCTTTCTATGATTTGAACCACTCCTGTGGGTCCAGTTTTAGATTCCGATGGTTCACTTCAGGTTTACTGTATGCCTTGCACCTTCTTATTGACGATGAAACACAGAAATTGCATCCGAATGTAATACAAAAGGCAAAATGCCGACTTAAGTACAAGAGGAATGACATTCTAACTTTCTATGATTAGAACCTCTCCTTGGAGTCCACTTTAAGATTCCGATGCTTCACTTCAGGTTTACTGTATCCCTTGGACCTTCTTATTGACAATGAAACACAGAAATAAAATCGGAATTAAATTCAAAAGGCACAATGCCGACTTAAGTAAAAGAGGACTGACACTCCAACTTTCTATGATTTGAACCTCTCCTGTGAGTCCAGTTTTAGATTCCGATGCTTCACTTCAGGTTTACTGTATCCCTAGGACCTTCTTATTGACGATGAAACACAGATATTGTGTCCGAATATAATACAAATGGCAAAATGTCCACTTAAGTACAAGAGGACTGGCACTCTCACTTTCTATGATTTGAACCTCTCCTGTGAGTCCAGTTTTAGATTCCGATGCTTCACTTCAGGTTTACTGTATACCTTTCGCCTTCTTATTGACGATGAAACACAGAAATTGCATCCGAATTTAATACAAAGGCACAATGGCGACTTAAGTACAAGAGGACTGACACTCTCACTTTCTATGATTTGAACCTCTTCTGTGAGTCCAGTTTTAGATTCCGATGCTTCACTTCAGGTTTACTGTATACCTTTCGCCTTCTTATTGACGATGAAACACAGAAATTGCATCCGAATTTAATACAAAAGGCACAATGGCGACTTAAGTACAAGAGGACTGACACTCTCACTTTCTATGATTTGAACCTCTCCTGTGAGTCCAGTTTTAGATTCCGATGCTTCACTTCAGGTTTACCCTTGGACCTTCTTATTGACGATGAAACACAGAAAATGCATCCGAATTTAATACAAATGGCACAATGCCGACTTAAGTACAAGAGGACTGACATTCTAACTTTCTATGATTAGAACCTCTCCTGTGAGTCCAGTTTTAGATTCCGATGCATCACTTCAGGTTTTCTGTATATATTGCACCTTCTTATTGACGATGAAACACAGAGTTTGCATCCGAATTTAATAGAAAAGGCCCAATGCCGACTTAAATACAAGAGGACTGACACTCTCACTTTCTATGATTTGAACCTCTCCAGTGAGTCCAGTTTTAGATTCCTATGCTTCTCTTCAGGTTAACTGTATACCTTGCACCTTCTTATTGACGATGAAACACAGAAATATCATCCGAATTCAATACAAAAGGCACAATGAAGACTTAAGTACAAGAGGACTGACATTCCAACTTTTTATGATTTGAACCTCTCCTGTGAGTCCATTTTTAGAGTCCGATGCTTCACTTCAGGTTTACTGTGTCCCTTGGAACTTCTTATTGACGATGACACACAGAAATTGCACTCGATTTTAGTACAAAAGGCACAATACCGACATAAGTACAAGAGGACTGACACTCTAACTTTCTATGATTTGAACCTCTCCTGTGAGTCCAGTTTTAGATTCCGGTGATTTACTTAAGGTTTATTGTATCCCTTGGACCTTCTTATTAACGATGACACACAGAAATTGCATCCATATTTAATACAAATGCCACAATGCCGACTTAAGTACAAGATGACTGACACTCTCACTATCTATGATTTGAACCTTTCCTGTGAGTCAAGTTTTTGATTCCGATGCTTCACTTCAGGTTTACTGTACCCCTTGGACCTTCTTATCGACGATGAAACCCAGAAATTGCACCCGAATTTAATACAAATGTCACAATGCCGACTTAAGTACAAGAGGACTGACACTCTCACTTTCAATAATATGAACCTCTCCTGTGAGTCCAGTTTTAGATTCCGATGCTTCACTTCAGGTTTACTGTATCCCTTGGACCTTCTTATTGACGATGAAACACATAAAAATTGCATCGGAATTAAATTCAAAACGCACAATGCCGACTTAAGTAAAAGAGGACTGACACTCTCACTTTCTATGATTTGAACCTCTCCTGTGAGTCCAGTCTTAGATTCCGATGCTTCACTCCAGGTTTACTGTATCCCTTGGACCTTCGTATTGACGATGAAACCCAGAAATTGCATCGGAATTAAATTCAAAAATCGCAATGCCGACTTAAGTACAAGATGACTGACACTCTAACTTTCTATGATTTGAACTTCTTCTGTGAGTCCAGTTTTAGATTCCGATGCTTCACTTCATGATTACTGTATCCCTTGGACCTTCTTATTTACGATGAAACACAGAGTTTGCATCCGAAAATAATACAAAAGGCACAATGCCGCCTTAAGTACATGAGGACTGACACTCTAACTTTCTATGATTTGAACCTCTCCTGTGAGTCCAGTTTTAGATTCCGATGATTTACTTAAGGTTTACTGTATCCCTTGGACCTTCTTATTGACGATGAAACACAGAAATTGCATCCGAATTTAATACAAAAGGCACAATACCGAATTAGGTACAATAGGAGAGACACTCTAGCTTTCTATGATTTGAATCTCTCCTGTGAGTCCAGTTTTAGATTCCGATGCTTCACTTGAGTTTTACTGTATCCTTTGGACCTTCTTATTGACGATGAAACACAGAAATTGCATCGGAATTAAATTCAAAAGGCACAATGCCGACCTAAGTAGAAGAGAACTGACACTCTCACTTTCTATGATTTGAACCTCTCCTGTGAGTCCAGTTTTAGATTCAGATGCTTGACTTCAGGTTTACTGTATCCCTTAGACCTTCTTATTGACGATGAAACACAGAAAATGCATCCGAATTTGATACAAATGCCACAATGCCGACATAAGTACAATAGGACTGACACTCTCCCTTTCTATGATTTCAACCTTTCCATTGAGTCCAGTTTTAGATTCCGATGCTTCACTTCAGGTTTACTGTATACCTTGCACCTACTTATTGACGATGAAACACAGAAATTGCATCCGAATTTAATACAAAAGGCACAATGCCGACTTAAGTACTAGAGGACTGTTATTCTAACTTTCTATGATTAGAACCTCTCCTGTGAGTCCTGTTTTAGATTCCGATGCTTCACTTCAGGTTTACTGTATCCCTTGGACCTTCTTATTGACAATGAAACACTGAAATAGCATCGGAATTAAATTCAAAAGGCACAATGCCGACTTAAGTAAAAGAGGACTGACACTGTAACTTTCTATGATTTGAACCTCTCCTGTGAGTCCAGTTTTAGATTCCGATGCTTCACTTCAGGTTTACTGTATCCCATGGACTTTCGTATTGACGATGAAACACAGAAATTGCATCCGAATTTAATACAAATGGCACAATGTCGACTTAAGTACAAGAGGACAGACACTCTCACTTTCTATGATTTGAACCTCTCCTGTGAGTCCAGTTTTAGATTCCGATGCTTCACTTCAGGTTTACTGTATCCCTTGGACCTTCTTATTGACGATGAAACACAGAAATTGCATACGAATATAATACAAAAGGCACAATGGCGACTTAAGTACAAGAGGACTATCACTCTCCCTTTCTATGATTTGAACCACTCCTGTGGGTCCAGTTTTAGATTCCGATGGTTCACTTCAGGTTTACTGTATGCCTTGCACCTTCTTATTGACGATGAAACACAGAAATTGCATCCGAATGTAATACAAAAGGCAAAATGCCGACTTAAGTACAAGAGGAATGACATTCTAACTTTCTATGATTAGAACCTCTCCTTGGAGTCCACTTTAAGATTCCGATGCTTCACTTCAGGTTTACTGTATCCCTTGGACCTTCTTATTGACAATGAAACACAGAAATAAAATCGGAATTAAATTCAAAAGGCACAATGCCGACTTAAGTAAAAGAGGACTGACACTCCAACTTTCTATGATTTGAACCTCTCCTGTGAGTCCAGTTTTAGATTCCGATGCTTCACTTCAGGTTTACTGTATCCCTAGGACCTTCTTATTGACGATGAAACACAGATATTGTGTCCGAATATAATACAAATGGCAAAATGTCCACTTAAGTACAAGAGGACTGGCACTCTCACTTTCTATGATTTGAACCTCTCCTGTGAGTCCAGTTTTAGATTCCGATGCTTCACTTCAGGTTTACTGTATACCTTTCGCCTTCTTATTGACGATGAAACACAGAAATTGCATCCGAATTTAATACAAAGGCACAATGGCGACTTAAGTACAAGAGGACTGACACTCTCACTTTCTATGATTTGAACCTCTTCTGTGAGTCCAGTTTTAGATTCCGATGCTACACTTCAGGTTTACTGTATACCTTTCGCCTTCTTATTGACGATGAAACACAGAAATTGCATCCGAATTTAATACAAAAGGCACAATGGCGACTTAAGTACAAGAGGACTGACACTCTCACTTTCTATGATTTGAACCTCTCCTGTGAGTCCAGTTTTAGATTCCGATGCTTCACTTCAGGTTTACCCTTGGACCTTCTTATTGACGATGAAACACAGAAAATGCATCCGAATTTAATACAAATGGCACAATGCCGACTTAAGTACAAGAGGACTGACATTCTAACTTTCTATGATTAGAACCTCTCCTGTGAGTCCAGTTTTAGATTCCGATGCATCACTTCAGGTTTTCTGTATATATTGCACCTTCTTATTGACGATGAAACACAGAGTTTGCATCCGAATTTAATAGAAAAGGCCCAATGCCGACTTAAATACAAGAGGACTGACACTCTCACTTTCTATGATTTGAACCTCTCCAGTGAGTCCAGTTTTAGATTCCGATGCTTCTCTTCAGGTTAACTGTATACCTTGCACCTTCTTATTGACGATGAAACACAGAAATATCATCCGAATTCAATACAAAAGGCACAATGCCGACTTAAGTACAAGAGGACTGACATTCCAACTTTTTATGATTTGAACCTCTCCTGTGAGTCCATTTTTAGAGTCCGATGCTTCACTTCAGGTTTACTGTATCCCTTGGAACTTCTTATTGACGATGACACACAGAAATTGCACTCGATTTTAATACAAAAGGCACAATACCGACATAAGTACAAGAGGACTGACACTCTAACTTTCTATGATTTGAACCTCTCCTGTGAGTCCAGTTTTAGATTCCGGTGATTTACTTAAGGTTTATTGTATCCCTTGGACCTTCTTATTAACGATGACACACAGAAATTGCATCCATATTTAATACAAATGCCACAATGCCGACTTAAGTACAAGATGACTGACACTCTCACTATCTATGATTTGAACCTTTCCTGTGAGTCAAGTTTTTGATTCCGATGCATCACTTCAGGTTTACTGTACCCCTTGGACCTTCTTATTGACGATGAAACCCAGAAATTGCACCCGAATTTAATACAAATGTCACAATGCCGACTTAAGTACAAGAGGACTCACACTCTCACTTTCAATAATATGAACCTCTCCTGTGAGTCCAGTTTTAGATTCCGATGCTTCACTTCAGGTTTACTGTATCCCTTGGACCTTCTTATTGACGATGAAACACATAAAAATTGCATCGGAATTAAATTCAAAACGCACAATGCCGACTTAAGTAAAAGAGGACTGACACTCTCACTTTCTATGATTTGAACCTCTCCTGTGAGTCCAGTCTTAGATTCCGATGCTTCACTCCAGGTTTACTGTATCCCTTGGACCTTCTTATTGACGATGAAACCCAGAAATTGCATCGGAATTAAATTCAAAAATCGCAATGCCGACTTAAGTACAAGATGACTGACACTCTAACTTTCTATGATTTGAACTTCTTCTGTGAGTCCAGTTTTAGATTCCGATGCTTCACTTCATGATTACTGTATCCCTTGGACCTTCTTATTTACGATGAAACACAGAGTTTGCATCCGAAAATAATACAAAAGGCACAATGCCGCCTTAAGTACATGAGGACTGACACTCTAACTTTCTATGATTTGAACCTCTCCTGTGAGTCCAGTTTTAGATTCCGATGATTTACTTAAGGTTTACTGTATCCCTTGGACCTTCTTATTGACGATGAAACACAGAAATTGCATCCGAATTTAATACAAAAGGCACAATACCGAATTAGGTACAATAGGAGAGACACTCTAGCTTTCTATGATTTGAATCTCTCCTGTGAGTCCAGTTTTAGATTCCGATGCTTCACTTGAGTTTTACTGTATCCTTTGGACCTTCTTATTGACGATGAAACACAGAAATTGCATCGGAATTAAATTCAAAAGGCACAATGCCGACCTATGTAGAAGAGAACTGACACTCTCACTTTCTATGATTTGAACCTCTCCTGTGAGTCCAGTTTTAGATTCAGATGCTTGACTTCAGGTTTACTGTATCCCTTAGACCTTCTTATTGACGATGAAACACAGAAAATGCATCCGAATTTGATACAAATGCCACAATGCCGACATAAGTACAATAGGACTGACACTCTCCCTTTCTATGATTTCAACCTTTCCATTGAGTCCAGTTTTAGATTCCGATGCTTCACTTCAGGTTTACTGTATACCTTGCACCTACTTATTGACGATGAAACACAGAAATTGCATCCGAATTTAATACAAAAGGCACAATGCCGACTTAAGTACTAGAGGACTGTTATTCTAACTTTCTATGATTAGAACCTCTCCTGTGAGTCCTGTTTTAGATTCCGATGCTTCACTTCAGGTTTACTGTATCCCTTGGACCTTCTTATTGACAATGAAACACTGAAATAGCATCGGAATTAAATTCAAAAGGCACAATGCCGACTTAAGTAAAAGAGGACAGACACTCTCACTTTCTATGATTTGAACCTCTCCTGTGTGTCCAGTTTTAGATTCCGATGCTTCACTTCAGGTTTACTGTATCCCTAGGACCTTCTTATTGACGATGAAACACAGATATTGTGTCCGAATATAATACAAATGGCAAAATGTCCACTTAAGTACAAGAGGACTGGCACTCTCACTTTCTATGATTTGAACCTCTCCTGTGAGTCCAGTTTTAGATTCCGATGCTTCACTTCAGGTTTACTGTATACCTTTCGCCTTCTTATTGACGATGAAACACAGAAATTGCATCCGAATTTAATACAAAGGCACAATGGCGACTTAAGTACAAGAGGACTGACACTCTCACTTTCTATGATTTGAACCTCTTCTGTGAGTCCAGTTTTAGATTCCGATGCTTCACTTCAGGTTTACTGTATACCTTTCGCCTTCTTATTGACGATGAAACACAGAAATTGCATCCGAATTTAATACAAAAGGCACAATGGCGACTTAAGTACAAGAGGACTGACACTCTCACTTTCTATGATTTGAACCTCTCCTGTGAGTCCAGTTTTAGATTCCGATGCTTCACTTCAGGTTTACCCTTGGACCTTCTTATTGACGATGAAACACAGAAAATGCATCCGAATTTAATACAAATGGCACAATGCCGACTTAAGTACAAGAGGACAGACACTCTCACTTTCTATGATTCGAACCTCTCCTGTGTGGTCAGATTTAGATTCCGATGCTACACTCCAGGTTTAGTGTATACCTTGCACCTTCTTATTGATTATGAAACACAGAAATTGCTTCGGAATTAAATTCAAAAGGCACAATGCCGTCTTAAGTACAAGAGGACTGACACTCTCACTTTCTATGATTTGAAACTCTCCTGTGAGTCCAGTTTTAGATTCCGATGCTTCACTTCAGGTTTACTGTATCCCTTGGACCTTCTAATTGACGATGAAACACAGAGTTTGCATCCGAATTTAATACAAAAGGTACAATACCGACTTAAGTACAAGAGGACTGACACACTAACTTTCTATGATTTGAACATCTCTTGTGAGTCCAGTTTTAGATTCCGATGCTTCCCTTCAGGTTTACTGTATCCCTTGGACTTTCTTATTGACGATGAAACACAGAAATTGCATCCGAATTTAATACAAAAATCACAATGGCGACTTAAGTACAAGAGGACTGACAATCTCACTTTCTATGATTTGAACATCTCCTGTGAGTCCGGTTTTAGATTCCGATGCTTCACTTCAGGTTTACTGAATCCCTTGGACCTTCTTATAGACGATGATACACAGAGTTTGCATCCGAATTTAATACAAAAAGCACAATGCCAACTTAAGTACAAGAGGACTGACACTCTAACTTTCTATCATTTGAACCTCTCCTGTGAGTCCAGTTTTAGATTCCGATGCTTCACTTCAGGTTTACTGTATCCCTTGGACCTTCTTAATGACGATAAAACACAGAAATCGCATCCGTATTTAATACAAATGGCACAATGCCGACTTAAGTACAAGAGGACTGACACTCTCACTTTCTATGATTTGAACCTCTCCTGCGAGACCGGTTTTAAATTCCGATGCTTCAATTCAGGTTTACTGTATACCTTGCACTTTCTTATTGACGATGAAACATAGAAATTGCATTGGAATTTAATACAAAAGGCACAATGCCGACTTAAGTAAAAGAGGACTGACACTCTAACTTTCTATCATTTGAACCTCTCTGTGAGTCCAGTTTTCGATTCCGATGCTTCATTTCAGCTTTACTGTATCCCTTGGACCTTCTTATTGACGATGAAACACAGAAATTGCATCCGAATTTAATACAAATTGCACAATGTCGACTTAAGTACAAGAGGACTGACACTCCCACTTTCTATGATTTGAACCTCTCCTGTGAGTCCAGTTTTAGATTCCGATGCTTCACTTCGGGTTTACTGTATACCTTGCACCTTCTTATTGACGATGAAACACAGAAATTGCATCAGAATTTAATACAAAAGGCACAATGCCGACTTAAGTACAAGAGGACTGACATTCTAACTCTCTATGATTTGAACCTCTCCTGTGAGTCCAGTTTTAGACTCCGATGCTTCACTTCAGGTTTACTGTATCCCTTGGACCTTTTTATTGACGATGAAACACAGAAATTGCATCCGAATTTAATACAAAAGGCACAATGGCGACTTAAGTACAAGACTACTGACACACTCACTTTCTATGATGTGAAGCTCTCCTGTGAGTCCAGTTTAAGATTCCGATGCTTCACTTCAGGTTTTCTGCATACCTTGCACCTTCTTATTGACGATGAAACACAGAACTTGCATCGGAATTAAATTCAAAATGCACAATACCGACTTAACTACAAGAGGACTGACACTCTCACTTTCTATGATTTAAACCTCTCCTATGAGTCCAGTTTTAGATCCCGATGCTTCACTTCAGGTTTACTGCATCCCTTGGACCTTTTTATTGACGATGAAACACAGAGTTTGCATCCAAATTTAATACAAAAGTACAATGCCGACTTAAGTACAAAAGGACTGACACTCTTACTTTCTGTGATTTGAACCTCTCCTGTGAGTCCAGTTTTAGATTCCGATGTTTCACTTCAGGTTTACTGTATTCCTTGGACCTTCTTATTGACTATGAAACACAGGAATTGCATCCGAATTTAATACAAATGCCACAATGCCAACTTAAGTACAAGAGGACTGACACTCTCTCTTTCTATGATTTGAACTTCTCCTGTGAGTCCGGTTTTAAATTCCGATGCTTCACTTCAGGTTTACTGTAAACCTTGCACCTTCTTATTGACGGTGAAACATAGAAATTGCATCGGAATTTAATGCAAAAGCCACAATGCCGACTAAAATAAAAGAGGACTAACACTCTAACTTTCTATGATTTGATCCTCTCCTGTGAGTCCAGTCTTAGATTCCGATGCTTCACTTCAGGTTTAATGTATCCCTTGGACTTTCTTATTGACGATGAAACACAGAAATTGCATCCGAATTTAATACAAATGGCACAATGTCGACTTAAGTACAAGAGGACTGACACTCTCACTTTCTATGATTTGAACCTCTCCTGTGAGTCCAGTTTTAGATTCCAATGCTTCACTTCTGGTTTACAGTATACCTTGCACCTTCTTATTGACGGTGAAACACAGAAATTGCATCCGAATTTAATACAAAATGCACAATGCCAGCTTAAGTACAAGAGGACTAACAATCTAACTTTCTATGATTTGAACCTCTCCTGTGAGACCAGTTTTAGATTCCGAAGCTTCACTTCAGTTTTACTGTATCCCTTGCACCTTCTTATTGACGATGAAACACAGAAATTGCATCCGAATTTAATACAAAAGGCACAATGCCGACTTAAGTAAAAGAGGACTGACACTCTAACATTCTATGATTTGAACCTCTCCTGCGAGTCCAGTTTTAGATTCCGATGCTTCACTTAAGGTTTACTGTATCCCTTAGACCTTCTTATTGACGATGAAACTCAGAAATTGCATCCGAATTTAATACAAAAGGCACAATACCGACTCAAGTACAAGAGGAGTGACACTCTCACTTTATAGGATTTGAACTTCTCCTGTGAGTCCAGTTTTAGATTCCGATGCTTCACTTCAGTTTTACTGTACTGTATCCCTTGGACCTTCTTATTGACGATGAAACACAGAAATGTAATCCGAATTTAATACAAATGCAACAATGCCGACTTAAGTACAAGAGGACTGACACTCTCACTTTCTATGATTTGAACTTCTCCTGTGAGTCCAGTTTTAGATTCCGATGCTTCACTTCAGTTTTACTGTACTGTATCCCTTGGACCTTCTTATTGACGATGAAACACAGAAATTGCATCCGAATTTAATACAAATGGCACAATGTCGACTTAAGTACAAGAGGACTGACATTCTAACTTTCTATGATTTGAACCTCTCCTGTGAGTCCAGGTTTAGTTTCCGATGCTTCACTTCAGGTTTACTGTATCCCTTGGACCTTCTTATTGACGATGAAACACAGAAATTGCATCCGAATTTAATACAAAAGGCACAATGCCGACTTAAGTAAAAGAGGACTGACACTATAAAATTCTATGATTTGAACCTCTTCTGTGAGTCCAGTTTTAGATTCCGATGCTTCACTTCAGGTTTACTGTATACCTTTCGCCTTCTTATTGACGATGAAACACAGAAATTGCATCCGAATTTAATACAAAAGGCACAATGGCGACTTAAGTACAAGAGGACTGACACTCTCACTTTCTATGATTTGAACCTCTCCTGTGAGTCCAGTTTTAGATTCCGATGCTTCACTTCAGGTTTACCCTTGGACCTTCTTATTGACGATGAAACACAGAAAATGCATCCGAATTTAATACAAATGGCACAATGCCGACTTAAGTACAAGAGGACAGACACTCTCACTTTCTATGATTCGAACCTCTCCTGTGTGGTCAGATTTAGATTCCGATGCTACACTCCAGGTTTAGTGTATACCTTGCACCTTCTTATTGATTATGAAACACAGAAATTGCTTCGGAATTAAATTCAAAAGGCACAATGCCGTCTTAAGTACAAGAGGACTGACACTCTCACTTTCTATGATTTGAAACTCTCCTGTGAGTCCAGTTTTAGATTCCGATGCTGCACTTCAGGTTTACTGTATCCCTTGGACCTTCTAATTGACGATGAAACACAGAGTTTGCATCCGAATTTAATACAAAAGGTACAATACCGACTTAAGTACAAGAGGACTGACACACTAACTTTCTATGATTTGAACATCTCTTGTGAGTCCAGTTTTAGATTCCGATGCTTCCCTTCAGGTTTACTGTATCCCTTGGACTTTCTTATTGACGATGAAACACAGAAATTGCATCCGAATTTAATACAAAAATCACAATGGCGACTTAAGTACAAGAGGACTGACAATCTCACTTTCTATGATTTGAACATCTCCTGTGAGTCCGGTTTTAGATTCCGATGCTTCACTTCAGGTTTACTGAATCCCTTGGACCTTCTTATAGACGATGATACACAGAGTTTGCATCCGAATTTAATACAAAAAGCACAATGCCAACTTAAGTACAAGAGGACTGACACTCTAACTTTCTATCATTTGAACCTCTCCTGTGAGTCCAGTTTTAGATTCCGATGCTTCACTTCAGGTTTACTGTATCCCTTGGACCTTCTTAATGACGATAAAACACAGAAATCGCATCCGTATTTAATACAAATGGCACAATGCCGACTTAAGTACAAGAGGACTGACACTCTCACTTTCTATGATTTGAACCTCTCCTGCGAGACCGGTTTTAAATTCCGATGCTTCAATTCAGGTTTACTGTATACCTTGCACTTTCTTATTGACGATGAAACATAGAAATTGCATTGGAATTTAATACAAAAGGCACAATGCCGACTTAAGTAAAAGAGGACTGACACTCTAACTTTCTATCATTTGAACCTCTCTGTGAGTCCAGTTTTCGATTCCGATGCTTCATTTCAGCTTTACTGTATCCCTTGGACCTTCTTATTGACGATGAAACACAGAAATTGCATCCGAATTTAATACAAATTGCACAATGTCGACTTAAGTACAAGAGGACTGACACTCCCACTTTCTATGATTTGAACCTCTCCTGTGAGTCCAGTTTTAGATTCCGATGCTTCACTTCGGGTTTACTGTATACCTTGCACCTTCTTATTGACGATGAAACACAGAAATTGCATCAGAATTTAATACAAAAGGCACAATGCCGACTTAAGTACAAGAGGACTGACATTCTAACTCTCTATGATTTGAACCTCTCCTGTGAGTCCAGTTTTAGACTCCGATGCTTCACTTCAGGTTTACTGTATCCCTTGGACCTTTTTATTGACGATGAAACACAGAAATTGCATCCGAATTTAATACAAAAGGCACAATGGCGACTTAAGTACAAGACTACTGACACACTCACTTTCTATGATGTGAAGCTCTCCTGTGAGTCCAGTTTAAGATTCCGATGCTTCACTTCAGGTTTTCTGCATACCTTGCACCTTCTTATTGACGATGAAACACAGAACTTGCATCGGAATTAAATTCAAAATGCACAATACCGACTTAACTACAAGAGGACTGACACTCTCACTTTCTATGATTTAAACCTCTCCTATGAGTCCAGTTTTAGATCCCGATGCTTCACTTCAGGTTTACTGCATCCCTTGGACCTTTTTATTGACGATGAAACACAGAGTTTGCATCCAAATTTAATACAAAAGTACAATGCCGACTTAAGTACAAAAGGACTGACACTCTTACTTTCTGTGATTTGAACCTCTCCTGTGAGTCCAGTTTTAGATTCCGATGTTTCACTTCAGGTTTACTGTATTCCTTGGACCTTCTTATTGACTATGAAACACAGGAATTGCATCCGAATTTAATACAAATGCCACAATGCCAACTTAAGTACAAGAGGACTGACACTCTCTCTTTCTATGATTTGAACTTCTCCTGTGAGTCCGGTTTTAAATTCCGATGCTTCACTTCAGGTTTACTGTAAACCTTGCACCTTCTTATTGACGGTGAAACATAGAAATTGCATCGGAATTTAATGCAAAAGCCACAATGCCGACTAAAATAAAAGAGGACTAACACTCTAACTTTCTATGATTTGATCCTCTCCTGTGAGTCCAGTCTTAGATTCCGATGCTTCACTTCAGGTTTAATGTATCCCTTGGACTTTCTTATTGACGATGAAACACAGAAATTGCATCCGAATTTAATACAAATGGCACAATGTCGACTTAAGTACAAGAGGACTGACACTCTCACTTTCTATGATTTGAACCTCTCCTGTGAGTCCAGTTTTAGATTCCAATGCTTCACTTCTGGTTTACAGTATACCTTGCACCTTCTTATTGACGGTGAAACACAGAAATTGCATCCGAATTTAATACAAAATGCACAATGCCAGCTTAAGTACAAGAGGACTAACAATCTAACTTTCTATGATTTGAACCTCTCCTGTGAGACCAGTTTTAGATTCCGAAGCTTCACTTCAGTTTTACTGTATCCCTTGCACCTTCTTATTGACGATGAAACACAGAAATTGCATCCGAATTTAATACAAAAGGCACAATGCCGACTTAAGTAAAAGAGGACTGACACTCTAACATTCTATGATTTGAACCTCTCCTGCGAGTCCAGTTTTAGATTCCGATGCTTCACTTAAGGTTTACTGTATCCCTTAGACCTTCTTATTGACGATGAAACTCAGAAATTGCATCCGAATTTAATACAAAAGGCACAATACCGACTCAAGTACAAGAGGAGTGACACTCTCACTTTATAGGATTTGAACTTCTCCTGTGAGTCCAGTTTTAGATTCCGATGCTTCACTTCAGTTTTACTGTACTGTATCCCTTGGACCTTCTTATTGACGATGAAACACAGAAATGTAATCCGAATTTAATACAAATGCAACAATGCCGACTTAAGTACAAGAGGACTGACACTCTCACTTTCTATGATTTGAACTTCTCCTGTGAGTCCAGTTTTAGATTCCGATGCTTCACTTCAGTTTTACTGTACTGTATCCCTTGGACCTTCTTATTGACGATGAAACACAGAAATTGCATCCGAATTTAATACAAATGGCACAATGTCGACTTAAGTACAAGAGGACTGACATTCTAACTTTCTATGATTTGAACCTCTCCTGTGAGTCCAGGTTTAGTTTCCGATGCTTCACTTCAGGTTTACTGTATCCCTTGGACCTTCTTATTGACGATGAAACACAGAAATTGCATCCGAATTTAATACAAAAGGCACAATGCCGACTTAAGTAAAAGAGGACTGACACTATAAAATTCTATGATTTGAACCTCTCCTGCGAGTCCAGTTTTAGATTCCAATGCTTCACTTAAGGTTTACTGTATCCCTTGGACCTTCTTATTGACGATGAATCACAGAAATTTCATCCTAATTAAATACAAATGCCACAATGCCGACTTAAGTTCAACAGGAATGACACTCTCATTTTCTATGATTTGAACCTCTCCTGTGAGTCCAGTTTTAGATTCCGATGCTTCAATTCAGGTGTACTGTATACCTTGCTACTTCTTATTGACGATGAGACACAGTAATTGCATCCGAATTTAATACAAAAGGCACAATGGCGACTTAAGTACAAGAGAACTGACATTCTAACTTTCTATGATTTGAACCTCTCATGTGAATCCAATTTTCGATTCCGATGCTTCACTTCAGGTTTACTGTATCCCTTGGACATTCTTATTGACGATGAAACACAGAAATTGCTCCCCAATTTAATACGAAAGCACAATACCGACTCAAGTACAAGAGGAGTGACACTCTAACTTTCTATGATTTGAACCTCTCCTGTGAGTCCAGTTTTAGATTCCGATGCTTCACTTCAGGTTTATTGTATCCCTTGGACCTTCTTATTGACGAAGAAACACCCAAAGTGCATCCGAATTTAATACAAATGCCACAATGCCGACATAAGTACAAGAGGACGGACACTCTCACTTTCTATGATTTGAACCTTTCCTGTGAGTCCAGTTTTAGATTCCGATGCTTCACTTCAGGTTTACTGTATCCCTTGGATCTTCTTATTGACGATGAAACACAGAAATTGCACCCGAATTTAATACAAATGCCACAATGCCGACTTAAATACAAGAGGACTGACACTCTCACTTTCTATAATTTGAACCTCTCCTAAGAGTCCAGTTTTAGATTCCGATGCTTCACTTCAGGTTTACTGTATCCCTTGGACCTTCTTGTTGAAGATGAAACACAGAAATTGCATCGGAATTAAATTCAAAACGCACAATGCCGACTTCAGTAAAAGAGGACTGTCACTCTCACTTTCTATGATTTGAACCTGTCCTGTGAGTCCGGTTTTAGATTCCGATGCTTCACTTCAGGTTTACTGTATCCCTTGGACGTTCTTATTGCCGATGAAACACAGAGTTTGCATCCGAATTTAATATAAAAGGCACAATGCCGACTTAAGTACAAGAGGACTGACACTCTAACTTTCTATGATTTGAACCTCTCCTGTGAGTCCATTTTTTGATTCCGATGCTTCACTTTAGGTTTACTGTATCCCTTGGACCTTCTTCTTGACGATGAAACACAGAAATTGCATCCGAATTTAATACAAAAGGCACAATGGCGACTGAAGTACAGGAGGACTGACACTCTCACATTCAATGATTTGAACCTCTCCTGTGAGTCCAGTTTCAGATTCCGTTGCGTCACTTCAGGTTTTCTGTATACTTTGCACCTTCTTATTGACGATGAAACACAGAAATTGCATCGGAATTAAATTCAAAAGGCACAATGCCGACTTAAGTACAAGACGACTGACACTCTCACTCTCTATGATTTGAACCTCTCCTGTGAGACCAGTTTTAGATACCGATGCTTCACTTCAGGTTTACTGTATCCCTTGGAACTTTTTATTGACGATGAAACACAGAGTTTGCATCCGAATTTAATAGAAAAGGTACAATGCCGACTTAAGTACAAGAGGACTGACACTCTAACTTTCTATTATTTGAACCTCTCCTGTTAGTCCAGTTTTAGATTCCGATGCTTCACTTCAGGTTTACTGTATTCCTTGGACCTTCTTATTGACGATGAAACACAGAAATTGCATCCGAATTTAAAACATATGGGACAATGTCGAGTTAAGTACAAGAGGACCGACACTCTCACTCTCTATGATTTGAACCTCTCCTGTGAGTCCAGTTTTAGATTCCGATGCTTCACTTCAGGTTTACTGTATCCCTTGGACCTTCTTATTGACGATGAAACACAGAAATTGCATCCGAATGTAATACAATTGACACAATGCCGACTTAACTACATGAGGACTGACACTGTTACTTTCTATGATTTGAACCCTTCCTGTGAGTCCAGTTTTAGATTCCGATGCTTCACTTCAGGTTTACTGTATCCCTTGGACCTTCTTATTGATGATGAAACACAGAAATTGCACCCGAATTTAATAAACATTGCACAATGCCGACTTAAGTACAAGTGGACTGACACTCTCACCTTCTATGATTTGAACCTCTCCTGTGAGTCCAGTTTTAGATTCCGATGCTTCACTTCAGGTTTACTGTATACCTTGAACCTTCTTATTGACGGCGAAACACAGAAATTGGATTCGAATTTAATCCAAAATGCACAATGGCAACTTAAGTACAAGAGGACTGACACTCTCACTTTCATTGATTTGAACCTCTCCTGTGAGTCCAGTTTCAGATTCCGATGCTTCACTTCATGTTTACTGTATCCCTTGGACCTTCTTATTGATGATGAAACACAGAAATTGCATCCGAAATTAATACAAAAATCACAACGGCGACTTAAGTACAAGAGGTCTGACACTCTCACTTTCTATGATTTGAAACTCTCCTGTGAGTCCAGTGTTAGATTCCGATGCTTCACTTCAGGTTTACTGTATCCCTTGGACCTTCTTATTGACAATGAAACACAGAAATTGCATCCGAATTTAATACAAATGCCACAATGCCGACTTAAGTACAAGAGGACTGACACTCTCACTTTCTATGATTTGAACCTCTCCTGTGAGTCCACTTTTAGATTCCGATGCTTCAATTTAGGTTTACTGTATACCTTGCACCTTCTTATTGACGATGAAACACAGAAATTGCATCCGAATTTAATACAAAAGGCACAATGCCGACTTAAGTACAAGAGGACTGACATTCTAACTTTCTATGATTTGAACCTCTCCTGTGAGTCCAGTTTTAGATTCCGATGCTTCACTTCAGGTTTACTGTATACCTTGCACCTTCTGATTGACGATGAAACACAGAAATTGCATCGGAATTTAATACAAAATGCACAATGCCGACCTACGTAAAAGAGGACTGACACTCTAACTTTCAATGAATTAACCTCTCCAGTTAGTCCAGTTTTAGATTCCGATGCTTTACTTAAGGTTTACTGTATCCCTTAGACCTTCTTATTGACGAAGAAACACAGAAATTGCATCCGAATTTAATACAAGAGGCATAATACCGACTTAAGTACAAGAGGAGTGACACTTTACCTTTCAATGATATGAATCTCTCCTGTGAGTCCAGTTTTATATTCCGATGCTTCACTTCATGTTTGCTGTATCCCTTGGTCCTACTTATTGTCGATGAAACTCGGAAATTGCATCGGGATTTGATTCAAAAGGCACAATGCCGACCTAAGTAGAAGAGGATTGACACTCTCACTTTCTATTATTTGAACCTCTCCTGTGAGTCCAGTTTTAGATTCCGATGCGTCACATCAAGTGTACTGTATCCCTTAGACCTTCTTATTGACGATGAAACACAGAAATTGCATCGGAAATAAATTCAAAAGGCTCAATGCTCAATGCGGGCTTAAGTACAACAGGACTGACACTCTCCCTTTCTATGATTTGAACCACTCCTGTTAGTCCAGTTTTAGATTCGGATGCTTCACTTCAGGTTTGTGGTATCCCTTGGACCTTCTTACTGACGATGAAACACAGAGTTTGCATCCGAATTTAATACAAAAGGTACAATGCCGACTCAAGTACAAGAGGACCGACACTCTCACTTTCTATGATTTGAACCTCTCCTGTGAGTCCAGTTTTAGATTCCGATGCTTCACTTCAGGTTTACTGTATACCTTGCACCTTCTTATTGACGATGAAACCCAGAAATTGCATCCGAATTTAATACAAAAGGCACAATGCCGACTAAAGTACAGGAGGACTGACATTCTAACTATCTTTGATTTGAACTTCTCCTGTGAGTCCAGTTTTAGATTCCGATGCTTCACTTCAGGTTTACTGTATCCCTTGGTCTTTCTTATTGACGATGAAACACAGAAATTGCATCGGAATTAAATTCGAAACTCACAATGCCGACTTAAGTAAAAGAGGACTGACACTCTCACTTTCTATGATTTGAACCTATCCTGTGAGTCCAGTTTTAGATACCGATGCTTCACTTCAGGTTTGCTGTATCACTTAGACCTTCTTATTGACGATGAAACACAGAAATTGCATCGGAATTAAATTCAAATATCACACATGCCGACTTAAGTAGAAGAGGACTGACACTATAACTTTCTATGAAATGAACCTCTCCTGTGAGTCCAGTTTTACATTCCGATGCTTCACTTCAGGTTTACTGTATCCCTTGGACCTTCTTATTGACGATGAAACACAGAGTTTCCATCCGAATTTAATACAAAAGGCACAATGCCGACTCAAGTACAAGAGGACTGACACTCTAACTTTCTATGATTTGAACCTCTCCTGTGTGTCCAGTTTTAGATTCCGATGCTTCACTTCAGGATTATTGTATACCCCTGCACCTTCTTATTGACGATGAAACACAGAAATTGCATCGGAATTAAATTCAAAAGGCACAATGCCGACTTCAGTACAAGAGGACTCACACTCTCACTTCCTATGATTTGAACCTCTCCTGTGTGTCCAGTTTTAGATTCCGATACTTCACTTCAGGTTTACTGTATACCCGGCACCTTCTTATTGACGATGAAACACAGATATTGCATCGGAATTAAATTCAAAAGGCACAATGCCGACTTAAGTACAAGAGGACTGACACTCTCACTTTCTATGATTTGAACCTCTCCTGTGAGTCCAGTTTTAGATTCCGATGCGTCACATCAAGTGTACTGTATCCCTTGGACCTTCTTATAGACGATGAAACACAGAAATTGGATCCGAATTCATACAAAAGGCACAATGGCGACTTAAGTACAAGAGGATTGACACTCTCACTTTCAATGATTTAATCCTCTCCTGTGAGTCTAGTTTCAGATTCCGATGCTTCACTTCAGGTTTACTGTATACCATGCACCTTGTTATTGACGATGAAACACAGAAATTGAATCGGAATTAAATTCAAAAGGCACAATGCCGACTTAAGTACAAGAGGACTGACACTCTCACTTTCTATGATTTGAACCTCTCCTGTGAGTCCAGTTTTAGATTCCGATGCGTCACATCAAGTGTACTGTATCCCTTGGACCTTCTTATAGACGATGAAACACAGAAATTGCATCGGAATTTAATACAAATTCACAATGCCGACCTACGTAAAAGAGGACTGACACTCTAACTTTCAATGATTTGAACCTCTCCAGTTAGTCCAGTTTTAGATTCCGATGCTTTACTTAAGCTTTACTGTATCCCTTAGACCTTCTTATTGACGAAGAAACACAGAAATTGCATCCGAATTTAATACAAGAGGCATAATACCGACTTAAGTACAAGAGAAGTGACACTTTAACTTTCTATGATATGAATCTCTCCTGTGAGTCCAGTTTTATATTCCGATGCTTCACTTCATGTTTACTGTATCCCTTGGACCTACTTATTGTCGATGAAACACAGAAATTGCATCCGAATTTAATACAAAAGGCACAATGGCGACTTAAGTACAAGAGGACTGACACTCTCTCTTTCTATGATTTGAACCTCCCCTGTGAGTCCAGTTTTAGATTCTGATGCTTCACTTCAGGTTTACTGTATCCCTTGGACCATCTTATTGACGATGAAACACAGAAATTTCATCCGAATTTAATACAAAAGGCACAATGCCGACTTAAGTAAAAGAGGACTCACACTCTAACTTTCTATGATTTGAACCTCTCCTGCAAGTCCAGTTTTAGATTCCGATGCTTCACTTCAGGTTTACTGTATACCTTGGACCTTCTTATTGACGATAAAAAACAGAAATTGCATCCGAATTTAATACAAAGGGCACAATACCGACTTAAGTACAAGAGGAGTGACATTCTAACATTCTATGATTTGAATCTCTCCTGTGAGTCCAGTTTTAGATTCCGATGTTTCACTTCAGGTTTACTGTATCCCTTGGACCCTCTTATTGACTATGAAACACAGGAATTGCATCCGAATTTAATACAAATAGCACAATGCCGACTTAAGTACAAGAGGACTGACACTCTCTCTTTCTATGATTTGATCCTCTCCTGTCAGTCCGTTTTTAAATTCCGATGCTTCACTCCAGGATTACTGTATACCTTGCACCTTCATATTGACGATGGAACATAGAAATTGCATCGGAATTTAATACAAAAGGCACAATGCCGACTTAAGTAAAAGAGGACAAACACTCTAACTTTCTATGATTTGAACCTCTCCTGTGAGTCTAGTTTTAGATTCTGATGCTTCACTTCAGGTTTACTGTATCCCTTGGACCTTCTTATTGACTATGAAACACAGAAATTGCATCCGAATTTAATACAAAAGGCACAATGCCGACTTAAGTACAAGAGGACTGACACTCTCACTTTCTATGATTTGAACCTCTCCCGTGAGTTCAGTTTTAGATTCCGATGCTTCACTTCAGGTTTACTATATCCCTTGGACCTTCTTATTGACGATGAAACACTGAAATTGCATCCGAATTTAATCCAAAATGCACAATGGCAACTTAAGTACAAGAGGACTGACACTCTCACTTTCATTGATTTGAACCTCTCCTGTGAGTCCAGTTTCAGATTCCGATGCTTCACTTCATGTTTACTGTATCCCTTGGACCTTTTTATTGACGATGAAACACAGAGTTTGCATCCGATTTTAATACAAAAGGTACAATGCCGACTTAAGTACAAGAGGACTGACACTCTAACTTTCTATTATTTGAACCTCTCCTGTTAGTCCAGTTTTAGATTCCGATGCTTCACTTCAGGTTTACTTTATCCCTTGGACCTTCTTATTGATGATGAAACACAGAAATTGCATCCGAAATTAATACAAAAATCACAACGGCGACTTAAGTACAAGAGGTCTGACACTCTCACTTTCTATGATTTGAAACTCTCCTGTGAGTCCAGTGTTAGATTCCGATGCTTCACTTCAGGTTTACTGTATCCCTTGGACCTTCTTATTGACAATTAAACACAGAAATTGCATCCGAATTTAATACAAATGCCACAATGCCGACTTAAGTACAAGAGGACTGACACTCTCACTTTCTATGATTTGAACCTCTCCTGTGAGTCCACTTTTAGATTCCGATGCTTCAATTTAGGTTTACTGTATACCTTGCACCTTCTTATTGACGATGAAACACAGAAATTGCATCCGAATTTAATACAAAAGGCACAATGCCGACTTAAGTACAAGAGGACTGACATTCTAACTTTCTATGATTTGAACCTCTCCTGTGAGTCCAGTTTTAGATTCCGATGCTTCACTTCAGGTTTACTGTATACCTTGCACCTTCTGATTGACGATGAAACACAGAAATTGCATCGGAATTTAATACAAAATGCACAATGCCGACCTACGTAAAAGAGGACTGACACTCTAACTTTCAATGAATTGAACCTCTCCAGTTAGTCCAGTTTTAGATTCCGATGGTTTACTTAAGGTTTACTGTATCCCTTAGACCTTCTTATTGACGAAGAAACACAGAAATTGCATCCGAATTTAATACAAGAGGCATAATACCGACTTAAGTACAAGAGGAGTGACACTTTAACTTTCAATGATATGAATCTCTCTTGTGAGTCCAGTTTTATATTCCAATGCTTCACTTCATGTTTACTGTATCCCTTGGTCCTACTTATTGTCGATGAAACTCAGAAATTGCATCGGGATTTGATTCAAAAGGCACAATGCCGACCTAAGTAGAAGAGGATTGACACTCTCACTTTCTATTATTTGAACCTCTCCTGTGAGTCCAGTTTTAGTTTCCGATGCTTCACTTCAGGTTTACTGTATACCTTGCACCTTCTTATTGACGATGAAACACAGAAATTGCATCGGAAATAAATTCAAAAGGCTCAATGCGGGCTTAAGTACAACAGGACTGACACTCTCACTTTCTATGATTTGAACCACTCCTGTTAGTCCAGTTTTAGATTCGGATGCTTCACTTCAGGTTTGTGGTATCCCTTGGACCTTCTTACTGACGATGAAACACAGAGTTTGCATCCGAATTTAATACAAAAGGTACAATGCCGACTTAAGTACAAGAGGACCGACACTCTCACTTTCTATGATTTGAACCTCTCCTGTGAGTCCAGTTTTAGATTCCGATGCTTCACTTCAGGTTTACTGTATACCTTGCACCTTCTTATTGACGATGAAACCCAGAAATTGCATCCGAATTTAATACAAAAGGCACAATGCCGACTAAAGTACAGGAGGACTGACATTCTAACTATCTTTGATTTGAACTTCTCCTGTGAGTCCAGTTTTAGATTCCGATGCTTCACTTCAGGTTTACTGTATCCCTTGGTCTTTCTTATTGACGATGAAACACAGAAATTGCATCGGAATTAAATTCGAAACTCACAATGCCGACTTAAGTAAAAGAGGACTGACACTCTCACTTTCTATGATTTGAACCTATCCTGTGAGTCCAGTTTTAGATACCGATGCTTCACTTCAGGTTTACTGTATCACTTAGACCTTCTTATTGACGATGAAACACAGAAATTGCATCGGAATTAAATTCAAATATCACACATGCCGACTTAAGTAGAAGAGGACTGACACTATAACTTTCTATGAAGTGAACCTCTCCTGTGAGTCCAGTTTTACATTCCGATGCTTCACTTCAGGTTTACTGTATCCCTTGGACCTTCTTATTGACGATGAAACACAGAGTTTGCATCCGAATTTAATACAAAAGGCACAATGCCGACTCAAGTACAAGAGGACTGACACTCTAACTTTCTATGATTTGAACCTCTCCTGTGTGTCCAGTTTTAGATTCCGATGCTTCACTTCAGGATTATTGTATACCCCTGCACCTTCTTATTGACGATGAAACACAGAAATTGCATCGGAATTAAATTCAAAAGGCACAATGCCGACTTCAGTACAAGAGGACTCACACTCTCACTTCCTATGATTTGAACCTCTCCTGTGTGTCCAGTTTTAGATTCCGATACTTCACTTCAGGTTTACTGTATACCCGGCACCTTCTTATTGACGATGAAACACAGATATTGCATCGGAATTAAATTCAAAAGGCACAATGCCGACTTAAGTACAAGAGGACTGACACTCTCACTTTCTATGATTTGAACCTCTCCTGTGAGTCCAGTTTTAGATTCCGATGCGTCACATCAAGTGTACTGTATCCCTTGGACCTTCTTATAGACGATGAAACACAGAAATTGGATCCGAATTCATACAAAAGGCACAATGGCGACTTAAGTACAAGAGGATTGACACTCTCACTTTCAATGATTTAATCCTCTCCTGTGAGTCTAGTTTCAGATTCCGATGCTTCACTTCAGGTTTACTGTATACCATGCACCTTGTTATTGACGATGAAACACAGAAATTGAATCGGAATTAAATTCAAAAGGCACAATGCCGACTTAAGTACAAGAGGACTGACATTCTAACTTTCTATGATTTGAACCTCTCCTGTGAGTCCAGTTTTAGATTCCGATGCTTCACTTCAGGTTTACTGTATACCTTGCACCTTCTGATTGACGATGAAACACAGAAATTGCATCGGAATTTAATACAAATTCACAATGCCGACCTACGTAAAAGAGGACTGACACTCTAACTTTAAATGATTTGAACCTCTCCAGTTAGTCCAGTTTTAGATTCCGATGCTTTACTTAAGCTTTACTGTATCCCTTAGACCTTCTTATTGACGAAGAAACACAGAAATTGCATCCGAATTTAATACAAGAGGCATAATACCGACTTAAGTACAAGAGAAGTGACACTTTAACTTTCTATGATATGAATCTCTCCTGTGAGTCCAGTTTTATATTCCGATGCTTCACTTCATGTTTACTGTATCCCTTGGACCTACTTATTGTCGATGAAACACAGAAATTACATCCGAATTTAATACAAAAGGCACAATGGCGACTTAAGTACAAGAGGACTGACACTCTCTCTTTCTATGATTTGAACCTCCCCTGTGAGTCCAGTTTTAGATTCTGATGCTTCACTTCAGGTTTACTGTATCCCTTGGACCATCTTATTGACGATGAAACACAGAAATTTCATCCGAATTTAATACAAAAGGCACAATGCCGACTTAAGTAAAAGAGGACTCACACTCTATCTTTCTATGATTTGAACCTCTCCTGCAAGTCCAGTTTTAGATTCCGATGCTTCACTTCAGGTTTACTGTATACCTTGGACCTTCTTATTGACGATAAAAAACAGAAATTGCATCCGAATTTAATACAAAGGGCACAATACCGACTTAAGTACAAGAGGAGTGACATTCTAACATTCTACGATTTGAATCTCTCCTGTGAGTCCAGTTTTAGATTCCGATGTTTCACTTCAGGTTTACTGTATCCCTTGGACCCTCTTATTGACTATGAAACACAGGAATTGCATCCGAATTTAATACAAATAGCACAATGCCGACTTAAGTACAAGAGGACTGACACTCTCTCTTTCTATGATTTGATCCTCTCCTGTCAGTCCGTTTTTAAATTCCGATGCTTCACTCCAGGTTTACTGTATACCTTGCACCTTCATATTGACGATGGAACATAGAAATTGCATCGGAATTTAATACAAAAGGCACAATGCCGACTTAAGTAAAAGAGGACAAACACTCTAACTTTCTATGATTTGAACCTCTCCTGTGGGTCTAGTTTTAGATTCTGATGCTTCACTTCAGGTTTACTGTATCCCTTGGACCTTCTTATTGACTATGAAACACAGAAATTGCATCCGAATTTAATACAAAAGGCACAATGCCGACTTAAGTACAAGAGGACTGACACTCTAACTTTCTATGATTTGAACCTCTCCCGTGAGTTCAGTTTTAGATTCCGATGCTTCACTTTAGGTTTACTATATCCCTTGGACCTTCTTATTGACGATGAAACACTGAAATTGCATCCGAATTTAATACAAATGCCACAATGCCGACTTAAGTACAAGAGGACTGACACTGTCACTTTCTATGATTTGAACCTTTCCTGTGAGTCCAGTTTTAGATTCTGATGCTTCACTTCAGGTTTACTGTATCCCTTGGACCTTCTTATTGACGATGAAACACAGAAATTGCACCCGAATTTAATACAAATGGCACAATACCGACTTAAGTACAAGAGGATTGACACTCTCACTATATATGATTTGAACCTCTCCTGTGAGTCCAGTGTTAGATTCTGATGCATCACTTCAGGTTTACTGTATCCCTTGGACCTTCTTATTGACGATGAAACACAGAAATTGCATCCGAATATAATACAAATGCCACAATGCCGACTTAAGTACAAGAGGACTGACACTCTCACTTTCTATGATTTGAACCTCTCCTGTGAGTCCAGTTTCAGATTCCGATGCTTCACTTCAGGTTTACTGTATTCCTTGGACTTTCTTATTGACGATGAGACACAGAAATTGCATCCGAATGTATTACAAATGGCACAATACCGACTTAAGTACAAGAGGAGTGAAACTCTAACTTTCTATGATTTGAACCTCTCCTGTGAGTCCAGTTTTAGATTCCGATGCTTCACTTCAGGTTTACTGTATACCTTTGACCATCTGATTGACGATGAAACACAGAAATTTTATCCAAATTTAATACAAATGGCACAATGATGACTTAAGTACAAGAGGACTGAGACTCTCACTTTCTATGATTTGAACCTCTCCTGTGAGTCCAGTTTTAGATTCCGATGCTTCCCTTCAGGTTTACTGTGTACCTTGCACCTTCTGATTGACGATGAAACACAGAAATTGCATCGGAATTTAATACAAAAGGCACAATGCCGACCTAAGTAAAAGAGGACTGACACTCTAACTTTCTATGATTTGAACCTCTCCAGTGAGTCCAGTTTTAGATTCCGATGCTTCACTTAAGGTTTACTGTATCCCTTGGACCTTCTTATTGAAGATGAAATACAGAAATTGCATCCTAATTTAATACAAAAGGCACACTACCGACTTATGTACAAGAGGAGTGACACTTTAACATTGTATGATTTGAATCTCTCCTGTGAGTCCAGTTTTAGATTCCGATGCTTCACTTCATGTTTACTGTATCCCTTGGACCTAATTATTGACGATGAAACACAGAAATTACATCGGAATTTAATTCAAAAGGCACAATGCCGACCTAAGTAGAAGAGGACTGACACTCTCACTTTCTATTATTTGAACCTCTCCTGTGAGTCCAGTTTTAGATTCCGATGCTTCACTTCAGGTTTACTGTATACCTTGCACCTTCTTATTGACGATGAAACACATAAATTGCATCGGAACTAAATTCAAAAGGCACAATGCCGACTTAAGTACAAGAGGACTGACACTCTCTCTTTCTATGATTTGAACCTCTCCTGTAAGTCCAGTTTTAGATTCCGATGCTTCACTTCAGGTTTGCTGTATCCCTTGGACGTTCTTACTGACGATGAAACACAGAGTTTGCACCGAATTAAATACAAAAGGTACAATGCCGACTTAAGTACAAGAGGACTGACACACTAACTTTCTATGATTTGAACCTCTCCTGTGAGTCCAGTTTAAGAATCCGATGCTTCACTTCAGGTTTACTGTATCCCTTGCACCTTCTTATTGACGATGAAACATAGAAATTGCATCGGAATTTAATACAAAAGGCACAATGCCGACTTAAGTAAAAGAGGACAAACACTCTAACTTTCTATGATTTGAACCTTTCCTGTGAGTCCAGTTTTAGAAACCGATGCTTCACTTCAGGTTTACTGTATCCCTTGGACCTTCTTATTGACGATGAAACACTGATATTGCACCCGAATTTAATACAAAAGGCACAATGCCGCCTTAAGTACAAGAGGACTGACACTCTAACTTTCTATGATTTGAACCTCTCCCGTGAGTCCAGTTTTAGATTCCGATGCTTCACTTCAGGTTTACTGTATCCCTTGGACCTTCTAATTGACGATGAAACACAGAAATTGGATCCGGATTTAATACAAAAGGCACAATGCCGACTTAAGTACAAGAGGACTAACACTCTCACTTTCAATGATTTGAACCTGTCCTGTGAGTCCAGTTTCAGATTCCGATGCTTCACTTCAAGTTAACTGTATACCTTGCACTTTCTTATTGACGATGAAACACAGAAATTGCATCGGAAAGTAATTCAAAAGGCACAATGCTGACTTAAGTACAAGAGGACTGACACTCTCACTTTCTATGATTTGAACCTCTCCTGTGAGTCCAGTTTTAGATTCCGATGCTTCACTTCAGGTTTACTGTATCCCTTGGACTTTCTTATTGACGATGAAACACAGAAATTGCATCGGAATTAAATTCGAAACTCACAATGCCGTCTTAAGTAAAAGAGGACTGACACTCTCACTTTCTATGATTTGAACCTATCCTGTGAGTCCAGTTTTAGATACCGATGCTTCACTTCAGGTTTACTGTATCACTTGGACCTTCTTATTGACGATGAAACACAGAAATTGCATCGGAATAAAATTCAAATATCACACATGCCGACTTAAGTAGAAGAGGACTGACACTATAACTTTCTATGAAATGAACCTCTCCTGTGAGTCCAGTTTTACATTCCGATGCTTCACTTCAGGTTTACTGTATCCCTTGGACCTTCTTATTGACGATGAAACACAGAGTTTGCATCCGAATTTAATACAAAAGGCACAATGCCGACCCAAGTACAAGAGGACTGACACTCTAACTTTCTATGATTTGAACCTCTCCTGTGTGTCCAGTTTTAGATTCCGATGCTTCACTTCAGGATTATTGTATACCCCTGCACCTTCTTAATGACGATGAAACACAGAAATTGCATCGGAATTAAATTCAAAAGGCACAATGCCGACTTCAGTACAAGAGGACTCACACTCTCACTTCCTATGATTTGAACCTCTCCTGTGTGTCCAGTTTTAGATTCCGATACTTCACTTCAGGTTTACTGTATACCCGGCACCTTCTTATTGACGATGAAACACAGATATTGCATCGGAATTAAATTCAAAAGGCACAATGCCGACTTGAGTACAAGAGGACTGACACTCTCACTTTCTATGATTTGAAACTCTCCTGTGAGTCCAGTTTTAGATTCCGATGCGTCACATCAAGTGTACTGTATCCCTTGGACCTTCTTATAGACGATGAAACACAGAAATTGGATCCGAATTCATACAAAAGGCACAATGGCGACTTAAGTACAAGAGGATTGACACTCTCACTTTCAATGATTTAATCCTCTCCTGTGAGTCTAGTTTCAGATTCCGATGCTTCACTTCAGGTTTACTGTATACCATGCATCTTGTTATTGACGATGAAACACAGAAATTGAATCGGAATTAAATTCAAAAGGCACAATGCCGACTTAAGTACAAGAGGACTGACATTCTAACTTTCTATGATTTGAACCTCTCTTGTGAGTCCAGTTTTAGATTCCGATGCTTCACTTCAGGTTTACTGTATACCTTGCACCTTCTGATTGACGATGAAACACAGAAATTGCATCGGAATTTAATACAAATTCACAATGCCGACCTACGTAAAAGAGGACTGACACTCTAACTTTCAATGATTTGAACCTCTCCAGTTAGTCCAGTTTTAGATTCCGATGCTTTACTTAAGCTTTACTGTATCCCTTAGACCTTCTTATTGACGAAGAAACACAGAAATTGCATCCGAATTTAATACAAGAGGCATAATACCGACTTAAGTACAAGAGAAGTGACACTTTAACTTTCTATGATATGAATCTCTCCTGTGAGTCCACTTTTATATTCCGATGCTTCACTTCATGTTTACTGTATCCCTTGGACCTACTTATTGTCGATGAAACACAGAAATTGCATCCGAATTTAATACAAAAGGCACAATGGCGACTTAAGTACAAGAGGACTGACACTCTCTCTTTCTATGATTTGAACCTCCCCTGTGAGTCCAGTTTTAGATTCTGATGCTTCACTTCAGGTTTACTGTATCCCTTGGACCATCTTATTGACGATGAAACACAGAAATTTCATCCGAATTTTATACAAAAGGCACAATGCCGACTTAAGTAAAAGAGGACTCACACTCTAACTTTCTATGATTTGAACCTCTCCTGCAAGTCCAGTTTTAGATTCCGATGCTTCACTTCAGGTTTACTGTATACCTTGGACCTTCTTATTGACGATAAAAAACAGAAATTGCATCCGAATTTAATACAAAGGGCACAATACCGACTTAAGTACAAGAGGAGTGACATTCTAACATTCTATGATTTGAACCTCTCCTGTGAGTCCAGTTTTAGATTCCGATGTTTCACTTCAGGTTTACTGTATCCCTTGGACCTTCTTATTGACTATGAAACACAGGAATTGCATCCGAATTTAATACAAATAGCACAATGCCGACTTAAGTACAAGAGGACTGACACTCTCTCTTTCTATGATTTGATCCTCTCCTGTCAGTCCGTTTTTAAATTCCGATGCTTCACTCCAGGTTTACTGTATACCTTGCACCTTCATATTGACGATGGAACATAGAAATTGCATCGGAATTTAATACAAAAGGCACAATGCCGACTTAAGTAAAGAGGACAAACACTCTAACTTTCTATGATTTGAACCTCTCCTGTGAGTCTAGTTTTAGATTCTGATGCTTCACTTCAGGTTTACTGTATCCCTTGGACGTTCTTATTGACTATGAAACACAGAAATTGCATCCGAATTTAATACAAAAGGCACAATGCCGACTTAAGTACAAGAGGACTGACACTCTAACTTTCTATGATTTGAACCTCTCCCGTGAGTTCAGTTTTAGATTCCGATGCTTCACTTCAGGTTTACTATATCCCTTGGACCTTCTTATTGACGATGAAACACTGAAATTGCATCCGAATTTAATACAAATGCCACAATGCCGACTTAAGTACAAGAGGACTGACACTGTCACTTTCTATGATTTGAACCTTTCCTGTGAGTCCAGTTTTAGATTCTGATGCTTCACTTCAGGTTTACTGTATCCCTTGGACCTTCTTATTGACGATGAAACACAGAAATTGCACCCGAATTTAATACAAATGGCACAATACCGACTTAAGTACAAGAGGATTGACACTCTCACTATATATGATTTGAACCTCTCCTGTGAGTCCAGTGTTAGATTCTGATGCATCACTTCAGGTTTAAGGTATCCCTTGGACCTTCTTATTGACGATGAAACACAGAAATTGCATCCGAATATAATACAAATGCCACAATGCCGACTTAAGTACAAGAGGACTGACACTCTCACTTTCTATGATTTGAACCTCTCCTGTGAGTCCAGTTTCAGATTCCGATGCTTCACTTCAGGTTTACTGTATTCCTTGGACTTTCTTATTGACGATGAGACACAGAAATTGCATCCGAATGTATTACAAATGGCACAATGCCGACTTAAGTACAAGAGGAGTGAAACTCTAACTTTCTATGATTTGAACCTCTTCTGTGAGTCCAGTTTTAGATTCCGATGCTTCACTTCAGGTTTACTGTATACCTTTGACCATCTGATTGACGATGAAACACAGAAATTTTATCCAAATTTAATACAAATGGCACAATGCCGACTTAAGTACAAGAGGACTGACACTCTCACTTTCTATGATTTGAACCTCTCCTGTGAGTCCAGTTTTAGATTCCGATGCTTCACTTCAGGTTTACTGTGTACCTTGCACCTTCTGATTGACGATGAAACACAGAAATTGCATCGGAATTTAATACAAAAGGCACAATGCCGACCTAAGTAAAAGAGGACTGACACTCTAACTTTCTATGATTTGAACCTCTCCAGTGAGTCCAGTTTTAGATTCCGATGCTTCACTTAAGGTTTACTGTATCCCTTGGACCTTCTTATTGAAGATGAAATACAGAAATTGCATCCTAATTTAATACAAAAGGCACACTACCGACTTATGTACAAGAGGAGTGACACTTTAACATTGTATGATTTGAATCTCTCCTGTGAGTCCAGTTTTAGATTCCGATGCTTCACTTCATGTTTACTGTATCCCTTGGACCTACTTATTGACGATGAAACACAGAAATTACATCGGAATTTAATTCAAAAGGCACAATGCCGACCTAAGTAGAAGAGGACTGACACTCTCACTTTCTATTATTTGAACCTCTCCTGTGAGTCCAGTTTTAGATTCCGATGCTTCACTTCAGGTTTACTGTATACCTTGCACCTTCTTATTGACGATGAAACACATAAATTGCATCGGAACTAAATTCAAAAGGCACAATGCCGACTTAAGTACAAGAGGACTGACACTCTCTCTTTCTATGATTTGAACCTCTCCTGTGAGTCCAGTTTTAGATTCCGATGCTTCACTTCGGGTTTGCTGTATCCCTTGGACGTTCTTACTGACGATGAAACACAGAGTTTGCACCGAATTAAATACAAAAGGTACAATGCCGACTTAAGTACAAGAGGACTGACACACTAACTTTCTATGATTTGAACCTCTCCTGTGAGTCCAGTTTAAGAATCCGATGCTTCACTTCAGGTTTACTGTATCCCTTGCACCTTCTTATTGACGATGAAACATAGAAATTGCATCGGAATTTAATACAAAAGGCACAATGCCGACTTAAGTAAAAGAGGACAAACACTCTAACTTTCTATGATTTGAACCTTTCCTGTGAGTCCAGTTTTAGAAACCGATGCTTCACTTCAGGTTTACTGTATCCCTTGGACCTTCTTATTGACGATGAAACACTGAAATTGCACCCGAATTTAATACAAAAGGCACAATGCCGCCTTAAGTACAAGAGGACTGACACTCTAACTTTCTATGATTTGAACCTCTCCCGTGAGTCCAGTTTTAGATTCCGATGCTTCACTTCAGGTTTACTGTATCCCTTGGACCTTCTAATTGACGATGAAACACAGAAATTGGATCCGAATTTAATACAAAAGGCACAATGCCGACTTAAGTACAAGAGGACTAACACTCTCACTTTCAATGATTTGAACCTGTCCTGTGAGTCCAGTTTCAGATTCCGATGCTTCACTTCAGGTTAACTGTATACCTTGCACTTTCTTATTGACGATGAAACACAGAAATTGCATCGGAAAATAATTCAAAAGGCACAATGCTGACTTAAGTACAAGAGGACTGACACTCTCACTTTCTATGATTTGAACCTCTCCTGTGAGTCCAGTTTTAGATTCCGAAGCTTCACTTCAGGTTTACTGTATCCCTTGGACCTTCTTATTGACGATGAAACACAGTGTTTGCATCCGAATTTAATACCAAAGGTTCAATGCCGACTTAAGTACAAGAGGACTGACACTCTATCTTTCTATGATTTGAACCTCTCCTGTGAGTCCAGTTTTAGTTTCTGATGCTTCACTACAGGTTTACTGTATCCCTTGGACCTTTTTATTGACGATGAAACAGAGAAATTGCGTCCGAATTTAATACAAAAATTACAATGGCGGCTTAAGTACAAGAGGACCGACACTTTCACTATCTATGATTTGAACCTCTCCTGTGAGTCCAGTTCTAGATTCCAATGCCCACTTCAGTTTACTGTATCCCTTGGACCTTCTTATTGACGATGAAACACAGAAATTGCACCTGAATTTAATACAAAAGGCACAATACCGACTCAAGTACAAGAGGAGTGACACTCTAACTTTCTATGATTTGAACCTCTCCCGTGACTCCAGTTTTAGATTCCGATGCTTCACTTCAGGTTTACTGTATCCCTTGGACCTTCTTATTGACGCTGAAACACAGAAATTGCATCCGAATTTAATACAAATGCCACAATGACGACTTAAGTACAAGAGGACTGACACTCTCACTTTCTATGGTTTGAACATATCCTGTGAGTCCAGTTTTAGCTTCCGATGCTTCACTTCAGGTGTACTGTATCCCTTGGACCTTCTTATTGGCGATGAAACAGTGACATTGCACCTGAATTTAATACAAATGGCACAATGCCGACTTAAGTACAAGAGGACTGACACTTTCACTTTCTATGATTTGAACCTCTCCTGTGAGTCCAGTTTTAGATTCCGATGCTTCACTTTAGGTGTACTGTATCCCTTGGACCTTCTTATTGACGATGAAACACTGAAATTGCATCGGAATTAAATTCGAAACTCACAATGCCGACTTAAGTAAAAGAGGACTGACACTCTCACTCTCTATGATTTGAACCTCTCCTGTGAGTCCAGTTTTAGATTCCGATGCTTCACTTCAGGTTTACTGTATCCCTTGGACCTTCTTATTGACGATGAAACACAGATTTTGCATCCGAATTTAATACAAAAGGCACAATGCCGACTTAAGTACAAGAGGACTGACACTCTAACTTTCTATGATTTGCACCTCTCCTGTGAGTCCAGTTTTAGATTCGGATGCTTCACTTCAGGTTTACTGTATACCCTGCACCTTCTTATTGGCGATGAAACACAGGAATTGAATCGCAATTAAATTCAAAAGGCACAATGCCGACTTAAGTGCAAGAGGACTGACACTCTCACTTTCTATGATTTGAACCTCTCCTGTGAGTCCAGTTTTAGATTCCGATGCTTCACTTCAGGTATACTGTATCCCTTGGACCTTCTTATTGACGATGAAACACAGAGTTTGCATCCGAATTTAATACAAAAGGTACAATGCCGACTTAAGTACAAGAGGACTGTCACTCTAACTTTATTTGATTTGAACCTCTCCTGTGAGTCCACTTTAAGAATCCGATGCTTCACTTCAAGGTTTACTGTATCTCTTGGACCTTCTTATTGACGATGATACACAGAAATTGCTTCCGAATTTAATACAAAAATCACAATGGCGACTTAAGTACAAGAGGACTGACACTCTCACTTTCAATGATTTGACCCTCTCCTGTGAGTCCAGTTTCAGATTCCGATGCTTCACTTCAGGTTTACTGTATCCCTTGGTCCTTCTTATTGACGATGAAACACAGAAATTGCATCCGAATTTAACACAAAAGGCACAATAACGACTTAAGTACAAGAGGAGTGACACTCTAACTTTCTATGATTTGAATCTCACCTGTGTGTACAGATTTAGATTCCGATGCTTCACTTCAGGTTTACTGTATCCCTTGGACCTTCTTATTGACGATGAAACACAGAAATTGCATCGGAATTAAATTCAAAACGCACAATGCCGACCTAAGTAGAAGAGGACTGACACTCTAACTTTCTATGATTTGAACCTCTCCAGTGAGTCCAGTTTTAGATTCCGATGCTTCACTTAAGGTTTACTGTATCCCTTGGACCTTCTTATTGAAGATGAAATACAGAAATTGCATCCTAATTTAATACAAAAGGCACACTACCGACTTATGTACAAGAGGAGTGACACTTTAACATTGTATGATTTGAATCTCTCCTGTGAGTCCAGTTTTAGATTCCGATGCTTCACTTCATGTTTACTGTATCCCTTGGACCTACTTATTGACGATGAAACACAGAAATTACATCGGAATTTAATTCAAAAGGCACAATGCCGACCTAAGTAGAAGAGGACTGACACTCACTCTTTCTATGATTTGAACCTCTCCTGTGAGTCCAGTTTCAGATTCCGATGCTTCACTTTAGGTTTACTGTATACCTTGCACCTTCTGATTGACGATGAAACACAGAAATGGCATCGGAATTTAATACAAAAGGCACAATGCCGACTTAAGTAAAAGAGGACTGACACTCTAACTTTCTATGATTTGAACCTCTCCTGTGAGTCCAGTTTAGGATTCCGATGCTTCACTTAAGATTTACTGTATCCCTTGGACCTTCTTATTGACGATGAAACACAGAAATTGCATCCGAATTTAACACAAAAGGCACAATAACGACTTAAGTACAAGAGGAGTGACACTCTAACTTTCTATGATTTGAATCTCACCTGTGTGTACAGATTTAGATTCCGATGCTTCACTTCAGGTTTACTGTATCCCTTGGATCTTCTTATTGACGATGAAACACAGAAATTGCATCGGAATTAAATTCAAAACGCACAATGCCGACCTAAGTAGAAGAGGACTGACACTCTCACTTTCTATGATTTGAACCTCTCCTGTGAGTCCAGTCTTGGATTCCGAAGCTTCACTTCAGGTTTACTGTAGCCCTTGGACCTTCTTATTGACGATGAAACACAGTGTTTCCATCCGAATTTAATACAAAAGGTTCAATGCCAACTTAAGTACAGGAGTAATGACACGCTAACTTTCTATGATTTGAACCCCTCCTGTGAGTCCAATTTTAGATTCCGATGCTTCACTTCAGGTTTACTGTATTCCTTCGACCTTCTATTTGACGATGAAACACAGAAATTGGATCCGAATTTAATACAAAAGGCACAATGGCAACTTAAGTACAAGAGGACTGACACTCTCACTTTCAATGATTTGAACCTCTCCTGTGAGTCCAGTTTCAGATTCCGATGCTTCACTTCAGGTTTACTGTATACCTTGCACTTTCTTATTGACGATGAAACACAGAAATTGCATCGGAAATAAATTCAAAAGGCACAATGCCGACTTAAGTACAAGAGGACTGACACTCTAACTTTCTATGATTTGCACCTCCCCCGTGAGTCCAGTTTTAGATTCCGATGCTTCACTTCAGGTTTACTGTATACCCTGCACCTTCTTATTGGCGATGAAACACAGGAATTGCATCGCAATTAAATTCAAAAGGCACAATGCCGACTTAAGTGCAAGAGGACTGACACTCTCACTTTCTATGATTTGATCCTCTCCTGTGAGTCCAGTTTTAGATTCGGATGCTTCACTTCAGGTTTACTGTATCCCTTGGACCTTCTTATTGACGATGAAACACAGACTTTGCATCCGAATATAATACAAAAGGTACAATGCCGACTTAAGTACAAGAGGACTGTCACTCTAAATTTTTTTGATTTGAACCTCTCCTGTGAGTCCACTTTAAGAATCCAAAGCTTCACTTCAAGGTTTACTGTATCTCTTGGACCTTCTTATTGACGATGAAACACAGAAATTGCTTCCGAATTTAATACAAAAATCACAATGGCGACATAAGTACAAGAGGACTGACACTCTCACTCTCTATGATTTGACCCTCTCCTGTGAGTCCAGTTTCAGATTCCGATGCTTCACTTCAGGTTTACTGTATCCCTTGGACTGTCTTATTGACGATGAAACACAGAAATAGAATCCGAATTTAATACAAAATGCACAATGCCGACTTAAGTAAAAGAGGACTGACACTCTAACATTCTATGATTTGAACATCTCCAGCAAGTCCAGTTTTAGATTCCGATGCTTCACTTAAGGGTTACTGTATCCCTTGGACCTTCTTATTGACGATGAAACACGGAAATTGCATCCGAATTTAATACAAGAGGCACAATGGCGACTTAAGTACAAGAGGACTGACACTCACTCTTTCTATGATTTGAACCTCTCCTGTGAGTCCAGTTTCAGATTCCGATGCTTCACTTTAGGTTTACTGTATACCTTGCACCTTCTGATTGACGATGAAACACAGAAATTGCATCGGAATTTAATACAAAAGGCACAATGCCGACTTAAGTAAAAGAGGACTGACACTCTAACTTTCTATGATTTGAACCTCTCCTGTGAGTCCAGTTTTAGATTCTGATGCTTCACTTCAAGTTTACTGTATCCCTTGGACCGTCTTATTGACGATGAAACACAGAAATAGCATCCGAATTTAATACAAAATGCACAATGCCGACTTAAGTAAAAGAGGACTGACACTCTAACATTCTATGATTTGAACCTCTCCAGCAAGTCCAGTTTTAGATTCCGATGCTTCACTTAAGGTTTACTGTATCCCTTGGACCTTCTTAGTGACGATGAAACACGGAAATTGCATCCGAATTTAATACAAAAAGCACAATAACGACTTAAGTACAAGAGGAGTGACACACTAACTTTCTATGATTTGAATCTCTCCTGTGAGTACAGATTTAGATTCCGATGCTTTACTTCAGGTTTACTGTATTCCTTTGACCTTCTTATTGACGATGAAACACAGAAATTGCATCGGAATTAAATTCAAAAGGCACACTGCCGGCCTAAGTAGAAGAGGACTGACACTCTCACTTTCTATGATTTGAACCTCTCCTGTGAGTCCAGTCTTAGATTCCGAAGCTTCACTTCAGGTTTACTGTATCCCTTGGACCTTCTTATTGACGATGAAACACAGTGTTTCCATCCGAATTTAATACAAAAGGTTCAATGCCGACTTAAGTACAAGAGGGCTGACACTCTAACTTTCTATGATTTGAACCTCCCCTGTGAGTCCAGTTTTAGATTCCGATGCTTCACTACAGGTTTACTGTATCCCTTGGACCTTCTTATTGACGATGAAACACAGAAATTGCATCCGAATTTAATACAAAAATCACAATGGCGACTTAAGTACAAGAGGACTGACACTTTCACTTTCTATGATTGGAAACTCTTCTGTGAGTCCAGTGTTAGATTCCGATGCATCACTTCAGGTTTACTGTATCCCTTGGACCTTCTTATTGACGATGAAACACAGAAATTGCATCCGAATTTAATACAAATGCCACAATGCCGACTTAAGTACAAGAGCACTGACACTCTCACTTTCTATGATTTGAACCTCTCCTGTGAGTCCAGTTTTAGATTCCGATGCTTCACTTTAGGTTTACTGTATACCTTGCACCTTCTTATTGACGATGAAACACAGAAATTGCATCCGAATTTAATACAAAAGGCCCAAGGCCGACTTAAGTACAAGAGGACTGACATTCTAACTTTCTATGATTTGAACCTCTCCTGTGAGTCCGGTTTCAGATTCCGATGCTTCACTTCAGGTTTACTGTATTCCTTGGACATTCTTATTGACGATGAGACACAGAAATTGCATCCGAATGTAATACAAATGGCACAATACCGACTTAAGTACAAGAGGAGTGACACTCTAACTTTCTATGATTTGAACCTCTCCTGTGAGTCCAGTTTTAAATTCCGATGCTTCACTTCAGGTTTACTGTATACCTTTGACCATCTGATTGACGACGAAACACAGAAATTTTATCCAAATATAATACAAATTGCACAATGCCGACTTAAGTACAAGAGAATTGACACTCTCACTTTCTATGATTTGAACCTCTCCTGTGAGTCCAGTTTTAGATTCCGAAGATTCACTTCAGGTTTACTGTATACCTTGCACCTTCTGATTGACGATGAAACACAGAAATTGGATCCGAATTTAATACAAAAGGCACAATGCCGACTTAAGTACAAGAGGACTAACACTCTCACTTTCAATGATTTGAACCTGTCCTGTGAGTCCAGTTTCAGATTCCGATGCTTCACTTCAGGTTAACTGTATACCTTGCACTTTCTTATTGACGATGAAACACAGAAATTGCATCGGAAAATAATTCAAAAGGCACAATGCTGACTTAAGTACAAGAGGACTGACACTCTCACTTTCTATGATTTGAACCTCTCCTGTGAGTCCAGTTTTAGATTCCGAAGCTTCACTTCAGGTTTACTGTATCCCTTGGACCTTCTTATTGACGATGAGACACAGGGTTTGCATCAAAATTTAATACAAAAGGTTCAATGCCGACTTAAGTACAAGAGGACTGACACTCTATCTTTCTATGATTTGAACCTCTCCTGTGAGTCCAGTTTTAGTTTCTGATGCTTCACTACAGGTTTACTGTATCCCTTGGTCCTTTTTATTGACGATGAAACAGAGAAATTGCGTCCGAATTTAATACAAAAATTACATTGGCGGCTTAAGTACAAGAGGACCGACACTTTCACTAACTATGATTTGAACCTCTCTTGTGAGTCCAGTTCTAGATTCCAATGCCCACTTCAGTTTACTGTATCCCTTGGACCTTCTTATTGACGATGAAACACAGAAATTGCACCTGAATTTAATACAAAAGGCACAATACCGACTCAAGTACAAGAGGAGTGACACTCTAACTTTCTATGATTTGAACCTCTCCCGTGACTCCAGTTTTAGATTCCGATGCTTCACTTTAGGTTTACTGTATCCCTTGGACCTTCTTATTGACGATGAAACACAGAAATTGCATCCGAATTTAATACAAATGCCACAATGCCGACTTAAGTACAAGAGGACTGACACTCTCACTTTCTATGGTTTGAACATTTCCTGTGAGTCCAGTTTTAGCTTCCGATGCTTCACTTCAGGTGTACTGTATCCCTTGGACCTTCTTATTGGCGATGAAACAGTGACATTGCACCTGAATTTAATACAAATGGCACAATGCCGACTTAAGTACAAGAGGACTGACACTTTCACTTTCTATGATTTGAACCTCTCCTGTGAGTCCAGTTATAGATTCCGATGCTTCACTTCAGGTGTACTGTATCCCTTGGACCTTCTTATTGACGATGAAACACAGGAATTGCATCCGAATTTAATACAAGAGGCACAATGGCGACTTAAGTACAAGAGGACTGACACTCACTCTTTCTATGATTTGAACCTCTCCTGTGAGTCCAGTTTCAGATTCCGATGCTTCACTTTAGGTTTACTGTATACCTTGCACCTTCTGATTGACGATGAAACACAGAAATGGCATCGGAATTTAATACAAAAGGCACAATGCCGACTTAAGTAAAAGAGGACTGACACTCTAACTTTCTATGATTTGATCCTCTCCTGTGAGTCCAGTTTTAGATTCCGATGCTTCACTTAAGATTTACTGTATCCCTTGGACCTTCTTATTGACGATGAAACACAGAAATTGCATCCGAATTTAATACAAAATGCACAATAACGACTTAAGTACAAGAGGAGTGACACTCTAACTTTCTATGATTTGAATCTCTCCTGTGTGTACAGATTTTGATTCCGATGCTTCACTTCAGGTTTACTGTATCCCTTGGACCTTCTTATTGACGATAAAACACAGAAATTGCATCGGAATTAAATTCAAAACGCACAATGCCGACCTAAGTAGAAGACGACTGACACTCTCACTTTCTATGATTTGAACCTCTCCTGTGAGTCCAGTCTTGGATTCCGAAGCTTCACTTCAGGTTTACTGTAGCCCTTGGACCTTCTTATTGACGATGAAACACAGTGTTTCCATCCGAATTTAATACAAAAGGTTCAATGCCGACTTAAGTACAGGAGTAATGACACGCTAACTTTCTATGATTTGAACCCCTCCTGTGTGTCCAATTTTAGATTCCGATGCTTCACTTCAGGTTTACTGTATTCCTTCGACCTTCTATTTGACGATGAAACACAGAAATTGGATCCGAATTTAATACAAAAGGCACAATGGCAACTTAAGTATAAGAGGACTGACACTCTCACTTTCAATGATTTGAACCTCTCCTGTGAGTCCAGTTTCAGATTCCGATGCTTCACTTCAGGTTTACTGTATACCTTGCACTTTCTTATTGACGATGAAACACAGAAATAGCATCCGAATTTAATACAAAATGCACAATGCCGACTTAAGTAAAAGAGGACTGACACTCTAACATTCTATGATTTGAACCTCTCCAGCAAGTCCAGTTTTAGATTCCGATGCTTCACTTAAGGTTTACTGTATCCCTTGGACCTTCTTATTGACGATGAAACACGGAAATTGCATCCGAATTTAATACAAAAAGCACAATAACGACTTAAGTACAAGAGGAGTGACACACTAACTTTCTATGATTTTAATCTCTCCTGTGAGTACAGATTTAGATTCCGATGCTTCACTTCAGGTTTACTGTATTCCTTTGACCTTCTTATTGACGATGAAACACAGAAATTGCATCGGAATTTAATTCAAAAGGCACAATGCCGGCCTAAGTAGAAGAGGACTGACACTCTCACTTTCTATGATTTGAACCTCTCCTGTGAGTCCAGTCTTAGATTCCGAAGCTTCACTTCAGGTTTACTGTATCCCTTGGACCTTCTTATTGACGATGAAACACAGTGTTTCCATCCGAATTTAATACAAAAGGTTCAATGCCGACTTAAGTACAAGAGGGCTGACACTCTAACTTTCTATGATTTGAACCTCTCCTGTGAGTCCAGTATTAGATTCCGATGCTTCACTACAGGTTTACTGTATCCCTTGGACCTTCTTATTGACGATGAAACACAGAAATTGCTTCCGAATTTAATACAAAAATCACAATGGCGACTTAAGTACAAGAGGACTGACACTTTCACTTTCTATTATTGGAAACTCTTCTGTGAGTCTAGTGTTAGATTCCGATGCATCACTTCAGGTTTACTGTATCCCTTGGAATTCTTATTGACGATGAAACACAGAAATAGCATCCGAATTTAATACAAAATGCACAATGCCGACTTAAGTAAAAGAGGACTGACACTCTAACATTCTATGATTTGAACATCTCCAGCAAGTCCAGTTTTAGATTCCGATGCTTCACTTAAGGTTTACTGTATCCCTTGGACCTTCTTATTGACGATGAAACACGGAAATTGCATCCGAATTTAATACAAGAGGCACAATGGCGACTTAAGTACAAGAGGACTGACACTCACTCTTTCTATGATTTGAACCTCTCCTGTGAGTCCAGTTTCAGATTCCGATGCTTCACTTTAGGTTTACTGTATACCTTGCACCTTCTGATTGACGATGAAACACAGAAATTGCATCGGAATTTAATACAAAAGGCACAATGCCGACTTAAGTAAAAGAGGGCTGACACTCTAACTTTCTATGATTTGAACCTCTCCTGTGAGTCCAGTTTTAGATTCTGATGCTTCACTTCAAGTTTACTGTATCCCTTGGACCGTCTTATTGACGATGAAACACAGAAATAGCATCCGAATTTAATACAAAATGCACAATGCCGACTTAAGTAAAAGAGGACTGACACTCTAACATTCTATGATTTGAACCACTCCAGCAAGTCCAGTTTTAGATTCCGATGCTTCACTTAAGGTTTACTGTATCCCTTGGACCTTCTTATTGACGATGAAACACGGAAATTGCATCCGAATTTAATACAAAAAGCACAATAACGACTTAAGTACAAGAGGAGTGACACACTAACTTTCTATGATTTGAATCTCTCCTGTGAGTACAGATTTAGATTCCGATGCTTCACTTCAGGTTTACTGTATTCCTTTGACCTTCTTATTGACGATGAAACACAGAAATTGCATCGGAATTAAATTCAAAAGGCACACTGCCGGCCTAAGTAGAAGAGGACTGACACTCTCACTTTCTATGATTTGAACCTCTCCTGTGAGTCCAGTCTTAGATTCCGAAGCTTCACTTCAGGTTTACTGTATCCCTTGGACCTTCTTATTGACGATGAAACACAGTGTTTCCATCCGAATTTAATACAAAAGGTTCAATGCCGACTTAAGTACAAGAGGGCTGACACTCTAACTTTCTATGATTTGAACCTCCCCTGTGAGTCCAGTTTCAGATTCCGATGCTTCACTACAGGTTTACTGTATCCCTTGGACCTTCTTATTGACGATGAAACACAGAAATTGCATCCGAATTTAATACAAAAATCACAATGGCGACTTAAGTACAAGAGGACTGACACTTTCACTTTCTATGATTGGAAACTCTTCTGTGAGTCCAGTGTTAGATTCCGATGCATCACTTCAGGTTTACTGTATCCCTTGGACCTTCTTATTGACGATGAAACACAGAAATTGCATCCGAATTTAATACAAATGCCACAATGCCGACTTAAGTACAAGAGCACTGACACTCTCACTTTCTATGATTTGAACCTCTCCTGTGAGTCCAGTTTTAGATTCCGATGCTTCACTTTAGGTTTACTGTATACCTTGCACCTTCTTATTGACGATGAAACACAGAAATTGCATCCGAATGTAATACAAAAGGCACAAGGCCGACTTAAGTACAAGAGGACTGACATTCTAACTTTCTATGATTTGAACCTCTCCTGTGAGTCCGGTTTCAGATTCCGATGCTTCACTTCAGGTTTACTGTATTCCTTGGACATTCTTATTGACGATGAGACACAGAAATTGCATCCGAATGTAATACAAATGGCACAATACCGACTTAAGTACAAGAGGAGTGACACTCTAACTTTCTATGATTTGAACCTCTCCTGTGAGTCCAGTTTTAAATTCCGATGCTTCACTTCAGGTTTACTGTATACCTTTGACCATCTGATTGACGACGAAACACAAAAATTTTATCCAAATATAATACAAATTGCACAATGCCGACTTAAGTACAAGAGGATTGACACTCTCACTTTCTATGATTTGAACCTCTCCTGTGAGTCCAGTTTTAGATTCCGAAGATTCACTTCAGGTTTACTGTATACCTTGCACCTTCTGATTGACGATGAAACACAGAAATTGGATCCGAATTAAATACAAAAGGCACAATGCCGACTTAAGTACAAGAGGACTAACACTCTCACTTCCAATGATTTGAACCTGTCCTGTGAGTCCAGTTTCAGATTCCGATGCTTCACTTCAGGTTAACTGTATACCTTGCACTTTCTTATTGACGATGAAACACAGAAATTGCATCGGAAAATAATTCAAAAGGCACAATGCTGACTTAAGTACAAGAGGACTGACACTCTCACTTTCTATGATTTGAACCTCTCCTGTGAGTCCAGTTTTAGATTCCGAAGCTTCACTTCAGGTTTACTGTATCCCTTGGACCTTCTTAGTGACGATGAAACACGGAAATTGCATCCGAATTTAATACAAAAAGCACAATAACGACTTAAGTACAAGAGGAGTGACACACTAACTTTCTATGATTTGAATCTCTCCTGTGAGTACAGATTTAGATTCCGATGCTTTACTTCAGGTTTACTGTATTCCTTTGACCTTCTTATTGACGATGAAACACAGAAATTGCATCGGAATTAAATTCAAAAGGCACACTGCCGGCCTAAGTAGAAGAGGACTGACACTCTCACTTTCTATGATTTGAACCTCTCCTGTGAGTCCAGTCTTAGATTCCGAAGCTTCACTTCAGGTTTACTGTATCCCTTGGACCTTCTTATTGACGATGAAACACAGTGTTTCCATCCGAATTTAATACAAAAGGTTCAATGCCGACTTAAGTACAAGAGGGCTGACACTCTAACTTTCTATGATTTGAACCTCCCCTGTGAGTCCAGTTTTAGATTCCGATGCTTCACTACAGGTTTACTGTATCCCTTGGACCTTCTTATTGACGATGAAACACAGAAATTGCATCCGAATTTAATACAAAAATCACAATGGCGACTTAAGTACAAGAGGACTGACACTTTCACTTTCTATGATTGGAAACTCTTCTGTGAGTCCAGTGTTAGATTCCGATGCATCACTTCAGGTTTACTGTATCCCTTGGACCTTCTTATTGACGATGAAACACAGAAATTGCATCCGAATTTAATACAAATGCCACAATGCCGACTTAAGTACAAGAGCACTGACACTCTCACTTTCTATGATTTGAACCTCTCCTGTGAGTCCAGTTTTAGATTCCGATGCTTCACTTTAGGTTTACTGTATACCTTGCACCTTCTTATTGACGATGAAACACAGAAATTGCATCCGAATTTAATACAAAAGGCCCAAGGCCGACTTAAGTACAAGAGGACTGACATTCTAACTTTCTATGATTTGAACCTCTCCTGTGAGTCCGGTTTCAGATTCCGATGCTTCACTTCAGGTTTACTGTATTCCTTGGACATTCTTATTGACGATGAGACACAGAAATTGCATCCGAATGTAATACAAATGGCACAATACCGACTTAAGTACAAGAGGAGTGACACTCTAACTTTCTATGATTTGAACCTCTCCTGTGAGTCCAGTTTTAAATTCCGATGCTTCACTTCAGGTATACTGTATACCTTTGACCATCTGATTGACGACGAAACACAGAAATTTTATCCAAATATAATACAAATTGCACAATGCCGACTTAAGTACAAGAGAATTGACACTCTCACTTTCTATGATTTGAACCTCTCCTGTGAGTCCAGTTTTAGATTCCGAAGATTCACTTCAGGTTTACTGTATACCTTGCACCTTCTGATTGACGATGAAACACAGAAATTGGATCCGAATTTAATACAAAAGGCACAATGCCGACTTAAGTACAAGAGGACTAACACTCTCACTTTCAATGATTTGAACCTGTCCTGTGAGTCCAGTTTCAGATTCCGATGCTTCACTTCAGGTTAACTGTATACCTTGCACTTTCTTATTGACGATGAAACACAGAAATTGCATCGGAAAATAATTCAAAAGGCACAATGCTGACTTAAGTACAAGAGGACTGACACTCTCACTTTCTATGATTTGAACCTCTCCTGTGAGTCCAGTTTTAGATTCCGAAGCTTCACTTCAGGTTTACTGTATCCCTTGGACCTTCTTATTGACGATGAGACACAGGGTTTGCATCAAAATTTAATACAAAAGGTTCAATGCCGACTTAAGTACAAGAGGACTGACACTCTATCTTTCTATGATTTGAACCTCTCCTGTGAGTCCAGTTTTAGTTTCTGATGCTTCACTACAGGTTTACTGTATCCCTTGGTCCTTTTTATTGACGATGAAACAGAGAAATTGCGTCCGAATTTAATACAAAAATTACATTGGCGGCTTAAGTACAAGAGGACCGACACTTTCACTAACTATGATTTGAACCTCTCTTGTGAGTCCAGTTCTAGATTCCAATGCCCACTTCAGTTTACTGTATCCCTTGGACCTTCTTATTGACGATGAAACACAGAAATTGCACCTGAATTTAATACAAAAGGCACAATACCGACTCAAGTACAAGAGGAGTGACACTCTAACTTTCTATGATTTGAACCTCTCCCGTGACTCCAGTTTTAGATTCCGATGCTTCACTTTAGGTTTACTGTATCCCTTGGACCTTCTTATTGACGATGAAACACAGAAATTGCATCCGAATTTAATACAAATGCCACAATGCCGACTTAAGTACAAGAGGACTGACACTCTCACTTTCTATGGTTTGAACATTTCCTGTGAGTCCAGTTTTAGCTTCCGATGCTTCACTTCAGGTGTACTGTATCCCTTGGACCTTCTTATTGGCGATGAAACAGTGACATTGCACCTGAATTTAATACAAATGGCACAATGCCGACTTAAGTACAAGAGGACTGACACTTTCACTTTCTATGATTTGAACCTCTCCTGTGAGTCCAGTTATAGATTCCGATGCTTCACTTCAGGTGTACTGTATCCCTTGGACCTTCTTATTGACGATGAAACACAGGAATTGCATCCGAATTTAATACAAGAGGCACAATGGCGACTTAAGTACAAGAGGACTGACACTCACTCTTTCTATGATTTGAACCTCTCCTGTGAGTCCAGTTTCAGATTCCGATGCTTCACTTTAGGTTTACTGTATACCTTGGACCTTCTGATTGACGATGAAACACAGAAATGGCATCGGAATTTAATACAAAAGGCACAATGCCGACTTAAGTAAAAGAGGACTGACACTCTCACTTTCTATGATTTGAACCTCTCCTGTGAGTCCAGTCTTGGATTCCGAAGCTTCACTTCAGGTTTACTGTAGCCCTTGGACCTTCTTATTGACGATGAAACACAGTGTTTCCATCCGAATTTAATACAAAAGGTTCAATGCCGACTTAAGTACAGGAGTAATGACACGCTAACTTTCTATGATTTGAACCCCTCCTGTGTGTCCAATTTTAGATTCCGATGCTTCACTTCAGGTTTACTGTATTCCTTCGACCTTCTATTTGACGATGAAACACAGAAATTGGATCCGAATTTAATACAAAAGGCACAATGGCAACTTAAGTATAAGAGGACTGACACTCTCACTTTCAATGATTTGAACCTCTCCTGTGAGTCCAGTTTCAGATTCCGATGCTTCACTTCAGGTTTACTGTATACCTTGCACTTTCTTATTGACGATGAAACACAGAAATAGCATCCGAATTTAATACAAAATGCACAATGCCGACTTAAGTAAAAGAGGACTGACACTCTAACATTCTATGATTTGAACCTCTCCAGCAAGTCCAGTTTTAGATTCCGATGCTTCACTTAAGGTTTACTGTATCCCTTGGACCTTCTTATTGACGATGAAACACGGAAATTGCATCCGAATTTAATACAAAAAGCACAATAACGACTTAAGTACAAGAGGAGTGACACACTAACTTTCTATGATTTGAATCTCTCCTGTGAGTACAGATTTAGATTCCGATGCTTCACTTCAGGTTTACTGTATTCCTTTGACCTTCTTATTGACGATGAAACACAGAAATTGCATCGGAATTTAATTCAAAAGGCACAATGCCGGCCTAAGTAGAAGAGGACTGACACTCTCACTTTCTATGATTTGAACCTCTCCTGTGAGTCCAGTCTTAGATTCCGAAGCTTCACTTCAGGTTTACTGTATCCCTTGGACCTTCTTATTGACGATGAAACACAGTGTTTCCATCCGAATTTAATACAAAAGGTTCAATGCCGACTTAAGTACAAGAGGGCTGACACTCTAACTTTCTATGATTTGAACCTCTCCTGTGAGTCCAGTATTAGATTCCGATGCTTCACTACAGGTTTACTGTATCCCTTGGACCTTCTTATTGACGATGAAACACAGAAATTGCTTCCGAATTTAATACAAAAATCACAATGGCGACTTAAGTACAAGAGGACTGACACTTTCACTTTCTATTATTGGAAACTCTTCTGTGAGTCTAGTGTTAGATTCCGATGCATCACTTCAGGTTTACTGTATCCCTTGGAATTCTTATTGACGATGAAACACAGAAATAGCATCCGAATTTAATACAAAATGCACAATGCCGACTTAAGTAAAAGAGGACTGACACTCTAACATTCTATGATTTGAACATCTCCAGCAAGTCCAGTTTTAGATTCCGATGCTTCACTTAAGGTTTACTGTATCCCTTGGACCTTCTTATTGACGATGAAACACGGAAATTGCATCCGAATTTAATACAAGAGGCACAATGGCGACTTAAGTACAAGAGGACTGACACTCACTCTTTCTATGATTTGAACCTCTCCTGTGAGTCCAGTTTCAGATTCCGATGCTTCACTTTAGGTTTACTGTATACCTTGCACCTTCTGATTGACGATGAAACACAGAAATTGCATCGGAATTTAATACAAAAGGCACAATGCCGACTTAAGTAAAAGAGGGCTGACACTCTAACTTTCTATGATTTGAACCTCTCCTGTGAGTCCAGTTTTAGATTCTGATGCTTCACTTCAAGTTTACTGTATCCCTTGGACCGTCTTATTGACGATGAAACACAGAAATAGCATCCGAATTTAATACAAAATGCACAATGCCGACTTAAGTAAAAGAGGACTGACACTCTAACATTCTATGATTTGAACCACTCCAGCAAGTCCAGTTTTAGATTCCGATGCTTCACTTAAGGTTTACTGTATCCCTTGGACCTTCTTATTGACGATGAAACACGGAAATTGCATCCGAATTTAATACAAAAAGCACAATAACGACTTAAGTACAAGAGGAGTGACACACTAACTTTCTATGATTTGAATCTCTCCTGTGAGTACAGATTTAGATTCCGATGCTTCACTTCAGGTTTACTGTATTCCTTTGACCTTCTTATTGACGATGAAACACAGAAATTGCATCGGAATTAAATTCAAAAGGCACACTGCCGGCCTAAGTAGAAGAGGACTGACACTCTCACTTTCTATGATTTGAACCTCTCCTGTGAGTCCAGTCTTAGATTCCGAAGCTTCACTTCAGGTTTACTGTATCCCTTGGACCTTCTTATTGACGATGAAACACAGTGTTTCCATCCGAATTTAATACAAAAGGTTCAATGCCGACTTAAGTACAAGAGGGCTGACACTCTAACTTTCTATGATTTGAACCTCCCCTGTGAGTCCAGTTTCAGATTCCGATGCTTCACTACAGGTTTACTGTATCCCTTGGACCTTCTTATTGACGATGAAACACAGAAATTGCATCCGAATTTAATACAAAAATCACAATGGCGACTTAAGTACAAGAGGACTGACACTTTCACTTTCTATGATTGGAAACTCTTCTGTGAGTCCAGTGTTAGATTCCGATGCATCACTTCAGGTTTACTGTATCCCTTGGACCTTCTTATTGACGATGAAACACAGAAATTGCATCCGAATTTAATACAAATGCCACAATGCCGACTTAAGTACAAGAGCACTGACACTCTCACTTTCTATGATTTGAACCTCTCCTGTGAGTCCAGTTTTAGATTCCGATGCTTCACTTTAGGTTTACTGTATACCTTGCACCTTCTTATTGACGATGAAACACAGAAATTGCATCCGAATGTAATACAAAAGGCACAAGGCCGACTTAAGTACAAGAGGACTGACATTCTAACTTTCTATGATTTGAACCTCTCCTGTGAGTCCGGTTTCAGATTCCGATGCTTCACTTCAGGTTTACTGTATTCCTTGGACATTCTTATTGACGATGAGACACAGAAATTGCATCCGAATGTAATACAAATGGCACAATACCGACTTAAGTACAAGAGGAGTGACACTCTAACTTTCTATGATTTGAACCTCTCCTGTGAGTCCAGTTTTAAATTCCGATGCTTCACTTCAGGTTTACTGTATACCTTTGACCATCTGATTGACGACGAAACACAAAAATTTTATCCAAATATAATACAAATTGCACAATGCCGACTTAAGTACAAGAGGATTGACACTCTCACTTTCTATGATTTGAACCTCTCCTGTGAGTCCAGTTTTAGATTCCGAAGATTCACTTCAGGTTTACTGTATACCTTGCACCTTCTGATTGACGATGAAACACAGAAATTGGATCCGAATTTAATACAAAAGGCACAATGCCGACTTAAGTACAAGAGGACTAACACTCTCACTTCCAATGATTTGAACCTGTCCTGTGAGTCCAGTTTCAGATTCCGATGCTTCACTTCAGGTTAACTGTATACCTTGCACTTTCTTATTGACGATGAAACACAGAAATTGCATCGGAAAATAATTCAAAAGGCACAATGCTGACTTAAGTACAAGAGGACTGACACTCTCACTTTCTATGATTTGAACCTCTCCTGTGAGTCCAGTTTTAGATTCCGAAGCTTCACTTCAGGTTTACTGTATCCCTTGGACCTTCTTATTGACGATGAGACACAGTGTTTGCATCAAAATTTAATACAAAAGGTTCAATGCCGACTTAAGTACAAGAGGACTGACACTCTATCTTTCTATGATTTGAACCTCTCCTGTGAGTCCAGTTTTAGTTTCTGATGCTTCACTACAGGTTTACTGTATCCCTTGGTCCTTTTTATTGACGATGAAACAGAGAAATTGCGTCCGAATTTAATACAAAAATTACAATGGCGGCTTAAGTACAAGAGGACCGACACTTTCACTAACTATGATTTGAACCTCTCCTGTGAGTCCAGTTCTAGATTCCAATGCCCACTTCAGTTTACTGTATCCCTTGGACCTTCTTATTGACGATGAAACACAGAAATTGCACCTGAATTTAATACAAAAGGCACAATACCGACTCAAGTACAAGAGGAGTGGCACTCTAACTTTCTATGATTTGAACCTCTCCCGTGACTCCAGTTTTAGATTCCGATGCTTCACTTTAGGTTTACTGTATCCCTTGGACCTTCTTATTGACGATGAAACACAGAAATTTCATCCGAATTTAATACAAATGCCACAATGCCGACTTAAGTACACGAGGACTGACACTCTCACTTTCTATGGTTTGAACATTTCCTGTGAGTACAGTTTTAGCTTCCGATGCTTCACTTCAGGTGTACTGTATCCCTTGGACCTTCTTATTGGCGATGAAACAGTGACATTGCACCTGAATTTTATACAAATGGCACAATGCCGACTTAAGTACAAGAGGACTGACACTTTCACTTTCTATGATTTGAACCTCTCCTGTGAGTCCAGTTATAGATTCCGATGCTTCACTTCAGGTGTACTGTATCCCTTGGACCTTCTTATTGACGATGAAACAAAGGAATTGCATCCGAATTTAATACAAGAGGCACAATGGCGACTTAAGTACAAGAGGACTGACACTCACTCTTTCTATGATTTGAACCTCTCCTGTGAGTCCAGTTTTAAATTCCGATGCTTCACTTCAGGTTTACTGTATACCTTTGACCTTCTTATTGACGATGAAACACAGAAATTGCATCCGAATTTAATACAAATGCCACAATGCCGACTTAAGTACAAGAGCACTGACACTCTCACTTTCTATGATTTGAACCTCTCCTGTGAGTCCAGTTTTAGATTCCGATGCTTCACTTTAGGTTTACTGTATACCTTGCACCTTCTTATTGACGATGAAACACAGAAATTGCATCCGAATTTAATACAAAAGGCACAAGGCCGACTTAAGTACAAGAGGACTGACATTCTAACTTTCTATGATTTGAACCTCTCCTGTGAGTCCGGTTTCAGATTCCGATGCTTCACTTCAGGTTTACTGTATTCCTTGGACATTCTTATTGACGATGAGACACAGAAATTGCATCCGAATGTAATACAAATGGCACAATACCGACTTAAGTACAAGAGGAGTGACACTCTAACTTTCTATGATTTGAACCTCTCCTGTGAGTCCAGTTTTAAATTCCGATGCTTCACTTCAGGTTTACTGTATACCTTTGACCATCTGATTGACGACGAAACACAAAAATTTTATCCAAATATAATACAAATTGCACAATGCCGACTTAAGTACAAGAGGATTGACACTCTCACTTTCTATGATTTGAACCTCTCCTGTGAGTCCAGTTTTAGATTCCGAAGATTCACTTCAGGTTTACTGTATACCTTGCACCTTCTGATTGACGATGAAACACAGAAATTGCATCGGAATTTAATACAAAAGGCACAATGCCGACCTAAGTAAAAGAGGACTGTCACTCTAACTTTCTATGATTTGAACCTCTCCAGTGAGTCCAGTTTTAGATTCCGATGCTTCACTTAAGGATTACTGTATCCCTTGGACCTTCTTATTGACGATGAGACACAGAAATTGCATCCGAATTTAATACAAAAGGCACAATACCGACCTATGTACAAGAGGAGTGACACTTTAACATTCTATGATTTGAATCTCTCCTGTGAGTCCAGTTTTAGATTCCGATGCTTCACTTCATGTTTACTGTATCCCTTGGACCTACTTATTGACGGTGAAACACAGAAATTGCATCGGAATTTAATTCAAAAGGCACTATGCCGACCTAAGTAGAAGAGGACTGACACTCTCAATTTCTATTATTTGAACCTCTCCTGTGAGACCAGTTTTAGATTCCGATGCTTCACTTCAGGTTTACTGTATACCTTGCACCTTCTTATTGACGATGAAACATAGAAATTGCATCGGAACTAAATTCAAAAGGCACAATGACGACTTAAGTACAAGAGGACTGACACTCTCTCTTTCTATGATTTGAACCTCTCCTGTGAGTCGAGTTGTTGATTCCGATGCTTCACTTCAGGTTTGCTGTATCCCTTGGACGTTCTTACTGACGATGAAACACAGAGTTTGCATCCGAATTAAATACAAAAGGTACAATGCCGACTTAAGTACAAGGGGACTGACACACCAACTGTCTATGATTTGAACCTCTCCTGTGAGTCTAGTTTTAGATTCCGATGCTTCACTTCAGGTTTACTGTATCCCTTGGACCTTCTTATTGACGATGAAAAACTGAAATTGCATCCGAATTTAATACAAAAGGCACAATGCCGACTTAAGTACAAGAGGACGGACACTGTCACTTTCTATGATTTGAACCTTTCCTGTGAGTGCAGTTTTAGATTCCGATGCTTCACTTCAGGTTTATTGTATCCCTTGGACCTTCTTATTGACGATGAAACACAGAAATTGCACCCGAATTTAATACAAATGGCACAATACCGACTTAAGTACAAGAGGTCTGACACTCTCACTATCTATGATTTTAACCTCTCCTGTGAGACCAGTTTTAGATTCCGATGCTTCACTTCAGGTTTACTGTATCACTTGGACCTTCTTATTGACGATGAAACACAGATTTTGCAACCGAATTTAATACAAAAGGCACAATGCCGACTTAAGTACAAGAGGACGGACACTCTAACTTTCTATGATTTGAACCTCTCCTGTGAGTCCAGTTTTAGATTCCGATGCTTCACTTCAGGTTTACTGTATCCCTTGGACCTTCTAATTGACGATGAAACACAGAAATTGGATCCGAATTTAATACAAAAGGCACAATGGTGACTTAAGTACAAGAGGACTGACACTCTCACTTTCAATGATTTGAACCTCTCCTATGAGTTTAGTTTCAGATTCCGATGCTTCAATTCAGGTTTACTGTATACCTTGCACTTTCGTATTGACGATGAAACACAGAAATTGCATCGGAAATAAATTCAAAATGCACAATGCCGACTTAAGTAAAAGAGGATGACACTCTCACTTTCTATGATTTGAACCTCTCCTGTGAGTCCAGTTTTAGATTCCGAAGCTTCACTTCAGGTTTACTGTATCCCTTGGACCTTCTTTTTGACTTTGAATCACAGGAATTGAATCCGAATTTAATACAAAAGGCACAAAGCCGACTTAAGTACAAGAGGACTGACACTCTCACTTTCTATGATTTGAACCTCTCCTGTTAGTCCAGTTTTAGATTCCGATGCTTCACTTCAGGTTTACTATATCCCTTGGACCTTCTTATTGACGATGAAACACAGAAATTTCATCCGAATTTAATACAAATGCCACAATGCCGACTTAAGTACAAGAGGACTGACACTGTCACTTTCTATGATTTGAACCTTTCCTGTGAGTGCAGTTTTAGATTCCGATGCTTCACTTCAGGTTTATTGTATCCCTTGGACCTTCTTATTGACGATGAAACACAGAAATTGCACCCGAATTTAATACAAATGGCACAATACCGACATAAGTACAAGAGATCTGACACTCTCACTATCTATGATTTTAACCTCTCCTGTGAGACCAGTTTTAGATTCCGATGCTTCACTTCAGGTTTACTGTATCACTTGGACCTTCTTATTGACGATGAAACACAGATTTTGCATCCGAATTTAATACAAAAGGCACAATGCCGACTTAAGTACAAGAGGACGGACACTCTAACTTTCTATGATTTGAACCTCTCCTGTGAGTCCAGTTTTAGATTCCGATGCTTCACTTCAGGTTTACCGTATCCCTTGGACCTTCTTATTGACGATGAAACACAGAAATTGGATCCGAATTTAATACAAAAGGCACAATGGTGACTTAAGTACAAGAGGACTGACACTCTCACTTTCAATGATTTGAACCTCTCCTATGAGTTTAGTTTCAGATTCCGATGCTTCAATTCAGGTTTACTGTATACCTTGCACTTTCGTATTGACGATGAAACACAGAAATTGCATCGGAAATAAATTCAAAAGACACAATGCCGACTTAAGTAAAAGAGGATGACACTCTCACTTTCTATGATTTGAACCTCTCCTGTGAGTCCAGTTTTAGATTCCGAAGCTTCACTTCAGGTTTACTGTATCCCTTGGACCTTCTTATTGACGATGAAACACAGAAATTGCATCCGAATTTAATACAAAAGGCACAATGCCGACTTAAGTACAAGAGGACGGACACTCTAACTTTCTATGATTTGAACCTCTCCCGTAAGTCCAGTTTTAGATTCCGATGCTTCACTTCAGGTTTACTATATCCCTTGGACCTTCTTATTGACGATGAAACACAGAAATTTCATCCGAATTTAATACAAATGCCACAATGCCGACTTAAGTACAAGAGGACTGACACTGTCACTTTCTATGATTTGAACCTCTGATGTGAGTCCAGTTTTAGACTCCGATGCTTCACTTCAGGTTTACTGTATCCCTTGGACCTTCTTATTGACGATGAAACACAGAAATTGCATCGGAATTAAATTCAAAAGGCACAATGCCGACTAAGTAAAGAGGACTGACACTCTCACTTTCTATGATTTGAACCTCTCCAGTGAGTCCAGTTTTAGATTCCGATGTTTCACTTCAGGTTTGCTGTATCCCTTGGATCTTCTTATTGACAATGAAACACAGAGTTTGCAACCGAATTTAATACAAAAGGTACAATGCCGACTTAAGTACAAGAGGACAGACACTCTAACTTTCTATGAATTAAACCTCTCCTGTGAGTCCAGTTTAAGATTTCGATGCTTCACTTCAGGTTTACTGTATCCCTTGGACCTTCTTGTTGACGATGAAACACAGAAATTGCATCCGAATTTAATACAAAAATCACAATGGCGGCTTAAGTAGAAGAGGACTGACACTCTCACTTTCTGTGATTTGATCATCTCCTGTGAGTCCAGTTTTAGATTCCGATGCTTCACTTCAGGTTTACTGTATCCTTAGGACCTTCTTATTAACGATGAAACACAGAAATTGCATCCGAATTTAATACAAATGCGACAATGCCGACTTATGTACAAGAGGACTGACACTCTCATTTTCTATGATTTGAACCTCTCCTGTGAGTCCAGTATTAGATTCCGATGCTTCACTTCAGGTTTACAGTATACCTTGCACCTTCTTATTGACGATGAAACACAGAAATTCCATCCGAATTTAATACAAAAAGCACAATGCCGGCAAAAGTACAAGAATACTGACATTCAAACTTTCTATGATTTGAACCTCTCCTGTGAGTCCAGTTTAAGATTCCGATGCCTCACTTCAGGTTTACTGTATCCCTTGGACCTTCTTACTGACGATGAAACACAGAGTTTGCATCCGAATTTAATACAAAAGGCACAATGCCGACTTAAGTACAAGAGGACTGACACTCTAACTTTCTATGATTTGAACCTCTCCTGTGAGTCCAGTTTTAGATTCCGACGCTTCACTTCAAGTTTACTGTATCCCTTGGACCTTCTTATTGACAATGAAACACAGAAATTGCATCCGAATTTAATACAAAAGGCACAATGGCGACTTAAGTACATGAGGACTGACACTCTCACTTTCTATGATTTGAACCTCTCCTGTGAGTCCAGTTTTAGATTCCCATGCTTCACTTCAAGTTTACTGTATCCCTTGGACCTTCTTATTGATGATGAAACACAGAAATTGCACCCGAATTTAATACAAATAGCACAAAGCTGACTTAAGTACAAGAGGACTGACACTCTCACTTTCTATGATTTGATCCTCTCCTGTGAGTCCAGTTTTAGATTCCGATGCTTCACTTCAGGTTTACTGTATCCCTTGGACCTTCTTATTGACGATGGAATACAGAAATTGCATCGGAATTAAATTCAAGACGCACAATGCCGACTTAAGTAAAAGAGGACTGACAATCTAACTTTCTATGATTTGAACCGCTCGTGTGAGTCCAGTTTTAGATTCGGATGTTTCGATTCAGGTTTACTGTATTCCTTGGACCTTCTTATTGACGATGAAACACAGATATTGCATCTGAATTAAATTCAAAAATCACTATGCCGACTTAAGTACAAGAGGACTGACACTCTAACATTCTATGATTTGATCCTCTCCAGTGAGTCCAGTTTTAGATTCCCATGCTTCACTTCAGGTTTACTGTATCCCTTAGACCTTCTTATTGACGATGAAACACAGATACTGCATCGAATTTATTACAAAAGGCACAATGGCGACATAAGTACAAGAGGACTGACACTCTCACTTTCTATGATTTGAACCTTTCCTGTGAGTCCAGTTTCAGATTCCGATGCTTCACTTCAGGTTAACTGTATACCTTGTACCTTCTTATTGACGATGAAACACAGAAATTGCATCGGAATTAATTTCAAAAGGCACAATGCTGACTTAAGTACAAGAGGACTGACACTCTAACTTTCTATGATTTGAACCTCTGCTGTGAGTCCAGTTTTAGATACCGATGCTTCACTTCAGGTTTGCTGTATCTCTTGGACCTTCTTAGTGACGATGAAACACAGAAATTGCATCAGAATTTAATACAAATGGCACAATGCCGACTTAAGTACAAGAGTACTGACAGTCTCACTTCCTACGATTTGAACCTCTCCTGTGAGTCCAGTTTTAGATTCCGATGCTTTACTTCAGGTTTACTGTATCGCTTGGACCTTCTTATTGACGATGAAACATAGAAATTGCATCCGAATTTAATACAAATGCTACAATGCCGACTCAAGTACAAGAGTACTGACACTCTCACTTTCTATGATTTGAACCTCTCCTGTGAGTCCAGTTTTGGTTTCCGATGCTTCACTTCAGGTTTACTGTATACCTTGCACCTTCTTATTGACGATGAAACACAGAAATTGAATCCGAATCTAATACAAAAGCCACAATGCCGACTTAAGTACAAGAGGGCTGACATTCTAACTTTCTATGATTTGAACTCTCCTGTGAGTCCAGTTTTAGATTCCGATGCTTCACTTTAGGTTCACTGTATCCCTTGGACCTTCTTATTGACGATGAAACACAGAAATTGCACCCGAATTTAATACAAAAGGCACAATACCGACTCAAGTACAAGAGGAGTGACACTCTAACTTTCTATGATTTGAATTTCTCCTGTGAGTACTGTTTTTGATTCCGATGCTTCACTTCAGGTTTACTGTATCCCTTGGACCTTCTTATTGATGATGAAACACAGAAATTGCAGCCGAATTTAATACAAATGGCACAATGCAAACTTAAGTACAAGAGGACTGACACTATAATTTTCTAATTTTTGAACCTCTCCTGTGAGTCCAGTTTTAGATTCGGATGCTTCACTTCAGGTTTACTGTATCCCTTCGACCTTCTTATTGACGATGAAACATAGAGTTTGCATCAGAAATTAATAAAAAGGCACAATGCCGACGTAAGTACAAGAGGACTGACACTCTAACTTTCTATGATTTGAACCTCCCCTGTGAGTCCAGTTTTAGATTCCGATGCTTCACATCAGGTTCACTGTATCCCTTGGACCTTCTTATTGACGATGAAACACAGAAATTGCATCCGAACTTAATACAAATGGCACAATGCCGACTTAAGTACAAGAGGACCGACACTCTCACTTTCTCTGATTTGAACCTCTCCTGCGAGTCCAGTTTTAGATTCCGAATTTAATACAAATGGCACAAAGCTGACTTAAGTACAAGAGGACTGACACTCTCACTTTCTATGATTTGAACGTCTCCTGTGAGTCCAGTTTTAGATTCCGATGTTTCACTTCAGGTTTACTGTATCCCTTTGACCTTCTTATTGACGATGGAATACAGAAATAGCACCGGAATTAAATTCAAAACGCACAATGCCGACTTAAGTAAAAAAGGACTGACACTCTAACTTTCTATGATTTGAACCTCTCCTGTGAGTCCAGTTTTAGATTCCGATGCTTAACTTCAGGTTTACTGTATTCCTTGGACCTTCTTATTGACAATGAAACACAGAAATAACATCTGAATTAAATTCAAAAATCACTATGCCGACTTAAGTACAAGAGGACTGACACTCTAACATTCTATGATTTGATCCTCTCCAGTGAGTCCAGTTTTAGATTCGGATGCTTCACTTCAGGTTTACTGTATCCCTTGGACCTTCTTATTGAAGATGAAACACAGAGTATTCATCCGAATTTAATACGAAAGGCACAATGCCGACTTAAGTACAAGAGGACTGACACTCTAACTTTCTATGATTTGAACCTCTCCTGTGAGTCCAGTTGTAGATTCCGATGCTTCACTTCAGGTTTACTGTATCCCTTGGACCTTCTTATTGACGATGAAACACAGATACTGCATCCGAATTTAATACAAAAGGCACAATGGCGAGTTAAGTACAAGAGGACTGACACTCTCACTTTCTATGATTTTAACCTTTCCTGTGAGTCCAGTTTCAGATTCCGATGCTTCACTTCAGGTTAACTGTATACCTTGTACCTTCTTATTGACGATGAAACACAGAAATTGCATCGGAATTAATTTCAAAATGCACAATGCCGACTTAAGTACAAGAGGACTGACACTCTAACTTTCTATTATTTGAACCTCTGCTGTGAGTCCAGTTTCAGATTCCGATGCTTCACTTCAGGTTTACTGTATCTCTTGGACCTCCTTATTGACGATGAAACACAGAAATTGCATCCGAATTTAATACAAAAGGCACAATGGCGACTTAAGTACAAGAGGACTGACACTCTCACTTTCTATGATTTGAACCTTTCCTGTGAGTCCAGTTTCAGATTCCGATGCTTCACTTCAGGTTAACTGTATACCTTGTACCTTCTTATTGACGATGAAACACAGAAATTGTATCGGAATTAATTTCAAAAGGCACAATGCCGACTTAAGTACAAGAGGACTGACACTCTAACTTTCTATTATTTGAACCTCTGCTGTGAGTCCAGTTTTAGATTCCGATGCTTCACTTCAGGTTTACTGTATCTCTTGGACCTTCTTATTGACGATGAAACACAGAAATTGCATCCGAATTTAATACAAATGACATAATACCAACTTGGTACAAGAGGAGTGACACTCTAACTCTCTATGATTTGAACCTCTCCTGTGAGTCCAGTTTTAGATTCTGATGCTTCACTTCAGGTTTACTGTATCCCTTAAACCCTCTTATTAACGAAGAATCACAGAAATTGAATCCGAATTTAATACAAATGGCACAAAGCCGACTTAAGTACAAGAGGACTGACACTCCCACTTTCTATGATTGGAACCTCTCCTGTGAGTCCAGTTTTAGATTCCGATGCTTCACTTCAGGTTTACTGTATCCCTTGGACCTTCTTATTGACGATGAAACACAGATACTGCATCCGAATTTAATACAAAAGCCACAATGCCGACTTAAGTACAAGAGGACTGACATTCTAACTTTCTATGATTTGAACTCTCCTGTGAGTCCAGTTTTAGATTCCGATGCTTCACTTTAGGTTCACTGTATCCCTTGGACCTTCTTATTGACGATGAAACATAGAAATTGCACCCGAAATTAATACAAAAGGCACAATACCGACTCAAGTACAAGAGGAGTGACACTCTAACTTTCTATGATTTGAATCTCTCCTGTGAGTCCAGTTTTTGATTCCGATGCTTCACTTCAGGTTTACTGTATCCCTTGGACCTTCTTATTGATGATGAAACACAGAAATTGCACCCGAATTTAATACAAATGGCACAATGCCGACTTAATTACAAGAGGACTGACACTCTCACTGTCTATGATTTGAACCTCTCCTGTGAGTCCAGTTTTAGATTCCGATGCTTCACTTCAGGTTTACTGTATCCCTTTGACCTTCTTATTGACGATGAAACACAGAAATTGCATCGGAATTAAATTCAAAACGCACAATGCCGACTTAAGTAAAAGAGGACTGATACTCTAACTTTCTATGATTTGAAACTCTTCTGTGAGTCCAGTTTTAGATTCCGATGCTTAACTTCAGGTTTACTGTATCCCTAGGACCTTCTTATTGACGATGAAACACAGAAATTGCATCTGAATTAAATTCAAAAATCACAATGCCGACTTAAGTACAAGATGACTGACACTCTAACATTCTATGATTTGAACCTCTCCTGTGAGTCCAGTTTTAGATTCCGATGCTTCACTTTAGGTTTACTGTATCCCTTGGACCTTCTTATTGATTATGAAACACAGAAATTGCACCCGAATTTAATACAAATGGCACAAAGCTGACTTAAGTACAAGAGGACTGACACTCTCACTTTCTATGATTTGAACGTCTCCTGTGAGTCCAGTTTTAGATTCCGATGCTTCACTTCAGGTTTACTGTATCCCTTGGACCTTCTTATTGACGATGGAATACAGAAATTGCATCGGAATTAAATTCAAAACGCACAATGCCGACTTAAGTAAAAGAGGACTGACACTCTAACTTTCTATGATTTGAACCTCTCCTGTGAGTCCAGTTTTAGATTCCGATGCTTAACTTCAGGTTTACTGTATTCCTTGGACCTTCTTATTGACGATGAAACACAGAAATAACATCTGAATTAAATTCAAAAATCACTATGCCGACTTAAGTACAAGAGGACTGACACTCTAACATTCTATGATTTGATCCTCTCCAGTGAGTCCAGTTTTAGATTCCCATGCTTCACTTCAGGTTTACTGTATCCCTTGGACCTTCTTATTGAAGATGAAACACAGAGTATTCATCCGAATTTAATACAAAAGGCACAATGCCGACTTAAGTACAAGAGGACGGACACTCTAACTTTCTATGATTTGAACCTCTCCTGTGAGTCCAGTTTTAGATTCCGATGCTTCACTTCAGGTTTACTGTATCCCTTGGACCTTCTTATTGACGATGAAACACAGATACTGCATCCGAATTTAATACAAAAGGCACAATGGCGACTTAAGTACAAGAGGACTGACACTCTCACTTTCTATGATTTGAACCTTTCCTGTGAGTCCAGTTTCAGATTCCGATGCTTCACATCAGGTTAGCTGTATACCTTGTACCTTCTTATTGACGATGAAACACAGAAATTGCATCGGAATTAATTTCAAAAGGCACAATGCCGACTTAAGTAAAAGAGGACTGACACTCTAACTTTCTATGATTTGAACCTCTGCTGTGAGTCCAGTTTTAGATTCCGATGCTTCACTTCAGGTTTACTGTATCTCTTGGACCTTCTTATTGACGATGAAACACAGAAATTGCATCCGAATTTAATACAAATGACACATTACCAACTTGGTACAAGAGGAGTGACACTCTAACTCTCTATGATTTGAACCTCTCCTGTGAGTCCAGTTTTAGATTCTGATGCTTCACTTCAGGTTTACTGTATCCCTTAAACCCTCTTATTAACGAAGAATCACAGAAATTGAATCCGAATTTAATACAAATGGCACAAAGCCGACTTAAGTACAAGAGGACTGACACTCTCACTTTCTATGATTGGAACCTCTCCTGTGAGTCCAGTTTTAGATTCCGATGCTTCACTTCAGGTTTACTGTATCCCTTGGATATTCTTATTGAAGATGAAACACAGAAGTTGCATCAGAATTTAATACAAATGGCACAATGCCGATTTAAGTACAAGAGGACTGACAGTCTCACTTCCTATGATTTGAACCTCTCCTGTGAGTCCAGTTTTAGATTCCGATGCTTTACTTCAGGTTTACTGTATCGCTTGGACCTTCTTATTGACGATGAAACATAGACATTGCATCCGAATTTAATACAAATGCTACAATGCCGACTCAAGTACAAGAGTACTGACACTCTCACTTTCTATGATTTGAACCTCTCCTGTGAGTCCAGTTTTAGTTTCCGATGCTTCACTTCAGGTTTACTGTATACCTTGCACCTTCTTATTGACGATGAAACACAGAAATTGAATCCGAATTTAATACAAAAGCCACAATGCCGACTTAAGTACAAGAGGACTGACATTCTAACTTTCTATGATTTGAAGTCTCCTGTGAGTCCAGTTTTAGATTCCGATGCTTCACTTTAGGTTCACTGTATCCCTTGGACCTTCTTATTGACGATGAAACATAGAAATTGCACCCGAAATTAATACAAAAGGCACAATACCGACTCTAGTACAAGAGGAGTGACACTCTAACTTTCTATGATTTGAATCTCTCCTGTGAGTCCAGTTTTTGATTCCGATGCTTCACTTCAGGTTTACTGTATCCCTTGGACCTTCTTATTGATGATGAAACACAGAAATTGCACCCGAATTTAATACAAATGGCACAATGCCGACTTAAGTACAAGAGGACTGACACTCTCACTTTCTATGATTTGAACCTCTCCTGTGAGTCCAGTTTTAGATTCCGATGCTTCACTTCAGGTTTACTGTATCCCTTGGACCTTCTTATTGACGATGAAACACAGAAATTGCATCGAAATTAATTTCAAAACGCACAATGCCGACTTAAGTAAAAGAGGACTGATACTCTAACTTTCTATGATTTGAAACTCTCCTGTGAGTCCAGTTTTAGATTCCGATGCTTAACTTCAGGTTTACTGTATCCCTTGGACCTTCTTATTGACGATGAAACACAGAAATTGCATCTGAATTAAATTCAAAAATCACAATGCCGACTTAAGTACAAGATGACTGACACTCTAACATTCTATGATTTGAACCTCTCCTGTGAGTCCAGTTTTAGATTCCGATGCTTCACTTCAAGTTTACTGTATCCCTTGGACCTTCTTATTTAGGATGAAACACAGAGTTTGCATCCGAATTTAATACAAATGGCACAATGCCAACTTAAGTAAAAGAGGACTGACACTATAATTTTCTAATTTTTGAACCTCTCCTGTGAGTCCAGTTTTATATTCCGATGCTTCACTCCAGGTTTACTGTATCCCTTCGACCTTCTTATTGACGATGAAACACAGAGTTTGCATCAGAAATTAATAAAAAGGCACAATGCCGACGTAAGTACAAGATGACTGACACTCTAACTTTCTATGATTTGAACCTCTCCTGTGAGTCCAGTTTTAGATTCCGATGCTTCACATCAGGTTCACTGTATCCCTTGGACCTTCTTATTGACGATGAAACACAGAAATTGCATCCGAATTTAATACAAAAGGCACAATGGCGACTTAAGTACAAGAGGACTGACACTCTCACTTTCTATGATTTGAACCACTCCTGTGAGTCAAGTTTTAGATTCCGATGCTTCACTTCAGGTTTACTGTTTCCCTTGGACCTTCTTATTGATGATGAAACACAGAAATTGCACCCGAATTTAATACAAATGGCACAAAGCTGACTTAAGTACAAGAGGACTGACACTCTCACTTTCTATGATTTGAACCTTTCCTGTGAGTCCAGTTTCAGATTCCGATGCTTCACTTCAGGTTAACTGTATACCTTGTACCTTCTTATTGACGATGAAACACAGAAATTGCATCGGAATTAATTTCAAAAGGCACAATGCCGACCTAAGTACAAGAGGACTGACACTCTAACTTTCTATGATTTGAACCTCTGCTGTGAGTCCAGTTTTAGATTCCGATGCTTCACTTCAGGTTTGCTGTATCTCTTGGACCTTCTTATTGACGATGAAACACAGAAATTGCATCCGAATTTAATACAAAAGGCACAATGGCGACTTAAGTACAAGAGGACTGACACTCTCACTTTCTATGATTTGAACCACTCCTGTGAGTCAAGTTTTAGATTCCGATGCTTCACTTCAGGTTTACTGTATCCCTTGGGCCTTCTTATTGATGATGAAACACAGAAATTGCACCCGAATTTAATACAAATGGCACAAAGCTGACTTAATTACAAGAGGACTGACACTCTCACTTTCTATGATTTGAACGTCTCCTGTGAGTCCAGTTTTAGATTCCGATGCTTCACTTCAGGTTTACTGTATCCCTTGGATCTTCTTATTGACGATGGAATACAGAAATTGCATCGGAATTAAATTCATAACGCACAATGCCGACTTAAGTAAAAGAGGACTGACACTCTAACTTTCAATGATTTGAACCTCTCCTGTGAGTCCAGTTTTAGATTCCGATGCTTAACTTCAGGTTTACTGTATTCCTTGGACCTTCTTATTGACGATGAAACACAGAAATAGCATCTGAATGAAATTCAAAAATCACTATGCCGACTTAAGTACAAGAGGACTGACACTCTAACATTCTATGATTTGATCCTCTCCAGTGAGTCCAGTTTTAGATTCCCATGCTTCACTTCAGGTTTACTGTATCCCTTGGAGCTTCTTATTGAAGATGAAACACAGAGTATTCATCCGAATTTAATACAAAAGGCACAATGCCGACTTAAGTACAAGTGGACTGACACTCCAACTTTCTATGATTTGAACCTCACCTGTGAGTCCAGTTTTAGATTCCGATGCTTCACTTCAGGTTTACTGTATCCCTTGGACCTTCTTATTGACGATGAAACACAGATACTGCATCCGAATTTAATACAAAAGGCACAATGGCGACTTAAGTACAAGAGGACTGACACTCTCACTTTCTATGATTTGAACCTTGCCAGTGAGTCCAGTTTCAGATTCCGATGCTTCACTTCAGGTTAACTGTATACCTTGTACCTTCTTATTGACGATGAAACACAGAAATTGCATCGGAATTAATTTCAAAAGGCACAATGCCGACTTAAGTCCAAGAGGACTGACACTCTAACTTTCTATGATTTGAACCTCTGCTGTGAGTCCAGTTTTAGATTCCGATGCTTCACTTCAGGTTTACTGTATCTCTTGGAACTTCTTATTGACGATGAAACACAGAAATTGCATCCGAATTTAATACAAATGACACAATACCAACTTGGTACAAGAGGAGTGACTCTCTAACTCTCTATGATTTGAACCTCTCCTGTGAGTCCAGTTTTAGATTCTGATGCTTCACTTCAGGTTTACTGTATCCCTTAAACCCTCTTATTAACGAAGAAACACAGAAATTGAATCCGAATTTAATACAAATGGCACAAAGCCGACTTAAGTACAATAGGACTGACACTCTCACTTTCTATGATTGGAACCTCTCCTGTGAGTCCAGTTTTCGATTCCGATGCTTCACTTCAGGTTTACTGTATCCCTTGGACATTCTTATTGAAGATGAAACACAGAAGTTGCATCAGAATTTAATACAAATGGCACAATGCCGACTTAAGTACAAGAGGACTGACAGTCTCACTTACTATGATTTGAACCTCTCCTGTGTGTCCAGTTTTAGATTCCGATGCTTTACTTCAGGTTTACTGTATCGCTTGGACCCTCTTATTGACAATGAAACATAGAAATTGCATCCGAATTTAATACAAGTGCTACAATGCCGACTCAAGTACAAGAGTACTGACACTCTCACTTTCTATGATTTGAACCTCTCCTGTGAGTCCAGTTTTAGTTTCCGATGCTTCACTTCAGGTTTACTGTATACTTTGCACCTTCTTATTGATGATGAAACACATAAATTGAATCCGAATTTAATACAAAAGCCACAATGCCGACTTAAGTACAAGAGGACTGACATTCTAACTTTCTATGATTTGAACTCTCCTGTGAGTCCAGTTTTAGATTCCGATGCTTCACTTTAGGTTCACTGTATCCCTTGGACCTCCTTATTGACGATGAAACATAGAAATTGCACTCGAAATTAATACAAAAGGCACAATACCGACTCAAGTACAAGAGGAGTGACACTCTAACTTTCTATGATTTGAATCTCTCCTGTGAGTCCAGTTTTTGATTCCGATGCTTCACTTCAGGTTTACTGTATCCCTTAGACCTTCTTATTGATGATGAAACACAGAAATTGCACCCGAATTTAATACAAATGGCACAATGCCGACTTAAGTACAAGAGGACTGACACTCTCACTTTCTATGATTTGAACCTCTCCTGTGAGTCCAGTTTTAGATTCCGATGCTTCACTTCAGGTTTACTGTATCCCTTGGACCTTCTTATTGACGATGAAACACAGAAATTGCATCGGAATTAAATTCAAAACGCACAATGCCGACTTAAGAAAAGAGGACTGATACTCTAACTTTCTATGATTTGAAACTCTCCTGTGAGTCCAGTTTTAGATTCCGATGCTTAACTTCAGGTTTACTGTATCCCTTGGACCTTCTTATTGACGATGAAACACAGAAATTGCATCTGAATTAAATTCAAAAATCACAATGCCGACTTAAGTACAAGATGACTGACACTCTAACATTCTATGATTTGTACCTCTCCTGTGAGTCCAGTTTTAGATTCCCATGCTTCACTTCAAGTTTACTGTATCCCTTGGACCTTCTTATTTAAGATGAAACACAGAGTTTGCATCCGAATTTAATACAAATGGCACAATGCAAACTTAAGTACAAGAGGACTGACACTATAATTTTCTAATTTTTGAACCTCTCCTGTGAGTCCAGTTTTAGATTCCGATGCTTCACTTCAGGTTTACTGTATCCCTTCGACCTTCTTATTGACGATGAAACACAGAGTTTGCATCAGAAATTAATAAAAAGGCACAATGCCGACGTAAGTACAAGAGGACTGACACTCTAACTTTCTATGATTTGAACCTCTCCTGTGAGTCCAGTTTTAGATTCCGATGCTTCACATCAGGTTCACTGTATCCCTTGGACCTTCTTATTGACGATGAAACACAGAAATTGCATCCGAACTTAATACAAATGGCACAATGCCGACTTAAGTACAAGAGGACCGACACTCTCACTTTCTCTGATTTGAACCTCTCCTGCGAGTCCAGTTTTAGATTCAGATGCTTCACTTCAGGTTTGCTGTATCCCTTGGACCTTCTTATTGACGATGAAACACAGAAATTGCATCGGAATTAAATTCAAAAGGCACAATGCCGACTTAAGTAAAATAGGACTGACACTCTCACTTTCTATGATTTAGATATCTCCTGTGAGCCCAGTTTTAGATTACGTTGCTTCACTTCAGGTTTACTGTATCCCTTGGACCTTCTTATTGACGATGAAACACAGAAATTGCATCCGAATTTAATACAAATGGCACGATGCCGACTTAAGTACAAGAGGACTGACACTCTCACTTTCTCTGATTTGAACCTCTCCTGCGAGTCCACTTTTAGATTCCGATGCTTCACTTCAGGTTTGCTGTATCCCTTGGACCTTCTTATTGACGATGAAACACAGAAATTGCATCGGAATTAAATTCAAAATGCACAATGCCGACTTAAGTAAAAGAGGACTGACACTCTCACTTTCTATGATTTAAATCTCTCCTGTGAGTCCAGTTTTAGATTCCGATGCTTCACTTCAGGTTTACTGTATCCCTTGGACCTTCTTATTGACGATGAATCACAGAAATTGCATCCGAATGTAATACAAATGCCACAATGCAGACTTAAGTACAAGAGGACTGACACTCTCACTTTCTATGATTTAAACCTTTCCTGTTAGTCCAGTTTTAGATTCCGATGCTTCACTTCAGGTTTACCGTATCCCTTGGACCTTCTTATTGACGATGAAACACAGAAATTGCACCCGAATTTAATACAAATGGCACAATGCCGACTTAAGTACAAGAGGACTGACACTCTCACTTTCTATGATTTGAACCTCTCCTGTCAGTCTAGTTTTAGATTCCGATGTCTCACTTCAAGTGAACTGTATCCCTGGGACCTTCATATTGACGATGAAACACAGAAATTGCATCGGAATTAAATTCAAAACGCACAATGCTGCTTAAGTAAAAGAGGAATGACACTCTCACTTTCTATGATTTGAACCTCTCCTGTGAGTCCACTTTCAGATTCCGATGCTTCACTTCAGGTTTACTGTATACCTTGCACCTTCTTATTGACGATGAAACACAGAGATTGCATCGGAATTAAGTTCAAAATGCACAATGCCGACTTAAGTACAAGAGGACTGACACTCTAACTTTCTATGATTTGAACCTCTCCTGTGAGTACAGTTTTAGATTCCGATGCTTCACTTCATGTTTACTATATCCCTTGGACCTTCTTATTGACGATGAAACATAGAAATTGCATCCGAATTTAATACAAATGGCACAATGACGACATAAGTAAAAGAGGACTGACACTCTAAATTTCTATGATTTTAACCTCTCCTGTGAGTCCAGTTTTAGATTCCGATGTTTCACTTCAGGTTTACTGAATCCCTTGGACCTTCGTATTGACGATGAAACACAGAAATTGCATCAGAATTTAATAAAAAAGGCACAATACCGGCTTAAGTACAAGAGCAGTGACACTCTAACTTTCTATGATTTGAACCGCTCCTGTGAGTCCAGTTTTAGATTCGGATGTTTCGATTCAGGTTTACTGTATCCCTTGGACCTTCTTATTGACTTTGATTCACAGGAATTGCATCCGAATTTAATACAAATGGCACAATGCCGACTTAAGTACAAGAGGACTGACACTCTCACTTTCTATGATTTAAATCTCTCCTGTGAGTCCAGTTTTAGATTCCGATGCTTCACTTCAGGTTTTGCTGTATCCCTTGGACCTTCTTATTGACGATGAAACGCAGAAGTTGCATTCGAATTTAATACAAAGGGCACAATGCCGACTTAAGTACAAGAGGACTGACACTCTAACTTTCTATGATAGAAACCTCTCGTGTGAGTCCAGTTTTAGATTCCGATGCTTCACTTCAGGTTTACTGTATCCCTTGGACCTTCTTATTGACGATGAAACACAGAAATTGCATCCGAATTAAATTCAAAAGGCACAATGGCGGCATAAGTACAAGAGGACCCACACTTTCACTTTCTATGATTTGAACCTTTCCTGTGAGTCCAGTTTTAGATTCCGATGCTTCACTTCAGGTTTACTGTATCCCTTGGACCTTCTTATTGACGATGAGACACAGAAATTGCACACGAATTTAATACAAATGGCACAATGCCGACTTAAGTTCAAGAGGACTGACACTCTCACATTTGTTGATTTGAACCTCTCCTGATAGTCCAGTTTTAGATTCCGATGCTTCACTTCAGGTTTACTGCATTCCTTGGACCTTCTTATTGACGATGAAACACAGATATTGCAACGGAATTAAATTCGAAACGCACAATGCCGACTTAAGTAAAAGAGGACTAACACTCTCATTTTCTATGATTTTAACCTCTCCTGTGAGTCCAGTTTTAACTTCTAATGCTTCACTTCAGGTTTACTGTATCCCTTGGACCTTCTTATTGACGAGGAAACACAGAAATAGCATCCGAATGTAATACAAAAGGCACAATAGCGACTTAAGTACAAGAGGAGAGACACTTTAACTCTCTATGATTTGAACATCCCCTGTGAGTCCAGTTTTAGATTCTGATGCTTCACTTCAGGTTTACTGTATCCCTTGGACCTTCTTATTGACGAAGAATCACAGAAATTGCATCCGATTTTAATACAAAAGTCACAATGCCGACGTAAATACAAGAGGACTGACACTCTCACTTTCCATGATTGGAACCTCTCCTGTGAGTCCAGTTTTAGATTCCGATGCTTCACTTCAGGTTTACTGTATCCCTTGGATATTGAAGATGAAACACAGAAAGGGCATCCGAATTTAATACAAATGGCACAATGCCGATTTAAGTACAAGAGGACTGACACTCTCACTTTCTATGATTTGAACCTCTCCTGTGAGTCCAGTTTTAGACTCAGATGCTTCACTTCAGGTTTACTGTATCCCTTGGACCTTCTTATTGACGATGAAACACAGAAATTGCATCCGAATTTAATACAAAAGGCACATTACCGACTTAAGTATAAGAGGAGTGACACTATATCTATGATTTGAATCTCTCCTGTGAGTCCAGTTTTAGATTCCGATGCTTCACTTCAGGTTTACTGTATCCCTTGGACCCTCTTATTGACGATGAAACACAGAAATTGCATCCGAATTTAATACAGATGGCACAATGCCGACTTAAGTACAAGAGGACCGACACTCTCACTTTGTATGATTTGAACCTCTCCTGTGAGTACCGTTTTAGATTCCGATACCTCACTTCAGGTTTACTGTATCCCTTGGACCTTCTTATTGACGATGAAACACAGAAATTGCATCAGAATTAAATTCAAAAGGCACAATTCCGACTAAAGTAAAAGTGGACTGACACTCTCACTCTCTTTGATTTGAACCTCTCCTGTGAGTCCAGGTTTAGATTCCGATGCTTCGCTTAAGGTTTACTGTATCCCTTGGACCATCTTATTGTCGATGAAACACAGAAATTGCATCGGAATTAAATTCAAAAGGCACAATGCCGACTTAAGTACAAGAGGACTGACACTCAAACTTTCTATGATTTGAACCTCTCCTGTGATTCCAGTTTTAGATTCCGATGCTTCACTTCAGGTTTACTGTATCACTTGGACCTTCATATTGACGAAGAATCACAGAGTTTGCATCTGAATTTAATACAATAGGCACAATTCCGACTTAAGCACAAGAGGACTGACACTCTAACTTTCTATGATTTGAACCTCTTCTGTGAGTCCAGTTATAGAATCCGTTGCTTCACTTCAGGTTTACTGTATATCTTCCACCTTCTTATTGACGATGAAACACAGAAGTTGCATCGGAATTAAATTCAAAAGGCACCACGCCGACTAAGTACAAGAGGACTGACACTCTAACTTTCTATGTTTTGAACCTCTCCTGTAAGTCCAGTTTTACATTCCGATGCTTCACTTCAGGTTTACTGCATCCCTTGGACCTTCTTATTGACGATGAAACACAGAGTTTGCATCCGAATTTAATACAAAAGGCACAATGCCGACTTACGTGGAAGAGGACTGACACTCTAACTTTCTATGATTTGAACCTCTCCTGTGAGTCTAGTTTTAGTTTCCGATGCTTCCCTTCAGGTTTACTGTATCCCTTGGACCTTCTTATTGAAGATGAAACACAGAAATTGCATCCGAATTTAATACAAATGGCACAATGCCGACTTAAGTACAAGAGGACTGACACTCTAACTTTCTATGATTTGAACCTCTCCTGTGAGTCCAGATTTAAATTCCCATGCTTCACTTCAGGGTTACTGTATCCCTTGGACCTTCTTATCGACGATGAAACACAGAAATTGCATCCGAATTTAATACAAATGGCACAATGCCTACTTAAGTACAAGAGTACAGACACTCCTATTCTCCATGATTCGAACCTCACCTGGGAGGTCAGTTTTAGATTCCGATGCTTCACTTCAGGTTTACTGTATCCCTTGGACCTTTTTAGTGACGATGAAACACAGTAATTGCATCCGAATTTAATCCAAAAGGCACAATACCGACTTAAGTACAAGAGGAGTGACAATCTAACTTTCTATGATTTGAAACTCTCCTGTGAGTCCAGTTTTAGATTCCGATGTTTCACTTCAGGTTTACTGTATCCCTTGGACCTTCTTATTGACTATGAATCACAGGAATTGCATCCGAATTTAATACAAATGGCACAATGCCGACTTAAGCACAAGAGGTCTGACACTGTCACTTTCTATGATTTGAACCTCTCCTGTGAGTCCAGTTTTAGATTCCGATGCTATACTTCAGGTTTACTGTATCCCTTGGACCTTCTTGTTCACGATGAAACACTGAAATTGCATCCGAATTTAATACAAAAGGCACAATGCCGACTTAAGTACAAGAGGAATGAGACTCTCACTTTCTATGATTTGAACCTCTCCTGTGAGTCCAGTTTCAGATTCCGATGCTTCACTTCAGGTTTACTGTATACCTTGTATCTTCTTATTGACGATGAAACACAGAAATTGCATCCGAATTTAATCCAAAAGGCACAATACCGACTTAAGTTCGAGAGGAGTGACACTCTAACTTTCTATGATTTTAACCTCTCCTGTGAGTCCAGTTTTAGATTCCGATGCCTTACTTCAGGTTTACTGTATCCCTTGGACCTTCTTATTGACGATGAAACGCAGAAATTGCATCAGAATTTAATACAAAAGGCACAATGGCGACTTAAGTACAAGAGGAGTGACACTATATCTATGATTTGAATCTCTCCTGTGAGTCCAGATTTAGATTCCGATGCTTCACTTCAGGTTTACTGTATCCCTTGGACCTTCTTATTGACGATGAAACACAGAAATTGCATCCGAATTTAATACAGATGGCACAATGCCGACTTAAGTACAAGAGGACCGACACTCTCACTTTCTATGATTTGAACCTCTCCTGTGAGTCCAGTTTTAGATTCCGATGCTTCGCTTAAGGTTTACTGTATCCCTTGGACCATCTTATTGACGATGATACACAGAAATTGCATCGGAATTAAATTCAAAAGGCACAATGCCGACTTAACTACAAGAGGACTGACACTCTAACTTTCTGTGATTTGAACCTCTCCTGTGAGTCCAGTTTTGGATTCCGATGCTATACTTCAGGTTTACTTTATCCCTTGGACCTTCTTATTGACGATGAAACACAGAAATTGCATCCGAATTTAATACAAACGGCACAATGGCGACTAAAAAATAAGAGGACTGACACTCTCACTTTCTATGATTTGAAACCCTCCTGTGAGCCCAGATATAGATTCCGGTGCTTCACTTCAGGTTTACTGTATACCTTGCACCTTCTTATTGACGATGAAACACAGAAGTTGCATCGGAATTAAATTCAAAAGGCACCACGCCGACTTAAGTACAACAGGACTGACACTCAAACTTTCTATGTTTTGAACCTCTCCTGTGAGTCCAGTTTTAGATTCCGATGCTACACTTCAGGTTTACTGTATCCCTTGGACCTTCGTATTGACGATGGAACACAGAGTTTGCATCCGAATTTAATACAAAAGGCACAATGCCGACTTACGTGCAAGAGGACTAACACTCTAACTTTCTATGATTTGAACCTCTCCTGTGAGTCTAATTTTAGATTCCGATGCTTCACTTCAGGTTTACTGTATCCCTTGGACCTTCTTATTGAAGATGAAACACAGAAGTTGCATCCGAATTTAATACAAATGGCACAATGCCGACTTAAGTACAAGAGGACTGACACTCTCACTTTCTATGATTTGAACCTCTCCTGTGGGTCCAGTTTTAGATTCCGATGCTTTACTTCAGGTTTACTGAATCCCTTGGACCTTCTTATTGACGATGAAACACAGAAATTGCATCCGAATTTAATACAAATGGCCCAATGCCGACTTAAGTACAAGAGGACCGACACTCTCACTTTCTATGATTTGAACATCTCCTGCGATTCCAGTTTTAGATTCCGGTGCTTTACTTCAGGTTAACTGTATCCCTTGGACCTTCTTATTGACGAAGAATCACAGAAGTTGCATCCGAATTTAATACAAATGGCACAATGCCGACTTAAGTGCAAGAGGACTAACACTCTAACTTTCTATGATTTGAACCTCTCCTGTCAGTCCAGTTTTAGATTCCGATGCTTCACTTCAGGTTTACTGTATCCCTTGGACCTTCTTATTGACGATGAAACACAGAAATTGCATCGGAATCAAATTCAAAAATCACAATGCCGACTTAAGTACAAGATGACTGACACTCTAACTTTCTATGATTTGAACCTCTACTGTGAGTCCAGTTTTAGATTCCGATGCGTTACTTCAGGTTTACTGTATCGCTTGGACCTTCTTATTGACGATGAAACACAGTAATTGCATCCGAATTTGATACAAAAGGCACAATGCCGACTTAAGTACAAGAGGTCTGACACTCTCACTTTCTATGATTTGAACCTCTCCTGTCAGTCCAGTTTTAGATTCCGATCCTATACTTCAGGTTTACTGTATCCCTTGGACCTTCTTGTTGACGATGAAACACAGAAATTGCATCCGAATTTAATACAAAAGGCACAATGCCGACTTAAGTACAAGAGGAATGAGACTCTCACTTTCTATGATTTGAACCTCTCCTGTGAGTCCAGTTTCAGATTCCGATGCTTCACTTCAGGTTTACTGTATACCTTGGACCTTCTTGTTGACGATGAAACACAGAAATTGCATCCGAATTTAATACAAAAGGCACAATGCCGACTTAAGTACAAGAGGAATGAGACTCTCACTTTGTATGATTTGAACCTCTCCTGAGAGTCCAGTTTCAGATTCCGATGCTTCACTTCAGGTTTACTGTATACCTTGTACCTTCTTATTGACGATGAAACACAGAATATGCATCGGAATTAAATTCAAAAGGCACCACGCCGACATAAGTACAAGAGGACTGACACTCTAACTTTCTATGATTTGAACCTCTCCTGTGAATCCAGTTTCAGATTCCGATGCTTCACTTCAGGTTTACTGTATCCCTTGGACCTTTTTATTGACGATGAAACACAGAAATTGCATCCGAATTTAATCCAAAAGGCACAATGGCGACTTAAGTACAAGAGGAGTGACACTATATCTATGATTTGAATCTCTCCTGTGAGTACAGATTTAGATTCCGATGCTTCACTTCAGGTTTACTGTATCCCTTGGACCTTCGTATTGACGATGAAACACAAAAATTGCATCGGAATTAAATTCAAAAATCACAATGCCGACATAAGTACAAGAGGACTGACACTCTCACTTTCTATGATTTGAACCTCTCCTGTGAGTACAGTTTTAGATTCCGATCCTTCACTTCAGGTTTACTGTATCCCTTGGACCTTCTTATTGACGATGAAACACAGAAATTGCTTCGGAATTAAATTCAAAAGGCACAATGCCGACTTATGTAAAAGAGGACAGACACTCTCACTTTCTATGATTTGAACCTCTCCTGTGAGTCCAGTGTTAGATTCCGATGCTTCGCTTAAGGTTTACTGTATCCCTTGGACCATCTTATTGACGATGATACACAGAAATTGCATCGGAATTAAATTCAAAAGGCACAATGCCGACTTAACTACAAGAGGACTGACACTCTAACTTTCTGTGATTTGAACCTCTCCTGTGAGTCCAGTTTTAGATTCCGATGCTATACTTCACGTTTACTGTACCCCTTGGACCTTCTTATTGACGATGAAACACAGAAATTGCATCCGACTTCGACACAAACGGCACAATGGCGACTAAAGTACAAGAGGACTGACACTCTCACTTTCTATGATTTGAAACTCTCCTGTGAGCCCAGATTTAGATTCCGGTGCTTCACTTAAGGTTTACTGTATACCTTGCACCTTCTTATTGACGATGAATCACAGAAGATGCATCGGAATTAAATTCAAAAGGCACCACGCCGACTTAAGTACAACAGGACTGACACTCTAACTTTCTATGTTTTGAACCTCTCCTGTGAGTCCAGTTTTAGATTCCGATGCTTCACTTCAGGTTTACTGTATCCCTTGGACCTTCGTATTGACGATGAAACACAGAGTTTGCATCCGAATTTGATACAAAAGGCACAATGCCGACTTACGTGCAAGAGGACTGACACTCTAACTTTCTATGATTTGAACCTCTCCTGTGAGTCTAGTTTTAGATTCCGATGCTTCACTTCAGGTTTACTGTATACCTTGGACCTTCTTATTGAAGATGAAACACAGAAGTTGCATCCGAATTTAATACAAATGGCACAATGCCGACTTAAGTACAAGAGGACTGACACTCTCACTTTCTATGATTTGAACCTCTCCTGTAAGTCCAGTTTAACATTCCGATGCTTCACTTCTGGTTTACTGTATCCCTTGGACCTTCTTATTGACGATGAAACACAGAAATTGCATCCGAATGTAATACAAATGGCCCAATGCCGACTTAAGTACAAGAGGACCGACACTCTCACTTTCTATGATTTCAACATCTCCTGCGAGTCCAGTTTTAGATTCCAGTGCTTTACTTCAGGTTAACTGTATCCCTTGGACCTTCTTATTGACGGAGAATCACAGAAATTGCATCCGAATTTAATTCAAAAGTCACAAAGCCGACTTAAGTACAAGAGGACTGACACTTTCACTTTCTATGATTGGAACCTCTCCTGTGAGTCCTGTTTTAGATTCCGATGCTTCACTTCAGGTTTACTGTATCCCTTGGACCTTCTTATTGAAGATGAAACACAGAAGTTGCATCCGAATTTAATACAAAGGGCACAATGCCGACTTACTTGCAAGAGCACTAACACTCTAACTTTCTTGATTTGAACCTCTCCTGTGAGTCCAGTTTTAGATTCCGAAGCTTCACTTCAGGTTTACTGTATCCCTTGGACCTTCTTATTGACGATGAAACACAGAAATTGCATCCGAATTTGATACAAAAGGCACAATGGCGATTTAAGTAAAAGAGGACTGACTCTCTTACTCTCTATGATTTGAACCTCTCCTGTGAGTCCAGCTGTAGATTCCGATGCTTCGCTTAAGGTTTACTGTATCCCTTGGACCATCTTATTGACGAAGATACACAGAAATTGCATCGGAATTAAATTCAAAAGGCACAATGCCGACTTAAGTACAAGAGGACTGACACTCAATCTTTCTATGATTTGAACCTCTCCTGTGGGTCCAGTTTTAGATTCCGATGCTTCTCTTCAGGTTTACTGTATCCCTTGGACCTTCTTATTGACGAAGAAATACAGTAATTGCATCCGAATTTAATACAAAAGGCAGAATACCGACTTAAGTACAAGAGGAGTAACACTATTTCTATGATTTGAATCTCTCCTGTGAGTCCAGTATTAGATTCCGATGCTTCACTTCAGGTTTACTGTATCCCTTGGAACTTCTTATTGACGATGAATCACAGAAATTGCATCCGAATTTAATACAGATGGCACAATGCCGATTTAAGTACAAGCGGACCGCCACTCTCACTTTCTATGATTTGAACCTCTCCTGTGTGTACAGTTTTAGATTCCGATACTTCACTTCAGGTTTACTGTATCCCTTGGACCTTCTTATTGACGATGAAACACAGAAATTGCTTCCGATTTTAATACAAAAGGCACAATGGCGACTTAAGTACAAGAGTACTGAGACCCTCACTTTCTATGATTTGAACCTCTCCTATGAGACCAGTTTCAGATTTCGATGCTTCACCTCAGGTTTACTGTATATCTTGCACCTTCTAATTGACGATGAAACACAGAAGTTGCATCGGAATTAAATTCAAAAGGCACCACGCCGACATAAGTACAAGAGGACTGACACTCTAACTTTTTATGATTTGAACATCTCCTGTGAGTCCAGTTTTAGTTTCCGATGCTTCAATTCAGGTTTACTGTATCCCTTGGACCTTTTTATTGACGATGAAACACAGAAAATGCATCCGAATTTAATCCAAATTGCACAATACCTACTTAAGTACAAGAGGAGTGACACTCTAACTTTCTATGATTTGAACCTCTCCTGTGAGTCCAGTTTCAGATTCCGATGCTTTACTTCAGGTTTACTGTATCCCTTGGACCTTCTTATTGACGATGAAACACAGAAATTGAATCCGAATTTAATACAAAAGGCACAATGGTGACTTAAGTACAAGAGGACTGACACCCTCACTTTCTATGATTTGAACCTCTCCTGTGAGTCCAGTTTTAGATTCCGATGCTTCACTTCAGGTTTACTGTATACCTTGCACCTTCTTATTGATGGTGAAACACAGAAGTTGCATGGAATTAAATTCAAAAGGCACCACGCCGACTTAAGTACAAGAGGACTGACACTCTAACTTTCTATGATTTGAACCTCTCCTGTGAGTCCAGTTTTAGATTCCGATGCTTCACTTCAGGTTTACTGTATCCCTTGGACCTTCTTATTGACGATGAAACACAGGGTTTGCATCCGAATTTAATACAAAAGGCACAATGCCGACTTAAGTGCAAGAGGACTGACACTCTTTCTTTCTATGATTTGAACCTCTCCTGTCAGTCCAGTTTTAGATTCCGAAGCTTCACTTCAGGTTTACTGTATCCCTTGGACCTTCTTATTGACGATGAAACACAGAAATTGCATCGGAATTAAATTCAAAAATCACAATGCCGACTTAAGTACAAGAGGACTGACACTCTAACTTTCTATGATTTGAACCTTTCCCGTGAGTCCAAGTTTAGATTCCGATGCTTCACTTCAGGTTTACTGTATCCCTTGGTCCTTCTTATTGACGATGAAAGACAGATATTGCATCCGAATTTAATACAAAGGCACAATGGCGACTTAAGTACTAGAGGACTGACACTCTCACTTTCTATGATTTGAACCTCTCCTGTGAGGCCAAATTCAGATTCCGATGCTTATCTTCATGTTTACTGTATCCCTTGGACCTTCTTAATGACGATGAAACATAGAAATTGCATCCGAATTTAATACAAATGGCACAATGCCGACATAAGTAAATGAGGACTGACACTCTAACTTTCTATGATTTTAACCTCTCCTGTGGGTCCAGTTTTAGATTCCGATGCTTCTCTTCAGGTTTACTGTATCCCTTGGACATTCTTATTGACGATGAAACACAGAAATTGCATCCGAGTTTAATACAAAAGGCACAATACCGACTTAAGTACAAGAGGAGTGATACTCTAACTTTCTATAATTTGAACCTCTCCTGTGAATCCAGTTTTAGATTCCGATGTTTCACTTCAGGTTTACTGTATCCCTTCGACCTTCTTATTGACTTTGAATCACAGGAATTGCATCCGAATTTAATAAAAATGGCACAATGCCGACTTAAGTACAAGAGGACCGACACTCTCACTTTCTATGATTTGAACCTCTCCTGCGAGTCCAGTTTTAGATTCCGATGCTTCACTTCAGGTTTGCTGTATCCCTTGGACCTTCTTATTGACGATGAAACACAGAAATTGCATCGGAATTAAATTCAAAAGACACAATACCGACTTAAGTAAAATAGGATTGACACTCTCACTTTCTATGATTTGAACCTCTCCTGTGAGTCCAGTTTTAGATTCCGATGCTTCACTTCAGGTTTACTATATCCCTTGGACATTCTTATTGACGATGAAACACAGAAATTGCATCCGAATTTAATACAAAAGGCACTATACCGCCTTAAGTATAAGAGGAGTAACACTATATCTATGATTTGAATCTCTCCTGTGAGTCCAGTTTTAGATTCCGATGCTTCACTTCAGGTGTACTGTATCCCTTGGACCCTCTTATTGACGATGAAACACAGAAATGGCATCCTAATTTAATACAGATGGCACAATGCCGACTTAAGTACAAGAGGACCGACACTCTCACTTTGTATGATTTGAACCTCTCCTGTGAGTACCGTTTTAGATTCCGATACCTCACTTCAGGTTCACTGTATCCCTTGGACCTTCTTATTGACGATGAAACACAGAATATGCATCAGAATTAAATTCAAAAGACACAACGCCGACTACAGTAAAAGTGGACTGACACTCTCACTCTCTTTGATTTGAATCTCTCCTGTGAGTCCAGGTTTAGATTCAGATGCTTCACTTAAGGTTTACTGTATCCCTTGGACCATCTTATTGTCGATGAAACACAGAAATTGCATCGGAATTAAATTCAAAAGGCACAATGCCGACTTAAGTACAAGAGGACTGACACTCAAACTTTCTATGATTTGAACCTCTCCTGTGATTCCAGTATTAGATTCCGATGCTTCACTTCAGGATTACTGTATCACTTGGACCTTCATATTGACGAAGAAACACAGAGTTTGCATCTGAATTTAATACAAAAGGCACAATTCCGACTTAAGCACAAGAGGACTGACACTCTAACTTTCTATGATTTGAACCTCTCCTGTGAGTCCAGTTTTAGATTCCGATGTTATAGTTCAGGTTTACTGTATCCCTTGGACCTTAAATTGCATCCGAAATTAATACAAACGGCACAATGGCGACTAAAGTACAAGAGGACTGACACTCTCACTTTCTATGATTTGAACCTCTTCTGTGAGTCCAGTTATAGATTCCGTTGCTTCACTTCTGGTTTACTGTATACCTTCCACCTTCTTATTGACGATGAAACACAGAATATGCATCGGAATTAAATTCAAAAGGCACCACCCCGACATAAGTACAAGAGGACTGACACTCTAACTTTCTATGATTTGAACCTCTCCTGTGAGTCTAGTTTTAGATTCCGATGCTTCACTTCAGGTTTACTGTATCCCTTGGACCTTCTTATTGAAGATGAAACACAGAAATTGCATCCGAATTTAATACAAATTTCACAATGCCGACTTAAGTACAAGAGGACTGACTCTCTAACTTTCTATGATTTGAACCTCTCCTGTGAGTCCAGTTTTAGATTCCGATACCTCACTTCAGGTTTACTGTATCCCTTGGACCTTCTTATTGACGATGAAACACAGAAATTGCTAAGAATTAAATTCAAAAGGCACAATGCCGACTAAAGTAAAAGTGAACTGACACTCTCACTCTCTTTGATTTGAACCTCTCCTGTGAGTCCAGGTTTAGATTCCGATGCTTCGCTTAAGGTTTACTGTATCCCTTGGACCATCTTATTGTCGATGAAACACAGAAATTGCATCGGAATTAAATTCAAAAGGCACAATGCCGACTTAAGTACAAGAGGACTGACACTCAAACTTTCTATGATTTGAACCTCTCCTGTGGTTCCAGTTTTAGATTCCGATGCTTCACTTCAGGTTTACTGTATCACTTGGACCTTCATATTGACGAAGAATCACAGAGTTTGCATCTGAATTTAATACAATAGGCACAATTCCGACTTAAGCACAAGAGGACTGACACTCTAACTTTCTATGATTTGAACCTCTCCTGTGAGTCCAGTTTTAGATTCCGATGCTATAGTTCAGGTTTACTGTATCCCTTGGACCTTCTTATTGACGATGAAACACAGAAATTGCATCCGAATTTAATACAAACGGCACAATGGCGACTAAAGTACAAGAGGACTGACACTCTCACTTTCTATGATTTAAACCTCTTCTGTGAGTCCAGTTATAGATTCCGTTGCTTCACTTCAGGTTTACTGTATACCTTCCACCTTCTTATTGACGATGAAACACAGAAGTTGCATCGGAATTAAATTCAAAAGGCACCACGCCGACTTAAGTACAAGAGGACTGACACTCTAACTTTCTATGTTTTGAACCTCTCTTGTGAGTCCAGTTTTAGATTCCGATCCTTCACTTCAGGTTTACTGTATCCCTTGGACCTTCTTATTGACTATGAATCACAGGAATTGCATCCGAATTTAATACAAATGGCACAATGCCGACTTAAGTACAAGAGGTCTGACACTGTCACTTTCTATGATTTGAACCTCTCCTGTGAGTCCAGTTTCAGATTCCGATGCTTCACTTCAAGTTTACTGTATACCTTGTATCTTCTTATTGACGATGAAACACAGAATATGCATCGGAATTAAATTCAAAAGGCACCACGCCGACATAAGTACAAGAGGACTGACACTCTAATTTTCTATGATTTGAACCTCTCCTGTGAGTCCAGTTTTAGATTCCAATGCTTCACTTCAGGTTTACTGTACCCCTTGGACCTTTTTATTGACGATGAAACACAGAAATTGCATCCGAATTTAATCCAAAAGGCACAATACCGACTTAAGTACAAGAGGAGTGACACTCTAACTTTCTATGATTTTAACCTCTGCTGTGAGTCCAGTTTTAGATTCCGATGCCTTACTTCAGGTTTACTGTATCCCTCGGACCTTCTTATTGACGATGAAACACAGAAATTGCATCAGAATTTAATACAAAAGGCACAATGGCGACCTAAGTACAAGAGGAGTGACACTATATCAATGATATGAATCTCTCCTGTGAGTCCAGATTTAGATTCCGATGCTTCACTTCAGGTTTACTGTATCCCTTGGACCTTCTTATTGACGATGAAACACAGAAATTGCATCCGAATTTAATACAGATGGCACAATGCCGACTTAAGTACAAGAGGACCGACACTCTCACTTACTATGATTTGAACCTCTCCTGTGAGTACAGTTTTAGATTCCGATCCTTCACTTCAGGTTTACTGTATCCCTTGGACCTTCTTATTGACGATGAAACACAGAAATTGCTTCGGAATTAAATTCAAAAGGCACAATGCCGACTTATGTAAAAGAGGACAGACACTCTCACTTTCTATGATTTGAAACCCTCCTGTGAGCCCAGATTTAGATTCCGGTGCTTCACTTCAGGTTTACTGTATACCTTGCACCTTCTTATTGACGATGAAACACAGAAGTTGCATCGGAATTAAAGTCAAAAGGCACCACGCCGACTTAAGTACAACAGGACTGACACTCTAATTTTCTATGTTTTGAACCTCTCCTGTGAGTCCAGTTTTAGATTCCGATGCTTCACTTCAGGTTTACTGTATCCCTTGGACCTTCGTATTGACGATGAAACACAGAAGTTTCATCCGAATTTAATACAAATGGCACAATGCCGACTTAAGTACAAGAGGACTGACACTCTCACTTTCTATGATTTCAACCTCTCCTGTGAGTCCAGTTTTAGATTCCGATGCTTTACTTCAGGTTTACTGTATCCCTTGGGCCTTCTTATTGACGATGAAACACAGAAATTGCATCAGAATTAAATTCAAAAGGCACAATGCCGACTAAAGTAAAAGTGGACTGACACTCTCACTCTCTTTGATTTGAACCTCTCCTGTGAGTCCAGGTTAAGATTCCGATGCTTCACTTAAGGTTTACTGTATCCCTTGGACCATCTTATTGTCGATGAAACACAGAAATTGCATCGGAATTGAATTCAAAAGGCACAATGCCGACTTAAGTACAAGAGGACTGACACTCAAACTATCTATGATTTGAACCTCTCCTGTGATTCTAGTTTTAGATTCCGATGCTTCACTTCAGGTTTACTGTATCACTTGGACCTTCATATTGACGATGAAACACAGAAATTGCATCCGAATTTAATACAAACGGCACAATGGCGACTAAAGTACAAGAGGACTGACACTCTCACTTTCTATGATATGAACCTCTTCTGTGAGTCCAGTTATAGATTCCGTTGCTTCACTTCTGGTTTACTGTATACCTTCCACCTTCTTATTGACGATGAAACACAGAAGTTGCATCGGAATGAAATTCATAAGGCACCACGCCGACTTAAGCACAAGAGGACTGACACTATAACTTTCTATGATTTGAACCTCTCCTGTGAGTCCAGTTTTAGATTCCGATGCTTTACTTCAGGTTTACTGTATCCCTTGGACCTTCTTATTGACGATGAAACACAGAAATTGCATCCGAATTTGATACAAAAGGCACAATGCCGACTTAAGTACAAGAGGTCTGACACTCTCACTTTCTATGATTTGAACCTCTTCTGTGAGTCCAGTTTTAGATTCCGATGCTATACTTCAGGTTTACTGTATCCCTTGGACCTTCTTGTTGACGATGAAACACAGAAATTGCATCCGAATTTAATACAAAAGGCACAATGCCGACCTAAGTACAAGAGGAATGAGACTCTCACTTTCTATGATTTGAACCTCTCCTGTGAGTCCAGTTTCAGATTCCGATGCTTCACTTCAGGTTTACTGTATACCTTGGACCTTCTTGTTGACGATGAAACACAGAAATTGCATCCGAATTTAATACAAAAGGCACAATGCCGACTTAAGTACAAGAGGAATGAGACTCTCACTTTGTATGATTTGAACCTCTCCTGTGAATCCAGTTTCAGATTCCGATGCTTCACTTCAGGTTTACTGTATACCTTGTACCTTCTTATTGACGATGAAACACAGAATATGCATCGGAATTAAATTCAAAAGGCACCACGCCGACATAAGTACAAGAGGACTGACACTCTAACTTTCTATGATTTGAACCTCTCCTGTGAGTCCAGTTTTAGATTCCGATGCTTCACTTCAGGTTTACTGTATCCCTTGGACCTGTTTATTGACGATGAAACACAGAAATTGCATCCGAATTTAATCCAAAAGGCACAATGGCGACTTAAGTACAAGAGGAGTGACACTATATCTATGATTTGAATCTCTCCTGTGAGTACAGATTTAGATTCCGATGCTTCACTTCAGGTTTACAGTATCCCTTGGACCTTCTTATTGACGATGAAACACAGAAATTGCATCGGAATTAAATTCAAAAATCACAATGCCGACTTAAGTACAAGAGGACTGACACTCTCACTTTCTATGATTTGAACCTCTCCTGTGAGTACAGTTTTAGATTCCGATCCTTCCCTTCAGGTTTACTGTATCCCTTGGACCTTCTTATTGACGATGAAACACAGAAATTGCTTCGGAATTAAATTCAAAAGGCACAATGCCGACTTATGTAAAAGAGGACAGACACTCTCACTCTCTATGATTTGAACCTCTCCTGTGAGTCCAGTTTTAGATTCCGATGCTTGGCTTAAGGTTTAGTGTATCCCTTGGACCATCTTATTGACGATGATACACAGAAATTGCATCGGAATTAAATTCAAAAGGCACAATGCCGACTTAACTACAAGAGGACTGACACTCTAACTTTCTGTGATTTGAACCTCTCCTGTGAGTCCAGTTTTAGATTCCGATGCTATACTTCAGGTTTACTGTATCCCTTGGACCTTCTTATTGACGATGAAACACAGAAATTGCATCCGACTTTAATACAAACGGCACAATGGCGACTAAAGTACAAGTGGACTGACACTCTCACTTTCTATGATTTGAAACTCTCCTGTGAGCCCAGATTTAGAATCCGGTGCTTCACTTCAGGTTTACTGTATACCTTGCACCTTCTTATTGACGTTGAAACACAGAAGTTGCATCGGAATTAAATTCAAAAGGCACCACGCCGACTTAAGTACAACAGGACTGACACTCTAACTTTCTATGTTTTGAACCTCTCCTGTGAGTCCAGTTTTAGATTCCGATGCTTCACTTCAGGTTTACTGTATCCCTTGGACCTTCGTATTGACGATGAAACACAGAGTTTGCATCCGAATTTAATACAAAATGCACAATGCCGACTTACGTGCAAGAGGACTGACACTCTAACTTTCTATGATTTGAACCTCTCCTGTGAGTCTAGTTTTAGATTCCGATGCTTCACTTCAGGTTTACTGTATCCCTTGGACCTCCTTATTGAAGATGAAACACAGAAGTTGCATCCGAATTTAATACAAATGGCACAATGCCGACTTAAGTACAAGAGGACTGACACTCTCACTTTCTATGATTTGAACCTCTCCTGTAAGTCCAGTTTTAGATTCCGATGCTTCACTTCAGGTTTACTGTATCCCTTGGACCTTCTTATTGACGATGAAACACAGAAATTGCATCCGAATTTAATACAAATGGCCCAATGCCGACTTAAGTACAAGAGGACCGACACTCTCACTTTCTATGATTTCAACATCTCCTGCGAGTCCAGTTTTAGATTCCAGTGCTTTACTTCAGGTTAACTGTATCCCTTGGACCTTCTTATTGACGAAGAATCACAGAAATTGCATCCGAATTTAATACAAAATTCACAATGCCGACTTAAGTACAAGAGGACTGACACTCTCACTTTCTATGACTGGAACCTCGCCTGTGAGTCCTGTTTTAGATTCCGATGCTTCACTTCAGGTTTACTGTATCCCTTGGACCTTCTTATTGAAGATGAAACACGGAAGTTGCATCCGAATTTAATACAAAGGGCACAATGCCGACTTACGTGCAAGAGGACTGACACTCTAACTTTCTATGATTTGAACCTCTCCTGTCAGTCCAGTTTTAGATTCCGATGCTTCACTTCATGTTTACCGTATCCCTTGGACCTTCTTATTGACGATGAAACACAGAAATTGCATCGGAATTAAATTCAAAAATCACAATGCCGACTTAAGTACAAGAGGACTGACACTCTAACTTTCTATGATTTGAACCTCTCCTGTGAGTCCAGTTTTAGATGCCGATGCTTTACTTCAGGTTTACTGTATCCCTTGGACCTTCTTATTGACGATGAAACACAGAAATTGCATCCGAATTTGATACAAAAGGCACAATGGCGACTTAAGTAAAAGAGGACTGACTCTCTTACTCTCTATGATTTGAACCTCTCCTGTGAGTCCAGCTGTAGATTCCGATGCTATGCTTAAGGTTTACTGTATCCCTTGGACCATCTTATTGACGAAGATACACCGAAATTGCATCGGAATTAAATTCAAAAGGCACAATGCCGACATAAGTACAAGAGGAGTGACACTATTTCTATGATTTGAATCTCTCCTGTGAGTCCAGTATTAGATTCCGATGCTTCACTTCAGGTTTACTGTATCCCTTGGACCTTCTTATTGACGATGAATCACAGAAATTGCATCCGAATTTAATACAGATGGCACAATGCCGACTTAAGTACAAGCGGACCGACACTCTTACTTTCTATGATTTGAACCTCTCCTGTGTGTACAGTTTTAGATTCCGATACTTCACTTGAGGTTTACTGTATCCCTTGCACCTTCTAATTGACGATGAAACACAGAAGTTGCATCGGAATTAAATTCAAAAGGCACCACGACGACATAAGTACAAGAGGACTGACACTCTAACTTTCTATGATTTGAACCTCTCCTGTGAGTCCAGTTTTAGTTTCCGATGCTTCACTTCAGGTTTACTGTATCCCTTGGACCTTTTTACTGACGATGAAACACAGAAAATGCATCCGAATTTAATCCAAATATCACAATACCGACTTAAGTACAAGAGGAGTGACACTCTAACTTTCTATGATTTGAACCTCTCCTGTGAGTCCAGTTTTAGATTCCGATGCTTTACTTCAGGTTTACTGTATCCCTTGGACCTTCTTATTGACGATGAAACACAGAAATTGAATCCGAATTTAATACAAAAGCACAATGGTGACTTAAGTACAAGAGGACTGACACCCTCACTTTCTATGATTTGAACCTCTCCTGTGAGTCCAGTTTTAGATTCCGATGCTTCACTTCAGGTTTACTGTATACCTTGCACCTTCTTATTGACGATGAAACACAGAAGTTGCATGGGAATTAAATTCAAAAGGCACCACGCCGACTTAAGTACAAGAGGACTGACACTCTAACATTCTATGATTTGAACCTCTCCTGTGAGTCCAGTTTTGGATTCCGATGCTTCACTTCAGGTTTACTGTATCCCTTGGACCTTCTTATTGACGATGAAACACAGGGTTTGCATCCGAATTTAATACAAAAGGCACAATGCCGACTTAAGTGCAAGAGGACTGACACTCTTTCTTTCTATGATTTGAACCTCTCCTGTCAGTCCAGTTTTAGATTCCGTTGCTTCACTTCAGGTTTACTGTATCCCTTGGACCTTCATATTGACGAAGAATCACAGAGTTTGCATCTGAATTTAATACAATAGGCACAATTCCGACTTAAGCACAAGAGGACTGACACTCTAACTTTCTATGATTTGAACCTCTCCTGTGAGTCCAGTTTTAGATTCCGATGCTATAGTTCAGGTTTACTGTATCCCTTGGACCTTCTTATTGACGATGAAACACAGAAATTGCATCCGAATTTAATACAAACGGCACAATGGCGACTAAAGTACAAGAGGACTGACACTCTCACTTTCTATGATTTAAACCTCTTCTGTGAGTCCAGTTATAGATTCCGTTGCTTCACTTCAGGTTTACTGTATACCTTCCACCTTCTTATTGACGATGAAACACAGAAGTTGCATCGGAATTAAATTCAAAAGGCACCACGCCGACTTAAGTACAAGAGGACTGACACTCTAACTTTCTATGTTTTGAACCTCTCTTGTGAGCCCAGTTTTAGATTCCGATCCTTCACTTCAGGTTTACTGTATCCCTTGGACCTTCTTATTGACTATGAATCACAGGAATTGCATCCGAATTTAATACAAATGGCACAATGCCGACTTAAGTACAAGAGGTCTGACACTGTCACTTTCTATGATTTGAACCTCTCCTGTGAGTCCAGTTTTAGATTCCGATGCTATACTTCAGGTTTACTGTATTCCTTGGACCTTCTTGTTGACGATGAAACACAGAAATTGCATCCGAATTTAATACAAAAGGCACAATGCCGACCTAAGTACAAGAGGAATGAGACTCTCACTTTCTATGATTTGAACCTCTCCTGTGAGTCCAGTTTCAGATTCCGATGCTTCACTTCAAGTTTACTGTATACCTTGTATCTTCTTATTGACGATGAAACACAGAATATGCATCGGAATTAAATTCAAAAGGCACCACGCCGACATAAGTACAAGAGGACTGACACTCTAATTTTCTATGATTTGAACCTCTCCTGTGAGTCCAGTTTTAGATTCCAATGCTTCACTTCAGGTTTACTGTACCCCTTGGACCTTTTTATTGACGATGAAACACAGAAATTGCATCCGAATTTAATCCAAAAGGCACAATACCGACTTAAGTACAAGAGGAGTGACACTCTAACTTTCTATGATTTTAACCTCTGCTGTGAGTCCAGTATTAGATTCCGATGCCTTACTTCAGGTTTACTGTATCCCTCGGACCTTCTTATTGACGATGAAACACAGAAATTGCATCAGAATTTAATACAAAAGGCACAATGGCGACCTAAGTACAAGAGGAGTGACACTATATCAATGATATGAATCTCTCCTGTGAGTCCAGATTTAGATTCCGATGCTTCACTTCAGGTTTACTGTATCCCTTGGACCTTCTTATTGACGATGAAACACAGAAATTGCATCCGAATTTAATACAGATGGCACAATGCCGACTTAAGTACAAGAGGACCGACACTCTCACTTACTATGATTTGAACCTCTCCTGTGAGTACAGTTTTAGATTCCGATCCTTCACTTCAGGTTTACTGTATCCCTTGGACCTTCTTATTGACGATGAAACACAGAAATTGCTTCGGAATTAAATTCAAAAGGCACAATGCCGACTTATGTAAAAGAGGACAGACACTCTCACTTTCTATGATTTGAAACCCTCCTGTGAGCCCAGATTTAGATTCCGGTGCTTCACTTCAGGTTTACTGTATACCTTGCACCTTCTTATTGACGATGAAACACAGAAGTTGCATCGGAATTAAAGTCAAAAGGCACCACGCCGACTTAAGTACAACAGGACTGACACTCTAATTTTCTATGTTTTGAACCACTCCTGTGAGTCCAGTTTTAGATTCCGATGCTTCACTTCAGGTTTACTGTATCCCTTGGACCTTCGTATTGACGATGAAACACAGAAGTTGCATCCGAATTTAATACAAATGGCACAATGCCGACTTAAGTACAAGAGGACTGACACTCTCACTTTCTATGATTTCAACCTCTCCTGTGAGTCCAGTTTTAGATTCCGATGCTTTACTTCAGGTTTACTGTATCCCTTGGGCCTTCTTATTGACGATGAAACACAGAAATTGCATCAGAATTAAATTCAAAAGGCACAATGCCGACTAAAGTAAAAGTGGACTGACACTCTCACTCTCTTTGATTTGAACCTCTCCTGTGAGTCCAGGTTTAGATTCCGATGCTTCACTTAAGGTTTACTGTATCCCTTGGACCATCTTATTGTCGATGAAACACAGAAATTGCATCGGAAATAATTCAAAAGGCACAATGCCGACTTAAGTACAAGAGGACTGACACTCAAACTATCTATGATTTGAACCTCTCCTGTGATTCTAGTTTTAGATTCCGATGCTTCACTTCAGGTTTACTGTATCACTTGGACCTTCATATTGACGATGAAACACAGAAATTGCATCCGAATTTAATACAAACGGCACAATGGCGACTAAAGTACAAGAGGACTGACACTCTCACTTTCTATGATTTGAACCTCTTCTGTGAGTCCAGTTATAGATTCCGTTGCTTCACTTCTGGTTTACTGTATACCTTCCACCTTCTTATTGACGATGAAACACAGAAGTTGCATCGGAATGAAATTCATAAGGCACCACGCCGACTTAAGCACAAGAGGACTGACACTATAACTTTCTATGATTTGAACCTCTCCTGTGAGTCCAGTTTTAGATTCCGATGCTTCACTTCAGGTTTACTGTATCCCTTGGACCTTCTTATTGACGATGAAACACAGAGTTTGCATCCGAATTTAATACAAAAGGCACAATGCCGACTTACGTGCAAGAGGACTGGCACTCTAACTTTCTATGATTGGAACCTTTCCTGTGAGTCCAGTTTTAGATTCCGATGCTTTACTTCAGGTTTACTGTATCCCTTGGACCTTCTTATTGACGATGAAACACAGAAATTGCATCCGAATTTAATACAAAAGGCACAATGCCGACTTACGTGCAAGAGGACTGACACTCTAACTTTCTATGATTTGAACCTCTCCTGTCAGTCCAGTTTTAGATTCCGATGCTTCACTTCAGGTTTACTGTATCCCTTGGACCTTCTTATTGACGATGAAACACAGAAATTGCATCGGAATTAAATTCAAAAATCACAGTGCCGACTTAAGTACAAGAGGACTGACACTCTAACTTTCTATGATTTGAACCTCTCCTGTGAGTCCAGTTTTAGATTCCGATGCTTTACTTCAGGTTTACTGTATCCCTTGGACCTTCTTATTGACGATGAAACACAGAAATTGCATCCGAATTTGATACAAAAGGCACAATGCCGACTTAAGTACAAGAGGTCTGACACTCTCACTTTCTATGATTTGAACCTCTTCTGTGAGTCCAGTTTTAGATTCCGATGCTATACTTCAGGTTTACTGTATCCCTTGGACCTTCTTGTTGACGATGAAACACAGAAATTGCATCCGAATTTAATACAAAAGGCACAATGCCGACCTAAGTACAAGAGGAATGAGACTCTCACTTTCTATGATTTGAACCTCTCCTGTGAGTCCAGTTTCAGATTCCGATGCTTCACTTCAGGTTTACTGTATACCTTGGACCTTCTTGTTGACGATGAAACACAGAAATTGCATCCGAATTTAATACAAAAGGCACAATGCCGACTTAAGTACAAGAGGAATGAGACTCTCACTTTGTATGATTTGAACCTCTCCTGTGAATCCAGTTTCAGATTCCGATGCTTCACTTCAGGTTTACTGTATACCTTGTACCTTCTTATTGACGATGAAACACAGAATATGCATCGGAATTAAATTCAAAAGGCACCACGCCGACATAAGTACAAGAGGACTGACACTCTAACTTTCTATGATTTGAACCTCTCCTGTGAGTCCAGTTTTAGATTCCGATGCTTCACTTCAGGTTTACTGTATCCCTTGGACCTGTTTATTGACGATGAAACACAGAAATTGCATCCGAATTTAATCCAAAAGGCACAATGGCGACTTAAGTACAAGAGGAGTGACACTATATCTATGATTTGAATCTCTCCTGTGAGTACAGATTTAGATTCCGATGCTTCACTTCAGGTTTACAGTATCCCTTGGACCTTCTTATTGACGATGAAACACAGAAATTGCATCGGAATTAAATTCAAAAATCACAATGCCGACTTAAGTACAAGAGGACTGACACTCTCACTTTCTATGATTTGAACCTCTCCTGTGAGTACAGTTTTAGATTCCGATCCTTCCCTTCAGGTTTACTGTATCCCTTGGACCTTCTTATTGACGATGAAACACAGAAATTGCTTCGGAATTAAATTCAAAAGGCACAATGCCGACTTATGTAAAAGAGGACAGACACTCTCACTCTCTATGATTTGAACCTCTCCTGTGAGTCCAGTTTTAGATTCCGATGCTTGGCTTAAGGTTTACTGTATCCCTTGGACCATCTTATTGACGATGATACACAGAAATTGCATCGGAATTAAATTCAAAAGGCACAATGCCGACTTAACTACAAGAGGACTGACACTCTAACTTTCTGTGATTTGAACCTCTCCTGTGAGTCCAGTTTTAGATTCCGATGCTATACTTCAGGTTTACTGTATCCCTTGGACCTTCTTATTGACGATGAAACACAGAAATTGCATCCGACTTTAATACAAACGGCACAATGGCGACTAAAGTACAAGTGGACTGACACTCTCACTTTCTATGATTTGAAACTCTCCTGTGAGCCCAGATTTAGAATCCGGTGCTTCACTTCAGGTTTACTGTATACCTTGCACCTTCTTATTCACGTTGAAACACAGAAGTTGCATCGGAATTAAATTCAAAAGGCACCACGCCGACTTAAGTACAACAGGACTGACACTCTAACTTTCTATGTTTTGAACCTCTCCTGTGAGTCCAGTTTTAGATTCCGATGCTTCACTTCAGGTTTACTGTATCCCTTGGACCTTCGTATTGACGATGAAACACAGAGTTTGCATCCGAATTTAATACAAAATGCACAATGCCGACTTACGTGCAAGAGGACTGACACTCTAACTTTCTATGATTTGAACCTCTCCTGTGAGTCTAGTTTTAGATTCCGATGCTTCACTTCAGGTTTACTGTATCCCTTGGACCTCCTTATTGAAGATGAAACACAGAAGTTGCATCCGAATTTAATACAAATGGCACAATGCCGACTTAAGTACAAGAGGACTGACACTCTCACTTTCTATGATTTGAACCTCTCCTGTAAGTCCAGTTTTAGATTCCGATGCTTCACTTCAGGTTTACTGTATCCCTTGGACCTTCTTATTGACGATGAAACACAGAAATTGCATCCGAATTTAATACAAATGGCCCAATGCCGACTTAAGTACAAGAGGACCGACACTCTCACTTTCTATGATTTCAACATCTCCTGCGAGTCCAGTTTTAGATTCCAGTGCTTTACTTCAGGTTAACTGTATCCCTTGGACCTTCTTATTGACGAAGAATCACAGAAATTGCATCCGAATTTAATACAAAATTCACAATGCCGACTTAAGTACAAGAGGACTGACACTCTCACTTTCTATGACTGGAACCTCGCCTGTGAGTCCTGTTTTAGATTCCGATGCTTCACTTCAGGTTTACTGTATCCCTTGGACCTTCTTATTGAAGATGAAACACGGAAGTTGCATCCGAATTTAATACAAAGGGCACAATGCCGACTTACGTGCAAGAGGACTGACACTCTAACTTTCTATGATTTGAACCTCTCCTGTCAGTCCAGTTTTAGATTCCGATGCTTCACTTCATGTTTACCGTATCCCTTGGACCTTCTTATTGACGATGAAACACAGAAATTGCATCGGAATTAAATTCAAAAATCACAATGCCGACTTAAGTACAAGAGGACTGACACTCTAACTTTCTATGATTTGAACCTCTCCTGTGAGTCCAGTTTTAGATGCCGATGCTTTACTTCAGGTTTACTGTATCCCTTGGACCTTCTTATTGACGATGAAACACAGAAATTGCATCCGAATTTGATACAAAAGGCACAATGGCGACTTAAGTAAAAGAGGACTGACTCTCTTACTCTCTATGATTTGAACCTCTCCTGTGAGTCCAGCTGTAGATTCCGATGCTATGCTTAAGGTTTACTGTATCCCTTGGACCATCTTATTGACGAAGATACACAGAAATTGCATCGGAATTAAATTCAAAAGGCACAATGCCGACATAAGTACAAGAGGAGTGACACTATTTCTATGATTTGAATCTCTCCTGTGAGTCCAGTATTAGATTCCGATGCTTCACTTCAGGTTTACTGTATCCCTTGGACCTTCTTATTGACGATGAATCACAGAAATTGCATCCGAATTTAATACAGATGGCACAATGCCGACTTAAGTACAAGCGGACCGACACTCTTACTTTCTATGATTTGAACCTCTCCTGTGTGTACAGTTTTAGATTCCGATACTTCACTTGAGGTTTACTGTATCCCTTGCACCTTCTAATTGACGATGAAACACAGAAGTTGCATCGGAATTAAATTCAAAAGGCACCACGACGACATAAGTACAAGAGGACTGACACTCTAACTTTCTATGATTTGAACCTCTCCTGTGAGTCCAGTTTTAGTTTCCGATGCTTCACTTCAGGTTTACTGTATCCCTTGGACCTTTTTATTGACGATGAAACACAGAAAATGCATCCGAATTTAATCCAAATATCACAATACCGACTTAAGTACAAGAGGAGTGACACTCTAACTTTCTATGATTTGAACCTCTCCTGTGAGTCCAGTTTTAGATTCCGATGCTTTACTTCAGGTTTACTGTATCCCTTGGAAATTCTTATTGACGATGAAACACAGAAATTGAATCCGAATTTAATACAAAAGGCACAATGGTGACTTAAGTACAAGAGGACTGACACCCTCACTTTCTATGATTTGAACCTCTCCTGTGAGTCCAGCTTTAGATTCCGATGCTTCACTTCAGGTTTACTGTATACCTTGCACCTTCTTATTGACGATGAAACACAGAAGTTGCATGGGAATTAAATTCAAAAGGCACCACGCCGACTTAAGTACAAGAGGACTGACACTCTAACTTTCTATGATTTGAACCTCTCCTGTGAGTCCAGTTTTGGATTCCGATGCTTCACTTCAGGTTTACTGTATCCCTTGGACCTTCTTATTGACGATGAAACACAGGGTTTGCATCCGAATTTAATACAAAAGGCACAATGCCGACTTAAGTGCAAGAGGACTGACACTCTTTCTTTCTATGATTTGAACCTCTCCTGTCAGTCCAGTTTTTGATTCCGTTGCTTCACTTCAGGTTTACTGTATCCCTTGGACCTTCTTATTGACGATGAAACACAGAAATTGCATCGGAATTAAATTCAAAAATCACAATGCCGACTTATGTACAAGAGGACTGACACTCTAACTTTCTATGATTTGAACCTTTCCCGTGAGTCCAGTTTTAGATTCCGATGCTTCACTTCAGGTTTACTGTATCCCTTGGTCCTTCTTATTGACGAGGAAACACAGATATTGCATCCGAATTTAATACAAAGGCACAATGGCGACTTAAGTACAAGAGGACTGACACTCTCACTTTCTATGATTTGAACCTCTCCTGTGAGGCCAAATTCAGATTCCGATGCTTATCTTCATGTTTACTGTATCCCTTGGTTCTTCTTATTGACGATGAAACATAGAAATTGCATCCGAATTTAATACAAATGGCACAATGCCGACATAAGTAAAAGAGGACTGACACTCTAACTTTCTATGATTTTAACCTCTCCTGTGGGTCCAGTTTTAGATTCCGATGCTTCTCTTCAGGTTTACTGTATCCCTTGGACCTTCTTATTGACGATGAAACACAGAAATTGCATCCGAGTTTAATACAAAGGGCACAATACCGACTTAAGTACAAGAGGAGTGATACTCTAACTTTCTATGATTTGAACCTCTCCTGTGAACCCAGTTTTAGATTCCGATGGTTCACTTCAGGTTTACTGTATCCCTTGCACCTTCTTATTGACTTTGAATCACAGGAATTGCATCCGAATTTAATAAAAATGGCACAATGCCGACTTAAGTACAAGAGGACCGACACTCTCACTTTCTATGATTTGAACCTCTCCTGCGAGTCCAGTTTTAGATTCCGATGCTTCACTTCAGGTTTGCTGTATCCCTTGGACCTTCTTATTGACGATGAAACACAGAAATTGCATCTGAATTAAATTCAAAAGAGACAATACCGACTTAAGTAAAAGAGGACTGACACTCTCACTTTATATGATTTGAATCTCTCCTGTGTGTCCAGTTTTAGATTCCGATGCTTCACTTCAGGTTTACTGTATCCCTTGGACCTTCTTATTGACGATGAAACACAGAAATTGCATCCGAATTTATTACAAAAGGCACAATACCGACTTAAGTATAAGAGGAGTAACACTATATCTATGATTTGAATCTCTCCTGTGAGTCCAGTTTTAGATTCCGATGCTTCACTTCAGGTTTACTGTATCCCTTGGACCCTCTTATTGACGATGAAACACAGAAATTGCGTCCGAATTTAATACAGATGGCACAATGCCGACTTAAGTACAAGAGGACCGACACTCTCACTTTGTATGATTTGAACCTCTCCTGTGAGTACCGTTTTAGATTCCGATACATCACTTCAGGTTTACTGTATCCCTTGGACCTTCTTATTGACGATGAAACACAGAAATTGCATCAGAATTAAATTCAAAAGGCACAATGCCGACTAAAGTAAAAGTGGACTGACACTCTCACTCTCTTTGATTTGAACCTCTCCTGTGAGTCCAGGTTTAGATTCCGATGCTTCACTTAAGGTTTACTGTATCCCTTGGACCATCTTATTGTCGATGAAACACAGAAATTGCATCGGAATTAAATTCAAAAGGCACAATGCCGACTTAAGTACAAGAGGACTGACACTCAAACTATCTGTGATTTGAACCTCTCCTGTGATTCTAGTTTAAGATTCCGATGCTTCACTTCAGGTTTAGTGTATCACTTGGACCTTCATATTGACGATGAAACACAGAAATTGCATCCGAATTTAATACAAACGGCACAATGGCGACTAAAGTACAAGAGGACTGACACTCTCACTTTCTATGATTTGAACCTCTTCTGTGAGTCCAGTTATAGATTCCGTTGCTTCACTTCTGGTTTACTGTATACCTTCCACCTTCTTATTGACGATGAAACACAGAAGTTGCATCGGAATGAAATTCAAAAGGCACCACGCCGACTTAAGCACAAGAGGACTGACACTATAACTTTCTATGATTTGAACCTCTCCTGTGAGTCCAGTTTTAGATTCCGATGCTTCACTTCAGGTTTACTGTATCCCTTGGACCTTCTTATTGACGATGAAACACAGTGTTTGCATCCGAATTTAATACAAAAGGCACAATGCCGACTTACGTGCAAGAGGACTGACACTCTAACTTTCTATGATTTGAACCTCTCCTGTGAGTCTAGTTTTAGATTCCGATGCTTCACTTCAGGTTTACTGTATCCCTTGGACCTTCTTATTGAAGATGAAACACAGAAATTGCATCCGAATTTAATACAAATGGCACAATGCCGACTTAAGTACAAGAGGACTGACACTCTCACTTTCTATGATTTGAACCTTTCCTGTGAGTCCAGTTTTAGATTCCGATGCTTCACTTCAGGTTTACTGTATCCCTTGGACCTTCTTATCGACGATGAAACACAGAAATTGCATCCGAATTTAATACAAATGGCACAATGCCGACTTAAGTACAAGAGGACAGACACTCTTATTCTCTATGATTCGAACCTCACCTGGGAGGTCAGTTTTAGATTCCGATGCTTCACTTCAGGTTTACTGTATCCCTTGGACCTTCTTGACGACGATGAAACACAGAAATTGCATCCGAATTTAATGCAAAAGGCACAATGCCGACTTAAGTACAAGAGCTATGAGACTCTCACTTTCTATGATTTGAACCTCTCCTGTGAGTCCAGTTTCAGATTCCGATGCTTCACTTCAGGTTTACTGTATACCTTGTACCTTCTTATTGACGATGAAATACAGAATATGCATCGGAATTAAATTCAAAAGGCACCACGCCGACATAAGTACAAGAGGACTGACACTCTAACTTTCTATGATTTGAACCTCTCCTGTGAGTCCAGTTTTAGATTCCGATGCTTCACTTCAGGTTTACTGTATCCCTTGGACCTTTTTATTGACGATGAAACACAGAAATTGCATCCGAATTTAATCCAAAAGGCACAATACCGACTTAAGTACAATAGGAGTGACACTCTAACTTTCTATGATTTTAACCTCTCCTGTGAGTCCAGTTTTAGATTCCGATGCCTTACTTCAGGTTTACTGTATTCCCTTGGACCTTCTTATTGACGATGAAACACAGAAATTACATCAGAATTTAATACAAAAGGCACAATGGCGACTTAAGTACAAGAGGAGTGACAATATATCTATGATTTGAATCTCTCCTGTGAGTCCAGATTTAGATTCCGATGCTTCACTTCAGGTTTACTGTATCCCTTGGACCTTCTTATTGACGATGAAACACAGAACTGCATCCGAATTTAATACAGATGGCATAATGCCGACTTAAGTACCAGAGGACCGACACTCACACTTTCTATGATATGAACCTCTCCTGTGAGTACAGTTTTAGATTCCGATCCTTCACTTCAGGTTTACTGTATCCCTTGGACCTTCTTATTGACGATGAAACACAGATATTGCTTCGAAATTAAATTCAAAAGGCACAATGCCGACTTATGTAAAAGAGGACAGACACTCTCACTCTCTATGATTTGAACCTCTCCTGTGAGTCCAGTTTTAGATTCCGATGTTTCGCTTAAGGTTTACTGTATCCCTTGGACCATCTTATTGACGATGATACACAGAAATTGCATAGGAAATAAATTTAAAACGCTCAATGCCGACTTAACTACAAGAGGACTGACACTTAAACTTTCTGTGATTTGAAGCTCTATTGTGAGTCCAGTTTTAGATTCCGATGCTATACTTCAGGTTTACTGTATCCCTTGGACCTTCTTATTGACGATGAAACACAGAAATTGCATCCGAATTTAATACAAACGGCACAATGGCGACTAAAGTACAAGAGGACTGACACTCTCACTTTCTATGATTTGAAACCCTCCTGTGAGCCCAGATTTAAATTCCGGTGCTTCACTTCAGGTTTACTGTATCCCTTGGACCTTCGTATTGACGATGTAACACAGAGTTTGCATCCGAATTTAATACAAAAGGCACAATGCCGACTTACGTGCAAGAGGGCTGACACTTTAACTTTCTATGATTTGAACCTCTCCTGTGAGTCTAGTTTTAGATTCCGATGCTTCACTTCAGGTTTACTGTATCCCTTGGACCTTCTTATTGAAGATGAAACACAGAAGTTGCATCCGAATTTAATACAAATGGCACAATGCCGACTTAAGTACAAGAGGACTGACACTCTCACTTTCTATGATTTGAACCTCTCCTGTAAGTCCGGTTTTAGATTCCGATGCTTCACTTCAGGTTTACTGTATCCCTTGGACCTTCTTATTGAAGATGAAACACAGAAGTTGCATCCGAATTTAATACAAAAGGCACAATGCCGACTTACGTGCAAGAGGACTGACACTCTAACTTTCTATGATTTGAACCTCTCCTGTCAGTCCAGTTTTAGATTTCGATGCTTCACTTCAGGTTTACTGTATCCCTTGGACCTTCTTATTGACGATGAAACACAGAAATTGCATCGGAATTAAATTCAAAAATCACAATGCCGACTTAAGTACAAGAGGACTGACACTCTAACTTTCTATGATTTGAACCTCTCCTGTGAGTCCAGTTTTAGATTCCGATGCTTTACTTCAGGTTTACTGTATCCCTTGGACCTTCTTATTGACGATGAAACACAGAAATTGCATCCGAATTTGATACAAAAGGCACAATGCCGACATAAGTACAAGCAGTCTGACACTCTCACTTTCTATGATTTAAACCTCTCCTGTGAGTCCAGTTTTAGATTCCGATGCTATACTTCAGGTTTACTGTATCCCTTGGACCTTCTTGTTGACGATGAAACACAGAAATTGCATCCGAATTTAATACAAAAGGCACAATGAAGACTTAAGTACAAGAGGAATGAGACTCTCACTTTCTATGATTTGAACCTCTCCTGTGAGTCCAGTTTCAGATTCCGATGCTTCACTTCAGGTTTACTGTATACCTTGGACCTTCTTGTTGACGATGAAACACAGAAATTGCATCCGAATTTAATACAAAAGGCACAATGCCGACTTAAGTACAAGAGGAATGAGACTCTCACTTTCTATGATTTGAACCTCTCCTGTGAGTCCAGTTTCAGATTCCGATGCTTCACTTCAGGTTTACTGTATACCTTGTACCTTCTTATTGACGATGAAACACAGAATATGCATCGGAATTAAATTCAAAAGGCACCACGCCGACATAAGTACAAGAGGACTGACACTCTAACTTTCTATGATTTGAACCTCTCCTGTGAGTCCAGTTTTAGATTCCGATGCTTCACTTTAGGTTTACTGTGTCCCTTGGACCTTTTTATTGACGATGAAACACAGAAATTGCATCCGAATTTAATCCAAAAGGCACAATGGCGACTTAAGTACAAGAGGAGTGACACTATATCTATGATTTGAATCTCTCCTGTGAGTCCAGATTTAGATTCCGATCCTTCACTTCAGGTTTACTGTATCCCTTGGACCTTATTATTGACGATGAAACACAGAAATTGCATCCGAATTTTATACAGATGGCACAATGCCGACTTAAGTACAAGAGGACAGACACTCTCACTTTCTATGATTTGAACCTCTCCTGTGAGTACAGTTTTAGATTCCGATCCTTCACTTCAGGTTTACTGTATCCCTTGGACCTTCTTATTGACGATGAAACACAGAAATTGCTTCGTAATTAAATTAAAAAGGCACAATGCCGACTTTACTACAAGAGGACTGACACTCTAACTTTCTATGTTTTGAACCTCTCCTGTGAGTCCAGTTTTAGATTCCGATGCTTCACTTCAGGTTTACTGTATCCCTTGGACCTTCGTATTGACGATGAAACACAGAGTTTGCATCCGAATTTAATACAAAAGGCACAATGCCGACTTACGTGCAAGAGGACTGACATTCTAACTTTCTATGATTTGAACATCTCCTGTGAGTCTAGTATTAGATTCTGATGCTTCACTTCAGGTTTACTGTATCCCTTGGACCTTCTTATTGAAGATGAAACACAGAAGTTGCATCCAAATTTAATACAAATGGCACAATGCCGACTTAAGTACAAGAGGACTGACACTCTCACTTTCTATGATTTGAAACTCTCCTGTGGGCCCAGATTTAGATTCCGGTGCTTCACTTCAGGTTTACTGTATACCTTGCACCTTCGTATTGACGATGAAACACAGAAGTTGCATCGGAATTAAATTCAAAAGGCACCACGCCGACTTAAGTACAACAGGAGTGACACTCTAACTTTCTATGTTTTGAACCTCTCCTGTGAGTCCAGTTTTAGATTCCGATGCTTCACTTCAGGTTTACTGTATCCCTTGGACCTTCGTATTGACGATGAAACACAGAGTTTGCATCCGAATTTAATACAAAAGGCACAATGCCGACTTACGTGCAAGAGGACTGACATTCTAACTTTCTATGATTTGAACATCTCCTGTGAGTCTAGTTTTAGATTCTGATGCTTCACTTCAGGTTTACTGTATCCCTTGGACCTTCTTATTGAAGATGAAACACAGAAGTTGCATCCAAAATGTAATACAAATGGCACAATGCTGACTTAAGTACAAGAGGACTGACACTCTCACTTTCTATGATTTGAACCTCTCCTGTGAGTCCAGTTTTAGATTCCGATGCATCACTTCAGGTTTACTGTATCCCTTGGACCTTCTTATTGACGATGAAACACAGAAATTGCATCCGAATTTAATACAAATGGCCCAATGCCGACATAAGTACAAGAGGACCGACACTCTCACTTTCTATGATTTGAACATCTCCTGCAAGTCCAGTTTTAGATTCCAGTGCTTTACTTCAGGTTAACTGTATCCCTTGGACCTTCTTATTGACGAAGAATCACAGAAATTGCATCCGATATTAATACAAAAGTCACAATGCCGACTTAAGGACAAGAGGACTGACACTCTCACTTTCTATGATTGGAACCTCTCCTGTGAGTCCTGTTTTAGATTCCGATGCTTCACTTCAGGTTTACTGTATCCCTTGGACCTTCTTATTGAAGATGAAACACAGAAGTTGCATCCGAATTTAATACAAAAGGCACAATGCCGACTTACGTGCAAGAGGACTGACACTCTAACTTTCTATGATTTGAACCTCTCCTGTCAGTCCAGTTTTAGATTCCGATGCTTCACTTCAGGTTTACTGTATCTTTTGGACCTTCTTATTGACGATGAAACACAGAAATTGCATCGGAATGAAATTCAAAAATCACAATGCCGACTTAAGTACAAGAGGACTGACACTCTAACTTTCTATGATTTGAACCTCTCCTGTGAGTCCAGTTTTTGATTCCGAAGCTTTACTTCAGGATTACTGTATCCCTTGGACCTTATTATTGACGATGAAACACAGAAATTGCATCCGAATTTGATACAAAAGGCACAATGGCGACTTAAGTAAAAGAGGACTGACTCTCTTACTCTCTATGATTTGAACCTCTCCTGTGAGTCCAGTTGTAGATTCCGATGCTTCGCTTAAGGTTTACTGTATCCCTTGGACAATCTTATTGACGAAGATACACAAAAATTGCATCGGAATTAAATTCAAAAGGCACAATGCCGACTTAAGTACAAGAGGACTGACACTCAAACTTTCTATGATTTGAACCACTCCTGTGGGTCCAGTTTTAGATTCCGATGCTTTTCTTCAGGTTTACTGTATCCCTTGGACCTTCTTATTGACGATGAAACACAGAAATTGCATCCGAATTTAATACAAAAGGCAGAATACCGACTTAAGTACAAGAGGGGTGACACTATATCTATGATTTGAATCTCTCCTGTGAGTCCAGTATTAGATTCGGATGCTTCACTTCCGGTTTACTGTATCCCTTGGACCTTCTTATTGACGATGAATCACAGAAATTGCATCCGAATTTAATACAGATGGGACAATGCCGACTTAAGTACAAGAGGACCGACACTCACACTTTCAATGATTTGAACCTCTCCTGTGTGTACAGTTTTAGATTCCGTTACTTCACTTCAGGTTTACTGTATCCCTTGGACCTTCTTATTGACGATGAAACACAGAAATTGCTTCCGAATTTAATACAAAAGGCACAATGCCGACTTAAGTACAAGAGTACTGAGACTCTCACTTTCTATGATTTGAAGCTCTCCTGTGAGTTCAGTTTCAGATTCCGATGCTTCACTTCAGGTTTACTGTATATCTTGCACCTTCTAATTGACGATGAAACACAGAAGTTGCATCGGAATTAAATTCAAAAGGCACCACGCCGACTTAAGTACAAGAGGACTGACACTCTAACTTTCTATGATTTGAACCTCTCCTGTGAGTCCAGTTTTAGATTCCGATGCTTCACTACAGGTTTACTGTATCCCTTGGACCTTTTTATTGACGATGAAACACAGAAAATGCATCCGAATTTAATCCAAATGGCACAATACCGAATTAAGTACAAGAGGAGTGACACTCTAACTTTCTATGATTTGAACCTCTCCTGTGAGTCCAGTTTTAGATTCCGATGCTTCACTTCAGGTTTTCTGTATCCCTTGGATTTTCTTATTGACGATGAAACACAGGGTTTGCATCCGAATTTAATACAAAAGGCACAATGCCGACTTAAGTGCAAGAGGACTGACACTCTTTCTTTCTATGATTTGAACCTCTCCTGTCAGTCCAGTTTTAGATTCCGATGCTTCACTTCAGGTTTACTGTATCCCTTGGACCTTCTTATTGACGATGAAACAAAGAAATTGCATCGGAATTAAATTCAAAAATCACAATGCCGACTTAAGTACAAGAGGACTGACACTCTAACTTTCTATGATTTGAACCTTTCCCGTGAGTCCAGTTTTAGATTCCGAAGCCTCACTTCAGGTTTACTGTATCCATTGGACCTTCTTATTGACGATGAAACACAGATATTGCATCCGAATTTAATCCAAATGGCACAATACCGACTTAAGTACAAGAGGAGTGACACTCTAACTTTCTATGATTTGAACCTCTCCTGTGAGTCCAGTTTTAGATTCCGATGCATTACTTCAGGTTTACTGTATCCCTTGGACCTTCTAATTGACGATGAAACACAGAAATTGAATCCGAATTTAATACAAAAGGCACAATGGCGACTTAAGTACAAGAGGACTGACACCCTCACTTTCTATGATTTGAACCTTTCCTGTGAGTCCAGTTTTAGATTCCGATGCTTCACTTCAGGTTTACTGTATACCTTGCACCTTCTTATTGACGATGAAACACAGAAGTTGCATGGGAATTAAATTCAAAAGGCACCACGCCGACTTAAGTACAAGAGGACTGACACTCTAACTTTCTATGATTTGAACCTCTCCTGTGACTCCAGTTTTAGATTCCGGTGCTTCACTTCAGGTTTACTGTATCCCTTGGACCTTCTTATTGACGATGAAACACAGGGTTTGCATCCGAATTTAATACAAAAGGCACAATGCCGACTTAAGTGCAAGAGGACTGACACTCTTTCTTTCTATGATTTGAACCTCTCCTGTGAGTCCAGTTTTAGATTCCCATGCTTCACTTCAGGTTTACTGTATCCCTTGGACCTTCTTATTGACGATGAAACACAGAAATTGCATCGGAATTAAATTCAAAAATCACAATGCCAACTTAAGTACAAGAGGACTGACACTCTAACTTTCTATGATTTGAACCTTTCCCGTGAGTCCAGTTTTAGATTCCGATGCTTCACTTCAGGTTTACTGTATCCCTTGGACCTTCTTATTGACGATGAAACACAGATATTGCATCCGAATTTAATACAAAGGCACAATGGCGACTTAAGTACAAGAGGACTGACACTCTCACTTTCTATGATTTGAACCTCTCCTGTGAGGCCAAATTCAGATTCCGATGCTTATCCTCATGTTTACTGTATCCCTTGGACCTTCTTATTGACGATGTAACATAGAAATTGCATCCGAATTTAATACAAGTGGCACAATGCCGACATAAGTAAAAGAGGACTGACACTCTAACTTTCTATGATTTTAACCTCTCCTGTGGGTCCAGTTTTAGATTCCGATGCTTCTCTTCAGGTTTACTGTATCCCTTGGACCTTCGTATTGACTTTGAATCACAGGAATTGCATCCGAATTTAATAAAAATGGCACAATGCCGACTTAAGTACAAGAGGACCGACACTCTCACTTTCTATGATTTGAACCTCTCCTGCGAGTCCAGTTTTAGATTCCGATGCATTACTTCAGGTTTGCTGTATCCCTTGGACCTTCTTATTGACGATGAAACACAGAAATTGCATCGGAATTAAATTCAAAAGACACAATGCCGACTTAAGTAAAAGAGGACTGACACTCTAACTTTCTATGATTTTAACCTCTCCTGTGAGTCCAGTTTTAACTTCTGATGCTTCACTTCAGGTGTACTGTATCCCTTGGACCTTCTTAGTGACGACGAATCACAGAAATTGCATCCGTTTTTAATACAAAAGTCACAATGCCGACTTAAGTACAAGAGGACTGATACTCTAAGTTTCTATGATTTGAACCTCTCCTGTGAGTCCAGTTTTAGATTCCGATGCTTCACTTCAGGGTTACTGTATCCCTTGGACCTTCTTATTGACGAGGAAACACAAAAATTGCATCGGAATTAAATTCAAAAGGCACAATGCCGACTTAAGTACAAGAGGACTGACACTCAAACTTTCTATGATTTGAACCACTCCTGTGGGTCCAGTTTTAGATTCCGATGCTTCTCTTCAGGTTTACTGTATCCCTTGGACCTTCTTATTGACGATGAAACACAGAAATTGCATCCAAATTTAATACAAAAGGCAGAATACCGACTTAAGTACAAGAGGAGTGACACTATATCTATGATTTGAATCTCTCCTGTGAGTCCAGTATTAGATTCCGATGCTTCACTTCAGGTTTACTGTATCCCTTGGACCTTCTAATTGACGATGAATCACAGAAATTGCATCCGAATTTAATACAGATGGCACAATGCCGACTTAAGTACAAGAGGACCGACACTCTCACTTTCTATGATTTGAACCTCTCCTGTGAGTCCAGTTTTAGATTCCGATGCTTCACTTCATGTTTACTGTATCCCTTGGACCTTTTTATTGACGATGAAACACAGAAAATGCATCCGAATTTAATCCAAATCGCACAATACCGATTTAAGTACAAGAGGAGTGACACTCTAACTTTCTATGATTTGAACCTCTCCTGTGAGACCAGTTTTAGATTCCGATGCTTTACTTCAGGTTTACTGTATCCCTTGGACCTTCTTATTGACGATGAAACACAGAAGTTGCATGGGAATTAAATTCAAAAGCCACCACGCCGACTTAAGTACAAGAGGACTGACACTCTAACTTTCTATGATTTGAACCTCTCCTGTGAGTCCAGTTTTAGATTCCGATGCTTCACTTCAGGTTTTCTGTATCCCTTGGACATTCTTATTGACGATGAAACACAGGGTTTGCATCCGAATTTAATACAAAAGGCACAATGCCGACTTAAGTGCAAGAGGACTGACACTCTTTCTTTCTGTGATTTGAACCTCTCCTGTCAGTCCAGTTTTAGATTCCGATGCTTCACTTCAGGTTCACTGTATCCCTTGGACCTTCTTATTGACGATGAAACACAGAAATTGCATCGGAATTAAATTCAAAAATCACAATGCCGACTTAAGTACAAGAGGACTGACACTCTAACTTTCTATGATTTGAACCTTTCCCGTGAGTCCAGTTTTAGATTCCGAAGCCTCACTTCAGGTTTACTGTATCCATTGGACCTTCTTATTGACGATGAAACACAGATATTGCATCCGAATTTAATCCAAATGGCACAATACCGACTTAAGTACAAGAGGAGTGACACTCTAACTTTCTATGATTTGACCCTCTTCTGTGAGTCCAGTTTTAGATTCCGATGCATTACTTCAGGTTTACTGTATCCCTTGGACCTTCTTATTGACGATGAAACACAGAAATTGAATCCGAAATTAATACAAAAGGCACAATGGCGACTTAAGTACAAGAGGACTGACACCCTCACTTTCTATGATTTGAACCTCTCCTGTGAGTCCAGTTTTAGATTCCGATGCTTCACTTCAGGTTTACTGTATACCTTGCACCTACTTATTGACGATGAAACACAGAAGTTGCATGGGAATTAAATTCAAAAGGCACCACGCCGACTTAAGTACAAGAGGACTGACACTCTAACTTTCTATGATTTGAACCTCTCCTGTGACTCCAGTTTTAGATTCCGGTGCTTCACTTCAGGTTTACTGTATCCCTTGGACCTTCTTATTGACGATGAAACACAGGGTTTGCATCCGAATTTAATACAAAAGGCACAATGCCGACTTAAGTGCAAGAGGACTGACACTCTTTCTTTCTATGATTTAAACCTCTCCTGTGAGTCCAGTTTTAGATTCCCATGCTTCACTTCAGGTTTACTGTATCCCTTGGACCTTCTTATTGACGATGAAACACAGAAATTGCATCGGAATTAAATTCAAAAATCACAATGCCGACTTAAGTACAAGTGGACTGACACTCTAACTTTCTATGATTTGAACCTTTCCTGTGAGTCCAGTTTTAGATTCCGATGCTTCACTTCAGGTTTACTGTATCCCTTGGACCTTCTTATTGACGATGAAACACAGATATTGCATCCGAATTTAATACAAAGGCACAATGGCGACTTAAGTACAAGAGGACTGACACTCTCACTTTCTATGATTTGAACCTCTCCTGTGAGGCCAAATTCAGATTCCGATGCTTATCCTCATGTTTACTGTATCCCTTGGACCTTCTTATTGACGATGTAACATAGAAATTGCATCCGAATTTAATACAAATGGCACAATGCCGACATAAGTAAAAGAGGACTGACACTCTAACTTTCTATGATTTTAACCTCTCCTGTGGGTCCAGTTTTAGATTCCGATGCTTCTCTTCAGGTTTACTGTATCCCTTGGACCTTCTTATTGACGATGAAACACAGAAATTGCATCCGAGTTTAATACAAAAGGCACAATACCGACTTAAGTACAAGAGGAGTGATACTCTAATTTTCTATGATTTGAACCTCTCCTGTGAATCCAGTTTTAGATTCCGATGTTTCACTTCAGGTTTACTGTATCCCTTGGACCTTCTTATTGACTTTGAATCACAGGAATTGCATCCGAATTTAATAAAAATGGCACAATGCCGACTTAAGTACAAGAGGACCGACACTCTCACTTTCTATGATTTGAACCTCTCCTGCGAGTCCAGTTTTAGATTCCGATGCATCACTTCAGGTTTGCTGTATCCCTTGGACCTTCTTATTGACGATGAAACACAGAAATTGCATCGGAATTAAATTCAAAAGACACAATGCCGACTTAAGTAAACGAGGACTGACACTCTAACTTTCTATGATTTTAACCTCTCCTGTGAGTCCAGTTTTAACTTCTGATGCTTCACTTCAGGTGTACTGTATCCCTTGGACCTTCTTAGTGACGAAGAATCACAGAAATTGCATCCGTTTTTAATACAAAAGTCACAATGCCGACTAAAGTACAAGAGGACTGATACTCTAAGTTTCTATGATTTGAACCTCTCCTGTGAGTCCAGTTTTAGATTCCGATGCTTCACTTCTGGGTTACTGTATCCCTTGGACCTTCTTATTGACGAGGAAACACAAAAATTGCATCGGAATTAAATTCAAAAGGCACAATGCCGACTTAAGTACAAGAGGACTGACACTCAAACTTTCTATGATTTGAACCACTCCTGTGGGTCCAGTTTTAGATTCCGATGCTTTTCTTCAGGTTTACTGTATCCCTTGGACCTTCTTATTGACGATGAAACACAGAAATTGCATCCGAATTTAATACAAAAGGCAGAATACCGACTTAAGTACAAGAGGAGTGACACTATATCTATGATTTGAATCTCTCCTGTGAGTCCAGTATTAGATTCCGATGCTTCACTTCAGGTTTACTGTATCCCTTGGACCTTCTAATTGACGATGAATCACAGAAATTGCATCCGAATTTAATACAGATGGCACAATGCCGACTTAAGTACAAGAGGACCGACACTCTCACTTTCTATGATTTGAACCTCTCCTGTGAGTCCAGTTTTAGATTCCGATGCTTCACTTCATGTTTACTGTATCCCTTGGACCTTTTTATTGACGATGAAACACAGAAAATGCATCCGAATTTAATCCAAATGGCACAATACCGATTTAAGTACAAGAGGAGTGACACTCTAACTTTCTATGATTTGAACCTCTCCTGTGAGACCAGTTTTAGATTCCGATGCTTTACTTCAGGTTTACTGTATCCCTTGGACCTTCTTATTGACGATGAAACACAGAAGTTGCATGGGAATTAAATTCAAAAGCCACCACGCCGACTTAAGTACAAGAGGACTGACACTCTAACTTTCTATGATTTGAACCTCTCCTGTGAGTCCAGTTTTAGATTCCGATGCTTCACTTCAGGTTTTCTGTATCCCTTGGACCTTCTTATTGACGATGAAACACAGAAATTGCATCGGAATTAAATTCAAAAATCACAATGCCGACTTAAGTACAAGAGGACTGACACTCTAACTTTCTATGATTTGAACCTTTCCCGTGAGTCCAGTTTTAGATTCCGATGCTTCACTTCAGGTTTACTGTATCCCTTGGACCTTCTTATTGACGATGAAACACAGATATTGCATCCGAATTTAATACAAAGGCAGAATGGCGACTTAAGTACAAGAGGACTGACACTCTCACTTTCTATGATTTGAACCTCTCCTGTGAGGCCAAATTCAGATTCCGATGCTTATCCTCATGTTTACTGTATCCCTTGGACCTTCATATTGACGATGTAACATAGAAATTGCATCCGAATTTAATACAAATGGCACAATGCCGACATAAGTAAAAGAGGACTGACACTCTCACTTTCTATGATTTGAACCTCTCCTGCGAGTCCAGTTTTAGATTCCGATGCTTCACTTCAGGTTTGCTGTATCCCTTGGACCTTCTTATTGACGATGAAACACAGAAATTGCATCGGAAGTAAATTCAAAAGACACAATGCCGACTTAAGTAAAAGAGGACTGACACTCTAACTTTCTATGATTTTAACCTCTCCTGTGAGTCCAGTTTTAACTTCTGATGCTTGACTTCATTTGTACTGTATCCCTTGGACCTTCTTAGTGACGACGAATCACAGATATTGCATCCGTTTTTAATACAAAAGTCACAATGCCGACTTAAGTACAAGAGGACTGATACTCTAAGTTTCTATGATTTGAACCTCTCCTGTGAGTCGAGTTTTAGATTCCGATGCTTCACTTCAGGTTTACTGTATCCCTTGGACCTTCTTATTGACGAGGAAACACAGAAATAGCATCCGTAGTTAATACAAAAGGCAAAATACCGACTTAAGTACAAGAGGAGAGACACTCTAACTCTCTATGATTTGAACCTCCCCTGTGAGTCCAGTTTTAGATTCGGATGCTTCACTTCAGGTTTGCTGTATCCCTTGGACCTTCTTAGTGACGAAGAATCACAGAAATTGCATCCGATTTTAATACAAAAGTCACAATGCCGACTTAAGTACAAGTGGACCGACACTCTCACTTTCTATGATTGGAACCTCTCCTGTGAGTCCAGTTTTAGATTCCGATGCTTCACTTCAGGTTTACTGTATCCCTTGCACCTTCTAATTGACGATGAAACACAGAAGTTGCATCGGAATTAAATTCAAAAGGCACCACGCCGACATAAGTACAAGAGGACTGACACTCTAACTTTCTATGATTTGAACCTCTCCTGTGAGTCCAGTTTTAGGTTCCGATGCTTTACTTCAGGTTTATTGTATCCCTTGGACCTTCTTATTTACGATGAAACACAGAAATTGAATCCGAATTTAATACAAAGGGCACAATGGCGACTTAAGTACAAGAGGACTGACACCCTCACTTTCTATGATTTGAACCTCTCCTGTGAGTCCAGTTTTAGATTCCGATGCTTCACTTCAGGTTTACTGTATACCTTGCACCTTCTTATTGACTATGAAACACATAAGTTGCATGGGAATTAAATTCAAAAGGCACCACGCCGACTTAAGTACAAGAGGACTGACACTCTTACTTTCTATAATTTTAACCTCTCCTGTGAGTCCAGTTTAAATTTCTGATGCTTCACTTCAGGTTTACTGTATCCCTTGGACCTTCTTATTGACGATGAAACACAGGGTTTGCATCCGAATTTAATACAAAAGGCACAATGCCGACTGAAGTGCTAGAGGACTGACACTCTCACTTTCTATGATTTGAGCCTCTCCTGTCAGTCCACTTTTAGATTCCGATGCTTCACTTCAGGTTTGCTGTATCCCTTGGACCTTCTTATTGACGATGAAACACAGAAATTGCATCGGAATTAAATTCAAAAATCACAATGCCGACTTAAGTACAAGAGGACTGACACTCTAACTTCCTATGATTTGAACCTCTCCCGTGAGTCCAGTTTTAGATTCCGATGCTTCACTTCAGGTTTACTGTATCCCTTGGACCTTCGTATTGACGATGAAACACAGACATTGCATCCGAATTTAATACAAAGGCACAATGGCACTTAAGTACAAGAGGACTGACACTCTCACTTTCTATGATTTGAACCTCTCCTGTCAGTCCAGTTTTAGATTCCGATGCTTCACTTCAGGTTTGCTGTATCCCTTGGACCTTCTTATTGACGATGAAACACAGAAATTGCATCGGAATGAAATTCAAAAGGCACAATGCCGACTTAAGTAAAAGAGGACTGACACTCTCACTTTCTATGATTTAAATCTCTCCTAAGAGTCCAGTTTTAGATTCCGATGCTTCACATCAGGTTTACTGTATCCCTTGGACCTTCTTATTGACGATGAAACACAGAAATTGCATCCGAATTTTATACAAATGCCACAATGCCGACTTAAGTACAAGAGGACTGACACTCTCACTTTCTATGATTTGAACCTTTCCTGTGAATCCAGTTTTAGATTCCGATGCTTCACTTCAGGTTTACAGTATCCCTAGGACCTTCTTAGTGACGATGAAACACAGAAATTGCACCCGAATTTAATACAAATGGCACAATGCCGACTTAAGTACAAGAGGACTGACACTCTCACTTTCTATGATTTGAACCTCTCCTGTTAGTCCCGTTTTAGATTCCGATGCTTCACTTCAGGTTTACTGTATCCCTTGGACCTTCTTATTGACGATGAAACACAGAAATTTCATCGGAATTAAATTCAAAACGCAAAATGCCGACTTAAGTAAAAGAGGACTGACACTCTTACTTTCTATGATTTTAACCTCTCCTGTGAGTCCAGTTTTAACTTCTGATGCTTCACTTCAGGTGTACTGTATCCCTTGGACCTTCTTACTGGCGAAGAATCACAGAAATTGCATCCGATTTTAATACAAAAGTCACAATGCCGACATAAGTACAAGAGGACTGATACTCTAACTTTCTATGATGTGAACCTTTCCTGTGAGTCCAGTTTTCGATTCCGATGCTTCACTTCAGGTTTACTGTATCCCTTGCACCTTCTAATTGACGATGAAACACAGAAGTTGCATCGGAATTAAATTCAAAAGGCACCACGCCGACATAAGTACAAGAGGACTGACACTCTAACTTTCTATGATTTTAACCTTTCCCGTGAGTCCAGTTTTAGATTCCGAAGCCTCACTTCAGGTTTACTGTATCCATTGGACCTTCTTATTGACGATGAAACACAGATATTGCATCCGAATTTAATCCAAATGGCACAATACCGACTTAAGTACAAGAGGAGTGACACTCTAACTTTCTATGATTTGAACCTCTCCTGTGAGTCCAGTTTTAGATTCCGATGCTTCACTTCAGGTTTACTGTATACCTTGCACCTTCTTATTGACTATGAAACACAGAAGTTGCATGGGAATTAAATTCAAAAGGCACCACGCCGACTTAAGTACAAGAGGACTGACACTCTAACTTTCTATGATTTGAACCTCTCCTGTGAGTCCAGTTTTAGATTCCGATGCTTCACTTCAGGTTTACTGTATCCCTTGGACCTTCTTATTGACGATGAAACACAGGGTTTGCATCCGAATTTAATACAAAAGGCACAATGCCGACTTAAGTGCAAGAGGACTGACACTCTTTCTTTCTATGCTTTGAACCTCTCCTGTCAGTCCTGTTTTAGATTCCGATGCTTTACTTCAGGTTTATTGTATCCCTTGGACCTTCTTATTGACGATGAAACACAGAAATTGCATCGGAATTAAATTCAAAAATCACAATGCCGACTTAAGTACAAGAGGACTGACACTCCCACCTTAACAAATTTAAATCTCTCCTGTGAGTCCAGTTTTAGATTCCGATGCTTCACATCAGGTTTACTGTATCCCTTGGACCTTCTTATTGACGATGAAACACAGAAATTGCATCCAAATTTTATACAAATGCCACAATGCCGACTTAAGTACAAGAGGACTGACACTCTCACTTTCTATGATTTAAATCTCTCCTAAGAGTCCAGTTTTAGATTCCGATGCTTCACATCAGGTTTACTGTATCCCTTGGACCTTCTTATTGACGATGAAACACAGAAATTGCATCCGAATTTTATACAAATGCCACAATGCCGACTTAAGTACAAGAGGACTGGCACTCTCACTTTCTATGATTTGAACCTTTCCTGTGAATCCAGTTTTAGATTCCGATGCTTCACTTCAGGTTTACAGTATCCCTAGGACCTTCTTAGTGACGATGAAACACAGAAATTGCATCGGAATTAAATTCAAAACGCACAATGCCGTTTTAAGTAAAAGAGGACTGACACTCTTACTTTCTATGATTTTAACCTCTCCTGTGAGTCCAGTTTAAATTTCTGATGCTTCACTTCAGGTTTACTGTATCCCTTGGACCTTCTTATTGACGATGAAACACAGGGTTTGCATCCGAATTTAATACAAAAGGCACAATGCCGACTGAAGTGCTAGAGGACTGACACTCTCACTTTCTATGGTTTGAGCCTCTCCTGTCAGTCCACTTTTAGATTCCGATGCTTCACTTCAGGTTTGCTGTATCCCTTGGACCTTCTTATTGACGATGAAACACAGAAATTGCATCGGAATTAAATTCAAAAATCACAATGCCGACTTAAGTACAAGAGGACAGACACTCTAACTTTCAATGATTTGAACCTTTCCCGTGAGTCCAGTTTTAGATTCCGATGCTTCACTTCAGGTTTACTGTATCCCTTGGACTTTCGTATTGACGATGAAACACAGACATTGCATCCGAATTTAATACAAAGGCACAATGGCACTTAAGTACAAGAGGACTGACACTCTCACTTTCTATGATTTGAACCTCTCCTGTTAGTCCCGTTTTAGATTCCGATGCTTCACTTCAGGTTTACTGTATCCCTTGGACCTTCTTATTGACGATGAAACACAGAAATTTCATCGGAATTAAATTCAAAACGCACAATGCCGACTTAAGTAAAAGAGGACTGACACTCTTACTTTCTATGATTTTAACCTCTCCTGTGAGTCCAGTTTTAACTTCTGATGCTTCACTTCAGGTGTACTGTATCCCTTGGACCTTCTTACTGACGAAGAATCACAGAAATTGCATCCGATTTTAATACAAAAGTCACAATGCCGACATAAGTACAAGAGGACTGATACTCTAACTTTCTATGATGTGAACCTTTCCTGTGAGTCCAGTTTTCGATTCCGATGCTTCACTTCAGGTTTACTGTATCCCTTGGACCTTCTTATTGACGAGGAAACACAGAAATAGCATCCAAAGTTAATACAAAAGGCAAAATACCGACTTAAGTACAAGAGGAGAGACACTCTAACTCTCTATGATTTGAACCTCCCCTGTGAGTCCAGTTTTAGATTCTGATGCTTCACTTCAGGTTTACTGTATCCCTTGGACCTTCTTATTGACGAAGAATCACAGAAATTGCATCCGATTTTTATACAAACGTCACAATGCCGACTTAAGTACAAGAGGACTGACACTCTCACTTTCTGTGATTGGAACCTCTCCTGTGAGTCCAGTTGTAGATTCTGATGCTTCACTTCAGGTTTACTGTATCCCCTGGACCTTCTTATTGAAGATGAAACACAGAAAGTGCACCCGAATTTAATACAAATGGCACAATGCCGAATTAAGTACAAGAGGACTGACACTCTCACTTTCTATGATTTGAACCTCTCCTGTGAGTCCGTTTTTAGATTCCGATTCTTCACTTCAGGTTTACTGTATATCTTGCACCTTCTTATTGACGATGAAACATAGAAATTGCATCGGAATTTAATACAAAAGGCACAATGACGACTTAAGTAAAAGAGGACTGACACTCTAACTTTCTATGATTTGAACCTCTCCTGTGAGTCCAGTTTTATTTTCCGATGCTTCACTTTAGGTTTACTGTATAGCTTGCACCTTCTTATTGACGATGAAACACAGAAATTGCATCAGAATTAAATTCAAAAGGCACAATGCTGACTTAAGTACAAGAGGACTGACACTCTCACTTTCTATGATTTGAACCTCTCCTGTGAGTCCAGATTTAATTTCTGATGCTTCACTTCAGGTTTACTGTATCCCTTGGACCTTCTTATTGACGATGAAACACAGGGTTTGCATCCGAATTTCATACAAAAGGCACAATGCCGACTGAAGTGCAAGAGGACTGACACTCTCACTTTCTATGATTTGAGCCTCTCCTGTCAGTCCACTTTTAGATTCCGATGCTTCACTTCAGGTTTACTGTATCCCTTGGACCTTCTTATTGACGATGAAACACAGAAATTGCATCGGAATTAAATTCAAAAATCACAATGGCGACTTAAGTACAAGAGGACTGACACTCTAACTTTCTATAATTTCAACCTTTCCCGTGAGTCCAGTTTTAGATTCCGATGCTTCACTTCAGGTTTACTGTATCCCTTGGACCTTCTCATTGACGATGAAACACAGATATTGCTTCCGAATTTAATACAAAGGCACAATGGCGACTTAATTACAAGAGGACTGACACTCTCACTTTCTATGATTTGAACCTCTCCTGTCAGTCCAGTTTTAGATTCCGATGCTTCACTTCAGGTTTGCTGTATCCCTTGGACCTTCTTATTGACGATGAAACACAGAAATTGCATCGGAATTAAATTCGAAATGCACAATGCCGACTTAAGTAAAAGAGGACTGACACTCTCACTTTCTATGATTTAAATCTCTCCTAAGAGTCCAGTTTTAGATTCCGATGCTTCACATCAGGTTTACTGTATCCCTTGGACCTTCTTTTTGACGATGAAACACAGAAATTGCATCCAAATGTTATACAAATGCCACAATGCCGACTTAAGTACAAGAGGACTGACACTCTCACTTTCTATGATTTGAACCTTTCCTGTGAGTCCAGTTTTAGATTCCGATGCTTCACTTCAGGTTTACTGTATCCCTTGGACCTTCTTATTGACGATGAAACACAGAAATTGCACCCGAATTTAATACAAATGGCACAATGCCGACTTAAGTACAAGAGGACTGACACTCTCACTTTCTATGATTTGAACCTCTCCTGTTAGTCCAGTTTTAGATTCCAAAGCTTCACTTCAGGTTTACTGTATCCCTTGGACCTTCTTATTGACGATGAAACAGAGAAATTGCATCGGAATTAAATTCAAAACGCACAATGCCGACTTAAGTAAAAGAGGACTGACACTCTTATTTTCTATGATTTTAACCTCTCCTGTGAGTCCAGTTTTAACTTCTGATGCTTCACTTCAGGTGTAATGTATCCCTTGGACCTTCTTACTGACGAAGAATCACAGAAATTGCATCCGATTTTAATACAAAAGTCACAATGCCGACTTAAGTACAAGAGGACTGATACTCTAACTTTCTATGATTTGAACCTCTCCTGTGAGTCCAGTTTTCGATTCCGATGCTTCACTTCAGGTTTACTGTATCCCTTGGACCTTCTTATTGACGAGGAAACACAGAAATGGCATCCGAAATTAATACAAAAGGCAAAATCCCGACTTAAGTACAAGAGGAGAGACACTCTAACTCTCTATGATTTGAACCTCCCCTGTTAGTCCAGTTTTAGATTCTGATGCTTCACTTCAGGTTTACTGTATCCCTTGGACCTTCTTATTGACGAAGAATCACAGAAATTGCATCCGATTTTAATACAAAAGTCACAATGCCGACTTAAGTACAAGAGGACTGACACTCTCACTTTCTATGATTGGAACCTCTCCTGTGAGTCCAGTTTTAGATTCCGATGCTTCACTTCAGGTTTACTGTATCCCCTGGACCTTCTTATTGAAGATGAAACACAGAAAGTGCACCCGAATTTAATACAAATGGCACAATGCCGAATTAAGTACAAGAGGACTGACACTCTCACTTTCTATGATTTGAACCTCTCCTGTGAGTCCGGTTTTAGATTCCGATTCTTCACTTCAGCTTTACTGTATATCTTGCACCTTCTTATTGACGATGAAACATAGAAATTGAATCGGAATTTAGTACAAAAGGCACAATGACGACTTAAGTAAAAGAGGACTGACACTCTAACTTTCTATGATTTGAACCTCTCCTGTGAGTCCAGTTTTAGATTCCGATGCTTCACATCAGGTTTACTGTATCCCTTGGACCTTCTTATTGACGATGAAACGCAGAAATTGCATCCGAATTTAATACAAAAGGCAGAATACCGACTTAAGTACAAGAGGAGTGACACTATATCTATAATTTGAATCTCTCCTGTGAGTCCAGTTTTAAATTCCAATGCTTCACTTCAGGTTTACTGTATCCCTTGGACCTTTTTGTTGACGATGAAACACAGAAATTGCATCGGAATTAAATTCAAAACGCACAATGCCGACTTATGTAAAAGAGGACTGACACTCTTACTTTCTATGATTTTAACCTCTCCTGTGAGTCCGGTTTTAATTTCTGATGCTTCCCTTCAGGTTTACTGTATCCCTTGGACCTTCTTATTGAAGATGAAACACAGAAGTTGCATACGAATTTAATACAAAAGGCACAATGCCGATTTACGTGCAAGAGGACTGACACTCTAACTTTCTATGATTTGAACCTCTCCTGTCAGTCCAGTTTTAGATTCCGATGCCTCACTTCAGGTTTACTGTATCCCTTCGACCTTCTTATTGACGATGAAACACAGAAATTGCATCGGAATTAAATTCAAAAATCACAATGCCGACTTAAGTACAAGAGGACTGACACTCTAACTTTCTATGATTTGAACCTCTCCTGTGCGTCCAGTTTTAGATTCCGATGCTTCTCTTCAGGTTTACTGTCTCCCTTGGACCTTCTTATTGACGAGGAAACACAGAAATAGCATCCGAATTTAATACAAAAGGCACAATACCGACTTAAGTACAAGAGGTGAGACACTCTAACTCTCTATGATTTGAACCTCCCCTGTGAGTCCAGTTTTAGATTCTGATGCTTCACTTCAGGTTTAATGTATCCCTTGGACATTCTTATTGACGAAGAATCACAGAAATTGCATCCGATTTCAATACAAAAGTCACAATGCCGACTTAAGTACAAGAGGACTGACACTCTCACTTTCTATGATTGGAACCTCTCCTGTGAGTCCATTTTTAGATTCCGATGCTTCACTTCAGGTTTACTGTATCCCTTGGACCTTCTTATTGACGACGAAACACAGAACTTGCATCCGAATTTATTACAAATGGCACAATGCCGACTTAAGTACAAGAGGACTGACACACTCACTTTCTATGATTTGAACCTCTCCTGTGAGTCCGGTTTTAGATTCCGATTCTTCACTTCAGGTTTACTGTATATCTTGCACCTTCTTATTGACGATGAAACATGGAAATTGCATCGGAAGTTAATACAAAAGGCACAATGATGACTTAAGTAAAAGAGGACTGACACTCTCACTCTCTATGATTTGAACCTATCCTGTTAGTCCAGTTTTAGATTCCGATGCTTCACTTCAGGTTTACTGTATCCCTTGGACCTTCTTATTGACGATGAAACACAGAAATTGCATCGGAATTAAATCCAAAACGCACAATGCCGACTTAATTAAAAGAGGACTGACACTCTTACTTTCTAGGATTTTAACCTCTCCTGTGAGTCCAGTTTTAACTTCTGATGCTTCACTTCAGGTTTTCTGTATCCCTTGGACCTTCTTACTGACGAAGAATCACAGAAATTGCATCCGATTTTAATACAAAAGTCACAATGCCGACTTAAGTACAAGAGGACTGATACTCTAACTTGCTATGATTTGAACCTCTCCTGTGAGTCCAGTTTTAGATTCCGATGCTTCACTTCAGGTTTACTGTATCCCTTGGACCTTCTTATTGACGATTAAACACAGAAATGGCATCCGAAGTTAATACAAAAGTCACAATGCCGACTTAAGTACAAGAGGACAGACACTCTCACTTTATATGATTGGAATCTCTCCTGTGAGGCCAGTTTTAGATTCCGATGCTTCACTTCAGGTTTACTGTATCCCTTGGACCTTCTTATTGAAGATGAAACACAGAAAGTGCATCCGAATTTAATGCAAATGGCACAATGCCGACTTAAGTACAAGAGGATTGTCACTGTCACTTTCTATGATTTGAACCTCTCCTGTGAGTCCGGTTTTAGATTCCGATTCTTCACTTCAGGTTTACTGTATATTTTGCACCTTCTTACTGACGATGAAACATAGAAATTGCATCGGAATTTAATACAAAAGGCACAATGATGACTTAAGTAAAAGAGGACTGACACTCTAACTTTCTATGATTTGAACCTCTCCTGTGAGTCCAGTTTTAGATTCCGATGCCTCACTTCAGGTTTACTGTATCCCTTGGACCTTTATATTGACGATGAAACACAGAAATAGCATCCGAATTTAATACAAAAGGCAGAATACCGACTTAAGTACAAGAGGAGTGACACTATATCTATGATTTGAATCTCTCCTGTGAGTCCAGTTTTAGATTCCGATGCTTCACTTCAGGTTTACTGTATCCCTTGGACCTTCTTATTGACGATGAAACACAGAAATTGCATCCGAATTTAATACAGATGGCACAATGCCGACATAAGTACAAGAGGACCGACACCCTCACTTTCTATGATTTGAACCTCTCCTGTGTGTACAGTTTTAGATTCCGATACTTCACTTCAGGTTTACTGTATCCCTTGGACCTTCTTGTTGACGATGAAACACAGAAATTGCATCGGAATTAAATTCAAAAGGCACAATACCGACTTAAGTAAAAGAGGACTGACACTCTGAATCTCAATGATTTGAAACTCTCCTGTGTGTACAGTTTTAGATTCCGATACTTCACTTCAGGTTTACTGTATCCCTTGGACCTTCTTATTGACGATGAAACACAGAAATTGCATCGGAATTAAATTCAAAACGCACAATGCCGACTTAAGTAAAAGAGGACTGACACTCTTTCTTTCTATGATTTTAACCTCTCCTGTGAGTCCAGTTTCAACTTCTGATGCCTAACTTCAGGTTTACTGTATCTCTTGGACCTTATTGACGATGAAACACAGGGTTTGCATCCGAATTTAATACAAAAGGCACAATGCCGACTTAAGTGCAAGAGGACTGACACTCTCACTTTCTATGATTTGAACCTCTCCTGTCAGTCCAGTTTTAGATTCCGATGCTTCACATCACGTTTACTGTATCCCTTGGACCTTCTTATTGACGATGAAACACAGAAATTGCATCGGAATTTAATTCAAAAATCACAATGCCGACTTAAGAACAAGAGGATTGACACTCTAACTTTCTATGATTTGAACCTTTCCCGTGAGTCCAGTTTTAGATTCCGATTCTTCACTTCAGGTTTACTGTATCCCTTGGACCTTCTTGTTGACGATGAGACACAGAAATTGCACCCGAATTTAATACAAATGGCACAATGCCGACTTAAGTACAAGAGGACTGACACTCTCACTTTCTATGATTTGAACCTCTCCTGTTAGTCCAGTTTTAGATTCCGATGCTTCACTTCAAGTTTACTGTATCCCTTGGACCTTCTTATTGACGATGAAACACAGGAATTGCATCGGAATTAAATTCAAAACGCACTATGCCGACTTAAGTAAAAGAGGACTGAATCTCTTACTTTCTATGATTTTAACCTCTCCTGTGAGTCCAGTTTTAACTTCTGATGCTTACTTAAGGTTTACTGTATCCCTTGGACCTTCTTATTGACGAGGAAACACAGAAATAGCATCCGAAGTTAATACAAAAGGCAAAATACCGACTTAAGTACAAGAGGAGTGACACTATATCTATGATTTGAATCTCTCCTGTGAGTCCAGTTTTAGATTCCGATGCTTCACTTCAGGTTTACTGTATCCCTTGGACCTTCTTATTGACGAAGAATCACAGAAATTGCATCCGATTTCAATACAAAAGTCACAATGCCGACTTAAGTACAAGAGGACTGACACTCTCACTTTCTATGATTGGAACCTCTCCTGTGAGTCCAGTTTTAGATTCCGATGCTTCACTTCAAGTTTACTGTATCCCTTGGACCTTCTTATTGGAGATGAAACACAGATAGTGCATCCGAATTTAATACAAATGGCACAATGCCGACTTAAGTACAAGAGGACTGACACTCTCACTTTCTATGATTTGAACCTCTCCTGTGAGTCCATTTTTAGATTCCGATGCTTCACTTCAGGTTTACTGTATCCCTTGGACCTTCTTATTGACGACGAAACACAGAACTTGCATCCGAATTTATTACAAATGGCACAATGCCGACTTAAGTACAAGAGGACTGACACACTCACTTTCTATGATTTGAACCTCTCCTGTGAGTCCGGTTTTAGATTCCGATTCTTCACTTCAGGTTTACTGTATATCTTGCACCTTCTTATTGACGATGAAACATGGAAATTGCATCGGAAGTTAATACAAAAGGCACAATGATGACTTAAGTAAAAGAGGACTGACACTCTAGCTTTCTATGATTTGAACCTCTCCTGTGAGTCCAGTTTTAGATTCCGATGCTTCACTTCAGGTTTACTGTATCCCTTGGACCTTCTTATTGACGATGAAACACAGAAATTGCATCCGAATTTAATTCGAAAGGCAGAATACCGACTTAAGTACAAGAGGAGTGACACTACATCTATGATTTGAATCTCTCCTGTGAGTCCAGTATTAGATTCCGATGCTTCACTTCAGGTTTACTGTATCCCTTGGACCTTCTTATTGACGATGAAACACAGAAATTGCATCCGAATTCAATACAGATGGCACAATGCCGACTTAAGTACAAGAGGACCGACACTCTCACTTTCTATGATTTGAACCTCTCCTGTGTGTACAGTTTAAGATTCCGATACTTCACTTCAGGTTTACTGTATCCCTTGGACCTTCTTATTGACGATGAAACACAGAAATTGCATCGGAATTAAATTCAAAAGGCACAATACCGACTTAAGTACAAGAGGACTGACACTCTAACTTTCTATATTTTGAACCTCTCCTGTGAGTCCAGTTTTAGATTCCGATGCTTCACTTCAGGTTTACTGTATCCCTTGGACCTTCTTATTGACGATGAAACACAGAGTTTGCATCCGAATTTAATACAAAAGGCACAATGCCGACTTAAGTACAAGAGGACTACCACTCTAACTTTCTATGATTTGAACCTCTCCTGTGAGTCCACTATTATATTCCGATGCTTCACTTCAGGTTTACTGTATCCCTTGGACCTTCTTATTGACGATGAAACACAGAAATTGCTTCCGAATTTAATACAAAAGGCACAATGGCGACTTAAGTACAAGAGTACTGAGACTCTCACTTTCTATGATTTGAAACTCTCCTGTGAGTCCAGTTTCAGATTCCGATGCTTCACTTCAGGTTTACTGTATATCTTGCACCTTCTAATTGACGATGAAACACAGAAGTTGCATCGGAATTAAATTCAAAAGGCACCACGCCGACATAAGTACAAGAGGACTGACACTCTAACTTTCTATGATTTGAACCTCTCCTGTGAGTCCAGTTTTAGATTCCGATGCTTCACTTCAGGTTTACTGTATCCCTTGGACCTTTTTATTTACGATGAAACACAGAAAATGCATCCGAATTTAATCCAAAAGGCACAATACCGACTTAAGTACAAGAGGAGTGACACTCTAACTTTCTATGATTTGAACCTCTCCTGTGAGTCCAGTTTTGGATTCCGATGCTTTACTTCAGGTTTACTGTATCCCTTGGACCTTCTTATTGACGATGAAACACAGAAATTGAATCCGAATTTAATACAAAGGGCACAATGGCGACTTAAGTACAAGAGGACTGACACCCTCACTTACTATGATTTGTACCTCTCCTGTGAGTCCAGTTTTAGATTCCGATGCTTCACTTCAGGTTTACTGTATACCTTGCACCTTCTTATTGACGATGAAACACAGAAGTTGCATGGGAATTAAATTCAAAAGGCACCACGCCGACTTAAGTACAAGAGGACTGACACTCTAACTTTCTATGATTTGAACCTCTCCTGTGAGTCCAGTTTTAGATTCCGATGCTTCACTTCAGGTTTACTGTATCCCTTGGACCTTCTTATTGACGATGAAACACAGGGTTTGCATCCGAATTTAATACAAAAGTCACAATGCCGACTTAAGTGCAAGAGGACTGACACTCTTTCTTTCTATGATTTGAACCTCTCCTGTCAGTCCAGTTTTAGATTCCGATGCTTCACTTCAGGTTTACTGTATCCCTTGGACCTTCTTATTGACGATGAAACACAGAAATTGCATCGGAATTAAATTCAAAAATCACAATGCCGACTTAAGTACAAGAGGACTGACACTCTAACTTTCTATGATTTGAACCTTTCCCGTGAGTCCAGTTTTAGATTCCGATGCTTCACTTCAGGTTTACTGTATCCCTTGGACCTTCTTATTGACGATGAAACACAGATATTGCATCCGAATTTAATACAAAGGCACAATGGCGACTTAAGTACAAGAGGACTGACACTCTCACTTTCTATGATTTGAACCTCTCCTGTGAGTCCAAATTCAGATTCCGATGCTTATCTTCACGTTTACTGTATCCCTTGGACCTTCTTATTGACGATGAAACATAGAAATTGCATCCGAATTTAATACAAATGGCACAATGCCGACAAAAGTAAAAGAGGACTGACACTCAAACTTTCTATGATTTTAACCTCTCCTGTGGGTCCAGTTTTAGATTCCGATGCTTCTCTTCAGGTTTACTGTATCCCTTGGACCTTCTTATTGACGATGAAACACAGAAATTGCATCCGACTTTAAAACAAAAGGCACAATACCGACTTAAGTATAAGAGGAATGATACTCTAACTTTCTATGATTTGAACCTCTCCTGTGAATCCAGTTTTAGATTCCGATGTTTAACTTCAGGTTTACTTTATCCCTTGGACCTTCTTATTGACTTTGAATCACAGGAATTGAATCCGAATTTAATAAAAATGGCACAATGCCGACTTAAGTACAAGAGGACTGACACTCTCACTTTCTATGATTTGAACCACTCCTGTTAGTCCAGTTTTAGATTCCGATGCTTCACTTCAGGTTTACTGTATCCCTTGGACCTTCTTATTGACGATGAAACACAGAAATTGCATAGGAATTAAATTCAAAACGCACAATGCCGACTCAAGTAAAAGAGGACTGACACTCTTACTTTCTATGATTTTAACCTCTCCTGTGAGTCCAGTTTTATCTTCTGATGCTTCACTTCAGGTTTACTGTATCCCTTGGACCTTCTTATTGACGATGAAACACAGGGTTTGCATCCGAATTTATTACAAAAGGCACAATGCCGACTTAAGTGCAAGAGGACTGACACTCTCACTTTCTATGATTTGAACCACTCCTGTCAGTCCAGTTTTAGATTCCGATGCTTCACTTCAGGTTTGCTGTATCCCTTGGACCTTCTTATTGACGATGAAACACAGAAATTGCATCGGAATTAAATTCAAAAGGACAATGCCGACTGAAGTAAAAGAGGACTGACACTCTCACTTTCTATGATTTAAATCTCTCCTAAGAGTCCAGTTTTAGATTCCGATGCTTCACATCAGGTTTACTGTATCCCTTGGACCTTCTTATTGTCAATGAAACACAGAAATTGCATCGGAATTAAATGCAAAACGCACAATGCCGACTTAACTAAAAGAGGACTGGCACTCTTACTTTCTAGGATTTTAACCTCTCCTGTGAGTCCAGTTTTAACTTCTGATGCTTCACTTCAGGTTTTCTGTATCCCTTGGACCTTCTTACTGACGAAGAATCACAGAAATTGCATCCGATTTTAATACAAAAGTCACAATGCCGACTTAAGTACAAGAGGACTGATACTCTAACTTTCTATGATTTGAACCTCTCCTGTGAGTCCAGTTTTAAATTCCGATGCTTCACTTCAGGTTTACTGTATCCCTTGGACCTTCTTATTGACGAGGAAACACAGAAATAGCATCCGAAGTTAATACAAAAGGCAAAATACCGACTTAAGTACAAGAGGACTGACACTCTCACTTTCTATGATTTGAACCTTTCCTGTGAGTCCAGTTTTAGATTCCGATGCTTCACTTCAGGTTTACTGTATCCCTTGGACCTTCTTATTGACGATGAAACACAGAAATTGCACCCGAAGTTAATACAAATTGCACAATGCCGACTTAAGTACAAGAGGACTGACACTCTCACTTTTTATGATTTGAACCTATCCTGTTAGTCCAGTTTTAGATTCCGATGCTTCACTTCAGGTTTACTGTATCCCTTGGACCCTCTTATTGACGATGAAACACAGAAATTGCATCGGAATTAAATGCAAAACGCACAATGCCGACTTAATTAAAAGAGGACTGACACTCTTACTTTCTAGGATTTTAACCTCTCCTGTGAGTCCAGTTTTAACTTCAGATGCTTCACTTCAGGTTTTCTGTATCCCTTGGACCTTCTTACTGACGAAGAATCATAGAAATTGCATCCGATTTTAATACAAAAGTCACAATGCCGACTTAAGTACAAGAGGACTGATACTCTAACTTTCTATGATTTGAACCTCTCCTGTGAGTCCAGTTTTAGATTCCGATGCTTCACTTAAGGTTTACTGTATCCCTTGGACCTTTTTATTGACGAGGAAACACAGAAATGGCATCCGAAGTTAATACAAAAGGCAAAATACCGACTTAAGTACAAGAGGAGAGACACTCTAACTCTCTATGATTTGAACCTCCCCTGTGAGTCCAGTTTTAGATTCTGATGCTTCAGTTCATGTTTACTGTATCCCTTGGACCTTCTTATTGACGAAGAATCACAGAAATTGCATCCGATTTTAATACAAAAGTCACAATGCCGACTTAAGTACAAGAGGACAGACACTCTCACTTTATATGATTGGAATCTGTGAGGCCAGTTTTAGATTCCGATGCTTCACTTCAGGTTTACTGTATCCCTTGGACCTTCTTATTGAAGATGAAACACAGAAAGTGCATCCGAATTTAATGCAAATGGCACAATGCCGACTTAAGTACAAGAGGATTGTCACTCTCACTTTCTATGATTTGAACCTCTCCTGTGAGTCCGGTTTTAGATTCCGATTCTTCACTTCAGGTTTACTGTATATTTTGCACCTTCTTACTGACGATGAAACATAGAAATTGCATCGGAATTTAATACAAAAGGCACAATGATGACTTAAGTAAAAGAGGACTGACACTCTAACTTTCTATGATTTGAACCTCTCCTGTGAGTCCAGTTTTAGATTCCGATGCCTCACTTCAGGTTTACTGTATCCCTTGGACCTTTATATTGACGATGAAACACAGAAATTGCATCCGAATTTAATACAAAAAGCAGAATACCGACTTAAGTACAAGAGGAGTGACACTATATCTATGATTTGAATCTCTCCTGTGAGTTCAGTTTTAGATTCCGATGCTTCACTTCAGGTTTACTGTATCCCTTGGACCTTCTTATTGACGATGAAACACAGAAATTGCATCCGAATTTAATACAGATGGCACAATGCCGACATAAGTACAAGAGGACCGACACCCTCACTTTCTATGATTTGAACCTCTCCTGTGTGTACAGTTTTAGATTCCGATACTTCACTTCAGGTTTACTGTATCCCTTGGACCTTCTTGTTGACGATGAAACACAGAAATTGCATCGGAATTAAATTCAAAAGGCACAATACCGACTTAAGTAAAAGAGGACTGACACTCTGAATCTCAATGATTTGAAACTCTCCTGTGTGAACAGTTTTAGATTCCGATACTTCACTTCAGGTTTACTGTATCCCTTGGACCTTCTTATTGACGATGAAACACAGAAATTGCATCGGAATTAAATTCAAAACGCACAATGCTGACTTAAGAAAAGAGGACTGACACTCTTTCTTTCTATGATTTTAACCTCTCCTGTAAGTCCAGTTTTAACTTCTGATGCCTAACTTCAGGTTTACTGTATCTCTTGGACCTTATTGACGATGAAACACAGGGTTTGCATCCGAATTTAATACAAAAGGCACAATGCCGACTAAAGTGCAAGAGGACTGACACTCTCACTTTCTATGATTTGAACCTCTCCTGTCAGTCCAGTTTTAGATTCCGATGCTTCACATCAGGTTTACTGTAACCCTTGGACCTTGTTATTGACGATGAAACACAGAAATTGCATCGGAATTTAATTCAAAAATCACAATGCCGACTTAAGTACAAGAGGACTGACACTCTAACTTTCTATGATGTGAACCTTTCCCGTGAGTCCAGTTTTAGATTCCGATTCTTCACTTCAGGTTTACTGTATCCCTTGGACCTTCTTATTGACGATGAGACACAGAAATTGCACCCGAATTTAATACAAATGGCACAATGCCGACTTAAGTACAAGAGGACTGACACTCTCACTTTCTATGATTTGAACCCCTCCTGTTAGTCCAGTTTTAGATTCCGATGCTTCACTTCAGGTTTACTGTATCCCTTGGACCTTCTTATTGACGATGAAACACAGGAATTGCATCGGAATTAAATTCAAAACGCACTATGCCGACTTAAGTAAAAGAGGACTGAATCTCTTACTTTCTATGATTTTAACCTCTCCTGTGAGTCCAGTTTTAACTTCTGATGCTTACTTAAGGTTTACTGTATCCCTTGGACCTTCTTATTGACGAGGAAACACAGAAATAGCATCCGAAGTTAATACAAAAGGCAAAATACCGACTTAAGTACAAGAGGAGAGACACTCTAACTCTCTATGATTTGAACCTCCCCTGTCAGTCCAGTTTTAGATTCTGATGCTTCACTTCAGGTTTACTGTATATCTTGCACCTTCTTATTGACGATGAAACATAGAAATTGCATCGGAATTTAATACAAAAGGCACAATGATGACATAAGTAAAAGATGACTGACACTCTAAGTTTCTATGATTTGAACCTCTCCTGTGAGTCCAGTTTTAGATTCCGATGCTTCACTTCAGGTTTACTGTATCCTTTGGACCTTCTTATTGACGATGAAACACAGAAATTGCATCCGAATTTAATACAGATGGCACAATGCCGACTTAAGTACAAGGGGACCGACACTCTCACTTTCTATGATTTGAACCTCTCCTGTGTGTACAGTTTTGGATTCCGATACTTCACTTCAGGTTTACTGTATCCCTTGGACCTTCTTGTTGACGATGAAACACCGAAATTGCATCGGAATTAAATTCAAAAGGCACAATACCGACTTAAGTAAAAGAGGACTGACACTCTCAATCTCTATGATTTGAACCTCTCCTGTGAGTCCAGTTTTACATTCCGATGCTTCGCTTAAGGTTTACTGTATCCCTTGGACCATCTTATTGACGATGAAACACAGAAATTGCATCGGAATGAAATTCAAAAGGCACAATGCCGACTTAAGTACAAGAGGACTGACACTCAAATTTTCTATGATTTGAACCTCTCCTGTGAGTCCAGTTTTAGATTCAGATGCTTCACTTCAGGTTTACTGTATCCCTTGGACCTTCTTATTGACGATGAAACACAGAGTTTGCATCCGAATTTAATACAAAAGGCACAATACCGACTTAAGTACAAGAGGACTGACACTCTAACTTTCTATGATTTGAACCTCTCCTGTGAGTCCAGTATTGGATTCCGATGCTTCACTACAGGTTTACTGTATCCCTTGGACCTTCTTATTGACGATGAAACACAGAAATTGCACCCGAATTTAATACAAAAGGCATAATGGCGACTTAAGTACAAGAGGACTGACATTCTCACTTTCTATGATTTGAACCTCTGCTGTGAGTCCAGTTTTAGATTCCGATGCTATACTTCAGGTTTACTGTATCCCTTGGACCTTCTGATTGACGATGAAACATAGAAATTGCATCCGAATTTAATACAAACGGCACAATGGCGACTAAAGTACAAGAGGACTGACACTCTCACTTTTTATGATTTGAACATCTCCTGTGAGCCCAGTTTTAGATTCCGGTGCTTCACTTCAGGTTTAGTGTATCCCTTGGACCTTCTTGTTGACGATGAAACACAGAAATTGCATCGGAATTAAATTCAAAAGGCACAATACCGACTTAAGTAAAAGAGGACTGACACTCTCACTTTCTATGATTTGAACCTCTCCTGCGAATCTAGTTTTAGATTCCGATGCTTCACTTCAGGTTTACTGTATCCCTTGGACCCTCTTATTGAAGATGAAACACAGAAATTGCATCCCAATTTAATACAAATGGCACAATGCCGACTTAAGTACAAGAGGACTGACACTCTCACTTTCTATGATTTGAACCTCTCCTGTGAGTCCAGTTTTAGATTCCGATGCTTCACTTCAGGTTTACTGTATCCCTTGGACCTTCTTATTGACGATGAAACACCGAAATTGCATCCGAATTTAATACAAATGGCACAATGCCGACTTAAGTACAAGAGGACTGACACTCTTACTTTCTATGATTCGAACCTCTCCTGTGAGGTCAATTTTAGATTCGGATGCTTCACTTCAGGTTAACTGTATCCCTTGGACCTTCTTATTGACGAAAAAACACAGAAATTGCATACACATTTAATACAAGTGGCACAAAAGCGACTTAAGTACAAGAGGCGTGACACTCAAACTTTCTATGATTTGAACCTCTCCTGTGAGTCCAGTTTTAGATTCCGATCCATCACTTCAGGTTTACTGTATCCCTTGGACCTTCTTATTGACGATGAAACACAGAAATTGCATCCGAATTTAATACAAAAGGCACAATACCGACTTAAGTACAAGAGGACTGACACTCTAACTATCTATGATTTGAATCTCTCCTGTGAGTCCAGTTTTAGGTTCCGATGCTTCACTTCAGGTTTACTGTATCCCTTGGACCTTCTTATTGATGATGAAACACAGAAATTGCATCCGAATTTAATACAAATGGCACAATAACGACTTAAGTACAAGTGGAGTGACACTCTAACTATCTATGATTTGAATCTCTCCTTTAAGTCCAGTTTAGGTTCTGATGCTTCAGTTCAGGTTTACTGTATCCCTTGGACCTTCTTATTAACGATGAAACACAGAAATTGCATCCGAATTTAACACAAAAGGCACAATACCGACTTAAGTACAAGAGGACAGACACTCTAACTATCTATGATTTGAATCTCCCCTGTGAGTCCAGTTTTATTTTCCGATGCTTCACTTCAGGTTTACTGTACCCCTTGGACATTCTTATTGACGATGAAACACAGAAATTGCATCCGAATTTAATACAAATTGCACAGTGGCGACTTAAGTCCAAGAGGACTGAGACTCACAATTTCTATGATTTGAACCTCTCCTGTGAGTCCGGTTTCAGATTCCGATGCTTCACTTCAGGTTTACTGTATACCTTGCACCTTCTTATTGACGATGAAACACAGAAGTTGCATCAGAATTAAATTCAAAAGGCACCACGATGACATAAGTACAAGAGGACTGACACTCTAACTTTCTATGACTTGAACCTCTCCTGTGAGTCCAGTTTTGGATTCCGATGCTTCACTTCAGGTTTACTGTATCACTTGGACCTTTTTATTGTCTATGAAACACAGAAATTGCATCCGAATTTAATCCAAAAGGCACAATACCGACTTAAGTACAAGAGGAGTGACACTCTAACTTTCTTTGATTTGAACCTCTCCTGAGAGTCCAGTCTTAGATTCCGATGCTTTACTTCAGGTTTACTGTATCCCTTGGACCTTCTTATTGACGATGAAACACTGAAATTGCATCCGAATTTAATACAAAAGGCACAATGGCGACTTAAGTACAAGAGGACTGACACTCTCACTTTCTATGATTTGAACCTCTCCTGTGAGTCCAGTTTTAGATTCCGATGCTTCACTTCAGGTTTACTGTATACCTTGCACCTCCTTATTGTCGATGAAACACAGAAGTCGCATGGGAATTAAATTCAAAAAGCACCACGCCGACTTAAGAACAAGAGGACTGACACTCTAACTTTCTATGATTTCAACCTCTCCTGTGAGTCCAGTTTTAGATTCCGATGCTTCACTTCAGGTTTACTGTATCCCTTGGACCTTCTTATTGACGATGAAACACAGGGTTTGCATCCGAATTTAATACAAAAGGCACAATGCCGACTTAAGTGCAAGCGGACTGACACTCTAACTTTCTATGATTTGAACCTCTCCTGTGAGTCTAGTTTTAGATTCCGATGCTTCACTTCAGGTTTACTGTATCCCTTGGACATTACTATTGAAGATGAAACACAGAAATTGCATCCGAATTTAATACAAAGGGCACAACGCCGACTTAAGAACAAGAGGACTGACAATCTCCCTTTCTATGATTTGAACCTCTCCTGTGAGTCCAGTTTTAGATTCCGATGCTTCACTTCAGGTTTACTGTATCCCTTGGTTCTTCTTATGGACGATGAAACACAGAGTTTGCATCCGAATTTAATACAAAAGGCACAATTCCGACTTAAGTACAAGAGAACTGACACGCTAAGTTTCTAGGATATGAACCTCTCCTGTGAGTCCAGTTTTAGATTCCGATGCTTCACTTCAGGTTTACTGTATACCTTGCACCTTCTTATTGACGATGAAACACAGAAATTGCATCCGAATTTAATACAAGAGGCACAATGCCGACTTAAGTACAAGAGGACTGACACCCCCACATTCTATGATTTGAACCTCTACTGTGTGTTCAGTTTAGAAACCTATGCTTCACTTCAGGTTTACTGTATCCCTTGGACCTTCTTATTGACAATGAAACACAGAAATTGCATCCGAATTTAATACAAAACGCACAATGCCGACTTAAGTACAAGAGGACTGACACTCTTACTTTCTATGATTCGAACCTCTCCTGTGAGGTCAATTTTAGATTCGGATGCTTCACTTCAGGTTAACTGTATCCCTTGGACCTTCTTATTGACGAAAAAACACAGAAATTGCATCCACATTTAATACAAGTGGCACAAAAGCGACTTAAGTACAAGAGGCGTGACACTCAAATTTTCTATGATTTGAACCTCTCCTGTGAGTCCAGTTTTAGATTCCGATCCTTCACTTCAGGTTTACTGTATCCCTTGGACCTTCTTATTGACGATGAAACACAGAAATTGCATCCGAATTTAATACAAAAGGCACAATACCGACTTAAGTACAAGAGGACTGACACTCTAACTATCATAGATTTGAATCTCTCCTGTGAGTCCAGTTTTAGGTTCCGATGCTTCACTTCAGGTTTACTGTATCCCTTGGACCTTCTTATTGATGATGAAACACAGAAATTGCATCCGAATTTAATACAAATGGCACAATGGCGACTTAGGTACAAGAGGAGTGACACTCTAACTATCTATGATTTGAATCTCTCCTGTAAGTCCAGTTTAGGTTCCGATGCTTCAGTTCAGGTTTACTGTATCCCTTGGACCTTCTTATTAACGATGAAACTCAGAAATTGCATCCGAATTTAATACAAAAGGCACAATACCGTCTTAAGTACAAGAGGACAGACACTCTAACTATCTATGAATTGAATCTCTCCTGTGAGTCCAGTTTTAGGTTCCGATGCTTCACTTCAGGTTTACTCTATCCCTTGGACCTTCTTATTGACGATGAAACACAGAAATTGCATCCGAATTTAATACAAATTTCACAGTGGCGACTTAAGTACAAGAGGACTGAGACTCACAATTTCTATGATTTGAACCTCTCCTGTGAGTCCAGTTTCAGATTCCGATGCTTCACTTCAGGTTTACTGTATACCTTGCACCTTCTTATTGACGATGAAACACAGAAGTTGCATCAGAATTAAATTCAAAAGGCACCACGCCGACATAAGTACAAGAGGACTGACACTCTAACATTCTATGACTTGAACCTCTCCTGTGAGTCCAGTTTTGGATTCCGATGCTTCACTTCAGGTTTACTGTATCCCTTGGACCTTTTTATTGACTATGAAACACAGAAATTGCATCCGAATTTAATCCAAAAGGCACAATACCGACTTAAGTACGAGAGGAGTGACACTCTAACTTTCTTTGATTTGAACCTCACCTGAGAGTCCAGTTTTAGATTCCGATGCTTTACTTCAGGTTTACTGTATCTCTTGGACCTTCTTATTGACGATGAAACACAGAAATTGCATCCGAATTTAATACAAAAGGCACAATGGCGACTTAAGTACAAGAGGACTGACACTCTCACTTTCTATGATTTGAACCTCTCCTGTGAGTCCAGTTTTAGATTCCGATGCTTCACTTCAGGTTTACTGTATACCTTGCACCCCCTTATTGTCGATGAAACACAGAAGTTGCATGGGAATTAAATCTAAAAAGCACCACGCCGACTTACGTACAAGAGGACTGACACTCTAACTTTCTATGATTTCAAAATCTCCTGTGAGTCCAGTTTTAGATTCCGATGCTTCACTTCAGGTTTACTGTATCCCTTGGACCTTCTTATTGACGATGAAACACAGAGTTTGCATCCGAATTTAATACAAAAGGCACAATACCGACTTAAGTACAAGAGGACTGACACTCTAACTTTCTATGATTTGAACCTCTCCTGTGAGTCCAGTTTTGGATTCCGATGCTTCACTTCAGGTTTACTGTATCCCTTGGACCTTCTTATTGACGATGAAACACAGAAATTGCACCCGAATTTAATACAAAAGGCATAATGGCGACTTAAGTACAAGAGGACTGACACTCTCACTTTCTATGATTTGAACCTCTGCTGTGAGTCCAGTTTTAGATACCGATGCTATACTTCAGGTTTACTGTATCCCTTGGACCTTCTGATTGACGATGAAACACAGAAATTGCATCCGAATTTAATACAAACGGCACAATGGCGACTAAAGTACAAGAGGACTGACACTCTCACTTTTTATGATTTGAACATCTCCTGTGAGCCCAGTTTTAGATTCCGGTGCTTCACGTCAGGTTTAGTGTATCCCTTGGACCTTCTTGTTGACGATGAAACACAGAAATTGCATCGGAATTAAATTCAAAAGGCACAATACCGACTTAAGTACAAGAGGACTGACACTCTTACTTTCTATGATTCGAACCTCTCCTGTGAGGTCAATTTTAGATTCGGATGCTTCACTTCAGGTTAACTGTATCCCTTGGACCTTCTTATTGACGAAAAAACGCAGAAATTGCATCCACATTTAATACAAGTGGCACAAAAGCGACTTAAGTACTAGAGGCGTGACACTCAAATTTTCTATGATTTGAACCTCTCCTGTGAGTCCAGTTTTAGATTCCGATCCTTCACTTCAGGTTTACTGTATCCCTTGGACCTTCTTATTGACGATGAAACACAGAAATTGCATCCGAATTTAATACAAAAGGCACAATACCGACTTAAGTACAAGAGGACTGACACTCTAACTATCTATGATTTGAATCTCTCCTGTGAGTCCAGTTTTAGGTTCCGATGCTTCACTTCAGATTTACTGTATCCCTTGGACCTTCTTATTGATGATGAAACACAGAAATTGCATCCGAATTTAATACAAATGGCACAATGGCGACTTAGGTACAAGAGGAGTGACACTCTAACTATCTATGATTTGAATCTCTCCTGTAAGTCCAGTTTAGGTTCCGATGCTTCAGTTCAGGTTTACTGTATCCCTTGGACCTTCTTATTAACGATGAAACTCAGAAATTGCATCCGAATTTAATACAAAATGCACAATACCGTCTTAAGTACAAGAGGACAGACACTCTAACTATCTATGATTTGAATCTCTCCTGTGAGTCCAGTTTTAGGTTCCGATGCTTCACTTCAGGTTTACTGTATCCCTTGGACCTTCTTATTGACGATGAAACACAGAAATTGCATCCGAATTTAATACAAATTTCACAGTGGCGACTTAAGTACAAGAGGACTGAGACTTACAATTTCTATGATTTGAACCTCTCCTGTGAGTCCAGTTTCAGATTCCGATGCTTCACTTCAGGTTTACTGTATACCTTGCACCTTCTTATTGACGATGAAACACAGAAGTTGCATGAGAATTAAATTCACAAGGCACCACGCCGACATAAGTACAAGAGGACTGACACTCTAACTTCCTATGACTTGAACCTCTCCTGTGAGTCCAGTTTTGGATTCCGATGCTTCACTTCAGGTTTACTGTATCCCTTGGACCTTTTTATTGACTATGAAACACAGAAATTGCATCCGAATTTAATCCAAAAGGCACAATACCGACTTAAGTACGAGAGGAGTGACACTCTAACTTTCTTTGATTTGAACCTCACCTGAGAGTCCAGTTTTAGATTCCGATGCTTTACTTCAGGTTTACTGTATCTCTTGGACCTTCTTATTGACGATGAAACACAGAAATTGCATCCGAATTTAATACAAAAGGCACAATGGCGACTTAAGTACAAGAGGACTGACACTCTCACTTTCTATGATTTGAACCTCTCCTGTGAGTCCAGTTTTAGATTCCGATGCTTCACTTCAGGTTTACTGTATACCTTGCACCCCCTTGTTGTCGATGAAACACAGAAGTTGCATGGGAATTAAATTCAAAAAGCACCACGCCGACTTACGTACAAGAGGACTGACACTCTAACTTTCTATGATTTCAACCTCTCCTGTGAGTCCAGTTTTAGATTCCGATGCTTCACTTCAGGTTTACTGTATCCCTTGGACCTTCTTAATGACGATGAAACACAGGGTTTGCATCCGAATTTAATACAAAAGGCACAATGCCGACTTAAGTGCAAGAGGACAGACACTCAAACTTTCTATGATTTGAACCTCTCCTGTGAGTCTAGTTTTAGATTCCGATGCTTCACTTCAGGTTTACTGTATCCCTTGGACATTCTTATTGAAGATGAAACATAGAAATTGCATCCGAATTTAATACAAAGGGCACAATGCCGACTTAAGAACAGGAGGACTGACAATCTCACTTTCTATGATTTGAACCTCTCCTGTGAGTCCTGTTTTAGATTCCGATGCTTCACTTCAGGTTTACTGTATCCCTTGGTCCTTCTTATGGACGATGAAACACAGAGTTTGCATCCGAATTTAATACAAAAGGCACAATGCCGACTTAAGTACAAGAGGACTGACACGCTAAGTTTCTAGGATTTGAACCTCTCCTGTGAGTCCAGTTGTAGATTCCGATGCTTCACTTCAGGTTTACTGTATACCTTGCACCTTCTTATTGACGATGAAACACAGAAATTGCATCCGAATTTAATACAAAAGGCACAATGCCGACTTAAGTACAAGAGGACTGACACCCTCACTTTCTATGATTTGAACCTCTACTGTGAGTTCAGTTTAGAAACCGATGCTTCACTTCAGGTTTACTGTATCCCTTGGACCTTCTTATTGACAATGAAACACAGAAATTGCTTCCGAATTTAATACAAAACGCACAATGCCGACATAAGTACAAGAGGACTGACACTCTCACTTTCTATGGTTTGAACCTCTCTTGTGAGTCCAGTTTTAGATTCCGATGCTTCACTTCAGGTTTACTGTATACCTTGCACCTTCTTATTGACGATGAAACACAGAAATTGCATACGAATTCAATACAAAAGGCACAATGCCGACTTAAGTACAAGAGGACTGACACTCTCACATTCTATGATTTGAACCTCTACTGTGAGTTCAGTTTAGATTCCGCTGCTTCAGTTCAGGTTTACTGTATCCCTTGGACCTTCTTATTGACGAAGAAACACAGCGTTTGCATCCGAATTTAATACAAAAGGGACAATGCCAACTTAAGTGCAAGAGGACTGACACTCTAATTTTCTATAATTTGAACCTCTCCTGTGAGTCTACTTTTAGATTCCGATGCTTCACTTCAGGTTTACTGTATCCCTTGGACCTTCTTATTGACGATGAAACACAGATAATGCATCCGAATTTAATACAAATCACACAATGCCGACTTAAGTACAAGAGGACTGACACTCTCACTTTCTATGATTTGAACCTCTCCTGTGAGTTCCGTTTTAGATTCCGATGCTTCACTTCAGGTTTACTGTATCCCTTGGACCTTCTTATTGACGATGAAACACAGAAATTGCATCTGAATGTAATACAAAAAGCACAATGCCGACTCAAGTACAAGAGGACTGACACTCTCACATTCTATGAGTTGAACCTCTCCTGTGAATCCAGTTTTAGATTCCGATGCTTCACTTCAGGTTTACTGTATACCTTGCACCTTCTTGTTGACGATGAAACACAGAAATTGCATCCGAATTTAATACAAAACGCACCATGCCGACTTTCGTACAAGAGGACTGACACTCTAAGTTTCTATAATTTGAACCTCTCCAGTGAGTCCAGTTTTAGATTCCGACGCTTCACTTCAGGTTTACTGTATACCTTGCACCTTCTTATTGACGATGAAACACAGAAATTGCATCCGAATTTAATACAAAAGGCACAATGCCGACTTAAGTACAAGAGGACAGACACTCTCACTTTCTATGATTTGAACCTCTACTGTGAGTTCAGTTTAGAATCCGATGCTTCACTTCAGGTTTACTGTATCCCTTGGACCTTCTTATTGACGATGAAACACAGCAATTGCATCCGAATTTAATACAAAACGCACAATGCCGACATAAGTACAAGAGGACTGACACTCTCACTTTCTATAGTTTGAACCTCACTTGTGAGTCCAGTTTTAGATTCCGATGCTTCACTTTAGGTTTACTGTATACCTTGCACCTTCTTATTGACGATGAAACACAGAAATTGCATACGAATTCAATACAAAAGGCACAATGCCGACTTAAGTACATGAGGACTGACACTCTCACATTCTGTGATTTGAGCCTCTACTGTGAGTTCAGTTTAGATTCAGCTGCTTCAGTTCAGGTTTACTGTATCACTTGGACCTTCTTATTGACGAAGAAACACAGAGTTTGCATCCGAATTTAATACAAAAGGGACAATGCCGATTTAAGTGCAAGAGGACTGACACTCTAATTTTCTATGATTTGAACCTCTCCTGTGAGTCTACTTTTAGATTCCAATTCTTCACTTCAAATTTACTATATCCCTTGAACCTTCGTATTGACGATGAAACACAGATTTTGCATCCGAATGTAACAAAAAAGGGGCAATGCCGACTTAAGTACAAGAGGACTGACACTCTAACTTTCTACGAATTGAACCTCTCCTGTGAGTCCAGTTTTAGACTCCCATGCTTCACTTCAGGTTTACTATATCCCTTGGCCTATCTTAATGACGATGAAACACAGAAATTGCATCTGAATCTAATACAATAGACACAATGCCGACTTAAGTACAAGCGGACTGACACACTAACTTTCTATGATTTGAACGTCTCCTGTGAGTATAGTTTTAGTTTCCGATGCTTCACTTCAGGTTTACTGTATACCTTGCACCTTCTTATTGACGATGAAACACAGAAATTGCATCCGAATTTAATACAAAAGGCACAACACCGACTTAAGTACAAGAGGACTGACACTCTAACTATCTATGATTTGAATCTCTCCTGTGAGTCCAGTTTTCGGTTCCGATGCTTCACTTCAGGTTTACTGTATCCCTTGGACCTTCTTATTGACGATGAAACACAGAAATTGCATCCGAATTTAATACAAATGGCACAATGGCGACTTAAGTACAAGACGAGTGACACTCTAACTATCTATGATTTGAATCTCTCCTGTGAGCCCAGTTTAGGTTCCGATGCCTCACTTCAGGTTTACTGTATCCCTTGGTTCTTCTTATGGACGATGAAACACAGAGTTAGCATCCGAATTTAATACAAAAGGCACAATGCCGACTTAAGTACAAGAGGACTGACACTCTAAGTTTCTATGATTTGAACCCCTCCTGTGAGTCCAGTTTTAGATCCCGATGCTTCACTTCAGGTTTACTGTATCCCTTGGACCTTCTTATTGACGATGAAACACAGGGTTTGCATCCGAATTTAATACAAAAGGCACAATGCCGACTTAAGTGCAAGAGGACAGACGCTCTAACTTTCTATGATTTGAACCTCTCCTGTGAGTCTAGTTTTAGATTCCGATGCTTCACTTCAGGTTTACTGTATCCCTTGGACATTCTTATTGAAGATGAAACACAGAAATTGCATCCGAATTTAATACAAAGGGCACAATGCCGACTTAAGAACAAGAGGACTGACAATCTCACTTTCTATGATTTGAACCTCTACTGTGAGTTCAGTTTAGAATCCGATGCTTCACTTCCGGTTTACTGTATCCCTTGGACCTTCTTATTGACGATGAAACACAGAAATTGCATCCGAATTTAATACAAAACGCACAATACCGACATAAGTACAAGAGGACTGACACTCTCACTTTCTATGGTTTGCACCTGTCTTGTGAGTCCAGTTTTAGATTCCGATGCTTCACTTCAGGTTTAGTGTATACATTGCACCTTCTTATTGACGATGAAACACAGACATTGCATACGAATTCAATACAAAAGGCACAATGCCGACTTAAGTACAAGAGGACTGACACTCTCACATTCTATGATTTGAACCTCTACTGTGAGTTCAGTTTAGATTCCGCTGCTTCAGTTCAGGTTTACTGTATCCCTTGGACCTTCTTATTGACGAAGAAACACAGAGTTTGCATCCGAATTTAGTACAAAAGGGACAATGCCGACTTAAGTGCAAGGGGACTGACACTCTAATTTTCTATGATTTGAACCTCTCCTGTGAGTCTACTTTTAGAATCCGATGCTTCACTTCAGGTTTACTGTATCCCTTGGACCTTCTTATTGACGATGAAACACAGATATTGCATCCGAATTTAATACAAATCACACAATGCCGACTGAAGTACAAGAGGACTGACACTCTCACTTTCTATGATTTGAACCTCTCCTGTGAGTTCCGTTTTAGATTCCGATGCTTCACTTCAGGTTTACTGTATCCCTTGGACCTTCTTATTGACGATGAAACACAGAAATTGCATCTGAATTTAATACAAAAGGCACAATGCCGACTCAAGTACAAGAGGACTGACACTCTCACATTCTATGAGTTGAACCTCTCCTGTGACTCCAGTTTTAGATTCCGATGCTTCACTTCAGGTTTACTGTATACCTTGCACCTTCTTATTGATAATGAAACACAGAAATTGCATCCGAATTTAATACAAAACGCACCATGGCGACTTTAGTAAAAGAGGACTGACACTCTAAGTTTCTATGATTTGAACCTCTCCAGTGAGTCCAGTTTTAGATTCCGATGCTTCACTTCACATTTAATGTATACCTTGCACCTTCTTATTGACGATGAAACACAGAAATTGCATCCGAATTTAATACAAAAGGCACAATTGCGACTTAAGTACAAGAGGACTGACACCCTCACATTCTATGATTTGAACCTCTACTGTGAGTTCAGTTTAGAATCCGATGCTTCATTTCAGGTTTACTGTATCCCTTGGACCTTCTTATTGACGAAGAAACACAGAGTTTGCATCCGAATTTATTACAAAAGGGACATGCCGACTTAAGAGCAAGAGGACTGACACTCTAATTTTCTATGATTTGAACCTCTCCTGTGAGTCTACTTTTAGATTCCAATTCTTCACTTCAGGTTTACTATATCCCTTGAACCTTCGTATTGACGATGAAACACAGATTTTGCATCCGAATGTAACAAAAAAGGGGCAATGCCTTCTTAAGTACAAGAGGACTGACACTCTAACTTTCTAAGAATTGAACCTCTCCTGTGAGTCCAGTTTTAGACTCCCATGCTTCACTTCAGGTTTACTATATCCCTTGGCCTATCTTAATGACGATGAAACACAGAAATTGCATCAGAATTTAACACAATAGACACAATGCCGACTTAAGTACAAGAGGACTGAAACACTAACTTTCTATGATTTGAACGTCTCCTGTGAGTATAGTTTTAGATTCCGATGCTTCACTTCAGGTTTACTGTATACCTTGCACCTTCTTATTGACGATGATACACAGAAATTGCATCCGAATTAAATACAAAAGGCACAATGCCGACTTAATTACAAGATGACTGACACTCTCACTTTCTAGGATTTGAACCTCTCCTGTGAGTCCAGTTTTAGATTCTGATGCTTCACATTAGGTTTACTGTATCCTGTGTACCTTCTTATTGACGATGAAACACAGAAATTACATCCGAATTTAATAGAAAAGGCACAATACCGACTTAAGTACAAGCGGAGTGACACTCTAACTTTCTATGATTTGAATCTCTCCTGTGGGTCCAGTTTTAGATTCCGATGCTTCACTTCAGGTTTACTGTAAAACTTGGAACTTTTTATTGACGATGAAAGACAGAAATTCCATCCGAATTTAATACAAATGGCACAATGCCGGCTTTAGTACAAGAGGACTGACACTCTCACTTTCTATGATTTGAACCTCTCCTGTGAGTCCAATTTTAGATTCCGAAGCTTCACTTCATGTTTACTGTATCCCTTGAGACCTTCTTATCGGCGATGAAACACAGAAATTGCATCCGCATTTAATACAAATGGCACATTGCCCACTTAAGTACAAGAGCACTGAACTCTCACTTTCTATGATTTGAACCTCTCCTTTGAGTTCAGTTTTAGATTCCGATGCTTCACTTCAGGTTTACTGTATACCTTGGACCTTCTTATTGACGATGAAACACAGAGTTTGCATCCAAATTTAATACAAAAGGCACAATGCCGACTTAAGTACAAGAGGACTGACACTCTAACTTTCTATGATGTGAACCTCTCTTGTGAGTCCAGTTTTAGATTCCGATGCTTCACCTCAGGTTTACTGTATCTCTTGGACCTTCTTATTGACGATGAAACACAGAAATTGCATCCGAATTTAATACAAATGGCACAATGCCGACTTAAGTACAAGAGGATTGACACTCTCACTTTCTATGATTCGAACCTCTCCTGTGCGGTCAGATTTAGATTCCGATGTTTCACTTCAGGTTTACTGTATCATTTGGACGTTCTTATTGACGATGAAACACAGAAATTGCATCGGAATTAAATTCAAAAGCCACAGTACCGACGTAAGTAGAAGACGACTAACACTCTCACTTTCTATGATTTGAACCTCTCCTGTGAGTCCAGTTTTAGGTTCCGATGCTTCACTTTAGGTGTACTGTATACCTTGCACCTTCTTATTGACGATGAAACACAGAAATTGCATCGGAATTAATTTCAAAAGGCACAATGCTGACTTAAGTACAAGAGGACTGACACTCACACTTTCTATGATTTGAACCTCTCCTGTGAGTCCAGTTTTACATTCCGATGCTACACTTCAGGTTTACTGTATCCCTTGGACCTTCTAATTGACGATGAAACACAGAGTTTGCATCCGAATTTAATACAAAAGGTACAATGCCGACTTAAGTACAAGAGGACAGACACTCTAACTTTCTATGATTTGCACCTCTCCTGTGAGTCCAGTTTTAGATTCCGATGCTTCACTTTAGGTTTACTGTATCCCTTGGACCTTCTTATTAACGATGAAACACAGAAATTGCATCCGAATTTTATACAAAAATCACAATGGCCACTTTAGTACAAGAGGACCGACAATCTCACTTTCTATGATTTGTACATCTCCTGTGAGTTCAGTTTTAGATTCCGATGCTTCACTTCAGGTTTACTGTATCCCTTGGACCTTCTTATTGAAATGAAACACAGAAATAGCATCGGAATTAAATTCAAAAGGCACAATGCCGACTTAAGTACAAGAGGACTGACACTCTAACTTTTTAAGATTTGAACCTCTCCTGTGAGTCCAGTTTTAGATTCCGATGCTTCACTTCAGGTTTACTGTATCACTTGGACCTTCTTATTGACGATGAAACACAGAGTTTGCATCCAAATTTAATACAAAAGGCACAATGCCGACTTATGTACAAGAGGACTGACACTCTAACTTTCTATGATTTGAACCTCTCCTGTGAGTCCAGTTTTAGATTCCAATGCTTTACTTCAGGTTTACTGTATCCCTTGGACCTTCTTATTGACGATGAAAACAGAAATTGCATCCGAACTTAATACGAAAGGCACAATGGCGACTTAAGTACAAGAGGAATGACACTCTCACTTTCTATGATTTGAACCCCCCCTGTGAGTCCAGGTTTAGATTCCGATGCTTCACTTCATGTTTACTGTATCCCTTGGACCTTCTTATTGACGACGAAACACAGAAATTGCATCCGAATTTAATACAAATGGAACAATTGCGACTTAAGTACAAGACTACTGACACTCTCACTTTCTATGATTCGAACCTCTCCTGTGAGGTCAGATTTATATTCCGATGCTTCACTTCAGGTTTACTGTACACCTTGCACCTTCTTATTGACGATGAAACACAGAAATTGCATCCGAATTTAATACAAATGGCACAATGCCGACTTAAGTACAAGAGGATTGACACTCTCACTTTCTATGATTCGAACCTCTCCTGTGCGGTCAGATTTAGATTCCGATGTTTCACTTCAGGTTTACTGTATCATTTGGACGTTCTTATTGACGATGAAACACAGAAATTGCATCGGAATTAAATTCAAAAGCCACAGTACCGACGTAAGTAGAAGACGACTAACACTCTCACTTTCTATGATTTGAACCTCTCCTGTGAGTCCAGTTTTAGGTTCCGATGCGTCACTTTAGGTGTACTGTATACCTTGCACCTTGTTATTGACGATGAAACACAGAAATTGCATCGGAATTAAATTCAAAAGGCAAAATGCTGACTTAAGTACAAGAGGACTGACACTCACACTTTCTATGATTTGAACCTCTGCTGTGAGTCCAGTTTTACATTCCGATGCTTCACTTCAGGTTTACTGTATCCCTTGGACCTTCTAATTGACGATGAAACACAGAGTTTGCATCCGAATTTAATACAAAAGGTACAATGCCGACTTAAGTACAAGAGGACTGACACTCTCACTTTCTATGATTTGTACATCTCCTGTGAGTTCAGTTTTAGATTCCGATGCTTCACTTCAGGTTTACTGTATCCCTTGGACCTTCTAATTGACGATGAAAACAGAAATTGCATCCGAACTTAATACAAAAGGCACAATGGCGACTTAAGTACAAGAGGACTGACACTCTCACTTTCTATGATTTGAACCTCCCCTGTGAGTCCAGGTTTAGATTCCGATGCTTCACTTCATGTTTACTGTACCCCTTGGACCTTCTTATTGACGACGAAACACATAAATTGCATCCGAATTTAATACAAATGTCACAATTGCGACTTAAGTGCAAGAGGACTCACACTCTCACTTTCTATGATTCGAACGTCTCCTGTGAGGTCAGATTTATATTCCGATGCTTCACTTCAGGTTTACTATAAACCTTGCACCTTCTTATTGACGATGAAACACAGAAATTGCATCCGCATTTAATACAAATGGCACATTGCCCACTTAAGTACAAGAGCACTGAACTCTCACTTTCTATGATTTGAACCTCTCCTTTGAGTTCAGTTTTAGATTCCGATGCTTCACTTCAGGTTTACTGTGTACCTTGGACCTTCTTATTGACGATGAAACACAGAGTTTGCATCCAAATTTAATACAAAAGGAACAATGCCGACTTAAGTACAAGAGGACTGATACTCGAACTTTCTATGATTTGAACCTCTCCTGTGAGTCCAGTTTTAGATTCCGATGCTTCACCTCAGGTTTACTGTATCTCTTGGACCTTCTTATTGACGATGAAACACAGAAATTGCATCCGAATTTAATACAAATGGCACAATGCCGACTTAAGTACAAGAGGATTGACACTCTCACTTTCTATGATTCGTACCTCTCCTGTGCGGTCAGATTTAGATTCCGATGTTTCACTTCAGGTTTACTGTATCATTTGGACGTTCTTATTGACGATGAAACACAGAAATTGCATCGGAATTAAATTCAAAAGCCACAGTACCGACGTAAGTAGAAGACGACTAACACTCTCACTTTCTATGATTTGAACCTCTCCTGTGAATCCAGTTTTAGGTTCCGATGCTTCACTTTAGGTGTACTGTATACCTTGCACCTTCTTATTGACGATGAAACACAGAAATTGCATCGGAATTAAATTCAAAAGGCAAAATGCTGACTTAAGTACAAGAGGACTGACACTCACACTTTCTATGATTTGAACCTCTCCTGTGAGTCCAGTTTTACATTCCGATGCTTCACTTCAGGTTTACTGTATCCCTTGGACCCTCTGATTGACGATGAAACACAGAGTTTGCATCCGAATTTAATACATAAGGTTTAATGCCGACTGAAGTACAAGAGGACTGACACTCTAACTTTCTATGATTTGCACCTCTCCTGTGAGTCCAGTTTTAGATTCCGATGCTTCCCTTTAGGTTTACTGTATCCCTTGGACCTTCTTATTGACGATGAAACACAGAAATTGCATCCGAATTGAATACAAAAATCACAATGGCCACTTTAGTACAAGAGGACCGACAATCTCATTTTCTATGATTTGTACATCTCCTGTGAGTTCAGTTTTAGATTCCGATGCTTCACTTCAGGTTTACTGTATCCGTTGGACCTTCTTATTGACGACGAAACCCAGAAATTGCATCCGAATTTAATACAAATGGCACAATGCCGACTTAAGTACAAGAGGACTGACACTCTCACTTTCTATGATTCGAACCTCTCCTGTGAGGTCAGATTTATATTCCGATGCTTCACTTCAGGTTTACTGTATACCTTGCACCTTCTTATTGACGATGAAACACAGAAATTGCATCCGCATTTAATACAAATGGCACATTGCCCACTTAAGTACAAGAGCACTGAACTCACACTTTCTATGATTTGAACCTCTCCTTTGAGTTCAGTTTTAGATTCCGATGCTTCACTTTAGGTTTACTGTATACCTTGGACCTTCTTATTGACGATGAAACACAGAGTTTGCATCCAAATTTAATACAAAAGGCACAATGCCGACTTAAGTACAAGAGGACTGACACTCTAACTTTCTATGATTTGAACCTCTCCTGTGAGTCCAGTTTTAGATTCCGATGCTTCACCTCAGGTTTACTGTATCTCTTGGACCTTCTTATTGACGATGAAACACAGAAATTGCATCCGAATTTAATACAAATGGCACAATGCCGACTTAAGTACAAGAGGATTGACACTCTCACTTTCTATGATTCGAACCTCTCCTGTGCGGTCAGATTTAGATTCCGATGTTTCACTTCAGGTTTACTGTATCATTTGGACGTTCTTATTGACGATGAAACACAGAAATTGCATCGGAATTAAATTCAAAAGCCACAGTACCGACGTAAGTAGAAGACGACTAACACTCTCACTTTCTATGATTTGAACCTCTCCTGTGAGTCCAGTTTTAGGTTCCGATGCTTCACTTTAGGTGTATTGTATACCTTGCACCTTCTTATTGACGATGAAACACAGAAATTGCATCGGAATTAATTTCAAAAGGCACAATGCTGACTTAAGTACAAGAGGACTGACACTCACACTTTCTATGATTTGAACCTCTCCTGTGAGTCCAGTTTTACATTCCGATGCTTCACTTCAGGTTTACTGTATCCCTTGGACCTTCTAATTGACGATGAAACACAGAGTTTGCATCCGAATTTAATACAAAAGGTACAATGCCGACTTAAGTACAAGAGGACAGACACTCTAACTTTCTATGATTTGCACCTCTCCTGTGAGTCCAGTTTTAGATTCCGATGCTTCACTTTAGGTTTACTGTATCCCTTGGACCTTCTTATTGACGATGAAACACAGAAATTGCATCCGAATTTAATACAAAAATCACAATGGCCACTTTAGTACAAGAGGACCGACAATCTCACTTTCTATGATTTGTACATCTCCTGTGAGTTCAGTTTTAGATTCCGATGCTTCACTTCAGGTTTACTGTATCCCTTGGACCTTCTTATTGAAATGAAACACAGAAATAGCATCGGAATTAAATTCAAAAGGCACAATGCCGACTTAAGTACAAGAGGACTGACACTCTAACATTTTATGATTTGAGCCTCTCCTGTGAGCCCAGTTTTAGATTCCGATGCTTCACTTCAGGTTTACTGTATCACTTGGACCTTCTTATTGACGATGAAACACAGAGTTTGCATCCAAATTTAATACAAAAGGCACAATGCCGACTCAAGTACAAGAGGACTGACACTCTAACTTTCTATGATTTGAACCTCTCCTGTGAGTCCAGTTTTAGATTCCAATGCTTTACTTCAGGTTTACTGTATCCCTTGGACCTTCTTATTGACGATGAAAACAGAAATTGCATCCGAACTTAATACAAAAGGCACAATGGCGACTTAAGTACAAGAGGAATGACACTCTCACCTTCTATGATTTGAACCTCCCCTGTGAGTCCAGGTTTAGATTCCGATGTTTCACTTCATGTTTACTGTATCCCTTGGACCTTCTTATTGACGACGAAACACAGAAATTGCATCCGAATTTAATACAAATGGCACAATTGCGACTTAAGTACAAGAGGACTGACACTCTCACTTTCTATGATTCGAACCTCTCCTGTGTGGTCAGATTTATATTCCGATGCTTCACTTCAGGTTTACTGTATACCTTGCACCTTCTTATTGACGACGAAACACAGAAATTGCATCCGAATTTAATACAAATGGCACAATTGCGACTTAAGTACAAGAGGACTGACACTCTCACTTTCTATGATTTGAACCTCTGCTGTGAGTCCAGTTTTACATTCCGATGCTTCACTTCAGGTTTACTGTATCCCTTGGACCTTCTAATTGACGATGAAACACAGAGTTTGCATCCGAATTTAATACAAAAGGTACAATTCCGACTTAAGTACAAGAGGACTGACACTCTAACTTTCTATGATTTGCACCTCTCCTGTGAGTCCAGTTTTAGATTCCGATGCTTCACTTTAGGTTTACTGTATCCCTTGGATCTTCTTATTGACGATGAAACACAGAAATTGCATCCGAATTTAATACAAAAATCACAATGGCCACTTTAGTACAAGAGGACCGACAATCTCACTTTCTATGATTTGTACATCTCCTGTGAGTTCAGTTTTAGATTCCGATGCTTCACTTCAGGTTTACTGTATCCCTTGGACCTTCTTATTGACGATGAAAACAGAAATTGCATCCGAACTTAATACAAAAGGCACAATGGCGACTTAAGTACAAGAGGACTGACACTCTCACTTTCTATGATTTGAACCTCCCCTGTGAGTCCAGGTTTATATTCCGATGCTTCACTTCATGTTTACTGTATCCCTTGGACCTTCGTATTGACAACGAAACACAGAAATTGCATCCGAATTTAATACAAATGGCACAATTGCGACTTAAGTACAAGAGGACTGACACTCTCACTTTCTATGATTCGAACCTCTCCTGTGAGGTCAGATTTATATTCCGATGCTTCACTTCAGGTTTACTGTATACCTTGCACCTTCTTATTGACGATGAAACACAGAAATTGCATCCGCATTTTATACAAATATCACATTGCCCACTTAAGTACAAGAGCACTGAACTCTCACTTTCTTTGATTTGAACCTCTCCTTTGAGTTCAGTTTTAGATTCCGATGCTTCACTTCAGGTTTACTGTATACCTTGGACCTTCTTATTGACGATGAAACACAGAGTTTGCATCCAAATTTAATACAAAAGGCACAATGCCGACTTAAGTACAAGAGGACTGACACTCTAACTTTCTATGATTTGAACCTCTCCTGTGAGTCCAGTTTTAGATTCCGATGCTTCACCTCAGGTTTACTGTATCTCTTGGACCCTCTTATTGACGATGAAACACAGAAATTGCATCCGAATTTAATACAAATGGCACAATGCCGACTTAAGTACAAGAGGATTGACACTCTCACTTTCTATGATTCGAACCTCTCCTGTGCGGTCAGATTTAGATTCCGATGTTTCACTTCAGGTTTACTGTATCATTTGGACGTTCCTATTGACGATGAAACACAGAAATTGCATCGGAATTAAATTCAAAAGCCACAGTACCGACGTAAGTAGAAGACGACTAACACTCTCACTTTCTATGATTTGAACCTCTCCTGTGAGTCCAGTTTTAGGTTCCGATGCTTCACTTTAGGTGTACTGTATACCTTGCACCTTCTTATTGATGATGAAACACAGAAATTGCATCGGAATTAAATTCAAAAGGCACAATGCTGACTTAAGTACAAGAGGACTGACACTCACACTTTCTATGATTTGAACCTCTTCTGTGAGTCCAGTTTTACATTCCGATGCTTCACTTCAGGTTTACTGTATCCCTTGGACCTTCTAATTGACGATGAAACACAGAGTTTGCATCCGAATTTAATACAAAAGTTACAATGCCGACTTAAGTACAAGAGGACTGACACTCTAACTTTCTATGATTTGCACCTCTCCTGTGAGTCCAGTTTAAGATTCCGATGCTTCACTTTAGGTTTACTGTATCCCTTGGACCTTCTTATTGACGATGAAACACAGAAATTGCATCCGAATTTAATACAAAAATCACAATGGCCACTTTAGTACAAGAGGACCGACAATCTCACTTTCTATGATTTGTACATCTCCTGTGAGTTCAGTTTTTGATTCCGATGCTTCTCTTCAGGTTTACTGTATCCCTTGGACCTTCTTATTGACAATGAAACACAGAAATAGCATCGGAATTAAATTCAAAAGGCACAATGCCGACTTAAGTACAAGAGGACTGACACTCTAACTTTCTATGATTTGAACCTCTCCTGTGAGACCAGTTTTAGATTCCGATGCTTCACTTCAGGTTTACTGTATCCCTTGGACCTTCTTATTGATGATGAAACACAGAGTTTGCATCCGCATTTAATACAAAAGGCACAATGCCGACTTAAGTACAAGAGGACTGACACTCTAACTTTCTATGATTTGAACCTCTCCTGTGAGTCCAGTTTTAGATTCCGATGCTTAACTTCAGGTTTACTGTATCCCTTGGACCTTCTTATTGACGATGAAACACAGAAATTGCATCCGAATTTAATACAAATGGCACAATGCCGACTGAAGTACAAGAGGACTGACACTGTCACTTTCTATGATTTGAATCTCTCCTGTGAGTCCAGTTTTAGGTTCCGATGCTTCACTTCAGGTTTACTGTATCCCTTGGACCTTCTTATTGAAATGAAACACAGAAATAGCATCGGAATTAAATTCAAAAGGCACAATGCCGACTTAAGTACAAGAGGACTGACACTCTAACTTTTTATGATTTGAACCTCTCCTGTGAGTCCAGTTTTAGATTCCGATGCTTCACTTCAGGTTTACTGTATCCCTTGGACCTTCTTATTGACGATGAAAACAGAAGTTGCATCCGAACTTAATACAAAAGGCACAATGGCGACTTAAGTACAAGAGGACTGACACTCTCACTTTCTATGATTTGAACCTCCCCTGTGAGTCCAGGTTTAGATTCCGATGCTTCACTTCATGTTTACTGTATCCCTTCGACCTTCTTATTGACGACGAAACACAGAAATTGCATCCGAATTTAATACAAATGGCACTATTGCGACTTAAGTACGAGAGGACTGACACTCTCACTTTCTATGATTCGAACCTCTCCTGTGAGGTCAGATTTATATTCCGATGCTTCACTTCAGGTTTACTGTATACCTTGCACCTTCTTATTGACGATGAAACACAGAAATTGCATCCGAATTTAATACAAATGGCACAATGCCGACTTAAGTACAAGACGATTGACACTCTCACTTTCTATGATTCGAACCTCTCCTGTGCGGTCAGATTTAGATTCCGATGTTTCACTTCAGGTTTACTGTATCATTTGGGCGTTCTTATTGACGATGAAACACAGAAATTCCATCGGAATTAAATTCAAAAGCCACAGTACCGACGTAAGTAGAAGACGACTAACACTCTCACTTTCTATGATTTGAACCTCTCCTGTGAGTCCAGTTTTAGGTTCCGATGCTTCACTTTAGGTGTACTGTATACCTTGCACCTTCTTATTGACGATGAAACACAGAAGTTGCATCGGAATTAAATTCAAAAGGCACAATGCTGACTTAAGTACAAGAGGACTGACACTCACACTTTCTATGATTTGAACCTCTCCTGTGAGTCCAGTTTTACATTCCGATGCTTCACTTCAGGTTTACTGTATCCCTTGGACCTTCTAATTGACGATGAAACACAGAGTTTGCATCCGAATTTAATACAAAAGGTACAATGCCGACTTAAGTACAAGAGGACTGACACTCTAACTTTCTATGATTTGCACCTCTCCTGTGAGTCCAGTTTTAGATTCCGATGCTTCACTTTAGGTTTACTGATCCCTTGGACCTTCTTATTGACGATGAAACACAGAAATTGCATCCGAATTTAATACAAAAATCACAATGGCCACTTTAGTACAAGAGGACCGACAATCTCACTTTCTATGATTTGTACATCTCCTGTGAGTTCAGTTTTAGATTCCGATGCTTCACTTCAGGTTTACTGTATCCCTTGGACCTTCTTATTGACGATGAAAACAGAAATTGCATCCGAACTTAATACAAAAGGCACAATGGCGACTTAAGTACAAGAGGACTGACACTCTCACTTTCTATGATTTGAACCTCCCCTGTGAGTCCAGGTTTAGATTCCGATGCTTCACTTCATGTTTACTGTATCCCTTGGACCTTCTTATTGACGACGAAACACAGAAATTGCATCCAAATTTAATACAAATGGCACAATTGCGACTTAAGTACAAGAGGACTGACAGTCTCACTTTCTATGATTCGAACCTCTCCTGTGAGGTCAGATTTATATTCCGATGCTTCACTTCAGGTTTACTGTATACCTTGCACCTTCTTATTGACGATGAAACACAGAAATTGCATCCGAATTTAATACAAATGGCACAATGCCGACTTAAGTACAAGACGATTGACACTCTCACTTTCTATGATTCGAACCTCTCCTGTGCGGTCAGATTTAGATTCCGATGTTTCACTTCAGGTTTATTGTATCATTTGGACGTTCTTATTGACGATGAAACACAGAAATTGTATCGGAATTAAATTCAAAAGCCACAGGACCGACGTAAGTAGAAGACGACTAACACTCTCACTTTCTATGATTTGAACCTCTCCTGTGAGTCCAGTTTTAGGTTCCGATGCTTCACTTTAGGTGTACTGTATACCTTGCACCTTCTTATTGACGATGAAACACAGAAATTGCATCGGAATTAAATTCAAAAGGCACAATGTTGACTTAAGTACAAGAGGACTGACACTCACACTTTCTATGATTTGAACCTTTCCTGTGAGTCCAGTTTTACATTCCGATGCTTCACTTCAGGTTTACTGTATCCCTTGGACCTTCTTATTGACGATGAAAACAGAAATTGCATCCGAACTTAATACAAAAGGCACAATGGCGACTTAAGTACAAGAGGACTGACACTCTCACTTTCTATGATTTGAACCTCCCCTGTGAGTCCAGGTTTAGATTCCGATGCTTCACTTTATGTTTACTGTATCCCTTGGACCTTCTTGTTGACGACGAAACACAGAAATTGCATCCAAATTTAATACAAATGGCACAATTGCGACTTAAGTACAAGAGGACTGACAGTCTCACTTTCTATGATTCGAACCTCTCCTGTGAGGTCAGATTTATATTCCGATGCTTCACTTCAGGTTTACTGTATACCTTGCACCTTCTTATTGACGATGAAACACAGAAATTGCATCCGAATTTAATACAAATGGCACAATGCCGACTTAAGTACAAGAGGATTGACACTCTCACTTTCTATGATTCGAACCTCTCCTGTGCGGTCAGATTTAGATTCCGATGTTTCACTTCAGGTTTACTGTATCATTTGGACGTTCTTATTGACGATGAAACACAGAAATTGCATCGGAATTAAATTCAAAAGCCACAGTACCGACGTAAGTAGAAGACGACTAACACTCTCACTTTCTATGATTAGAACCTCTCCTGTGAGTCCAGTTTTAGGTTCCGATGCTTCACTTTAGGTGTACTGTATACCTTGCACCTTCTTATTGACGATGAAACACAGAAATTGCATCGGAATTAAATTCAAAAGGCACAATGTTGACTTAAGTACAAGAGGACTGACACTCACACTTTCTATGATTTGAACCTCTCCTGTGAGTCCAGTTTTACATTCCGATGCTTCACTTCAGGTTTACTGTATCCCTTGGACCTTCTAATTGACGATGAAACACAGAGTTTGCATCCGAATTTAATACAAAAGGTACAATGCCGACTTAAGTACAAGAGGACTGACACTCTAACTTTCTATGATTTGCACCTCTCCTGTGAGTCCAGTTTTAGATTCCGATGCTTCACTTTAGGTTTACTGTATCCCTTGGACCTTCGTATTGACGATGAAACACAGAAATTGCATCCGAATTTAATACAAAAATCACAATGGCCACTTTAGTACAAGAGGACCGACAATCTCACTTTCTATGATTTGTACATCTCCTGTGAGTTCAGTTTTAGATTCCGATGCTTCACTTCAGGTTTACTGTATCCCTTGGACCTTCTTATTGACAATGAAACACAGAAATAGCATCGGAATTAAATTCAAAAGGCACAATGCCGACTTAAGTACAAGAGGACTGACACTCTAACTTTCTATGATTTGAACCTCTCCTGTGAGTCCAGTTTTAGATTCCGATGCTTCACTTCAGGTTTACTGTATCCCTTGGACCTTCTTATTGACGATGAAACACAGAGTTTGCATCCAAATTTAACACAAAAGGCACAATGCCGACTTAAGTACAAGAGGACTGACACTCTAACTTTCTATGATTTGAACCTCTCCTGTGAGTCCAGTTTTAGATTCCAATGCTTTACTTCAGGTTTACGGTATCCCTTGGACCTTCTTATTGATGATGAAAACAGAAATTGCATCCGAACTTAATACAAAAGGCACAATGGCGACTTAAGTACAAGAGGACTGACACTCTCACTTTCTATGATTTGAACCTCCCCTGTGAGTCCAGGTTTAGATTCCGATGCTTCACGTCATGTTTACTGTATCCCTTGGACCTTCTTATTGACGACGAACCACAGAAATTGCATCCGAATTTAATACAAATGGCACAATTGCGACTTAAGTACAAGAGGTCTGACACTCTCACTTTCAATGATTCGAACCTCTCCTGTGAGGTCAGATTTATATCCCGATGCTTCACTTCAGGTTTACTGTATACCTTGCACCTTCTTGTTGACGATGAAACACAGAAATTGCATCGGAATTAAATTCAAAAGGCACAATGCCGTTTTAAATACATGAGGACTGACACTCTCACTTTCTATGATTTGAACCTCTCCTGTGAGTCCAGTTTTAGATTCCGATGCTTCACTTCAGGTTTACTGTATCCCTTGGACCTTCTAATTGACGATGAAACACAGAGTTTGCATCCGAATGTACTATGCCGACGTAAGTACAAGAGGACTGACACTCTAACTTTCTATGATTTGAACCTCTCCTGTGAGTCCAGTTTAAGATTCCGATGCTTCACTTCAGGTTTACTGTATCCCTTGGACCTTCTTATTGACGATGAAACACAGAAAATGCATCGGAAATAAATTCAAAACATACAATGCCGACTTAAGCAAACGAGGTGAGACACTCTCACTTTGTATGATTTGAACCTCTCCTGTGAGTCCAGTTTTAGATTCCGATGCTTCACTTCAGGTTTACTGTATCCCTTGGACCTTCTTATTGACGATGAAACACAGAAATTGCATCCGAATTTAATACCAAAATCACAATGGCGACTTAAGTACAAGAGGACTGACTCTCCCACTTTCTATGATTTGATCATCTCCTGTGAGTCTAGTTTTAGTTTCCGATGCTTCACTTCAGGTTTACTGTATCCCTTGGACCTTCTAATTGACGATGAAACATAGAGTTTGCATCCGAATTTAATACAAAAGGTATAATGCCGACGTAAGTACAAGTGGACTGACACTCTAACTTTCTATGATTTGAACCTCTCCTGTGAGTCCAGTTTTAGATTCCGATGCCTTACTTCAGGTTTACTGTATTCCTTGGACCTTCTTATTGACGATGAAAACAGAAATTGCATCCGAACTTAATACAAAAGGCACAATGGCGACTTAAGTACAAGAGGACTGACACTCTCACTTTCTATGATTTGAACCTCCCCTGTGAGTCCAGTTTTAGATTGCGATGCTTCACTTCAGGTTTACTGTATCCCTTGGACCTTCTTATTGACGACGAAACACAGAAATTGCATCCGAATTTAATAGAAATGGCACAATTGCCACATAAGTACAAGAGGACTGACACTCTCACTTTCTATGATTCGAACCTCTCCTGTGAGGTCAGATTTATATTCCGATGCTTCACTTCAGGGTTACTGTATACCTTGCACCTTCTTATTGACGATGAAACAAAAATTGCATTGGAATTAAATTCAAAAGGCACTATGCCGACTTAAGTACAAGAGGACTGACACTCTAACTTTCTATGATTTGAACCTCTCCTGTGAGTCCAGTTTTAGATTCCGATGCTTTACTTCAGGTTTACTGTATCCCTTGGACCTTCTTATTGACGATGAAACACAGAAATTGCATCCGAATGGAATACAAATGGCACAATGCCGACTTAAGTACAAGAGGACTGACACTCTCACTTTCTATGATTTGAATCCCTCCTGTGAGTCCAGTTTTAGGTTCCGATGCTTCACTTCAGGTTTACTGTATCCCTTGGACCTTCTTATTGACAATGAAACACAGAAATAGCATCGGAATTAAATTCAAAAGGCACAATGCCGACTTAAGTACAAGAGGACTGACACTCTAACTTTTTATGATTTGAACCTCTCCTGTGAGTCCAGATTTGGATTCCGATGCTTCACTTCAGGTTCACTGTATCCCTTGGACCTTCTAATTGACGATGAAACACAGAGTTTGCATCCGAATTTAATACAAAAGGCACAATGCCGACTTAAGTACAAGAGGACTGACACTCTAACTTTCTATGATTTGATTCTCTCCTGTGAGTCCAGTTTTAGATTCCGATGCTTTACTTCAGGTTTACTGTATCCCTTGGACCTTCTTATTGACGATGAAAAAGAAATTGCATCCGAACTTAATACAAAAGGCACAATGGCGACTTAAGTACATGAGGGCTGACACTCTAACTTTCTATGATTTGAACCTCCCCTGTGAGTCCAGTTTTAGATTCCGATGCTTCACTTCAGGATTACTGTATCCATTGGACCTTCTTATTGTCGACGAAACACAGAAATTGCATCCGAATTTAATACAAATGGCACAATTGCGACTTATGTACAAGAGGACTGACACTCTCACTTTCTGTGATTCGAACCTGTCCTGTGAGGTCAGATTTATATTCCGATGCTTCACTTCAGGTTTACTGTATACCTTGCACCTTCTTATTGACGATGAAACATAGAAATTGCATCGGAATTAAATTCAAAAGGCACAATGCCGTCTTAAGTACAAGAGGACTGACTCTCACGTTCTATGATTTGAACCTCTTCTGTGAGTCCAGTTTTAGATTCCGATGCTTCACTTCAAGTTTACTGTATCCCTTGGACCTTCTAATTGACGATGGATCACAGAGTTTGCATCCGAATTTAATACAAAAGGTACAATGCCGACGTAACGAAAAGAGGACTGACACTCAAACTTTCTATGATTTGAACCTCTCCTGTGACTCCAGTTTTAGATTCCGATGCTTCACTTCAGGTTTACTGTATCCCTTGGACCTTCTATTGACAATGATACACAGAAATAGCATCGGAATTAAATTCAAAAGGCACAATGCCGACTTAAGTACAAGAGGACTGACACTAACTTTCTATGAATTGAACCTCTCCTGTGAGTCCACTTTTAGATTCCGATGCTTCACCTCAGGTCTCTTGGACCATCTTATTGACGATGAAACACAGAAATTGCATCCGAATTTAATACCAAAATCACAATGGCGACTTAAGTACAAGAGGACTGACTCTCTCACTTTCTATGATTTGAACATCTCCTGTGAGTCCAGTTTTAGATTCCGATGCTTCACTTCAGGTTTACTGTATCCCTTGGACCTTCTTATTGACGATGAAACACAGAAATTGCATCGGAATTAAATTCAAAACGCACAATGCCGACTTAAGCAAAAGAGGTCTGACACTCTCACTTTGTATGATTTTAACCTCTCCTGTGAGTCCAGTTTTAGATTCCGATGCTTCACTTTAGGTTTACTGTATCCCTTGGACCTCCTTATTGACGATGAAACACAGAAATTGCATCCGAATTTAATACAAAAATCACAATGGCCACGTTAGTACAAGAGGACCGACAATCTCACTTTCTATGATTTGTACATCTCCTGTGAGTTCAGTTTTAGATTCCGATGCTTCACTTCAGGTTTACTGTATCCCTTGGACCTTCTTATTGACAATGAAACACAGAAATAGCATCGGAATTAAATTCAAAAGGCACAATGCCGAGTTAAGTACAAGAGGACTGACACTCTAACTTTTTATGATTTGAACCTCTCCTGTGAGTCCAGTTTTAGATTCCGATGCTTCACTTCAGGTTTACTGTATCCCTTGGACCTTCTTATTGACGATGAAAACAGAAATTGCATCCGAAATTAATACAAAAGGCACAATGGCGACTTAAGTACAAGAGGACTGACACTCTCACTTTCTATGATTTGAACCTCCCCTGTGAGTCCAGGTTTAGATTCCGATGCTTCACTTCATGTTTACTGTATCCCTTCGACCTTCTTATTGACGACGAAACACAGAAATTGCATCCGAATTTATTACAAATGGCACTATTGCGACTTAAGTACGAGAGGACTGACACTCTCACTTTCTATGATTCGAACCTCTCCTGTGAGGTCAGATTTATATTCCGATGCTTCACTTCAGGTTTACTGTATACCTTGCACCTTCTTATTGACGATGAAACACAGAAATTGCATCCGAATTTAATACAAATGGCACAATGCCGACTTAAGTACAAGAGGATTGACACTCTCACTTTCTATGATTCGAACCTCTCCTGTGCGGTCAGATTTAGATTCCGATGTTTCACTTCAGGTTTACTGTATCATTTGGGCGTTCTTATTGACGATGAAACACAGAAATTCCATCGGAATTAAATTCAAAAGCCACAGTACCGACGTAAGTAGAAGACGACTAACACTCTCACTTTCTATGATTTGAACCTCTCCTGTGAGTCCAGTTTTAGGTTCCGATGCTTCACTTTAGGTGTACTGTATACCTTGCACCTTCTTATTGACGATGAAACACAGAAGTTGCATCGGAATTAAATTCAAAAGGCACAATGCTGACTTAAGTACAAGAGGACTGACACTCACACTTTCTATGATTTGAACCTCTCCTGTGAGTCCAGTTTTACATTCCGATGCTTCACTTCAGGTTTACTGTATCCCTTGGACCTTCTAATTGACGATGAAACACAGAGTTTGCATCCGAATTTAATACAAAAGGTACAATGCCGACTTAAGTACAAGAGGACTGACACTCTAACTTTCTATGATTTGCACCTCTCCTGTGAGTCCAGTTTTAGATTCCGATGCTTCACTTTAGGTTTACTGTATCCCTTGGACCTTCTTATTGACGATGAAACACAGAAATTGCATCCGAATTTAATACAAAAATCACAATGGCCACTTTAGTACAAGAGGGCCGACAATCTCACTTTCTATGATTTGTACATCTCCTGTGAGTTCAGTTTTAGATTCCGATGCTTCACTTCAGGTTTACTGTATCCCTTGGACCTTCTTATTGACGATGAAAACAGAAATTGCATCCGAACTTAATACAAAAGGCACAATGGCGACTTAAGTACAAGAGGACTGACACTCTCACTTTCTATGATTTGAACCTCCCCTGTGAGTCCAGGTTTAGATTCCGATGCTTCACTTCATGTTTACTGTATCCCTTGGACCTTCTTATTGACGACGAAACACAGAAATTGCATCCACATTTAATACAAATGGCACAATTGCGACTTAAGTACAAGAGGACTGACAGTCTCACTTTCTATGATTCGAACCTCTCCTGTGAGGTCAGATTTATATTCCGATGCTTCACTTCAGGTTTACTGTATACCTTGCACCTTCTTATTGACGATGAAACACAGAAATTGCATCCGAATTTAATACAAATGGCACAATGCCGACTTTAGTACAAGAGGATTGACACTCTCACTTTCTATGATTCGAACCTCTCCTGTGCGGTCAGATTTAGATTCCGATGTTTCACTTCAGGTTTACTGTATCATTTGGACGTTCTTATTGACGATGAAACACAGAAATTGCATCGGAATCAAATTCAAAAGCCACAGTACCGACGTAAGTAGAAGACGACTAACACTCTCACTTTCTATGATTAGAACCTCTCCTGTGAGTCCAGTTTTAGGTTCCGATGCTTCACTTTAGGTGTACTGTATACCTTGCACCTTCTTATTGACGATGAAACACAGAAATTGCATCGGAATTAAATTCAAAAGGCACAATGTTGACTTAAGTACAAGAGGACTGACACTCACACTTTCTATGATTTGAACCTCTCCTGTGAGTCCAGTTTTACATTCCGATGCTTCACTTCAGGTTTACTGTATCCCTTGGACCTTCTAATTGACGATGAAACACAGAGTTTGCATCCGAATTTAATACAAAAGGTACAATGCCGACTTAAGTACAAGAGGACTGACACTCTAACTTTCTATGATTTGCACCTCTCCTGTGAGTCCAGTTTTAGATTCCGATGCTTCACTTTAGGTTTACTGTATCCCTTGGACCTTCGTATTGACGATGAAACACAGAAATTGCATCCGAATTTAATACAAAAATCACAATGGCCACTTTAGTACAAGAGGACCGACAATCTCACTTTCTATGATTTGTACGTCTCCTGTGAGTTCAGTTTTAGATTCCGATGCTTCACTTCAGGTTTACTGTATCCCTTGGACCTTCTTATTGACAATGAAACACAGAAATAGCATCGGAATTAAATTCAAAAGGCACAATGCCGACTTAAGTACAAGAGGACTGACACTCTAACTTTCTATGATTTGAACCTCTCCTGTGAGTCCAGTTTTAGATTCCGATGCTTCACTTCAGGTTTACTGTATCCCTTGGACCTTCTTATTGACAATGAAACACAGAGTTTGCATCCAAATTTAACACAAAAGGCACAATGCCGACTTAAGTACAAGAGGACTGACACTCTAACTTTCTATGATTTGAACCTCTCCTGTGAGTCCAGTTTTAGATTCCAATGCTTTACTTCAGGTTTACGGTATCCCTTGGACCTTCTTATTGATGATGAAAACAGAAATTGCATCCGAACTTAATACAAAAGGCACAATGGCGACTTAAGTACAAGAGGACTGACACTCTCACTTTCTATGATTTGAACCTCCCCTGTGAGTCCAGGTTTAGATTCCGATGCTTCACTTCATGTTTACTGTATCCCTTGGACCTTCTTATTGACGACGAACCACAGAAATTGCATCCGAATTTAATACAAATGGCACAATTGCGACTTAAGTACAAGAGGACTGACACTCTCACTTTCAATGATTCGAACCTCTCCTGTGGGGTCAGATTTATATCCCGATGCTTCACTTCAGGTTTACTGTATACCTTGCACCTTCTTATTGACGATGAAACACAGAAATTGCATCGGAATTAAATTCAAAAGGCACAATGCCGTTTTAAATACATGAGGACTGACACTCTCACTTTCTATGATTTGAACCTCTCCTGTGAGTCCAGTTTTAGATTCCGATGCTTCACTTCAGGTTTACTGTATCCCTTGGACCTTCTAATTGACGATGAAACACAGAGTTTGCATCCGAATGTACTATGCCGACGTAAGTACAAGAGGACTGACACTCTAACTTTCTATGATTTGAACCTCTCCTGTGAGTCCAGTTTAAGATTCCGATGCTTCACTTCAGGTTTACTGTATCCCTTGGACCTTCTTATTGACGATGAAACACAGAAAATGCATCGGAAATAAATTCAAAACATACAATGCCGACTTAAGCAAACGAGGTCTGACACTCTCACTTTGTATGATTTGAACCTCTCCTGTGAGTCCAGTTTTAGATTCCGATACTTCACTTCAGGTTTACTGTATCCCTTGGACCTTCTTATTGACGATGAAACACAGAAATTGCATCCGAATTTAATACCAAAATCACAATGGCGACTTAAGTACAAGAGGACTGACTCTCCCACTTTCTATGATTTGATCATCTCCTGTGAGTCTAGTTTTAGATTCCGATGCTTCACTTCAGGTTTACTGTATCCCTTGGACCTTCTAATTGACGATGAAACATAGAGTTTGCATCCGAATTTAATACAAAAGGTACAATGCCGACGTAAGTACAAGTGGACTGACACTCTAACTTTCTATGATTTGAACTTCTCCTGTGAGTGCAGTTTTAGATTCCGATGCTTCACTTCAGGTTTACTGTATCCCTTGGACCTTCTTATTGACGATGAAACACAGAAATTGCATCCGAATTTAATACCAAAATCACAATGGCGACTTAAGTACAAGAGGACTGACTCTCCCACTTTCTATGATTTGATCATCTCCTGTGAGTCTAGTTTTAGATTCCGATGCTTCACTTCAGGTTTACTGTATCCCTTGGACCTTCTAATTGACGATGAAACATAGAGTTTGCATCCGAATTTAATACACAAGGCACAATGCCGACGTAAGTACAAGTGGACTGACACTCTAACTTTCTATGATTTGAACTTCTCCTGTGAGTCCAGTTTTAGATTCCGATGCTTTACTTCAGGTTTACTGTATTCCTTGGACCTTCTTATTGACGATGAAAACAGAAATTGCATCCGAACTTAATACAAAAGGCACAATGGCGACTTAAGTACAAGAGGACTGACACTCTCACTTTCTATGATTTGAACCTCCCCTGTGAGTCCAGTTTTAGATTCCGATGCTTCACTTCAGGTTTACTGTATCCCTTGGACCTTCTTATTGACGACGAAACACAGAAATTGCATCCGAATTTAATACAAATGGCACAATTGCCACATAAGTACAAGAGGACTGACACTCTCACTTTCTATGATTCGAACCTCTCCTGTGAGGTCAGATTTATATTCCGATGCTTCACTTCAGGGTTACTGTATACCTTGCACCTTCTTATTGACGATGAAACAAAAATTGCATCGGAATTAAATTCGAAAGGCACTATGCCGACTTAAGTACAAGAGGACTGACACTCTAACTTTCTATGATTTGAACCTCTCCTGTGAGTCCAGTTTTAGATTCCGATGCTTTACTTCAGGTTTACTGTATCCCTTGGACCTTCTTATTGACGATGAAACACAGAAATTGCATCCGAATGGAATACAAATGGCACAATGCCGACTTAAGTACAAGAGGACTGACACTCTCACTTTCTATGATTTGAATCCCTCCTGTGAGTCCAGTTTTAGGTTCCGATGCTTCACTTCAAGTTTACTGTATCCCTTGGACCTTCTTATTGACAATGAAACACAGAAATAGCATCGGAATTAAATTCAAAAGGCACAATGTCGACTTAAGTACAAGAGGACTGACACTCTAACTTTTTATGATTTGAACCTCTCCTGTGAGTCCAGATTTGGATTCCGATGCTTCACTTCAGGTTCACTGTATCCCTTGGACCTTCTAATTGACGATGACACACAGAGTTTGCATCCGAATTTAATACAAAAGGCACAATGCCGACTTAAGTACAAGAGGACTGACACTCTAACTTTCTATGATTTGATTCTCTCCTGTGAGTCCAGTTTTAGATTCCGATGCTTTACTTCAGGTTTACTGTATCCCTTGGACCTTCTTATTGACGATGATAAAGAAATTGCATCCGAACTTAATACAAAAGGCACAATGGCGACTTAAGTACATGAGGACTGACACTCTAACTTTCTATGATTTGAACCTCCCCTGTGAGTCCAGTTTTAGATTCCGATGCTTCACTTCAGGATTACTGTATCCATTGGACCTTCTTATTGACGATGAAACACAGAAATTGCATCCGAATTTAATACAAATGGCACAATGCCGACTTAAGTACAAGAGGATTGACACTCTCACTTTCTATGATTCGAACCTCTCCTGTGCGGTCAGATTTAGATTCCGATGTTTCACTTCAGGTTTACTGTATCATTTGGACGTTCTTATTGACGATGAAACACAGAAATTGCATCGGAATTAAATTCAAAAGCCACAGGACCGACGTAAGTAGAAGACGACTAACACTCTCACTTTCTATGATTTGAACCTCTCCTGTGAGTCCAGTTTTAGGTTCCGATGCTTCACTTTAGGTGTACTGTATACCTTGAACCTTCTTATTGACGATGAAACACAGAAATTGCATCGGAATTAAATTCAAAAGGCACAATGTTGACTTAAGTACAAGAGGACTGACACTCACACTTTCTATGATTTGAACCTTTCCTGTGAGTCCAGTTTTACATTCCGATGCTTCACTTCAGGTTTACTGTATCCCTTGGACCTTCTAATTGACGATGAAACACAGAGTTTGCATCCGAATTTAATACAAAAGGTACAATGCCGACTTAAGTACAAGAGGACTGACACTCTAACTTTCTATGATTTGCACCTCTCCTGTGAGTCCAGTTTTAGATTCCGATGCTTCACTTTAGGTTTACTGTATCCCTTGGACCTTCTTATTGACGATGAAACACAGAAATTGCATCCGAATTTAATACAAAAATCACAATGGCCACTTTAGTACAAGAGGACCGACAATCTCACTTTCTATGATTTGTACATCTCCTGTGAGTTCAGTTTTAGATTCCGATGCTTCACTTCAGGTTTACTGTATCCCTTGGACCTTCTTATTGACGATGAAAACAGAAATTGCATCCGAACTTAATACAAAAGGCACAATGGCGACTTAAGTACAAGAGGACTGACACTCTCACTTTCTATGATTTGAACCTCCCCTGTGAGTCCAGGTTTAGATTCCGATGCTTCACTTCATGTTTACTGTATCCCTTGGACCTTCTTATTGACGACGAAACACAGAAATTGCATCCAAATTTAATACAAATGGCACAATTGCGACTTAAGTACAAGAGGACTGACAGTCTCACTTTCTATGATTCGAACCTCTCCTGTGACGTCAGATTTATATTCCGATGCTTCACTTCAGGTTTACTGTATACCTTGCACCTTCTTATTGACGATGAAACACAGAAATTGCATCCGAATTTAATACAAATGGCACAATGCCGACTTAAGTACAAGAGGATTGACACTCTCACTTTCTATGATTCGAACCTCTCCTGTGCGGTCAGATTTAGATTCCGATGTTTCACTTCAGGTTTACTGTATCATTTGGACGTTCTTATTGACGATGAAACACAGAAATTGCATCGGAATCAAATTCAAAAGCCACAGTACCGACGTAAGTAGAAGACGACTAACACTCTCACTTTCTATGTTTAGAACCTCTCCTGTGAGTCCAGTTTTAGGTTCCGATGCTTCACTTTAGGTGTACTGTATACCTTGCACCTTCTTATTGACGATGAAACACAGAAATTGCATCGGAATTAAATTCAAAAGGCACAATGTTGACTTAAGTACAAGAGGACTGACACTCACACTTTCTATGATTTGAACCTCTCCTGTGAGTCCAGTTTTACATTCCGATACTTCACTTCAGGTTTACTGTATCCCTTGGACCTTCTAATTGACGATGAAACACAGAGTTTGCATCCGAATTTAATACAAAAGGTACAATGCCGACTTAAGTACAAGAGGACTGACACTCTAACTTTCTATGATTTGCACCTCTCCTGTGAGTCCAGTTTTAGATTCCGATGCTTCACTTTAGGTTTACTGTATCCCTTGGACCTTCGTATTGACGATGAAACACAGAAATTGCATCCGAATTTAATACAAAAATCACAATGGCCACTTTAGTACAAGAGGACCGACAATCTCACTTTCTATGATTTGTACGTCTCCTGTGAGTTCAGTTTTAGATTCCGATGCTTCACTTCAGGTTTACTGTATCCCTTGGACCTTCTTATTGACAATGAAACACAGAAATAGCATCGGAATTAAATTCAAAAGGCACAATGCCGACTTAAGTACAAGAGGACTGACACTCTAACTTTCTATGATTTGAACCTCTCCTGTGAGTCCAGTTTTAGATTCCGATGCTTCACTTCAGGTTTACTGTATCCCTTGGACCTTCTTATTGACAATGAAACACAGAGTTTGCATCCAAATTTAACACAAAAGGCACAATGCCGACTTAAGTACAAGAGGACTGACACTCTAACTTTCTATGATTTGAACCTCTCCTGTGAGTCCAGTTTTAGATTCCAATGCTTTACTTCAGGTTTACGGTATCCCTTGGACCTTCTTATTGATGATGAAAACAGAAATTGCATCCGAACTTAATACAAAAGGCACAATGGCGACTTAAGTACAAGAGGACTGACACTCTCACTTTCTATGATTTGAACCTCCCCTGTGAGTCCAGGTTTAGATTCCGATGCTTCACTTCATGTTTACTGTATCCCTTGGACCTTCTTATTGACGACGAACCACAGAAATTGCATCCGAATTTAATACAAATGGCACAATTGCGACTTAAGTACAAGAGGACTGACACTCTCACTTTCAATGATTCGAACCTCTCCTGTGAGGTCAGATTTATATCCCGATGCTTCACTTCAGGTTTACTGTATACCTTGCACCTTCTTATTGACGATGAAACACAGAAATTGCATCGGAATTAAATTCAAAAGGCACAATGCCGTTTTAAATACATGAGGACTGACACTCTCACTTTCTATGATTTGAACCTCTCCTGTGAGTCCAGTTTTAGATTCCGATGCTTCACTTCAGGTTTACTGTATCCCTTGGACCTTCTAATTGACGATGAAACACAGAGTTTGCATCCGAATGTACTATGCCGACGTAAGTACAAGAGGACTGACACTCTAACTTTCTATGATTTGAACCTCTCCTGTGAGTCCAGTTTAAGATTCCGATGCTTCACTTCAGGTTTACTGTATCCCTTGGACCTTCTTATTGACGATGAAACACAGAAAATGCATCGGAAATAAATTCAAAACATACAATGCCGACTTAAGCAAACGAGGTGTGACACTCTCACTTTGTATGATTTGAACCTCTCCTGTGAGTCCAGTTTTAGATTCCGATGCTTCACTTCAGGTTTACTGTATCCCTTGGACCTTCTTATTGACGATGAAACACAGAAATTGCATCCGAATTTAATACCAAAATCACAATGGCGACTTAAGTACAAGAGGACTGACTCTCCCACTTTCTATGATTTGATCATCTCCTGTGAGTCTACTTTTAGATTCCGATGCTTCACTTCAGGTTTACTGTATCCCTTGGACCTTCTAATTGACGATGAAACATAGAGTTTGCATCCGAATTTAATACAAAAGGTACAATGCCGACGTAAGTACAAGTGGACTGACACTCTAACTTTCTATGATTTGAACTTCTCCTGTGAGTCCAGTTTTAGATTCCGATGCTTCACTTCAGGTTTACTGTATCCCTTGGACCTTCTTATTGACGATGAAACACAGAAATTGCATCCGAATTTAATACCAAAATCACAATGGCGACTTAAGTACAAGAGGACTGACTCTCCCACTTTCTATGATTTGATCATCTCCTGTGAGTCTAGTTTTAGATTCCGATGCTTCACTTCAGGTTTACTGTATCCCTTGGACCTTCTAATTGACGATGAAACATAGAGTTTGCATCCGAATTTAATACAAAAGGTACAATGCCGACGTAAGTACAAGTGGACTGACACTCTAACTTTCTATGATTTGAACTTCTCCTGTGAGTCCAGTTTTAGATTCCGATGCTTTACTTCAGGTTTACTGTATTCCTTGGACCTTCTTATTGACGATGAAAACAGAAATTGCATCCGAACTTAATACAAAAGGCACAATGGCGACTTAAGTACAAGAGGACTGACACTCTCACTTTCTATGATTTGAACCTCCCCTGTGAGTCCAGTTTTAGATTCCGATGCTTCACTTCAGGTTTACTGTATCCCTTGGACCTTCTTATTGACGACGAAACACAGAAATTGCATCCGAATTTAATACAAATGGCACAATTGCCACATAAGTACAAGAGGACTGACACTCTCACTTTCTATGATTCGAACCTCTCCTGTGAGGTCAGATTTATATTCCGATGCTTCACTTCAGGGTTACTGTATACCTTGCACCTTCTTATTGACGATGAAACAAAAATTGCATCGGAATTAAATTCGAAAGGCACTATGCCGACTTAAGTACAAGAGGACTGACACTCTAACTTTCTATGATTTGAACCTCTCCTGTGAGTCCAGTTTTAGATTCCGATGCTTTACTTCAGGTTTACTGTATCCCTTGGACCTTCTTATTGACGATGAAACACAGAAATTGCATCCGAATGGAATACAAATGGCACAATGCCGACTTAAGTACAAGAGGACTGACACTCTCACTTTCTATGATTTGAATCCCTCCTGTGAGTCCAGTTTTAGGTTCCGATGCTTCACTTCAGGTTTACTGTATCCCTTGGACCTTCTTATTGACAATGAAACACAGAAATAGCATCGGAATTAAATTCAAAAGGCACAATGTCGACTTAAGTACAAGAGGACTGACACTCTAACTTTTTATGATTTGAACCTCTCCTGTGAGTCCAGATTTGGATTCCGATGCTTCACTTCAGGTTCACTGTATCCCTTGGACCTTCTAATTGACGATGAAACACAGAGTTTGCATCCGAATTTAATGCAAAAGGCACAATGCCGACTTAAGTACAAGAGGACTGACACTCTAACTTTCTATGATTTGATTCTCTCCTGTGAGTCCAGTTTTAGATTCCGATGCTTTACTTCAGGTTTACTGTATCCCTTGGACCTTCTTATTGACGATGATAAAGAAATTGCATCCGAACTTAATACAAAAGGCACAATGGCGACTTAAGTACATGAGGACTGACACTCTAACTTTCTATGATTTGAACCTCCCCTGTGAGTCCAGTTTTAGATTCCGATGCTTCACTTCAGGATTACTGTATCCATTGGACCTTCTTATTGTCGACGAAACACAGAAATTGCATCCGAATTTAATACAAATGGCACAATTGCGACTTATGTACAAGAGGACTGACACTCTCACTTTCTGTGATTCGAACCTGTCCTGTGAGGTCAGATTTATATTCCGATGCTTCACTTCAGGTTTACTGTATACCTTGCACCTTCTTATTGACGATGAAACATAGAAATTGCATCGGAATTAAATTCAAAAGGCACAATGCCGTCTTAAGTACAAGAGGACTGACTCTCACGTTCTATGATTTGAACCTCTTCTGTGAGTCCAGTTTTAGATTCCGATGCTTCACTTCAAGTTTACTGTATCCCTTGGACCTTCTAATTGACGATGGATCACAGAGTTTGCATCCGAATTTAATACAAAAGGTACAATGCCGACGTAACGAAAAGAGGACTGACACTCAAACTTTCTATGATTTGAACCTCTCCTGTGACTCCAGTTTTAGATTCCGATGCTTCACTTCAGGTTTACTGTATCCCTTGGACCTTCTATTGACAATGATACACAGAAATAGCATCGGAATTAAATTCAAAAGGCACAATGCCGACTTAAGTACAAGAGGACTGACACTAACTTTCTATGAATTGAACCTCTCCTGTGAGTCCACTTTTAGATTCCGATGCTTCACCTCAGGTCTCTTGGACCATCTTATTGACGATGAAACACAGAAATTGCATCCGAATTTAATACCAAAATCACAATGGCGACTTAAGTACAAGAGGACTGACTCTCTCACTTTCTATGATTTGAACATCTCCTGTGAGTCCAGTTTTAGATTCCGATGCTTCACCTCAGGTTTACTGTATCTCTTGGACCTTCTTATTGACGATGAAACACAGAAATTGCATCCGAATTTAATACCAAAATCACAATGGCGACTTAAGTACAAGAGGACTGACTCTCTCACTTTCTATGATTTGAACATCTCCTGTGAGTCCAGTTTTAGATTCCGATGCTTCACTTCAGGTTTACTGTATCCCTTGGGCCTTCTTATTGACGATGAAAGACAGAAATTGCATCGGAATGAAATTCAAAACGCACAATGCCGACTTAAGCAAAAGAGGTCTGACACTCTCACTTTGTATGATTTGAACCTCTCCTGTGAGTCCAGTTTTAGATTCCGATGCTTCACTTTAGGTTTACTGTATCCCTTGGACCTTCTTATTGACGATGAAACACAGAAATTGCATCCGAATTTAATACAAAAATCACAATGGCCACTTTAGTACAAGAGGACCGACAATCTCACTTTCTATGATTTGTACATCTCCTGTGAGTTCAGTTTTAGATTCCGATGCTTCACTTCAGGTTTACTGTATTCCTTGGACCTTCTTATTGACAATGAAACACAGAAATAGCATCGTAATTAAATTCAAAAGGCACAATGCCGACTTAAGTACAAGAGGACTGACACTCTAACTTTCTATGATTTGAACCTCTCCTGTGAGTCCAGTTTTAGATACCGATGCTTAACTTCAGGTTTACTGTATCCCTTGGACTTTCTTATTGACGAAGAAACACAGAAATTGCATCCGAATTTAATACAAATGGCACAATGCCGACTTAAGTACAAGAGGACTGACACTCTCACTTTCTATGATTTGAATCTCTCCTGTGAGTCCCGTTTTAGGTTCCGCTGCTTCACTTCAGGTTTACTGTATCCCTTAGACCTTCTTATTGAAATGAAACACAGAAATAGCATCGGAATTAAATTCAAAAGGCACAATGCCGACTTAAGTCCAAGAGGACTGACACTCTAACTTTCTATGATTTGACCCTCTCCTGTGAGTCCAGTTTTAGATTCCGATGCTTTACTTCAGGTTTACTGTATCCCTTGGACCTTCTTATTGACGATGAAAACAGAAATTGCATCCGAACTTAATACAAAAGGCACAATGGCGACTTAAGTACAAGAGGACCAACACTCTCACTTTCTATGATTTGAACCTCCCCTGTGAGTCCAGGTTTCGATTCCGATGCTTCACTTCATGTTTACTGTATCCCTTGGACCTTCTTATTGACGACGAAACACAGAAATTGCATCCGAATTTAATACAAATGGCACAATTGCGACTTAAGTACAATAGGACTGACACTCTCACTTTCTATGATTCGAACCTCTCCTGTGAGGTCAGATTTATATTCCGATGCTTCACTTCAGGTTTACTGTATACCTTGCACCTTCTTATTGACGATGAAACACAGAAATTGCATCGGAATTAAATTCAAAAAGCACAATGCCGTTTTAAGTACAAGAGGACTGATACTCTCACTTTCTATGATTTGAACCTCTCCTGTGAGTCCAGTTTTAGATTCCGATTCTTCACTTCAGGTTTACTGTATCCCTTGGACCTTCTATTTGACGATGAAAAACAGAGTTTGCATCCGAATTTAATACAAAAGGTACTATGCTGACGTAAGTACAAGAGGACTGACACTCTAACTTTCTATGATTTGAACCTCTCCTGTGAGTCCAGTTTAAGATTCCGATGCTTCACTTCAGGTTTACTGTATCCCTTGGACCTTCTTATTGACGATGAAACACAGAAATTGCATCCGAATTTAATACCAAAATCACAATGTCGACTTAAGTACAAGAGGACTGACTTTCTCACATTCTATGATTTGAACATCTCCTGTGAGTCCAGTTTTAGATTCCGATGCTTCACTTCAGTTTTACTGCATCCCTTGGACCTTCTTATTGACGATGAAACACAGAAATTGCATCGGAATTATATTCAAAACGCACAATGCCGACTTAAGCAAAAGAGGTCTGACACTCTCACTTTGTATGATTTGAACCTCTCCTGTGAGTCCAGTTTTAGATTCCGATGCTTCACTTTAGGTTTACTGTATCCCTTGGACCTTCTTATTGACGATGAAACACAGAAATTGCATCCGAATTTAATACAAAAATCACAATGGCCACTTTAGAACAAGAGGACCGACAATCTCACTTTCTATGATTTGTACATCTCCTGTGAGTCCAGTTTTAGATTCCGATGCTTAACTTCAGGTTTACTGTATCCCTTGGACCTTCTTATTGACGATGAAACACAGAAATTGCATCCGAATTTAATACAAATGGCACAATGCCGACTTAAGTACAAGAGGACTGACACTCTCACTTTCTATGATGTGAATCTCTCCTGTGAGTCCAGTTTTAGGTTCCGATGCTTCACTTCAGGTTTACTGTATCCCTTGGATCTTCTTATTGAAATGAAACACAGAAATAGCATCGGAATTAAATTCAAAAGGCACAATGCCGACTTAAGTACAAGAGGACTGACACTCTAACTTTTTATGATTTGAACCTCTCCTGTGAGTCCAGTTTTAGATTCCGATGCTTCACTTCAGGTTTACTGTATCCCTTGCACCTTCTTATTGACGATGAAACACAGAGTTTGCATCCGAATTTAATACAAAAGGCACAATGCCGACTTAAGTACAAGAGGACTGACACTCTAACTTTCTATGATGTACACCTCTCCTGTGAGTCGAGTTTTAGATTCCGATGCTTTACTTCAGGTTTACTGTATCCCTTGGACCTTCTTATTGACGATGAAAACAGAAATTGCATCCGAACTTAATACAAAAGGCACTATGGCGACTTAGGTACAAGAGGACTGACACTCTCACTTTCTATGATTTGAACCTCCCCTGTGAGTCCAGGTTTAGATTCCGATGCTTCACTTCATGTTTACTGTATCCCTTGGACCTTCTTATTGACGACGAAACACAGAAATTGCATCCGAATATAATACAAATGGCACAATTGCGACTTAAGTACAAGAGGACTGACACTCTCACTTTCTATGATTCGAACCTCTCCTATGAGGTCAGATTTATATTCCGATGCTTCACTTCAGGTTTACTGTATACCTTGCACCTTCTTATTGACGATGAAACACAGAAATTGCATCGGAATTAAATTCAAAAAGCACAATGCCGTTTTAAGTACAAGAGGACTGATACTCTCACTTTCTATGATTTGAACCTCTCCTGTGAGTTCAGTTTTAGATTCCGATGCTTCACTTCAGGTTTACTGTATCCCTTGGACCTTCTTATTGACGATGAAACACAGAAATTGCATCCGAATTTAATACCAAAATCAAAATGTCGACTTAAGTACAAGAGGACTGACTCTCTCACATTCTATGATTTGAACATCTCCTGTGAGTACAGTTTTAGATTCCGATGCTTCACTTCAGTTTTACTGTATCCCTTGGACCTTCTTATTGACGATGAAACACAGTAATTGCATCGGAATTATATTCAAAACGCACAATGCCGACTTAAGCTAAGGAGGTCTGACACTCTCACTTTGTATGATTTGAACCTCTCCTGTGAGTCCAGTTTAAGATTCCGATGCTTCACTTCAGGTTTACTGTATCCCTTGGACCTTCTTATTGACGATGAAACAAAGGAATTGCATCCGAATTTAATACCAAAATCAAAATGTCGACTTAAGTACAAGAGGACTGACTCTCTCACATTCTATGATTTGAACATCTCCTGTGAGTACAGTTTTAGATTCCGATGCTTCACTTCAGTTTTACTGTATCCCTTGGACCTTCTTATTGACGATGAAACACAGAAATTGCATCGGAATTATATTCAAAACGCACAATGCCGACTTATGCAAAAGAGGTCTGACACTCTCACTTTGTATGATTTGAACCTCTCCTGTGAGTCCAGTTTTAGATTCCGATGCTTCACTTTAGGTTTACTGTATCTCTTGGACCTTCTTATTGACGATGAAACACAGAAATTGCATCCGAATTTAATACAAAAATCACAATGGCCACTTTAGAACAAGAGGACCGACAATCTCACTTTCTATGATTTGTACATCTCCTGTGAGTTCAGTTTTAGATTCCGATGCTTCACTTCAGGTTTACTGTATCCCTTGGACCTTCTTATTGACAATGAAACACAGAAATAGCATCGGAATTAAATTCAAAAGGCACAATGCCGACTTAAGTACAAGAGGACTGACACTCTAACTTTCTATGATTTGAACCTCTCCTGTGAGTCCAGTTTTAGATTCCGATGCTTCACTTCAGGTTTACTGTATCCCTTGGACCTTCTTATTGACGATGAAACACAGAGTTTGCATCCGCATTTAATACAAAAGGCACAATGCCGACTTAAGTACAAGAGGACTGACACTCTAACTTTCTATGATTTGAACCTCTCCTGTGAGTCCAGTTTTAGATTCCGATGCTTAACTTCAGGTTTACTGTATCCCTTGGACCTTCTTATTGACGATGAAACACAGAAATTGCATCCGAATTTAATACAAATGGCACAATGCCGACTTAAGTACAAGAGGACTGACACTCTCACTTTCTAAGATTTGAATCTCTCCTGTGAGTCCAGTTTTAGGTTCCGATGCTTCACTTCAGGTTTACTGTATCCCTTGGACCTCCTTATTGAAATGAAAGACAGAAATAGCATCGGAATTAAATTCAAAAGGCACAATGCCGACTTAAGTACAAGAGGACTGACACTCTAACTTTCTATGATTTGAACCTCTCCTGTGAGTCCAGTTTTAGATTCCGATGCTTTACTTCAGGTTTACTGTATCCCTTGGACCTTCTTATTGACGATGAAAACAGAAATTGCATCCGAACTTAATACAAAAGGCACAATGGCGACTTAAGTACAAGAGGACCGACACTCTCACTTTCTATGGTTTGAACCTCCCCTGTGAGTCCAGGTTTAGATTCCGATGCTTCACTTCATGTTTACTGTATCCCTTGGACCTTCTTATTGACGACGAAACACAGAAATTGCATCCGAATTTAATACAAATGGCACAATTGCGACTTAAGTACAAGAGGACTGACACTCTCACTTTCTATGATTCGAACCTCTCCTGTGAGGTCAGATTTATATTCCGATGCTTCACTTCAGGTTTACTGTATACCTTGCACCTTCTTATTGACGATGAAACACAGAAATTGCATCGGAATTAAATTCAAAAAGCACAATGCCGTTTTAAGTACAAGAGGACTGATACTCTCACTTTCTATGATTTGAACCTCTCCTGTGAGTCCAGTTTTAGATTCCGATGCTTCACTTCAGGTTTACTGTATCCCTTGGACCTTCTATTTGACGATGAAACACAGAGTTTACATCCGAATTTAATACAAAAGGTACTATGCTGACGTAAGTACAAGAGGACTGACACTCTAACTTTCTATGATTTGAACCTCTCCTGTGAGTCCAGTTTTCGATTCCGATGCTTCACTTTAGGTTTACTGTATCCCTTGGACCTTCTTATTGACGATGAAACACAGAAATTGCATCCGAATTTAATACAAAAATCACAATGGCCACTTTAGAACAAGAGGACCGACAATCTCACTTTCTATGATTTGTACATCTCCTGTGAGTTCAGTTTTAGATTCCGATGCTTCACTTCAGGTTTACTGTATCCCTTGGACCTTCTTATTGACAATGAAACACAGAAATAGCATCGGAATTAAATTCAAAAGGCACAATGCCGACTTAAGTACAAGAGGACTGACACTCTAACTTTCTATGATTTGAACCTCTCCTGTGAGTCCAGTTTTAGAATCCGATGCTTCACTTCAGGTTTACTGTATCCCTTGGACCTTCTTATTGACGATGAAACACAGAGTTTGCATCCGCATTTAATACAAAAGGCACAATGCCGACTTAAGTACAAGAGGACTGACACTCTAACTTTCTATGATTTGAACCTCTCCTGTGAGTCCAGTTTTAGATTCCGATGCTTAACTTCAGGTTTACTGTATCCCTTGGACCTTCTTATTGACGATGAAACACAGAAATTGCATCCGAATTTAATACAAATGGCACAATGCCGACTTAAGTACAAGAGGACTGACACTCTCACTTTCTATGATTTGAATCTCTCCAGTGAGTCCAGTTTTAGGTTCCGATGCTTCACTTCAGGTTTACTGTATCCCTTGCACCTTCTTATTGACGATGAAACACAGAGTTTGCATCCGAATTTAATTCAAAAGGCACAATGCCGACTTAAGTACAAGAGGACTGACACTCTAACTTTCTATGATTTGAACCTCTCCTGTGAGTCGAGTTTTAGATTCCGATGTTTTACTTCAGGTTTACTGTATCCCTTGGACCTTCTTATTGACGATGAAAACAGAAATTGCATCCGAACTTAATACAAAAGGCACAATGGCGACTTAAGTACAAGAGGACTGACACTCTCACTTTCTATGATTTGAACCTCCCCTGTGAGTCCAGGTTTAGATTCCGTTGCTTCACTTCATGTTTACTGTATCCCTTGGACCTTCTTATTGACGACGAAACACAGAAATTGCATCCGAATTTAATACAAATGGCACAATTACGACTTAAGTACAAGAGGACTGACACTCTCACTTTCTATGATTCGAACCTCTCCTATGAGGTCAGATTTATATTCCGATGCTTCACTTCAGGTTTACTGTATACCTTGCACCTTCTTATTGACGATGAAACACAGAAATTGCATCGGAATTAAATTCAAAAAGCACAATGCCGTTTTAAGTACAAGAGGACTGATACTCTCACTTTCTATGATTTAAACCTCTCCTGTGAGTCCAGTTTTAGATTCCGATGCTTCACTTCAGGTTTACTGTATCCCTTGGACCTTCTTATTGACGATGAAACACAGAAATTGCATCCGAATTTAATACCAAAATCAAAATGTCGACTTAAGTACAAGAGGACTGACTCTCTCACATTCTATGATTTGAACATCTCCTGTGAGTACAGTTTTAGATTCCGATGCTTCACTTCAGTTTTACTGCATCCCTTGGACCTTCTTATTGACGATGAAACACAGAAATTGCATCGGAATTATATTCAAAACGCACAATGCCGACTTAAGCAAAGGAGGTCTGACACTCTCACTTTGTATGATTTGAACCTCTCCTGTGAGTCCAGTTTAAGATTCCGATGCTTCACTTCAGGTTTACTGTATCCCTTGGACCTTCTTATTGACGATGAAACGCAGAAATTGCATCCGAATTTAATACCAAAATCAAAATGTCGACTTAAGTACAAGAGGACTGACTCTCTCACATTCTATGATTTGAACATCTCCTGTGAGTACAGTTTTAGATTCCGATGCTTCACTTCAGGTTTACTGTATCCCTTGGACCTTCTTATTGACGATGAAACACAGAAATTGCATCCGAATTTAATACCAAAATCACAATGGCGACTTAAGTACAAGAGGACTGACTCTCTCACTTTCTATGATTTGATCATCTCCTGTGAGTCCAGTTTTAGATTCCGATGCTTCACTTCAGGTTTACTGTATCCCTTGGACCTTCTAATTGACGATGAAACACAGAGTTTGCATCCGAATTTAATACAAAAGGTACAATGCCGACGTAAGTACAAGTTGACTGACACTCTAACTTTCTATGATTTGAACCTCTCCTGTGAGTCCAGTTTTTGATTCCGATGCTTTATTTCAGGTTTACTGTATCCCTTGGACCTTCTTACTGACGATTAAAACAGAAATTGCATCCGAACTTAATACAAAAGGCACAATGGCGACTTAAGTACAAGAGGACTGACACTCTCACTTTCTATGATTTGAACCTCCCCTGTGAGTCCAGTTTTAGATTCCGATGCTTCACTTCAGGTTTACTGTATCCCTTGGACCTTCTTATTGACGACGAAACACAGAAATTGCATCCGAAATTAATACAAATGGCACAATTGCGACATAAGTACAAGAGGACTGACACTCTCACTTTCTATGATTCGAACCTCTCCTGTAAGGTCAGATTTATATTCCGATGCTTCACTTCAGGGTTACTGTATACCTTGCACCTTCTTATTGACGATGAAACAAAAATTGCATCGGAATTAAATTCAAAAGGCACAATGCCGACTTAAGTACAAGAGGACTGACACTCTAACTTTCTATGATTTAAAACACTCCTGTGAGTCCAGTTTTAGATTTCGATGCTTTACTTCAGGTTTACTGTATCCCTTGGACCTTCTTATTGACGATGAAACACAGAAATTGCATCCGAATGGAATACAAATGGCACAATGCCGACTTAAGTACAAGAGGACTGACACTCTCACTTTCTATGATTTGAATCCCTCCTGTGAGTCCAGTTTTAGATTCCGATGCTTCACTTCAGGTTTACTGTATCCCTTGGACCTTCTTATTGACGATGAAACACAGAAATTGCATCCGAATTTAATACCAAAATCAAAATGTCGACTTAAGTACAAGAGGACTGACTCTCTCACATTCTATGATTTGAACATCTCCTTTGAGTACAGTTTTAGATTCCGATGCTTCACTTCAGTTTTACTGCATCCCTTGGACCTTCTTATTGACGATGAAACACAGAAATTGCATCGGAATTATATTCAAAACGCACAATGCCGACTTAAGCAAAGGAGGTCTGACACTCTCACTTTGTATGATTTGAACCTCTCCTGTGAGTCCAGTTTAAGATTCCGATGCTTCACTTCAGGTTTACTGTATCCCTTGGACCTTGTTATTGACGATGAAACACAGAAATTGCATCCGAATTTAATACCAAAATCAAAATGTCGACTTAAGTACAAGAGGACTGACTCTCTCACATTCTATGATTTGAACATCTCCTGTGAGTACAGTTTTAGATTCCGATGCTTCACTTCAGGTTTACTGTATCCCTTGGACCTTCTTATTGACGATGAAACACAGAAATTGCATCCGAATTTAATACCAAAATCACAATGGCGACTTAAGTACAAGAGGACTGACTCTCTCACTTTCTATGATTTGATCATCTCCTGTGAGTCCAGTTTTAGATTCCGATGCTTCACTTCAGGTTTACTGTATCCCTTGGACCTTCTAATTGACGATGAAACACAGAGTTTGCATCCGAATTTAATACAAAAGGCACAAGGCGACTTATGTACAAGAGGACTGACACTCTCACTTTCTATGATTTGAACCTCCCCTGTGAGTCCAGTTTTAGATTCCGATGCTTCACTTCAGGTTTACTGTATCCCTTGGACCTTCTTATTGACGACGAAACACAGAAATTGCATCCGAATTTAATACAAATGGCACAATTGCGACATAAGTACAAGAGGACTGACACTCTCACTTTCTATGATTCGAACCTCTCCTGTGAGGTCAGATTTATATTCCGATGCTTCACTTCAGGGTTACTGTATACCTTGCACCTTCTTATTGACGATGAAACAAAAATTGCATCGGAATTAAATTCAAAAGGCACAATGCCGACTTAAGTACAAGAGGACTGACACTCTAACTTTCTATGATTTAAAACTCTCCTGTGAGTCCAGTTTTAGATTCCGATGCTTTACTTCAGGTTTACTGTATCCCTTGGACCTTCTTATTGACGATGAAACACAGAAATTGCATCCGAATGGAATACAAATGGCACAATGCCGACTTAAGTACAAGAGGACTGACACTCTCACTTTCTATGATTTGAATCCCTCCTGTGAGTCCAGTTTTAGGTTCCGATTCTTCACTTCAGGTTTACTGTATCCCTTGGACCTTCTTGTTGACAATGAAACACAGAAATAGCATCGGAATTAAATTCAAAAGCACAATGCCGACTTAAGTACAAGAGGACTGACACTCTAACTTTTTATGATTTGAACCTCTCCTGTGAGTCCAGTTTTAGATTCCGATGCTTCACTTCAGGTTCACTGTATCCCTTGGACCTTCTAATTGACGATGAAACACAGAGTTTGCATCCGAATTTAATACAAAAGGCACAATGCCGACTTAAGTACAAGAGGACTGACACTCTAACTTTCTATGATTTGAACCTCTCCTGTGAGTCCAGTTTTAGATTCCGATGCTTTACTTCAGGTTTACTGTATCCCTTGGATCTTCTTATTGACGATTAAAACAGAAATTGCATCCGAACTTAATACAAAAGGCACAATGGCGGCTTAAGTACAAGAGGACTGACACTCTCACTTTCTATGATTTGAACATCCCCTGTGAGTCCAGGTTTACATTCCGATGCTTCACTTCATGTTTACTGTATCCCTTGGACCTTCTTATTGACGACGAAACACAGAAATTGCATCCGAATTTAATACAAATGGCACAATTGCGACTTAAGTACAAGAGGACTAACACTCTCACTTTCTATGATTCGTACCTCTCCTGTGAGGTCAGATTTATATTCCGATGCTTCACTTCAGGTTTACTGTATACCTTGCACCTTCTTATTGACGATGAAACACAGAAATTGCATCGGAATTAAATTCAAAAAGCACAATGCCGTTTTAAGTACAAGAGGACTGATACTCTCACTTTCTATGATTTGAACCTCTCCTGTGAGTCCAGTTTTAGATTCCGATGCTTCACTTCAGGTTTACTGTATCCCTTGGACCGTCTATTTGACGATGAAACACAGAGTTTGCATCCGAATTTAATACAAAAGGTACTATGCTGACATAAGTACAAGAGGACTGACACTCTAACTTTCTATGATTTGAACCTCTCCTGTGAGTCCAGTTTAAGATTCCGATGCTACACTTCAGGTTTACTGTATCCCTTGGACCTTCTTATTGACGATGAAACACAGAAATTGCATCCGAATTTAATACCAAAATCACAATGTCGACTTAAGTACAAGAGGACTGACTTTCTCACATTCTATGATTTGAACATCTCCTGTGAGTCCAGTTTTAGATTCCGATGCTTCACTTCAGTTTTACTGCATCCCTTGGACCTTCTTATTGACGATGAAACACAGAAATTGCATCGGAATTAAATTCAAAACGCACAATGCCGACTTAAGCAAAAGAGGTCTGACACTCTCACTTTGTATGATTTGAACCTCTCCTGTGAGTCCAGTTTTAGATTCCGATGCTTCACTTTAGGTTTACTGTATCCCTTGGACCTTCTTATTGACGATGAAACACAGAAATTGCATCCGAATTTAATACAAAAATCACAATGGCCACTTTAGAAAAAGAGGACCGACAATCTCACTTTCTATGATTTGTACATCTCCTGTGAGTTCAGTTTTAGATTCCGATGCTTCACTTCAGGTTTACTGTATCCCTTGGACCTTCTTATTCACAATGAAACACAGAAATAGCATCGGAATTAATTTCAAAAGGCACAATGCCGACTTAAGTACAAGAGGACTGACACTCTAACTTTCTATGATTTGAACCTCTCCTGTGAGTCCAGTTTTAGATTCCGATGCTTCACTTCAGGTTTACTGTATCCCTTGGACCTTCTTATTGACGATGAAACACAGAGTTTGCATCCGCATTTAATACAAAAGGCACAATGCCGACTTAAGTACAAGAGGACTGACACTCTAACTTTCTAAGATTTGAACCTCTCCTGTGAGTCCAGTTTTAGATTCCGATGCTTAACTTCAGGTTTACTGTATCCCTTGGACCTTCTTATTGACGATGAAACACAGAAATTGCATCCGAATTTAATACAAATGGCACAATGCCGACTTAAGTACAAGAGGACTGACACTCTCACTTTCTATGATTTGAATCTCTCCTGTGAGTCCAGTTTTAGGTTCCGATGCTTCACTTCAGGTTTACTGTATCCCTTGGACCTTCTTATTGAAATGAAACACAGAAATAGCATCGGAATTAAATTCAAAAGGCACAATGCCGACTTAAGTACAAGAGGACTGACACTCTAACTTTTTATGATTTGAACCTCTCCTGTGAGTCCAGTTTTAGATTCCGATGCTTCACTTCAGGTTTACTGTATCCCTTGCACCTTCTTATTGACGATGAAACACAGAGTTTGCATCCGAATTTAATACAAAAGGCACAATGCCGACTTAAGTACAAGAGGACTGACACTCTAAGTTTCTGTGATTTGAACCTCTCCTGTGAGTCGAGTTTTAGATTCCGATGCTTTACTTCAGGTTTACTGTATCCCTTGGACCTTCTTATTGACGATGAAAACAGAAATTGCATCCGAACTTAATACAAAGGGCACAATGGCGACTTAAGTACAAGAGGACTGACACTCTCACTTTCTATGATTTGAACCTCCCCTGTGAGTCCAGGTTTAGATTCCGGTGCCTCACTTCATGTTTACTGTATCCCTTGGACCTTCTTATTGACGACGAAACACAGAAATTGCATCCGAATATAATACAAATGGCACAATTGCGACTTAAGTACAAGAGGACTGACACTCTCACTTTCTATGATTCGAACCTCTCCTATGAGGTCAGATTTATATTCCGATGCTTCACTTCAGGTTTACTGTATACCTTGCACCTTCTTATTGACGATGAAACACAGAAATTGCATCGGATTTAAATTTAAAAAGCAAAATGCCGTTTTAAGTACAAGAGAACTGATACTCTCACTTTCTATGATTTGAACCTCTCCTGTGAGTCCAGTTTTAGATTCCGATGCTTCACTTCAGGTTTACTGTATCCCTTGGACCTTCTATTTGACGATGAAACACAGAGTTTGCATCCGAATTTAATACAAAAGGTACTATGCTGGCGTAAGTACAAGAGGACTGACACTCTAACTTTCTATGATTTGAACCTCTCCTGTGAGTCCAGTTTAAGATTCCGATGCTTCACTTCAGGTTTACTGTATCCCTTGGACCTTCTTATTGACGATGAAACACAGAAATTGCATCCGAATTTAATACCAAAATCAAAATGTCGACGTAAGTACAAGAGGACTGACTCGCTCACATTCTATGATTTGAACATCTCCTGTGAGTACAGTTTTAGATTCCGATGCTTCACTTCAGTTTTACTGTATCCCTTGGACCTTCTTATTGACGATGAAACACAGAAATTGCATCGGAATTAAATTCAAAACGCACAATGCCGACTTAAGCAAAAGAGGTCTGACACTCTCACTTTGTATGATTTGAACCTCTCCTGTGAGTCCAGTTTTAGATTCCGATGCTTCACTTCCCTTGGACCTTCTTATTGACGATGAAACACAGAAATTGCATCCGAATTTAATACCAAAATCACAATGGCGACTTAAGTACAAGAGGACTGACTCTCTCACTTTCTATGATTTGATCATCTCCTGTGAGTCCAGTTTTAGATTCCGATGCTTCACTTCAGGTTTACTGTATCCCTTGGACCTTCAAATTGACGATGAAACACAGAGTTTGCATCCGAATTTAATACAAAAGGTACAATGCCGACGTAAGTACAAGTGGACTGACACTCTAACTTTCTATGATTTGAACCTCTCCTGTGAGTCCAGTTTTAGATTCCGATGCTTTACTTCAGGTTTACTGTATCCCTTGGACCTTCTTACTGACGATTAAAACAGAAATTGCATCCGAACTTAATACAAAAGGCACAATGGCGACTTAAGTACAAGAGGACTGACACTCTCACTTTCTATGATTTGAACCTCCCCTGTGAGTCCAGTTTTAGATTCCGATGCTTCACTTCAGGTTTACTGTATCCCTTGGACCTTCTTATTGACGACGAAACACAGAAATTGCATCCGAATTTAATACAAATGGCACAATTGCGACATAAGTACAAGAGGACTGACACTCTCACTTTCTATGATTCGAACCTCTCCTGTGAGGTCAGATTTATATTCCGATGCTTCACTTCAGGGTTACTGTATACCTTGCACCTTCTTATTGACGATGAAACAAAAATTGCATGGGAATTAAATTCAAAAGGCACAATGCCGACTTAAGTACAAGAGGACTGACACTCTAACTTTCTATGATTTAAACCTCTCCTGTGAGTCCAGTTTTAGATTCCGATGCTTTACTTCAGGTTTACTGTATCCCTTGGACCTTCTTACTGACGATTAAAACAGAAATTGCATCCGAACTTAATACAAAAGGCACAATGGCGACTTAAGTACAAGAGGACTGACACTCTCACTTTCTATGATTTGAACCTCCCCTGTGAGTCCAGTTTTAGATTCCGATGCTTCACTTCAGGTTTACTGTATCCCTTGGACCTTCTTATTGACGACTAAACACAGAAATTGCATCCGAATTTAATACAAATGGCACAATTGCGACATAAGTACTAGAGGACTGACACTCTCACTTCCTATGATTCGAACATCTCCTGTGCGTTCAGATTTATATTCCGATGCTTCACTTCAGGGTTACTGTATACCTTGCACCTTCTTATTCACGATGAAACAGAAATTGCATCGGAATTAAATTCAAAAGGCACAATGCCGACTTAAGTACAAGAGGACTGACACTCTAAATTTCTATGATTTGAAGCTCTCCTGTGAGTCCAGTTTTAGATTCCGATGCTTTACTTCAGGTTTACTGTATCCCTTGGACCTTCTTATTGACGATGAAACACGGAAATTGCATCCGAATGGAATACAAATGGCACAATGCCGACTTAAATACAAGAGGACTGACACTCTCACTTTCTATGATTTGAATCCCTCCTGTGAGTCCAGTTTTAGGTTCCGATGCTTCACTTCAGGTTTACTGTATCCCTTGGACCTTCTTATTGACAATGAAACACAGAAATAGCATCGGAATTAAATTCAAAAGCACAATGCCGACTTAAGTACAAGAGGACTGACACTCTAACTTTTTATGATTTGAACCTCTCCTGTGAGTCCAGTTTTAGATTCCGATGCTGCACTTTAGGTTTACTGTATCCCTTGGACCTTCTTATTGACGATGAAACACAGAAATTGCATCCGAATTTAATACAAAAATCACAATGGCCACTTTAGAAAAAGAGGACCGACAATCTCACTTTCTATGATTTGTACATCTCCTGTGAGTTCAGTTTTAGATTCCGATGCTTCACTTCAGGTTTACTGTATCCCTTGGACCTTCTTATTGACAATGAAACACAGAAATAGCATCGGAATTAAATTCAAAAGGCACAATGCCGACTTAAGTACAAGAGGACTGACACTCTAACTTACTATGATTTGAACCTCTCCTGTGAGTCCAGTTTTAGATTCCGATGCTTCACTTCATGTTTACTGTATCCCTTGGACCTTCTTATTGACGATGAAACACAGAGTTTGCATCCGCATTTAATACAAAAGGCACAATGCCGACTTAAGTACAAGAGGACTGACACTCTAACTTTCTATGATTTGAACCTCTCCTGTGAGTCCAGTTTTAGATTCCGATGCTTAACTTCAGGTTTACTGTATCCCTTGGACCTTCTTATTGACGATGAAACACAGAAATTGCATCCGAATTTAATACAAATGGCACAGTGCCGACTTAAGTACAAGAGGACTGACACTCTCACTTTCTATGATTTGAATCTCTCCTGTGAGTCCAGTTTTAGGTTCCGATGCTTCACTTCAGGTTTACTGTATCCCTTGGACCTTCTTATTGAAATGAAACACAGAAATAGCATCGGAATTAAATTCAAAAGGCACAATGCCGACTTAAGTACAAGAGGACTGACACTCTAACTTTTTATGATTTGAACCTCTCCTCTGAGTCCAGTTTTAGATTCCGATGCTTCACTTCAGGTTTACTATATCCCTTGCACCTTCTTATTGACGATGAAACACAGAGTTTGCATCCGAATTTAATACAAAAGGCACAATGCCGACTTAAGTACAAGAGGACTGACACTCTAACTTTCTATGATTTGAACCTCTCCTGTGAGTCGAGTTTTAGATTCCGATGCTTTACTTCAGGTTTACTGTATCCCTTGGACCTTCTTATTGACGATGAAAACAGAAATTGCATCCGAACTTAATACAAAGGGCACAATGGCGACTTAAGTACAAGAGGACTGACACTCTCACTTTCTATGATTTGAACCTCCCATGTGAGTCCAGGTTTAGATTCCGATGCTTCACTTCATGTTTACTGTATCCCTTGGACCTTCTTATTGACGACGAAACACAGAAATTGCATCCGAATATAATACAAATGGCACAATTGCGACTTAAGTACAAGAGGACTGACACTCTCACTTTCTATGATTCGAACCTCTCCTATGAGGTCAGATTTATATTCCGATGCTTCACTTCAGGTTTACTGTATACCTTGCACCTTCTTATTGACGATGAAACACAGAAATTGCATCGGATTTAAATTCAAAAAGCACAATGCCGTTTTAAGTACAAGAGGACTGATACTCTCACTTTCTATGATTTGAACCTCTCCTGTGAGTCCAGTTTTAGATTCCGATGCTTCACTTCAGGTTGACTGTATCCCTTGGACCTTCTATTTGGCGATGAAACACAGAGTTTGCATCCGAATTTAATACAAAAGGTACTATGCTGCAGTAAGTACAAGAGGACTGACACTCTAACTTTCTATGATTTGAACCTCTCCTGTGAGTCCAGTTTAAGATTCCGATGCTTCACTTCAGGTTTACTGTATCCCTTGGACCTTCTTATTGACGATGAAACACAGAAATTGCATCCGAATTTAATACCAAAATCAAAATGTCGACTCAAGTACAAGAGGACTGACTCTCTCACATTCTATGATTTGAACATCTCCTGTGAGTACAGTTTTAGATTCCGATGCTTCACTTCAGTTTTACTGTATCCCTTGGACCTTCTTATTGACGATGAAACACAGAAATTGCATCGGAATTAAATTCAAAACGCACAATGCCGACTTAAGCAAAAGAGGTCTGACACCCTCACTTTGTATGATTTGAACCTCTCCTGTGAGTCCAGTTTTAGATTCCGATGCTTCACTTCAGGTTTACTGTATCCCTTGGACCTTCTTATTGACGATGAAACACAGAAATTGCATCCGAATTTAATACCAAAATCACAATGGCGACTTAAGTACAAGAGGACTGACTCTCTCACTTTCTATGATTTGATCATCTCCTGTGAGTCCAGTTTTAGATTCCGATGCTTCACTTCAGGTTTACTGTATCCCTTGGACCTTCTAATTGACGATGAAACACAGAGTTTGCATCCGAATTTAATACAAAAGGTAGAATGCCGACGTAAGTACAAGTGGACTGACACTCTAACTTTCTATGATTTGAACCTCTCCTGTGAGTCCAGTTTTAGATTCCGATGCTTTACTTCAGGTTTACTGTATCCCTTGGACCTTCTTACTGACGATTAAAACAGAAATTGCATCCGAACTTAATACAAAAGGCACAATGGCGACTTAAGTACAAGAGGACTGACACTCTAACTTTCTATGATTTGAACCTCCCCTGTGAGTCCAGTTTTAGATTCCGATGCTTCACTTCAGGTTTACTGTATCCCTTGGACCTTCTTATTGACGACGAAACACAGAAATTGCATCCGAATTTAATACAAATGGCACTATTGCGACATAAGTACAAGAGGACTGACGCTCTCACTTTCTATGATTCGAACCTCTCCTGTCAGGTCAGATTTATATTCCGATGCTTCACTTCAGGGTTACTGTATACCTTGCACCTTCTTATTGACGATGAAACAGAAATTGCATCGGAATTAAATTCAAAAGGCACAATGCCGACTTAAGTACAAGAGGACTGACACACTAACTTTCTATGATTTAAACCTCTCCTGTGAGTCCAGTTTTAGATTCCGATGCTTTACTTCAGGTTTACTGTATCCCTTGGACCTTCTTATTGACGATGAAACACAGAAATTGCATCCGAATGGAATACAAATGGCACAATGCCGGCTTAAGTACAAGAGGACTGACACTCTCACTGTCTATGATTTGAATCCCTCCTGTGAGTCCAGTTTTAGGTTCCGATTCTTCACTTCAGGTTTACTGTATCCCTTGGACCTTCTTGTTGACAATGAAACACAGAAATAGCATCGGAATTAAATTCAAAAGCACAATGCCGACTTAATTACAAGAGGACTGACACTCTAACTTTTTATGATTTGAACCTCTCCTGTGAGTCCAGTTTTAGATTCCGATGCTTCACTTCAGGTTCACTGTATCCCTTGGACCTTCTAATTGACGATGAAACACAGAGTTTGCATCCGAATTTAATACAAAAGGCACAATGCCGACTTAAGTACAAGAGGACTGACACTCTAACTTTCTATGATTTGAACCTCTCCTGTGAGTCCAATTTTAGATTCCGATGCTTTACTTCAGGTTTACTGTATCCCTTGGATCTTCTTATTGACGATTAAAACAGAAATTGCATCCGAACTTAATACAAAAGGCACAATGGCGACTTAAGTACAAGAGGACTGACACTCTCACTTTCTATGATTTGAACCTCCCCTGTGGTTCCAGTTTTAGATTCCGATGCTTCACTTCAGGTTTACTGTATCCCTTGAACCTTCTTATTGACGACGAAACACAGAAATTGCATCCGAATTTAATACAAATGGCACAATTGCGACATAAGTACAAGAGGACTGACACTCTCACTTTCTATGATTCGAACCTCTCCTGCGCGGTCAGATTTATATTCCGATGCTTCACTTCAGGGTTACTGTATACCTTGCACCTTCTTATTCACGATGAAACAAAAATTGCATCGGAATTAAATTCAAAAGGCACAATGCCGACTTAAGTACAAGAGGACTGACACTCTAAATTTCTATGATTTGAACCTCTCCTGTGAGTCCAGTTTTAGATTCCGATGCTTTACTTCAGGTTTACTGTATCCCTTGGACCTTCTTATTGACGATGAAACACAGAAATTGCATCCGAATGGAATACAAATGGCACAATGCCTACTTAAGTACAAGAGGACTGACACTCTCACTTTCTATGATTTGAATCCCTCCTGTGAGTCCAGTTTTAGGTTCCGATGCTTCACTTCAGGTTTACTGTATCCCTTGGACCTTCTTATTGACAATGAAACACAGAAATAGCATCGGAATTAAATTCAAAAGCACAATGCCGACTTAAGTACAAGAGGACTGACACTCTAACTTTTTATGATTTGTACCTCTCCTGTGATTCCAGTTTTAGATTCCGATGCTTCACTTCAGGTTCACTGTATCCCTTGGACCTTGTAATTGACGATGAAACACAGAGTTTGCATCCGAATTTAATACAAAAGGCACAATGCCGTCTTAAGTACAAGAGGACTGACACTCTCACGTTCTATGATTTGAACCTCTCCTGTGAGTCCAGTTTTAGATTCCGATGTTTCACTTCAGGTTTACTGTATCCCTTGGACCTTCTAATTGACGATGGATCACAGAGTTTGCATCCGAATTTAATACAAAAGGTACAATACCGACGTAAGTAAAAGAGGACTGACACTCAAACTTTCTATGATTTGAACCTCTCCTGTGACTCCAGTTTTAGATTCCGATGCTTCACTTCAGGTTTACTGTATCCCTTGGACCTTCTTATTGACAATGAAACACAGAAATAGCATTGGAATTAAATTCAAAAGGCACAATGCAGACTAAAGTACAAGAGGACTGACACTAACTTTCTATGATTTGAACCTCTCCTGTGAGTCCAGTTTTAGATTCCGATGCTTCACCTCAGGTTTACTGTATCTCTTGGACCTTCTTATTGACGATGAAACACAGAAATTGCATCCGAATTTAATACCAAAATCACAATGGCGACTTAAGTACAAGAGGACTGACTCTCTCACTTTCTATAATTTGAACATCTCCTGTGAGTCCAGTTTTAGATTCCGATGCTTCACTTCAGGTTTACTGTATCCCTTGGACCTTCTTATTGACGATGAAACACAGAAATTGCATCGGAATTAAATTCAAAACGCACAATGCCGACTTAAGCAAAAGAGGTCTGACACTCTCACTTTGTATGATTTGAACCTCTCCTGTGAGTCCAGTTTTAGATTCCGATACTTCACTTCAGGTTTACTGTATCCCTTGGACCTTCTTATTGACGATGAAACACAGAAATTGCATCGGAATTAAATTCAAATGGCACAATGCCGACTTAAGTACAAGAGGACTGACACTCTAACTTTCTATGATTTGAACCTCTCCTGTGAGTCCAGTTTTAGATTCCGATGCTTCACTTCAGGTTTACTGTATCCCTTGGAGCATCTAATTGACGATGAAACACAGAGTTTGCATCCGAATTTAATACAAAAGGTACAATGCCGACGTAAGTACAAGAGGATTGACACTCTAACTTTCTATGATTTGAACCTCTCCTGTGAGTCCAGTTTTAGATTCCGATGCTTTACTTCAGGTTTACTGTGTCCCTTGGACCTTCTTAATGACGATGAAATCAGAAATTGCATCCGAACTTAATACAAAAGGCACAATGGCGACTTAAGTAAAAGACGACTGACACTCTCACTTTCTATGATTTGAACCTCCCCTGTGAGTCCAGTTTTAGATTCCGATGCTTCACTTCAGGTTTACTGTATCCCTTGGACCTTCTTATTGACGACGAAACACAGAAATTGCATCCGAATTTAATACAAATGGCACAATTGCGACTTAAGTACAAGAGGACTGACACTCTCACTTTCTATGATTCGAACCTCTCCTGTGAGGTCAGATTTATATTCCGATGCTTCACTTCAGGGTTACTGTATACCTTGCACCTTCTTATTGACGATGAAACAGAAATTGCATCGGAATTAAATTCAAAAGGCACAATGCCGACTTAAGTACAAGAGGACTGACACTCTCACTCTCTATGATTTGAATCTCTCCAGTGAGTCCAGTTTTAGGTTCCGATGCTTCACTTCAGGTTTACTGTATCCCTTGGACCTTCTTATTGACAATGAAACACAGAAATAGCATCGGAATTAAATTCAAAAGGCACAATGCCGACTTAAGTACAAGAGGACTGACACTCTAACTTTCTATGATTTGAACCTCTCCTGCGAGACCAGTTTTAGATTCCGATGCTTCACTTCAGGTTTACTGTATCCCTTGGACCTTCTTATTGACGATGAAACACAGAGTTTGCATCAGAATTTAATACAAAAGGCACAATGCCGACTTAAGTACAAGAGGACTGACACTCTAACTTTCTATGATTTGAACCTCTATCGTGAGTCCAGTTTTAGATTCCGATGCTTCACCTCAGGTTTACTGTATCTCTTGGACCTTCTTAATGACGATGAAACACAGAAATTGCATCCGAATTTAATACAAATGGCACAATGCCGACTTAAGTACAAGAGGATTGACACTCTCACTTTCTATGTTTCGAACCTCTCCTGTGCGGTCAGATTTAGATTCCGATGCCTCACTTCAGGTTTACCGTATCCCTCGGACCTTCTTGTTGACGATAAAACACAGAAATCGCATCCGAATTTAATACAAATGGCACAATGCCGTCTTAAGTAAAAGAGGACTGACACTCTAACATTCTATGTTTTGAACCTCTACTGTGAGTCCAGTTTTAGATTCCGATGCTTCACTTAAGGTTTACTGTATCCCTTGGACCTTCTTATTGCCGATGAAACACAGAAATTGCTTCCGAATTTAATACAAAAGTCACATTACCGACTTAAGTACTAGAGGAGTGACACTCTAACTTTCTATGATTTGAATCTCTCCTGTGAGTCCAGTTTTGGATTCCGATTCTTCACTTCAGGCTTACTGTATCCCTTGGACGTTCTTATTGACGATGAAACACAGAAATTGCACCGGAATTAAATTCAAAAGCCACAGTGCCGACCTAAGTAGAAGACGACTAACACTCTCACTTTCTAAGATTTGAACCTCTCCTGTGAGTCCAGTTTTAGTTTCCGATGCTTCACTTGAGGTTTACTGTATAGCTTGCACCTTCTTATTGACGATGAAACACAGAAATTGCATCGGAATTAAATTCAAAAGGCACAATGCTGACTTAAGTACAAGAGGACTGACACTCTAACTTTCTATGATTTGAACCTCTCCTGTGAGTCCAGTTTTAGATTCCGATGCTTCACTTCAGGTTTACTGTATCCCTTGGAGCTTCTAATTGACGATGAAACACAGAGTTTGCATCCGAATTTAATACAAAAGGTACAATGCCGACGTAAGTACAAGAGGACTGACGCTCTAACTTTCTATGATTTGAACCTCTCCTGTGAGTCCAGTTTTAGATTCCGATGCTTTACTTCAGGTTTACTGTATCCCTTGGACCTTCTTATTGACGATGAAACACAGAAATTGCATCGGAATTAAATTCAAAACGCACAATGCCGACTTAAGCAAAAGAGGTCTGACACTCTCACTTTGTATGATTTGAACCTCTCCTGTGAGTCCAGTTTTAGATTCCGATACTTCACTTCAGGTTTACTGTATCCCTTGGACCTTCTTATTGACGATGAAACACAGAAATTGCATCGGAATTAAATTCAAATGGCACAATGCCGACTTAAGTACAAGAGGACTGACACTCTAACTTTCTATGATTTGAACCTCTCCTGTGAGTCCAGTTTTAGATTCCGATGCTTCACTTCAGGTTTACTGTATCCCTTGGAGCTTCTAATTGACGATGAAACACAGAGTTTGCATCCGAATTTAATACAAAAGGTACAATGCCGACGTAAGTACAAGAGGACTGACACTCTAACTTTCTATGATTTGAACCTCTCCTGTGAGTCCAGTTTTAGATTCCGATGCTTTACTTCAGGTTTACTGTATCCCTTGGACCTTCTTAATGACGATGAAATCAGAAATTGCATCCGAACTTAATACAAAAGGCACAATGGCGACTTAAGTACAAGACGACTGACACTCTCACTTTCTATGATTTGAACCTCCCCTGTGAGTCCAGTTTTAGATTCCGATGCTTCACTTCAGGTTTACTGTATCCCTTGGACCTTCTTATTGACGACGAAACACAGAAATTGCATCCGAATTTAATACAAATGGCACAATTGCGACTTAAGTACAAGAGGACTGACACTCTCACTTTCTATGATTCGAACCTCTCCTGTGAGGTCAGATTTATATTCCGATGCTTCACTTCAGGGTTACTGTATACCTTGCACCTTCTTATTGACGATGAAACAGAAATTGCATCGGAATTAAATTCAAAAGGCACAATGCCGACTTAAGTACAAGAGGACTGACACTCTAACTTTCTATGATTTGAACCTCTCCTGTGAGTCCAGTTTTAGATTCCGATGCTATACTTCAGGTTTACTGTAACCCTTGGACCTTCTTATTGACGATGAAACACAGAAATTGCATCCGAATTTAATACAAATGGCACAATGCCGACTTAAGTACAAGAGGACTGACACTCTCACTCTCTATGATTTGAATCTCTCCAGTGAGTCCAGTTTTAGGTTCCGATGCTTCACTTCAGGTTTACTGTATCCCTTGGACCTTTTTATTGACAATGAAACACAGATATAGCATCGGAATTAAATTCAAAAGGCACAATGCCGACTTAAGTACAAGAGGACTGACACTCTAACTTTCTATGATTTGAACCTCTCCTGCGAGACCAGTTTTAGATTCCGATGCTTCACTTCAGGTTTACTGTATACCTTGGACCTTCTCATTGACGATGAAACACAGAGTTTGCATCAGAATTTAATACAAAAGGCACAATGCCGACTTAAGTACAAGAGGACTGACACTCTAACTTTCTATGATTTGAACCTCTATCGTGAGTCCAGTTTTAGATTCCGATGCTTCACCTCAGGTTTACTGTATCTCTTGGACCTTCTTATTGACGATGAAACACAGAAATTGCATCCGAATTTAATACAAATGGCACAATGCCGACTTAAGTACAAGAGGATTGACACTCTCACTTTCTATGTTTCGAACCTCTCCTGTGCGGTCAGATTTAGATTCCGATGCCTCACTTCAGGATACCGTATCCCTCGGACCTTCTTGTTGACGATAAAACACAGAAATCGCATCCGAATTTAATACAAATGGCACAATGCCGTCTTAAGTAAAAGAGGACTGACACTCTAACATTCTATGTTTGGAACCTCTACTGTGAGTCCAGTTTTAGATTCCGATGCTTCACTTAAGGTTTACTGTATCCCTTGGACCTTCTTATTGCCGATGAAACACAGAAATTGCTTCCGAATTTAATACAAAAGGCACATTACCGACTTAAGTACTAGAGGAGTGACACTCTAACTTTCTATGATTTGAATCTCTCCTGTGAGTCCAGTTTTGGATTCCGATTCTTCACTTCAGGCTTACTGTATCCCTTGGACGTTCTTATTGACGATGAAACACAGAAATTGCATCGGAATTAAATTCAAAAGCCACAGTGCCGACCTAAGTAGAAGACGACTAACACTCTCAATTTCTAAGATTTGAACCTCTCCTGTGAGTCCAGTTTTAGTTTCCGATGCTTCACTTTAGGTTTACTGTATAGCTTGCACCTTCTTATTGACGATGAAACACAGAAATTGCATCGGAATTAAATTCAAAAGGCACAATGCTGACTTAAGTACAAGAGGACTGACACTCTCACTTTCTATGATTTGAACCTCTCCTGTGAGTCCAGTTTTACATTCCGATCCTTCACTTCAGGTTTACTGTATCCCTTGGACCTTCTAATTGACGATGAAACACAGAGTTTGCATCCGAATTTAATACAAAAGGTACAATGCCGACTTAAGTACAAGAGGACTGACACTCTAACTTTCTATGATTTGCACCTCTCCTGTGAGTCCAGTTTTATATTCCGATGCTTCACTTCAGGTTTACTGTATCCCTTGGAGCTTCTAATTGACGATGAAACACAGAGTTTGCATCTGAATTTAATACAAAAGGTACAATGCCGACGTAAGTACAAGAGGACTGACACTCTAACTTTCTATGATTTGAACCTCTCCTGTGAGTCCAGTTTTAGATTCCGATGCTTTACTTCAGGTTTACTGTATCCCTTGGACCTTCATAATGACGATGAAAACAGAAATTGCATCCGAACTTAATACAAAAGGCACAATGGCGACTTAAGTACAAGACGACTGACACTCTCACTTTCTATGATTTGAACCTCCCCTGTGAGTCCAGTTTTAGATTCCGATGCTTCACTTCAGGTTTACTGTATCCCTTGGACCTTCCTATTGAAGACGAAACACAGAAATTGCATCCGAATTTAATACAAATGGCACAATTGCGACTTAAGTACAAGAGGACTGACACTCTCACATTCTATGATTCGAACCTCTCCTGTGAGGTCAGATTTATATTCCGATGCTTCACTTCAGGGTTACTGTATACCTTGCACCTTCTTATTGACGATGAAACAGAAATTGCATCGGAATTAAATTCAAAAGGCACAATGCCGACTTAAGTACAAGAGGACTGACACTCTAACTTTCTATGATTTGAACCTCTCCTGTGAGTCCAGTTTTGGATTCCGATGCTTTACTTCAGGTTTACTGTAACCCTTGGACCTTCTTATTGACGATGAAACACAGAAATTGCATCCGAATTTAATACAAATGGCACAATGCCGACTTAAGTACAAGAGGACTGACACTCTCACTCTCTATGATTTGAATCTCTCCTGTGAGTCCAGTTTTAGGTTCCGATGCTTCACTTCAGGTTTACTGTATCCCTTGGACCTTCTTATTGACAATGAAACACAGAAATAGCATCGGAATTAAATTCAAAAGGCACAATGCCGACTTAAGTACAAGAGGACTGACACTCTAACTTTCTATGATTTGAACCTCTCCTGCGAGACCAGTTTTAGATTCCGATGCTTCACTTCAGGTTTACTGTATCCCTTGGACCTTCTTATTGACGATGAAACACGGAGTTTGCATCAGAATTTAATACAAAAAGCACAATGCCGACTTAAGTACAAGAGGACTGACACTCTAACTTTCTATGATTTGAACCTCTCCTGTGAGTCCAGTTTTAGATTCCGATGCTTCACCTCAGGTTTACTGTATCTCTTGGACCTTCTTATTGACGATGAAACACAGAAATTGCATCCGAATTTAATACAAATGGCAAAATGCCGACTTAAGTACAAGAGGATTGACACTCTCACTTTCTATGTTTCGAACCTCTCCTGTGCGGTCAGATTTAGATTCCGATGCCTCACTTCAGGTTTACCGTATCCCTCGGACCTTCTTGTTGACGATAAAACACAGAAATCGCATCCGAATTTAATACAAATGGCACAATGCCTTCTTAAGTAAAAGAGGACTGACACTCTAACATTCTATGATTTGAACCTCTCCTGTGAGTCCAGTTTTAGATTCCGATGCTTCACTTAAGGTTTACTGTATCCCTTGGACCTTCTTATTGCCGATGAAACACAGAAATTGCTTCCGAATTTAATACAAAAGGCACATTACCGACTTAAGTACTAGAGGAGTGACACTCTAACTTTCTATGATTTCAATCTCTCCTGTGAGTCCAGTTCTGGATTCCGATTCTTCACTTCAGGCTTACTGTATCCCTTGGACGTTCTTATTGAAGATGAAACACAGAAATTGCATCGGAATTAAAATCAAAAGGCACAATGCTGACTTAAGTACAAGAGGACTGGCACTCTCACTTTCTATGATTTGAACCTCTCCTGTGAGTCCAGTTTTACATTCCGATCCTTCACTTCAGGTTTACTGTATCCCTTGGACCTTCTAATTCACGATGAAACACAGAGTTTGCATCCGAATTTAATACAAAAGGTACAATGCCGACTTAAGTACAAGAGGACTGACACTCTAACTTTCTATGATTTGAACCTCTCCTGTGAGTCCAGTTTTAGATTCCGATGCTTCACCTCAGGTTTACTGTATCCCTTGGACCTTCTTATTGACAATGGAACACAGAAATAGCATCGGAATTAAATTCAAAAGGCACAATGCCGACTTAAGTACAAGAGGACTGACACTCTAACTTTCTATGATTTGAACCTCTCCTGCGAGACCAGTTTTAGATTCCGATGCTTCACTTCAGGTTTACTGTATACCTTGGACCTTCTCATTGACGATGAAACACAGAGTTTGCATCAGAATTTAATACAAAAGGCACAATGCCGACTTAAGTACAAGAGGACTGACACTCTAACTTTCTATGATTTGAACCTCTATCGTGAGTCCAGTTTTAGATTCCGATGCTTCACCTCAGGTTTACTGTATCTCTTGGACCTTCTTATTGACGATGAAACACAGAAATTGCATCCGAATTTAATACAAATGGCACAATGCCGACTTAAGTACAAGAGGATTGACACTCTCACTTTCTATGTTTCGAACCTCTCCTGTGCGGTCAGATTTAGATTCCGATGCCTCACTTCAGGATACCGTATCCCTCGGACCTTCTTGTTGACGATAAAACACAGAAATCGCATCCGAATTTAATACAAATGGCACAATGCCGTCTTAAGTAAAAGAGGACTGACACTCTAACATTCTATGTTTGGAACCTCTACTGTGAGTCCAGTTTTAGATTCCGATGCTTCACTTAAGGTTTACTGTATCCCTTGGACCTTCTTATTGCCGATGAAACACAGAAATTGCTTCCGAATTTAATACAAAAGGCACATTACCGACTTAAGTACTAGAGGAGTGACACTCTAACTTTCTATGATTTGAATCTCTCCTGTGAGTCCAGTTTTGGATTCCGATTCTTCACTTCAGGCTTACTGTATCCCTTGGACGTTCTTATTGACGATGAAACACAGAAATTGCATCGGAATTAAATTCAAAAGCCACAGTGCCGACCTAAGTAGAAGACGACTAACACTCTCAATTTCTAAGATTTGAACCTCTCCTGTGAGTCCAGTTTTAGTTTCCGATGCTTCACTTTAGGTTTACTGTATAGCTTGCACCTTCTTATTGACGATGAAACACAGAAATTGCATCGGAATTAAATTCAAAAGGCACAATGCTGACTTAAGTACAAGAGGACTGACACTCTCACTTTCTATGATTTGAACCTCTCCTGTGAGTCCAGTTTTACATTCCGATCCTTCACTTCAGGTTTACTGTATCCCTTGGACCTTCTAATTGACGATGAAACACAGAGTTTGCATCCGAATTTAATACAAAAGGTACAATGCCGACTTAAGTACAAGAGGACTGTCACTCTAACTTTCTATGATTTGCACCTCTCCTGTGAGTCCAGTTTTATATTCCGATGCTTCACTTCAGGTTTACTGTATCCCTTGGAGCTTCTAATTGACGATGAAACACAGAGTTTGCATCTGAATTTAATACAAAAGGTACAATGCCGACGTAAGTACAAGAGGACTGACACTCTAACCTTCTATGATTTGAACCTCTCCTGTGAGTCCAGTTTTAGATTCCGATGCTTTACTTCAGGTTTACTGTATCCCTTGGACCTTCATAATGACGATGAAAACAGAAATTGCATCCGAACTTAATACAAAAGGCACAATGGCGACTTAAGTACAAGACGACTGACACTCTCACTTTCTATGATTTGAACCTCCCCTGTGAGTCCAGTTTTAGATTCCGATGCTTCACTTCAGGTTTACTGTATCCCTTGGACCTTCTTATTGAAGACGAAACACAGAAATTGCATCCGAATTTAATACAAATGGCACAATTGCGACTTAAGTACAAGAGGACTGACACTCTCACATTCTATGATTCGAACCTCTCCTGTGAGGTCAGATTTATATTCCGATGCTTCACTTCAGGGTTACTGTATACCTTGCACCTTCTTATTGACGATGAAACAGAAATTGCATCGGAATTAAATTCAAAAGGCACAATGCCGACTTAAGTACAAGAGGACTGACACTCTAACTTTCTATGATTTGAACCTCTCCTGTGAGTCCAGTTTTAGATTCCGATGCTTTACTTCAGGTTTACTGTAACCCTTGGACCTTCTTATTGACGATGAAACACAGAAATTGCATCCGAATTTAATACAAACGGCACAATGCCGACTTAAGTACAAGAGGACTGACACTCTCACTCTCTATGATTTGAATCTCTCCTGTGAGTCCAGTTTTAGGTTCCGATGCTTCACTTCAGGTTTACTGTATCCCTTGGACCTTCTTATTGACAATGAAACACAGAAATAGCATCGGAATTAAATTCAAAAGGCACAATGCCGACTTAAGTACAAGTGGACTGACACTCTAACTTTCTATGATTTGAACCTCTCCTGCGAGACCAGTTTTAGATTCCGATGCTTCACTTCAGGTTTACTGTATCCCTTGGACCTTCTTATTGACGATGAAACACGGAGTATGCATCAGAATTTAATACAAAAGGCACAATGCCGACTTAAGTAGAAGAGGACTGACACTCTAACTTTCTATGATTTGAACCTCTCCTGTGAGTCCAGTTTTAGATTCCGATGCTTCACCTCAGGTTTACTGTATCTCTTGGACCTTCTTATTGACGATGAAACACAGAAATTGCATCCGAATTTAATACAAATGGCACAATGCCGACTTAAGTACAAGAGGATTGACACTCTCACTTTCTATGTTTCGAACCTCTCCTGTGCGGTCAGATTTAGATTCCGATGTCTCACTTCAGGTTTACCGTATCCCTCGGACCTTCTTGTTGACGATAAAACACAGAAATCGCATCCGAATTTAATACAAATGGCACAATGCCGTCTTAAGTAAAAGAGGACTGACACTCTAACATTCTATGATTTGAACCTCTCCTGTGAGTCCAGTTTTAGATTCCGATGCTTCACTTAAGGTTTACTGTATCCCTTGGACCTTCTTATTGCCGATGAAACACAGAAATTGCTTCCGAATTTAATACAAAAGGCACATTACCGACTTAAGTACTAGAGGAGTGACACTCTAACTTTCTATGATTTCAATCTCTCCTGTGAGTCCAGTTTTGGATTCCGATTCTTCACTTCAGGCTTACTGTATCCCTTGGACGTTCTTATTGAAGATGAAACACAGAAATTGCATCGGAATTAAATTCAAAAGGCACAATGCTGACTTAAGTACAAGAGGACTGACACTCTCACTTTCTATGATTTGAACCTCTCCTGTGAGTCCAGTTTTACATTCCGATCCTTCACTTCAGGTTTACTGTATCCCTTGGACCTTCTAATTGACGATGAAACACAGAGTTTGCATCCGAATTTAATACAAAAGGTACAATGCCGACTTAAGTACAAGAGGACTGACACTCTCACTTTCTATGATTTGCACCTCTCCTGTGAGTCCAGTTTTAGATTCCGATGCTTTACTTCAGGTTTACTGTATCCCTTGGACCTTTTTATTGACGATGAAACACAGAAATTGCATCCGAATTTAATACAAATGGCACAATGCCGACTTAAGTACAAGAGGACTGACACTCTCACTTTCTATGATTTGAACCTCTCCTGTGAGTCCAGTTTTACATTCCGATCCTTCACTTCAGGTTTACTGTATCCCTTGGACCTTCATATTGACGATGAAACACAGAAATTGCATCCGAATTTAATACAAAAATCACAATGGCCACTTTAGTACAAGAGGACCGACAATCTCACTTTCTATGATTTGAACAGCTCCTGTGAGTTCAGTTTTAGATTCCGATGCTTCACTTCACGTTTACTGTATCCCTTGGACCTTCGTATTGACGATAAAACACAGATCTTGCATCGGAATTAACTTTAAATCGCACAATGCCGACTTAAGTAGAAGAGGACTGACACTCTAACTTTCTATGATTTGAACCTCTCCTGTGAGTCCAGTTTTAGATTCCGATGCTTCACTTCAGGTTTACTGTATCCCTTGGACCTTCTTATTGACGATGAAAAACAGAGTTTGCATCCGAATTTAATACAAAAGGCACAATGCCGACTTAAGTACAAGAGGACTGACACTCTAACTTTCTATGATTTGAACCCCTCCTGTGAGTCCAGTTTTAGATTCCGATGCTTTACTTCAGGTTTACTGTATCCCTTGGACCTTTTTATTGACGATGAAACACAGAAATTGCATCCGAATTTAATACAAATGGCACAATGCCGACTTAAGTACAAGAGGGCTGACACTCTCACTTTCTATGATTTGAATGTCTCCTGTGAGTCCAGTTTTAGGTTCCGATGCTTCACTTCAGGTTTACTGTATCCCTTGGACCTTCTTATTGACAATGAAACACAGAAATAGCATCGGAATTAAATTCAAAAGGCACAATGCCGACTTAAGTACAAGAGGACTGACACTCTAACTTTTTATGATTTGAACCTCTCCTGTGAGTCCAGTTTTAGATTCCGATGCTTCACTTCAGGTTTACTGTATCCCTTGGACCTTCTTATTGACGATGAAACACAGAGTTTGCATCCGAATTTAATACAAAAGGCACAATGCCGACTTAAGTACAAGAGGACTGACACTCTAACTTTCTATGATTTGAACCTCTCCTGTGAGTCCAGTTTTAGATTCCTATGCTTTACTTCAGGTTTACTGTATCCCTTGGACCTTCTTATTGACGATGAAAACAGAAATTGCATCCGAACTTAATACAAAGGGCACAATGGCGACTAAAGTACAAGAGCACTGACACTCACACTTTCTATGATTTGAACCTCCCCTGTGAGTCCAGTTTTAGATTCCGATGCTTCACTTCATGTTTACTGTACCCGTTGGTCCTTCTTATTGACGACGAAACACAGAAATTGCATCCGAATTTAATACTAATGGCACAATTGCGACTTAAGTACAAGAGGAATGACACTCTCACTTTCCATGATTCGAACCTCTCCTGTGAGGTCAGATTTATATTCCGATGCTTTACTTCAGGTTTACTGTATACCTTGCACCTTCTTTTTGACGATGAAACACAGAAATTGCATCGGAATTAAATTCAAAAGGCACAATGCTGTTTTAAGTACAAGAGGACTGACACTCTCACTTTCTATGATTTGAACCTCTCCTGTGAGTCCAGTTTTAGATTCCGATGCATCACTTCAGGTTTACTGTATCCCTTGGACCTTCTAATTGACGATGAAACACAGAGTTTGCATCCGAATTTAATACAAAAGGTACAATGCCGACGTAAGTACAAGAGGACTGACACTCTAACTTTCTATGATTTGAACCTCTCCTGTGAGTCCAGGTTTAGATTCCGATGCTTCACTTCATGTTTACTGTATCCCTAGGACCTTCTTATTGACGACGAAACACAGAAATTGCATCCGAATATAATACAAATGGCACAATTGCGACTTAAGTACAAGAGGACTGACACTCTCACTTTCTATGATTCGAACCTCTCCTATGAGGTCAGATTTATATTCCGATGCTTCACTTCAGGTTTACTGTATACCTTGCACCTTCTTATTGACGATGAAACACAGAAATTGCATCGGAATGAAATTCAAAAAGCACAATGCCGTTTTAAGTACAAGAGGACTGATACTCTCACTTTCTATGATTTGAACCTCTCCTGTGAGTCCAGTTTTAGATTCCGATGCTTCACTTCAGGTTTACTGCATCCCTTGGACCTTCTATTTGACGATGAAACACAGAGTTTGCATCCGAATTTAATACAAAAGGTACTTTGCTGACGTAAGTACAAGAGGACTGACACTCTAACTTTCTATGATTTGAACCTCTCCTGTGAGTCCAGTTTAAGATTCCGATGCTTCACTTCAGGTTTACTGTATCCCTTGGACCTTCTTATTGACGATGAAACACAGAAATTGCATCCGAATTTAATACCAAAATCAAAATGTCGACTTAAGTACAAGAGGACTGACTCTCTCACATTCTATGATTTGAACATCTCCTGTGAGTACAGTTTTAGATTCCGATGCTTCACTTCAGTTTTACTGTATCCCTTGGACCTTATTATTGACGATGAAACACAGAAATTGCATCGGAATTAAATTCAAAACGCACAATGCCGACTTAAGCAAAAGAGGTCTGACACTCTCACTTTGTATGATTTGAACCTCCCCTGTGAGTCCAGTTTTAGATTCCGATGCTTCACTTCAGGTTTACTGTATCCCTTGGACCTTCTTATTGACGACGAAACACAGAAATTGCATCCGAATTTAATACAAATGGCACAATTGCGACATAAGTACAAGAGGACTGACACTCTCACTTTCTATGATTCGAACCTCTCCTGTGAGGTCAGATTTATATTCCGATGCTTCACTTCAGGGTTACTGTATACCTTGCACCTTCTTATTGACGATGAAACAAAAATTGCATCGGAATTAAATTCAAAAGGCACAATGCCGACTTAAGTACAAGAGGACTGACACTCTAACTTTCTATGATTTAAACCTCTCCTGTGAGTCCAGTTTTAGATTCCGATGCTTTACTTCAGGTTTACTGTATCCCTTGGACCTTCTTATTGACGATGAAACACAGAAGTTGCATCCGAATGGAATACAAATGGCACAATGCCGACTTAAGTACAAGAGGACTGACACTCTCACTTTCTATGATTTGAATCCCTCCTGTGAGTCCAGTTTTAGGTTCCGATTCTTCACTTCAGGTTTACTGTATCCCTTGGACCTTCTTGTTGACAATGAAACACAGAAATAGCATCGGAATTAAATTCAAAAGCACAATGCCGACTTAAGTACAAGAGGACTGACACTCTAACTTTTTATGATTTGAACCTCTCCAGTGAGTCCAGTTGTAGATTCCGATGCTTCACTTCAGGTTCACTGTATCCCTTGGACCTTCTAATTGCGATGAAACACAGAGTTTGCATCCGAATTTAATACAAAAGGCACAATGCCGACTTAAGTACAAGAGGACTGACACTCTAACTTTCTATGATTTGAACCTCTCCTGTGAGTCCAGTTTTAGATTCCGATGCTTTACTTCAGGTTTACTGTATCCCTTGGATCTTCTTATTGACGATTAAAACAGAAATTGCATCCGAACTTAATACAAAAGGCACAATGGCGACTTAAGTACAAGAGGACTGACACTCTCACTTTCTATGATTTGAACCTCCCCTGTGGTTCCAGTTTTAGATTCCGATGCTTCACTTCAGGTTTACTGTATCCCTTGGACCTTCTTATTGACGACGAAACACAGAAATTGCATCCGAATGTAATACAAATGGCACAATTGCGACATAAGTACAAGAGGACTGACACTCTCACTTTCTATGATTCGAACCTCTCCTGTGCAGTCAGATTTATATTCCGATGCTTCACTTCAGGGTTACTGTATACCTTGCACCTTCTTATTCACGATGAAACAAAAATTGCATCGGAATTAAATTCAAAAGGCACAATGCCGACTTAAGTACAAGAGGACTGACAATCTAACTTTCTATGATTTGAACCTCTCCTGTGAGTCCAGTTTTAGATTCCGATGCTTTACTTCAGGTTTACTGTATCCCTTGGACCTTCTTATTGACGATGAAACACAGAAATTGCATCCGAATGGAATACAAATGGCACAATGCCGACTTAAGTACAAGAGGACTGACACTCTCACTTTCTATGATTTGAATCCCTCCTGTGAGTCCAGTTTTAGGTTCCGATGCTTCACTTCAGGTTTACTGTATCCCTTGGACCTTCTTATTGACAATGAAACACAGAAATAGCATCGGAATTAAATTCAAAAGCACAATGCCGACTTAAGTACAAGAGGACTGACACTCTAACTTTTTATGATTTGAACCTCTCCTGTGATTCCAGTTTTAGATTCCGATGCTTCACTTCAGGTTCACTGTATCCCTTGGACCTTCTATTTGACGATGAAACACAGAGTTTGCATCCGAATTTAATACAAAAGGCACATTGCCGACTTAAGTACAAGAGGGCTGACACTCTCACGTTCTATGATTTGAACCACTCCTGTGAGTCCAGTTTTAGATTCCGATGCTTCACTTCAGGTTTACTGTATCCCTTGGACCTTCTAATTGACGATGGATCACAGAGTTTGCATCCGAATTTAATACAAAAGGTACAATGCCGACGTAAGTAAAAGAGGACTGACACTCAAACTTTCTATGATTTGATCCTCTCCTGTGACTCCAGTTTTAGATTCCGATGCTTCCCTTCAGGTTTACTGTATCCCTTGGACCTTCTTATTGACAATAAAACACAGAAATAGCTTCGGAATTAAATTCAAAATCACAATGCCGACTTAAGTACAAGAGGACTGACACTAACTTTCTATGATTTGAACCTCTCCTGTGAGTCCAGTTTTAGATTCCGATGCTTCACCTCACGTTTACTGTATCTCTTGGACCTTCTTATTGACGATGAAACACAGAAATTGCATCCGAATGTAATACCAAAATCACAATGGCGACTTAAGTACAAGAGGACTGACTCTCTCACTTTCTATGATTTGAACATCTCCTGTGAGTCCAGTTTTAGATTCCGATGCTTCACTTCAGGTTTACTGTATCCCATGGACCTTCTTATTGACGATGAAACACAGAAATTGCATCGGAATTAAATTCAAAACGCACAATGCCGACTTAAGCAAAAGAGGTCTGACACTCTCACTTTGTATGATTTGGACCTCTCCTGTGAGTCCAGTTTTAGATTCCGATGCTTCACTTCAGGTTTACTGTATCCCTTGGAGCTTCTAATTGACGATGAAATACAGAGTTTGCATCCGAATTTAATACAAAAGGTACAATGCCGACGTAAGTACAAGAGGACTGACACTCTAACTTTCTATGATTTGAACCTCTCCTGTGAGTCCAGTTTTAGATTCCGATGCTTTACTTCAGGTTTACTGTATCCCTTGGACCTTCTTAATGACGATGAAAACAGAAATTGCATCCGAACTTAATACAAAAGGCACAATGGCGACTTAAGTACAAGACGACTGACACTCTCACTTTCTATGATTTGAACCTCCCCTGTGAGTCCAGTTTTAGATTCTGATGCTTCACTTCAGGTTTACTGTATCCCTTGGACCTTCTTATTGACGACGAAACACAGAAATTGCATCCGAATTTAATACAAATGGCACAATTGCGACTTAAGTACAAGAGGACTGACACTCTCACTTTCTATTATTCGAACCTCTCCTGTGAGGTCAGATTTATATTCCGATGCTTCACTTCAGGGTTACTGTATACCTTGCACCTTCTTATTGACGATGAAACAGAAATTGCATCGGAATTAAATTCAAAAGGCACAATGCCGACTTAAGTACAAGAGGACTGACACTCTAACTTTCTATGATTTGAACCTCTCCTGTGAGTCCAGTTTTAGATTCCGATGCTTTACTTCAGGTGTACTGTAACCCTTGGACCTTCTTATTGACGATGAAACACAGAAATTGCATCCGAATTTAATACAAATGGCACAATGCCGACTTAAGTACAAGAGGACTGACACTCTCACTCTCTATGATTTGAATCTCTCCTGTGAGTCCAGTTTTAGGTTCCGATGCTTCACTTCAGGTTTACTGTATCCCTTGGACCTTCTTATTGACAATGAAACACAGAAATAGCATCGGAATTAAATTCAAAAGGCACAATGCCGACTTAAGTACAAGAGGACTGACACTCTAACTTTCTATGATTTGAACCTCTCCTGCGAGACCAGTTTTAGATTCCGATGCTTCACTTCAGGTTTACTGTATCCCTTGGACCTTCTTATTGACGATGAAACACAGAGTTTGCATCAGAATTTAATACAAAAGGCACAATGCCGACTTAAGTACAAGAGGACTGACACTCTAACTTTCTATGATTTGAACCTCTACTGTGAGTCCAGTTTTAGATTCCGATGCTTCACTTAAGGTTTACTGTATCCCTTGGACCTTCTTATTGCCGATGAAACACAGAAATTGCTTCCGAATTTAATACAAAAGGCACATTACCGACTTAAGTACTAGAGGAGTGACACTCTAACTTTCTATGATTTGAATCTCTCCTGTGAGTCCAGTTTTGGATTCCGATTCTTCACTTCAGGCTTACTGTATCCCTTGGACGTTCTTATTGACGATGAAACACAGAAATTGCATCGGAATTAAATTCAAAAGCCACAGTGCCGACCTAAGTAGAAGACGACTAACACTCTCACTTTCTATGATTTGAACCTCTCCTGTGAGTCCAGTTTTAGTTTCCGATGCTTCACTTTAGGTTTACTGTATAGCTTGCACCTTCTTATTGACGATGAAACACAGAAATTGCATCGGAATTAAATTCAAAAGGCACAATGCTGACTTAAGTACAAGAGGACTGACACTCTCACTTTCTATGATTTGAACCTCTCCTGTGAGTCCAGTTTTACATTCCTATCCTTCACTTCAGGTTTACTGTATCCCTTGGACCTTCTAATTGACGATGAAACACAGAGTTTGCATCCGAATTTAATACAAAAGGTACAATGCCGACTTAAGTACAAGAGGACTGACACTCTAACTTTCTATGATTTGCACCTCTCCTGTGAGTCCAGTTTTATATTCCGATGCTTCACTTCAGGTTTACTGTATCCCTTGGAGCTTCTAATTGACGATGAAACACAGAGTTTGCATCCGAATTTAATACAAAAGGTACAATGCCGACGTAAGTACAAGAGGACTGACACTCTAACTTTCTATGATTTGAACCTCTCCTGTGAGTCCAGTTTTAGATTCCGATGCTTTACTTCAGGTTTACTGTATCCCTTGGACCTTCTTAATGACGATGAAAACAGAAATTGCATCCGAACTTAATACAAAAGGCACAATGGCGACTTAACTACAAGACGACTGACACTCTCACTTTCTATGATTTGAACCTCCCCTGTGAGTCCAGTTTTAGATTCCGATGCTTCACTTCAGGTTTACTGTATCCCTTGGACCTTCTTATTGAAGACGAAACACAGAAATTGCATCCGAATTTAATACAAATGGCACAATTGCGACTTAAGTACAAGAGGACTGACACTCTCACTTTCTATGATTCGAACCTCTCCTGTGAGGTCAGATTTATATTCCGATGCTTCACTTCAGGGTTACTGTATACCTTGCACCTTCTTATTGACGATGAAACAGAAATTGCATCGGAATTAAATTCAAAAGGCACAATGCCGACTTAAGTACAAGAGGACTGACACTCTAACTTTCTATGATTTGAACCTCTCCTGTGAGTCCAGTTTTAGATTCCGATGCTTTACTTCAGGTTTACTGTAACCCTTGGACCTTCTTATTGACGATGAAACACAGAAATTGCATCAGAATTTAATACAAATGGCACAATGCCGACTTAAGTACAAGAGGACTGACACTCTCACTCTCTATGATTTGAATCTCTCCTGTGAGTCCAGTTTTAGGTTCCGATGCTTCACTTCAGGTTTACTGTATCCCTTGGACCTTCTTATTGACAATGAAACACAGACATAGCATCGGAATTAAATTCAAAAGGCACAATGCCGACTTAAGTACAAGAGGACTGACACTCTAACTTTCTATGATTTGAACCTCTCCTGCGAGACCAGTTTTAGATTCCGATGCTGCACTTCAGGTTTACTGTATCCCTTGGACCTTCTTATTGACGATGAAACACAGAGTTTGCATCAGAATTTAATACAAAAGGCACAATGCCGACTTAAGTACAAGAGGACTGACACTCTAACTTTCTATGATTTGAACTTCTCCTGTGAGTCCAGTTTTAGATTCCGATGCTTCACCTCAGGTTTACTGTATCTCTTGGACCTTCTTATTGACGATGAAACACAGAAATTGCATCCGAATTTAATACAAATGGCACAATGCCGACTTAAGTACAAGAGGATTGACACTCTCACTTTCTATGTTTCGAACCTCTCCTGTGCGGTCAGATTTAGATTCCGATGCCTCACTTCAGGTTTACCGTATCCCTCGGACCTTCTTGTTGACGATAAAACACAGAAATCGCATCCGAATTTAATACAAATGGCACAATGCCGTCTTAAGTAAAAGAGGACTCACACTCTAACATTCTATGATTTGAACCTCTCCTGGGAGTCCAGTTTTAGATTCCGATGCTTCACTTAAGGTTTACTGTATCCCTTGGACCTTCTTATTGCCGATGAAACACAGAAATTGCTTCCGAATTTAATACAAAAGGCACATTACCGACTTAAGTACTAGAGGAGTGACACTCTAACTTTCTATGATTTGAATCTCTCCTGTGAGTCCAGTTTTGGATTCCGATTCTTCACTTCAGGCTTACTGTATCCCATGGACGTTCTTATTGACGATGAAACACAGAAATTGCATCGGAATTAAATTCAAAAGCCACAGTGCCGACCTAAGTAGAAGACGACTAACACTCTCACTTTCTATGATTTGAACCTCTCCTGTGAGTCCAGTTTTAGTTTCCGATGATTCACTTTAGGTTTACTGTATAGCTTGCACCTTCTTATTGACGATGAAACACAGAAATTGCATCGGAATTAAATTCAAAAGGCACAATGCTGACTTAAGTACAAGAGGACTGACACTCTCACTTTCTATGATTTGAACCTCTCCTGTGAGTCCAGCTTTACATTCCGATCCTTCACTTCAGATTTACTGTATCCCTTGGACCTTCAAATTGACGATGAAACACAGAGTTTGCATCCGAATTTAATACAAAAGGTACAATGCCGACTTAAGTACAAGAGGACTGACACTCTAACTTTCTATGATTTGCACCTCTCCTGTGAGTCCAGTTTTAGATTCCGATGCTTCACTTCAGGTTTACTGTATCCCTTGGACCTTCATATTGACGATGAAACACAGAAATTGCATCCGAATTTAATACAAAAATCACAATGGCCACTTTAGTACAAGAGGACCGACAATCTCACTTTCTATGATTTGAACATCACCTGTGAGTTCAGTTTTAGATTCCGATGCTTCACTTCAGGTTTACTGTATCCCTTGGACCTTCGTATTGACGATAAAACACAGATATTGCATCGGAATTAAATTTAAAACGCACAATGCCAACTTAAGTAGAAGAGGACTGACACTCTAACTTTCTATGATTTGAACCTCTCCTGTGAGTCCAGTTTTAGATTCCGATGCTTCACTTCAGGTTTACTGTATCCCTTGGACCTTCTTATTGACGATGAAAAACAGAATTTGCATCCGAATTTAATACAAAAGGCACAATGCCGACTGAAGTACAAGAGGACTGACACTCTAACTTTCTATGATTTGAACCTCTCCTGTGAGTCCAGTTTTAGATTCCGATGCTTTACTTCAGGTTTACTGTATCCCTTGGACCTTTTTATTGACGATGAAACACAGAAATTGCATCCGAATTTAATACAAATGGCACAATGCCGACTTAAGTACAAGAGGACTGACACTCTCACTTTCTATGATTTGAACCTCTCCTGTGAGTCCAGTTTTAGATTCCGATGCTTTACTTCAGGTTTACTGTATCCCTTGGATCTTCTTATTGACGATTAAAACAGAAATTGCATCGGAACTTAATACAAAAGGCACAATGGCGACTTAAGTACAAGAGGACTGACACTCTCACTTTCTATGATTTGAACCTCCCCTGTGGTTCCAGTTTTAGATTCCGATGCTTCACTTCAGGTTTACTGTATCCCTTGGACCTTCTTATTGACGACGAAACACAGAAATTGCATCCGAATGTAATACAAATGGCACAATTGCGACATAAGTACAAGAGGACTGACACTCTCACTTTCTATGATTCGAACCTCTCCTGTGCAGTCAGATTTATATTCCGATGCTTCACTTCAGGGTTACTGTATACCTTGCACCTTCTTATTCACGATGAAACAAAAATTGCATCGGAATTAAATTCAAAAGGCACAATGCCGACTTAAGTACAAGAGGACTGACAATCTAACTTTCTATGATTTGAACCTCTCCTGTGAGTCCAGTTTTAGATTCCGATGCTTTACTTCAGGTTTACTGTATCCCTTGGACCTTCTTATTGACGATGAAACACAGAAATTGCATCCGAATGGAATACAAATGGCACAATGCCGACTTAAGTACAAGAGGACTGACACTCTCACTTTCTGTGATTTGAATCCCTCCTGTGAGTCCAGTTTTAGGTTCCGATGCTTCACTTCAGGTTTACTGTATCCCTTGGACCTTCTTATTGACAATGAAACACAGAAATAGCATCGGAATTAAATTCAAAAGCACAATGCCGACTTAAGTACAAGAGGACTGACACTCTAACTTTTTATGATTTGAACCTCTCCTGTGATTCCAGTTTTAGATTCCGATGCTTCACTTCAGGTTCACTGTATCCCTTGGACCTTCTATTTGACGATGAAACACAGAGTTTGCATCCGAATTTAATACAAAAGGCACAATGCCGACTTAAGTACAAGAGGACTGACACTCTCACGTTCTATGATTTGAACCTCTCCTGTGAGTCCAGTTTTAGATTCCGATGCTTCACTTCAGGTTTACTGTATCCCTTGGACCTTCTAATTGACGATGGATCACAGAGTTTGCATCCGAATTTAATACAAAAGGTACAATGCCGACGTAAGTAAAAGAGGACTGACACTCAAACTTTCTATGATTTGACCCTCTCCTGTGACTCCAGTTTTAGATTCCGATGCTTCACTTCAGGTTTACTGTATCCCTTGGACCTTCTTATTGACAATGAAACACAGAAATAGCTTCGGAATTAAATTCAAAATCACAATGCCGACTTAAGTACAAGAGGACTGACACTAACTTTCTATGATTTGAACCTCTCCTGTGAGTCCAGTTTTAGATTCCGATGCTTCACCTCACGTTTACTGTATCACTTGGACCTTCTTATTGACGATGAAACACAGAAATTGCATCCGAATGTAATACCAAAATCACAATGGCGACTTAAGTACAAGAGGACTGACTCTCTCACTTTCTATGATTTGAACATCTCCTGTGAGTCCAGTTTTAGATTCCGATGCTTCACTTCAGGTTTACTGTATCCCATGGACCTTCTTATTGACGATGAAACACAGAAATTGCATCGGAATTAAATTCAAAACGCACAATGCCGACTTAAGCAAAAGAGGTCTGACACTCTCACTTTGTATGATTTGGTCCTCTCCTGTGAGTCCAGTTTTAGATTCCGATGCTTCACTTCAGGTTTACTGTATCCCTTGGAGCTTCTAATTGACGATGAAATACAGAGTTTGCATCCTAATTTAATACAAAAGGTACAATGCCGACGTAAGTACAAGAGGACTGACACTCTAACTTTCTATGATTTGAACCTCTCCTGTGAGTCCAGTTTTAGATTCCGATGCTTTACTTCAGGTTTACTGTATCCCTTGGACCTTCTTAATGACGATGAAAACAGAAATTGCATCCGAACTTAATACAAAAGGCACAATGGCGACTTAAGTACAAGACGACTGACACTCTCACTTTCTATGATTTGAACCTCCCCTGTGAGTCCAGTTTTAGATTCTGATGCTTCACTTCAGGTTTACTGTATCCCTTGGACCTTCTTATTGACGACGAAACACAGAAATTGCATCCGAATTTAATACAAATGGCACAATTGCGACTTAAGTACAAGAGGACTGACACTCTCACTTTCAATTATTCGAACCTCTCCTGTGAGGTCAGATTTATATTCCGATGCTTCACTTCAGGGTTACTGTATACCTTGCACCTTCTTATTGACGATGAAACAGAAATTGCATCGGAATTAAATTCAAAAGGCACAATGCCAACTTAAGTACAAGAGGACTGACACTCTAACTTTCTATGATTTGAACCTCTCCTGTGAGTCCAGTTTTAGATTCCGATGCTTTACTTCAGGTGTACTGTAACCCTTGGACCTTCTTATTGACGATGAAACACAGAAATTGCATCCGAATTTAATACAAATGGCACAATGCCGACTTAAGTACAAGAGGACTGACACTCTCACTCTCTATGATTTGAATCTCTCCTGTGAGTCCAGTTTTAGGTTCCGATGCTTCACTTCAGGTTTACTGTATCCCTTGGACCTTCTTATTGACAATGAAACACAGAAATAGCATCGGAATTAAATTCAAAAGGCACAATGCCGACTTAAGTACAAGAGGACTGACACTCTAACTTTCTATGATTTGAACCTCTCCTGCGAGACCAGTTTTAGATTCCGATGCTTCACTTCAGGTTTACTGTATCCCTTGGACCTTCTTATTGACGATGAAACACAGAGTTTGCATCAGAATTTAATACAAAAGGCACAATGCCGACTTAAGTACAAGAGGACTGACACTCTAACTTTCTATGATTTGAACCTCTACTGTGAGTCCAGTTTTAGATTCCGATGCTTCACTTAAGGTTTACTGTATCCCTTGGACCTTCTTATTGCCGATGAAACACAGAAATTGCTTCCGAATTTAATACAAAAGGCACATTACCGACTTAAGTACTAGAGGAGTGACACTCTAACTTTCTATGATTTGAATCTCTCCTGTGAGTCCAGTTTTGGATTCCGATTCTTCACTTCAGGCTTACTGTATCCCTTGGACGTTCTTATTGACGATGAAACACAGAAATTGCATCGGAATTAAATTCAAAAGCCACAGTGCCGACCTAAGTAGAAGACGACTAACACTCTCACTTTCTATGATTTGAACCTCTCCTGTGAGTCCAGTTTTAGTTTCCGATGCTTCACTTTAGGTTTACTGTATAGCTTGCACCTTCTTATTGACGATGAAACACAGAAATTGCATCGGAATTAAATTCAAAAGGCACAATGCTGACTTAAGTACAAGAGGACTGACACTCTCACTTTCTATGATTTGAACCTCTCCTGTGAGTCCAGTTTTACATTCCTATCCTTCACTTCAGGTTTACTGTATCCCTTGGACCTTCTAATTGACGATGAAACACAGAGTTTGCATCCGAATTTAATACAAAAGGTACAATGCCGACTTAAGTACAAGAGGGCTGACACTCTAACTTTCTATGATTTGCACCTCTCCTGTGAGTCCAGTTTTATATTCCGATGCTTCACTTCAGGTTTACTGTATCCCTTGGAGCTTCTAATTGACGATGAAACACAGAGTTTGCATCCGAATTTAATACAAAAGGTACAATGCCGACGTAAGTACAAGAGGACTGACACTCTAACTTTCTATGATTTGAACCTCTCCTGTGAGTCCAGTTTTAGATTCCGATGCTTTACTTCAGGTTTACTGTATCCCTTGGACCTTCTTAATGACGATGAAAACAGAAATTGCATCCGAACTTAATACAAAAGGCACAATGGCGACTTAACTACAAGACGACTGACACTCTCACTTTCTATGATTTGAACCTCCCCTGTGAGTCCAGTTTTAGATTCCGATGCTTCACTTCAGGTTTACTGTATCCCTTGGACCTTCTTATTGAAGACGAAACACAGAAATTGCATCCGAATTTAATACAAATGGCACAATTGCGACTTAAGTACAAGAGGACTGACACTCTCACTTTCTATGATTCGAACCTCTCCTGTGAGGTCAGATTTATATTCCGATGCTTCACTTCAGGGTTACTGTATACCTTGCACCTTCTTATTGACGATGAAACAGAAATTGCATCGGAATTAAATTCAAAAGGCACAATGCCGACTTAAGTACAAGAGGACTGACACTCTAACTTTCTATGATTTGAACCTCTCCTGTGAGTCCAGTTTTAGATTCCGATACTTTACTTCAGGTTTACTGTAACCCTTGGACCTTCTTATTGACGATGTAACACAGAAATTGCATCCGAATTTAATACAAATGGCACAATGCCGACTTAAGTACAAGAGGACTGACACTCTCACTCTCTATGATTTGAATCTCTCCTGTTAGTCCAGTTTTAGGTTCCGATGCTTCACTTCAGGTTTACTGTATCCCTTGGACCTTCTTATTGACAATGAAACACAGACATAGCATCGGAATTAAATTCAAAAGGCACAATGCCGGCTTAAGTACAAGAGGACTGACACTCTAACTTTCTATGATTTGAACCTCTCCTGCGAGACCAGTTTTAGATTCCGATGCTGCACTTCAGGTTTACTGTATCCCTTGGACCTTCTTATTGACGATGAAACACAGAGTTTGCATCAGAATTTAATACAAAAGGCACAATGCCGACTTAAGTACAAGAGGACTGACACTCTAACTTTCTATGATTTGAACTTCTCCTGTGAGTCCAGTTTTAGATTCCGATGCTTCACCTCAGGTTTACTGTATCTCTTGGACCTTCTTATTGACGATGAAACACAGAAATTGCATCCGAATTTAATACAAATGGCACAATGCCGACTTAAGTACAAGAGGATTGACACTCTCACTTTCTATGTTTCGAACCTCTCCTGTGCGGTCAGATTTAGATTCCGATGCCTCACTTCAGGTTTACCGTATCCCTCGGACCTTCTTGTTGACGATAAAACACAGAAATCGCATCCGAATTTAATACAAATGGCACAATGCCGTCTTAAGTAAAAGAGGACTGACACTCTAACATTCTATGATTTGAACCTCTCCTGGGAGTCCAGTTTTAGATTCCGATGCTTCACTTAAGGTTTACTGTATCCCTTGGACCTTCTTATTGCCGATGAAACACAGAAATTGCTTCCGAATTTAATACAAAAGGCACATTACCGACTTAAGTACTAGAGGAGTGACACTCTAACTTTCTATGATTTGAATCTCTCTTGTGAGTCCAGTTTTGGATTCCGATTCTTCACTTCAGGCTTACTGTATCCCATGGACGTTCTTATTGACGATGAAACACAGAAATTGCATCGGAATTAAATTCAAAAGCCACAGTGCCGACCTAAGTAGAAGACGACTAACACTCTCACTTTCTATGATTTGAACCTCTCCTGTGAGTCCAGTTTTAGTTTCCGATGCTTCACTTTAGGTTTACTGTATAGCTTGCACCTTCTTATTGACGATGAAACACAGAAATTGCATCGGAATTAAATTCAAAAGGCACAATGCTGACTTAAGTACAAGAGGACTGACACTCTCACTTTCTATGATTTGAACCTCTCCTGTGAGTCCAGCTTTACATTCCGATCCTTCACTTCAGATTTACTGTATCCCTTTGACCTTCTAATTGACGATGAAACACAGAGTTTGCATCCGAATTTAATACAAAAGGTACAATGCCGACTTAAGTACAAGAGGACTGACACTCTAACTTTCTATGATTTGCACCTCTCCTGTGAGTCCAGTTTTAGATTCCGATGCTTCACTTCAGGTTTACTGTATCCCTTGGACCTTCATATTGACGATGAAACACAGAAATTGCATCCGAATTTAATACAAAAATCACAATGGCCACTTTAGTACAAGAGGACCGACAATCTCACTTTCTATGATTTGAACCTCCCCTGTGGTTCCAGTTTTAGATTCCGATGCTTCACTTCAGGTTTACTGTATCCCTTGGACCTTCTTATTGACGACGAAACACAGAAATTGCATCCGAATGTAATACAAATGGCACAATTGCGACATAAGTACAAGAGGACTGACACTCTCACTTTCTATGATTCGAACCTCTCCTGTGCAGTCAGATTTATATTCCGATGCTTCACTTCAGGGTTACTGTATACCTTGCACCTTCTTATTCACGATGAAACAAAAATTGCATCGGAATTAAATTCAAAAGGCACAATGCCGACTTAAGTACAAGAGGACTGACAATCTAACTTTCTATGATTTGAACCTCTCCTGTGAGTCCAGTTTTAGATTCCGATGCTTTACTTCAGGTTTACTGTATCCCTTGGACCTTCTTATTGACGATGAAACACAGAAATTGCATCCGAATAAAATACAAATGGCACAATGCCGACTTAAGTACAAGAGGACTGACACTCTCACTTTCTGTGATTTGAATCCCTCCTGTGAGTCCAGTTTTAGGTTCCGATGCTTCACTTCAGGTTTACTGTATCCCTTGGACCTTCTTATTGACAATGAAACACAGAAATAGCATCGGAATTAAATTCAAAAGCACAATGCCGACTTAAGTACAAGAGGACTGACACTCTAACTTTTTATGATTTGAACCTCTCCTGTGATTCCAGTTTTAGATTCCGATGCTTCACTTCAGGTTCACTGTATCCCTTGGACCTTCTATTTGACGATGAAACACAGAGTTTGCATCCGAATTTAATACAAAAGGCACAATGCCGACTTAAGTACAAGAGGACTGACACTCTCACGTTCTATGATTTGAACCTCTCCTGTGAGTCCAGTTTTAGATTCCGATGCTTCACTTCAGGTTTACTGTATCCCTTGGACCTTCTAATTGACGATGGATCACAGAGTTTGCATCCGAATTTAATACAAAAGGTACAATGCCGACGTAAGTAAAAGAGGACTGACACTCAAACTTTCTATGATTTGACCCTCTCCTGTGACTCCAGTTTTAGATTCCGATGCTTCACTTCAGGTTTACTGTATCCCTTGGACCTTCTTATTGACAATGAAACACAGAAATAGCTTCGGAATTAAATTCAAAATCACAATGCCGACTTAAGTACAAGAGGACTGACACTAACTTTCTATGATTTGAACCTCTCCTGTGAGTCCAGTTTTAGATTCCGATGCTTCACCTCACGTTTACTGTATCACTTGGACCTTCTTATTGACGATGAAACACAGAAATTGCATCCGAATGTAATACCAAAATCACAATGGCGACTTAAGTACAAGAGGACTGACTCTCTCACTTTCTATGATTTGAACATCTCCTGTGAGTCCAGTTTTAGATTCCGATGCTTCACTTCAGGTTTACTGTATCCCATGGACCTTCTTATTGACGATGAAACACAGAAATTGCATCGGAATTAAATTCAAAACGCACAATGCCGACTTAAGCAAAAGAGGTCTGACACTCTCACTTTGTATGATTTGGACCTCTCCTGTGAGTCCAGTTTTAGATTCCGATGCTTCACTTCAGGTTTACTGTATCCCTTGCAGCTTCTAATTGACGATGAAATACAGAGTTTGCATCCGAATTTAATACAAAAGGTACAATGCCGACGTAAGTACAAGAGGACTGACACTCTAACTTTCTATGATTTGAACCTCTCCTGTGAGTCCACTTTTAGATTCCGATGCTTTACTTCAGGTTTACTGTATCCCTTGGACCTTCTTAATGACGATGAAAACAGAAATTGCATCCGAACTTAATACAAAAGGCACAATGGCGACTTAAGTACAAGACGACTGACACTCTCACTTTCTATGATTTGAACCTCCCCTGTGAGTCCAGTTTTAGATTCTGATGCTTCACTTCAGGTTTACTGTATCCCTTGGACCTTCTTATTGACGACGAAACACAGAAATTGCATCCGAATTTAATACAAATGGCACAATTGCGACTTAAGTACAAGAGGACTGACACTCTCACTTTCAATTATTCGAACCTCTCCTGTGAGGTCAGATTTATATTCCGATGCTTCACTTCAGGGTTACTGTATACCTTGCACCTTCTTATTGACGATGAAACAGAAATTGCATCGGAATTAAATTCAAAAGGCACAATGCCAACTTAAGTACAAGAGGACTGACACTCTAACTTTCTATGATTTGAACCTCTCCTGTGAGTCCAGTTTTAGATTCCGATGCTTTACTTCAGGTGTACTGTAACCCTTGGACCTTCTTATTGACGATGAAACACAGAAATTGCATCCGAATTTAATACAAATGGCACAATGCCGACTTAAGTACAAGAGGACTGACACTCTCACTCTCTATGATTTGAATCTCTCCTGTGAGTCCAGTTTTAGGTTCCGATGCTTCACTTCAGGTTTACTGTATCCCTTGGACCTTCTTATTGACAATGAAACACAGAAATAGCATCGGAATTAAATTCAAAAGGCACAATGCCGACTTAAGTACAAGAGGACTGACACTCTAACTTTCTATGATTTGAACCTCTCCTGCGAGACCAGTTTTAGATTCCGATGCTTCACTTCAGGTTTACTGTATCCCTTGGACCTTCTTATTGACGATGAAACACAGAGTTTGCATCAGAATTTAATACAAAAGGCACAATGCCGACTTAAGTACAAGAGGACTGACACTCAAACTTTCTATGATTTGAACCTCTACTGTGAGTCCAGTTTTAGATTCCGATGCTTCACTTAAGGTTTACTGTATCCCTTGGACCTTCTTATTGCCGATGAAACACAGAAATTGCTTCCGAATTTAATACAAAAGGCACATTACCGACTTAAGTACTAGAGGAGTGACACTCTAACTTTCTATGATTTGAATCTCTCCTGTGAGTCCAGTTTTGGATTCCGATTCTTCACTTCAGGCTTACTGTATCCCTTGGACGTTCTTATTGACGATGAAACACAGAAATTGCATCGGAATTAAATTCAAAAGCCACAGTGCCGACCTAAGTAGAAGACGACTAACACTCTCACTTTCTATGATTTGAACCTCTCCTGTGAGTCCAGTTTTAGTTTCCGATGCTTCACTTTAGGTTTACTGTATAGCTTGCACCTTCTTATTGACGATGAAACACAGAAATTGCATCGGAATTAAATTCAAAAGGCACAATGCTGACTTAAGTACAAGAGGACTGACACTCTCACTTTCTATGATTTGAACCTCTCCTGTGAGTCCAGTTTTACATTCCTATCCTTCACTTCAGGTTTACTGTATCCCTTGGACCTTCTAATTGACGATGAAACACAGAGTTTGCATCCGAATTTAATACAAAAGGTACAATGCCGACTTAAGTACAAGAGGACTGACACTCTAACTTTCTATGATTTGCACCTCTCATGTGAGTCCAGTTTTATATTCCGATGCTTCACTTCAGGTTTACTGTATCCCTTGGAGCTTCCAATTGACGATGAAACACAGAGTTTGCATCCGAATTTAATACAAAAGGTACAATGCCGACGTAAGTACAAGAGGACTGACACTCTAACTTTCTATGATTTGAACCTCTCCTGTGAGTCCAGTTTTAGATTCCGATGCTTTACTTCAGGTTTACTGTATCCCTTGGACCTTCTTAATGACGATGAAAACAGAAATTGCATCCGAACTTAATACAAAAGGCACAATGGCGACTTAACTACAAGACGACTGACACTCTCACTTTCTATGATTTGAACCTCCCCTGTGAGTCCAGTTTTAGATTCCGATGCTTCACTTCAGGTTTACTGTATCCCTTGGACCTTCTTATTGAAGACGAAACACAGAAATTGCATCCGAATTTAATACAAATGGCACAATTGCGACTTAAGTACAAGAGGACTGACACTCTCACTTTCTATGATTCGAACCTCTCCTGTGAGGTCAGATTTATATTCCGATGCTTCACTTCAGGGTTACTGTATACCTTGCACCTTCTTATTGACGATGAAACAGAAATTGCATCGGAATTAAATTCAAAAGGCACAATGCCGACTTAAGTACAAGAGGACTGACACTCTAACTTTCTATGATTTGAACCTCTCCTGTGAGTCCAGTTTTAGATTCCGATACTTTACTTCAGGTTTACTGTAACCCTTGGACCTTCTTATTGACGATGTAACACAGAAATTGCATCCGAATTTAATACAAATGGCACAATGCCGACTTAAGTACAAGAGGACTGACACTCTCACTCTCTATGATTTGAATCTCTCCTGTTAGTCCAGTTTTAGGTTCCGATGCTTCACTTCAGGTTTACTGTATCCCTTGGACCTTCTTATTGACAATGAAACACAGACATAGCATCGGAATTAAATTCAAAAGGCACAATGCCGACTTAAGTACAAGAGGACTGACACTCTAACTTTCTATGATTTGAACCTCTCCTGCGAGACCAGTTTTAGATTCCGATGCTGCACTTCAGGTTTACTGTATCCCTCGGACCTTCTTGTTGACGATAAAACACAGAAATCGCATCCGAATTTAATACAAATGGCACAATGCCGTCTTAAGTAAAAGAGGACTGACACTCTAACATTCTATGATTTGAACCTCTCCTGGGAGTCCAGTTTTAGATTCCGATGCTTCACTTAAGGTTTACTGTATCCCTTGGACCTTCTTATTGCCGATGAAACACAGAAATTGCTTCCGAATTTAATACAAAAGGCACATTACCGACTTAAGTACTAGAGGAGTGACACTCTAACTTTCTATGATTTGAATCTCTCCTGTGAGTCCAGTTTTGGATTCCGATTCTTCACTTCAGGCTTACTGTATCCCATGGACGTTCTTATTGACGATGAAACACAGAAATTGCATCGGAATTAAATTCAAAAGCCACAGTGCCGACCTAAGTAGAAGACGACTAACACTCTCACTTTCTATGATTTGAACCTCTCCTGTGAGTCCAGTTTTAGTTTCCGATGCTTCACTTTAGGTTTACTGTATAGCTTGCACCTTCTTATTGACGATGAAACACAGAAATTGCATCGGAATTAAATTCAAAAGGCACAATGCTGACTTAAGTACAAGAGGACTGACACTCTCACTTTCTATGATTTGAACCTCTCCTGTGAGTCCAGCTTTACATTCCGATCCTTCACTTCAGATTTACTGTATCCCTTTGACCTTCTAATTGACGATGAAACACAGAGTTTGCATCCGAATTTAATACAAAAGGTACAATGCCGACTTAAGTACAAGAGGACTGACACTCTAACTTTCTATAATTTGCACCTCTCCTGTGAGTCCAGTTTTAGATTCCGATGCTTCACTTCAGGTTTACTGTATCCCTTGGACCTTCATATTGACGATGAAACACAGAAATTGCATCCGAATTTAATACAAAAATCACAATGGCCACTTTAGTACAAGAGGACCGACAATCTCACTTTCTATGATTTGAACATCACCTGTGAGTTCAGTTTTAGATTCCGATGCTTCACTTCAGGTTTACTGTATCCCTTGGACCTTCGTATTGACGATAAAACACAGATATTGCATCGGAATTAAATTTAAAACGCACAATGCCAACTTAAGTAGAAGAGGACTGACACTCTAACTTTCTATGATTTGAACCTCTCCTGTGAGTCCAGTTTTAGATTCCGATGCTTCACTTCAGGTTTACTGTATCCCTTGGACCTTCTTATTGACGATGAAAAACAGAATTTGCATCCGAATTTAATACAAAAGGCACAATGCCGACTGAAGTACAAGAGGACTGACACTCTAACTTTCTATGATTTGAACCTCTCCTGTGAGTCCAGTTTTAGATTCCGATGCTTTACTTCAGGTTTACTGTATCCCTTGGACCTTTTTATTGACGATGAAACACAGAAATTGCATCCGAATTTAATACAAATGGCACAATGCCGACTTAAGTACAAGAGGACTGACACTCTCACTTTCTATGATTTGAATGTCTCCTGTGAGTCCAGTTTTAGGTTCCGATGCTTCACTTCAGGTTTACTGTATCCTTTGGACCTTCTTATTGACAATGAAACACAGAAATAGCATCGGAATTAAATTCAAAAGGCACAATGCCGACTTAAGTACAAGAGGACTGACACTCTAACTTTTTATGATTTGAACCTCTCCTGTGAGTCCAGTTTTAGATTCCGATGCTTCACTTCAGGTTTACTGTATCCCTTGGACCTTCTTATTGACGATGAAACACAAAGTTTGCATCCGAATTTAATACAAAAGGCACAATGCCGACTTAAGTACAAGAGGACTGACACTCTAACTTTCTATGATTTGAACCTCTCCTGTGAGTCCAGTTTTAGATTCCGATGCTTTACTTCAGGTTTACTGTATCCCTTGGACCTTCTTATTGACGATGAAAACAGAAATTGGATCCGAACTTAATACAAATGGCACAATTGCGACTTAAGTACAAGAGGAATGACACTCTCACTTTCCATGATTCGAACCACTCCTGTGTGGTCAGATTTATATTCCGATGCTTTACTTCAGGTTTACTGTATACCTTGCACCTTCTTATTGACGATGAAACACAGAAATTGCATCCGAATTTAATACCAAAATCACAATGGCGACTTAAGTACAAGAGGACTGACTCTCTCACTTTCTATGAGTTGAACATCTCCTGTGAGTCCAGTTTTAGTTTCCGATGATTCACTTCAGGTTTACTGTATCCCTTGGACCTTCTTATTGACGATGAATCACAGAAATTGCATCGGAATTAAATCCAAAACGCACAATGCCGACTTAAGCAAAAGAGGACTGACACTCTCACTTTCTATGATTTGAACCTCTCCTGTGAGTCCAGTTTTAGATTCCGATGCTTCACTTCAGGTTTACTGTATCCCTTGGGCCTTCTTATTGACGATGAAACACAGAGTTTGCATCCGAATTTAATACAAATGGCACAATGCCGACTTAAGTACAAGAGGACTGACACTCTCACGTTCTATGATTTGAATCTCTCCTGTGAGTCCAGTTTTAGATTCGGATGCTTCACTTCAGGTTTACTGTATCCCTTGGACCTTCTTATTGACAATGAAATAGCATCGGAATTAAATTCAAAAGGCACAATGCCGACTTAAGTACAAGAGGACTGACACTCTAACTTTCTATGATTTGAACCTCTCCTGTGAGTCCAGTTTTAGATTCCGATGATTCACCTCAGGTTTACTGTATCTCTTGGACCTTCTTATTGATGATGAAACACAGAAATTGCATCCGAATTTAATACAAATGGCACAATGCCGACTTAAGTACAAGATGATTGACAGTCTCACTTTCTAAGTTTCGAACCTCTCCTGTGCGGTCAGATTTAGATTCCGATGCCTCACTTCAGGTTTACCGTATCACTCGGACCTTCTTGTTGACGATAAAACACAGAAATCGCATCCGAATTTAATACTAATGGCACAATGCCGTCTTCAATAAAAGAGGACTGACACTATAATATTCTATGATTTGAACCTCTCCTGTGAGTCCAGTTTTAGTTTCCGATGCTTCACTTAAGGTTTACTGTATCCCTTGGACCTTCTTACCGCCGATGAAACACAGAAATTGCATCGGAATTAAATTCAAAACGCACAATGCCGACTTAAGCAAAAGAGGTCTGACACTCTCACTTTGTATGATTTGAACCTCTCCTGTGAGTCCAGTTTTGGATTCCGATGCTTCACTTCAGGTTTACTGTATCCCTTGGACCTTCTTATTGACGATGAAACACAGAAATTGCATCGGAATTAAATTCAAAAGGCACAATGCTGACTTAAGTACAAGAGGACTGACACTCTCACTTTCTATGATTTGAACCTCTCCTGTGAGTCCAGTTTTACATTCCGATGCTTCACTTCAGGTTTACTGTATCCCTTGGACCTTCTAATTGACGATGAAACACAGAAATTGCATCCGAATTTCATACAAATGTCACAATGACGACTTAAGTATAAGAGGACTGACACTCTCACTTTCTATGATTTGAATCTCTCCTGTGAGTCCAGTTTTAGGTTCCGATGCTTCACTTCAGGTTTACTGTATCCCTTGGACCTTCTTATTGACAATGAAACACAGAAATAGCATCGGAATTAAATTCAAAAGGCACAATGCCGACTTAAGTACAAGAGGACTGACACTCTAACTTTTTATGATTTGAACCTGTCCTGTGATTCCAGTTTTAGATTCCGATGCTTCACTTCAGGTTTACTGTATCCCTTGGACCTTCTTATTGACGATGAAACACAGAGTTTGCATCCGAATTTAATACAAAAGGCACAATGCCGACTTAAGTACAAGAGGACTGACACCCTAACTTTCTATGATTTGAACCTCTCCTGTGAGTCCAGTTTTAGATTCCGATGCTTTACTTCAGGTTTACTGTATCCCTTGGACCTCCTTATTGACAATGAAAACAGAAATTGCATCCGAACTTAATACAAAAGGCACAATGGCGACTCAAGTACAAGAGGACTGACACTCTCACTTTCTATGATTTGAACCTCCCCTGTGAGTCCAGTTTTAGATTCCGATGCTTTACTTCAGGTTTACTGTATCCCTTGGACCTTCTTATTGACGATGAAACACAGAAATTGCATCGGAATTAAATTCAAAACGCACAATGCGGACTTAAGCAAAAGAGGACTGACACTCTCACTTTCTATGATTTGGACCTCTCCTGTGAGTCCAGTTTTAGATTCCGATGCTTTACTTCAGGTTTACTGTATCCCTTGTACCTTCTTATTGACGATGAAAACAGAAATTGCATCCGAACTTAATACTAAAGGCACAATGCCGACTTAAGTACAAGAGGACTGACACCCTAACTTTCTATGATTTGAACCTCTCCTGTGAGTCCAGTTTTAGATTCCGATGCTTTACTTCAGGTTTACTGTATCCCTTGGACCTTCTAATTGACGATGAAACACAGAGTTTGCATCCGAATGTAATACAAAAGGTACAATGCCGACTTAAGTACAAGAGGACTGACACTCTAACTTTCTGTGATTTGCACCTCTCCATCGAGTCCAGTTTTAGATTCCGATGCTTCACTTCAGGTTTACTGTATCCCTTGGACCTTCTTATTGACGATGAAACACAGAAATTGCATCCGAATTTAATACAAAAATCACAATGGCCACTTTAGTACAAGAGGATCGACATTCTCACTTTCTATGATTTGAACCTCTCCTGTGAGTTCAGTTTTACATTCCGATGCTTTACTTCAGGTTTACTGTATCCCTTGGACCTTCTTATTGACAATGAAACACAGAAATTACATCGGAATTAAATTCAAAAGGCACAATGCCGACTTAAGTACAAGAGGACTGACACTCTAACTTTCTATGATTTGAACCTCTCCTGTGAGTTCAGTTTTAGATTCCGATGCTTCACTACAGGTTTACTGTATCCCTTGGACCTTATTATTGACGATGAAACACAGAGTTTGCATCCGAATTTAATACAAAAGGCACAATGCCGACTTAAGTACAAGTGGACTGACACTCTAACTTTCTATGATTTGAACCTCTCCTGTGAGTCCAGTTATAGATTCCGATGCTTTACTTCAGGTTTACTGTATCCCTTGGAACTTCTTATTGACGACGAAACACAGAAATTGCATACGAATTTCATACAAATGGCACAATGACGACTTAAGTATAAGAGGACTGACACTCTCACTTTCTATGATTTGAATCTCTCCTGTGAGTCCAGTTTTAGGTTCCGATGCTTCACTTCAGGTTTACTGTATCCCTTGGACCTTCTGTTTGACAATGAAACACAGAAATAGCATCGGAATTAAATTCAAAAGGCACAATGCCGACTTAAGTACAAGAGGACTGACACTCTAACTTTTTATGATTTGAACCTGTCCTGTGATTCCAGTTTAAGATTCCGATGCTTCACTTCAGGTTTACTGTATGCCTTGGACCTTCTTATTGACGATGAAACACAGAGTTTGCATCCGAATTTAATACAAAAGGCACAATGCCGACTTAAGTACAAGATGTCTGACACCCTAACTTTCTATGATTTGAACCTCTCCTGTGAGTCCAGTTTTAGATTCCGATGCTTTACTTCAGGTTTACTGTATCCCTTGGACCTTCTTATTGACAATGAAAACAGAAATTGCATCCGAACTTAGTACAAAAGGCACAATGGCGACTGAAGTACAAGAGGACTGACACTCTCACTTTCTATGATTTGAACCTCCCCTGTGAGTCCAGTTTTAGATTCCGATGCTTCACATCATGTTTACTGTATCCCTTGGACCTTCTTATTGACGACGAAACACAGAAATTGCATACGAATTTAATACAAATGGCACAATTGCGACTTAAGTACAAGAGGAATGACACTCTCACTTTCTATGATTCGAACCTCTCCTGTGAGGTCAGATTTATATTCCGATGCTTCACATCAGGTTTACTGTATCCCTTGGACCTTCTTATTGACGATGAAACACAGAAATTGCATCCGAATTTAATACCAAAATCACAATGGCGACTTAAGTACAAGAGGACTGACTCTCTCACTTTCTATGATTTGAACCTCCCCTGCGAGTCCAGTTTTAGATTCCGATGCTTCACTTCAGGTTTACTGTATCCCTTGGACCTTCTTATTGACGATGAAACACAGAAATTGCATCGGAATTAAATTCAAAACGCACAATGCCGACTTAAGCAAAAGAGGACTGACACTCTCACTTTCTATGATTTGGACCTCTCCTGTGAGTCCAGTTTTAGATTCCGATGCTTTACTTCAGGTTTACTGTATCCCTTGTACCTTCTTATTGACGATGAAAACAGAAATTGCATCCGAACTTAATACAAAAGGCACAATGGCGACTTAAGTACAAGAGGACTGACACTCTCACTTTCTATGATTTCAACCTCCGCTGTGAGTCCAGTTTTAGATTCTGTTGCTTCACTTCAGGTTTACTGTATCCCTTGGACCTTCTTATTGACGACGAAACACAGAAATTGCATCCGAATTTAATACAAATGGCACAATTGCGACTTAAGTACAAGAGGACTGACACTCTCACTTTCTATGATTCGAACCTCTCCTGTGAGTCCAGTTTTAGATTCCGATGCTTTACTTCCCGTTTACTGTATCCCTTGGACCTTCTAATTGACGATGAAACACAGAGTTTGCATCCGAATGTAATACAAAAGTTACAATGCCGACTTAAGTACAAGAGGACTGACACTCTAACTGTCTATGATTTGCACCTCTCCATTGAGTCCAGTTTTAGATTCCGATGCTTCACTTCAGGTTTACTGTATCCCTTGGACCTTCTTATTGACAATGAAACACAGATATAGCATCGGAATTAAATTCAAAAGGCACAATGCCGACTTAAGTACAAGAGGACTGACACTCTAACTTTTTATGATTTGAACCTTTCCTGTGATTCCAGTTTTAGATTCCGATGCTTCACTTTAGGTTTACTGTATCCCTTGGACCTTCTTATTGACGATGAAACACAGAAATTGCATCGGAATTAAATTCAAAAGCCACAGTGCCGACCTAAGTAGAAGACGACTAACACTCTCACTTTCTATGATTTGAACCTCTCCTGTGAGTCCAGTTTTAGTTTCCGATGCTTCACTTTAGGTTTACTGTATACCTTGCACCTTCTTATTGACGATGAAACACAGAAATTGCATCGGAATTAAATTCAAAAGGCACAATGCTGACTTAAGTACAAGAGGACTGACACTCTCACTTTCTATGATTTGAACCTCTCCTGTGAGTCCAGTTTTACATTCCGATGCTTCACTTCAGGTTTACTGTATCCCTTGGACCTTCTAATTGACGATGAAACACAGAGTTTGCATCCGAATGTAATACAAAAGATACAATGCCGACTTAAGTACCAGAGGACTGACACTCTAACTTTCTATGATTTGCACCTCTCCATTGAGTCCAGTTTTAGATTCCGATGCTTCACTTCAGGTTTACTGTATCCCTTGGACCTTCTTATTGACGATGAAACACAGAAATTGCATCCGAATTTAATACAAAAATCACAATGGCCACTTTAGTACAAGAGGACCGACATTCTCACTTTCTATGATTTGAACATCTCCTGTGAGTTCAGTTTTAGATTCCGATGCTTTACTTCAGGTTTACTGTATCCCTTGGACCTTCTTATTGACAATGAAACACAGAAATAGCATCGGAATTAAATTCAAAAGGCTCAATGCCGACTTAAGTACAAGAGGACTGACACTCTAACTTTCTATGATTTGAACCTCTCCTGTGAGTTCAGTTTTAGATTCCGATGCTTCACTGCAGGTTTACTGTATCCCTTGGACCTTATTATTGACGATGAAACAAAGAGTTTGCATCCGAATTTAATACAAAAGGCACAATGCCGACTTAAGTACAAGAGGACTGACACTCTAACTTTCTATGATTTGAACCTCTCCTGTGAGTCCAGTTTTAGATTCCGATGCTTTACTTCAGGTTTACTGTATCCCTTGGACCTTCTTATTGACAATGAAAACAGAAATTGCATCCGAACTTTATACAAAAGGCACAATGGCGACTTAAGTACAAGAGGACTGACAGTCTCACTTTCTATGATTTGAACCTCCCCTGTGAGTCCAGTTTTAGATTCCGATGCTTCACTTCATGATTACTGTATCCCTTGGACCTTCTTATTGACGACGAAACACAGAAATTGCATCCGAATTTAATACAAATGGCACAATTGCGACTTAAGTACAAGAGGAATGACACTCTCACTTTCTATGATTCGAACGTCTCCTGTGAGGTCAGATTTATATTCCGATGCTTCACATCAGGTTTACTGTATCCCTTGGACCTTCTTATTGACGATGAAACACAGAAATTGCATCCGAATTTAATACAAATGGCACAATGCCGACTTAAGTACAACAGGACTGACACTCTCACTTTCTATGATTTGAATCTCTCCTGTGAGTCCAGTTTTAGGTTCCGATGCTTCACTTCAGGTTTACTGTATCCCTTGGACCTTCTTATTGACAATGAAACACAGAAATAGCATCGGAATTAAATTCAAAAGGCACAATGCCGACTTAAGTACAAGAGGACTGACACTCTAACTTTTTATTATTTGAACCTCTCCTGTAAGTCCAGTTTTAGATTCCGATGCTTCACTTCAGGTTTACTGTATCCCTTGGACCTTCTTATTGACGATGAAACACAGAGTTTGCATCCGAATTTAATACAAAAGGCACAATGCCGACTTATGTACAAGAGGACTGACACTCTAACTTTCTATGATTTGAACCTCCCCTGTGAGTGAAGTTTTAGATTCCGATGCTTCACTTCAGGTTTACTGTATCCCTTGGACCTTCTTATTGACGACGAAACACAGAAATTGCATCCGAATTTAATACAAATGGCACAATTGCGACTTAAGTACAAGAGGACTGACACTCTCACTATCTATGATTTGAACCCCTCCTGTGAGTCCAGTTTTAGATTCCGATGCTTCACTTCAGGTTTACTGTATCCCTTGGACCTTCTAATTGACGATGAAACACAGAGTTTGCATCCGAATTTATTACAAAAGGTACAATGCCGACGTAAGTACAAGAGGACTGACACTCTAACTTTCTATGATTTGAACCTCTCCTGTGAGTCCAGTTATAGATTGCGATGCTTCACTTCAGGTTTACTGTAATCCTTGGACCTCCTTATTGACGATGAAACACAGAAATTGCATCCGAATTTAATACTAAAATCACAATGGCGACTTAAGTACAAGAGGACTGACTCTCTCACTTTCTATGATTTGAACATCTCCTGTGAGTCCAGTTTTAGATTCCGATGCTTCACTTCAGGTTTACTGTATCCCTTGGACATTCTTATTAACGATGAAACACAGAAATTGCATCGGAATTAAATCCAAAACTCACAATGCCGACTTAAGCAAAAGAGGACTGACACTCTCACTTTCGATGATTTCAACCTCTCCTGTAAGTCCAGTTTTAGATTCCGATGCTTCACTTCAGGTTTACTGTATCCCTTGGACCTTCTTATTGACGATGAAACACAGAAATTGCATCGGAATTAAATTCAAATGGCACAATGCCGACTTAAGTACAAGAGGACTGACACTCTAACTTTCTATGATTTGAACTTCTCCTGTGAGTCCAGTTTTAGATTCCGATGCTTCACTTCAGGTTTACTGTATCCCTTGGACCTTCTAATAGACGATGAAACAGAGTTTGCATCCGAATTTAATACAAAAGGTACAATGCCGACGTAAGTACAAGACGACTGACACTCTAACTTTCTATGATTTGAACCTCTCCTGTGAGTCCAGTTTTAGATTCCGATGCTTTACTTCAGGTTTACTGTATCCCTTGGACCTTCTTATTGACGATGAAAACAGAAATTGCATCCGAACTTAATACAAAAGGCACAATGGCGACTTAAGTACAAGAGGACTGACACTCTCACTTTCTATGATTTGAACCTCCCCTGTGAGTCCAGTTTTAGATTCCGATGCTTCACTTCAGGTTTACTGTATCCCTTGGACCTTCTTATTGACGACGAAACACAGAAATTGCATCCGAATTTAATACAAATGGCACAATTGCGACTTAAGTACAAGAGGACTGACACTCTCACTTTCTATGATTCGAACCTGTCCTGTGAGGTCAGATTTATATTCCGATGCTTCACTTCAGGTTTACTGTATACATTGAACGTTCTTATTGACGATGAAACACAGAAATTGCATCGGAATTAAATTCAAAAGGCACAATGTCGTTTTAAGTACAAGAGGACTGACACTCTCACTTTCTATGATTTGAACCTCTCCTGTGAGTCCAGTTTTAGATTCCGATGCTTCACTTCAGGTTTACTGCATCCCTTGGACCTTCATATTGACAATGAAACACAGAAATAGCATCAGAATTAAATTCAAAAGGCACAATGCCGACTTAAGTACAAGAGGACTGACACTCTAACTTTTTATGATTTGAACCTCTCCTGTGAGTCCAGTTTTAGATTCCGATGCTTCACTTCAGGTTTACTGTATCCCTTGTACCTTCTTATTGACGATGAAACACAGAGTTTGCATCCGAATTTAATACAAAAGGCACAATGCCGACTTAAGTACAAGAGGACTGACACTCTAACTTTCTATGATTTGAACTTCTCCTGTGAGTCCAGTTTTAGATTCCGATGCTTCACTTCAGGTTTACTGTATCCCTTTGACCTTCTAATTGACGATGAAACAGAGTTTGCATCCGAATTTAATACAAAAGGTACAATGCCGACGTAAGTACAAGACGACTGACACTGCAACTTTCTATGATTTGAACCTCTCCTGTGAGTCCAGTTTTAGATTCCGATGCTTTACTTCAGGTTTACTGTATCCCTTGGACCTTCTTATTGACGATGAAAACAGAAATTGCATCCGAACTTAATACAAAATTCACAATGGCGACTTAAGTACAAGAGGACTGACACTCTCACTTTCTATGATTTGAACCTCCCCTGTGAGTCCAGTTTTAGATTCCGATGCTTCACTTCAGGTTTACTGTATCCCTTGGACCTTCTTATTGACGACGAAACACAGAAATGGCATCCGAATTTAATACAAATGGCACAATTGCGACTTAAGTACAAGAGGACTGACACTCTCACATTCTATGATTCGAACCTGTCCTGTGAGGTCAGATTAATATTCCGATGCTTCACTTCAGGTTTACTGTATACATTGAACGTTCTTATTGACGATGAAACACAGAAATTGCATCCGAATTTAATACAAATGGCACAATGCCGACTTAAGTACAACAGGACTGACACTCTAACTTTTTATGATTTGAACCTCTCCTGTGAGTCCAGTTTTAGATTCCGATGCTTTACTTCAGGTTTACTGTATCCCTTGTACCTTCTTATTGACGATGAAAACAGAAATTGCATCCGAACTTAATACAAAAGGCACAATGGCGACTTAAGTACAAGAGGACTGACACTCTTACTTTCTATGATTTCAACCTCCGCTGTGAGTCCAGTTTTAGATTCCGTTGCTTCACTTCAGGTTTACTGTATCCCTTGGACCTTCTTATTGACGACGAAACACAGAAATTGCATCCGAATTTAATACAATTGGCACAATTGCGACTTAAGTACAAGAGGACTGACACTCTCACTTTCTATGATTTGAACATCTCCTGTGAGTCCAGATTTAGATTCCGATGCTTCACTTCAGGTTTACTGTATCCCTTGGACCTTCTTATTGACGATGAAACACAGAAATTGCATCGGAATTAAATTCAAAACGCACAATGCCGACTTAAGCAAAAGAGGACTGACACTCTCACTTTCTATGATTTGGACCTCTCCTGTGAGTCCAGTTTTAGATTCCGATGCTTCACTTCAGGTTTACTGTATCCCTTTTACCTTCTTATTGACGACGAAACACAGAGTTTGCATCCGAATTTAATACAAAAGGCACAATGCCGACTTAAGTACAAGAGGACTGACACACTAACTTTCTATGATTTGAACCTCTCCTGTGAGTCCAGTTTTGGATTCCGATGCTTCACTTCAGGTTTACTGTATCCCTTGGACCTTCTTATTGACGATGAAACACAGAAATTGCATCCGAATTTAATACAAATGGCACAGTGTCGACTTAAGTACAAGAGGACTGACACTCTTACTTTCTATGATTTGAACCTCTCCTGTGAGTCCAGTTTTGGATTCCGATGCTTCACTTCAGGTTTACTGTATACCTTGCACCTTCTTATTGACGATGAAACACAGAAATTGCATCCGAATTTAATACACAAGGCACAATGCCGACTTAAGTACTAGAGGACTGATATTCTAACTTTCTATGATTTGAACCTCTCCTGTGAGTCAAGTTTTAGATTCCGATGCAACACTTCAGGTTTACTGTATCCCTTGGGCCTTCTTATTGACGATGAAACACAGAAATTGCTTCCGAATTTAATACAAATGACACAATGCTGACTTAAGTACAAGAATACTGACACTCTCACTTTCCATGATTCGAACTTCTCCTGTGAGTCCAGTTTTAGATTCCGATGCTTCACTTCAGGTTTACTGTATACCTTGCACCTTCTTATTGACGATGAATCACAGAAATTGCATCGGAATTAAATTCAAAAGGCACAATTCCGACTTAACTACAAGAGGACTGACACTCTCACTTTCTCTGATTTGAACCTCTCCTGTGAGTCCAGTTTTAGATCCCGATGCTTCACTTCAGGTTTACTGTATCCCTTGGACCATCTAATTGACGATGAAACACAGAGTTTGCATCCCAATTTAATACAAAAGGTACAATGCCGACTTAAGTACAAGAGGACTGACACTCTAACTTTCTATGATTTGAACCTCTCCAGTGAGTCCAGTTTTAGATTCCGATGCCTCACTTGAGGTTTACTGTATCCCTTATACTTTCTTATTAACGATGAAACACAGAAATTGCATCCGAATTTAATACAAAAATCACAATGGCGACTTAAGTACAAGAGGACTGACACTCTCACTTTCTATGATTTGAACAACTCCTGTGAGTCCAAGCTCAGATTCCAATGCTTCAATTCAGATTTACTGTATCCCTTGGACCTTCTTATTGACGATGAAACACAGAAATTGCATCGGAATTACATTCAAATGGCACAATGCCGACTTAAGTACAAGAGGACTGACACTCTCACTTTCTATGATTTGAATCTCTCCTGTGAGTCCAGTTTTAGGTTCCGATGCTTCACTTCAGGTTTACTGTATCCCTTGGACCTTCTTATTGACAATGAAACACAGAAATAGCATCGGAATTATATTCAAAAGGCACAATGCCGACTTAAGTACAAGAGGACAGACACTCTAACTTTTTATGATTTTAACCTCACCTGTGAGTCCAGTTTTAGATTCCGATGCTTCACTTCAGGTTTACTGTATCCCTTGGACCTTCTTATTGACGATGAAACACAGAGTTTGCATCCGAATTTAATACAAAAGGCACAATGCCGACTTAAGTACAATAGGACTGACACTCTAACTTTCTATGATTTGAACCTCTCCTGTGAGTCCTGTTTTAGATTCCGATGCTTTACTTCAGGTTTACTGTATCCCTTGGACCTTCTTATTGACGATGAAAACAGAAATTGCATCCGAATTTAATACAAAAGGCACAATGGCGACTTAAGTACAAGAGGACTGACACTCTCACTTTCTATTATTTGAACCTCTCCTGTGAGTCCAGTTTTAGATTCCGATGCTTCACATCAGGTTTACTGTATCCCTTGGACCTTCGTATTGACGACGAAACACAGAGTTTGCTTCCGAATTTAATACAAAAGGCACAATGCCGACTTAAGTACAAGAGGACTGACACTCTAACTTTCTATCATTTGAACCTCTCCTGTGAGTCCAGTTTTGGTTTCCGATGCTTTACTTCAGGTTTACTGTATCGCTTGGACCTTCTTATTGACGATGAAAACAGAAATTGCATCCAAATTTAATACAAAAGGCACAATGGCGACTTAAGTACAAGGGGACTGACACTCTCACTTTCTATGATTTGAACCTCTCCTGTGAGTCCAGTTTTAGGTTCCGATGCTTCACTTCAGGTTTACTGTATCCCTTGGACCTTCTCATTGACAATGAAACACAGAAATTGCATCGGAATTAAATTCAAAACGCACAATGCCGAATTAAGCAAAAGAGGACTGACACTCTCACTTTCTATGATTTGAACCTCTCTTGTGAGTCCTGTTTTAGATTCCGATGCTTCACTTCAGGTTTACTGTATCCCTTGGACCTTCTTATTGACGACGAAACACAGAGTTTGCTTCCGAATTTAATACAAAAGGCACAATGCCGACATAAGTACAAGAGGACTGACACTCTAACTTTCTATCATTTGAACCTCTCCTGTGAGTCCAGTTTTGGTTTCCGATGCTTCACTTCAGGTTTACTGTATCCCTTGGACCTTCTTATTGACGATGAAACACAGAAATTGCATCCGAATTTAATACAAATGGCACAATGTCGACTTAAGTACAAGAGGACTGACACTCTTACTTTCTATGATTTGAACCTCTCCTGTGAGTCCAGTTTTAGATTCCGATGCTACACTTCAGGTTTACTGTATCCCTTGGACCTTCTTATTGACAATGAAACACAGATAAAGCATTGGAATTAAATTCAACAGGTACAATGCCGACATAAGTACCAGAGAACAGACACTCTAACTTTCTATGATTTGAACCTCTCCTGTGAGTCCAGTTTTAGATTCCGATGCTTCACTTCAGGTTTACTCTATCCCTTGGACCTTCTTATTGACGATGAAACACAGAGTGTGCATCCGAATTTAATACAAAAGGCACAATGCCGACTTAAGTACAAGAGGACTGACACTCTAACTTACTATGATTTGAACCTCTCCTGTGAGTCCAGTTTTAGATTCCGATGCTTTACTTCAGGTTTACTGTATCCCTTGGACCTTCTTATTGACGATGAAAACAGAAATTGCATCCGAATTTATTACAAAAAGCACAATGGCGACTTAAGTACAAGAGGACTGACACTCTAACTTTTTTTGATTTGAACCTCTCCTGTGAGTCCAGTTTTAGATTCCGATGCTTCACTTCAGGTTTACTCTATCCCTTGGACCTTCTTATTGACCATGAAACACAGAGTTTGCATCCGAATTTAATACAAAAGGCACAATGCCGACTTAATTACAAGAGGACTGACACTCTCACTTTCTATGATTTGAACATCTCCTGTGAGTCCATGCTCAGATTCCGATGCTTCAATTCAGATTTACTGTATCCCTTGGACCTTCTTATTGACGATGAAACACAGAAATTGCATCGGAATTACATTCAAATGGCACAATGCCGACTTAAGTACAAGAGGACTGACACTCTCACTTTCTATGATTTGAATCTCTCCTGTGAGTCCAGTTTTAGGTTCCGATGCTTCACTTCAGGTTTACTGTATCCCTTGGACCTTCTTACTGACGATGAAACACAGAGTTTGCATCCGAATTTAATACAAAAGGCACAATGCCGACTTAAGTACAATAGGACTGACACTCTAACTTTCTATGATTTGAACCTCTCCTGTGAGTCCTGTTTTAGATTCCGATGCTTTACTTCAGGTTTACTGTATCCCTTGGACCTTCTTATTGACGATGAAAACAGAAATTGCATTCGAATTTAACACAAAAGGCACAATGGCGACTTAAGTACAAGAGGACTGACACTCTCACTTTCTATTATTTGAACCTCACCTGTGAGTCCAGTTTTAGATTCCGATGCTTCACATCAGGTTTACTGTATCCCTTGGACCTTCTTATTGACGACGAAACACAGAGTTTGCTTCCGAATTTAATACAAAAGGCACAATGCCGACTTAAGTACAAGAGGACTGACACTCTAACTTTCTATCATTTGAACCTCTCCTGTGAGTCCAGTTTTGGTTTCCGATGCTTTACTTCAGGTTTACTGTATCCCTTGGACATTCTTATTGACGATGAAAACAGAAATTGCATCCGAATTTAATACAAAAGGCACAATGGCGACTTAAGTACAAGAGGACTGACACTCTCACTTTCTATGATTTGCACCTCTCCTGTGAGTCCAGTTTTAGGTTCCGATGCTTCACTTCAGGTTTACTGTATCCCTTGGACCTTCTTATTGACAATGAAACACAGAAATTGCATCGGAATTAAATTCAAAAAGCACAATGCCGAATTAAGCAAAAGAGGACTGACACTCTCACTTTCTATGATTTGAACCTCTCTTGTGAGTCCTGTTTTAGATTCCGATGCTTCACTTCAGGTTTACTGTATACCTTGGACCTTCTTATTGACGATGAAACACAGAAATTGCATCGGAATTAAATTCAAATGGCACAATGCCGACTTAAGTACAAGAGGACTGACACTCTAACTTTCTATGATTTGAACATCTCCTGTGAGTCCAGTTTTAGATTCCGATGCTTCACATCAGGTTTACTGTATCCCTTGGACCTTCTTATTGACGACGAAACACAGAGTTTGCTTCCGAATTTAATACAAAAGGCACAATGCCGACTTAAGTACAAGAGGACTGACACTCTAACTTTCTATCATTTGAACCTCTCCTGTGAGTCCAGTTTTGGTTTCCGATGCTTCACTTCAGGTTTACTGTATCCCTTGGACCTTCTTATTGACGATGAAACACAGAAATTGCATCCGAATTTAATACAAATGGCACAATGTCGACTTAAATAGAAGAGGACTGACACTCTTACTTTCTATGATTTGAACCTCTCCTGTGAGTCCAGTTTTAGATTCCGATGCTACACTTCAGGTTTACTGTATCCCTTGGACCTTCTTATTGACAATGAAACACAGATAAAGCATTGGAATTAAATTCAACAGGTACAATGCCGACATAAGTACCAGAGAACAGACACTCTAACTTTCTATGATTTGAACCTCTCCTGTGAGTCCAGTTTTAGATTCCGATGCTTCACTTCAGGTTTACTCTATTCCTTGGACCTTCTTATTGACGATGAAACACAGAGTGTGCATCCGAATTTAATACAAAAGGCACAATGCCGACTTAAGTACAAGAGGACTGACACTCTAACTTACTATGATTTGAACCTCTCCTGTGAGTCCAGTTTTAGATTCCGATGCTTTACTTCAGGTTTACTGTATCCCTTGGACCTTCTTATTGACGATGAAAACAGAAATTGCATCCGAATTTATTACAAAAAGCACAATGGCGACTTAAGTACAAGAGGACTGACACTCTAACTTTCTATCATTTGAACCTCTCCTGTGAGTCCAGTTTTGGTTTCCGATGCTTTACTTCAGGTTTACTGTATCCCTTGGACATTCTTATTGACGATGAAAACAGAAATTGCATCCGAATTTAATACAAAAGGCACAATGGCGACTTAAGTACAAGAGGACTGACACTCTCACTTTCTATGATTTGCACCTCTCCTGTGAGTCCAGTTTTAGGTTCCGATGCTTCACTTCAGGTTTACTGTATCCCTTGGACCTTCTTATTGACAATGAAACACAGAAATTGCATCGGAATTAAATTCAAAACGCACAATGCCGAATTAAGCAAAAGAGGACTGACACTCTCACTTTCTATGATTTGAACCTCTCTTGTGAGTCCTGTTTTAGATTCCGATGCTTCACTTCAGGTTTGCTGTATACCTTGGACCTTCTTATTGACGATGAAACACAGAAATTACATCGGAATTAAATTCAAATGGCACAATGCCGACTTAAGTACAAGAGGACTGACACTCTAACTTTCTATGATTTGAACATCTCCTGTGAGTCCAGTTTTAGTTTCCGATGCTTCACATCAGGTTTACTGTATCCCTTGGACCTTCTTATTGACGACGAAACACAGAGTTTGCTTCCGAATTTAATACAAAAGGCACAATGCCGACTTAAGTACAAGAGGACTGACACTCTAACTTTCTATCATTTGAACCTCTCCTGTGAGTCCAGTTTTGGTTTCCGATGCTTCACTTCAGGTTTACTGTATCCCTTGGACCTTCTTATTGACGATGAAACACAGAAATTGCATCCGAATTTAATACAAATGGCACAATGTCGACTTAAATAGAAGAGGACTGACACTCTTACTTTCTATGATTTGAACCTCTCCTGTGAGTCCAGTTTTAGATTCCGATGCTACACTTCAGGTTTACTGTATCCCTTGGACCTTCTTATTGACAATGAAACACAGATAAAGCATTGGAATTAAATTCAACAGGTACAATGCCGACATAAGTACCAGAGAACAGACACTCTAACTTTCTATGATTTGAACCTCTCCTGTGAGTCCAGTTTTAGATTCCGATGCTTCACTTCAGGTTTACTCTATCCCTTGGACCTTCTTATTGACGATGAAACACAGAGTGTGCATCCGAATTTAATACAAAAGGCACAATGCCGACTTAAGTACAAGAGGACTGACACTCTAACTTACTATGATTTGAACCTCTCCTGTGAGTCCAGTTTTAGATTCCGATGCTTTACTTCAGGTTTACTGTATCCCTTGGACCTTCTTATTGACGATGAAAACAGAAATTGCATCCGAATTTATTACAAAAAGCACAATGGCGACTTAAGTACAAGAGGACTGACACTCTAACTTTTTTTGATTTTAACCTCTCCTGTGAGTCCAGTTTTAGATTCCGATGCTTCACTTCAGGTTTACTCTATCCCTTGGACCTTCTTATTGACCATGAAACACAGAGTTTGCATCCGAATTTAATACAAAAGGCACAATGCCGACTTAATTACAAGAGGACTGACACTCTCACTTTCTATGATTTGAACATCTCCTGTGAGTCCATGCTCAGATTCCGATGCTTCAATTCAGATTTACTGTATCCCTTGGACCTTCTTATTGACGATGAAACACAGAAATTGCATCGGAATTACATTCAAATGGCACAATGCCGACTTAAGTACAAGAGGACTGACACTCTCACTTTCTATGATTTGAATCTCTCCTGTGAGTCCAGTTTTAGGTTCCGATGCTTCACTTCAGGTTTACTGTATCCCTTGGACCTTCTTATTCACAATGAAACACAGAAATAGCATCGGAATTATATTCAAAAGGCACAATGCCGACTTAAGTACAAGAGGACAGACACTCTAACTTTTTATGATTTTAACCTCTCCTGTGAGACCAGTTTTAGATTCCGATGCTTCACTTCAGGTTTACTGTATCCCTTGGACCTTCTTACTGACGATGAAACACAGAGTTTGCATCCGAATTTAATACAAAAGGCACAATGCCGACTTAAGTACAATAGGACTGACACTCTAACTTTCTATGATTTGAACCTCTCCTGTGAGTCCTGTTTTAGATTCCGATGCTTTACTTCAGGTTTACTGTATCCCTTGGACCTTGTTATTGACGATGAAAACAGAAATTGCATTCGAATTTAACACAAAAGGCACAATGGCGACTTAAGTACAAGAGGACTGACACTCTCACTTTCTATTATTTGAACCTCACATGTGAGTCCAGTTTTAGATTCCGATGCTTCACATCAGGTTTACTGTATCCCTTGGACCTTCTTATTGACGACGAAACACAGAGTTTGCTTCCGAATTTAATACAAAAGGCACAATGCCGACTTAAGTACAAGAGGACTGACACTCTAACTTTCTATCATTTGAACCTCTCCTGTGAGTCCAGTTTTGGTTTCCGATGCTTTACTTCAGGTTTACTGTATCCCTTGGACATTCTTATTGACGATGAAAACAGAAATTGCATCCGAATTTAATACAAAAGGCACAATGGCGACTTAAGTACAAGAGGACTGACACTCTCACTTTCTATGATTTGCACCTCTCCTGTGAGTCCAGTTTTAGGTTCCGATGCTTCACTTCAGGTTTACTGTATCCCTTGGACCTTCTTATTGACAATGAAACACAGAAATTGCATCGGAATTAAATTGAAAACGCACAATGCCGAATTAAGCAAAAGAGGTCTGACACTCTCACTTTCTATGATTTGAACCTGTCTTGTGAGTCCTGTTTTAGATTCCGATGCTTCACTTCAGGTTTACTGTATACCTTGGACCTTCTTATTGACGATGAAACACAGAAATTGCATCGGAATTAAATTCAAATGGCACAATGCCGACTTTAGTACAAGAGGACTGACACTCTAACTTTCTATGATTTGAACATCTCCTGTGAGTCCAGTTTTAGATTCCGATGCTTCACATCAGGTTTACTGTATCCCTTGGACCTTCTTATTGACGACGAAACACAGAGTTTGCTTCCGAATTTAATACAAAAGGCACAATGCCGACTTAAGTACAAGAGGACTGACACTCTAACTTTCTATCATTTGAACCTCTCCTGTGAGTCCAGTTTTGGTTTCCGATGCTTCACTTCAGGTTTACTGTATCCCTTGGACCTTCTTATTGACGATGAAACACAGAAATTGCATCCGAATTTAATACAAATGGCACAATGTCGACTTAAGTACAAGAATACTGACACTCTTACTTTCTATGATTTGAACCTCTCCTGTGAGTCCAGTTTTAGATTCCGATGCTACACCTGAGGCTTACTGTATCCCTTGGACCTTCTTATTGACAATGAAACACAGATAAAGCATTGGAATTAAATTCAACAATCACAATGCCGACATAAGTACAAGAGAACTGAAACTCTAACTTTCTATGATTTGAACCTCTCCTGTGAGTCCAGTTTTAGATTCCGATGCTTCACTTCAGGTTTACTGTATCCCTTGGACCTTCTAATTGACGATGAAACACAGAGTTTGCATCCGAATTTTATACAAAAGGTACAATGCCGTCGTAAGTACAAGAGGCCTGACACTCTAACTTTCTATGATTTGAACCTCTCCTGTGAGTCCAGTTTTAGATTCCGATGCTTCACTTCAGGTTTACTGAATCCCTTGGTCCTTCTTATTGACGATGAAACACAGAAATTGCATGCGAATTTAATACAAATGGCACATGCCGACTTAAGTACAAGAGGACTGACACTCTCACTTTCTATGATTTGAATCTCTCCTGTAAGTCCAGTTTTAGGTTCCGATGCTTCACTTCAGGTTTACTGTATCCCTGGGACCTTCTTATTGACAATGAAACACAGAAATAGCATCGGAATTAAATTCAAAAGGCACAATGCCGAATTAAGTACAAGAGGACTGACACTCTAACTTTTTATGATTTGGACCTCTCCTGTGAGTCCAGTTTTAGATTCCGATGCTTCACTTCAGGTTTACTCTATCCCTTGGACCTTCTTATTGACGATGAAACACAGAGTGTGCATCCGAATTTAATACAAAAGGCACAATGCCGACTTAAGTACAAGAGGACTGACACTCTAACTTACTATGATTTGAACCTCTCCTGTGAGTCCAGTTTTAGATTCCGATGCTTTACTTCAGGTTTACTGTATCCCTTGGACCTTCTTATTGACGATGAAAACAGAAATTGCATCCGAATTTATTACAAAAGGCACAATGGCGACTTAAGTACAAGAGGACTGACACTCTAACTTTTTTTGATTTGAACCTCTCCTGTGAGTCCAGTTTTAGATTCCGATGCTTCACTTCAGGTTTACTCTATCCCTTGGACCTTCTTATTGACCATGAAACACAGAGTCTGCATCCGAATTTAATACAAAAGGCACAATGCCGACTTAAGTACAAGAGGACTGACACTCTAACCTTCTATGATTTGAACCTCTCCTGTGAGTCCAGTTTTAGATTCCGATGCTTTACCTCAGGTTTACTGTATCCCTTGGACCTTCTTAGTGACAATGAAACACAGAAAAAGCATTGGAATTAAATTCAAAAGGCACAATGCCGACTTAAGTATAAGAGAACTGACACTCTAACTTTCTATGATTTGAACCACTCCTGTGAGTCCAGTTTTAGATTCCGATGCTTCAATTCAGGTTTACTGTATCCCTTGGACCTTCTAATTGACCATGAAACACAGAGTTTGCATCCGAATTTAATACAAAAGGTACAATGCCGTCGTAAGTACAAGAGGACTGACACTCTAAATTTCTATGATTGAACCTCTCCTGTGAGTCCAGTTTTAGATTCCGATGCTTCACTTCAGGTTTACTGTATCCCTTGGACCTTCTTATTGACGATGAAACACAGAAATTGCATGCGAATTTAATACAAATGGCACAATGCCGACTTAAGTACAAGAGGACTGACACTCTCACTTTCTATGATTTGAATCTCTACTGTGAGTCCAGTTTTAGGTTCCGATGCTTCACTTCAGGTTTACTGTATCCCTTGGACCTTCTTATTGAAAATGAAACACAGAAATAGCTTCGGAATTAAATTCAAAAAGCACAATGCCGACTTAAGTACAAGAGGACCGACACTCTAACTTTTTATGATTTGAACCTCTCCTGTGAGTCCAGTTTTAGATTCCGATGCTTCACTTCAGGTTTACTCTATCCCTTGGACCATCTTATTGACGATGAAACACAGAGTTTGCATCCGAATTTAATACAAAAGTCACAATGCCGACTTAAGTACAACAGGACTGACACTCTAACTTTCTATGATTTGAACCTCTCCTGTGAGTCCAGTTTTAGATTTCGATGCTTTACTTCAGGTTTACTGTATCCCTTGGACCTTCTTATTGACGATGAAAACAGAAATTGCATCCGAATTTAAAACAAAAGGCACAATGGCGACTTAAGTACAAGAGGACTGACACTCTCACGTTCTATGATTTGAACCACCCCTGTGAGTCCAGTTTTAGATTCCGATGCCTCACTTCAGGTTTACTGTATCCCTTGGACCTTCTTATTGACGACGAAACACCGAAATTGCATCCGAATTTAATACAAATGGCACAATTGCGACTTAAGTACAAGAGGACTGACACTCTCACTTTCTATGATTCGAACCTCTCCTCTGAGGTCAGATTTAGATTCCGATGCTTCACTTCAGGTTTACTGTATACCTTGCACCTTCTTATTGACGATGAAACACAGAAGTTGCATCGGAATTAAATTCAAAAGGCACAATGCCGTTTTAAGTACAAAAGGTCTGACACTCTCACTTTCTATGATTTGAACCTCTCCTGTGAGTCCAGTTTTAGATTCCGATGCTTCACTTCAGGTTTACTGTATCCCTTGGACCTTCTAATTGACGATGAAACACAGAGTTTGCATCCGAATTTAATACAAAAGGATCAATGCCGACGTAAGTACAAGAGGACTGACACTCTCACTTTCTATGATTTGAACAACTCCTGTGAGTCCAAGCTCAGATTCCGATGCTTCAATTCAGATTTACTGTATCCCTTGGACCTTCTTATTGACGATGAAACACAGAAATTGCATCGGAATTACATTCAAATGGCACAATGCCGACTTAAGTACAAGAGGACTGACACTCTCACTTTCTATGATTTGAATCTCTCCTGTGAGTCCAGTTTTAGGTTCCGATGCTTCACTTCAGGTTTACTGTATCCCTTGGACCTTCTTATTGACAATGAAACACAGAAATAGCATCGGAATTATATTCAAAAGGCACAATGCCGACTTAAGTACAAGAGGACAGACACTCTAACTTTTTATGATTTTAACCTCTCCTGTGAGTCCAGTTTTAGATTCTGATGCTTCACTTCAGGTTTACTGTATCCCTTGGACCTTCTTATTGACGATGAAACACAGAGTTTGCATCCGAATTTAATACAAAAGGCACAATGCCGACTTAAGTACAATAGGACTGACACTCTAACTTTCTATGATTTGAACCTCTCCTGTGAGTCCTGTTTTAGATTCCGATGCTTTACTTCAGGTTTACTGTATCCCTTGGACCTTCATATTGACGATGAAAACAGAAATTGCATCCGAATTTAATACAAAAGGCACAATGGCGACTTAAGTACAAGAGGACTGACACTCTCACTTTCTATTATTTGAACCTCTCCTGTGAGTCCAGTTTTGGTTTCCGATGCTTTACTTCAGGTTTACTGTATCGCTTGGACCTTCGTATTGACGATGAAAACAGAAATTGCATCCGAATTTAATACAAAAGGCACAATGGCGACTTAAGTACAAGGGGACTGACACTCTCACTTTCTATGATTTGAACCTCTCCTGTGAGTCCAGTTTTAGGTTCCGATGCTTCACTTCAGGTTTACTGTATCCCTTGGACCTTCTCATTGACAATGAAACACAGAAATTGCATCGGAATTAAATTCAAAACGCACAATGCCGAATTAAGCAAAAGAGGACTGACACTCTCACTTTCTATGATTTGAACCTCTCTTGTGAGTCCTGTTTTAGATTCCGATGCTTCACTTCAGGTTTACTGTATCCCTTGGACCTTCTTATTGACGACGAAACACAGAGTTTGCTTCCGAAATTAATACAAAAGGCACAATGCCGACATAAGTACAAGAGGACTGACACTCTAACTTTCTATCATTTGAACCTCTCCTGTGAGTCCAGTTTTGGTTTCCGATGCTTCACTTCAGGTTTACTGTATCCCTTGGACCTTCTTATTGACGATGAAACACAGAAATTGCATCCGAATTTAATACAAATGGCACAATGTCGACTTAAGTACAAGAGGACTGACACTCTTACTTTCTATGATTTGAACCTCTCCTGTGAGTCCAGTTTTAGATTCCGATGCTACACTTCAGGTTTACTGTATCCCTTGGACCTTCTTATTGACAATGAAACACAGATAAAGCATTGGAATTAAATTCAACAGGTACAATGCCGACATAAGTACCAGAGAACAGACACTCTAACTTTCTATGATTTGAACCTCTCCTGTGAGTCCAGTTTTAGATTCCGATGCTTCACTTCAGGTTTACTCTATCCCTTGGACCTTCTTATTGACGATGAAATACAGAGTGTGCATCCGAATTTAATACAAAAGCCACAATGCCGACTTAAGTACAAGAGGACTGACACTCTAACTTACTATGATTTGAACCTCTCCTGTGAGTCCAGTTTTAGATTCCGATGCTTTACTTCAGGTTTACTGTATCCCTTGGACCTTCTTATTGACGATGAAAACAGAAATTGCATCCGAATTTATTACAAAAAGCACAATGGCGACTTAAGTACAAGAGGACTGACACTCTAACTTTTTTTGATTTGAACCTCTCCTGTGAGTCCAGTTTTAGATTCCGATGCTTCACTTCAGGTTTACTCTATCCCTTGGACCTTCTTATTGACCATGAAACACAGAGTTTGCATCCGAATTTAATACAAAAGGCACAATGCCGACTTAATTACAAGAGGACTGACACTCTCACTTTCTATGATTTGAACATCTCCTGTGAGTCCATGCTCAGATTCCGATGCTTCAATTCAGATTTACTGTATCCCTTGGACCTTCTTATTGACGATGAAACACAGAAATTGCATCGGAATTACATTCAAATGGCACAATGCCGACTTAAGAACAAGAGGACTGACACTCTCACTTTCTATGATTTGAATCTCTCCTGTGAGTCCAGTTTTAGGTTCCGATGCTTCACTTCAGGTTTACTGTATCCCTTGGACCTTCTTATTCACAATGAAACACAGAAATAGCATCGGAATTATATTCAAAAGGCACAATGCCGACTTAAGTACAAGAGGACAGACACTCTAACTTTTTATGATTTTAACCTCTCCTGTGAGTCCAGTTTTAGATTCCGATGCTTCACTTCAGGTTTACTGTATCCCTTGGACCTTCTTACTGACGATGAAACACAGAGTTTGCATCCGAATTTAATACAAAAGGCACAATGCCGACTTAAGTACAATAGGACTGACACTCTAACTTTCTATGATTTGAACCTCTCCTGTGAGTCCTGTTTTAGATTCCGATGCTTTACTTCAGGTTTACTGTATCCCTTGGACCTTCTTATTGACGATGAAAACGGAAATTGCATTCGAATTTAACACAAAAGGCACAATGGCGACTTAAGTACAAGAGGACTGACACTCTCACTTTCTATTATTTGAACCTCAGCTGTGAGTCCAGTTTTAGATTCCGATGCTTCACATCAGGTTTACTGTATCCCTTGGAACTTCTTATTGACGACGAAACACAGAGTTTGCTTCCGAATTTAATACAAAAGGCACAATGCCGACTTAAGTACAAGAGGACTGACACTCTAACTTTCTATCATTTGAACCTCTCCTGTGAGTCCAGTTTTGGTTTCCGATGCTTTACTTCAGATTTACTGTATCCCTTGGACATTCTTATTGACGATGAAAACAGAAATTGCATCCGAATTTAATACAAAAGGCACAATGGCGACTTAAGTACAAGAGGACTGACACTCTCACTTTCTATGATTTGCACCTCTCCTGTGAGTCCAGTTTTAGGTTCCGATGCTTCACTTCAGGTTTACTGTATCCCTTGGACCTTCTTATTGACAATGAAACACAGAAATTGCATCGGAATTAAATTCAAAACGCACAATGCCGAATTAAGCAAAAGAGGACTGACACTCTCACTTTCTATGATTTGAACCTCTCTTGTGAGTCCTGTTTTAGATTCCGATGCTTCACTTCAGGTTTACTGTATACCTTGGACCTTCTTATTGACGATGAAACACAGAAATTGCATCGGAATTAAATTCAAATGGCACAATGCCGACTTAAGTACAAGAGGACTGTCACTCTAACTTTCTATGATTTAAACATCTCCTGTGAGTCCAGTTTTAGATTCCGATGCTTCACATCAGGTTTACTGTATCCCTTGGACCTTCTTATTGACGACGAAACACAGAGTTTGCTTCCGAATTTAATACAAAAGGCACAATGCCGACTTAAGTACAAGAGGACTGACACTCTAACTTTCTATCATTTGAACCTCTCCTGTGAGTCCAGTTTTGGTTTCCGATGCTTTACTTCAGGTTTACTGTATCCCTTGGACCTTCTTATTGACGATGAAAACAGAAATTGCATCCGAATTTAATACAAAAGGCACAATGGCGACTTAAGTACAAGGGGACTGACACTCTCACTTTCTATGATTTGAACCTCTCCTGTGAGTCCAGTTTTAGGTTCCGATGCTTCACTTCAGGTTTACTGTATCCCTTGGACCTTCTCATTGACAATGAAACACTGAAATTGCATCGGAATTAAATTCAAAACGCACAATGCCGAATTAAGCAAAAGAGGACTGACACTCTCACTTTCTATGATTTGAACCTCTCTTGTGAGTCCTGTTTTAGATTCCGATGCTTCACTTCAGGTTTACTGTATCCCTTGGACCTTCTTATTGACGACGAAACACAGAGTTTGCTTCCGAATTTAATACAAAAGGCACAATGCCGACTTAAGTACAAGAGGACTGACACTCTAACTTTCTATCATTTGAACCACTCCTGTGAGTCCAGTTTTGGTTTCCGATGCTTCACTTCAGGTTTACTGTATCCCTTGGACCTTCTTATTGACGATGAAACACAGAAATTGCATCCGAATTTAATACAAATGGCACAATGTCGACTTAAGTACAAGAGGACTGACACTCTTACTTTCTATGATTTGAACCTCTCCTGTGAGTCCAGTTTTAGATTCCGATGCTACACTTCAGGTTTACTGTATCCCTTGGACCTTCTTATTGACAATGAAACACAGATAAAGCATTGGAATTAAATTCAACAGGTACAATGCTGACATAAGTACCAGAGAACAGACACTCTAACTTTCTATGATTTGAACCTCTCCTGTGAGTCCAGTTTTAGATTCCGATGCTTCACTTCAGGTTTACTCTATCCCTTGGACCTTCTTATTGACGATGAAACACAGAGTGTGCATCCGAATTTAATACAAAAGGCACAATGCCGACTTAAGTACAAGAGGACTGACACTCTAACTTACTATGATTTGAACCTCTCCTGTGAGTCCAGTTTTAGATTCCGATGCTTTACTTCAGGTTTACTGTATCCCTTGGACCTTCTTATTGACGATGAAAACAGAAATTGCATCCGAATTTATTACAAAAAGCACAATGGCGACTTAAGTACAAGAGGACTGACACTCTAACTTTTTTTGATTTGAACCTCTCCTGTGAGTCCAGTTTTAGATTCCGATGCTTCACTTCAGGTTTACTCTATCCCTTGGACCTTCTTATTGACCATGAAACACAGAGTTTGCATCCGAATTTAATACAAAAGGCACAATGCCGACTTAATTACAAGAGGACTGACACTCTCACTTTCTATGATTTGAACATCTCCTGTGAGTCCATGCTCAGATTCCGATGCTTCAATTCAGATTTACTGTATCCCTTGGACCTTCTTATTGACGATGAAACACAGAAATTGCATCGGAATTACATTCAAATGGCACAATGCCGACTTAAGTACAAGAGGACTGACACTCTCACTTTCTATGATTTGAATCTCTCCTGTGAGTCCAGTTTTAGGTTCCGATGCTTCACTTCAGGTTTACTGTATCCCTTGGACCTTCTTATTCACAATGAAACACAGAAATAGCATCGGAATTATATTCAAAAGGCACAATGCCGACTTAAGTACAAGAGGACAGACACTCTAAATTTTTATGATTTTAACCTCTCCTGTGGGTCCAGTTTTAGATTCCGATGCTTCACTTCAGGTTTACTGTATCCCTTGGACCTTCTTACTGACGATGAAACACAGAGTTTGCATCCGAATTTAATACAAAAGGCACAATGCCGACTTAAGTACAATAGGACTGACACTCTAACTTTCTATGATTTGAACCTCTCCTGTGAGTCCTGTTTTAGATTCCGATGCTTTACTTCAGGTTTACTGTATCCCTTGGACCTTCTTATTGACGATGAAAACAGAAATTGCATTCGAATTTAACACAAAAGGCACAATGGCGACTTAAGTACAAGAGGACTGACACTCTCACTTTCTATTATTTGAACATCACCTGTGAGTCCAGTTTTAGATTCCGATGCTTCACATCAGGTTTACTGTATCCCTTGGACCTTCTTATTGACGACGAAACACTGAGTTTGCTTCCGAATTTAATACAAAAGGCACAATGCCGACTTAAGTACAAGAGGACTGACACTCTAACTTTCTATCATTTGAACCATTCCTGTGAGTCCAGTTTTGGTTTCCGATGCTTTACTTCAGGTTTACTGTATCTTTTGGACATTCTTATTGACGATGAAAACAGAAATTGCATCCGAATTTAATACAAAAGGCACAATGGCGACTTAAGTACAAGAGGACTGACACTCTCACTTTCTATGATTTGCACCTCTCCTGTGAGTCCAGTTTTAGGTTCCGATGCTTCACTTCAGGTTTACTGTATCCCTTGGACCTTCTTATTGACAATGAAACACAGAAATTGCATCGGAATTAAATTCAAAACGCACAATGCCGAATTAAGCAAAAGAGGACTGACACTCTCACTTTCTATGATTTGAACCTCTCTTGTGAGTCCTGTTTTAGATTCCGATGCTTCACTTCAGGTTTACTGTATACCTTGGACCTTCTTATTGACGATGAAACACAGAAATTGCATCGGAATTAAATTCAAATGGCACAATGCCGACTTAAGTACAAGAGGACTGACACTCTAACTTTCTATGATTTGAACATCTCCTGTGAGTCCAGTTTTAGATTCCGATGCTTCACATCAGGTTTACTGTATCCCTTGGACCTTCTTATTGACGACGAAACACAGAGTTTGCTTCCGAATTTAATACAAAAGGCACAATGCCGACTTAAGTACAAGAGGACTGACACTCTAACTTTCTATCATTTGAACCTCTCCTGTGAGTCCAGTTTTGGTTTCCGATGCTTCACTTCAGGTTTACTGTATCCCTTGGACCTTCTTATTGACGATGAAACACAGAAATTGCATCCGAATTTAATACAAATGGCACAATGTCGACTTAGTACAAGAGGACTGACACTCTTACTTTCTATGATTTGAACCTCTCCTGTGAGTCCAGTTTTAGATTCCGATGCTACACTTCAGGTTTACTGTATCCCTTGGACCTTCTTATTGACAATGAAACACAGATAAAGCATTGGAATTAAATTCAACAATCACAATGCCGACATAAGTACAAGAGAACTGACACTCTAACTTTCTATGATTTGAACCTCTCCTGTGAGTCCAGTTTTAGATTCCGATGCTTCACTTCAGGTTTACTGTATCCCTTGGACCTTCTAATTGACGATGAAACACAGAGTTTGCATCCGAATTTAATACAAAAGGTACAATGCCGTCGTAAGTACAATAGGCCTGACACTCTAACTTTCTATGATTTGAACCTCTCCTGTGAGTCCAGTCTTAGATTCCGATGCTTCACTTCAGGTTTTCTGAATCCCTTGGTCCTTCTTATTGACGATGAAACACAGAAATTGCATGCGAATTTAATACAAATGGCACATGCCGACTTAAGTACAAGAGGACTGACACTCTCACTTTCTATGATTTGAATCTCTCCTGTAAGTCCAGTTTTAGGTTCCGATGCTTCACTTCAGGTTTACTGTATCCCTGGGACCTTCTTATTGACAATGAAACACAGAAATAGCATCGGAATTAAATTCAAAAGGCACAATGCCGAATTAAGTACAAGAGGACTGACACTCTAACTTTTTATGATTTGGACCTCTCCTGTGAGTCCAGTTTTAGATTCCGATGCTTCACTTCAGGTTTACTCTATCCCTTGGACCTTCTTATTGACGATGAAACACAGAGTGTGCATCCGAATTCAATACAAAAGGCACAATGCCGACTTAAGTACAAGAGGACTGACACTCTAACTTACTATGATTTGAACCTCTCCTGTGAGTCCAGTTTTAGATTCCGATGCTTTACTTCAGGTTTACTGTATCCCTTGGACCTTCTTATTGACGATGAAAACAGAAATTGCATCCGAATTTATTACAAAAGGCACAATGGCGACTTAAGTACAAGAGGACTGACACTCTAACTTTTTTTGATTTGAACCTCTCCAGTGAGTCCAGTTTTAGATTCCGATGCTTCACTTCAGGTTTACTCTATCCCTTGGACCTTCTTATTGACCATGAAACACAGAGTTTGCATCCGAATTTAATACAAAAGGCACAATGCCGACTTAAGTACAAGAGGACTGACACTCTAACCTTCTATGATTTGAACCTCTCCTGTGAGTCCAGTTTTAGATTCCGATCCTTTACCTCAGGTTTACTGTATCCCTTGGACCTTCTTAGTGACAATGAAACACAGAAAAAGCATTGGAATTAAATTCAAAAGGCACAATGCCGACTTAAATATAAGAGAACTGACACTCTAACTTTCTATGATTTGAACCACTCCTGTGAGTCCAGTTTTAGATTCCGATGCTTCAATTCAGGTTTACTGTATCCCTTGGACCTTCTAATTGACCATGAAACACAGAGTTTGCATCCGAATTTAATACAAAAGGTACAATGCCGTCGTAAGTACAAGAGGACTGACACTCTAAATTTCTATGATTGAACCTCTCCTGTGAGTCAAGTTTTAGATTCCGATGCTTCACTTCAGGTTTACTGTATCCCTTGGACCTTCTTATTGACGATGAAACACAGAAATTGCATGCGAATTTAATACAAATGGCACAATGCCGACTTAAGTACAAGAGGACTGACACTCTCACTTTCTATGATTTGAATCTCTACTGTGAGTCCAGTTTTAGGTTCCGATGCTTCACTTCAGGTTTACTGTACCCCTTGGACCTTCTTATTGAAAATGAAACACAGAAATAGCTTCGGAATTAAATTCAAAAAGCACAATGCCGACTTAAGTACAAGAGGACCGACACTCTAACTTTTTATGATTTGAACCTCTCCTGTGAGTCCAGTTTTAGATTCCGATGCTTCACTTCAGGTTTACTCTATCCCCTGGACCATCTTATTGACGATGAAACACAGAGTTTGCATCCGAATTTAATACAAAAGTCACAATGCCGACTTAAGTACAACAGGACTGACACTCTAACTTTCTATGATTTGAACCTCTCCTGTGAGTCCAGTTTTAGATTTCGATGCTTTACTTCAGGTTTACTGTATCCCTTGGACCTTCTTATTGACGATGAAAACAGAAATTGCATCCGAATTTAAAACAAAAGGCACAATGGCGACTTAAGTACAAGAGGACTGACACTCGCACGTTCTATGATTTGAACCACCCCTGTGAGTCCAGTTTTAGATTCCGATGCCTCACTTCAGGTTTACTGTATCGCTTGGACCTTCTTATTGACGACGAAACACCGAAATTGCATCCGAATTTAATACAAATGGCACAATTGCGACTTAAGTACAAGAGGACTGACACTCTCACTTTCTATGATTCGAACCTCTCCTCTGAGGTCAGATTTAGATTTCGATGCTTCACTTCAGGTTTACTGTATACCTTGCACCTTCTTATTGACGATGAAACACAGAAGTTGCATCGGAATTAAATTCAAAAGGCACAATGCCGTTTTAAGTACAAAAGGACTGACACTCTCACTTTCTATGATTTGAACCTCTCCTGTGAGTCCAGTTTTAGATTCCGATGCTTCACTTCAGGTTTACTGTATCCCTTGGACCTTCTAATTGACGATGAAACACAGAGTTTGCATCCGAATTTAATACAAAAGGTTCAATGCCGACGTAAGTACAAGAGGACTGACACTCTAACTTTCTATGATTTGATCCTCTCCTGTGAGTCCAGTTTTAGATTCCGATGCTTCACTTCAGGTTTACTGTATCCCTTGCAGCTTCTTATTGACGATGAAACACAGAAATTGCATCCGAATTTAATACCATAATCACAATGGCGACTTAAGTGCAAGAGGACTGACTCTCTCACTTTCTATGATTTGATCCTCTCCTGTGAGTCCAGTTTTAGATTCCGATGCATCACTTCAGGTTTACTGTATCCCTTGGACCTTCTTATTGACGATGAAACACAGAAATTGCATCCGAATTTAATACCAAAATCACAATGGCAACTTAAGTTCAAGAGGACTTACACTCTCACTTTCTATGATTTGATCATCTCCTGTGAGTCCAGTTTTAGATTCCGATGCTTCACTTCAGGTTTACTGTATCCCTTGGACCTTCTTATTGACGATGAAACACAGAAATTGCATCGGAATTAAATTCAAAACGCACAATGCCGACTTACGCAAAAGAGGACTGACACTCTCACTTTCTATGATTTGAACCTCTCCTGTGAGTCCAGTTTTAGATTCCGATGCTTCACTTCAGGTTTACTGTATCCCTTGGACTTTCGTATTGACGATGAAACACAGAAATTGCGTCGGAATTAAATTCAAATGGCAAAATGCCGACTTAAGTACAAGAGGACTGACACTCTAACTTTCTATGATTTGAACCTCTCCTGTGAGTCCAGTTTTAGATTCCGATGCTTCACTTCAGGTTCACTGTATCCCTTGGACCTTCTTATTGACGACGAAATACAGAGTTTGCATCCGAATTTAATACAAAAGGCACAATGCCGACTTAAGTACAAGAGGACTGACACTCTAACTTTCTATGATTTGAACCTCTCCTGTGAGTCCAGTTTTAGATTCCGATGCTTCACTTCAGGTTTACTGTATCTCTTGAACCTTCTTATTGACGATGAAACACAGAAATTGCATCCGAATTTAATACAAATGGCACAATGTCGACTTAGTACAAGAGGACTGACACTCTTACTTTCTATGATTTGAACCTCTCCTGTGAGTCCAGTTTTAGATTCCGATGCTACACTTCAGGTTTACTGTATCCCTTGGACCTTCTTATTGACAATGAAACACAGATAAAGCATTGGAATTAAATTCAACAATCACAATGCCGACATAAGTACAAGAGAACTGACACTCTAACTTTCTATGATTTGAACCTCTCCTGTGAGTCCAGTTTTAGATTCCGATGCTTTACTTCAGGTTTACTGTATCTTTTGGACATTCTTATTGACGATGAAAACAGAAATTGCATCCGAATTTAATACAAAAGGCACAATGGCGACTTAAGTACAAGAGGACTGACACTCTCACTTTCTATGATTTGCACCTCTCCTGTGAGTCCAGTTTTAGGTTCCGATGCTTCACTTCAGGTTTACTGTATCCCTTGGACCTTCTTATTGACAATGAAACACAGAAATTGCATCGGAATTAAATTCAAAACGCACAATGCCGAATTAAGCAAAAGAGGACTGACACTCTCACTTTCTATGATTTGAACCTCTCTTGTGAGTCCTGTTTTAGATTCCGATGCTTCACTTCAGGTTTACTGTATACCTTGGACCTTCTTATTGACGATGAAACACAGAAATTGCATCGGAATTAAATTCAAATGGCACAATGCCGACTTAAGTACAAGAGGACTGACACTCTAACTTTCTATGATTTGAACATCTCCTGTGAGTCCAGTTTTAGATTCCGATGCTTCACATCAGGTTTACTGTATCCCTTGGACCTTCTTATTGACGACGAAACACAGAGTTTGCTTCCGAATTTAATACAAAAGGCACAATGCCGACTTAAGTACAAGAGGACTGACACTCTAACTTTCTATCATTTGAACCTCTCCTGTGAGTCCAGTTTTGGTTTCCGATGCTTCACTTCAGGTTTACTGTATCCCTTGGACCTTCTTATTGACGATGAAACACAGAAATTGCATCCGAATTTAATACAAATGGCACAATGTCGACTTAGTACAAGAGGACTGACACTCTTACTTTCTATGATTTGAACCTCTCCTGTGAGTCCAGTTTTAGATTCCGATGCTACACTTCAGGTTTACTGTATCCCTTGGACCTTCTTATTGACAATGAAACACAGATAAAGCATTGGAATTAAATTCAACAATCACAATGCCGACATAAGTACAAGAGAACTGACACTCTAACTTTCTATGATTTGAACCTCTTCTGTGAGTCCAGTTTTAGATTCCGATGCTTCACTTCAGGTTTACTGTATCCCTTGGACCTTCTAATTGACGATGAAACACAGAGTTTGCATCCGAATTTAATACAAAAGGTACAATGCCGTCGTAAGTACAATAGGCCTGACACTCTAACTTTCTATGATTTGAACCTCTCCTGTGAGTCCAGTCTTAGATTCCGATGCTTCACTTCAGGTTTTCTGAATCCCTTGGTCCTTCTTATTGACGATGAAACACAGAAATTGCATGCGAATTTAATACAAATGGCACATGCCGACTTAAGTACAAGAGGACTGACACTCTCACTTTCTATGATTTGAATCTCTCCTGTAAGTCCAGTTTTAGGTTCCGATGCTTCACTTCAGGTTTACTGTATCCCTGGGACCTTCTTATTGACAATGAAACACAGAAATAGCATCGGAATTAAATTCAAAAGGCACAATGCCGAATTAAGTACAAGAGGACTGACACTCTAACTTTTTATGATTTGGACCTCTCCTGTGAGTCCAGTTTTAGATTCCGATGCTTCACTTCAGGTTTACTCTATCCCTTGGACCTTCTTATTGACGATGAAACACAGAGTGTGCATCCGAATTCAATACAAAAGGCACAATGCCGACTTAAGTACAAGAGGACTGACACTCTAACTTACTATGATTTGAACCTCTCCTGTGAGTCCAGTTTTAGATTCCGATGCTTTACTTCAGGTTTACTGTATCCCTTGGACCTTCTTATTGACGATGAAAACAGAAATTGCATCCGAATTTATTACAAAAGGCACAATGGCGACTTAAGTACAAGAGGACTGACACTCTAACTTTTTTTGATTTGAACCTCTCCAGTGAGTCCAGTTTTAGATTCCGATGCTTCACTTCAGGTTTACTCTATCCCTTGGACCTTCTTATTGACCATGAAACACAGAGTTTGCATCCGAATTTAATACAAAAGGCACAATGCCGACTTAAGTACAAGAGGACTGACACTCTAACCTTCTATGATTTGAACCTCTCCTGTGAGTCCAGTTTTAGATTCCGATCCTTTACCTCAGGTTTACTGTATCCCTTGGACCTTCTTAGTGACAATGAAACACAGAAAAAGCATTGGAATTAAATTCAAAAGGCACAATGCCGACTTAAATATAAGAGAACTGACACTCTAACTTTCTATGATTTGAACCACTCCTGTGAGTCCAGTTTTAGATTCCGATGCTTCAATTCAGGTTTACTGTATCCCTTGGACCTTCTAATTGACCATGAAACACAGAGTTTGCATCCGAATTTAATACAAAAGGTACAATGCCGTCGTAAGTACAAGAGGACTGACACTCTAAATTTCTATGATTGAACCTCTCCTGTGAGTCAAGTTTTAGATTCCGATGCTTCACTTCAGGTTTACTGTATCCCTTGGACCTTCTTATTGACGATGAAACACAGAAATTGCATGCGAATTTAATACAAATGGCACAATGCCGACTTAAGTACAAGAGGACTGACACTCTCACTTTCTATGATTTGAATCTCTACTGTGAGTCCAGTTTTAGGTTCCGATGCTTCACTTCAGGTTTACTGTACCCCTTGGACCTTCTTATTGAAAATGAAACACAGAAATAGCTTCGGAATTAAATTCAAAAAGCACAATGCCGACTTAAGTACAAGAGGACCGACACTCTAACTTTTTATGATTTGAACCTCTCCTGTGAGTCCAGTTTTAGATTCCGATGCTTCACTTCAGGTTTACTCTATCCCCTGGACCATCTTATTGACGATGAAACACAGAGTTTGCATCCGAATTTAATACAAAAGTCACAATGCCGACTTAAGTACAACAGGACTGACACTCTAACTTTCTATGATTTGAACCTCTCCTGTGAGTCCAGTTTTAGATTTCGATGCTTTACTTCAGGTTTACTGTATCCCTTGGACCTTCTTATTGACGATGAAAACAGAAATTGCATCCGAATTTAAAACAAAAGGCACAATGGCGACTTAAGTACAAGAGGACTGACACTCTCACGTTCTATGATTTGAACCACCCCTGTGAGTCCAGTTTTAGATTCCGATGCCTCACTTCAGGTTTACTGTATCGCTTGGACCTTCTTATTGACGACGAAACACCGAAATTGCATCCGAATTTAATACAAATGGCACAATTGCGACTTAAGTACAAGAGGACTGACACTCTCACTTTCTATGATTCGAACCTCTCCTCTGAGGTCAGATTTAGATTTCGATGCTTCACTTCAGGTTTACTGTATACCTTGCACCTTCTTATTGACGATGAAACACAGAAGTTGCATCGGAATTAAATTCAAAAGGCACAATGCCGTTTTAAGTACAAAAGGACTGACACTCTCACTTTCTATGATTTGAACCTCTCCTGTGAGTCCAGTTTTAGATTCCGATGCTTCACTTCAGGTTTACTGTATCCCTTGGACCTTCTAATTGACGATGAAACACAGAGTTTGCATCCGAATTTAATACAAAAGGTTCAATGCCGACGTAAGTACAAGAGGACTGACACTCTAACTTTCTATGATTTGATCCTCTCCTGTGAGTCCAGTTTTAGATTCCGATGCTTCACTTCAGGTTTACTGTATCCCTTGCAGCTTCTTATTGACGATGAAACACAGAAATTGCATCCGAATTTAATACCATAATCACAATGGCGACTTAAGTGCAAGAGGACTGACTCTCTCACTTTCTATGATTTGATCCTCTCCTGTGAGTCCAGTTTTAGATTCCGATGCATCACTTCAGGTTTACTGTATCCCTTGGACCTTCTTATTGACGATGAAACACAGAAATTGCATCCGAATTTAATACCAAAATCACAATGGCAACTTAAGTTCAAGAGGACTTACACTCTCACTTTCTATGATTTGATCATCTCCTGTGAGTCCAGTTTTAGATTCCGATGCTTCACTTCAGGTTTACTGTATCCCTTGGACCTTCTTATTGACGATGAAACACAGAAATTGCATCGGAATTAAATTCAAAACGCACAATGCCGACTTACGCAAAAGAGGACTGACACTCTCACTTTCTATGATTTGAACCTCTCCTGTGAGTCCAGTTTTAGATTCCGATGCTTCACTTCAGGTTTACTGTATCCCTTGGACTTTCGTATTGACGATGAAACACAGAAATTGCGTCGGAATTAAATTCAAATGGCAAAATGCCGACTTAAGTACAAGAGGACTGACACTCTAACTTTCTATGATTTGAACCTCTCCTGTGAGTCCAGTTTTAGATTCCGATGCTTCACTTCAGGTTCACTGTATCCCTTGGACCTTCTTATTGACGACGAAATACAGAGTTTGCATCCGAATTTAATACAAAAGGCACAATGCCGACTTAAGTACAAGAGGACTGACACTCTAACTTTCTATGATTTGAACCTCTCCTGTGAGTCCAGTTTTAGATTCCGATGCTTCACTTCAGGTTTACTGTATCTCTTGAACCTTCTTATTGACGATGAAACACAGAAATTGCATCCGAATTTAATACAAATGGGACAATGTCGACTTAAGTACAAGAGGACTGAAACCCTTACTTTCTATGATTTGAACCTCTCCTGTGAGTCCAGTTTTAGATTCCGATGCTTCACTTCAGGTTTACTGTATACCTTGCACCTTCTTATTGACGATGAAACACAGAAATTGCATCCAAATTTAATACACAAGGCATAATGCCGACTTAAGTACAAGAGGGCTGACATTCTAACTTTTTATGATTTGAACCTCTCCTGTGAGTCCAGTTTTAGATTCCGATGCTTCACTTCAGGTTTACTGTATCCCTTGGACCTTCTTATTGACGATGAAACACAGAAATTGCATGCGAATTTAATACAAATGGCACAATGCCGACTTAAGTACAAGAGGACTGACACTCTCACTTTCTATGATTTGAATCTCTACTGTGAGTCCAGTTTTAGGTTCCGATGCTTCACTTCAGGTTTACTGTATCCCTTGGACCTTCTTATTGAAAATGAAACACAGAAATAGCTTCGGAATTAAATTCAAAAAGCACAATGCCGACTTAAGTACAAGAGGACCGACACTCTAACTTTTTATGATTTGAACCTCTCCTGTGAGTCCAGTTTTAGATTCCGATGCTTCACTTCAGGTTTACTCTATCCCTTGGACCATCTTATTGACGATGAAACACAGAGTTTGCATCCGAATTTAATACAAAAGTCACAATGCCGACTTAAGTACAACAGGACTGACACTCTAACTTTCTATGATTTGAACCTCTCCTGTGAGTCCAGTTTTAGATTTCGATGCTTTACTTCAGGTTTACTGTATCCCTTGGACCTTCTTATTGACGATGAAAACAGAAATTGCATCCGAATTTAAAACAAAAGGCACAATGGCGACTTAAGTACAAGAGGACTGACACTCTCACGTTCTATGATTTGAACCACCCCTGTGAGTCCAGTTTTAGATTCCGATGCCTCACTTCAGGTTTACTGTATCCCTTGGACCTTCTTATTGACGACGAAACACCGAAATTGCATCCGAATTTAATACAAATGGCACAATTGCGACTTAAGTACAAGAGGACTGACACTCTCACTTTCTATGATTCGAACCTCTCCTCTGAGTTCAGATTTAGATTCCGATGCTTCACTTCAGGTTTACTGTATACCTTGCACCTTCTTATTGACGATGAAACACAGAAGTTGCATCGGAATTAAATTCAAAAGGCACAATGCCGTTTTAAGTACAAAAGGACTGACACTCTCGCTTTCTATGATTTGAACCTCTCCTGTGAGTCCAGTTTTAGATTCCGATGCTTCACTTCAGGTTTACTGTATCCCTTGGACCTTCTAATTGACGATGAAACACAGAGTTTGCATCCGAATTTAATACAAAAGGTTCAATGCCGACGTAAGTACAAGAGGACTGACACTCTAACTTTCTATGATTTGATCCTCTCCTGTGAGTCCAGTTTTAGATTCCGATGCTTCACTTCAGGTTTACTGTATCCCTTGCAGCTTCTTATTGACGATGAAACACAGAAATTGCATCCGAATTTAATACCATAATCACAATGGCGACTTAAGTGCAAGAGGACTGACTCTCTCACTTTCTATGATTTGATCCTCTCCTGTGAGTCCAGTTTTAGATTCCGATGCATCACTTCAGGTTTACTGTATCCCTTGGACCTTTTTATTGACGATGAAACACAGAAATTGCATCCGAATTTAATACCAAAATCACAATGGCAACTTAAGTACAAGAGGACTTACACTCTCACTTTCTATGATTTGATCATCTCCTGTGAGTCCAGTTTTAGATTCCGATGCTTCACTTCAGGTTTACTGTATCCCTTGGACCTTCTTATTGACGATGAAACACAGAAATTGCATCGGAATTAAATTCAAAACGCACAATGCCGACTTACGCAAAAGAGGACTGACACTCTCACTTTCTATGATTTGAACCTCTCCTGTGAGTCCAGTTTTAGATTCCGATGCTTCACTTCAGGTTTACTGTATCCCTTGGACTTTCGTATTGACGATGAAACACAGAAATTGCGTCGGAATTAAATTCAAATGGCACAATGCCGACTTAAGTACAAGAGGACTGACACTCTAACTTTCTATGATTTGAACCTCACCTGTGAGTCCAGTTTTAGATTCCGATGCTTCACTTCAGGTTTACTGTATTCCTTGGACCTTCTTATTGACGACGAAATACAGAGTTTGCATCCGAATTTAATACAAAAGGCACAATGCCGACTTAAGTACAAGAGGACTGACACTCTAACTTTCTATGATTTGAACCGCTCCTGTGAGTCCAGTTTTGGATTCCGATGCTTCACTTCAGGTTTACTGTATCCCTTGGACCTTCTTATAGACGATGAAACACAGAAATTGCATCCGAATTTAATACAAAAGGCACAATGGCGATTTAAGTACAAGAGGACTGACACTCTCACTTTCTATGATTTGAACCTCTCCTGTGAGTCCAGTTTTAGATTCCGATGCTTCACTTCAGGTTTACTGTATCTCTTGAACCTTCTTATTGACGATGAAACACAGAAATCGCATCCGAATTTATTACAATTGGGACAATGTCGACTTAAGTACAAGAGGACTGACACCCTTACTTTCTATGATTTGAACCTCTCCTGTGAGTCCAGTTTTAGATTCCGATGCTTCACTTCAGGTTTACTGTATACCTTGCACCTTCTTATTGACGATGAAACACAGAAATTGCATCCAAATTTAATACACAAGGCACAATGCCGACTTAAGTACAAGAGGGCTGACATTCTAACTTTCTATGATTTGAACCTCTCCTGTGAGTCCAGTTTTAGATTCCGATGCTACACTTCAGGTTTACTGCATCCCTTGGACCTTCTTATTGACGATGAAACACAGAAATTGCATCCGAATTTAATACAAATGGCACAATGCCGACTTAAGTACAAGAGGACTGACACTCTCACTTTCTATCATTTGAATCTCTACTGTGAGTCCAGTTTTAGGTTCCGATGCTTCACTTCAGGTTTACTGTATCCCTTGGACCTTCTTATTGACAATGAATCACAGAAATAGCTTCGGAATTAAATTCAAAAGGCACAATGCCGACTTAAGTACAAGAGGACTGACACTCAAACTTTTTATGATTTGAACCTATCCTGTGAGTCCAGTTTTAGATTCCGATGCTTCACTTCAGGTTTACTCTATCCCTTGGACCATCGTATTAACGATGGAACACAGAGTTTGCATCCGAATTTAATACAAAAGTCACAATGCCGACTTAAGCACAACAGGACTGACACTCTAACTTTCTATGATTTGAACCTCTCCTGTGAGTCCAGTTTTAGATTCCGATGCTTTACTTCAGGTTTACTGTATCCCTTGGACCTTCTTATTGACGATGAAAACAGAAATTGCAGCCGAATTTAAAACAAAAGGCACAATGGCGACTTAAGTACAAGAGGACTGACACTCTCACTTTCTATGATTTGAACCACCCCTGTGAGTCCAGTTTTAGATTCCGATGCCTCACCTCAGGTTTACTGTATCCCTTGGACCTTCTTATTGACGACGAAACACCGAAATTGCATCCGAATTTAATACAAATGGCAAAATTGCGACTTAAGTACAAGAGGACTGACGCTCTCACTTTCTATGATTCGAACCTCTCCTCTGAGGTCAGATTTAGATTCCGATGCTTCACTTCAGGTTTACTGTATACCTTGCACCTTCTTATTGACGATGAAACACAGAAATGGCATCGGAATTAAATTCAAAAGGCACAATGCCGTTTTAAGTACAAGAGGACTGACATTCTCACTTTCTATGATTTGAACCTCTCCTGTGAGTCCAGTTTTAGATTCCGATGCTTCACTTCAGGTTTACTGTATCCCTTGGACCTTCTAATTGACGATGAAACACAGAGTTTGCATCCGAATTTAATACAAAAGGTACTATGCCGACGTAAGTACAAGAGGACTGACACTCTAACTTTCTATGATTTGATCCTCTCCTGTGAGTCCAGTTTTAGATTCCGATGCTTCACTTCAGGTTTACTGTATCCCTTGCAGCTTCTTATTGACGATGAAACACAGAAATTGCATCCGAATTTAATACCAAAATCACAATGGCGAATTAAGTGCAGGAGGACTGACTCTCTCACTTTCTATGATTTGATCCTCTCCTGTGAGTCCAGTTTTAGATTCCGATGCATCACTTCAGGTTTACTGTATCCCTTGGACCTTCTTACTGACGATGAAACACAGAAATTGCATCCTAATTTATTACCAAAATCACAATGGCGACTTAAGTACAAGAGGACTTACACTCTCACTTTCTATGATTCGAACCTCTCCTGTGAGGTCAGATTTAGATTCCGATGCTTCACTTCAGGTTTACTGTATACCTTGCACCTTCTTATTGACGATGAAACACATAAATTGCATCGGAATTAAATTCAAAAGGCACAATGCCGTTTTAAGTACAAGAGGACTGACACTCTCACTTTCTATGATTTGAACCTCTCCTGTGAGCCCAGTTTTAGATTCCGATGCTTCTCTTCAGGTTTACTGTATCCCTTGGACCTTCCAATTGACGATGAAAAACAGAGTTTGCATCCGAATTTAATACAAAAGGTACAATGACGACTTAAGTACAAGAGGACCGACACTCTAACTTTCTATGATTTGATCCTCTCCTGTGAGTCCAGTTTTAGATTCCGATGCTTCACTTCAGGTTTACTGTATCCCTTGGACCTTCTTATTGACGATGAAACACAGAAATCGCATCCGAATTTAATACCAAAATCACAATGGCGACTTAAGTACAAGAGGACTGACTCTCTCACTTTCTATGATTTGATCATCTCCTGTGAGTCCAGGTTTAGATTCCGATGCTTCACTTCGGGTTTACTGCATCCCTTGGACCTTCTTATTGACGATGAAACACAGAAATTGCATCCGAATTTAATACAAATGGCACAATGCCGACTTAAGTACAAGAGGACTGACACTCTCACTTTCTATGATTCGAACCTCTCCTCTGAGGTCAGATTTAGATTCCGATGCTTCACTTCTGGTTTACTGTATACCTTGCACCTTCTTATTGACGATGAAACACAGAAATTGCATCGGAATTAAATTCAAAAGGCACAATGCCGTTTTAAGTACAAGAGGACTGACACTCTCACTTTCTATGATTTGAACCTCTCCTGTGAGTCCAGTTTTAGATTCCGATGCTTCACTTCAGGTTTACTGTATCCCTTGGACCTTCTAATTGACGATGAAACACAGAGTTTGCATCCGAATTTAATACAAAAGGTACAATGCCGACGTAAGTACAAGAGGACTGACACTCTAACTTTCTATGATTTGATCCTCTCCTGTGAGTCCAGTTTTAGATTCCGATGCTTCACTTCAGGTTTACTGTATCCCTTGCCGCTTCTTATTGACGATGAAACACAGAAATTGCATCCGAATTTAGTACCAAAATCACAATGGCGACTTAAGTGCAAGAGGACTGACTCTCTCACTTTCTATGATTTGATCCTCTCCTGTGAGTCCAGTTTTAGATTCCGATGCATCACTTCAGGTTTACTGTATCCCTTGGACCTTCTTATTGACGATGAAACACAGAAATTGCATCCGAATTTATTACCAAAATCACAATGGCGACTTAAGTACAAGAGGACTTACACTCTCACTTTCTATGATTCGAACCTCTCCTGTGAGGTCAGATTTAGATTCCGATGCTTCACTTCAGGTTTACTGTATACCTTGCACCTTCTTATTGACGATGAAAGACATAAATTGCATCGGAATTAAATTCAAAAGGCACAATGCCGTTTTAAGTACAAGAGGACTGACACTCTCACTTTCTATGACTTGAACCTCTCCTGTGAGTCCAGGTTTAGATTCCGATGCTTCACTTCAGGTTTACTGTATCCCTTGGACCTTCTTATTGACGATGAAACACAGAAATTGCATCGGAATTAAATTCAAAACGCACAATGCCGTCTTAAGCAAAAGAGGACTGACACTCTCACTTTCTATGATTTGAACCTCTCCTGTGAGTCCAGTTTTAGATTCCGATGCTTCACTTCAAGTTTACTGTATCCCTTGGACTTTCTTATTGACGATGAAACACAGAAATTGCGTCGGAATTAAATTCAAATGGCACAATGCCGACTTAAGTACAAGAGGACTGACACTCTAACTTTCTATGATTTGAACCTCTCCTGTGAGTCCAGTTTTAGATTCCGATGCTTCACTTCAGGTTTACTGTATCCCTTGGACCTTCTTATTGACGACGAAATACAGAGTTTGCATACGAATTTAATACAAAAGGCACAATGGCGACTTAAGTACAAGAGGACTGACACTCTCACTTTCAATGATTTGAACCTCTCCTGTGAGTCCAGTTTTAGATTCCGATGCTTCACTTCAGGTTTACTGTATCTCTTGAACCTTCTTATTGACGATGAAACACAGAAATTGCATCCGACTTTAATACAAATGGCACAATGCTGACTTAAGTACAAGAGCACTGACACTCTCACTTTGCATGATTCGAACTTCTCCTGTGAGGTCAGATTTAGATTACGATTTTTCACTTCAGGTTTACTGTATACCTTGCACCTTCTTATTGACGATGAAACACAGAAATTGCATCCGAATTTAATACAAAAGACACAATGGCGACTTAAGTACAAGAGGACTGACACTCTCACTTTCTATGATTTGAACCTCTCCTGTGAGTCCAGTTTTGGATTCCGATGCTTCACTTCAGGTTTACTGTATCCCTTGGACCTTCTTATTGACGATGAAACACAGAAATTGCATCCGAATTTAATACAAATGGCACAATGACGACTTAAGTACAAGAGGACTGACACTCTTACTTTCTATGATTTGAACCTCTTCTGTGAGTCCAGTTTTAGATTCCGATGCTTCACTTCTGGTTAACTGTATACCTTGCACCTTCTTATTGACGATGAAACACAGAAATTGCATCCGAATTTAATACACAAGGCACAATGCCGACTTAAGTGCAAGAGGACTGACACTCTCACTTTCTATGATTCGAACCTCTCCTGTGAGTCCAGTTTTAGATTCCGATGCTACACTTCAGGTTTACTGTATCCCTTGGACCTTCTTATTGATAATGAAACACAGAAAAGCACTGGAATTAAATTCAAAAGGCACAATGCCGATTTAAGTACAAGGGACATGACACTCTAACTTTCTATGATTTGAACCTCTCCTGTGAGTCCAGTTTTAGATTCCGATGCTTCACTTCAGGTTTACTGTATCCCTTGGACCTTCTTATTGACGACGAAACACAGAAATTGCATCCGAATTTAATACAAAAGGTACAATTGCGACTTAAGTACAAGAGGACTGACACTCTCACTTTCTATGATTCGAACCTCTCCTGTGAGGTCAGATTTAGATTCCGATGCTTCACTTCAGGTTTACTGTATACCTTGCACCTTCTTATTGACGATGAAACACAGAAATTGCATCGGAATTAAATTCAAAAGGCACATTGCCGTCTTAAGTACAAGAAGACTGACACTCTCACTTTCTATGATTTGAACCTCTCCTGTGAGTCCAGTTTTAGATTCCGATGCTTCACTTCAGGTTTACTGTATCCCTTGGACCTTCTAATTGACGATGAAACACAGAGTTTTCATCCGAATTTAATACACAAGGTACAATTACGACATAAGTACAAGGGGACTGACACTCCAACTTTCTCTGATTTGAACCTCTCCTATGAGTCCAGTTTTAGATTCCGATGCTTCACTTCAGGTTTACTGTATCCCTTGGACCTTCTTATTGACGATGAAACACAGAAATTGCATCCGAATTTAATACCAAAATCACAATGGCGACTTAAGTACAAGAAGACTGACTCTCTCACTGTCTATGATTTGAACATCTCCTGTGAGTCCAGTTTTAGATTCCGATGCTTCACTTCAGGTTTACTGTATCCCTTGGACCTTCTTATTGACGATGAAACATAGAAATTGCATCGGAATTAAATTCAAAATGCACAATTCCGACTTAAGCAAAAGAGGACTGACACTCTCACTTTCTATGATATGAACCTCTCCTGTGAGTCCTGTTTTAGATTCCGATGCTCCATTTGAGGTTTACTGAATCCCTTGGACTTTCTTATTGACGATGAAACACAGAAATTGCATCGGAATTAAATCTAAATGGCACAATGCCGACTTAAGTACAAGAGGACTGACACTCTAACTTTCTATGATTTGAACCTCTCCTGTGAGTCCAGTTTTAGATTCCGATGCTTCACTTCAGGTTTACTGTATCCCTTGGACCTTCTTATTAACGACGAAACACAGAGTTTGCATCCGAATTTAATACAAAAGGCACAATGCCGACTTAAGTACAAGGGGACTGACACTCTAACTTTCTATGATTTGAACCTCTCCTGTGAGTCCAGTTTTATATTCCGATGCTTCACTTCAAGTTTACTGTATCCCTTAGACCTTCTTATTGACGATGAAACACAGAAATTGCATCCGAATTTAATACAAAAGACACAATGGCGACTTAAGTACAAGAGGACTGACACTCTCACTTTCTATGATTTGAACCTCTCCTGTGAGTCCAGTTTTGGATTCCGATGCATCACTTCAGGTTTACTGTATCCCTTGGACCTTCTTATTGACGATGAAACACAGAAATTGCATCCGAATTTAATACAAATGGCACAATGTCGACTTAAGTACAATTGGACTGACACTCTTACTTTCTATGATTTGAACCTCTTCTGTGAGTCCAGTTTTAGATTCCGATGCTTCACTTCTGGTTAACTGTATACCTTGCACCTTCTTATTGACGATGAAACACAGAAATTGCATCCGAATTTAATACACAAGGCACAATGCCGACTTAAGTGCAAGAGGACTGACATTCTAACATTCTATGATTCGAACCTCTCCTGTGAGTCCAGTTTTAGATTCCGATGCTACACTTCAGGTTTACTGTATCCCTTGGACCTTCTTATTGATAATGAAACACAGAAAAGCATTGGAATTAAATTCAAAAGGCACAATGCCGATTTAAGTACAAGAGAACTGACACTCTAACTTTCTATGATTTGAACCTCTCCTGTGAGTCCAGTTTTAGATTCCGATGCTTCACTTCAGGTTTACAGTATCCCTTGGACCTTCTAATTGACGATGAAACACAGAGTTTGCATCCGAAATTAATACAAAAGGTACAATGCCGACGTATGTACAAGAGGACTGACACTCTCACTTTCTATGATTTGAACCTCTCCTGTGAGTCCAGTTTTAGATTCTGATGCTTCACTTCAGGTTTACTGTATCCCTTGGACCTTCTTATTGACGATGAAACACAGAAATTGCATCCGCATTTAATACCAAAATCACAATGGCGACTTAAGTACAAGAGGACTGACTCTCTCACTTTCTATGATTTGAACATCTCCTGTGAGTCCAGTTTTAGATTCCGATGCTTCACTTCTGGTTTACTGTATCCCTTGGACCTTCTTATTGACGATGAAACACAGAAATTGCATCGGAATTAAATTCAAAACGCACAATGCCGACTTAAGCAAAAGAGGACTGACACTCTCACTTTCCGTGACTAGAAACTTCCTCTGTGAGTCCTGTTTTAGATTCCGATGCTTCACTTCAGGTTTACTGTATCCCTTGGACCTTCTTATTGACGATGAAACACAGAAATTGCATCGGAAATAAATTCAAATGGCACAATGCCGACTTAAGTACAAGAGGACTGACACTCTAACTTTCTATGATTTGAACCTCTCCTGTGAGTCCAGTTTTAGATTCCGATGCTTCACTTCAGGTTTACTGTATCCCTTGGACCTTCTTATTGACGACGAAACACAGAGTTGGCATCCGAATTTAATACAAAAGGCACAATGCCGACTTAAGTACAAGAGGACTGACACTCTAACTTACTATGATTTGAACCTCTCCTGTGAGTCCAGTTTTGGATTCCGATGCTTCACTTCAGGTTTACTGTATCCCTTGGACCTTCTTGTTGACGATGAAACACAGAAATCGCATCCGAATTTAATACAAAAGGCACAATGGCGACTTAAGTACAAGAGGACTGACACTCTTACTTTCTATGATTTGAACCTCTCCTGTGAGTCCAGTTTTAGATTCCGATGCTTCACTTCAGGTTTTCTGTATATCTTGCACCTACTTATTGACGATGAAACACAGAAATTGCATCCGAATTTAATACACAAGGCACAATGCCGACTTAAGTACAAGAGGACTGACATTCTAACTTTCTACGTTTTGAACCTCTCCTGTGAGTCCAGTTTTAGATTCCGATGCTACACTTCAGGTTTACTGTATCCCTTGGACCATCTTATTGACAATGAAACACAGAAAAAGCATTGGAATTAAATTCAAATGGCACAATGCCGACTTAAGTACAAGAGGACTGACACTCTAACTTTCTTTGATTTGAACCTCTACTGTGAGTCCAGTTTTAGATTCCGATGCTTCACTTCAGGTTTACTGTATCCCTTGGACCTTCTTATTGAAGACGAAACACAGAGTTTGCATCCGAATTAAATACAAAAGGCACCATGCCGACTTAAGTACAAGAGGACTGACACTCTAACTTTCTATGATTTGAACCTCTCCTGTGAGTCCAGTTTTGGATTCCGATGCTTCACTTCAGGTTTACTGTCTCCCTTGGACCTTCTTATTGACGATGAAACACAGAAATTGCATCCGAATTTAATACAAAAGGCACAATGGCGACTTAAGTACAAGAGGACTGACACTCTCACTCTCTATGATTTGAACCTCTCCTGTGAGTCCAGTTTTAGATTCCGATGCTTCACTTCAGGTTTACTGTATCCCTTGGAACTTCTTATTGACGATGAAACAAAGAAATTGCATCCGAATTTAATACAAATGGCACAATGTCGACTTAAGTACAAGAGGACTGACACTCTTACTTTCTATGATTTGAACCTCTCCTGTGACTCCAGTTTTAGATTCCGATGCTTCACTTCAGGTTTACTGTATCCCTTGGACCTTCTAATTGACGATGAAACACAGAGTTTGCATCCGAAATTAATACAAAAGGTACAATGCCGACGTAAGTACAAGAGGACTGACACTCTCACTTTCTATGATTTGAACCTCTCCTGTGAGTCCAGTTTTAGATTCCGATGCTTCACTTCAGGTTTACTGTATCCCTTGGACCCTCTTATTGACGATGAAACACAGAAATTGCATCCGAATTTAATACCAAAATCACAATGGCGACTTAAGTACAAGAGGACTGACTCTCTCACTTTCTATGATTTGAACATCTCCTGTGAGTCCAGTTTTAGATTCCGATGCTTCACTTCAGGTTTACTGTATCCCTTGGACCTTCTTATTGACGATGAAACACAGAAATTGCATCGGAATTAAATTCAAAACGCACAATGCCGACTTAAGCAAAAGAGGACTGACACTCTCACTTTCTATGACTAGAAACTTCTCCTGTGAGTCCTGTTTTAGATTCCGATGCTTCACTTCAGGTTTACTGTATCCCTTGGACCTTCTTATTGACGATGAAACACAGAAATTGCATCGGAAATAAATTCAAATTGCACAATGCCGACTTAAGTACAAGAGGACTGACACTCTAACTTTCTATGATTTGAACCTCTCCTGTGAGTCCAGTTTTAGATTCCGATGCTTCACTTCAGGTTTACTGTATCCCTTGGACCTTCTTATTGACGACGAAACACAGAGTTGGCATCCGAATTTAATAAAAAAGGCACAATGTGGACTTAAGTAAAAGAGGACTGACACTCTAACTTTCTATGATTTGAACCTCTCCTGTGAGTCCAGTTTTGGATTCCGATGCTTCACTTCAGGTTTACTGTATCCCTTGGAACTTCTTATTGACGATGAAACACAGAAATTGCATCCGAATTTAATACAAATGGCACAATGTCGACTTAAGTACAAGAGGACTGACACTCTTACTTTCTATGATTTGAACCTCTCCTGTGAGTCCAGTTTTAGATTCCGATGCTTCACTTCAGGTTTTCTGTATATCTTGCACTTTCTTATTGACGATGAAACACAGAAATTGCATCCGAATTTAATACACAAGGCACAATGCCGACTTAAGTACAAAAGGACTGACATTCTAACTTTCTATGATTTGAACCTCTCCTGTGAGTCCAGTTTTAGATTCCTATGCTACACTTCAGGTTTACTGTATCCCTTGGACCTTCTTATTGACAATGAAACACAGAAAAAGCATTGGAATTAAATTCAAATGGCACAATGCCGACTTAAGTACAAGAGGACTGACACTCTAACTTTCTTTGATTTGAACCTCTCCTGTGAGTCCAGTTTTAGATTCCGATGCTTCACTTCAGGTTTACTGTATCCCTTGGACCTTCTTATTGATGACGAAACACAGAGTTTGCATCCGAATTTAATACAAAAGGCACAATGCCGACTTAAGTACAAGAGGACTGACACTCTCACTTTCTATGATTTGAACCTCTCCTGTGAGTCCAGTTTTAGATTCCGATGCTTCACTTCAGGTTTACTGTATCACTTGGACCTTCTTATTGACGATGAAACACAGAAATTGCATCCGAATTTAATACCAAAATCACAATGGCGACTTAAGTACAAGAGGACTGACTCTCTCACTTTCTATGATTTGAACATCTCCTGTGAGTCCAGTTTTAGATTCAGATGCTTCACTTCAGGTTTACTGTATCCCTTGGACCTTCTTATTGACGATGAAACACAGAAATTGCATCGGAAGTAAATTCAAAACGCACAATGCCGACTTAAGCAAAAGAGGACCGACACTCTCACTTTCTATGACTAGAAACTTCTCCTGTGAGTCCTGTTTTAGATTCCGATGCTTCACTTCAGGTTTACTGTATCCCTTGGACCTTCTTATTGACGATTAAACACAGAAATTGCATCGGAAATAAATTCTAATGGCACAATGCCGACTTAAGTACAAGAGGTCTGACACTCTAACTTTCTATGATTTGAACCTCTCCTGTGAGTCCAGTTTTAGATTCCGATGCTTCACTTCAGGTTTACTGTATCCCTTGGACCTTCTTATTGACGACGAAACACAGAGTTGGCATCCGAATTTAATACCAAAGGCACAATGCCGACTTAAGTACAAGTGGACTGACACTCTAACTTACTATGATTTGAACCTCTCCGGTTAGTCCAGTTTTGGATTCCGATGCTTCACTTCAGGTTTACTGTATCCCTTGGAACTTCTTATTGACGAAGAAACACAGAAATTGCATCCGAATTTAATACAAATGGCACAATGTCGACTTAAGTACAAGAGGACTGACACTCTTACTTTCTATGATTTGAACCTCTCCTGTGAGTCCAGTTTTAGATTCCGATGCTTCACTTCAGGTTTTCTGTATATCTTGCACCTTCTTACTGACGATGAAACACAGAAATTGCATCCGAATTTAATACACAAGGCACAATGCCGACTTAAGTACAAGAGGACTGACACTCTAACTTTCTGTGATTTAAACCTCTCCTGTGAGTCCAGTTTTAGATTCCGATGCTTCACTTCAGGTTTACTGTATTCCTTGGACCTTCTTATTGACGATGAAACACAGAAATTGCATCCGAATTTAATACCAAAATTACAATGGCGACTTAAGTACAAGAGGACTGACTCTCTCACTTTCTATGATTTCAACATCTCCTGTGAGTCCAGTTTTAGATTCCGATGCTTCACTTCAGGTTTACTGTATCCCTTGGACCTTCTTATTGACGATGAAAGACAGAAATTGCATCGGAATTAAATTCAAAACGCACAATGCCGACTTAAGCAAAAGAGGACTGACACTCTCACTTTCTATGATTTGAACCCCTCCTGTGAGTCCTGTTTTAGATTCCGATGCTTCACTTCAGGTTTACTGTATCCCTTGGACCTTCTTATTGACGATGAAACACAGAAATTGCATCGGAATTAAATTCAAATGGCACAATGCCGAGTTAAGTACAAGAGGACTGACACTCTAACTTTCTATGATTTGAACCTCTCCTGTGAGTCCAGTTTTGGATTCCGATGCTTCACTTCAGGTTTACTGTATCCCTTGGACCTTCTTATTGACGACGAAACACAGAGTTGGCATTCGAATTTAATACAAAAGGCACAATGCCGACTTAAGTACAAGAGGACTGACACTCTAACTTTCTATGATTTGAACCTCTCCTGTGAGTCCAGTTTTGGATTCCGATGCTTCACTTCAGGTTTACTGTATCCCTTGGACCTTCTTATTGACGATGAAACACAGAAATTGGAACCGAATTTAATACAAAAGGCACAATGGCGACTTAAGTACAAGAGGACTGACACTCTTACTTTCTATGATTTGAGCCTCTGCTGTGAGTCCAATTTTAGATTCCGATGCTTCACTTCAGGTTTACCGTATACCTTGCACCTTCTTATTGACGATGAAACACAGAAATTGCATCCGAATTTAATACACAAGGCACAATGCCGACTTAAGTACAAGAGGACTGACATTCTAACTTTCTATGATTTGAACCTCTCCTGTGAGTCCAGTTTTAGATTCCGGTGCTACACTTCAGGTTTACTGTATCCCTTGGACCTTCTTATTCACGATGAAACACAGAATTTGCATCCGAATTTAATACAAATGGCACAATGCTGACTTAAGTACAAGAGCACTGACACTCTCACTTTCCATGATTCGAACTTGTCCTGTGAGGTCAGATTTAGATTCCGATGCTTCACTTCAGGTTTACTGTATAACTTGCACCTTCTTATTGACGATGAAACACAGAAATTGCATCCGGATTTAATACAAAAATCACAATGGCGACTTAAGTACAAGAGGACTGACACTCTCACTTTCTATGATTTGAACATCTCCTGTGAGTCCAGTTTCAGATTCCGATGCATCACTTCAGATTTACTGTATCCCTTGGACCTTCTTCTTGACGATGAAACACAGAAATTGCATCCGAATTTAATACACAAGGCACAATGCCGACTTAAGTACAAGAGGACTGACATTCTAACTTTCTATGATTTGAACCTCTCCTGTGAGTCCAGTTTTAGATTCCGATGCTACACTTCAGGTTTACTGTATCCCTTGGACCTTCTTATTGACAATGAAACACAGAAAAAGCATTGGAATTAAATTCAAATGGCACAATGCCGACTTAAGTACAAGAGGACTGACACTCTAACTTTCTATGATTTGAACCTCTCCTGTGAGTCCAGTTTTAGATTCCGATGCTTCACTTCAGGTTTACTGTATCCCTTGGACCTTCCAATTGACGACGAAACACAGAGTTTGCATCCGAATTTAATACAAAAGGCACAATGCGGACTTAAGTACAAGAGGACTGACACTCTAACTTTCTATAATTTGAACCTCTCCTGTGAGTCCAGTTTTGGATTCCGATGCTTCACTTCAGGTTTACTGTATCCCTTGGACCTTCTTATTGACGATGAAACACAGAAATTGCATCCGAATTTAACACAAAAGGCACAATGGCGACTTAAGTATAAGAGGACTGACACTCTCACTTTCTAGATATGAACCTCTCCTGTGAGTCCAGTTTTAGATTCCGATGCTTCACATCAGGTTTACTGTATCCCTTGGACCTTCTTATTGACGATGAAACACAGAAATTGCATCGGAATTAAATTCAAATGGCACAATGCCGAGTTAAGTACAAGTGGACTGACACTCTCACTTTCTATGATTTGAACATCTCCTGTGAGCCCAGTTTCAGATTCCGGTGCTTCACTTCAGATTTACTGTATCCCTTGGACCTTCTTATTGACGATGAAACACAGAAATTGCATCCGAATTTAATACACAAGGCACAATGCCGACTTAAGTACAAGAGGACTGACATTCTAACTTTCTATGATTTGAACCTCTCCTGTGAGTCTAGTTTTAGATTCCGATGCTACACTTCAGGTTTACTGTATCCCTTGGACCTTCTTATTGACAATGAAACACAGAAAAAGCATTGGAAGTAAATTCAAATGGCACAATGCCGACTTAAGTACAAGAGGACTGACACTCTAACTTTCTATGATTTGAACCTCTCCTGTGAGTCCAGTTTTAGATTCCGATGCTTCACACAGGTTTACTGTATCCCTTGGACCTTCTAATTGACGACGAAACACAGAGTTTTCATCCGAATTTAATACAAAAGGCACAATGCCGACTTAAGTACAAGAGGACTGACACTCTAACTTTCTATGATTTGAACCTCTCCTGTGAGTCCAGTTTTGGATTCCGATGCTTCACTTCAGGTTTACTGTATCCCTTGGACCTTCTTATTGACGATGAAACACAGAAATTGCATCCGAATTTAACACATAAGGCACAATGGCGACTTAAGTAGAAGAGGACTGACACTCTCACTTTCTATGATTTGAACCTCTCCTGTGAGTCCAGTTTTAGATTCCGATGCTTCACTTCAGGTTTACTGTATCCCTTGGATCTTCTTATTGACGATGAAACACAGAAATTGCATCCGAGTTTAATACAAATGGCACAATGTCGACTTAAGTACACGAGGACTGACACTCTTACTTTCTATGATTTGAACCTCTCCTGTGAGTCCAGTTTTAGATTCCGATGCTTCACTTCAGGTTAACTGTATACCTTGCACCTTCTTATTGACGATGAAACACAGAAATAGCATCCGAATTTAATACACAAGGCACAATGCCGACTTAAGTGCAAGAAGACTGACATTCTAACTTTCTATGATTTGAATCTCTCCTGTGAGTCCAGTTTTAGATTCCGATGCTACACTTCAGATTTACTGTATCCCTTGGACCTTCTTATTGACAATGAAACACAGAAAAGCATTGGAATTAAATTCAAAAGGCACAATGCCGACTTAAGTGCAAGAGAACTGACACTCTAACTTTCTATGATTTGAACCTCTCCTGTGAGTCCAGTTTTAGATTCCGATGCTTCACTTCAGGTTTACTGTATCCCTTGGACCTTCTAATTGACGATGAAAAACAGAGTTTGCATCCGAAATTAATACAAAAGGTACAATGCCGACGTAAGTACAAGAGGACTGACACTCTAACTTTCTATGATTTGAACCTCTCCTGTGAGTCCAGTTTTAGATTCCGATGCTTCACTTCAGGTTTACTGTATCCCTTGGACCTTCTTATTGACGATGAAACACAGAAATTGCATCCGAATTTAATACCAAAATCACAATGGCGACTTAAGTACAAGAGGACTGACTCTCTCACTTTCTATGATTTGAACATCTCCTGTGAGTCCAGTTTTAGATTCCGAAGCTTCACTTCAGGTTTACTGTATCCCTTGGACCCTCTTATTGACGATGAAACACAGAAATTGCATCGGAATTAAATTCAAAACGCACAATGCCGACTTAAGCAAAAGAGGACTGACACTCTCACTTTCTATGATTTGAACCTCTCCTGTGAGTCCTGTTTTAGATTCCGATGCTTCACTTCAGGTTTACTGTATCCCTTGGACCTTCTTATTGACGACGAAACACAGAGTAGGCATCCGAATTTAATACAAAAGGCACAATGCCGACTTAAGTACAAAAGGACTGACACTCTAACTTTCTATGATTTGAACCTCTCCTGTGAGTCCAGTTTTGGATTCCGATGCTTCACTTCAGGTTTACTGTATCCCTTGGACCTTCTTATTGACGATGAAACACAGAAATTGCATCCGAATTTAATACAAAAGGCACAATGGCGACTTAAGTACAAGAGGACTGACACTCTCACTTTCTATGATTTGAACCTCTCCTGTGAGTCCAGTTTTAGATTCCGATGCTTCACTTCAGGTTTACTGTATCCCTTGGAACTTCTTATTGACGATGAAACACAGAAATTGCATTCGAATTTAATACAAATGCCACAATGTCGACTTAAGTACAAGAGGACTGACACTCTAACTTTCTATGATTTGAACCTCTCCTGTGAGTCCAGTTTCAGATTCCGATGCTTCACTTCAGATTTACTGTATCCCTTGGACCTTCTTATTGACGATGAAACACAGAAATTGCATCCGAATTTAATACACAAGGCACAATGCCGACTTAAGTACAAGAGGACTGACATTCTAACTTTCTATGATTTGAACCTCTCCTGTGAGTCCAGTTTTAGATTCCGATGCTACACTTCAGGTTTACTGTATCCCTTGTACCTTCTTATTGACAATGAAACACAGAAAAAGCATTGGAATTAAATTCAAATGGCACAATGCCGACTTAAGTACAAGAGGACTGACACTCTAACTTTCTATGATTTGAACCTCTCCTGTGAGTCCAGTTTTAGATTCCGATGCTTCACTTCAGGTTTACTGTATCCCTTGGACCTTCTAATTGACGACGAAACCCAGAGTTTGCATCCGAATTTAAAACAAAAGGCACAATGCGGACTTAAGTACAAGAGGACTGACACTCTAACTTTCTATGATTTGAACCTATCCTGTGAGTCCAGTTTTGGATTCCGATGCTTCACTTCAGGTTTACTGTATCCCTTGGACCTTCTTATTGACGATGAAACACAGAAATTGCATCCGAATTTAACACAAAAGGCACAATGGCGACTTAAGTACAAGAGGACTGACAGTCTCACTTTCTAGATTTGAACCTCTCCTGTGAGTCCAGTTTTAGATTCCGATGCTTCACATCAGGTTTACTGTATCCCTTGGAGCTTCTTATTGACGATGAAAAACAGAGTTTGCATCCGAAATTAATACAAAAGGTACAATGCCGACGTAAGTACAAGAGGACTGACACTCTAACTTTCTATGATTTGAACCTCTCCTGTGAGTCCGGTTTTAGATTCCGATGCTTCACTTCAGGTTTACTGTATCCCTTGGACCTTCTTATTGACGATGAAACACAGAAATTGCATCCGAATTTAATACCAAAATCACAATGGCGACTTAAGTACAAGAGGACTGACTCTCTCACTTTCTATGATTTGAACATCTCCTGTGAGTCCAGTTTTAGATTCCGATGCTTCACTTCAGGTTTACTGTATCCCTTGGACCCTCTTATTGACGATGAAACACAGAAATTGCATCGGAATTAAATTCAAAACGCACAATGCCGACTTAAGCAAAAGAGGACTGACACTCTCACTTTCTATGATTTGAACCTCTCCTGTGAGTCCTGTTTTAGATTCCGATGCTTCACTTCAGGTTTACTGTATCCCTTGGACCTTCTTATTGACGACGAAACACAGAGTAGGCATCCGAATTTAATACAAAAGGCACAATGCCGACTTAAGTACAAAAGGACTGACACTCTAACTTTCTATGATTTGAACCTCTCCTGTGAGTCCAGTTTTGGATTCCGATGCTTCACTTCAGGTTTACTGTATCCCTTGGACCTTCTTATTGACGATGAAACACAGAAATTGCATCCGAATTTAATACAAAAGGCACAATGGCGACTTAAGTACAAGAGGACTGACACTCTCACTTTCTATGATTTGAACCTCTCCTGTGAGTCCAGTTTTAGATTCCGATGCTTCACTTCAGGTTTACTGTATCCCTTGGAACTTCTTATTGACGATGAAACACAGAAATTGCATTCGAATTTAATACAAATGCCACAATGTCGACTTAAGTACAAGAGGACTGACACTCTAACTTTCTATGATTTGAACCTCTCCTGTGAGTCCAGTTTCAGATTCCGATGCTTCACTTCAGATTTACTGTATCCCTTGGACCTTCTTATTGACGATGAAACACAGAAATTGCATCCGAATTTAATACACAAGGCACAATGCCGACTTAAGTACAAGAGGACTGACATTCTAACTTTCTATGATTTGAACCTCTCCTGTGAGTCCAGTTTTAGATTCCGATGCTACACTTCAGGTTTACTGTATCCCTTGTACCTTCTTATTGACAATGAAACACAGAAAAAGCATTGGAATTAAATTCAAATGGCACAATGCCGACTTAAGTACAAGAGGACTGACACTCTAACTTTCTATGATTTGAACCTCTCCTGTGAGTCCAGTTTTAGATTCCGATGCTTCACTTCAGGTTTACTGTATCCCTTGGACCTTCTAATTGACGACGAAACCCAGAGTTTGCATCCGAATTTAAAACAAAAGGCACAATGCGGACTTAAGTACAAGAGGACTGACACTCTAACTTTCTATGATTTGAACCTATCCTGTGAGTCCAGTTTTGGATTCCGATGCTTCACTTCAGGTTTACTGTATCCCTTGGACCTTCTTATTGACGATGAAACACAGAAATTGCATCCGAATTTAACACAAAAGGCACAATGGCGACTTAAGTACAAGAGGACTGACACTCTCTCTTTCTAGATTTGAACCTCTCCCGTGAGTCCAGTTTTAGATTCCGATGCTTCACATCAGGTTTACTGTATCCCTTGGAGCTTCTTATTGACGATGAAACACAGAAATTGCATCGGAATTAAATTCAAACGGCACAATGCCGAGTTAAGTACAAGAGGACTGACACTCTAACTTTCTATGATTTGAACGTCTCCTGTGAGTCCAGTTTTAGATTCCGATGCTTCACTTCAGGTTTACTGTATCCCTTGGACATTCTTGTTGACGACGAAACACAGAGTTGGCATCCGTATTTAATACAAAGGCACAATGCCGACTTAAGTACAAGAGGACTGACACTCTCACTTTCCATGATTCGAACTTGTCCTGTGAGGTCAGATTTAGATTCCGATGCTTCACTTCAGGTTTACTGTATACCTTGCACCTTCTTATTGACGATGAAACACAGAATCTGCATCCGAATTTAATAAAAAAATCACAATGGCGACTTAAATACAAGAGGACTGACACTCTCACTTTCTTTGATTTGAACATCTCCTGTGAGTCCAGTTTCAGATTCCGATGCTTCACTTCAGATTTACTGTATCCCTTGGACGTTCTTATTGACGATGAGACAAAGAAATTGCATCCGAATTTAATACACAAGGCACAATGCCGACTTCAGTACAAGAGGACTGACATTCTAACTTTCTATGATTTGAACCTCTCCTGTGAGTCCAGTTTTCGATTCCGATGCTACACTTCAGGTTTACTGTATCCCTTGGACCTTCTTATTGACAATGAAACACAGAAAAAGCATTGGAATTAAATTCAAATGGCACAATGCCGACTTAAGTACAAGAGGACTGACACTCTAACTTTCTATGATTTGAACCTCTCCTGTGAGTCCGGTTTTAGATTCCGATGCTTCACTTCAGGTTTACTGTATCCCTTGGACCTTCTAATTGACGACGAAACACAGAGTTTGCATCCGAATTTAATACATAAGGCACAATGCCGACTTAAGTACAAGAGGACTGACACTCTAACTTTCTATGATTTGAACCTCTCCTGTGAGTCCAGTTTTGGATTCCGATGCTTCACTTCAGGTTTACTGTATCCCTTGGACCTTCTTATTGACGATGAAACACAGAAATTGCATCCGAATTTAACACATAAGGCACAATGGCGACTTAAGTACAAGAGGACTGACACTCTCACTTTCTATGATTTGATCCTCTCCTGTGAGTCCAGTTTTAGATTCCGATGCTTCACTTCAGGTTTACTGTATCCCTTGGATCTTCTTATTGACGATGAAACACAGAAATTGCATCCGATTTTAATACAAATGGCACAATGTCGACTTAAGTACTCGAGGACTGACACTCTTACTTTCTATGATATGAACCTCTCCTGTGAGTCCAGTTTTAGATTCCGATGCTTCACTTCAGGTTAACTGTATACCTTGCACCTTCTTATTGACGATGAAACACAGAAATAGCATCCGAATTTAATACACAAGGCACAATGCCGACTTAAGTGCAAGAGGACTGACATTCTAACTTTCTATGATTTGAACCTCTCCTGTGAGTCCAGTTTTAGATTCCGATGCTACACTGCAGGTTTACTGTATCCCTTGGACCTTCTTATTGACAATGAAACACAGAAAAGCATTGGAATTAAATTCAAAAGGCACAATGCCGACTTAAGTACAAGAGAACCGACACTCTAACTTTCTATGATTTGAACCTCTCCTGTGAGTCCAGTTTTAGATTCCGATGCTTCACTTCAGGTTTACTGTATCCCTTGGACCTTCTAATTGAAGATGAAACACAGAGTTTGCATCCGAAATTAATACAAAAGGTACAATGCCGACGTAAGTACAAGAGGACTGACACTCTAACTTTCTATGATTTGAACCTCTCCTGTGAGTCCAGTTTTAGATTCCGATGCTTCACTTCAGGTTTACTGTATCAGTTGGACCTTCTTATTGACGATGAAACACAGAAATTGCATCCGAATTTAATACCAAAATCACAATGGCGACTTAAGTACAAGAGGACTGACTCACTCACTTTCTATGAATTGAACATCTCCTGTGAGTCCAGTATTAGATTCCGATGCTTCACTTCAGGTTTACTGTATCCTTTGGACCTTCTTATTGACGATGAAACACAGAAATTGCATCGGAATTAAATTCAAAACGCACAATGCCGACTTAAGCAAAAGAGGGCTGACACTCTCACTTTCTATGATTTGAACCTCTCCTGTGAGTCCAGTTTTAGATTCCGATGCTTCACTTCAGGTTTACTGTATCCCTTGGAACTTCTTATTGACGATGAAACACAGAAATTGCATCCGAATTTAATACAAATGCCACAATGTCGACTTAAGTACAAGAGGACTGACACTCTTACTTTCTATGATTTGAACCTCTCCTGTGAGTCCAGTTTTAGATTCCGATGCTTCACTTCAGGGTTACTGTATACCTTGCACCTTCTTATTGACGATGCAACACAGAAATTGCATCCGAATTTAATACACAAGGCACAATGCCGACTTAAGTACAAGAGGACTGACATTCTATCTTTCTATGATTTGAACCTCTCCTGTGAGTCCACTTTTAGATTCCGATGCTACACTTCAGGTTTACTGTATCCCTTGGACCTTCTTATTGACAAAGAAACACAGAAAAAGCGTTGGAATTAAATTCAAAAGGCACAATGCCGACTTAAGTACAAGAGGACTGACACTCTAACTTTCTATGATTTGAACCTCTCCTGTGAGTCCAGTTTTAGATTCCGATGCTTACTTCAGGTTTACTGTATCCATTGGCCCTTCTTATTGACGATGAAACACAGAATTTGAATCCGAATTTAATACAAATGGCACAATGCTGACTTAAGTACAAGAGCACTGACACTCTCACTTTCCATGATTCCAACTTCTCCTGTGAGGTCAGATTTAGATTCCGATGCTTCACTTCAGGTTTACTGTATACCTTGCACCTTCTTATTGACGATGAAACACAGAAATTGCATCCCAATTTAATACAAAAATCACAATGGCGACTTAAGTACAAGAGGACTGACACTCTCACTTTCTATGATTTGAACATCTCCTGTGAGTCCAGTTTCAGGTTCCGATGCTTCACTTCAGATTTACTGTATCCCTTGGACCTTCTTATTGACGATGAAACACAGAAATTGCATCGGAATTAAATTCAAATGGCACAATGCCGACTTAAGTACAAGAGGACTGACACTCTCTCTATCTATGATTTGAACCTCTCCTGTGAGTCCAGTTTTAGATTCCGATGCTCCACATCAGGTTTACTGTGTCCCTTGGACCTTTTCATTGACGATGAAACACAGAAATTGCAACGGAACTTAATACAAAAGGCACAATGCCGGCTTAAGTAAAAGAGGACTGACACTCTCTCTTTTTATGATTTGAACCTCTAATGTGAGTCCACTTTTAGATTGCGATGCTTCACTTCTGGTTTACTGTATACCTTGTTCCTTTTTATTGACGAGGAAACACAGAAATTGCATCGGAATTTAATACAAAAGGCACAATTCCGACTTAAGTAAACGAGGACTGACACTCTCACTTTCTATGATTTGAACTTCTCCTGTGAGTCCAGTTTAAGATTCGGATGCTTCACTTCAGGTTTACTGTATCCATTGGACCTTCTTATTGACGATGAAACACAGAGTTTGCATCCGAATTTAATACAAATGGCACAATGCCGACTTAAGTTCTAGAGGACTGGCACTCTAACTTTCTATGATTTGAACCTCTCCTGTGACTCCAGTTTTAGATTCCGATGCTTCACTTCAGGTTTACTGTATCCCTTGGACCTTCTTATTGACGATGAAACACAGAAATTGCATCCGAATATAACACAAAATGCACAATGCTGACTAAAGTACAAGAGGACTGACACTCCCCCATTCTATGATTTGAACCACTCCTGTGAGTCCTATTTGGATTCCGATGCTTCACTTCAGGTTTATTGTATACCTTGCACCGTCTTGTTGCCGATGAAAGAAAGTAATTGCATCGGAATTAAATTCAAAAGCCACAATGCCGACTGAAGTATAAGAGGAGTGACACTCTAACTTTCTGTGATTTGAACTTATCCTGTGAGTCCAGTTTTAGATTCTAATGCTTCACTTCAGGTTTACTGTATCCCTTGGACCTTCTTATTGACGACGAAACACAGAAATTGCACCCGAATTTAATTCAAAAGGCACAATGCGGACTTAAGTAAAAGAGAACTGACACTCTCGCTTTCTATGATTTGAACCTCTCCTGTGAGTCCAGTTTTAGATTCCGATGCTTCACTTCATGTTTATTGTATGCCTTGGACCTTCTTATTGACGATGAAACACAGAAATTGCATCGGAATTAAATTAAAAAGGCACAATGCCGACTTAAGTACAAGAGGACTGACACACTAACTTTCTAAGATATCAACCTATCCTGTGAGTCCATTTTTAGATTCCGATGGTTCACTTCAGGTTTACTGTATACCTTGCACCTTCTTATTGACGATGAAACACAGAAAATGCATCGGAATATAATACAAAAGGCACAATGGCGACTTAAGTACAAGAGGACTGACACTCTCACTTTCTATGATTTGAACCTCTCTTGTGAGTCCAGTTTTAGATTCCGATGCTTCACTTCAGGTTTACTGTATCCCTTGGACCTTCTTATTGACGACGAAACACAGAGTTGGCATCCGAATTTAATACAAAAGGCACAATGCCGACTTAAGTACAAGAGGACTGACACTCTAACTTTCTATGATTTGAACCTCTCCTGTGAGTCCAGTTTTGGATTCCGATGCTTCACTTCAGGTTTAATGTATCCCTTGGACCTTCTTATTGGCGAAGAAACACAGAAATCGCATCCGAATTTAATACAAAAGGCACAATGGCGACTTAAGTACAAGAGGACTGACACTCTCACTTTCTATGATTTGAACCTCTCCTCTGAGTCCAGTTTTAGATTCCGATGCTTCACTTCAGGTTTACTGTATCCCTTGGAACTTCTTATTGACGACGAAACACAGAAATTGCACCCGAATTTAATACAAATGGCACAATGTCGACTTAAGTACAAGAGGACTGACACTCTTACTATCTATGATTTGAACCTCTCCTGTGAGTCCAGTTTTAGATTCCGATGCTTCACTTCAGGTTTACTGTATACCTTGCACCTTCTTATTGACGATGAAACACAGAAATTGCATCCGAATTTAATACAGAAGGCACAATGCCGACTTAAGTACAAGAGGACTGACATTCTGACTTTCTATGATTTGAACCTCTCCTGTGAGTCCAGTTTTAGATTCCGATGCTACACATCAGGTTTACTGTATCCCTTGGACCTTCTTATTGACAATGAAACACAGAAAAAGCATTGGAATTAAATTCAAATGGCACAATGCCGACTTAAGTACAAGAGGACTGACACTCTAACTTTCTTTGATTTGAACCTCTCCTGTGAGTCCAGTTTTAGATTCCGATGCTTCACTTCAGGTTTACTGTGTCCCTTGGACCTTCTTATTGACGATGAAACACAGAAATTGCATCGGAATTAAATTCAAATTGCACAATGCCGATTTAAGTACAAGAGGACTGACACTCTAACTTTCTATGATTTGAACCTCACCTGTGAGTCCAGTTTTAGATTCCGATGCTTCACTTCAGGTTTACTGTATCCCTTGGACCTTCTTATTGACGACGAAACACAGAGTTGGCATCCGAATTTAATACGAAAGGCACAATGCCGACTTAAGTACAAAAGGACTGACACTCTAACTTTCTATGATTCGAACCTCTCCTGTGAGTCCAGTTTTGGATTCCGATGCTTCACATCAGGTTTACTGTATCCCTTGGACGTTCTTATTGACGATGAAACACAGAAATTGCATCCGAATTTAATACAAAAGGCACAATGGCGACTTAAGTACAAGAGGACTGACACTCTAACTTTCTATGATTTGAACCTCTCCTGTGAGTCCAGTTTTAGATTCCGATGCTTCACTTCAGGTTTACTGTATCCCTTGGACCTTCTTATTGACGACGAAACACAGAGTTGGCATCCGAATTTAATACAAAAGGCACAATGCCGACTTAAGTACAAAAGGACTGACACTCTAACTTTCTATGATTTGAACCTCTCCTGTGAGTCCAGTTTTAGATTCCGATGCTACACATCAGGTTTACTGTATCCCTTGGACCTTCTTATTGACAATGAAACACAGAAAAAGCATTGGAATTAAATTCAAATGGCACAATGCCGACTTAAGTACAAGAGGACTGACACTCTAACTTTCTTTGATTTGATCCTCTCCTGTGAGTCCAGTTTTAGATTCCGATGCTTCACTTCAGGTTTACTGTATCCCTTGGACCTTCTTATTGACGATGAAACACAGAAATTGCATCGGAATTAAATTCAAATTGCACAATGCCGATTTAAGTACAAGAGGACTGACACTCTAACTTTCTATGATTTGAACCTCACCTGTGAGTCCAGTTTTAGATTCCGATGCTTCACTTCAGGTTTACTGTATCCCTTGGACCTTCTTATTGACGACGAAACACAGAGTTGGCATCCGAATTTAATACAAAAGGCACAATGCCGACTTAAGTACAAAAGGACTGACACTCTAACTTTCTATGATTTGAACCTCTCCTGTGAGTCCAGTTTTGGATTCCGATGCTTCACATCAGGTTTACTGTATCCCTTGGACGTTCTTATTGACGATGAAACACAGAAATTGCATCCGAATTTAATACAAAAGGCACAATGGCGACTTAAGTACAAGAGGACTGACACTCTAACTTTCTATGATTTGAACCTCTCCTGTGAGTCCAGTTTTGGATTCCGATGCTTCACTTCAGGTTTACTGTATCCCTTGGACCTTCTTATTGACGACGAAACACAGAGTTGGCATCCGAATTTAATACAAAAGGCACAATGCCGACTTAAGTACAAAAGGACTGACACTCTAACTTTCTATGATTTGAACCTCTCCTGTGAGTCCAGTTTTAGATTCCGATGCTTCACTTCAGGTTTACTGTATCCCTTGGAACTTCTTATTGACGATGAAACACAGAAATTGCATCCGAATTTAATACAAATGCCACAATTTCGACTTAAGTACAAGAGGACTGACACTCTTACTTTCTATGATTTGAACCTCTACTGTGAGTCCAGTTTTAGATTCCGATGCTTCACTTCAGGGTTACTGTATACCTTGCACCTTCTTATTGACGATGAAACACAGAAATTGCATCCGAATTTAATACAAAAGGCACAATGGCGACTTAAGTACAAGAGGACTGACACTCTAGCTTTCTATGATTTGAACCTCTCCTGTGAGTCCAGTTTTAGATTCCGATGCTTCACTTCAGGTTTACTGTATCCCTTGGACCTTCTTATTGACGACGAAACACAGAGTTGGCATCCGAATTTAATACAAAAGGCACAATGCCGACTTAAGTACAAAAGGACTGACACTCTAACTTTCTATGATTAGAACCTCTCCTGTCAGTCCAGTTTTAGATTCCGATGCTTCACTTCAGGTTTACTGTATCCCTTGGAACTTCTTATTGACGATGAAACACAGAAATTGCATCCGAATTTAATACAAATGCCACAATGTCGACTTAAGTACAAGAGGACTGACACTCTTACTTTCTATGATTTGAACCTCTACTGTGAGTCCAGTTTTAGATTCCGATGCTTCACTTCAGGGTTACTGTATACCTTGCACCTTCTTATTGACGATGAAACACAGAAATTGCATCCGAATTTAATACACAAGGCACAATGCCGACTTAAGTACAAGAAGACTGACATTCTAACTTTCTATGATTTGAACCTCTCCTGTGAGTCCAGTTTTAGATTCCGATGCTACACTTCAGGTTTACTGTATTCCTTGGACTTTCTTATTGACAATGAAACACAGAAAAAGCATTGGAATTAAATTCAAATGGCACAATGCCGATTTAAGTACAAGAGGACTGACACTCTAACTTTCTATGATTTGAACCTCACCTGTGAGTCCAGTTTTAGATTCCGATGCTTCACTTCAGGTTTACTGTATCCCTTGGACCTTCTTATTGACGACGAAACACAGAGTTGGCATCCGAATTTAATACAAAAGGCACAATGCCGACTTAAGTACAAAAGGACTGACACTCTGACCTTCTATGATTTGAACCTCTCCTGTGAGTCCAGTTTTGGATTCCGATGCTTCACTTCAGGTTTACTGTATCCCTTGGACCTTCTTATTGACGATGAAACACAGAAATTGCATCCGAATTTAATACAAAAGGCACAATGGCGACTTAAGTACAAGAGGACTGACACTCTAACTTTCTATGATTTGAACCTCTCCTGTGAGTCCAGTTTTAGATTCCGATGCTTCACTTCAGGTTTACTGTATCCCTTGGACCTTCTTATTGACGACGAAACACAGAGTTGGCATCCGAATTTAATACAAAAGGCACAATGCCGACTTAAGTACAAAGGGACTGACACTCTAACTTTCTATGATTTGAACCTCTCCTGTGAGTCCAGTTTTAGATTCCGATGCTTCACTTCAGGTTTACTGTATCCCTTGGAACTTCTTATTGACGATGAAACACAGAAATTGCATCCGAATTTAATACAAATGCCACAATGTCGACTTAAGTACAAGAGGACTGACACTCTTACTTTCTATGATTTGAACCTCTACTGTGAGTCCAGTTTTAGATTCCGATGCTTCACTTCAGGGTTACTGTATACCTTGCACCTTCTTATTGACGATGAAACACAGAAATTGCATCCGAATTTAATACACAAGGCACAATGCCGACTTAAGTACAAGAGGACTGACATTCTAACTTTCTATGATTTGAACCTCTCCTGTGAGTCCAGTTTTAGATTCCGATGCTACACTTCAGGTTTACTGTATCCCTTGGACCTTCTTATTGACAATGAAACACAGAAAAAGCATTGGAATTAAATTCAAATGGCACAATGCCGACTTAAGTACAAGAGGACTGACACTCTAACTTTCTTTGATTTGAACCTCTCCTGTGAGTCCAGTTTTAGATTCCGATGGTTCACTTCAGGTTTACTGTATCCCTTGGATCTTCTTATTGACGATGAAACACAGAAATTGCATCGGAATTAAATTCAAATTGCACAATGCCGATTTAAGTACAAGAGGACAGACACTCTAACCTTCTATGATTTGAACCTCACCTGTGAGTCCAGTTTTAGATTCCGATGCTTCACTTCAGGTTTACTGTATCCCTTGGACCTTCTTATTGACGACGAAACACAGAGTTGGCATCCGAACTTAATACAAAGTGCACAATGCCGACTTAGGTACAAAAGGACTGACACTCTAACTTTCTATGATTTGAACCTCTCCTGTGAGTCCAGTTTTGGATTCCGATGCTTCACTTCAGGTTTACTGTATCCCTTGGACCTTCTTATTGACGATGAAACACAGAAATTGCATCCGAATTTAATACCAAAATCACAATGGCGACTTAAGTACAAGAGGACTGACTCACTCACTTTCTATGAATTGAACGTCTCCTGTGAGTCCAGTTTTAGATTCCGATGCTTCACTTCAGGTTTACTGTATCCCTTGGACCTTCTTATTGACGATGAAACACAGAAATTGCATCGGAATTAAATTCAAAACGCACAATGCCGAATTAAGCAAAAGAGGGCTGACACTCTCACTTTCTATGATTTGAACCTCTCCTGTGAGTCCAGTTTTAGATTCCGATGCTTCAGGTTTACTGTATCCCTTGGAACTTCTTATTGACGATGAAACACAGAAATTGCATCCGAATTTAATACAAATGCCACAATGTCGACTTAAGTACAAGAGGACTGACACTCTTACTTTCTATGATTTGAACCTCTCCTGTGAGTCCAGTTTTAGATTCCGATGCTTCACTTCAGGGTTACTGTATACCTTGCACCTTCTTATTGACGATGCAACACAGAAATTGCATCCGAATTTAATACACAATGCACAATGCCGACTTAAGTACAAGAGGACTGACATTCTATCTTTCTATGATTTGAACCTCTCCTGTGAGTCCACTTTTAGATTCCGATGCTACACTTCAGGTTTACTGTATCCCTTGGACCTTCTTATTGACAAAGAAACACAGAAAAAGCATTGGAATTAAATTCAAAAGGCACAATGCCGACTTAAGTACAAGAGGACTGACACTCTAACTTTCTATGATTTGAACCTCTCCTGTGAGTACAGTTTTAGATTCCGATGCTTACTTCAGGTTTACTGTATCCATTGGACCTTCTTATTGACGATGAAACACAGAATTTGAATCCGAATTTAATACAAATGGCACAATGACGACTTCAGTTCTAGAGGACTGGCACTCTCACTTTCTATGATTTGAACATCTCCTGTGAGTCCAGTTTCAGGTTCCGATGCTTCACTTCAGATTTACTGTATCCCTTGGACCTTCTTATTGACGATGAAACACAGAAATTGCATCGGAATTAAATTCAAATGGCACAATGCCGACTTAAGTACAAGAGGACTGACACTCTCTCTATCTATGATTTGAACCTCTCCTGTGAGTCCAGTTTTAGATTCCGATGCTCCACATCAGGTTTACTGTGTCCCTTGGACCTTTTCATTGACGATGAAACACAGAAATTGCAACGGAACTTAATACAAAAAGCACAATGCCGGCTTAAGTAAAAGAGGACTGACACTCTCTCTTTTTATGATTTGAACCTCTAATGTGAGTCCACTTTTAGATTCCGATGCTTCACTTCTGGTTTACTGTATACCTTGTTCCTTTTTATTGACGAGGAAACACAGAAATTGCATCGGAATTTAATACAAAAGGCACAATTCCGACTTAAGTAAACGAGGACTGACACTCTCACTTTCTATGATTTGAACTTCTCCTGTGAGTCCAGTTTAAGATTCGGATGCTTCACTTCAGGTTTACTGTATCCATTGGACCTTCTTATTGACGATGAAACACGGAAATTGCATCCGAATATAACACAAAATGCACAATGCTGACTAAAGTACAAGAGGACTGACACTCCCCCATTCTATGATTTGAACCTCTCCTGTGAGTCCAGTTTTAGATTCCGATGCTCCACATCAGGTTTACTGTGTCCCTTGGACCTTTTCATTGACGATGAAACACAGAAATTGCAACGGAACTTAATACAAAAGGCACAATGCCGGCTTAAGTAAAAGAGGACTGACACTCTCTCTTTTTATGATTTGAACCTCTAATGTGAGTCCACTTTTAGATTCCGATGCTTCACTTCAGGTTTACTGTATCCCTTGGACCTTCTTATTGACAATGAAACACAGAAATAGCATCCGAATTTAATACAAATGGCACAATGACGACTTCAGTTCTAGAGGACTGGCACTCTAACTTTCTATGATTTGAACCTCTCCTGTGACTCCAGTTTTAGATTCCGATGCTTCACTTCAGGTTTACTGTATCCCTTGGACCTTCTTATTGACGATGAAACACAGAAATTGCATCCGAATATAACACAAAATGCACAATGCTGACTAAAGTACAAGAGGACTGACACTCCCCCATTCTATGATTTGAACCACTCCTGTGAGTCCTATTTAGATTCCGATGCTTCACTTCAGGTTTATTGTATACCTTGCACCGTCTTGTTGCCGATGAAACACAGAAATTGCACCCGAATTTAATTCAAAAGGCACAATGCGGACTTAAGTAAAAGAGAACTGACACTCTCGCTTTCTATGATTTGAACCTCTCCTGTGAGTCCAGTTTTAGATTCCGATGCTTCACTTCATGTTTATTGTATGCCTTGGACCTTCTTATTGACGATGAAACACAGAAATTGCATCGGAATTAAATTAAAAAGGCACAATGCCGACTTAAGTACAAGAGGACTGACACACTAACTTTCTAAGATATCAACCTATCCTGTGAGTCCATTTTTAGATTCCGATGGTTCACTTCAGGTTTACTGTATACCTTGCACCTTCTTATTGACGATGAAACACAGAAAATGCATCGGAATTTAATACAAAAGGCACAATGGCGACTTAAGTACAAGAGGACTGACACTCTCACTTTCTATTATTTGAACCTCTCTTGTGAGTCCAGTTTTAGATTCCGATGCTTCACTTCAGGTTTACTGTATCCCTTGGACCTTCTTATTGACGACGAAACACAGAGTTGGCATCCGAATTTAATACAAAAGGCACAATGCCGACTTAAGTACAAGAGGACTGACACTCTAACTTTCTATGATTTGAACCTCTCCTGTGAGTCCAGTTTTGGATTCCGATGCTTCACTTCAGGTTTACTGTATCCCTTGGACCTTCTTATTGACGAAGAAACACAGAAATCGCATCCGAATTTAATACAAAAGGCACAATGGCGACTTAAGTACAAGAGGACTGACACTCTCACTTTCTATGATTTGAACCTCTCCTCTGAGCCCAGTTTTAGATTCCGATGCTTCACTTCAGGTTTACTGTATCCCTTGGAACTTCTTATTGACGACGAAACACAGAAATTGCATCCGAATTTAATACAAATGGCACAATGTCGACTTAAGTACAAGAGGACTGACACTCTTACTATCTATGATTTGAACCTCTCCTGTGAGTCCAGTTTTAGATTCCGATGCTTCACTTCAGGTTTACTGTATACCTTGCACCTTCTTATTGACGATGAAACACAGAAATTGCATCCGAATTTAATACACAAGGCACAATGCCGACTTAAGTACAAGAGGACTGACATTCTAACTTTCTATGATTTTAACCTCTCCTGTGAGTCCAGTTTTAGATTCCGATGCTACACATCAGGTTTACTGTATCCCTTGGACCTTCTTATTGACAATGAAACGCAGAAAAAGCATTGGAATTAAATTCAAATGGCACAATGCCGACTTAAGGGGATACGGAATCACCTATCCCCGCAATGTTAATATATGCCTACTATAGGGAACATTTTCTCACAAACTACTGGAGACAGAGAGGTAAAAATTTTACTGTACGTGCATTCATATGTTACGACAATACTGAAACAACAGTTTATTGTCAAAGTATTTTCTTACAGAGATATTGTACATTTATTTTTAAGTAAATTTTTTCCATCGCTTTTTACTAGACTATCACCCCTAAGTCTTTTGTAAATCAAGTAATTAAAAAATCGTTGTTTCAGTATGTAATAGGGACCTATGTCACTACGTCATAAAAATTTCAGACTTCTAGGTTGACCAGTACCTGAGATAATGTTCCTAGATGAAGTAAAAAGTAAACTTACGGGAAACGGAGAAAGAAGATTAAAACATTCCTGATCCGTAGCTAATACCCCCTTCACAGTCTTCATAATCATCTTCAAGTCTTCTTTTGGCACCCCTCTGCACCTGTCTTGCTTTTTTCACTAATGTCTTGATTATATTATCAGCATGCCTTAGTCTGTGCTGATCTAAAAAGAACATAGCACGTACCGTACGGGAACCAACACACATACCCAACTTTTGAAGGACCTGGCATTTAGTTATATTTCCAAGATTGAAGGTTGCCACAGCATCATACACACCAAAATGTAGTGTATTAATTCCGACAAACACTGTTTTTGGGAGACGATGCCATATCACACTATTCAAGCACTCGTTGGGGTTCTGCGTTTTTCCGTGAAGACATTTCATCAGAAGACTTGTGTCAGCCAGATCTCTGAAAATGGGCTTTATTTCTGCCATGATGGCTGATGGTAGACTGTGGTGGTGAATGTATTTCTCTCCTGTTGTTAGTCCCCTATTGTATTTACACCAGCTGTTTTCACCTTTGGGGCACAAACCATGTTGTGGATGCTCATCCGTGGATGCGGTGTGGAAATATAAAGCCCATATAGCTCTCCTCATTTCTTCAAGATTGCCTGTATTTTGCCTGATTGCAAGGCCATAGCAGTTCTGAATGTGGTCTATTATGGAATCAGTCAATCTTCCTCTGCCATCCAAGGTTTTCCCATCATCTAGTTTTTTCCCTTTCATAACTGATTTTAACCTTCTCAGCCTGGCACCCATTCTCTTCTGCACATGTCCTATACATTCAAGTTTGCTTATATTTACACTGTTCCCATATGGTTTGCTTTCCAAAACTTCTTTGAATGCTTTAGAGTCACCATCTCCCAGATATTTGACATAGCGAACATTATACCACTGTGAAGAGCGATGAAAAATTTTCTTCACCCCAGCAACCTCCATGCCACCACTACTACCATAATAATTAGCAATACAGTCATCACTGTGTTCATTTTTCAGCCTGCCTGTGCACCTACAGTATTTAGACATTATTGCAACATCAATAACCTTGCCAGTATCAACACTAGTTGCTGTTACAACACCATTGTTGGAGGTGTGGCCCCTTTTCTGCCACGTGCCATCAAACGCCACTGTGAGGTCACGACTGCCGTCATTTTCTTCCACTGCTTCTTCCACAGCAACCTGCATTGACTTCTGTGCTACATCTTCAACTGCAGATCCTAGTACATAATTGTAAGCTTCAAACTTTGAAGGTGCACTTGGAAGATTTAGAACACCACATAGCATATCACCAGCTGCTTTGCCCTTACCAATTGCTCGCAATCCATAAACTAACCTAATATTTACACTATAAAGTTCAGTTTTCTTGTATCCATTATTTACAGTTACTGAAACCGAACTTGGAAACTTACAGCTGTATTTACAAACACTGCATATTAAATTAAATTGGGCAGCCAGGCCAACATGGGATTCTACTTTCAGAGAAACGTTTCCATGACATTTTTTGCAGCACAAACTGTTTTCAAGAGCTTCACACAATATATTCGTATCAATGAGTTCAAAAACTTCATTCCCTCTATCAAGTAAATTATATTTCTCTTCCAAATCTCTTAGTTTTTTATGAGAAGCACTGTTTTCATTTGGTGTAAGTTCGTTCGGCAAATCAATAATAAGTGGATTCACATTTTCCAACAGTGATGATGATGAACTGCTTTGCTTTGCTAATGAATCATTATTTCTTTTCTTTTGCCAGTTCACACGCTTTTTAAATACTTTTGCTTTAGCTCTAGGCATTTTCACTGCGAAAAATGAAGCACTAAATACGAAATAACTCAACAACAACTACTTTCTTATATCACACTGTTTACAAAACAGTCCCGCCACAAAGTCAAAGAGTAACTTGAGGAAACCAGAGAGAAACATTTTCGGGCAACTAGTGTATAAATAGTCGCTGGAAACCGGGATATTTGAATTCATGTCACTTTAAAGGTACTGCCAAAAAGTTCATGGTCAGCCACGAGAGACGTGTATAACTAAAGCGCAATACCCGATCTCACAAATATATAAAAATAAAATAGTTATAATTGTAGTAGAGCTATGTATGATACGTCATTTTAAAGAGGAAACATGGCAGAATATAATACGCCAATAAAAAAAATTCGATTTTTTAACCCAAAATCCGATTCCGTATCCCCTTAAGTACAAGAGGACTGACACTCTAACTTCCTTTGATTTGAACCTCTCCTGTGAGTCCAGTTTTAGATTCCGATGCTTCACTTCAGGTTTACTGTATCCCTTGGACCTTCTTATTGACGACGAAACACAGAAATTGCATCGGAATTAAATTCAAATTGCACAATGCCGATTTAAGTACAAGAGGACTGACACTCTAATTTTCTATGATTTGAACCTCACCTGTGAGTCCAGTTTTAGATTCCGATGCTTCACTTCAGGTTTACTGTATCCCTTGGACCTTCTTATTGACGACGAAACACAGAGTTGGCATCCGAATTTAATACAAAAGGCACAATGCCGACTTAAGTACAAAAGGACTGACACTCTAACTTTCTATGATTTGAACCTCTCCTGTGAGTCCAGTTTTGGATTCCGATGCTTCACATCAGGTTTACTGTATCCCTTGGACCTTCTTATTGACGATGAAACACAGAAATTGCATCCGAATTTAATACAAAAGGCACAATGGCGACTTAAGTACAAGAGGACTGACACTCTAACTTTCTATGATTTGAACCTGTCCTGTGAGTCCAGTTTTAGATTCCGATGCTTCACCTCAGGTTTACTGTATCCCTTGGACCTTCTTATTGACGACGAAACACAGAGTTGGCATCCGAATTTAATACAAAAGGCACAATGCCGACTTAAGTACAAAAGGACTGACACTCTAACTTTCTATGATTTGAACCTCTCCTGTGAGTCCAGTTTTAGATTCCGATGCTTCACTTCAGGTTTACTGTATCCCTTGGAACTTCTTATTGACGATGAAACACAGAAATTGCATCCGAATTAAATACAAATGCCACAATTTCGACTTAAGTACAAGAGGACTGACACTCTTACTTTCTATGATTTGAACCTCTAATGTGAGTCCAGTTTTAGATTCCGATGCTTAACTTCAGGGTTACTGTATACCTTGCACCTTCTTATTGACGATGAAACACAGAAATTGCATCCGAATTTAATACACAAGGCACAATGCCGACTTAAGTACAAGAGGACTGACATTCTAACTTTCTATGATTTTAACCTCTCCTGTGAGTCCAGTTTTAGATTCCGATGCTACACTTCAGGTTTACTGTATCCCTTGGACCTTCTTATTGACAATGAAACACAGAAAAAGCATTGGAATTAAATTCAAATGGCACAATGCCGACTTAAGTACAAGAGGACTGACACTCTAACTTTCTTTGATTTGAACCTCTCCTGTGAGTCCAGTTTTAGATTCCGATGCTTCACTTCAGGTTTACTGTATCCCTTGGATCTTCTTATTGACGATGAAACACAGAAATTGCATCGGAATTAAATTCAAATTGCACAATGCCGATTTAAGTACAAGAGGACTGACACTCTACCCTTCTATGATTTGAACCTCACCTGTGAGTCCAGTTTTAGATTCCGATGCCTCACTTCAGGTTTACTGTATCCCTTGGACCTTCTTATTGACGACGAAACACAGAGTTGGCATCCGAATTTAATACAAAGGGCACAATGCCGACTTAAGTACAAAAGGACTGACACTCTAACTTTCTATGATTTGAACCTCTCCTGTGAGTCCAGTTTTGAATTCCGATGCTTCACTTCAGGTTTACTGTATCCCTTGGACCTTCTTATTGACGATGAAACACAGAAATTGCATCCGAATTTAATACAAAAGGCACAATGGCGACTTAAGTACAAGAGGACTGACACTCTAACTTTCTATGATTTGAACCTCTCCTGTGAGTCCAGTTTTAGATTCCGATGCTTCACTTCAGGTTTACTGTATCCCTTGGACCTTCTTATTGACGACGAAACACAGAGTTGGCATCCGAATTTAATACAAAAAGCACAATGCCGACTTAAGTACAAAAGGACTGACACTCTAACTTTCTATGATTTGAACCTCTCCTGTCAGTCCAGTTTTAGATTCCGATGCTTCACTTCAGGTTTACTGTATCCCTTGGAACTTCTTATTGACGATGAAACACAGAAATTGCATCCGAATTTAATACAAATGCCACAATGTCGACTTAAGTACAAGAGGACTGACACTCTTACTTTCTATGATTTGAACCTCTACTGTGAGTCCAGTTTTAGATTCCGATGCTTCACTTCAGGGTTACTGTATACCTTGCACCTTCTTATTGACGATGAAACACAGAAATTGCATCCGAATTTAATACACAAGGCACAATGCCGACTTAAGTACAAGAGGACTGACATTCTAACTTTCTATGATTTGAACCTCTCCTGTGAGTCCAGTTTTGGATTCCGATGCTTCACTTCAGGTTTACTGTATCCCTTGGACCTTCTTATTGACGATGAAACACAGAAATTGCATCCGAATTTAATACAAAAGGCACAATGGCGACTTAAGTACAAGAGGACTGACACTCTAACTTTCTATGATTTGAACCTCTCCTGTGAGTCCAGTTTTAGATTCCGATGCTTCACTTCAGGTTTACTGTATCCCTTGGACCTTCTTATTGACGACGAAACACAGAGTTGGCATCCGAATTTAATACAAAAGGCACAATGCCGACTTAAGTACAAAGGGAATGACACTCTAACTTTCTATGATTTGAACCTCTCCTGTGAGTCCAGTTTTAGATTCCGATGCTTCACTTCAGGTTTACTGTATCCCTTGGAACTTCTTATTGACGATGAAACACAGAAATTGCATCCGAATTTAATACAAATGCCACAATGTCGACTTAAGTACAAGAGGACTGACACTCTTACTTTCTATGATTTGAACCTCTACTGTGAGTCCAGTTTTAGATTCCGATGCTTCACTTCAGGGTTACTGTATACCTTGCACCTTCTTATTGACGATGAAACACAGAAATTGCATCCGAATTTAATACACAAGGCACAATGCCGACTTAAGTACAAGAGGACTGACATTCTAACTTTCTATGATTTGAACCTCTCCTGTGAGTCCAGTTTTAGATTCCGATGCTACACTTCAGGTTTACTGTATCCCTTGGACCTTCTTATTGACAATGAAACACAGAAAAAGCATTGGAATTAAATTCAAATGGCACAATGCCGACTTAAGTACAAGAGGACTGACACTCTAACTTTCTTTGATTTGAACCTCTCCTGTGAGTCCAGTTTTAGATTCCGATGCTTCACTTCAGGTTTACTGTATCCCTTGGATCTTCTTATTGACGATGAAACACAGAAATTGCATCGGAATTAAATTCAAATTGCACAATGCCGATTTAAGTACAAGAGGACTGACACTCTAACCTTCTATGATTTGAACCTCACCTGTGAGTCCAGTTTTAGATTCCGATGCTTCACTTCAGGTTTACTGTATCCCTTGGACCTTCTTATTGACGACGAAACACAGAGTTGGCATCCGAATTTAATACAACAGGCACAATGCCGACTTAAGTACAAAAGGACTGACACTCTAAGTTTCTATGATTTGAACCTCTCCTGTGAGTCCAGTTTTGGATTCCGATGCTTCACTTCAGGTTTACTGTATCCCTTGGACCTTCTTATTGACGATGAAACACAGAAATTGCATCCAAATTTAATACAAAAGGCACAATGGCGACTTAAGTACAAGAGGACTGACACTCTCACTTTCTATGATTTGAACCTCTCCTGTGAGTCCAGTTTTAGATTCCGATGCTTCACTTCAGGTTTACTGTATCCCTTGGAACTTCTTATTGACGATGAAACACAGAAATTGCATCCGAATTTAATACAAATGCCACAATGTCGACTTAAGTACAAGAGGACTGACATTCTAACTTTCTATGATTTGAACCGCTCCTGTGAGTCCAGTTTTAGATTCCGATGCTACACTTCAGGTTTACTGTATCCCTTGGACCTTCTTATTGACAATGAAACACAGAAAGAGCATTGGAATTAAATTCAATAGGCACAATGCCGACTTAAGTACAAGAGGACTGACACTCTAACTTTCTATGATTTGAACCTCTCCTGTGAGTCCAATTTTAGATTCCGATGCTTACTTCAGGTTAACTGTATCCCTTGGACCTTCTTATTGACGATGAAACACAGAATTTGCATCCGAATTTAATACAAATGGCACAATGCTGACTTAAGTACAAGAGCACTGACACTCTCACTTTCCATGATTCGAACTTCTCCTGTGAGGTCAGATTTAGATTCCGATGCTTCACTTCAGGTTTACTGTATCCCTTGGACCTTCTTATTGACGTTGAAACACAGAAATTGCATCGGAATTAAATTCAAATTGCACAATGCCGATTTAAGTACAAGAGGACTGACACTCTAACTTTCTATGATTTGAACCTCTCCTGTGAGTCCAGTTTTAGATTCCGATGCTACACTTCAGGTTTACTGTATCCCTTGGACTTTCTTATTGACAATGAATCACAGAAAAAGCATTGGAATTAAATTCAAATGGCACAATGCCGACTTAAGTACAAGAGGACTGACACTCTAACTTTCTTTGATTTGAACCTCTCCTGTGAGTCCAGTTTTAGATTCCGATGCTTCACTTCAGGTTTACTGTATCCCTTGGACCTTCTTATTGACGTTGAAACACAGAAATTGCATCGGAATTAAATTCAAATTGCACAATGCCGATTTAAGTACAAGAGGACTGACACTCTAACTTTCTATGATTTGAACCTCACCTGTGAGGCCAGTTTTAGATTCCGATGCTTCACTTCTGGTTTACTGTATCCCTTGGACCTTCTTATTGACGACGAAACACAGAGTTGGCATCCGAATTTAATACAAAAGGCACAATGCCGACTTAAGTACAAAAGGACTGACACTCTGACTTTCTATGATTTGAACCTCTCCTGTGAGTCCAGTTTTGGATTCCGATGCTTCACTTCAGGTTTACTGTATCCCTTGGACCTTCTTATTGACGATGAAACACAGAAATTGCATCCGAATTTAATACAAAAGGCACAATGGCGACTTAAGTACAAGAGGTCTGACACTCTAACTTTCTATGATTTGAACCTCTCCTGTGAGTCCAGTTTTAGATTCCGATGCTTCACTTCAGGTTTACTGTATCCCTTGGACCTTCTTATTGACGACGAAACACAGAGTTGACATCCGAATTTAATACAAAAGGCCAATGCCGACTTAAGTACAAAAGGACTGACACTCTAACTTTCTATGATTTGAACCTCTCCTGTGAGTCCAGTTTTAGATTCCGATGCTTCACTTCAGGTTTACTGTATCCCTTGGATATTCTTATTGACAATGAAACACAGAAAAAGCATTGGAATTAAATTCAAATGGCACAATGCCGACTTAAGTACAAGAGGACTGACACTCTAACTTTCTTTGATTTGAACCTCTCCTGTGAGTCCAGTTTTAGATTCCGATGCTTCACTTCAGGTTTACTGTATCCCTTGGGTCTTCTTATTGACGATGAAACACAGAAATTGCATCGGAATTAAATTCAAATTGCACAATGCCGATTTAAGTACAAGAGGACTGACACTCTAACCTTCTATGATTTGAACCTCACCTGTGAGTCCAGTTTTAGATTCCGATGCTTCACTTCAGGTTTACTGTATCCCTTGGACCTTCTTATTGACGACGAAACACAGAGTTGGCATCCGAATTTAATACAAAGGGCACAATGCCGACTTAAGTACAAGAGGTCTGACACTCTAACTTTCTATGATTTGAACCTCTCCTGTGAGTCCAGTTTTGGATTCCGATGCTTCACTTCAGGTTTACTGTATCCCTTGGACCTTCTTATTGACGACGAAACACAGAGTTGGCATCCGAATTTAATACAAAAGGCACAATGCCGACTTATGTACAAAAGGACTGACACTCTAACTTTCTATGATTTGAACCTCTCCTGTCAGTCCAGTTTTAGATTCCGATGCTTCACTTCAGGTTTACTGTATCCCTTGGGACTTCTTATTGACGATGAAACACAGAATTTGCATCCGAATTTAATACAAATGCCACAATGTCGACTTAAGTACAAGAGGACTGACACTCTTACTTTCTATGATTTGAACCTCTATTGTGAGTCCAGTTTTAGATTCCGATGCTTCACTTCAGGGTTACTGTATACCTTGCACCTTCTTATTGACGATGAAACACAGAAATTGCATCCGAATTTAATACACAAGGCACAATGCCGACTTAAGTACAAGAGGACTGACATTCTAACTTTCTGTGATTTGAACCTCTCCTGTGAGTCCAGTTTTAGATTCCGATGCTACACTTCAGGTTTACTGTATCCCTTGGACTTTCTTATTGACAATGAAACACAGAAAATGCATTGGAATTAAATTCAAATGGCACAATGCCGACTTAAGTACAAGAGGACTGACACTCTAACTTTCTTTGATTTGAACCTCTCCTGTGAGTCCAGTTTTAGATTCCGATGCTTCACTTCAGGTTTACTGTATCCCTTGGACCTTCTTATTGACGTTGAAACACAGAAATTGCATCGGAATTAAATTCAAATTGCACAATGCCGATTTAAGTACAAGAGGACTGACACTCTAACTTTCTATGATTTGAACCTCACCTGTGAGTCCAGTTTTAGATTCCGATGCTTCACTTCAGGTTTACTGTATCCCTTGGACCTTCTTATTGACGACGAAACACAGAGTTGGCATCCGAATTTAATACAAAGGGCACAATGCCGACTTAAGTACAAAAGGACTGACACTCAAACTTTCTATGATTTGAACCTCTCCTGTGAGTCCAGTTTTGGATTCCGATGCTTCACTTCAGGTTTACTGTATCCCTTGGACCTTCTTATTGACGATGAAACACAGAAATTGCATCCGAATTTAATACAAAAGGCACAATGGCGACTTAAGTACAAGAGGACTGACACTCTAACTTTCTATGATTTGAACCTCTCCTGTGAGTCCAGTTTTAGATTCCGATGCTTCACTTCAGGTTTACTGTATCCCTTGGACCTTCTTATTGACGACGAAACACAGAGTTGGCATCCGAAATTAATACAACATGCACAATGCCGACTTAAGTACAAAAGGACTGACACTCTAACTTTCTATGATTTGAACCTCTCCTGTGAGTCCAGTTTTGGATTCCGATGCTTCACTTCAGGTTTACTGTATCCCTTGGACCTTCTTATTGACGATGAAACACAGAAATTGCATCCGAATTTAATACAAAAGGCACAATGGCGACTTAAGTACAAGAGGACTGACACTCTCACTTTCTATGATTTGAACCTCTCCTGTGATTCCAGTTTTAGATTCCGATGCTTCACTTCAGGTTTACTGTATCCCTTGCACCTTCTTATTGACGATGAAACACAGAAATTGCATCCGAATTTAATACACAAGGCACAATGCCGACTTAAGTACAAGAGGACTGACATTCCAACTTTCTATGATTTGAACCTCTCCTGTGAGTCCAGTTTTAGATTCCGATGCTACACTTCAGGTTTACTGTATCCCTTGGAGCTTCTTATTGACAATGAAACACAGAAAAAGCATTGGAATTAAATTCAAATGGCACAATGCCGACTTAAGTACAAGAGGACTGACACTCTATCTTTCTTTGATTTGAACCTCTCCTGTGAGTCCAGTTTTAGATTCCGATGCTTCACTTCAGGTTTACTGTATCCCTTGGATCTTCTTATTGACGATGAAACACAGAAATTGCATCGGAATTAAATTCAAATTGCACAATGCCGATTTAAGTACAAGAGGACTGACACTCTAACCTTCTATGATTTGAACCTCACCTGTGAGTCCAGTTTTAGATTCCGATGCTTCACTTCAGGTTTACTGTATCCCTTGGACCTTCTTATTGACGACGAAACACAGAGTTGGCATCCGAATTTAATACAAAGGGCACAATGCCGACTTAAGTACAAGAGGTCTGACACTCTAACTTTCTATGATTTGAACCTCTCCTGTGAGTCCAGTTTTGGATTCCGATGCTTCACTTCAGGTTTACTGTATCCCTTGGACCTTCTTATTGACGATGAAACACAGAAATTGCATCCGAATTTAATACAAAAGGCACAATGGCGACTTAAGTACAAGAGGACTGACACTCTAACTTTCTATGATTTGAACCTCTCCTGTGAGTCCAGTTTTAGATTCCGATGCTTCACTTCAGGTTTACTGTATCCCTTGGACCTTCTTATTGACGACGAAACACAGAGTTGGCATCCGAATTTAATACAAAAGGCACAATGCCGACTTATGTACAAAAGGACTGACACTCTAACTTTCTATGATTTGAACCTCTCCTGTCAGTCCAGTTTTAGATTCCGATGCTTCACTTCAGGTTTACTGTATCCCTTGGAACTTTTTATTGACGATGAAACACAGAATTTGCATCCGAATTTAATACAAATGCCACAATGTCGACTTAAGTACAAGAGGACTGACACTCTTACTTTCTATGATTTGAACCTCTATTGTGAGTCCAGTTTTAGATTCCGATGCTTCACTTCAGGGTTACTGTATACCTTGCACCTTCTTATTGACGATGAAACACAGAAATTGCATCCGAATTTAATACACAAGGCACAATGCCGACTTAAGTACAAGAGGACTGACATTCTAACTTTCTGTGATTTGAACCTCTCCTGTGAGTCCAGTTTTAGATTCCGATGCTACACTTCAGGTTTACTGTATCCCTTGGACTTTCTTATTGACAATGAAACACAGAAAAAGCATTGGAATTAAATTCAAATGGCACAATGCCGACTTAAGTAAAAGAGGACTGACACTCTAACTTTCTTTGATTTGAACCTCTCCTGTGAGTCCAGTTTTAGATTCCGATGCTTCACTTCAGGTTTACTGTATCCCTTGGACCTTCTTATTGACGTTGAAACACAGAAATTGCATCGGAATTAAATTCAAATTGCACAATGCCGATTTAAGTACAAGAGGACTGACACTCTAACTTTCTATGATTTGAACCTCACCTGTGAGTCCAGTTTTAGATTCCGATGCTTCACTTCAGGTTTACTGTATCCCTTGGACCTTCTTATTGACGACGAAACACAGAGTTGGCATCCGAATTTAATACAAAGGGCACAATGCCGACTTAATTACAAAAGGACTGACACTCAAACTTTCTATGATTTGAACCTCTCCTGTGAGTCCAGTTTTGGATTCCGATGCTTCACTTCAGGTTTACTGTATCCCTTGGACCTTCTTATTGACGATGAAACACAGAAATTGCATCCGAATTTAATACAAAAGGCACAATGGCGACTTAAGTACAAGAGGACTGACACTCTAACTTTCTATGATTTGAACCTCTCCTGTGAGTCCAGTTTTAGATTCCGATGCTTCACTTCAGGTTTACTGTATCCCTTGGACCTTCTTATTGACGACGAAACACAGAGTTGGCATCCGAATTTAATACAACAGGCACAATGCCGACTTAAGTACAAAAGGACTGACACTCTAACTTTCTATGATTTGAACCTCTCCTGTGAGTCCAGTTTTGGATTCCGATGCTTCACTTCAGGTTTACTGTACCCCTTGGACCTTCTTATTGACGATGAAACACAGAAATTGCATCCGAATTTAATACAAAAGGCACAATGGCGACTTAAGTACAAGAGGACTGACACTCTCACTTTCTATGATTTGAACCTCTCCTGTGATTCCAGTTTTAGATTCCGATGCTTCACTTTAGGTTTACTGTATCCCTTGGAACTTCTTATTGACGATGAAACACAGAAATTGCATCCGAATTTAATACAAATGCCACAATGTCGACTTAAGTACAAGAGGACTGACATTCTAACTTTCTATGATTTGAACCGCTCCTGTGAGTCCAGTTTTAGATTCCGATGCTACACTTCAGGTTTACTGTATCCCTTGGTCCTTCTTATTGACAATGAAACACAGAAAAAGCATTGGAATTAAATTCAAATGGCACAATGCCGACTTAAGTACAAGAGGACTGACACTCTAACTTTCTTTGATTTGAACCTCTCCTGTGAGTCCAATTTTAGATTCCGATGCTTACTTCAGGTTTACTGTATCCCTTGGACCTTCTTATTGACGATGAAACACAGAAATTGCATCGGAATTAAATTCAAATTGCACAATGCCGATTTAAGTACAAGAGGACTGACACTCTAACTTTCTATGATTTGAACCTCACCTGTGAGTCCAGATTTAGATTCCGATGCTTCACTTCAGGTTTACTGTATCCCTTGGACCTTCTTATTGACGACGAAACACAGAGTTGGCATCCGAATTTAATACAAAAGGCACAAAGCCGACTTAAGTACAAAAGGACAGACACTCTAACTTTCTATGATTTGAACCTCCCCTGTGAGTCCAGTTTTGGATTCCGATGCTTCACTTCAGGTTTACTGTATCCCTTGGACCTTCTTATTGACGACGAAACACAGAGTTGGCATCCGAATTTAATACAAAAGGCACAATGCCGACTTAAGTACAAAAGGACTGTCACTCTAACTTTCTATGATTTGAACCTCTCCTGTGAGTCCAGTTTTAGATTCCGATGCTACACTTCAGGTTTACTGTATCCCTTGGACCTTCTTATTGACAATGAAACACAGAAAAAGCATTGGAATTAAATTCAAATCGCACAATGCCGACTTAAGTACAAGAGGACTGACACTCTAACTTTCTTTGATTTGAACCTCTCCTGTGAGTCCAGTTTTAGATTCCGATGCTTCACTTCAGGTTTACTGTATCCCTTGGACCTTCTTATTGACGATGAAACACAGAAATTGCATCGGAATTAAATTCAAATTGCACAATGCCGATTTAAGTACAAGAGGACTGACACTCTAACTTTCTATGATTTGAACTTCACCTGTGAGTCCAGTTTTAGATTCCGATGCTTCACTTCAGGTTTACTGTATCCCTTGGACCTTCTTATTGACGATGAAACACAGAAATTGCATCCGAATTTAATACAAAAGGCACAATGGCGACTTAAGTACAAGAGGACTGACACTCTCACTTTCTATGATTTGAACCTCTCCTGTGATTCCAGTTTTAGATTCCGATGCTTCACTTCAGGTTTACTGTATCCCTTGCACCTTCTTATTGACGATGAAACACAGAAATTGCATCCGAATTTAATACACAAGGCACAATGCCGACTTAAGTACAAGAGGACTGACATTCCAACTTTCTATGATTTGAACCTCTCCTGTGAGTCCAGTTTTAGATTCCGATGCTACACTTCAGGTTTACTGTATCCCTTGGAGCTTCTTATTGACAATGAAACACAGAAAAAGCATTGGAATTAAATTCAAATGGCACAATGCCGACTTAAGTACAAGAGGACTGACACTCTAACTTTCTTTGATTTGAACCTCTCCTGTGAGTCCAGTTTTAGATTCCGATGCTTCACTTCAGGTTTACTGTATCCCTTGGATCTTCTTATTGACGATGAAACACAGAAATTGCATCGGAATTAAATTCAAATTGCACAATGCCGATTTAAGTACAAGAGGACTGACACTCTAACCTTCTATGATTTGAACCTCACCTGTGAGTCCAGTTTTAGATTCCGATGCTTCACTTCAGGTTTACTGTATCCCTTGGACCTTCTTATTGACGACGAAACACAGAGTTGGCATCCGAATTTAATACAAAGGGCACAATGCCGACTTAAGTACAAGAGGTCTGACACTCTAACTTTCTATGATTTGAACCTCTCCTGTGAGTCCAGTTTTGGATTCCGATGCTTCACTTCAGGTTTACTGTATCCCTTGGACCTTCTTATTGACGATGAAACACAGAAATTGCATCCGAATTTAATACAAAAGGCACAATGGCGACTTAAGTACAAGAGGACTGACACTCTAACTTTCTATGATTTGAACCTCTCCTGTGAGTCCAGTTTTAGATTCCGATGCTTCACTTCAGGTTTACTGTATCCCTTGGACCTTCTTATTGACGACGAAACACAGAGTTGGCATCCGAATTTAATACAAAAGGCACAATGCCGACTTATGTACAAAAGGACTGACACTCTAACTTTCTATGATTTGAACCTCTCCTGTCAGTCCAGTTTTAGATTCCGATGCTTCACTTCAGGTTTACTGTATCCCTTGGAACTTTTTATTGACGATGAAACACAGAATTTGCATCCGAATTTAATACAAATGCCACAATGTCGACTTAAGTACAAGAGGACTGACACTCTTACTTTCTATGATTTGAACCTCTATTGTGAGTCCAGTTTTAGATTCCGATGCTTCACTTCAGGGTTACTGTATACCTTGCACCTTCTTATTGACGATGAAACACAGAAATTGCATCCGAATTTAATACACAAGGCTCAATGCCGACTTAAGTACAAGAGGACTGACATTCTAACTTTCTGTGATTTGAACCTCTCCTGTGAGTCCAGTTTTAGATTCCGATGCTACACTTCAGGTTTACTGTATCCCTTGGACTTTCTTATTGACAATGAAACACAGAAAAAGCATTGGAATTAAATTCAAATGGCACAATGCCGACTTAAGTACAAGAGGACTGACACTCTAACTTTCTTTGATTTGAACCTCTCCTGTGAGTCCAGTTTTAGATTCCGATGCTTCACTTCAGGTTTACTGTATCCCTTGGACCTTCTTATTGACGTTGAAACACAGAAATTGCATCGGAATTAAATTCAAATTGCACAATGCCGATTTAAGTACAAGAGGACTGACACTCTAACTTTCTATGATTTGAACCTCACCTGTGAGTCCAGTTTTAGATTCCGATGCTTCACTTCAGGTTTACTGTATCCCTTGGACCTTCTTATTGACGACGAAACACAGAGTTGGCATCCGAATTTAAACAAAGGGCACAATGCCGACTTAAGTACAAAAGGACTGACACTCAAACTTTCTATGATTTGAACCTCTCCTGTGAGTCCAGTTTTGGATTCCGATGCTTCACTTCAGGTTTACTGTATCCCTTGGACCTTCTTATTGACGATGAAACACAGAAATTGCATCCGAATTTAATACAAAAGGCACAATGGCGACTTAAGTACAAGAGGACTGACACTCTAACTTTCTATGATTTGAACCTCTCCTGTGAGTCCAGTTTTAGATTCCGATGCTTCACTTCAGGTTTACTGTATCCCTTGGACCTTCTTATTGACGACGAAACACAGAGTTGGCATCCGAATTTAATACAACAGGCACAATGCCGACTTAAGTACAAAAGGACTGACACTCTAACTTTCTATGATTTGAACCTCTCCTGTGAGTCCAGTTTTGGATTCCGATGCTTCACTTCAGGTTTACTGTATCCCTTGGACCTTCTTATTGACGATGAAACACAGAAATTGCATCCGAATTTAATACAAAAGGCACAATGGCGACTTAAGTACAAGAGGACTGACACTCTCACTTTCTATGATTTGAACCTCTCCTGTGATTCCAGTTTTAGATTCCGATGCTTCACTTCAGGTTTACTGTATCCCTTGGAACTTCTTATTGACGATGAAACACAGAAATTGCATCCGAATTTAATACAAATGCCACAATGTCGACTTAAGTACAAGAGGAATGACATTCTAACTTTCTATGATTTGAACCGCTCCTGTGAGTCCAGTTTTAGATTCCGATGCTACACTTCAGGTTTACTGTATCCCTTGGTCCTTCTTATTGACAATGAAACACAGAAAAAGCATTGGAATTAAATTCAAATGGCACAATGCCGACTTAAGTACAAGAGGACTGACACTCTAACTTTCTTTGATTTGAACCTCTCCTGTGAGTCCAATTTTAGATTCCGATGCTTACTTCAGGTTTACTGTATCCCTTGGACCTTCTTATTGACGATGAAACACAGAAATTGCATCGGAATTAAATTCAAATTGCACAATGCCGATTTAAGTACAAGAGGACTGACACTCTAACTTTCTATGATTTGAACCTCACCTGTGAGTCCAGATTTAGATTCCGATGCTTCACTTCAGGTTTACTGTATCCCTTGGACCTTCTTATTGACGACGAAACACAGAGTTGGCATCCGAATTTAATACAAAAGGCACAAAGCCGACTTAAGTACAAAAGGACAGACACTCTAACTTTCTATGATTTGAACCTCCCCTGTGAGTCCAGTTTTGGATTCCGATGCTTCACTTCAGGTTTACTGTATCTCTTGGACCTTCTTATTGACGACGAAACACAGAGTTGGCATCCGAATTTAATACAAAAGGCACAATGCCGACTTAAGTACAAAAGGACTGTCACTCTAACTTTCTATGATTTGAACCTCTCCTGTGAGTCCAGTTTTAGATTCCGATGCTACACTTCAGGTTTACTGTATCCCTTGGACCTTCTTATTGACAATGAAACACAGAAAAAGCATTGGAATTAAATTCAAATGGCACAATGCCGACTTAAGTACAAGAGGACTGACACTCTAACTTTCTTTGATTTGAACCTCTCCTGTGAGTCCAGTTTTAGATTCCGATGCTTCACTTCAGGTTTACTGTATCCCTTGGACCTTCTTATTGACGATGAAACACAGAAATTGCATCGGAATTAAATTCAAATTGCACAATGCCGATTTAAGTACAAGAGGACTGACACTCTAACTTTCTATGATTTGAACCTCACCTGTGAGTCCAGTTTTAGATTCCGATGCTTCACTTCAGGTTTACTGTATCCCTTGGACCTTCTTATTGACGATGAAACACAGAAATTGCATCCGAATTTAATACAAAAGGCACAATGGCGACTTAAGTAAAAGAGGACTGACACTCTCACTTTCTATGATTTGAACCTCTCCTGTGAGTCCAGTTTTAGATTCCGATGCTTCACTTCAGGTTTACTGTATCACTTGGACCTTCTTATTGACGACGAAACACAGAGTTGGCATCCGGATTTAATACAAAAGGCACAATGCCGACTTAAGTACAAAAGGACTGACACTCTAACTTTCTATGATTTGAACCTCTCCTGTGAGTCCAGTTTTGGATTCCGATGCTTCACTTCAGGTTTACTGTATCCCTTGGACCTTCTTATTGACGATGAAACACAGAAATTGCATCCGAATTTAATACAAAAGGCACAATGGCGACTTAAGTAAAAGAGGACTGACACTCTCGCTTTCTATGATTTGAACCTCTCCTGTGAGTCCAGTTTTAGATTCCGATGCTTCACTTCAGATTTATTGTATGCCTTGGACCTTCTTATTGACGATGAAACACAGAAAATGCATCGGAATTAAATTCAAAAGGCACAATGCCGACTTAAGTACAAGAGGACTGACACACTAACTTTCTAAGATATCAACCTATCCTGTGAGTCCATTTTTAGATTCCGATGGTTCACTTCAGGTTTACTGTATACCTTGCACCTTCTTATTGACGATGAAACACAGAAAATGCATCGGAATTTAATTCAAAAGGCACAATGGCGACTTAAGTACAAGAGGACGGACACTCTCACTTTCTATGATTTGAACCTCTCTTGTGAGTCCAGTTTTAGATTCCGATGCTTCACTTTAGGTTTACTGTATCCCTTGGACCTTCTTATTGACGACGAAACACAGAGTTGGCATCCGAATTTAATACAAAAGGCACAATGCCGACTTAAGTACAAGAGGACTGACACTCTAACTTTCTATGATTTGAACCTCTCCTGTGAGTCCAGTTTTGGATACCGATGCTTCACTTCAGGTTTACTGTATCCCTTGGACCTTCTTATTGACGATGAAACACAGAAATCGCATCCGAATTTAATACAAAAGGCACAATGGCGACTTAAGTTCAAGAGGACTGACACTCTCACTTTCTATGATTTGAACCTCTCCTCTGAGTCCAGTTTTAGATTCCGATGCTTCACTTCAGGTTTACTGTAACCCTTGGAACTTCTTATTGACGATGAAACACAGAAATTGCATCCGAATTTAATACAAATGGCACAATGTCGACTTAAGTACAAGAGGACTGACACTCTTACTATCTATGATTTGAACCTCTCCTGTGAGTCCAGTTTTAGATTCCGATGCTACACATCAGGTTTACTGTATCCCTTGGACCTTCTTATTGACAATGAAACACAGAAAAAGCATTGGAATTAAATTCAAATGGCACAATGCCGACTTAAGTACAAGAGGACTGACACTCTAACTTTCTTTGATTTGAACCTCTCCTGTGAGTCCAGTTTTAGATTCCGATGCTTCACTTCAGGTTTACTGTATCCCTTGGACCTTCTTATTGACGTTGAAACACAGAAATTGCATCGAAATTAAATTCAAATTGCACAATGCCGATTTAAGTACAAGAGGACTGACACTCTAACTTTCTATGATTTGAACCTCACCTGTGAGTCCAGTTTTAGATTCCGATGCTTCACTTCAGGTTTACTGTATCCCTTGGACCTTCTTATTGACGACGAAACACAGAGTTGGCATCCGAATTTAATACAAAGGGCACAATGCCGACTTAAGTACAAAAGGACTGACACTCTGACTTTCTATGATTTGAACCTCTCCTGTGAGTCCAGTTTTAGATTCCGATGCTTCACTTCAGGTTTACTGTATACCTTGGAACTTCTTATTGACGATGAAACACAGAAATTGCATCCGAATTTAATACAAATGCCACAATGTCGACTTAAGTACAAGAGGACTGACACTCTAACTTTCTATGATTTGAACCGCTCCTGTGAGTCCAGTTTTAGATTCCGATGCTACACTTCAGGTTTACTGCATCCCTTGGACCTTCTTATTGACAATGAAACACAGAAAAAGCATTGGAATTAAATTCAATAGGCACAATGCCGACTTAAGTACAAGAGGACTGACACTCTAACTTTCTATGATTTGAACCTCTCCTGTGAGTCCAATTTTAGATACCGATGCTTACTTCAGGTTTACTGTATCCCTTGGACCTTCTTATTGACGATGAAACACAGAATTTGCATCCGAATTTAATACAAATGGCACAATGCTGACTTAAGTACAAGAGCACTGACACTCTCACTTTCCATGATTCTAACTTCTCCTGTGATGTCAGATTTATATTACGATGCTTCACTTCAGGTTTACTGTATCCCTTGGACCTTCTTATTGACGTTGAAACACAGAAATTGCATCGGAATTAAATTCAAATTGCACAATGCCGATTTAAGTACAAGAGGACTGACACTCTAACTTTCTATGATTTGAACCTCTCCTGTGAGTCCAGTTTTAGATTCCGATGCTACACTTCAGGTTTACTGTATCCCTTGGACTTTCTTATTGACAATGAAACACAGAAAAAGCATTGGAATTAAATTCAAATGGCACAATGCCGACTTAAGTACAAGAGGACTGACACTCTAACTTTCTTTGATTTGAACCTCTCCTGTGAGTCCAGTTTTAGATTCCGATGCTTCACTTCAGGTTTACTGTATCCCTTGGACCTTCTTATTGACGTTGAAACACAGAAATTGCATCGGAATTAAACTCAAATTGCACAATGCCGATTTAAGTACAAGAGGACTGACACTCTAACTTTCTATGATTTGAACCTCACCTGTGAGTTCAGTTTTAGATTCCGATGCTTCACTTCTGGTTTACTGTATCCCTTGGACCTTCTTATTGACGACGAAACACAGAGTTGGCATCCGAATTTAATACAAAAGGCACAATGCCGACTTAAGTACAAAAGGACTGACACTCTGACTTTCTATGATTTGAACCTCTCCTGTGAGTCCAGTTTTGGATTCCGATGCTTCACTTCAGGTTTACTGTATCCCTTGGACCTTCTTATTGACGACGAAACACAGAGTTGGCATCCGAATTTAATACAAAAGGCACAATGCCGACTTAAGTACAAAAGGACTGACACTCTAACTTTCTATGATTTGAACCTCTCCTGTGAGTCCAGTTTTAGATTCCGATGCTTCACTTCAGGTTTACTGTATCCCTTGGAAATTCTTATTGACGATGAAACACAGAAATTGCATCCGAATTTAATACAAATGCCACAATGTCGATTTAAGTACAAGAGGACTGACACTCTTACTTTCTATGATTTGAACCTCTACTGTGAGTCCAGTTTTAGATTCCGATGCTTCACTTCAGGGTTACTGTATACCTTGCACCTTCTTATTGACGATGAAACACAGAAATTGCATCCGAATTTAATACACAAGGCACAATGCCGACTTAAGTACAAGAGGACTGACATTCTAACTTTCTATGATTTGAACCTCTCCTGTGAGTCCAGTTTTAGATTCCGATGCTACACTTCAGGTTTACTGTATCCCTTGGACCTTCTTATTGACAATGAAACACAGAAAAAGCACTGGAATTAAATTCAAATGGCACAATGCCGACTTAAGTACAAGAGGACTGACACTCTAACTTTCTTTGATTTGAACCTCTCCTGTGAGTCCAGTTTTAGATTCCGATGCTTCACTTCAGGTTTACTGTATCCCTTGGATCTTCTTATTGACGATGAAACACTGAAATTGCATCGGAATTAAATTCAAATTGCACAATGCCGATTTAAGTACAAGAGGACTGACACTCTAACGTTCTATGATTTGAACCTCACCTGTGTGTCCAGTTTTAGATTCCGATGCTTCACTTCAGGTTTACTGTATCCCTTGGACCTTCTTATTGACGACGAAACACAGAGTTGGCATCCGAATTTAATACAAAGGGCACAATGCCGACTTAAGTACAAGAGGTCTGACACTCAAACTTTCTATGATTTGAACCTCTCCTGTGAGTCCAGTTTTGGATTCCGATGCTTCACTTCAGGTTTACTGTATCCCTTGGACCTTCTTATTGACGATGAAACACAGAAATTGCATCCGAATTTAATACAAAAGGCACAATGGCGACTTAAGTACAAGAGGACTGACACTCTAACTTTCTATGATTTGAACCTCTCCTGTGAGTCCAGTTTTAGATTCCGATGCTTCACTTCAGGTTTACTGTATCCCTTGGACCTTCTTATTGACGACGAAACACAGAGTTGGCATCCGAATTTAATACAAAAGGCACAATGCCGACTTATGTACAAAAGGACTGACACTCTAACTTTCTATGATTTGAACCTCTCCTGTCAGTCCAGTTTTAGATTCCGATGCTTCACTTCAGGTTTACTGTATCCCTTGGAACTTCTTATTGACGATGAAACACAGAATTTGCATCCGAATTTAATACAAATGCCACAATGTCGACTTAAGTACAAGAGGACTGACACTCTTACTTTCTATGATTTGAACCTCTATTGTGAGTCCAGTTTTAGATTCCGATGCTTCACTTCAGGGTTACTGTATACCTTGCACCTTCTTATTGACGATGAAACACAGAAATTGCATCCGAATTTAATACACAAGGCACAATGCCGACTTAAGTACAAGAGGACTGACATTCTAACTTTCTATGATTTGAACCTCTCCTGTGAGTCCAGTTTTAGATTCCGATGCTACACTTCAGGTTTACTGTATCCCTTGGACTTTCTTATTGACAATGAAACACAGAAAAAGCATTGGAATTAAATTCAAATGGCACAATGCCGACTTAAGTACAAGAGGACTGACACTCTAACTTTCTTTGATTTGAACCTCTCCTGTGAGTCCAGTTTTAGATTCCGATGCTTCACTTCAGGTTTACTGTATCCCTTGGACCTTCTTATTGACGTTGAAACACAGAAATTGCATCGGAATTAAATTCAAATTGCACAATGCCGATTTAAGTACAAAAGGACTGACACTCTAACTTTCTATGATTTGAACCTCTCCTGTGAGTCCAGTTTTGGATTCCGATGCTTCACTTTAGGTTTACTGTATCCCTTGGACCTTCTTATTGACGATGAAACAAAGAAATTGCATCCGAATTTAATACAAAAGGCACAATGGCGACTTAAGTACAAGAGGACTGACACTCTAACTTTCTATGATTTGAACCTCTCCTGTGAGTCCAGTTTTAGATTCCGATGCTTCACTTCAGGTTTACTGTATCCCTTGGACCTTCTTATTGACGACGAAACACAGAGTTGGCATCCGAATTTAATACAACAGGCACAATGCCGACTTAAGTACAAGAGGACTGACATTCTATCTTTCTATGATTTGAACCGCTCCTGTGAGTCCAGTTTTAGATTCCGATGCTACACTTCAGGTTTACTGTATCCCTTGGACCTTCTTATTGACAATGAAACACAGAAAAAGCATTGGAATTAAATTCAATAGGCACAATGCCGACTTAAGTACAAGAGGACTGACACTCTAACTTTCTATGATTTGAACCTCTCCTGTGAGTCCAATTTTAGATTCCGATGCTTACTTCAGGTTTACTGTATCCCTTGGACCTTCTTATTGACGATGAAACACAGAAATTGCATCGGAATTAAATTCAAATTGCACAATGCCGATTTAAGTACAAGAGGACTGACACTCTAACTTTCTATGATTTGAACCTCACCTGTGAGTCCAGATTTAGATTCCGATGCTTCACTTCAGGTTTACTGTATCCCTTGGACCTTCTTATTGACGACGAAACACAGAGTTGGCATCCGAATTTAATACAAAAGGCACAATGCCGACTTATGTACAAAAGGACTGACACTCTAACTTTCTATGATTTGAATCTCCCCTGTGAGTCCAGTTTTGGATTCCGATGCTTCACTTCAGGTTTACTGTATCCCTTGGACCTTCTTATTGACGACGAAACACAGAGTTGGCATCCGAATTTAATACAAAAGGCACAATGCCGACTTAAGTACAAAAGGACTGTCACTCTAACTTTCTATGATTTGAACCTCTCCTGTGAGTCCAGTTTTGGATTCCGATGCTTCACTTCAGGTTTACTGTATCCCTTGGACCTTCTTATTGACGATGAAGCACAGAAATTGCATCCGAATTTAATACACAAGGCACAATGCTGACTTAAGTACAAGAGGACTCACATTCTAACTTTCTATGATTTGAACCTCTCCTGTGAGTCCAGTTTTAGATTCCGATGCTACACTTCAGGTTTACTGTATCCCTTGGACCTTCTTATTGACAATGAAACACAGAAAAAGCATTGGAATTAAATTCAAATGGCACAATGCCGACTTAAGTACAAGAGGACTGACACTCTAACTTTCTTTGATTTGAACCTCTCCTGTGAGACCAGTTTTAGATTCCGATGCTTCACTTCAGGTTTACTGTATCCCTTGGACCTTCTTATTGACGATGAAACACAGAAATTGCATCGGAATTAAATTCAAATTGCACAATGCCGATTTAAGTACAAGAGGACTGACACTCTAACTTTCTATGATTTGAACCTCACCTGTGAGTCCAGTTTTAGATTCCGATGCTTCACTTCAGGTTTACTGTATCCCTTGGACCTTCTTATTGACGACGAAACACAGAGCTGGCATCCGAATTTAATACAAAAGGCACAATGCCGACTTAAGTACAAAAGGACTGACACTCTAACTTTCTATTATTTGAACCTCTCCTGTGAGTCCAGTTTTGGATTCCGATGCTTCACTTCAGGTTTACTGTATCCCTTGGACCTTCTTATTGACGATGAAACACAGAAATTGCATCCGAATTTAATACAAAAGGCACAATGGCGACTTAAGTACAAGAGGACTGACACTCTCACTTTCTATGATTTGAACCTCTCCTGTGAGTCCAGTTTTAGATTCCGATGCTTCACTTCAGGTTTACTGTTTCACTTGGACCTTCTTATTGACGACGAAACACAGAGTTGGCATCCGAATTTAATACAAAAGGCACAATGCCGACTTAAGTACAAAAGGACTGACACTCTAACTTTCTATGATTTGAACCTCTCCTGTGAGTCCAGTTTTGGATTCCGATGCTTCACTTCAGGTTTACTGTATCCCTTGGACCTTCTTATTGACGATGAAACACAGAAATTGCATCCGAATTTAATACAAAAGGCACAATGGCGACTTAAGTAAAAGAGGACTGACACTCTCGCTTTCTATGATTTGAACCTCTCCTGTGAGTCCAGTTTTAGATTCCGATGCTTCACTTCAGGTTTATTGTATGCCTTGGACCTTCTTATTGACGATGAAACACAGAAAATGCATCGGAATTAAATTCAAAAGGCACAATGCCGACTTAAGTACAAGAGGACTGACACATTAACTTTCTAAGATATCAACCTATCCTGTGAGTCCATTTTTAGATTCCGATGGTTCACTTCAGGTTTACTGTATACCTTGCACCTTCTTATTGACGATGAAACACAGAAAATGCATCGGAATTTAATTCAAAAGGCACAATGGCGACTTAAGTACAAGAGGACGGACACTCTCACTTTCTATGATTTGAACCTCTCTTGTGAGTCCAGTTTTAGATTCCGATGCTACACATCAGGTTTACTGTATACCTTGCACCTTCTTATTGACGATGAAACACAGAAATTGCATCCGAATTTAATACACAAGGCACAATGTCGACTTAAGTACAAGAAGACTGACATTCTAACTTTCTATGATTTGAACCTCTCCTGTGAGTCCAGTTTTAGATTCCGATGCTACACATCAGGTTTACTGTATCCCTTGGACCTTCATATTGACAATCAAACACAGAAAAAGCATTGGAATTAAATTCAAATGGCACAATGCCGACTTAAGTACAAGAGGACTGACACTCTAACTTTCTTTGATTTGAACCTCTCCTGTGACTCCAGTTTTAGATTCCGATGCTTCACTTCAGGTTTACTGTATCCCTTGGACCTTCTTATTGACGATGAAACACAGAAATTGCATCGGAATTAAATTCAAATTGCACAATGCCGATTTAAGTACAAGAGGACTGACACTCTAACTTTCTATGATTTGAACCTCACCTGTGTGTCCAGTTTTAGATTCCGATGCTTCACTTCGCGTTTACTGTATCCCTTGGACCTTCTTATTGACGACGAAACACAGAGTTGGCATCCGAATTTAATACAAAAGGCACAATGCCGACTTAAGTACAAAACGACTGACACTCTAACTTTCTATGATTTGAACCTCTCCTGTGAGTCCAGTTTTGGATTCCGATGCTTCACTTCAGGTTTACTGTATCCCTTGGACCTTCTTATTGACGATGAAACACAGAAATTGCATCCGAATTTAATACAAAGGCACAATGGCGACTTAAGTACAAGAGGACTGACACTCTAACTTTCTATGATTTGAACCTCTCCTGTGAGTCCAGTTTTAGATACCGATGCTTCACTTCAGGTTTACTGTATCCCTTGGACCTTCTTATTGACGACGAAACACAGAGTTGGCATCCGAATTTAATACAAAAGGCACAATGCCGACTTAAGTACAAAAGGACTGACACTCTAACTTTCTATGATTTGAACCTCTGCTGTGAGTCCAGTTTTAGATTCCGATGCTTCACTTCAGGTTTACTGTATCCCTTGGAACTTCTTATTGACGATGAAACACAGAAATTGCATCCGAATTTAATACAAATGCCACAATGTCGACTTAAGTACAAGAGGACTGACACTCTTACTTTCTATGATTTGAACCTCTACTGTGAGTCCAGTTTTAGATTCCGATGCTTCACTTCAGGGTTACTGTATACCTTGCACCTTCTTATTGACGATGAAACACAGATATTGCATCCGAATTTAATACACAAGGCACAATGCCGACTTAAGTACAAGAGGACTGACATTCTAACTTTCTATGATTTGAACCTCTCCTGTGAGTCCAGTTTCAGATTCCGATGCTACACTTCAGGTTTACTGTATCCCTTGGACCTTCTTATTGACAATGAAACACAGAAAAAGCATTGGAATTAAATTCAAATGGCACAATGCCGACTTAAGTACAAGAGGACTGACACTCTAACTTTCTTTGATTTGAACCTCTCCTGTGAGTCCAGTTTTAGATTCCGATGCTTCACTTCAGGTTTACTGTATCCCTTGGACCTTCTTATTGACGATGAAACACAGAAATTGCATCGGAATTAAATTCAAATTGCACAATGCCGATTTAAGTACAAGAGGACTGACACTCTAACTTTCTATGATTTGAACCTCACCTGTGAGTCCAGTTTTAGATTCCAATGCTTCACTTCAGGTTTACTGTATCCCTTGGACCTTCTTATTGACGACGAAACACAGAGTTGGCATCCGAATTTAATACAAAGGGCACAATGCCGACTTAAGTACAAAAGGACTGACACTCTAACTTTCTATGATTTGAACCTCTCCTGTGAGTCCAGTTTTGGATTCCGATGCTTCACTTCAGGTTTACTGTATCCCTTGGAACTTCTTATTGACGATGAAACACAGAAATTGCATCCGAATTTAATACAAATGCCACAATGACGACTTAAGTACAAGAGGACTGACACTCTTACTTTCTATGATTTGAACCTCTACTGTGAGTCCAGTTTTAGATTCCGATGCTTCACTTCAGGGTTACTGTATACCTTGCACCTTCTTATTGACGATGAAACACAGAAATTGCATCCGAATTTAATACACAAGGCACAATGCCGACTTAAGTACAAGAGGACTGACATTCTAACTTTCTATGATTTGAACCTCTCCTGTGAGTCCAGTTTTAGATTCCGATGCCACACTTCAGGTTTACTGTATCCCTTGGACTTTCTTATTGACAATGAAACACAGAAAAAGCATTGGAATTAAATTCAAATGGCACAATGCCGACTTAAGTACAAGAGGACTGACACTCTAACTTTCTTTGATTTGAACCTCTCCTGTGAGTTCAGTTTTAGATTCCGATGCTTCACTTCAGGTTTACTGTATCCCTTGGACCTTCTTATTGACGATGAAACACAGAAATTGCATCGGAATTAAATTCAAATTGCACAATGCCGATTTAAGTACAAGAGGACTGACACTCTAACTTTCTATGATTTGAACCTCACCTGTGAGTCCAGTTTTAGATTCCGATGCTTCACTTCAGGTTTACTGTATCCCTTGGACCTTCTTATTGACGACGAAACACAGAGCTGGCATCCGAATTTAATACAAAAGGCACAATGCCGACTTAAGTACAAAAGGACTGACACTCTAACTTTCTATGATTTGAACCTCTCCTGTGAGTCCAGTTTTGGATTCCGATGCTTCACTTCAGGTTTACTGTATCCCTTGGACCTTCTTTCTGACGATGAAACACAGAAATTGCATCCGAATTTAATACAAAAGGCACAATGGCGACTTAAGTACAAGAGGACTGACACTCTCACTTTCTATGATTTGAACCTCTCCTGTGAGTCCAGTTTTAGAATCCGATGCTTCACTTCAGGTTTACTGTTTCACTTGGACCTTCTTATTGACGACGAAACACAGAGTTGGCATCCGAATTTAATACAAAAGGCACAATGCCGACTTAAGTACAAAAGGACTGACACTCTAACTTTCTATGATTTGAACCTCTCCTGTGAGTCCAGTTTTGGATTCCGATGCTTCACTTCAGGTTTACTGTATCCCTTGGACCTTCTTATTGACGATGAAACACAGAAATTGCATCCGAATTTAATACAAAAGGCACAATGGCGACTTAAGTAAAAGAGGACTGACACTCTCGCTTTCTATGATTTGAACCTCTCCTGTGAGTCCAGTTTTAGATTCCGATGCTTCACTTCAGGTTTATTGTATGTCTTGGACCTTCTTATTGACGATGAAACACAGAAAATGCATCGGAATTAAATTCAAAAGGCACAATGCCGACTTAAGTACAAGAGGACTGACACACTATCTTTCTAAGATATCAACCTATCCTGTGAGTCCATTTTTAGATTCCGATGGTTCACTTCAGGTTTACTGTATACCTTGCACCTTCTTATTGACGATGAAACACAGAAAATGCATCGGAATTTAATTCAAAAGGCACAATGGCGACTTAAGTACAAGAGGACGGACACTCTCACTTTCTATGATTTGAACCTCTCTTGTGAGTCCAGTTTTAGATTCCGATGCTTCACTTTAGGTTTACTGTATCCCTTGGACCTTCTTATTGACGACGAAACACAGAGTTGGCATCCGAATTTAATACAAAAGGCACAATGCCGACTTAAGTACAAGAGGACTGACACTCTAACTTTCTATGATTTGAACCTCTCCTGTAAGTCCAGTTTTGGATACCGATGCTTCACTTCAGGTTTACTGTATCCCTTGGACCTTCTTATTGGCGATGAAACACAGAAATCGCATCCGAATTTAATACAAAAGGCACAATGGCGACTTAAGTTCAAGAGGACTGACACTCTCACTTTCTATGATTTGAACCTCTCCTCTGAGTCCAGTTTTAGATTCCGATGCTTCACTTCAGGTTTACTGTAACCCTTGGAACTTCTTATTGACGATGAAACACAGAAATTGCATCCGAATTTAATACAAGTGGCACAATGTCGACTTAAGTACAAGAGGACTGACACTCTTACTATCTATGATTTGAACCTCTCCTGTGAGTCCAGTTTTAGATTCCGATGCTTCACTTCAGGTTTACTGAATACCTTGCACCTTCTTATTGACGATGAAACACAGAAATTGCATCCGAATTTAATACACAAGGCACAATGTCGACTTAAGTACAAGAAGACTGACATTCTAACTTTCTATGATTTGAACCTCTCCTGTGAGTCCAGTTTTAGATTCCGATGCTACACATCAGGTTTACTGTATCCCTTGGACCTTCTTATTGACAATGAAACACAGAAAAAGCATTGGAATTAAATTCAAATGGCACAATGCCGACTTAAGTACAAGAGGACTGACACTCTAACTTTCTTTGATTTGAACCTCTCCTGTGACTCCAGTTTTAGATTCCGATGCTTCACTTCAGGTTTACTGTATCCCTTGGACCTTCTTATTGACGATGAAACACAGAAATTGCATCGGAATTAAATTCAAATTGCACAATGCCGATTTAAGTACAAGAGGACTGACACTCTAACTTTCTATGATTTGAACCTCACCTGTGTGTCCAGTTTTAGATTCCGATGCTTCACTTCAGGTTTACTGTATCCCTTGGACCTTCTTATTGACGACGAAACACAGAGTTGGCATCCGAATTTAATACAAAAGGCACAATGCCGACTTAAGTACAAAAGGACTGACACTCTAACTTTCTATGATTTGAACTTCTCCTGTGAGTCCAGTTTTGGATTCCGATTCTTCACTTCAGGTTTACTGTATCCCTTGGACCTTCTTATTGACGATGAAACACAGAAATTGCATCCGAATTTAATACAAAGGCACAATGGCGACTTAAGTACAAGAGGACTGACACTCTAACTTTCTATGATTTGAACCTCTCCTGTGAGTCCAGTTTTAGATACCGATGCTTCACTTCAGGTTTACTGTATCCCTTGGACCTTCTTATTGACGACGAAACACAGAGTTGGCATCCGAATTTAATACAAAAGGCACAATGCTGACTTAAGTACAAAAGGACTGACACTCTAACTTTCTATGATTTGAACCTCTGCTGTGAGTCCAGTTTTAGATTCCGATGCTTCACTTCAGGTTTACTGTATCCCTTGGAACTTCTTATTGACGATGAAACACAGAAATTGCATCCGAATTTAATACAAATGCCACAATGTCGACTTAAGTACAAGAGGACTGACACTCTTACTTTCTATGATTTGAACCTCTACTGTGAGTCCAGTTTTAGATTCCGATGCTTCACTTCAGGGTTACTGTATACCTTGCACCTTCTTATTGACGATGAAACACAGAAATTGCATCCGAATTTAATACACAAGGCACAATGCCGACTTAAGTACAAGAGGACTGACATTCTAACTTTCTATGATTTGAACCTCTCCTGTGAGTCCAGTTTCAGATTCCGATGCTACACTTCAGGTTTACTGTATCCCTTGGACCTTCTTATTGACAATGAAACACAGAAAAAGCATTGGAATTAAATTCAAATGGCACAATGCCGACTTAAGTACAAGAGGACTGACACTCTAACTTTCTTTGATTTGAACCTCTCCTGTGAGTCCAGTTTTAGATTCCGATGCTTCACTTCAGGTTTACTGTATCCCTTGGACCTTCTTATTGACGATGAAACACAGAAATTGCATCGGAATTAAATTCAAATTGCACAATGCCGATTTAAGTACAAGAGGACTGACACTCTAACTTTCTATGATTTGAACCTCACCTGTGAGTCCAGTTTTAGATTCCGATGCTTCACTTCAGGTTTACTGTATCCCTTGGACCTTCTTATTGACGACGAAACACAGAGTTGGCATCCGAATTTAATACAAAGGGCACAATGCCGACTTAAGTACAAAAGGACTGACACTCTAACTTTCTATGATTTGAACCTCTCCTGTGAGTCCAGTTTTGGATTCCGATGCTTCACTTCAGGTTTACTGTATCCCTTGGAACTTCTTATTGACGATGAAACACAGAAATTGCATCCGAATTTAATACAAATGCCACAATGACGACTTAAGTACAAGAGGACTGACACTCTTACTTTCTATGATTTGAACCTCTACTGTGAGTCCAGTTTTAGATTCCGATGCTTCACTTCAGGGTTACTGTATACCTTGCACCTTCTTATTGACGATGAAACACAGAAATTGCATCCGAATTTAATACACAAGGCACAATGCCGACTTAAGTACAAGAGGACTGACATTCTAACTTTCTATGATTTGAACCTCTCCTGTGAGTCCAGTTTTAGATTCCGATGCCACACTTCAGGTTTACTGTATCCCTTGGACTTTCTTATTGACAATGAAACACAGAAAAAGCATTGGAATTAAATTCAAATGGCACAATGCCGACTTAAGTACAAGAGGACTGACACTCTAACTTTCTTTGATTTGAACCTCTCCTGTGAGTTCAGTTTTAGATTCCGATGCTTGACTTCAGGTTTACTGTATCCCTTGGACCTTCTTATTGACGATGAAACACAGAAATTGCATCGGAATTAAATTCAAATTGCACAATGCCGATTTAAGTACAAGAGGACTGACACTCTAACTTTCTGTGATTTGAACCTCACCTGTGAGTCCAGTTTTAGATTCCGATGCTTCACTTCAGGTTAACTGTATCCCTTGGACCTTCTTATTGACGACGAAACACAGAGTTGGCATCCGAATTTAATACAAAGGGCACAATGCCGACTTACGTACAAAAGGACTGACACTCTAACTTTCTATGATTTGAACCTCTCCTGTGAGTCCAGTTTTGGATTCCGATGCTTGACTTCAGGTTTACTGTATCCCTTGGACCTTCTTATTGACGATGAATCACAGAAATTGCATCCGAATTTAATACAAAAGGCACAATGGCGACTTAAGTACAAGAGGACTGACACTCTAACTCTCTATGATTTGAACCTCTCCTGTGAGTCCAGTTTTAGATTCCGATGCTTCACTTCAGGTTTACTGTATCCCTTGGACCTTCTTATTGACGACGAAACACAGAGTTGGCATCCGAATTTAATACAACAGGCACAATGCCGACTTAAGTACAAAAGGACTGACACTCTAACTTTCTATGATTTGAACCTCTCCTGTGAGTCCAGTTTTGGATTCCGATGCTTCACTTCAGGTTTACTGTATCCCTTGGACCTTCTTATTGACGATGAAACACAGAAATTGCATCCGAACTTAATACAAAAGGCACAATGGCGACCTAAGTACAAGAGGACTGACACTCTCACTTTCTATGATTTGAACCTCTCCTGTGAGTCCAGTTTTAGATTCCGATGCTTCACTTCAGGTTTACTGTATCCCTTGGAACTTCTTATTGACGATGAAACACAGAAATTGCATCCGAATTTAATACAAATGCCACAATGTCGACTTAAGTACAAGAGGACTGACATTCTAACTTTCTATGATTTGAACGTCTCCTGTGAGTCCAGTTTTAGATTCCGATGCTACACTTTAGGTTTACTGTATCCCTTGGACCTTCTTATTGACAATGAAACACAGAGAAAGCATTGGAATTAAATTCAATAGGCACAATGCCGACTTAAGTACAAGAGGACTGACACTCTAACTTTCTATGATTTGATCCTCTCCTGTGAGTCCAGTTTTAGATTCCGATGCTTACTTCAGGTTTACTGTATCCCTTGGCCCTCCTTATTGACGATGAAACACAGAATTTGCATCCGAATTTAATACAAATGGCACAATGCTGACTTAAGTACAAGAGCACTGAAACTCTCACTTTCCATGATTCGAACTTCTCCTGTGAGGTCAGATTTAGATTCCGATGCTTCACTTCAGGTTTACTGTATACCTTGCACCTTCTTATTGACGATGAAACACAGAAATTGCATCCGAATTTAATACACAAGGCACATTGCCGACTTAAGTACAAGAGGACTGACATTCTAACTTTCTATGATTTGAACCTCTCCTGTGAGTCCAGTTTTAGATTCCGATGCTACACATCAGGTTTACTGTATCCCTTGGACCTTCTTATTGACAATGAAACACAGAAAAAGCATTGGAATTAAATTCAAATGGCACAATGCCGAGTTAAGTACAAGAGGACTGACACTCTAAGTTTCTTTGATTTGAACCTCTCCTGTGAGTCCAGTTTTAGATTCCGATGCTTCACTTCAGGTTTACTGTATCCCTTGGACCTTCTTATTGACGATGAAACACAGAAATTGCATCGGAATTAAATTCAAATTGCACAATGCCGATTTAAGTACAAGAGGACTGACACTCTAACTTTCTATGATTTGTACCTCACCTGTGAGTCCAGATTTAGATTCCGATGCATCACTTCAGGTTTACTGTATCCCTTGGACCTTCTTATTGACGACGAAACACAGAGTTGGCATCCGAATTTAATACAAAAGGCACAATGCCGACTTAAGTACAAAAGGACTGACACTCTAACTTTCTATGATTTGAACCTCCCCTGTGAGTCCAGTTTTGGATTCCGATGCTTCACTTCAGGTTTACTGTATCCCTTGGACCTTCTTATTGACGACGAAACACAGAGTTGGCATCCGAATTTAATACAAAAGGCACAATGCCGACTTAAGTACAAAAGGACTGTCACTCTAACTTTCTATGATTTGAACCTCTCCTGTGAGTCCAGTTTTGGATTCCGATGCTTCACTTCAGGTTTACTGTATCCCTTGGACCTTCTTATTGACGAGTAAACACAGAAATTGCATCCGAATTTAATACAAAAGGCACAATGGCGACTTAAGTACAAGAGGACTGACACTCTCACTTTCTATGAGTTGAACCTCTCCTGTGAGTCCAGTTTTAGATTCCGATGCTTCACTTCAGGTTTACTGTATCCCTTGGAACTTCTTATTGACGATGAAACACAGAAATTGCATCCGAATTTAATACAAATGCCACAATGTCGACTTAAGTACAAGAGGACTGACACTCTTACTTTCTATGATTTGAACCTCTACTGTGTGTCCAGTTTTAGATTCCGATGCTTCACTTCAGGGTTACTGTATACCTTGGACCTTCTTATTGACGATGAAACACAGAAATTGCATCCGAATTTAATACACAAGGCACAATGCCGACTTAAGTACAAGTGGACTGACATTCTAACTTTCTATGATTTGAACCTCTCCTGTGAGTCCAGTTTTAGATTCCGATGCTACACATCAGGTTTACTGTATCCTTTGGACCTTCTTATTGACAATGAAACACAGAAAAAGCATTGGAATTAAATTCAAATGGCACAATGCGGAGTTAAGTACAAGAGGACTGACACTCTAAGTTTCTTTGATTTGAACCTCTCCTGTGAGTCCAGTTTTAGATTCCGATGCTTCACTTCAGGTTTACTGTATCCCTTGGACCTTCTTATTGACGATGAAACACAGAAATTGCATCGGAATTAAATTCAAATTGCACAATGCCGATTTAAGTACAAGAGGACTGACACTCTAACTTTCTATGATTTGAACCTCACCTGTGAGTCCAGATTTACATTCCGATGCTTCACTTCAGGTTTACTGTATCCCTTGGACCTTCTTATTGACGACGAAACACAGAGTTGGCATCCGAATTTAATACAAAAGGCACAATGCCGACTTAAGTACAAAAGGACTGACACTCTAACTTTCTATGATTTGAACCTCCCCTGTGAGTCCAGTTTTGGATTCCGATGCTTCACTTCAGGTTTACAGTATCCCTTGGACCTTCTTATTGACGACGAAACACAGAGTTGGCATCCGAATTTAATACAAAAGGCACAATGCCGACTTAAGTACAAAAGGACTGTCACTCTAACTTTCTATGATTTGAACCTCTCCTGTGAGTCCAGTTTTGGATTCCGATGCTTCACTTCAGGTTTACTGTATCCCTTGGACCTTCTTATTGACGATGAAGCACAGAAATTGCATCCGAATTTAATACACAAGGCACAATGCCGACTTAAGTACAAGAGGACTGACATTCTAACTTTCTATGATTTGAACCTCTCCTGTGAGTCCAGTTTTAAATTCCGATGCTACACTTCAGGTTTACTGTATGCCTTGGACCTTCTTATTGACAATGAAACACAGAAAAAGCATTGGAACTAAATTCAAATGGCACAATGCCGACTTAAGTACAAGAGGACTGACACTCTAACTTTCTTTGATTTGAACCTCTCCTGTGAGTCCAGTTTTAGATTCCGATGCTTCACTTCAGGTTTACTGTATCCCTTGGACCTTCTTATTGACGATGAAACACAGAAATTGCATCGGAATTAAATTCAAATTGCACAATGCCGATTTAAGTACAAGAGGACTGACACTCTAACTTTCTATGATTTGAACCTCACCTGTGAGTCCAGTTTTAGATTCCGATGCTTCACTTCAGGTTTACTGTATCCCTTGGACCTTCTTATTGACGACGAAACACAGAGTTGGCATCCGAATTTAATACAAAGGGCACAATGCCGACTTAAGTACAAAAGGACTGACACTCTAACTTTCTAAGATTTGAACCTCTCCTGTGAGTTAAGTTTTGGATTCCGATGCTTCACTTCAGGTTTACTGTATCCCTTGGACCTTCTTATTGACGATGAAACACAGAAATTGCATCCGAATTTAATACAAAAGGCACAATGGCGACTTAAGTACAAGAGGACTGACACTCTAACTTTCTATGATTTGAACCTCTCCTGTGAGTCCAGTTTTAGATTCCGATGCTTCACTTCAGGTTTACTGTATCCCTTGGACCTTCTTATTGACGACGAAACACAGAGTTGGCATCCGAATTTAATACAAAAGGCACAATGCCGACTTAAGTACAAAAGGACTGACACTCTAACTTTCTATGATTTGAACCTCTCCTGTGAATCCAGTTTTGGATTCCGATGCTTCACTTCAGGTTTACTGTATCCCTTGGACCTTCTTATTGCCGATGAAACACAGAAATTGCATCCGAATTTAACACAAAAGGCACAATGGCGACTTAAGTACAAGAGGACTGACACTCTCACTTTCTATGATTTGAACCTCTCCTGTGAGTCCAGTTTTAGATTCCGATGCTTCACTTCAGGTTTACTGTATCCCTTGGAACTTCTTATTGACGATGAAACACAGAAATTGCATCCGAATTTAATACAAACGCCACAATGTCGACTTAAGTACAAGAGGACTGACATTCTAACTTTCTATGATTGGAACCTCTCCTGTGAGTCCAGTTTTAGATTCCGATGCTTACTTCAGGTTTACTGTATCCCTTGGAACTTCTTATTGACGATGAAACACAGAATTTGCATCCGAATTTAATACAAATGGCACAATGCTGACTTAAGTACAAGAGCACTGACACTCTCACTTTCCATGATTCGAACTTCTCCTGTGAGGTCAGATTTAGATTCCGATGCTTCACTTCAGGTTTACTGTATACCTTGCACCTTCTTATTGACGATGAAACACAGAAATTGCATCCAAATTTAATACAAAAATCACAATGGCGACTTAAGTACAAGATGACTGACACTCTAACTTTCTATGATTTGAACTTCTCCTGTGAGTCCAGTTTTAGATTCCGGTGCTTCACTTCAGGTTTACTGTATCCCTTGGACCTTCTTATTGACGACGAAACATTGAGTTGGCATCCGAATTTAATACAAAAGGCACAATGCCGACTTAAGTACAAAAGGACTGACACTCTAACTTTCTATGATTTGAACCTCTCCTGTGAGTCCAGTTTTGGATTCCGATGCTTCACTTCAGGTTTACTGTATCCCTTGGACCTTCTTATTGACGATGAAACACAGAAATTGCATCCGAATTTAATACAAAAGGCACAATGGCGACTTAAGTACAAGAGGACTGACACTCTCACTTTCTATGATTTGAACCTCTCCTGTGAGTCCTGTTTTAGATTCCGATGCTTCACTTCAGGTTTACTGTATCCCTTGGAACTTCTTATTGACGATGAAACACAGAAATTGCATCCGAATTTAATACAAACGCCACAATGTCGACTTAAGTACAAGAGGACTGACATTCTAACTTTCTATGATTTGAACCTCTCCTGTGAGTCCAGTTTTAGATTCCGATGCTACACTTCAGGTTTACTGTATCCCTTGGACCTTCTTATTGACAATGAAACACAGAAAAAGCATTGGAATTAAATTCAATAGGCACAATGCCGACTTAAGTACAAGAGGACTGACACTCTAACTTTCTATGATTTGAACCTCTCCTGTGAGTCCAGTTTTAGATTCCGATGCTTACTTCAGGTTTACTGTATCCCTTGGACCTTCTTATTGACGATGAAACACAGAATTTGCATCCGAATTTAATACAAATAGCACAATGCTGACTTAAGTACAAGAGCACTGACACTCTCACTTTCCATGATTCGAACTTCTCCTGTGAGGTCAGATTTAGATTCCGATGCTTCACTTTAGGTTTACTGTATCCCTTGGACCTTCTTATTGACGACGAAACACAGAGTTGGCATCCGAATTTAATACAAAGGGCACAATCCCGACTTAAGTACAAAAGGACTGACACTCTAACTTTCTATGATTTGAACCTCTCATGTGAGTCCAGTTTTGGATTCCGTTGCTTCACTTCAGGTTTACTGTATCCCTTGGACCTTCTTATTGACGATGAAACACAGAAATTGCATCCGAATTTAATACAAAAGGCACAATGGCGACTTAAGTACAAGAGGACTGACACTCTAACTTTCTATGATTTGAACCTCTCCTGTGAGTCCAGTTTTAGATTCCGATGCTTCACTTCAGGTTTACTGTATCCCTTGGACCTTCTTATTGACGACGAAACACAGAGTTGTCATCCGAATTTAATACAAAAGGCACAATGCCGACTTAAGTACAAAAGGACTGACACTCTAACTTTCTATGATTTGAACCTCTCCTGTGAGTCCAGTTTTGGATTCCGATGCTTCACTTCAGGTTTACTGTATCCCTTGGACCTTCTTATTGACGATGAAACACAGAAATTGCATCCGAATTTAATACAAAAGGCACAATGGCGACTTAAGTACAAGAGGACTGACACTCTCACTTTCTATGATTTGAACCTCTCCTGTGAGTCCAGTTTTAGATTCCGATGCTTCACTTCAGGTTTACTGTATCCCTTGGAACTTCTTATTGACGATGAAACACAGAAATTTCATCCGAATATAACACAAAATGCACAATGCCGACTAAAGTACAAGAGGACTGACACTCCCCCATTCTATGATTTGAACCACTCCTGTGAGTCCTATTTAGATTCCGATGCTTCACTTCAGGTTTATTGTATACCTTGCACCGTCTTGTTGCCCATGAAACAAAGTAATTGCATCGGAATTAAATTCAAAAGGCACAATGCCGACTGAAGTATAAGAGGAGTGACACTCTAACTTTCTGTGATTTGAACTTATCCTGTGAGTCCAGTTTTAGATTCTAATGCTTCACTTCAGGTTTACTGTATCCCTTGGACCTTCTTATTGACGACGAAACACAGAAATTGCATCCGAATTTAATTCAAAAGGCACAATGCCGACTTAAGTAAAAGAGGACTGACACTCTCGCTTTCTATGATTTGAACCTCTCCTGTGAGTCCAGTTTTAGATTCCGATGCTTCACTTCAGGTTTACTGTATCCCTTGGACCTTCTTATTGACGACGAAACACAGAGTTGGCATCCGAATTTAATACAACAGGCACAATGCCGACTTAAGTACAAAAGGACTGACACTCTAACTTTCTATGATTTGAACCTCTCCTGTGAGTCCAGTTTTAGATTCCGATGCTACACTTCAGGTTTACTGTATCCCTTGGACCTTCTTATTGACAATGAAACACAGAAAAAGCATTGGAATTAAATTCAATAGGCACAATGCCGACTTAAGTACAAGAGGACTGACACTCTAACTTTCTATGATTTGAACCTCTCCTGTGAGTCCAGTTTTAGATTCCGATGCTTACTTTTAGGTTTACTGTATCCCTTGGACCTTCTCATTGACGATGAAACACAGAGTTTGCATCCGAATTTAATACAAATGGCACAATGCTGACTTAAGTACAAGAGCACTGACACTCTCACTTTCCATGATTCGAACTTCTCCTGTGAGGTCAGATTTAGATTCCGATGCTTCACTTCAGGTTTACTGTATACCTTGCACCTTCTTATTGACGATGAAACACAGAAATTGCATCCGAATTTAATACACAAGGCACATTGCCGACTTTGTTACAAGAGCACTGACATTCTAACTTTCTATGATTTGAACCTCTCCTGTGAGTCCAGTTTTAGATTCCGATGCTACACATCAGGTTTACTGTATCCCTTGGACCTTCTTATTGACAATGAAACACAGAAAAAGCATTGGAATTAAATTCAAATGGCACAATGCCGAGTTAAGTACAAGAGGACTGACACTCTAAGTTTCTTTGATTTGAACCTCTCCTGTGAGTCCAGTTTTAGATTCCGATGCTTCACTTCAGGTTTACTGTATCCCTTGGACCTTCTTATTGACGATGAAACACAGAAATTCCATCGGAATTAAATTCAAATTGCACAATGCCGATTTAAGTACAAGAAGACTGACACTCTAACTTTCTATGATTTGAACCTCACCTGTGAGTCCAGATTTAGATTCCGATGCTTCACTTCAGGTTTACTGTATCCCTTGGACCTTCTTATTGACGACGAAACACAGAGTTGGCATCCGAATTTAATACAAAAGGCACAATGCCGACTTAAGTACAAAACTACTGACACTCTAACTTTCTATGATTTGAACCTCCCCTGTGAGTCCAGTTTTGGATTCCCATGCTTCACTTCAGGTTTACTGTATCCCTTGGACCTTCTTATTGACGACGAAACACAGAGTTGGCATCCGAATTTAATACAAAAGGCACAATGCCGACTTAAGTACAAAAGGACTGTCACTCTAACTTTCTATGATTTGAACCTCTCCTGTGAGTCCAGTTTTGGATTCCGATGCTTCACTTCAGGTTTACTGTATCCCTTGGACCTTCTTATTGACGAGTAAACACAGAAATTGCATCCGAATTTAATACAAAAGGCACAATGGCGACTTAAGTACAAGAGGACTGACACTCTCACTTTCTATGAGTTGAACCTCTCCTGTGAGTCCAGTTTTAGATTCCGATGCTTCACTTCAGGTTTACTGTATCCCTTGGAACTTCTTATTGACGATGAAACACAGAAATTGCATCCGAATTTAATACAAATGCCACAATGTCGACTTAAGTACAAGAGGACTGACACTCTTACTTTCTATGATTTGAACCTCTACTGTGAGTCCAGTTTTAGATTCCGATGCTTCACTTCAGGGTTACTGTATACCTTGGACCTTCTTATTGACGATGAAACACAGAAATTGCATCAGAATTTAATACACAAGGCACAATGCCGACTTAAGTACAAGTGGACTGACATTCTAACTTTCTATGATTTGAACCTCTCCTGTGAGTCCAGTTTTAGATTCCGATGCTACACATCAGGTTTACTGTATCCCTTGGACCTTCTTATTGACAATGAAACACAGAAAAAGCATTGGAATTAAAGTCAAATGGCACAATGCCGAGTTAAGTACAAGAGGACTGACACTCTAAGTTTCTTTGATTTGAACCTCTCCTGTGAGTCCAGTTATAGATTCCGATGCTTCACTTCAGGTTTACTGTATCCCTTGGACCTTCTTATTGACGATGAAACACAGAAATTGCATCGGAATTAAATTCAAATTGCACAATGCCGATTTAAGTACAAGAGGACTGACACTCTAACTTTCTATGATTTGAACCTCACCTGTGAGTCCAGATTTACATTCTGATGCTTCACTTCAGGTTTACTGTATCCCTTGGACCTTCTTATTGACGACGAAACACAGAGTTGGCATCCGAATTTAATACAAAAGGCACAATGCCGACTTAAGTACAAAAGGACTGACACTCTAACTTTCTATGATTTGAACCTCCCCTGTGAGTCCAGTTTTGGATTCCGATGCTTCACTTCAGGTTTACTGTATCCCTTGGACCTTCTTATTGACGACGAAACACAGAGTTGGCATCCGAATTTAATACAAAACGCACAATGCCGACTTAAGTACAAAAGGACTGTCACTCTAACTTTCTATGATTTGAACCTCTCCTGTGAGTCCAGTTTTGGATTGCGATGCTTCACTTCAGGCTTACTGTATCCCTTGGACCTTCTTATTGACGAAGAAGCACAGAAATTGCATCCGAATTTAATACACAAGGCACAATGCCGACTTAAGTACAAGAGGACTGACATTCTAACTTTCTTTGATTTGAACCTCTCCTGTGAGTCCAGTTTTAGATTCCGATGCTTCACTTCAGGTTTACTGTATCCCTTGGACCTTCTTATTGACGATGAAACACAGAAATTGCATCGGAATTAAATTCAAATTGCACAATGCCGATTTAAGTACAAGAGGACTGACACTCTATCTTTCTATGATTTGAACCTCACCTGTGAGTCCAGTTTTAGATTCCGATGCTTCACTTCAGGTTTACTGTATCCCTTGGACCTTCTTGTTGACGACGAAACACAGAGTTGGCATCCGAATTTAATACAAAGGGCACAATGCCGACTTAAGTACAAAAGGACTGACACTCTAACTTTCTATGATTTGAACCTCTCCTGTGAGTCCAGTTTTGGATTCCGATGCTTCACTTCAGGTTTACTGTATCCCTTGGACCTTCTTATTGACGATGAAACACAGAACTTGCATCCGAATTTAATACAAAAGGCACAATGGCGACTTAAGTACAAGAGGACTGACACTCTAACTTTCTATGATTTGAACCTCTCCTGTGAGTCCAGTTTTAGATTCCGATGCTTCACTTCAGGTTTACTGTATCCCTTGGACCTTCTTATTGACGACGAAACACAGAGTTGGCATCCGAATTTAATACAAAAGGCACAATGCCGACTTAAGTACAAAAGGACTGACACTCTAAATTCTATGATTTGAACCTCTCCTGTGAGTCCAGTTTTGGTTTCCGATGCTTCACTTCAGGTTTACTGTATCCCTTGGACCTTCTTATTGACGATGAAACACAGACATTGCATCCAAATTTAATGCAAAAGGCACAATGGCGACTTAAGTACAAGAGGACTGACATTCTAACTTTCTATGATTTGAACCTCTCCTGTGAGTCCAGTTTTAGATTCCGATGCTACACTTCAGGTTTACTGTATCCCTTGGACCTTCTTATTGACAATGAAACACAGAAAAAGCATTGGAATTAAGTTCAATAGGCACAATGCCGACTTAAGTACAAGAGGACTGACACTCTAACTTTCTATGATTTGAACCTCTCCTGTGAGTCCAGTTTTAGATTCCGATGCTTACTTCAGGTTTACTGTATCCCTTGGACCTTCTTATTGACGATGAAACACAGAATTTGCATCCGAATTTAATACAAATGGCACAATGCTGACTTAAGTACAAGAGCACTGACACTCTCACTTTCCGTGATTCGAACTTCTCCTGTGAGGTCAGATTTAGATTCCGATGCTTCACTTCAGGTTTACTGTATACCTTGCACCTTCTTATTGACGATGAATCACAGAAATTGCATCCAAATTTAATACAAAAATCACAATGGCGACTTAAGTACAAGAGGACTGACACTCTCACTTTCTATGATTTGAACATCTCCTGTAAGTCCAGTTTCAGGTTCCGATGCTTCACTTCAGATTTACTGTATCCCTTGGACCTTCTTATTGACGATGAAACACAGAAATTGCATCGGAATTAAATTCAAATGGCACAATGCCGACTTAAGTACAAGAGGACTGACACTCTCTCTATCTATGATTTGAACCTCTCCTGTGAGTCCTATTTAGATTCCGATGCTTCACTTCAGGTTTATTGTATACCTTGCACCGTCTTGTTGCCCATGAAAGAAAGTAATTGCATCGGAATTAAATTCAAAAGGCACAATGCCGACTGAAGTATAAGAGGAGTGACACTCTAACTTTCTGTGATTTGAACTTATCCTGTGAGTCCAGTTTTAGATTCTAATGCTTCACTTCAGGTTTACTGTATCCCTTGGACCTTCTTATTGACGACGAAACACAGAAATTGCATCCGAATTTAATTCAAAAGGCACAATGCCGACTTAAGTAAAAGAGGACTGACACTCTCGCCTTCTATGATTTGAACCTCTCCTGTGAGTCCAGTTTTAGATTCCGATGCTTCACTTCAGGTTTATTGTATGCCTTGGACCTTCTTATTGACGATGAAACACAGAAATTGCATCGGAATTAAATTCAAAAGGCACAATGCCTACTTAAGTACAAGACGACTGACACACTAACTTTCTAAGATATCAACCTATCCTGTGAGTCCATTTTTAGATTCCGATGGTTCACTTCAGGTTTACTGTATACCTTGCACCTTCTTATTGACGATGAAACACAGAAAATGCATCGGAATTTAATACAAAAGGCACAATGGCGACTTAAGTACAAGAGGACTGACACTCTAACTTTCTATGATTTGAACCTCTCCTGTGAGTCCAGTTTTGGATTCCGATGCTTCACTTCAGGTTTACTGTATCCCTTGGACCTTCTTATTGACGATGAAACACAGAAATTGCATCCGAATTTAATACAAAAGGCACAATGGCGACTTAAGTACAAGAGGACTGACACTCTCACTTTCTATGATTTGAAACTCTCCTGTGAGTCCAGTTTTAGATTCCGATGCCTCACTTCAGGTTTACTGTATCCCTTGGAACTTCTTATTGACGATGAAACACAGAAATTGCATCCCAATTTAATACAAATGCCACAATGTCGACTTAAGTACAAGAGGACTGACACTCTTACTTTCTATGATTTGAACCTCTCCTGTGAATCCAGTTTTAGATTCCGATGCTTCACTTCAGGGTTACTGTATACCTTGCACCTTCTTATTGACGATGAAACACAGAAATTGCATCCGAATTTAATACAAAAGGCACAATGCCGACTTAAGTACAAGAGGACTGACATTCTAACTATCTATGATTTGAACCTCTCCTGTGAGTCCAGTTTTAGATTCCGATGCTTCACTTCAGGTTTACTGTATCCCTTGGACCTTCTTATTGACGACGAAACACAGAGTTGGCATCCGAATTTAATACAAAGGGCACAATGCTGACTTAAGTACAAAAGGACTGACACTCTAACTTTCTATGATTTGAACCTCTCCTGTGAGTCCAGTTTTGGATTCCGATGCTTCACTTCAGGTTTACTGTATCCCTTGGACCTTCTTATTGACGATGAAACACAGAAATTGCATCCGAATTTAATACAAAAGGCACAATGGCGACTTAAGTACAAGAGGACTGACACTCTAACTTTCTATGATTTGAACCTCTCCTGTGAGTCCAGTTTTAGATTCCGATGCTTCACTTCAGGTTTACTGTATCCCTTGGACCTTCTTATTGACGACGAAACACAGAGTTGGCATCCGAATTTAATACAAAAGGCACAATGCCGACTTAAGTACAAAAGGACTGACACTCTAACTTTCTATGATTTGAACCTCTCCTGTGAGTCCAGTTTTGGATTCCGATGCTTCACTTCAGGTTTACTGTATCCCTTGGACCTTCTTATTGACGATGAAACACAGAAATTGCATCCGAATTTAATACAAAAGGCACAATGGCGACTTAAGTACAAGAGGACTGACACTCTCACTTTCTATGATTTGAACCTCTCCTGTGAGACCAGTTTTAGATTCCGATGCTTCCCTTCAGGTTTACTGTATCCCTTGGAACTTCTTATTGACGATGAAACACAGAAATTGCATCCGAATTTAATACAAATGCCACAATGTCGACTTAAGTACAAGAGGACTGACATTCTAACTTTCTATGATTTGAACCTCTCCTGTGTGTCCAGTTTTAGATTCCGATGCTACACTTCAGGTTTACTGTATCCCTTGGACCTTCTTATTGACAATGAAACACAGAAAAAGCATTGGAATTAAATTCAATAGGCACAATGCCGACTTAAGTACAAGAGGACTGACACTCTAACTTTCTATGATTTGAACCTCTGCTGTGAGTCCAGTTTTAGATTCCGATGCTTACTTCTGGTTTACTGTATCCCTTGGACCTTCTTATTGACGATGAACACAGAATTTGCATCCGAATTTAATACAAATGGCACAATGCTGACTTAAGTACAAGAGCACTGACACACTCACTTTCCATGATTCGAACTTCTCCTTTGAGGTCAGAATTAGATTCCGATGCTTCACTTCAGGTTTACTGTATACCTTGCACCTTCTTATTGACGATGAAACACAGAAATTGCATCCGAATTTAATACAAAAATCACAATGGCGACTTAAGTACAAGAGGACTGACACTCTCACTTTCTATGATTTGAACATCTCCTGTGAGTCCAGTTTCAGGTTCCGATGCTTCACTTCAGATTTACTGTATCCCTTGGACCTTCTTATTGACGATGAAACACAGAAATTGCATCGGAATTAAATTCAAATGGCACAATGCCGACTTAAGTACTAGAGGACTGACACTCTCCCTATCTATGATTTGAACCTCTCATGTGAGTCCACTTTTAGATTCCGATGCTTCACTTCTGGTTTACTGTATACCTTGTTCCTTCTTATTGACGAGGAAACACAGAAATTGCATCGGAATTTAATACAACTGGCACAATGCCGACTTAAGTAAACGAGGACTGAAACTCTAACTTTCTATGATTTGAACCTCTCCTGTGACTCCAGTTTTAGATTCCGATGCTTCACTTCAGGTTTACTGTATCCCTTGGACCTTCTTACTGACGATGAAACACAGAAATTGCATCCGAATATAACACAAAATGCACAATGCCAACTAAAGTACAAGAGGACTGACACTCCCCCATTCTATGATTTGAACCACTCCTGTGAGTCCTATTTAGATTCCGATGCTTCACTTCAGGTTTATTGTATACCTTGCACCGTCTTGTTGCCCATGAAACAAAGTAATTGCATCGGAATTAAATTCAAAAGGCACAATGCCGACTGAAGTATAATAGGAATGACACTCCAACTTTCTGTGATTTGAACTTATCCTGTGAGTCCAGTTTTAGATTCTAATGCTTCACTTCAGGTTTACTGTATCCCTTGGACCCTCTTATTGACGACGAAACACAGAAATTGCATCCGAATTTAATTCCAAACTCACAATGCCGACTTAAGTAAAAGAGGACTGACACTCTCGCATTCTATGATTTGAACCTCTCCTGTGATTCCAGTTTTAGATTCCGATGCTTCACTTCAGGTTTACTGTATCCCTTGGAACTTCTTATTGACGATGAAACACAGAAATTGCATCGGTATTAAATTCAAAAGGCACAATGCCGACTTAAGTGCAAGAGGACTGACACACTAACTTTCTAAGATATCAACCTATCCTGTGAGTCCATTTTTAGATTCCGATGGTTCACTTCAGGTTTACTGTATACCTTGCACCTTCTTATTGACGATGAAACACAGAAAATGCATCGGAATTTAATACAAAAGGCACAATGGCGTCTTAAGTACAAGAGGACTGACACTCTAACTTTCTATGATTTGAACCTCTCCTGTGCGTCCAGTTTTGGATTCCGATGCTTCACTTCAGGTTTACTGTATCCCTTGGACCTTCTTATTGACGATGAAACACAGAAATTGCATCCGAATTTAATACAAAAGGCACAATGGCGACTTAAGTACAAGAGGACTGACACTCTCACTTTCTATGATTTGAACCTCTCCTGTGAGTCCAGTTTTAGATTCCGATGCTTCACTTCAAGTTTACTGTATCCCTTGGAACTTCATATTGACGATGAAACACAGAAATTGCATCCGAATTTAATACAAATGCCACAATGTCGACTTAAGTACAAGAGGACTGACACTCTTACTTTCTATGATTTGAACCTCTCCTGTGAATCCAGTTTTGGATTCCGATGCTTCACTTCAGGGTTTCTGTATACCTTGCACCTTCTTATTGACGATGAAACACAGAAATTGCATCCGAATTTAATACAAAAGGCACAATGCCGACTTAAGTACAAGAGGACTGACATTCTAACTTTCTATGATTTGAACCTCTCCTGTGAGTCCAGTTTTAGATTCCGATGCTACACTTCAGGTTTACTGTATCCCTTGGACCTTCTTATTGACAATGAAACACAGAAAAAGCATTGGAATTAAATTGAATAGGCACAATGCCGACTTAAGTACAAGAGGACTGACACTCTAACTTTCTATGATTTGAACCTCTCCTGTGAGTCCAGTTTAAGATTCCGATGCTTACTTCAGGTTTACTGTATCCCTTGGACCTTCTTATTGACGATGAAACACAGAAATTGCATCCGAATTTAATACAAAAATCACAATGGCGACTTAAGTACAAGAGGACTGACAATCTCACTTTCTATGATTTGAACATCTCCTGTGAGTCCAGTTTCAGGTTCCGATGCTTCACTTCAGATTTACTGTATCCCTTGGACCTTCTTATTGACGATGAAACACAGAAATTGCATCGGAATTAAATTCAAATGGAACAATGCCGACTTAAGTACAAGAGGACTGACACTCTCTCTATCTATGATTTGAACTTCTCCTGTGAGTCCAGTTTTAGATTCCGATGCTCCACCTCAGGTTTACTGTGTCCCTTGGACCTTTTCATTGACGATGAAACACAGAAATTGCAACGGAACTTAATACAAAAGGCACAATGCCGGCTTAAGTAAAAGGGGACTGAGACTCTCTCTTTTTATGATTTGAACTTCTAATGTGAGTCCACTTTTAGATTCCGATGCTTCACTTCTGGTTTACTGTATACCTTGTTCCTTCTTATTGACGAGGAAACACAGAAATTGCATCGGAATTTAATACAAAAGGCACAATGCCGACTTAAGTAAAAGAGGACTGACACTCTCACTTTCTATTATTTGAACTTCTCCTGTGAGTCCAGGTTTAGATTCGGATGCTTCACTTCAGGTTTACTGTATCCATTGGACCTTCTTATTGACGATGAAACACAGAGTTTGCATCCGAATTTAATACAAATGGCACAATGCCGACTTAAGTTCTAGAGGACCGGCACTCTAACTTTCTATGATTTGAACCTCTCCTGTGACTCCAGTTTTAGATTCCGATGCTTCACTTCAGGTTTACTGTATCCCTTGGACCTTCTTATTGACGATGAAACACAGAAATTGCATCCGAATATAACACAAAATGCACAATGCCGACTAAAGTACAAGAGGACTGACACTCCCCCATTCTATGATTTGAACCACTCCTGTGAGTCCTATTTAGATTCCGATGCTTCACTTCAGGTTTATTGTATACCTTGCACCGTCTTGTTGCCGATGAAACAAAGTAATTGCATCGGAATTAAATTCAAAAGGCACAATGCCGACTGAAGTATAAGAGGAGTGACACTCTAACTTTCTGTGATTTGAACTTATCCTGTGAGTCCAGTTTTAGATTCTAATGCTTCACTACAGGTTTACTGTATCCCTTGGACCTTCTTATTGACGACGAAACACAGAAATTGCATCCGAATTTAATTCAAAAGGCACAATGCCGACTTAAGTAAAAGAGGACTGACACTCTCACTTTCTATGATTTGAACCTCTCCTGTGAGTCCAGTTCTAGATTCCGATGCTTCACTTCAGGTTTACTGTATCCCTTGGACCTTCTTATTGTCGACGAAACACAGAGTTGGCATCCGAATTTAATACAAAAGGCACAATGCCGACTTAAGTACAAGAGGACTGACACTCTAACTTTCTATGATTTGAACCTCTCCTGTGAGTCCGGTTTTGGATTCCGATGCTTCACTTCAGGTTTACTGTATCCCTTGGACCTTCTTATTGACGATGAAACACAGAAATCGCATCCGAATTTAATACAAAAGGCACAATGGCGACTTAAGTACAAGGGGACTGACACTCTCACTTTCTATGATTTGAACCTCTCCTGTGAGTCCAGTTTTAGATTTCGATGCTTCACTTCAGGTTTACTGTATCCCTTGGAACTTCTTATTGACGATGAAACACAGAAATTGCATCCGAATTTAATACAAATGGCACAATGTCGACTTAAGTACAAGAGGACTGACACTCTTACTATCTATGATTTGAACCTCTCCTGTGGGTCCAGTTTTAGATTCCGATGCTTCACTTCAGGTTTACTGTATACCTTGCACCTTCTTATTGACGATGAAACACAGAAATTGCATCCGAATTTAATACACAAGGCACAATGCCGACTTAAGTACAAGAGGACTGACATTCTAACTTTCTATGATTTGAACCTCTCCTGTGAGTCCAGTTTTAGATTCCGATGCTACACTTCAGATTTACTGTATCCCTTGGACCTTCTTATTGACAATGAAACACAGAAAAAGCATTGGAATTAAATTCAAATGGCACAATGCCGTCTTAAGTACAAGAGGACTGACACTCTAACTTTCTCTGATTTGAACCTCTCCTGTGAGTCCAGTTTTAGATTCCGATGCTTCACTTCAGGTTTACTGTATCCCTTGGACCTTCTTATTGACGACGAAACACAGAGTTTGCATCCGAATTTAATACAAAAGGCACAATGCCGACTTAAGTGCAAGAGGACTGACATTCTAACTTTCTATGATTTGAACCTCTCCTGTGAGTCCAGTTTTAGATTCCGATGCTTCACTTCAGGTTAACTGTATACCTTGCACCTTCTTATTGACGATGAAACACAGAAATAGCATCCGAATTTAATACACAAGGCACAATGCCGACTTAAGTGCAAGAGGACTGACATTCTAACTTTCTATGATTTGAACCTCTCCTGTGAGTCCAGTTTTAGATTCCGATGCTACACCTCAGGTTTACTGTATCCCTTGGACCTTCTTATTGACAATGAAACACAGAAAAGCATTGGAATTAAATTCAAAAGGCACAATGCCGACTTAAGTACAAGAGAACTGACACTCTAACTTTCTATGATTTGAACCTCTCCTGTGAGTCCAGTTTTAGATTCCGATGCTTCACTTCAGGTTTACTGTATCCCTTGGACCTTCTAATTGACGATGAGAAACAGAGTTTGCATCCGAAATTAATACAAAAAGTACAATGCCGACGTAAGTACATGAGGACTGACACTCTAACTTTCTATGATTTGAACCTCTCCTGTGAGTCCAGTTTTAGATTCCGATGCTTCACTTCAGGTTTACTGTATCCCTTGGAACTTCTTATTGACGATGAAACACAGAAATTGCATCCGAATTTAATACAAATGGCACAATGTCGACTTAAGTACAAGAGGACTGACACTCTTACTTTCTATGATTTGAACCTCTCCTGTGAGTCCAGTTTTAGATTCCGATGCTTCACTTCAGGGTTACTGTATACCTTGCACCTTCTTATTGACGATGAAACACAGAAATTGCATCCGAATTCAATACACAAGGCACAATGCCGACTTAAATACAAGAGAACTGACATTCTAACTTTCTATGATTTGAACCTCTCCTGTGAGTCCAGTTTTAGATTCCGATGCTACACTTAAGGTTTACTGTATCCCTTGGACCTTCTTATTGACAATGAAACACAGAAAAAGCATTGGAATTAAATTCAATAGGCACAATGCCGACTTAAGTACAAGAGGACTGACACTCTAACTTTCTATGATTTGAACCTCTCCTGTGAGTCCAGTTTTAGATTCCGATGCTTACTTCAGATTTACTGTATCCCTTGGACCTTCTTATTGACGATGAAACACAGAATTTGCATCCGAATTTAATACAAATGGCACAATGCTGACTTAAGTACAAGAGCACTGACACTCTCACTTTCCATGATTCGAACTTCTCCTGTGAGGTCAGATTTAGATTCCGATGCTTCACTTCAGGTTTACTGTATACCTTGCACCTTCTTATTGACGATGAAACACAGAAATTGCATCCGAATTTAATACAAAAATCACAATGGCGACTTAAGTACAAGAGGACTGACACTCTCACTTTCTATGATTTGAACATCTCCTGTGAGTCCAGTTTCAGGTTCCGATGCTTCATTTCAGATTTACTGTATCCCTCGGACCTTCTTATTGACGACGAAACACAGAGTTTGCATCCGAATTTAATGCAAAAGGCACAATGCCGACTTAAGTGCAAGAGGACTGACATTCTAACTTTCTATGATTTGAACCTCTCCTGTGACTCCAGTTTTAGATTCCGATGCTTCACTTCAGGTTAACTGTATACCTTGCACCTTCTTATTGACGATGAAACACAGAAATAGCATCCGAATTTAATACACAAGGCACAATGCCGACTTAAGTGCAAGAGGACTGACATTCTAACTTTCTATGATTTGAACCTCTCCTGTGAGTCCAGTTTTAGATTCCGATGCTACACTTCAGGTTTACTGTATCCCTTGGAACTTCTTATTGACAATGAAACACAGAAAAGCATTGGAATTAAATTCAAAAGGCACAATGCCGACTTAAGTACAAGAGAACTGACACTCTAACTTTCTATGATTTGAACCTCTCCTGTGAGTCCAGTTTTAGATTCCGATGCTTCACTTCAGGTTTACTGTATCCCTTGGACCTTCTTATTGACGATGAAACACAGAAATTGCATCCGAATTTAATACCAAAATCACAATGGCGACTTAAGTACAAGAGGACTGACTCTCTCACTTTCTATGATTTGAACATCTCCTGTGAGTCCAGTTTTAGATTCCGATGCTTCACTTCAGGTTTACAGTATCCCTTGGACCTTCTTATTGACGATGAAACACAGAAATTGCATCGGAATTAAATTCAAAACGCACAATGCCGACTTAAGCAAAAGAGGACTGACACTCTCACTTTCTATGATTTGAACCTCTCCTGTGAGTCCTGTTTTAGATTCCGATGCTTCACTTCAGGTTTACTGTTTCCCTTGGACCTTCTTATTGACGATGAAACACAGAAATTGCATCGGAATTAAATTCAAATTGCACAATGCCGAATTAAGTACAAGAGGACTGGCACTCTAACTTTCTATGATTTGAACCTCTCCTGTGAGTCCAGTTTTAGATTCCGATGCTTCACTTCAGGTTTACTGTATCCCTTGGACCTTCTTATTGACGATGAAACACAGAAATTGCATCCGAATTTAATACAAATGGCACAATGTCGACTTAAGTACAAGAGGACTGACACTCTTACTTTCTATGATTTGAACCTCTCCTGAGATTCCAGTTTTAGATTCCGATGCTTCACTTCAGGGTTACTGTATATCTTGCACCTTCTTATTGACGATGAAACACAGAAATTGCATCCGAATTTAATACACAAGGCACAATGCCGACTTAAGTACAAGAGAACTGACATTCTAACTTTCTATGATTTAAACCTCTCCTGTGAGTCCAGTTTTAGATTCCGATGCTACACTTCAGGTTTACTGTATCCCTTGGACCTTCTTATTGACAATGAAACACAGAAAAAGCATTGGAATTAAATTCAATAGGCACAATGCCGACTTAAGTACAAGAGGACTGACACTCTAACTTTCTATGATTTGAACCTCTCCTGTGAGTCCAGTTTTAGATTCCGATGCTTACTTCAGGTTCACTGTATCCCTTGGAACTTCTTATTGACGATGAAACACAGAATTTGCATCCGAATTTAATACAAATGGCACAATGCTGACTTAAGTACATGAGCAAGGACACTCTCACTTTCCATGATTCGAAACTCTCCTGTGAGGTCAGATTTAGATTCCGATGCTTCACTTCAGGTTTACTGTATACCTTGCACCTTCTTATTGACGATGAAACACAGAAATTGCATCCGAATTTAATACAAAAATCACATGGCGACTTAAGTACAAGGGGACTGACACTCTCACTTTCTATGATTTGAACATCTCCTGTGAGTCCAGTTTCAGGTTCCGATGCTTCACTTCAGATTTACTGTATCCCTTGGACCATCTTATTGACGATGAAACACAGAAATTGCATCGGAATTAAATTCAAACGGCATAATGCCGACTTAAGTACAAGAGGACTGACACTCTCTCTTTTTATGATTTGAACCTCTAATGTGAGTCCACTTTTAGATTCCGATGCTTCACTTCTGGTTTACTGTATACCTTGTTCCTTCTTATTGACGATGAAACACAGAAATTGAATCGGAATTTAATACAAAAGGCACAATGCCGACTTAAGTACAAGAGGACTGACACTCTCACTTTCTATGATTTGAACTTCTCCTGTGAGTCCAGTTTTAGATTCCGATGCTTCACTTCAGGTTTACTGTATCCCTTGGACCTTCTTATTGACGATGAAACACAGAAATGGCATCCGAATATAACACAAAACGCACAATGCCGACTAAAGTACAAGAGGACTGACACTCCCCCATTCTATGATTTGAACCACTCCTGTGAGTCCTATTTAGATTCTGATGCTTCACTTCAGGTTTATTGTATACCTTGCACCGTCTTGTTGCCCATGAAACAAAGTAATTGCATCGGAATTAAATTCAAAAGGCACAATGCCGACTGAAGTATAAGAGGAGTGACACTCTAACTTTCTGTGATTTGAACTTATCCTGAGAGTCCAGTTTTAGATTCTAATGCTTCACTTCAGGTTTACTGTATCCCTTGGACCTTCTTATTGACGACGAAACACAGAAATTGCATCCGAATTTAATTCAAAAGGCACAATGCCGACTTAAGTGAAAGAGGACTGACACACTCGCTTTCTATGATTTGAACCTCTCCTGTGAGTCCAGTTTTAGATTCCGATGCTTCACTTCAGGTTTATTGTATGCCTAGGACCTTCTGATTGACGATGAAACACAGAAATTGCATCGGAATTTAATTCAAAAGGCACAATGCCGACTTAAGTACAAGAGGACTGACAGACTAACTTTCTAAGATATCAACCTATCCTGTGATACCATTTTTAGATTCCGATGCTTCACTTCAGGTTTACTGTATCCCTTGGACCTTCTTAATGACGACGAAACACAGAGTTGGCATCCGAATTTAATACAAAAGGCACAATGCCGACTTAAGTACAAGAGGACTGACACTCTAACGTTCTATGATTTGAACCTCTCCTGTGAGTCCAGTTTTGGATTCCGATGCTTCACTTCAGGTTTACTGTATCCCTTGGACCTTCTTATTGACGATGAAACACAGAAATCGCATCCGAGATTAATACAAAAGGCACAATGGCGACATAAGTACAAGAGGACTGACACTCTCACTTTCTATGATTTGAACCTCTCCTGTGAGTCCAGTTTTAGATTCCGATGCTACACTTCAGGTTTACTGTATCCCTTGGAACTTCTTATTGACAATGAAACACAGAAAAGCATTGGAATTAAATTCAAAAGGCACAATGCCGACTTAAGTACAAGAGAACTGACACTCTAACTTTCTATGATTTGAACCTCTCCTGTGAGTCCAGTTTTAGATTCCGATGCTTCACTTCAGGTTTACTGTATCCCTTGGACCTTCTTATTGACGATGAAACACAGAAATTGCATCCGAATTTAATACCAAAATCACAATGGCGACTTAAGTACAAGAGGACTGACTCTCTCACTTTCTATGATTTGAACATCTCCTGTGAGTCCAGTTTTAGATTCCGATGCTTCACTTCAGGTTTACTGTATCCCTTGGACCTTCTTATTGACGATGAAACACAGAAATTGCATCGGAATTAAATTCAAAACGCACAATGCCGACTTAAGCAAAAGAGGACTGACACTCTCACTTTCTATGATTTGAACCTCTCCTGTGAGTCCTGTTTTAGATTCCGATGCTTCACTTCAGGTTTACTGTATCCCTTGGACCTTCTTATTGACGATGAAACACAGAAATTGCATCGGAATTAAATTCAAATTGCACAATGCCGAATTAAGTACAAGAGGACTGGCACTCTAACTTTCTATGATTTGAACCTCTCCTGTGAGTCCAGTTTTAGATTCCGATGCTTCACTTCAGGTTTACTGTATCCCTTGGACCTTCTTATTGACGATGAAACACAGAAATTGCATCCGAATTTAATACAAATGGCACAATGTCGACTTAAGTACAAGAGGACTGACACTCTTACTTTCTATGATTTGAACCTCTCCTGTGATTCCAGTTTTAGATTCCGATGCTTCACTTCAGGGTTACTGTATACCTTGCACCTTCTTATTGACGATGAAACACAGAAATTGCATCCGAATTTAATACACAAGGCACAATGCCGACTTAAGTACAAGAGAACTGACATTCTAACTTTCTATGATTTGAACCTCTCCTGTGAGTCCAGTTTTAGATTCCGATGCTACACTTCAGGTTTACTGTATCCCTTGGACCTTCTTATTGACAATGAAACACAGAAAAAGCATTGGAATTAAATTCAATAGGCACAATGCCGACTTAAGTACAAGAGGACTGACACTCTAACTTTCTATGATTTGAACCTCTCCTGTGAGTCCAGTTTTAGATTCCGATGCTTACTTCAGGTTTACTGTATCCCTTGGAACTTCTTATTGACGATGAAACACAGAATTTGCATCCGAATTTAATACAAATGGCACAATGCTGACTTAAGTACATGAGCACTGACACTCTCACTTTCCATGATTCGAACTTCTCCTGTGAGGTCAGATTTAGATTCCGATGCTTCACTTCAGGTTTACTGTATACCTTGCACCTTCTTATTGACGATGAAACACAGAAATTGCATCCGAATTTAATACAAAAATCACATGGCGACTTAAGTACAAGGGGACTGACACTCTCACTTTCTATGATTTGAACATCTCCTGTGAGTCCAGTTTCAGGTTCCGATGCTTCACTTCAGATTTACTGTATCCCTTGGACCTTCTTATTGACGATGAAACACAGAAATTGCATCGGAATTAAATTCAAACGGCATAATGCCGACTTAAGTACAAGAGGACTGACACTCTCTCTATCTATGATTTGAACCTCTTCTGTGAGTCCAGTTTTAGATTCCGATGCTCCACCTCAGGTTTACTGTGTCCCTTGGACCTTTTCATTGACGATGAAACACAGAAATTGCAACGGAACTTAATACAAAAGGCACAATGCCGGCTTAAGTAAAAGTGGACTGACACTCTCTCTTTTTATGATTTGAACCTCTAATGTGAGTCCACTTTTAGATTCCGATGCTTCACTTCTGGTTTACTGTATACCTTGTTCCTTCTTATTGACGATGAAACACAGAAATTGAATCGGAATTTAATACAAAAGGCACAATGCCGACTTAAGTACAAGAGGACTGACACTCTCACTTTCTATGATTTGAACTTCTCCTGTGAGTCCAGTTTTAGATTCCGATGCTTCACTTCAGGTTTACTGTATCCCTTGGACCTTCTTATTGACGATGAAACACAGAAATGGCATCCGAATATAACACAAAACGCACAATGCCGACTAAAGTACAAGAGGACTGACACTCCCCCATTCTATGATTTGAACCACTCCTGTGAGTCCTATTTAGATTCTGATGCTTCACTTCAGGTTTATTGTATACCTTGCACCGTCTTGTTGCCCATGAAACAAAGTAATTGCATCGGAATTAAATTCAAAAGGCACAATGCCGACTGAAGTATAAGAGGAGTGACACTCTAACTTTCTGTGATTTGAACTTATCCTGAGCGTCCAGTTTTAGATTCTAATGCTTCACTTCAGGTTTACTGTATCCCTTGGACCTTCTTATTGACGACGAAACACAGAAATTGCATCCGAATTTAATTCAAAAGGCACAATGCCGACTTAAGTGAAAGAGGACTGACACACTCGCTTTCTATGATTTGAACCTCCCCTGTGAGTCCAGTTTTAGATTCCGATGCTTCACTTCAGGTTTATTGTATGCCTAGGACCTTCTGATTGACGATGAAACACAGAAATTGCATCGGAATTTAATTCAAAAGGCACAATGCCGACTTAAGTACAAGAGGACTGACAGACTAACTTTCTAAGATATCAACCTATCCTGTGATACCATTTTTAGATTCCGATGCTTCACTTCAGGTTTACTGTATACCTTGCACCTTCTTATTGACGATGGAACACAAAAAATTGCATCGGAATTAAATTCAAAAGGCACAATGGCGACTGAAGTATAAGAGGAGTGACACTCTAACTTTCTGTGATTTGAACTTATCCTGAGAGTCCAGTTTTAGATTCTAATGCTTCACTTCAGGTTTACTGTATCCCTTGGACCTTCTTATTGACGACGAAACACAGAAATTGCATCCGAATTTAATTCAAAAGGCACAATGCCGACTTAAGTGAAAGAGGACTGACACACTCGCTTTCTATGATTTGAACCTCTCCTGTGAGTCCAGTTTTAGATTCCGATGCTTCACTTCAGGTTTATTGTATGCCTAGGACCTTCTGATTGACGATGAAACACAGAAATTGCATCGGAATTTAATTCAAAAGGCACAATGCCGACTTAAGTACAAGAGGACTGACAGACTAACTTTCTAAGATATCAACCTATCCTGTGATACCATTTTTAGATTCCGATGCTTCACTTCAGGTTTACTGTATCCCTTGGACCTTCTTAATGACGACGAAACACAGAGTTGGCATCCGAATTTAATACAAAAGGCACAATGCCGACTTAAGTACAAGAGGACTGACACTCTAACGTTCTATGATTTGAACCTCTCCTGTGAGTCCAGTTTTGGATTCCGATGCTTCACTTCAGGTTTACTGTATCCCTTGGACCTTCTTATTGACGATGAAACACAGAAATCGCATCCGAGATTAATACAAAAGGCACAATGGCGACATAAGTACAAGAGGACTGACACTCTCACTTTCTATGATTTGAACCTCTCCTGTGAGTCCAGTTTTAGATTCCGATGCTACACTTCAGGTTTACTGTATCCCTTGGAACTTCTTATTGACAATGAAACACAGAAAAGCATTGGAATTAAATTCAAAAGGCACAATGCCGACTTAAGTACAAGAGAACTGACACTCTAACTTTCTATGATTTGAACCTCTCCTGTGAGTCCAGTTTTAGATTCCGATGCTTCACTTCAGGTTTACTGTATCCCTTGGACCTTCTTATTGACGATGAAACACAGAAATTGCATCCGAATTTAATACCAAAATCACAATGGCGACTTAAGTACAAGAGGACTGACTCTCTCACTTTCTATGATTTGAACATCTCCTGTGAGTCCAGTTTTAGATTCCGATGCTTCACTTCAGGTTTACTGTATCCCTTGGACCTTCTTATTGACGATGAAACACAGAAATTGCATCGGAATTAAATTCAAAAAGCACAATGCCGACTTAAGCAAAAGAGGACTGACACTCTCACTTTCTATGATTTGAACCTCTCCTGTGAGTCCTGTTTTAGATTCCGATGCTTCACTTCAGGTTTACTGTATCCCTTGGACCTTCTTATTGACGATGAAACACAGAAATTGCATCGGAATGAAATTCAAATTGCACAATGCCGAATTAAGTACAAGAGGACTGGCACTCTAACTTTCTATGATTTGAACCTCTCCTGTGAGTCCAGTTTTAGATTCCGATGCTTCACTTCAGGTTTACTGTATCCCTTGGACCTTCTTATTGACGATGAAACACAGAAATTGCATCCGAATTTAATACAAATGGCACAATGTCGACTTAAGTACAAGAGGACTGACACTCTTACTTTCTATGATTTGAACCTCTCCTGTGATTCCAGTTTTAGATTCCGATGCTTCACTTCAGGGTTACTGTATACCTTGCACCTTCTTATTGACGATGAAACACAGAAATTGCATCCGAATTTAATACACAAGGCACAATGCCGACTTAAGTACAAGAGAACTGACATTCTAACTTTCTATGATTTGAACCTCTCCTGTGAGTCCAGTTTTAGATTCCGATGCTACACTTCAGGTTTACTGTATCCCTTGGACCTTCTTATTGACAATGAAACACAGAAAAAGCATTGGAATTAAATTCAATAGGCACAATGCCGACTTAAGTACAAGAGGACTGACACTCTAACTTTCTATGATTTGAACCTCTCCTGTGAGTCCAGTTTTAGATTCCGATGCTTACTTCAGGTTTACTGTATCCCTTGGAACTTCTTATTGACGATGAAACACAGAATTTGCATCCGAATTTAATACAAATGGCACAATGCTGACTTAAGTACATGAGCACTGACACTCTCACTTTCCATGATTCGAACTTCTCCTGTGAGGTCAGATTTAGATTCCGATGCTTCACTTCAGGTTTACTGTATACCTTGCACCTTCTTATTGACGATGAAACACAGAAATTGCATCCGAATTTAATACAAAAATCACATGGCGACTTAAGTACAAGGGGACTGACACTCTCACTTTCTATGATTTGAACATCTCCTGTGAGTCCAGTTTCAGGTTCCGATGCTTCACTTCAGATTTACTGTATCCCTTGGACCTTCTTATTGACGATGAAACACAGAAATTGCATCGGAATTAAATTCAAACGGCATAATGCCGACTTAAGTACAAGAGGACTGACACTCTCTCTATCTATGATTTGAACCTCTTCTGTGAGTCCAGTTTTAGATTCCGATGCTCCACCTCAGGTTTACTGTGTCCCTTGGACCTTTTCATTGACGATGAAACACAGAAATTGCAACGGAACTTAATACAAAAGGCACAATGCCGGCTTAAGTAAAAGTGGACTGACACTCTCTCTTTTTATGATTTGAACCTCTAATGTGAGTCCACTTTTAGATTCCGATGCTTCACTTCTGGTTTACTGTATACCTTGTTCCTTCTTATTGACGATGAAACACAGAAATTGAATCGGAATTTAATACAAAAGGCACAATGCCGACTTAAGTACAAGAGGACTGACACTCTCACTTTCTATGATTTGAACTTCTCCTGTGAGTCCAGTTTTAGATTCCGATGCTTCACTTCAGGTTTACTGTATCCCTTGGACCTTCTTATTGACGATGAAACACAGAAATGGCATCCGAATATAACACAAAACGCACAATGCCGACTAAAGTACAAGAGGACTGACACTCCCCCATTCTATGATTTGAACCACTCCTGTGAGTCCTATTTAGATTCTGATGCTTCACTTCAGGTTTATTGTATACCTTGCACCGTCTTGTTGCCCATGAAACAAAGTAATTGCATCGGAATTAAATTCAAAAGGCACAATGCCGACTGAAGTATAAGAGGAGTGACACTCTAACTTTCTGTGATTTGAACTTATCCTGAGAGTCCAGTTTTAGATTCTAATGCTTCACTTCAGGTTTACTGTATCCCTTGGACCTTCTTATTGACGACGAAACACAGAAATTGCATCCGAATTTAATTCAAAAGGCACAATGCCGACTTAAGTGAAAGAGGACTGACACACTCGCTTTCTATGATTTGAACCTCTCCTGTGAGTCCAGTTTTAGATTCCGATGCTTCACTTCAGGTTTATTGTATGCCTAGGACCTTCTGATTGACGATGAAACACAGAAATTGCATCGGAATTTAATTCAAAAGGCACAATGCCGACTTAAGTACAAGAGGACTGACAGACTAACTTTCTAAGATATCAACCTATCCTGTGATACCATTTTTAGATTCCGATGCTTCACTTCAGGTTTACTGTATACCTTGCACCTTCTTATTGACGATGGAACACAAAAAATTGCATCGGAATTAAATTCAAAAGGCACAATACCGACTTAAGTTTAAGATGACTGACACTATAACTCTCTATGATTTGAACCTCTCCTGTGAGTACAGTTTCAGATTCCGATGCTTCACTTCAGGTTTACTGTATACCTTGCACTTCTTATTGACGATGAAACACAGAAAATTCATCGGAATTTAATACAAAAGGCACAATGGCGACTTAAGTACGAGAGGACTGACACTCTCACTTTCTAGGATTTGAACCTCTCCTGTGAGTCCAGTTTTAGATTCCGATGCTTCACTTCAGGTTTACTGTATCCCTTGGACCTTCTTAATGACGACGAAACACAGAGTTGGCATCCGAATATAATACAAAAGGCACAATGCCGACTTAAGTACAAGAGGACTGACACTCTAACGTTCTATGATTTGAACCTCTCCTGTGAGTCCAGTTTTGGATTCCGATGCTTCACTTCAGGTTTACTGTATCCCTTGGACCTTCTTATTGACGATGAAACACAGAAATCGCATCCGAGATTAATACAAAAGGCACAATGGCGACATAAGTACAAGAGGACTGACACTCTCACTTTCTATGATTTGAACCTCTCCTGTGAGTCCAGTTTTAGATTCCGATGCTTCACTTCAGGTTTACTGTATCCCTTGGAATTTCTTATTGACGATGATACACAGAAATTGCATCCGAATTTAATACAAATGGCACAATGTCGACTTAATTACAAGAGGACTGACACTGTTACTATCTATGATTTGAACCTCTCCTGTGAGTCCAGTTTTAGATTCCGATGCTTCACTTCAGGTTAACTGTATACCTTGCACCTTCTTATTTACGATGAAACACAGAAAGAGAATCCGGAATTAATACATAAGGCACAATGCCGACTTAAGTGCAAGAGGACTCACATTCTGACTTTCTATGATTTGAACCTCTCCTGTGAGTCCAGTTTTAGATTCCGATGCTACACTTCAGGTTTACTGTATCCCTTGGACCTTCTTATTGACAATGAAACACAGAAAAGCATTGGAATTAAATTCAAAAGGCACAATGGCGACTTAAGTACAAGAGAACTGACACTCTAACTTTCTATGATTTGAACCTCTCCTGTGAGTCCAGTTTTAGATTCCGATGCTACACTTCAGGTTTACTGTATCCCTTGGACCTTCGTATTGACAATGAAACACAGAAAAGCATTGGAATTAAATTCAAAAGGCACAATGGCGACTTAAGTACAAGAGAACTGACACTCTAACTTTCTATGATGTGAACCTCTCCTGTGAGTCCAGTTTTAGATTCCGATGCTTCACTTCAGGTTTACTGTATTCCTTGGACCTTCTTATTGACGATGAAACACAGAAATTGCATCGGAATTAAATTCAAATGGCACAATGCCGAGTTAAGTACTAGAGGACTGACACTCTAACTTTCTATGATTTGAACCTCTCCTGTGAGGCCAGTTTTAGATTCCGATGCTTCACTTCAGGTTTACTGTATCGCTTGGACCTTCTTATTGACGACGAAACACAGAGTTGGCATCCGAATTTAATACAAAAGGCACAATGCCGACTTAAGTACAAGAGGACTGACACTCTAACTTTCTATGATTTGAACCTCTCCTGTGAGTCCAGTTCTGGATTCCGATGCTTCACTTCAGGTTTACTGTATCCCTTGGACCTTCTTATTGACGATGAAACACAGAAATTGCATCCGAATTTAATACAAAAGGCACAATGCCGACATAAGTACAAGATTACTGACACTCTAACTTTCTATGATTTGAACCTCTCCTGTGAGTCCAGTTTTGGATTCCGATGCTTCACTTCAGGTTTACTGTATCCCTTGGACCTTCTTATTGACGATGAAACACAGAAATCGCATCCGAAATTAATACAAAAGGCACAATGGCGACTTAAGTACAAGAGGACTGACACTCTCACTTTCTATGATTTGAACCTCTCCTGTGAGTCCAGTTTTAGATTCCGATGCTTCACTTCAGGTTTACTGTATCCCTTGGAATTTCTTATTGACGATGATACACAGAAATTGCATCCGAATTTAATACGAATGGCACAATGTCGACTTAAGTACAAGAGGACTGACACTGTTACTATCTATGATTTGAACCTCTCCTGTGAGTCCAGTTTTAGATTCCGATGCTTCACTTCAGGTTTACTGTATCCCTTGGACCTTCTTATTGACGATGAAACACATAAATTGCATCGGAATTAAATTCAAAACGCACAATGCCGACTTAAGAAAAGAGGACTGACACTCTCACTGTCTATGATTTCAACCTCTCCTGTGAGTCCTGTTTTAGATTCCGATGCTTCACTTCAGGTTTACTGTATCCCTTGGACCTTCTTATTGACGATGAAACACAGAAATTGCATCGGAATTAAATTCAAATGGCACAATGCCGAGTTAAGTACTAGAGGACTGACACTCTTACTTTCTATGATTTGAACCTCTCCTGTGAGGCCAGTTTTAGATTCCGATGCTTCACTTCAGGTTTACTGTATCGCTTGGACCTTCTTATTGACGACGAAACACAGAGTTGGCATCCGAATTTAATACAAAAGGCACAATGCCGACTTAAGTACAAGAGGACTGACACTGTAACTTTCTATGATTTGAACCTCTCCTGTGAGTCCAGTTTTGGATTCTGATGCTTCACTTCAGGTTTACTGTATCCCTTGGACCTTCTTATTGACGATGAAACACAGAAATTGCATCCGAATTTAATACAAAAGGCACAATGCCGACATAAGTACAAGATGACTGACACTCTAACTTTCTATGATTTGAACCTCTCCTGTGAGTCCAGTTTTGGATTCCGATGCTTCACTTCAGGTTTACTGTATCCCTTGGACCTTCTTATTGACGATGAAACACAGAAATCGCATCCGAAATTAATACAAAAGGCACAATGGCGACTTAAGTACAAGAGGACTGACACTCTCACTTTCTATGATTTGAACCTCTCCTGTGAGTCCAGTTTTAGATTCCGATGCTTCACTTCAGGTTTACTGTATCCCTTGGAATTTCTTATTGACGATGATACACAGAAATTGCATCCGAATTTAATACAAATGGCACAATGTCGACTTAAGTACAAGAGGACTGACACTGTTACTATCTATGATTTGAACCTCTCCTGTGAGTCCAGTTTTGGATTCCGATGCTTCACTTCAGGTTTACTGTATACCTTGCACCTTCTTATTGACGATGAAACAAAGAAATTGCATCCGAATTTAATACACAAGACACAATGCCGACTTCAGTACAAGAGGACTGACATTCTAACTTTCTATTATTTGAACCTCTCCTGTGAGTCCAGTTTTAGATTCCGATGATACACTTCAGGTTTACTGTATCCCTTGGACCTTCTTATTGACAATGAAACACAGAAAAAGCATTGGAATTAAATTCAAATGGCACAATGCCGACTTAAGTTTAAGATGACTGACACTATAACTTTCTATGATTGGAACCTCTCCTGTGAGTCCAGTTTTGGATTCCGTTGCTTCACTTCAGGTTTACTGTATCCCTTGGACCTTCTTATTAACGATGAAACACAGAAATTGCATCCGAATTTAATACAAAAGGCACAATGGCGACTTAAGTACACGAGGACTGACACTCTCACTTTCTATGATTTGAACCTCTCCTGTGAGTCCAATTTAAGATTCCGATGCTTCACATCAGGTTTACTGTATCCCTTGGTACTTCTTATTGACGATGAAACACAGAAATTGCATCCGAATTTAATACAAATGGCACAAGGCCGACTTAAGTACAAGAGGACTGACACTCTAACTTTCTATGATTTGAACCTCTCCTGTGAGTCCAGTTTTGGATTCCGATGCTTCACTTCAGGTTTACTGTATCCCTTGGACCTTCTTATTGACGATGAAACACAGAAATCGCATCCGAGATTAATACAAAAGGCACAATGGCGACATAAGTACAAGAGGACTGACACTCTCACTTTCTATGATTTGAACCTCTCCTGTGAGTCCAGTTTTAGATTCCGATGCTTCACTTCAGGTTTACTGTATCCCTTGGAATTTCTTATTGACGATGATACACAGAAATTGCATCCGAATTTAATACAAATGGCACAATGTCGACTTAAGTACAAGAGGACTGACACTGTTACTATCTATGATTTGAACCTCTCCTGTGAGTCCAGTTTTAGATTCCGATGCTTCACTTCAGGTTAACTGTATACCTTGCACCTTCTTATTTACGATGAAACACAGAAAGAGAATCCGGAATTAATACTTAAGGCACAATGCCGACTTAAGTGCAAGAGGACTCACATTCTAACTTTCTATGATTTGAACCTCTCCTGTGAGTCCAGTTTTAGATTCCGATGCTACACTTCACGTTTACTGTATCCCTTGGACCTTCTTATTGACAATGAAACACAGAAAAGCATTGGAATTAAATTCAAAAGGCACAATGGCGACTTAAGTACAAGAGAACTGACACTCTAACTTTCTATGATTTGAACCTCTCCTGTGAGTCCAGTTTTAGATTCTGATGCTTCACTTCAGGTTTACTGTATCCCTTGGACCTTCTAATTGACGATGAAACACAGAGTTTGCATCCAAAATTAATACAAAAGGTACAATGCCGACGTAAGTACAAGAGGACTGACACTCTAACTTTCTATGATTTGAATCACTCCTGTGAGTCCAGTTTTAGATTCCGATGCTTCACTTCAGGTTTACTGTATTCCTTGGACCTTCTTATTGACGATGAAACACAGAAATTGCATCTGAATTTAATACCAAAATCACAATGGCGACTTAAGTACAAGAGGACTGACTCTCTCACTTTCTATGATTTCAACATCTCCTGTGAGTCCAGTTTTAGATTCCGATGCTTCACTTCAGGTTTACTGTATCCCTTGGACCTTCTTATTGACGATGAAACACATAAATTGCATCGGAATTAAATTCAAAACGCACAATGCCGACTTAAGAAAAAGAGGACTGACACTCTCACTTTCTATGATTTCAACCTCTCCTGTGAGTCCTGTTTTAGATTCCGATGCTTCACTTCAGGTTTACTGTATCCCTTGGACCTTCTTATTGACGATGAAACACAGAAATTGCATCGGAATTAAATTCAAATGGCACAATGCCGAGTTAAGTACAAGAGGACTGACACTGTAACTTTCTATGATTTGAACCTCTCCTGTGAGTCCAGTTTTAGTTTCCGATGCTTCACTTCAGGTTTACTGTATCGCTTGGACCTTCTTATTGACGACGAAACACAGATTTGGCATCCGAATTTAATACAAAAGGCACAATGCCCACTTAAGTACAAGAGGACTGACACTCTAACTTTCTATGATTTGAACCTCTCCTGTGAGTCCAGTTTTGGATTCCGATGCTTCACTTCAGGTTTACTGTATCCCTTGGACCTTCTTATTGACGATGAAACACAGAAATTGCATCCGAATTTAATACAAAAGGCACAATGGCGACTTAAGTACAAGAGGACTGACACTCTTACTTTCTATGATTTGATCCTCTCCTGTGAGTCCAGTTTTAGATTCCGATGCTTCACTTCAGGTTCACTGTATACCTTGCACCTTCTTATTGACGATGAAACACAGAAATTGTATCCGAATTTAATACACAAGGCACAATGCCGACTTAAGTACAAGAGGACTGACATTCTAACTTTCTATGATTTTAACCTCTCCAGTGAGACCAGTTTTAGATTCCGATGCTACACTTCAGGTTTACTGTATCCCTTGGACCTTCTTATTGACAATGAAACACAGAAAAAGCATTGGAATTAAATTCAAAAGGCACAATGCCGACTTAAGTACAAGAGGACTAACACTCTAACTTTCTATGATTTGAACCTCTCCTGTGAGTCCAGTTTTGGATTCCGATGCTTCACTTCAGGTTTACTGTATCCCTTGGACCTTCTTATTAACGATGAAACACAGAAATTGCATCCGAATTTAATACAAAAGGCACAATGGCGACTTAAGTACAAGAGGACTGACACTCTTACTTTCTATGATTTGATCCTCTCCTGTGAGTCCAGTTTTAGATTCCGATGCTTCACTTCAGGTTCACTGTATACCTTGCACCTTCTTATTGACGATGAAACACAGAAATTGTATCCGAATTTAATACACAAGGCACAATGCCGACTTAAGTACAAGAGGACTGACATTCTAACTTTCTATGATTTTAACCTCTCCAGTGAGACCAGTTTTAGATTCCGATGCTACACTTCAGGTTTACTGTATCCCTTGGACCTTCTTATTGACAATGAAACACAGAAAAAGCATTGGAATTAAATTCAAAAGGCACAATGCCGACTTAAGTACAAGAGGACTGACACTCTAACTTTCTATGATTTGAACCTCTCCTGTGTGGGAACCAGTTTTAGATTCCGATGCTTCACTTCAGGTTTACTGTATCCCTTGGACCTTCTTATTGACGATGAAACACAGAATTTGCATCCGAATTTAATACAAATGGCACAATGCTGACTTAAGTACAAGAGCACTGACACTCTCACTTTCCATGATTCGAACTTGTCCTGTGAGGTCAGATTCAGATTCCGATGCTTCACTTCAGGTTTACTGTATACCTTGCACCTTCTGATTGACGATGAAACACAGAAATTGCATCCGGATTTAATACAAAAATCACAATGGCGACTTAAGTACAAGAGGACTGACACTCTCACTTTCTATGATTTGAACATCTCCTGTGAGTCCAGTTTCAGATTCCGATGCTTCACTTCAGATTTACTGTATCCCTTGGACCTTCTTATTGACAATGAAACACAGAAATTGCATCCGAATTTAATACACAAGGCACAATGCCGACTTAAGTACAAGAGGACTGACATTCTAACTTTCTATGATTTGAACCTCTCCTGTGAGTCCAGTTTTAGATTCCGATGCTACACTTCAGGTTTACTGTATCCCTTGGACCTTCTTATTGACAATGAAACACAGAAAAAGCATTGGAATTAAATTCAAATGGCACAATGCCGACTTAAGTACAAGAGGACTGACACTCTAACTTTCTATGATTTGAACCTCTCCTGTGAGTCCAGTCTTGGATTCCGGTGCTTCACTTCAGGTTTACTGTATCCCTTGGATCTTCTTATTGACGATGAAGCACAGAAATTGCATCCGAATTTAATACAAATGGCACATTGTCGACTTAAGTACAAGAGGACTGACACTTTTACTTTCTATGATTTGAACCTCTCCTGTGAGTCCAGTTTTAGATTCCGATGCTACACTTTAGGTTTACTGTATCCCTTGGACCTTCTTGTTGACAATGAAACACAGAAAAAGCATTGGAATTAAATTCAAAAGGCACAATGCCGACTTCAGTACTTAAGTACTATGACACTCTAACTTTCTATGATTTGAACCTCTCCTGTGAGTCCAGTTTTAGATTCCGATGCTTCACTTCAGGTTTACTGTATCCCTTGGACCTTCTTATTGACGATGAAACACAGAATTTGCATCCGAATTTAATACAAATGGCACAATGCTGACTTAAGTACAAGAGCACTGACACTCTCACTTTCCATGATTCGAACTTGTCCTGTGAGGTCAGATTTAGATTCCGATGCTTCACTTCAGGTTTACTGTATACCTTGCACCTTCTTATTGACGATGAAACACAGAAATTGCATTCGAATTTAATACAAAAATCACAATGGCGACTTAAGTACAAGAGGACTGACACTCTCACTTTCTATGATTTGAACATCTCCTGTGAGTCCAGTTTCAGATTCCGATGCTTCACTTCAGATTTACTGTATCCCTTGGACCTTCTTATTGACGATGAAACACAGAAATTGCATCCGAATTTAATACACAAGGCACAATGCCGACTTAAGTACAAGAGGACTGACATTCTAGCTTTCTATGATTTGAACCTCTCCTGTGAGTCCAGTTTTAGATTCCGATGCTACACTTCAGGTTTACTGTATCCCTTGGACCTTCTTATTGACAATGAAACACAGAAAAAGCATTGGAATTAAATTGAAATGGCACAATGCCGCCTTAAGTACAAGAGGACTGACACTCTAACTTTCTATGATTTGAACCTCTCCTGTGAGTCCAGTTTTAGATTCCGATGCTTCACTTCAGGTCTACTGTATCCCTTGGACTTTCTTATTGACGATGAAACACAGAAATTGCATCCGAATTTAACACAAAAGGCACAATGGCGACTTAAGTACAAGAGGACTGACACTCTCACTTTCTATGATTTGAACCTCTCTTGTGAGTCCAGTTTTAGATTCCGATGCTTCACTTCAGGTTTACTGTATCCCTTGGATCTTCTTATTGACGATGAAACACAGAAATTGCATCCGAATTTAATACAAATGGCACAATGTCGACTTAAGTACAAGAGGATTGACATTCTCACTTTCTAGATTTGAACCTCTCCTGTGAGTCCAGTTTTAGATTCCGATGCATCACATCAGGTTTACTGTATCCCTTGGACCTTCTTATTGACGATGAAACACAGAAATTGCATCGGAATTAAATTCAAATGGCACAATGCCGAGTTAAGTACAACAGGACTGACATTCTAACTTTCTATGATTTGAACCTCTCCTGTGAGTCCAGTTTTAGATTCCGATGCTACACTTCAGGTTTACTGTATCCCTTGGACCTTCTTGTTGACAATGAAACACAGAAAAAGCATTGGAATTAAATTCAAAAGGCACAATGCCGACTTAAGTACTTAAGTACTTAAGTACTATGACACTCTAACTTTCTATGATTTGAACCTCTCCTGTGAGTCCAGTTTTAGATTCCGATGCTTCACTTCAGGTTTACTGTATCCCTTGGACCTTCTTATTGACGATGAAACACAGAATTTGCATCCGAATTTAATACAAATGGCACAATGCTGACTTAAGTACAAGAGCACTGACACTCTCTCTTTCCATGATTCGAACTCGTCCTGTGAGGTCAGATTTAGATTCCGATGCTTCACTTCAGGTTTACTGTATACCTTGCACCTTCTTATTGACGATGAAACACAGAAATTGCATCCGAATTTAATACAAAAATCACAATGGCGACTTAAGTACAAGAGGACTGACACTCTCACTTTCTATGATTTGAACATCTCCTGTGAGTCCAGTTTCAGATTCCGATGCTTCACTTCAGATTTACTGTATCCCTTGGACCTTCTTATTGACGATGAAACACAGAAATTGCATCCGAATTTAATACACAAGGCACAATGCCGACTTAAGTACAAGAGGACTGACATTCTAGCTTTCTATGATTTGAACCTCTCCTGTGAGTCCAGTTTTAGATTCCGATGCTACACTTCAGGTTTACTGTATCCCTTGGAATTTCTTATTGACAATGAAACACAGAAAAAGCATTGGAATTAAATTGAAATGGCACAATGCCGACTTAAGTACAAGAGGACTGTCACTCTAACTTTCGATGATTTGAACCTCTCCTGTGAGTCCAGTTTTAGATTCCGATGCTTCACTTCAGGTCTACTGTATCCCTTGGACTTTCTTATTGACGATGAAACACAGAAATTGCATCCGAATTTAACACAAAAGGCACAATGGCGACTTAAGTACAAGAGGACTGACACTCTCACTTTCTATGATTTGAACCTCTCCTGTGAGTCCAGTTTTAGATTCCGATGCTTCACTTCAGGTTTACTGTATCCCTTGGATCTTCTTATTGACGATGAAACACAGAAATTGCATCTGAATTTAATACAAATGGCACAATGTCGACTTAAGTACAAGAGGACTGACACTTTTACTTTCTATGATTTGAACCTCTCCTGTGAGTCCAGTTTTAGATTCCGATGCTTCACTTCAGGTTAACTGTATCGCTTGCTTCTTCTTATTGACGATGAAACACAGAAATAGCATCCGAATTTAATACACAAGGCACAATGCCGACTTAAGTGCAAGAGGACTGACACTCTAACTTTCTATGATTTGAACCTCTCCTGTGAGTCCAGTTTTAGATTCCGATGCTACACTTCAGGTTTACTGTATCCCTTGGACCTTCTTATTGACAATGAAACACAGAAAAGCATTGGAATTAAATTCAAAAGGCACAATGCCGACTTAAGTACAAGAGGACTGACACTCTAACTTTCTATGATTTGAACCTCTCCTGTGAGTCCAGTTTTAGATTCCGATGCTTCGCTTCAGGTTTACTGTATCCCTTGGTCCTTCTAATTGACGATGAAACACAGAGTTTGCATCCGAAATTAATACAAAAGGTACAATGCCGACGTAAGTACAAGAGGACTGACAGTCTAACTTTCTATGATTTGAACCTCTCCTGTGAGTCCAGTTTTAGATTCCGATGCTTCACTTCAGGTTTACTGTATCCCTTGGACCTTCTTATTGACGATGAAACATAGAAATTGCATCCGCATTTAATACCAAAATCACAATGGCGACTTAAGTACAAGAGGACTGACTCTCTCACTTTCTATAATTGAACATCTCCTGTGAGTCCAGTTTTAGATTCCGATGCTTCACTTCAGGTTTACTGTATCCCTTGGACCTTCTTATTGACGATGAAACAAAGAAATTGCATCGGAATTAAATTCAAAACGCACAATGCCGATTTAAGTACAAGAGGACTGACACTGTAACTTTCTATGATTTGAACCTCTCCTGTGAGTCCAGTTTTAGATTCCGATGCTTCACTTCAGGTTTACTGTATCCCTTGGACCTTCTTATTGACGACGAAACACAGAGTTGGCATCCGAATTTAATACAAAAGGCACAATGCCGACTTAAGTACAAGAGGACTGACTCTCTAACTTTCTATGGTTTGAACCTCTCCTGTGAGTCCAGTTTTGGATTCCGAAGCTTCACTTCAGGTTTACTGTATCCCTTGGACCTTCTTATTGACGATGAAACACAGAAATTGCATCCGAATTTAATACAAAAGGCACAATCGCGACTTAAGTACAAGAGGACTGACACTCTCACTTTCTATGATTTGAGCCTCTCCTGTGAGTCCAGTTTTAGATTCCGATGCTTCACTTCAGGTTTACTGTATCCCTTGGAACTTCTTATTGACGATGAAACACAGAAATTGCATCCGAATTTAATACAAATGGTACAATGTCGACTTAAGTACAAGAGGACTGACACTCTTACTTTCTATGATTTGAACCTCTCCTGTGAGTCCAGTTTTAGATTCCGATGCTTCACTTCAGGGTTACTGTATACCTTGCACCTTCTTATTGACGATGAAACACAGAAATTGCATCCGAATTCAATACACAAGGCACAATGCCGACTTAAGTACAAGAGGACTGACATTCTAACTTTCTATGATTTGAACATCTCCTATGAGTCCAGTTTTAGATTCCGATGCTACACTTCAGGTTTACTGTATCCCTTGGACCTTCTTATTGACAATGAAACACGGAAAAAGCATTGGAATTAAATTCAATAGGCACAATGCCGACTTAAGTACAAGAGGACTGACACTCTAACTTTCTATGATTTGAACCTCTCCTGTGAGTCCAGTTTTAGATTCCGATGCTTACTTCAGGTTTACTGTATCCCTTGGACCTTCTTATTGACGATGAAACACAGAATTTGCATCCGAATTTAATACAACTGGCACAATGCTGACTTAAGTACAAGAGCACTGACACTCTAACTTTCCATGATTCGAACTTCTCCTGTGAGGTCAGATTTAGATTCCGAAGCTTCACTTCAGGTTTACTGTATACCTTGCACCTTCTTATTGACGATGAAACACAGAAATTGCATCCGAATTTAATACAAAAATCACAATGGCGACTTAAGTACAAGAGGACTGACACTCTCACTTTCTATGATTTGAACATCTCCTGTGAGTCCAGTTTCAGGTTCCGATGCTTCACTTCAGATTTACTGTATCCGTTGGACCTTCTTATTGACGGTGATACACAGAAATTGCATCGGAATTAAATTCAAAATGCACAATGCCGACTTAAGTACAAGAGGACTGACACTCTCTCTATCTATGATTTGAACCTCTCCTGTGAGTCCAGTTTTAGATTCCGATGCTCCACCTCAGGTTTACTGTGTCCCTTGGACCTTTTCATTGACGATGAAACACAGAAATTGCAACGGTACTTAATACAAAATGCACAATGCCGGCTTAAGTAAAAGAGGACTGACACTCTCTCTTTTTATGATTTGAACCTCTAATGTGAGTCCACTTTTAGATTCCGATGCTTCACTTCTGGTTTACTGTATACCTTGTTCCTTCTTATTGACGATGAAACACAGAGTTTGCATCCGAATTTAATACAAATGGCACAATGCCGACTTAAGTTCTAGAGGGCTGGCACTCTAACTTTCTATGATTTGAACCTCTCCTGTGACTCCAGTTTTAGATTCCGATGCTTCACTTCAGGTTTACTGTATCCCTTGGACCTTCTTATTGACGATGAAACACAGAAATTGCATCCGAATATAACACAAAATGCACAATGCCGACTAAAGTACAAGAGGACTGACACTCCCCCATTCTATGATTTGAACCACTCCTGTGAGTCCTATTTAGATTCTGATGCTTCACTTCAGGTTTTTTGTATACCTTGCACCGTCTTGTTGCCGATGAAACAAAGTAATTGCATCGGAATTAAATTCAAAAAGCACAATGCAGGCTGAAGTATAAGAGGAGTGACACCCTAACTTTCTGTGATTTGAACTTACCCTGTGTGTCCAGTTTTAGATTCTAATGCTTCACTTCAGGTTCACTGTATCCCTTGGACCTTCTTATTGACGACGAAACACAGAAATTACATCCGAATTTAATTCAAAAGGCACAATGCCGACTTAAGTAAAAGAGGACTGACACTCTCGCTTTCTATGATTTGAACCTCTCCTGTGAGTCCAGTTTTAGATTCCGATGCTGCACTTCAGGTTTATTGTATACCTTGGACCTTCTTATTGACGATGAAACACAGAAATTGCATCGGAATTAAATTCAAAAGGCACAATGCCGACTTAAGTACAAGAGGACTGACACACTAACTTTCTAAGATATCAACCTATCCTGTGAGTCCATTTTTAGATTCCGATGCTTCACTTCAGGTTTACTGTATACCTTGCACCTTCTTATTGACGATGGAACACAAAAAATTGCATCGGAATTAAATTCAAAAGGCACAATACCGACTTAAGTTTAAGATGACTGACACTATAACTCTCTATGATTTGAACCTCTCCTGTGAGTCCAGTTTTAGGTTCCGATGCTTCACTGCAGGTTTACTGTATACCTTTCACCTTCTTATTGACGATGAAACACAGAAAATGCATCGGAATTTAATACAAAAGGCACAATGCCGACTTAAGTACAAGCGGACTGACACTCTAGCTTTCTATGATTTGAACATCTGCTGTGAGTCCAGTTTTAGATTCGGATGCGTCACTTCAGGTTTACTGTATCCCTTGGACCTTCTTATTCACGATGAAACACAGATATTGTATCCGAATTTAATAGAAAAGGCGCAATGCCGACTTAAGTACAAGAGGACTGACACTCTCACTTTCTATGATTTGAACCTCTCCTGTGAGTCCAGTTTTAGATTCCGATGCTTTACTTCAGGTTTACTGTATCCTTTGTACCTTTTTATTGATGATGAAACCCAGAAATTGCATCCGAATTTAATACAAAAGGCACAATGCCGACTTAAGTAATACAGGACTGATACACTCACATTCTATGATTTGAACCTCTCCTGTGAGTCCAGTTTTAGATACCGATGCTTCACTTCAGGTTTACTGTATACCTTGCACCATCTTATTGACGATGAAACACAGAAATTGCAACGGAATTTAATACAAAATTCACAATGCCGACTTAAGTAAAAGAGGACTGACACTCTCACTTTCTATGATTTGAACCTCTCCTGTGAGTCCAGTTTTAGATTCCAATGCTTCACTTCAGGTTTACTGTATCCCTTTGACCTTCTTATTGACGATGAAATACAGAAATTGCATCCGAATTTAATACAAATAGCACAATGCCGACTTAAGTAAAAGAGGACTGACACTCTCTCTTTCTATGATTTGAGCCTCTCCTGTGAGTCCAGTTTTAGATTCCGATGCTTCACTTCAGGTTCACTGTATACCCTGCACCGTCTTATTGACGATGAAACACAGAAATTGCATCGGAATTTAATACAAAAGGCACAATGCCGACTTAAGTACAAGAGGACTGACACTCTGACTCTCTATGATTTGAAAATCTTCTGTGAGCCCAGTTTTAGATTCCGATACTTCACTTCACGTTTACTGTATCCCTTGGACTTTCTTATTGACGATGAAACACAGAAATTGCATCCGAATATATCACAAAATGCACAATGCCGACTTAAGTACAAGAGGACTGACACTCTCCCATTCTATGATTTGAACCACTCCTGTGAGTCCTGTTTTAGATTCCGATGCTTCACTTCAGGTTTATTGTATACCTTGCACCGTCTTATTGACGATGAAACACAGTAATTGCATGGGAATTAAATTCAATAGGCACAATGCCGACTGAAGTACAAGAGGACAGACACTCTAACTTTCTGTGATTTGAACCCCTCCTGTGAGACCAGTTTTAGATTCTGATGCTTCACTTCAGGTTTACTGTATCCCTTGGACCTTCTAACTGACGACGAAACACAGAAATTGCATCCGAATATAATACAAAATGCACAATGCCGACTAAAGTACAAGAGGACTGACACTCTCCCATTCTATGATTTGAACCACTCCTGTGATCCTGTTTTAGTTTCCGATGCTTCACTTCCGGTTTATTGTATACCTTGCACCGTCTTGTTGCCGATGAAACACAGTAATTGCATCGGAATTAAATTCAAAAGGCACAATGCCGACTTAAGTAAAAGAGGACTGACACTCTCGCTTTCTATGATTTGAACCTCTCCTGTGAGTCCAGTTTTAGATTCCGATGCTTCAGTTCAGGTTTATTGTATACCTTGGACCTTCATATTGACGATGAAACACAGAAATTGCATCGGAATTAAATTCAGAAGGCACAATGCCGACTTAAGTACAAGAGGACTGACACTCTAACTTTCTAAGACATCAACCTATTCTGTGAGTCCATTTTTAGATTCCGATGATTCACGTCGGTTTACTGTATACCTTGGACCTTCTTATTGATGATGAAACACAGAAAATGCATCCGAATTTAATACAAACGGCAAAATGCCGACTTAAGTGCAAGAGGACTGATACTCTCTCTTTCTATGATTTGAACCTCTCCTGTGAGTCCCGTTTTAGATTCCGATGCTTCACTTCAGGTTTGCTGTATACCTTGCACCTTCTTATTGACGATGAAACACAGAAATTGCATCGGAATTTAATACAAAAGGCACAATGCCGACTTAAGTACAAGAGGACTGACACTCTCACTATCTTTGATTTGAACCCCTCCTGTGAGTCCAGTTTTACATTCTGATGCTTCACTTCAGGTTTACTGTATCCCTTGGACCTTCTTATTGACGACGAAACACAGAAATAGCATCCGAATTTAATTCGAAAGGCACAAGGCCGACTTAAGTAAAAGAGGACTGACACTCTCACTTTCTATGATTTGAACCTCTCCTGTGAGTCCAGTTTTAGATACCGATGCTTCACTTCAGGTTTACTGTATACCTTGCACCATCTTATTGACGATGAAACACAGAAATTGCAACGGAATTTAATACAAAATTCACAATGCCGACTTAAGTAAAAGAGGACTGACACTCTCACTTTCTATGATTTGAACCTCTCCTGTGAGTCCAGTTTTAGATTCCAATGCTTCACTTCAGGTTTACTGTATCCCTTTGACCTTCTTATTGACGATGAAACACAGAAAATGCATCGGAATTTAATACAAAAGGCACAATGCCGACTTAAGTACAAGCGGACTGACACTCTAGCTTTCTATGATTTGAACATCTGCTGTGAGTCCAGTTTTGGATTCGGATGCGTCACTTCAGGTTTACTGTATCCCTTGGACCTTCTTATTCACGATGAAACACAGATATTGTATCCGAATTTAATAGAAAAGGCACAATGCCGACTTAAGTACAAGAGGACTGACACTCTCACTTTCTATGATTTGAACCTCTCCTGTGAGTCCATTTTTAGATTCCGATGCTTTACTTCAGGTTTACTGTATCCTTTGTACCTTTTTATTGACGATGAAACCCAGAAATTGCATCCGAATTTAATACAAAAGGCACAATGCCGACTTAAGTAATACAGGACTGATACACTCACATTCTATGATTTGAACCTCTCCTGTGAGTCCAGTTTTAGATACCGATGCTTCACTTCAGGTTTACTGTATACCTTGCACCATCTTATTGACGATGAAACACAGAAATTGCAACGGAATTTAATACAAAATTCACAATGCCGACTTAAGTAAAAGAGGACTGACACTCTCACTTTCTATGATTTGAACCTCTCCTGTGAGTCCAGTTTTAGATTCCAATGCTTCACTTCAGGTTTACTGTATCCCTTTGACCTTCTTATTGACGATGAAATACAGAAATTGCATCCGAATTTAATACAAATAGCACAATGCCGACTTAAGTAAAAGAGGACTGACACTCTCTCTTTCTATGATTTGAGCCTCTCCTGTGAGTCCAGTTTTAGATTCCGATGCTTCACTTCAGGTTCACTGTATACCCTGCACCGTCTTATTGACGATGAAACACAGAAATTGCATCGGAATTTAATACAAAAGGCACAATGCCGACTTAAGTACAAGATGACTGACACTCTGACTCTCTATGATTTGAAAATCTTCTGTGAGCCCAGTTTTAGATTCCGATACTTCACTTCACGTTTACTGTATCCCTTGGACTTTCTTATTGACGATGAAACACAGAAATTGCATCCGAATATATCACAAAATGCACAATGCCGACTTAAGTACAAGAGGACTGACACTCTAACTTTCTAAGACATCAACCTATTCTGTGAGTCCATTTTTAGATTCCGATGATTCACGTCGGTTTACTGTATACCTTGGACCTTCATATTGATGATGAAACACAGAAAATGCATCCGAATTTAATACAAACGGCAAAATGCCGACTTAAGTGCAAGAGGACTGACACTCTCTCTTTCTATGATTTGAACCTCTCCTGTGAGACCCGTTTTAGATTCCGATGCTTCACTTCAGGTTTACTGTATACCTTGCACCTTCTTATTGACGATGAAACACAGAAATTGCATCGGAATTTAATACAAAAGGCACAATGCCGACTTAAGTACAAGAGAGCTGACACTCTCACTATCTTTGATTTGAACCCCTCCTGTGAGTCCAGTTTTACATTCTGATGCTTCACTTCAGGTTTACTGTATCCCTTGGACCTTGTTATTGACGACGAAACACAGAAATAGCATCCGAATTTAATTCGAAAGGCACAAGGCCGACTTAAGTAAAAGAGGACTGACACTCTCACTTTCTATGATTTGAACCTCTCCTGTGAGTCCAGTTTTAGATACCGATGCTTCACTTCCGGTTTATTGTATACCTTGGACCTTCTTATAGACGACGAAACACAGAAATTGCATCGGAATTAAATTCAAAAGGTACAATGCCGACTTAAGTACAAGAGGACTGACATTCTAACTTTCTAAGATTTGAACCTATCCTGTGATTCCAGTTTTAGATTCCGATGCTTACCTTCAGGTTTACTGTATACCTTGGACCTTCTTATTGACGATGAAACACAGAAATTGCATCCGAATTTAATACAAACGGCACAATGCCGACTTAAGTACAAGAGGACTGATATTCTAAATTTCTATGATTTGAAATTCTCCTGTGAGTCGAGTTTTAGATTCCGATGCTTCACTTCAGGTTTACTATATACCTTTGACCTTCTTATTGACGATGAAACACAGAAATTGCATGCGAATTTAATACAAAAGGCACAATGCCAACATAAGTAAAAGAGGACTGACACTCTCTCCTTCTATGGTTTGAACCCCTCCTGTGAGTCCAGTTTTAGATTCCGATGCTTCACTTCAGGTTTACTTTATACCTTGCACCTTCATATTGACGACGAAACACAAAAAATTGCATCGGAATTAAATTCAAAAGGCACAATGCCGACTTAAGTATAAGAGGACTGACACTATAACTCTCTATGATTTGAACCTCTTCTGTGAGTCCAGTTTTAGATTCCGATGCTTCACTTCAGGTTTACTGTATCCTTTGGACCTTCTTATTGATGATGAAATACAGAAATTGCATCCGAATTTAATACAAAAGTCACAATGCTGACATAGGTAGAAGAGGACTGACACTCTCTCTTTCTATGATTTGAACCTCTCCTGTGAGTCCAGTTTTAGATTCCGATGCTTCACTTCAGGTTTACTGTATCCCTTGGACCGTCTTATTGACGATGAAACAGAGAAATTGCATCCGAATTCAATAAAAAATGCACATGGCCGACTTAAGTACAAGAGGACTGACACTCTCCCATTCTATGATTTGAACCTCTCCTGAGAGTCCTGTTTTAGATTGCGATGCTTCACTTCAGGTTTATTGTATACCTTGCACCGTCTCATTGACGATGAAACACAGACATTGCATTGGAATTAAATTCAAAAGGCACAATGCCGACTGAAGTACAAGAGGACTGACAGTCTAACTTTCTGTGATTTGAACCTCTCCTGTGAGTTCAGTTTTAGATTCAGATGTTTCACTTCAGGTTTACTGTATGCCTTTCACCTTCTTATTGACGATGAAACACAGAAATTGCATCGGAATTTAATATAAAAGGCACAATGCCGACTTAAGTACAAGAGGACTGACACTCTCACTTTCTATGATTTGAACCTCTCCTGTGAGTCCAGTTTTAGATTCCGATGCTTCACTTAAGGTTTACTGTATACCTTGCACCTTCTAATTGACGATGAAACACAGAAATTGCATCGGAATTAAATTAAAATGGCACAATGCCGAGTTAAGTACAACAGGACTGACATTCTAACTTTCTATGATTTGAACCTCTCCTGTGAGTCCAGTTTTAGATTCCGATGCTACACTTCAGGTTTACTGTATCCCTTGGACCTTCTTATTGACAATGAAACACAGAAAAAGCATTGGAATTAAATTCAAAAGGCACAATGCAGACTTAAGTACTTAAGTACTTAAGTACTATGACACTCTAACCTTCTATGATTTGAACCTCTCCTGTGAGTCCAGTTTTAGATTCCGATGCTTCACTTCAGGTTTACTGTATCCCTTGGACCTTCTTATTGACGATGAAACACAGAATTTGCATCCGAATTTAATACAAATGGCACAATGCTGACTTAAGTACAAGAGCACTGACACTCTCACTTTCCATGATTCGAACTTGTCCTGTGAGGTCAGATTTAGATTCCGATGCTTCACTTCAGGTTTACTGTATACCTTGCACCTTCTTATTGACGATGAAACACAGAAATTGCATCCGAATTTAATACAAAAATCACAATGGCGACTTAAGTACAAGAGGACTGACACTCTCACTTTCTATGATTTGAACATCTCCTGTGAGTCCAGTTTCAGATTCCGATGTTTCACTTCAGATTTACTGTATCCCTTGGACCTTCTTATTGACGATGAAACACAGAAATTGCATCCGAATTTAATACACAAGGCACAATGCCGACTTAAGTACAAGAGGACTGACATTCTAGCTTTCTAGGATTTGAACCTCTCCTGTGAGTCCAGTTTTAGATTCCGATGCTACACTTCAGGTTTACTGTATCCCTTGGACCTTCTTATTGACAATGAAACACAGAAAAAGCATTGGAATTAAATTCAAATGGCACAATGCCGCCTTAAGTACAAGAGGACTGACAATCTAACTTTCTATGATTTGAACCTCTCCTGTGAGTCCAGTTTTAGATTCCGATGCTTCACTTCAGGTCTACTGTATCCCTTGGACTTTCTTATTGACGATGAAACACTGAAATTGCATCCGAATTTAACACAAAAGGCACAATGGCGACTTAAGTACAAGAGGACTGACACTCTCACTTTCTATGATTTGAACCGCTCCTGTGAGTCCAGTTTTAGATTCCGATGCTTCACTTCAGGTTTACTGTATCCCTTGGATCTTCTTATTGACGATGAAACACAGAAATTGCATCCGAATTTAATACAAATAGCACAATGTCGACTTAAGTACAAGAGGACTGACACTTTTACTTTCTATGATTTGAACCTCTCCTGTGAGTCCAGTTTTAGATTCCGATGCTTCACTTCAGGTTAACTGTATCGCTTGCTTCTTCTTATTGACGATGAAACACAGAAATAGCATCCGAATTTAATACACAAGGCACAATGCCGACTTAAGTTCAAGAGGACTGACACTCTAACTTTCTATGATTTGAACCTCTCCTGTGAGTCCAGTTTTAGATTCCGATGCTACACTTCAGGTTTACTGTATCCCTTGGAGCTTCTTATTGACAATGAAACACAGAAAAGCATTGGAATTAAATTCAAAAGGCACAATGCCGACTTAAGTACAAGAGGACTGACACTCTAACTTTCTATGATTTGAACCTCTCCTGTGAGTCCAGTTTTAGATTCCGATGCTTCACTTCAGGTTTACTGTATCCCTTGGTCCTTCTAATTGACGATGAAACACAGAGTTTGCATCCGAAATTAATACAAAAGGTACAATGCCGACGTAAGTACAAGAGGACTGACAGTCTAACTTTCTATGATTTGAACCTCTCCCGTGAGTCCAGTTTTAGATTCCGATGCTTCACTTCAGGTTTACTGTATCCCTTGGACCTTCTTATTGACGATGAAACATAGAAATTGCATCCGCATTTAATACCAAAATCACAATGGCGACTTAAGTACAAGAGGACTGACTCTCTCACTTTCTATAATTGAACATCTCCTGTGAGTCCAGTTTTAGATTCCGATGCTTCACTTCAGGTTTACTGCATCCCTTGGACCTTCTTATTGACGATGAAACACAGAAATTGCATCGGAATTAAATTCAAAACGCACAATGCCGACTTAAGCAAAAGAGGACTGACACTCTCACGTTATATGATTTGTACCTCTCCTGTGATTCCTGTTTTAGATTCCGATGCTTCACTTCAGGTTTACTGTATCCCTTGGACCTTCTTATTAACGATGAAACACAGAAATTGCATCGGAATTAAATTCAAATTGCACAATGCCGATTTAAGTACAAGGGTACTGACACTCTAACTTTCTATGATTTGAACCTCTCCTGTGAGTCCAGTTTTAGATTCCGATGCTTCACTTCAGGTTTACTGTATCCCTTGGACCTTCTTATTGACGACGAAACACAGAGTTAGCATCCGAATTTAATACAAAAGGCACAATGCCGACTTAAGTACAAGAGGACTGACTCTCTAACTTTCTATGGTTTGAACCTCTCCTGTGAGTCCAGTTTTGGATTCCGAAGCTTCACTTCAGGTTTACTGTATCCCTTGGACCTTCTTATTGACGATGAAACACAGAAATTGCATCCGAATTTAATACGAAAGGCACAATCGCGACTTAAGTACAAGAGGACTGACACTCTCACTTTCTATGATTTGAACCTCTCCTGTGAGTCCAGTTTTAGATTCCGATGCTTCACTTCAGGTTTACTGTATCCCTTGGAACTACTTATTGACGATGAAACACAGAAATTGCATCCGAATTTAATACAAATGGTACAATGTCGACTTAAGTACAAGAGGACTGACACTCTTACTTTCTATGATTTGAACATCTCCTGTGAGTCCAGTTTTAGATTCCGATGCTTACTTCAGGTTTACTGTATCCCTTGGACCTTCTTACTGACGATGAAACACAGAATTTGCATCCGAATTTAATACAAATGGCACAATGCTGACTTAAGTACAAGAGCACTGACACTCTAACTTTCCATGATTCGAACTTCTCCTGTGAGGTCAGATTTAGATTCCGATGCTTCACTTCAGGTTTACTGTATACCTTGCACCTTCTTATTGACGATGAAACAAAGAAATTGCATCCGAATTTAATACAAAAATCACAATGGCGACTTAAGTACAAGAGGACTGACACTCTCACTTTCTATGATTTGAACATCTCCTGTGAGTCCAGTTTCAGGTTCCGATGCTTCACTTCAGATTTACTGTATCCGTTGGACCTTCTTATTGACGATGATACACAGAAATTGCATCGGAATTAAATTCAAAATGCACAATGCCGACTTAAGTACAAGAGGACTGACACTCTCTCTATCTATGATTTGAACCTCTCCTGAGAGTCCAGTTTTAGATTCCGATGCTCCACCTCAGGTTTACTGTGTCCCTTGGAACTTTTCATTGACGATGAAACACAGAAATTGCAACGGTACTTAATACAAAATGCACAATGCCGGCTTAAGTAAAAGAGGACTGACACTCTCTCTTTTTATGATTTGAACCTCTATTGTGAGTCCACTTTTAGATTCCGATGCTTCACTTCTGGTTTACTGTATACCTTGTTCCTTCTTATTGACGATGAAACACAGAGTTTGCATCCGAATTTAATACAAATGGCACAATGCCGACTTAAGTTCTAGAGGGCTGGCACTCTAACTTTCTATGATTTGAACCTCTCCTGTGACTCCAGTTTTAGATTCCGATGCTTCACTTCAGGTTTACTGTATCCCTTGGACCTTCTTATTGACGATGAAACACAGAAATTGCATCCGAATATAACACAAAATGCACAATGCCGACTAAAGTACAAGAGGACTGACACTCCCCCATTCTATGATTTGAACCACTCCTGTGAGTCCTATTTAGATTCTGATGCTTCACTTCACGTTTATTGTATACCTTGCACCGTCTTGTTGCCGATGAAACAAAGTAATTGCATCGGAATTAAATTCAAAAGGCACAATGCCGACTGAAGTATAAGAGGAGTGACACTCTAACTTTCTGTGATTTGAACTTATCCTGTGTGTCCAGTTTTAGATTCTAGTGCTTCACTTCAGGTTCACTGTATCCCTTGGACCTTCTTATTGACGACGAAACACAGAAATTGCATCGGAATTAAATTCAAAAGGCACAATACCGATTTAAGTTTAAGATGACTGACACTATAACTCTCTATGATTTGAACCTCTCCTGTGAGTCCAGTTTTAGGTTCCGATGGTTCACTGCAGGTTTACTGTATACCTTTCACCTTCTTATTGACGATGAAACACAGAAAATGCATCGGAATTTAATACAAATGGCACAATGCAGACTTAAGTACAAGCGGACTGACACTCTAGCTTTCTATGATTTGAACATCTCCTGTGAGTCCAGTTTTAGATTCGGTTGCGTCACTTCAGGTTTACTGTATCCCTTGGACCTTCTTATTCACGATGAAACACAGATATTGTATCCGAATTTAATAGAAAAGGCACAATGCCGACTTAAGTACAAGAGGACTGACACTCTCACTTTCTATGATTTGAACCTCTCCTGTGAGTCCAGTTTTAGATTCCGATGCTTTACTTCAGGTTTACTGTATCCCTTGTACCTTTTTATTGACGATGAAACCCAGAAATTGCATCCGAATTTAATACAAAAGGCACAATGCCGACTTAAGTAATACAGGACTGATACACTCACATTCTATGATTTGAACCTCTCCTGTGAGTCCAGTTTTAGATACCGATGCTTCACTTCAGGTTTACTGTATACCTTGCACCATCTTATTGACGATGGAACACAGAAATTGCAACGGAATTGAATACAAAATTCACAATGCCGACTTAAGTAAAAGAGGACTGACACTCTCACTTTCTATGATTTGAACCTCTCCTGTGAGTCCAGTTTTAGATTCCAATGCTTCACTTCAGGTTTACTGTATCCCTTTGACCTTCTTATTGACGATGAAATACAGAAATTGCATCCGAATTTAATACAAATAGCACAATGCCGACTTAAGTAAAAGAGGACTGACACTCTCTCTTTCTATGATTTGAGCCTCTCCTGTGAGTCCAGTTTTAGATTCCGATGCTTCAATTCAGGTTTACTGTATACCTTGCACCGTCTTATTGACGATGAAACACAGAAATTGCATCGGAATTTAATACAAAAAGCACAATGCCGACTTAAGTACAAGAGGACTGACACTCTCCCATTCTATGATTTGAACCACTCCTGTGAGTCCTGTTTTGGATTCCGATGCTTCACTTCAGGTTTATTGTATACCTTGCACCGTCTTATTGACGATGAAACACAGTAATTGCATGGGAATTAAATTCAAAAGGCCCAATGCCGACTGAAGTACAAGAGGACAGACACTCTAACTTTCTGTGTTCTGAACCCCTCCTGTGAGACCAGTTTTAGATTCTGATGCTTCACTTCAGGTTTACTGTATCCCTTGGACCTTCTAACTGACGACGAAACACAGAAATTGCATCCGAATATAATACAAAATGCACAATGCCGACTAAAGTACAAGAGGACTGACACTCTCCCATTCTATGATCTCAACCACTCCTGTGATCCTGTTTTAGATTCCGATGCTTCACTTCAGGTTTATTGTATACCTTGCACCGTCTTGTTGCCGATGAAACACAGTAATTGCATCGGAATTAAATTCAAAAGGCACAATGCCGACTTAAGTAAAAGAGGACTGACACTCTAGCTTTCTATGATTTGAACCTCTCCTGTGAGTCCAGTTTTAGATTCCGATGCTTCAGTTCAGGTTTATTGTATACCTTGGACCTTCTTATTGACGATGAAACACAGAAATTGCATCGGAATTAAATTCAGAAGGCACAATGCCGACTTAAGTACAAGAGGACTGACACTCTAACTTTCTAAGACATCAACCTATTCTGTGAGTCCATTTTTAGATTCCGATGATTCACGTCGGTTTACTGTATACCTTGGACCTTCTTATTGATGATGAAACACAGAAAATGCATCCCAATTTAAAACAAACGGCACAATGCCGACTTAAGTACAAGAGGACTGACACTCTCTCTTTCTATGATTTGAACCTCTCCTGTGAGTCCCGTTTTAGATTCCGATTCTTCACTTCAGGATTACTGTATACCTTGCACCTTCTTATTGACGATGAAACACAGAAATTGCATCGGAATTTAATACAAAAGGCACAATGCCGACTTAAGTACAAGAGGACTGACACTCTCACTATCTTTGATTTGAACCCCTCCTGTGAGTCCAGTTTTACATTCTGATGCTTCACTTCAGGTTTACTGTATCCCTTGGACCTTGTTATTGACGACGAAACACAGAAATAGCATCCGAATTTAATTCGAAAGGCACAAGGCCGACTTAAGTAAAAGAGGACTGACACTCTCACTTTCTATGATTTGAACCTCTCCTGTGAGTCCAGTTTTAGATACCGATGCTTCACTTCCGGTTTATTGTATACCTTGGACCTTCTTATTGACGACGAAACACAGAAATTGCATCGGAATTAAATTCAAAAGGTACAATGCCGACTTAAGTACAAGAGGACTGACATTCTAACTTACTAAGATTTGAACCTATCCTGTGATTCCAGTTTTAGATTCCGATGCTTACCTTCAGGTTTACTGTATACCTTGTTCCTTCTTATTGACGATGAAGCACAGAAATTGCATCCGAATTTAATACAAACGGCACAATGCCGACTTAAGTACAAGAGGACTGATATTCTAAATTTCTATGATTTGAAATTCTCCTGTGAGTCGAGTTTTAGATTCCGATGCTTCACTTCAGGTTTACTATATCCCTTTGACCTTCTTATTGACGATGAAACACAGAAATTGCATGCGAATTTAATACAAAAGGCACAATGCCAACATAAGTAAAAGAGGACTGACACTCTCTCCTTCTATGATTTGAACCTCTCCTGTGAGTCCAGTTATAGATTCCGATGCTTCACTTCAGGTTTACTTTATACCTTGCACCTTCATATTGAAGATGAAACACAAAAAATTGCATCGGAATTAAATTCAAAAGGCACAATGCCGACTTAAGTATAAGAGGACTGACGCTATAACTCTCTATGATTTGAACCTCTTCTGTGAGTCCAGTTTTAGATTCCGATGCTTCACTTCAGGTTTACTGTATCCTTTGGACCTTCTTATTGATGATGAAATACAGAAATTGCATCCGAATTTAATACAAAAGTCACAATGCTGACTTAGGTAGAAGAGGACTGACACTCTCTTTTTCTATGATTTGAACCTCTCCTGTGAGTCCAGTTTTAGCTTCCGATGCTTCACTTCAGGATTACTGTATGCTTTGGACCTTCTTATTGACGATGAAACACAGAAATTGCATCCGCATTTAATACAAAAGGCACAATGCCGACTTAAGTAAAAGAGGACTGACAGTCTCACTTTCTATGATTTGAATCTCTCCTCTGAGTCCAGTTTTAGATTCCGATGCTTCACTTCAGGTTTACTGTATCCCTTGGACCTTCTTATTGACGATGAAACACAGAAACTGAATCCGAATTTAATACAAAAGGCACAATGCCGTCTTAAATAAAAGGGGACTGACACTCTCACTTTCTATGATTTGAACCTCTCCTGTGAGTCCAGTTTTAGATTCCGATGCTTCACTTCAGGTTTACTGTATACCTTGCACCTTCATATTGACTATGAAACACAAAAAATTGCATCGGAATTAAATTCAAAAGGCACAATGACAACTTAAATATAAGAGGACTGACACTCTCTCTTTCTATGATTTGAACCTCTCCTGTGAGTCCAGTTTTAGATTCCGATGCTTCACTACAGGTTTACTGTATACCTTGGCCCTTCTTATTGACGATGAAACACAGAAATTGCGTCCGAATATAACACAAAATGCAGAATGCCAACTTAAGTAGAAGAGGACTGACACTCTCCCATTCTATGATTTGAACCACTCCTGTTAGTCCTGTTTTAGATTCCGATGCTTCACTTCATGTTTATTGTATACCTTGCACCGTCTTATTGACAATGAAACACAGTAATTGCATCGGAATTAAATTCAAAAGGCACAATGCCGACTGAAGTACAAGAGGACTGACACTCTAACTTTCTGTGATTTGAACCTCTCGTGTGAGTCCAGTTTTAGATTCTGATGCTTCACTTCAGGTTTACTGTATCCCTTGGACCTTCTTATTGACGACGAAACACAGAAATAGCATCCGAATTTAATTCAAAAGGCTCAATTCCAACTTAAGTAAAAGAGTACTGACACTCTCACTTTCTATGATTTGAACCTCTCCTGTGAGTCCAGTTTTAGATTCCGATGCTTCTCTTAAGGTTTATTGTATACTTTGGACCTTCTTATTGACGATGAAACACAGAAATTGCATCGGAATTAAATTCAAAAGGCTCATGGCCGACTTAAGTACAAGAGGACTGACCTTCTAACTTTCTAAGATTTGAACCTATCCTGTGATTCCAGTTCTAGAATCCGGTCTTACCTTCAGGTTTACTGTATACCTTGGACCTTCTTATTGACGATGAAACACAGAAATTGCATCCGAATTTAATACAAACGGCACAATGCCGACTTAAGTACAAGAGGACTGACATTCTAAATTTCTATGATTTGAACCTCTCCTGTGAGTCCAGTTTTAGATTCCGATGCTTCACTTCAGGTTTACTATATCCCTTGGACCTTCTTATTGACGATGAAACACAGAAATTGCATCCGAATTTAATACAAAAATCACAATGCCAACATAAGTAAAAGAGGACTGACACTCTCTTTTTCTATGACTTGAACCACTCCTGTGAGTCCAGTTTTAGATTCCGATGCTTCACTTCAGGTTTACTGTATACCTTGCACCTTCATATTGACGATGAAACACAAAAAATTGCATCGGAATTAAATTCAAAAGGCACAATGCCGACTTAAATATAAGAGGACTGACACTATATTTCTCTATGATTTGAACCTCTCCTGTGAGTCCAGTTTTAGATTCCGATGCTTCACTTCAGGTTTACTGTATACCTTGCACCTTCGTATTGACGATGAAACACAGAAATTGCATCGGAATTTATTACAAAATGCACAATGCCGACATAAGTAATAGAGGACTGACACTCTCACTTTCTTTGATTTGAACCTCTCCTGTGAGTCCAGTTTTAGATTCCGATGCTTCACTTCAGGCTTACTGTATCCCTTGGACCTTCTTATTGACGATGAAACACAGAAATTGCATCCGAATATAATACAAAAGGCACAATGCCGATTTAAGTAAAAGGGGACTGACACTCTCACTTTCTATGATTTGAACATCTCCTGTGAGTCCAGTTTTAGATTCCGATGCTTCACTTCAGGATTACTGTATCCCTTGGACCTTCTAATTGACGATGAAACACAGAAATTTCATCCGAATTTAATACAAAAGGCACAATGCCGACTTAAGTACAAGAGGACTGACACTATAACTTTCTATAATTTGAACCTCTCCTGTGAGTCCAGTTTTAGATTCCGATGCTTCACTTCAGGTTTACTGTATCCCCTGGACCTTCTTATTGTCGATGAAACACAGAAATTGCATCCGAATTTAGTACAAAAGCAACAATGCCGACTTAAGTACAAGAGGACTGACACTCTCACTTTCTATGATTTGAACCTCTCCTGTGAGTCCAGTTTTAGATTCCGATGCTTCACTTCAGGTTTACTGTATACCTTGCATCTTCTTATTGACGATGAAACACAGAAATTGCATCCGAATTTAATACAAAAGGCACAATGCCGACTCACGTAAAAGAGGATTGACACTCTCTCTCTCTATGACATAAACCTCTCATGTGAGTCCAGTTTTAGATACCGATGCTTCACCTCAGGTTTACTGTATCCCTTGGACCTTCTTATTGACGATGAAACACAGAAATTTCATCCGAATTTAATACAAAAGGCACAATGCCGACTTAAGTGAAAGAGGACTGACACTCCCGCTTTCTATGATTTGAACCTCTCCTTTAAGTCCAGTTTTAGATTCCGATGCTTCACTTCAGGTTTACTGTATCCCTTGGACCTTTTTATTGACGATGAAACATAGAAATTGCAACGGAACTTAATACAAAAGGCACAATGCCAACTAAAATACAAGAGGACTGACACTCTCACTTTCTATGATTTGAACCTCGCCTCTGAGTCCAGTTTTAGATTCCGATGCTTCACTTCAGGTTTACTGTATCCCTTGGACCTTCATATTGACGATGAAATACAGAAATTGCATCCGAATTTAATACAAAAGGCACAATGCCGACTTAAGTACAAGAGGACTGACACTCTCACTTTCTATGATTTGAACCTCTCCTGTGAGTCCAGTTTTAGATTCCGATGCTTCACTTCAGGTTTACTGTATCCCTTGGACCTTCTTATTGACGATGAAATACAGAAATTGCATCGGAATTTAATACAAAAGGCAGAATGTCGACTTAAGTACAAGAGGACTGACACTCTGACTTTCTATGATTTGAACCTCTCCTGTGAGTCCTGTTTTAGCTTCCGATGCTTCACTTCAGGTTTACTGTATCCCTTGGACCTTTTTATTGACGATGAAACATAGAAATTCCAACGGAACTTAATACAAAAGGCACAATGCCAACTTAAATACAAGAGGACTGACACTCTCACTTTCTATGATTTGAACCTCGCCTCTGAGTCCAGTTTTAGATTCCGATGCTTCACTTCAGGTTTACTGTATCCCTTGGACCTTCATATTGACGATGAAATACAGAAATTGCATCCGAATTTAATACAAAAGGCACAATGCCGACTTAAGTACAAGAGGACTGACACTCTCAGTTTCTATGATTTGAACCTCTCCTGTGAGTCCAGTTTTAGATTCCGATGCTTCACTTCAGGATTACTGTATCCCTTGGACCTTCTAATTGACGATGAAACACAAAAATTTCATCCGAATTTAATACAAAAGGCACAATGCCGACTTAAGTACAAGAGGACTGACACTATAACTTTCTATAATTTGAACCTCTCCTGTGAGTCCAGTTTTAGATTCCGATGCTTCACTTCAGGTTTACTGTATCCCCTGGACCTTCTTATTGTCGATGAAACACAGAAATTGCATCCGAATTTAGTACAAAAGCTACAATGCCGACTTAAGTACAAGAGGACTGACACTCTCACTTTCTATGATTTGAACCTCTCCTGTGAGTCCAGTTTTAGATTCCGATGCTTCACTTCAGGTTTACTGTATACCTTGCATCTTCTTATTGACGATGAAACACAGAAATTGCATCCGAATTTAATACAAAAGGCACAATGCCGACTCACGTAAAAGAGGATTGACACTCTCTCTCTCTATGACATAAACCTCTCATGTGAGTCCAGTTTTAGATACCGATGCTTCACCTCAGGTTTACTGTATCCCTTGGACCTTCTTATTGACGATGAAACACAGAAATTTCATCCGAATTTAATACAAAAGGCACAATGCCGACTTAAGTGAAAGAGGACTGACACTCCCGCTTTCTATGATTTGAACCTCTCCTTTAAGTCCAGTTTTAGATTCCGATGCTTCACTTCAGGTTTACTGTATCCCTTGGACCTTTTTATTGACGATGAAACATAGAAATTGCAACGGAACTTAATACAAAAGGCACAATGCCAACTTAAATACAAGAGGACTGACACTCTCACTTTCTATGATTTGAACCTCGCCTCTGAGTCCAGTTTTAGATTCCGATGCTTCACTTCAGGTTTACTGTATCCCTTGGACCTTCATATTGACGATGAAATACAGAAATTGCATCCGAATTTAATACAAAAGGCACAATGCCGACTTAAGTACAAGAGGACTGACACTCTCACTTTCTATGATTTGAACCTCTCCTGTGAGTCCAGTTTTAGATTCCGATGCTTCACTTCAGGTTTACTGTATCCCTTGGACCTTCTTATTGACGATGAAATACAGAAATTGCATCGGAATTTAATACAAAAGGCAGAATGTCGACTTAAGTACAAGAGGACTGACACTCTGACTTTCTATGATTTGAACCTCTCCTGTGAGTCCTGTTTTAGCTTCCGATGCTTCACTTCAGGTTTACTGTATACCTTGGACCTTCTTATTGACGATGAAATACAGATATTGCATCCGAATTTAATACAAAAGACACAATGCCGACTTAAGTAAAAGAGGACAGACACTCCCTCTTTCTAATAATTTTAAACCTCTCATGTGATTCCAGTTTTAGATTCCGATGCTTCACTTCAGGTTTACTGTATATCTTGCACCTTCTTATTGACGATGAAACACAGAAATTGCATCGGAATTTAATACAAAATTCACAATGCCGACTTAAGTACAGGAGGACTGACACTCTGACTTTCTATGATTTGATCTTCTCCTGTGAGTCCAGTTTTAGCTTCCGATGCTTCACTTCAGGATTACTGTATCCCTTGGACCTTCTAATTGACGATGAAACACAGAAATTTCATCCGAATTTAATACAAAAGGCACAATGCCGACTTAAGTACAAGAGGACTGACACTCTAACTTTCTATAATTTGAACCTCTCCTGTGAGTCCAGTTTTAGATTCCGATGCTTCACTTCAGGTTTACTGTATCCCTTGGACCTTCTTATTGTCGATGAAACACAGAAATTGCATCCGAATTTAATTAAAAAGTTACAATGCCGACATAAGTACAAGAGGACTGACACTCTCACTTTCTATGATTTGAACCTCTCCTGTGAGTCCAGTTTTAGATTCCGATGCTTCACTTCAGGTTTACTGTATACCTTGCATCTTCTTATTGACGATGAAACACAGAAATTGCTTCGGAATTTAATACAAAAGGCACAATGCCGACTTAAGTGAAAGAGGACAGACACTCTCTCTTTCTATGATTTGAACCACTCCTGTGAGTCCAGTTTTAGATTCCGATGCTTCACTACAGGTTTACTGTATACCTTGCACCTTCTTATTGACGATGAAACACAGAAATTGCATCGGAATTTAATACAAAAGGCACAATGCCGACTTAAGTACAAGAGGACTGACACTCTCACTTTCTATGATTTGAACCTCTCCTGTGAGTCCAGTTTTAGATTCCGATGCTTCACTTCAGGTTTACTGTATACCTTGCACCTTCTTATTGACGATGAAACACAGAAATTGTATCGGAATTAAATATAAAAGACACAATGCCGACATAAGTACAAGAGGACTGACACTCTAACTATCTATGATTAGAACCTCTCCTGTGAGTCCAGTTTTAGATTCCGATGCTTCACTTCAGGTTTACTGTATCTCTTGGACCTTCTTATTGACGATGAAATACAGAAATTGCATCGGAATTTAATACAAAAGGCACAATGCCGACTTAAGTACAAGCGGACTGACACTCTCACTTCCTATGATTTGAACCTCTCCTGTGAGTCCAGTTTTAGATTCCGATGCTTTACTTCAGGTTTACTGTATCCCTTGGACCTTCTTATTGACGATGAAATACAGAAATTGCATCCCAATTTAATACAAAAGGCACAATGCCGACTCACGTAAAAGAGGACTGACACTCTCTCTTTCTATGACATAAACCTCTCCTGTGAGTCCAGTTTTAGATACCGATGCTTCACCTCAGGTTTACTGTATCCCTTGGACCTTCTTATTGACGATGAAACACAGAAATTTCATCCTAATTTAAAACAAAAGACACAATGCCGACTTAAGTAAAAGAGGACAGACACTCTCTCATTCTAATAATTTTAAACCTCTCATGTGATTCCAGTTTTAGATTCCGATGCTTCACTTCAGGTTTACTGTATATCTTGCACCTTCTTATTGACGATGAAACACAGAAATTGCATCGGAATTTAATACAAAAGTCACAATGCCGACTTAAGTACAAGAGGACTGACATTCTCTTTCTATGATTTGAACCTCTCCTGTGAGTCCACTTTTAGATTCCGATGCTTCACATCAGGTTTACTGTATACCTTGCACCTTCTTATTGACGATGAAACACAGAGTTTTCATCGGAATTAAATTCAAAAGACACAATGCCGACTTAAGTACAAGAGGACTGGCACTCTAACTATCTATGATTTGAACCTCTCCTGTGAGTCCAGTTTTAGATTCCGATGCTTCACATCTAGTTTACTGTATACCTTGGACCTTATTATTGACGATGAAACACAGAGTTTGCATCCGAATTAAATACAAAAGGCACAATGCCGACTTAAGTTCAAGAGGACTGGCACTCTAACTTTCTATGATTTGAACCTCTCCTGTGAGTCCGGTTTTAGATTCCGATGCTTCACTTCAGGTTTACTGTATCCCTTGGACCTTCTTATTGACAATGAAACACAGAAATTGCTTCCGAATTTAAAAAAAAATGCACAATGCCGCCATAAGTACAAGAGGACTGACACTCTCCCATTCTATGATTTGAACCACTCCTGTGAGTCCTGTTTTAGATTCCGATGCTTCACTTCAGGTTTATTGTATACCTTGCACCGTCTTATTGACGATGAAACACAGAAATTGCATCAGAATTAAATTCAAATGACACAATGCAGACTCAAGTAAAAGAGGACTGACACTCTCTCTCTCTATGATCTGAACCTCTCCTGTGAGTCCAGTTTTAGATTCCGATGCTTCACTTGAGGTTAACTGTATCCCTTGGACCTTCTTATTGACGATGAAATACAGAAATTGCATCGGTATTTAATACAAAAGGCACAATGCCAACTTAAGTACAAGAGGACAGACACTCTCAATTTCTATGATTTGAACCTCGCCTCTGAGCCCAGTTTTAGATTCCGATGCTTCACTTCAGGTTTATTGTATACCTTGGACCTTCTTATTGACGATGAAACACAGAAATTGCATCGGAATTAAATTCAAACGGCACAATACCGACTTAAGTACAAGAGGACTGACACTCTCTCTTTCTATGATTTGAACCTCTCCTGTGAGTCCAGTTTTAGATTCCGATGCTTCACTTCAGGTTTACTGTATACCTTGCTCCTTCTTATTGACGATGAAACACAGAAATTGCATCGGAATTTAATACAAAAGGCACAATGCCGAATTAAGTACAAGAGGACTGACACTCTCACTTTCTATGACTTGAACCACTCCTGTGAGTCCAGTTTTAGATTCCGATGCTTCACTTCAGGTTTCCTGTATTCCTTCGACCTTCTTATTGACGATGAAATACAGAAATTGCATCGGAATTTAATACAAAAGGCACAATGCCGAATTAAGTACAAGAGTTCTGACACTCTCACTTTCTATGATTTGAACCTCTCCTGTGGGTCCAGTTTTAGATTCCGATGCTTCACTTCAAGTTTACTGTATACCTTGCACCTTCTTATTGACGATGAAACACAGAAGTTGCTTCGGAATTAAATTCAAAGGACACAATGCCGACTTAAGTACAAGAGGACTGACACTCTAACTACCTATGATTTGAACCACTCCTGTGAGTCCAGTTTTAGATTCCGATGCTTCACTTCTGGTTTACTGTATACCTTGTACCTTCTTATTGACGGTGAAACACAGAAATTGCATTGGAATTTAATACAAAAGGCACAATGCCGATTTCAGTAAAAGAGGGCTGACTCTAACTATCTATGATTTGAACCTCTCCTGTGAGTCCAGTTTTAAATCCCGATGCTTCACTTAAGGTTTACTGTATCCCTTGGACCTTCTTGTTGACGATGAAACACAGAGATTGCAGCCGAATTTGATTCAAAAAGCATAAAGCCGACTTAAGTAGAAGAGGACTGACACTCTCACTTTCTAAGAATTGAACCTCTCCTGTGAGTCCAATTTTAGATTCCGATGTTTCACTTCAGGTTAATTGTAATACTTGGACTTTCTTAATGACGATGAAACACAGAAATCGCATCTGAATTAAATTCAAAAGGCACAATGCCGACTTAAGTACAAGAGGACTGACGCTCTAACTTTCTAGGTTTTTAACCTCTACTGTGAGTCCAGTTTTAGATTCCGATTCTTCCCTTCAGGTTTACTGTACACATTGGACCTTCTTTTTGACGATGAAACACAGAAATTGCATCCGAATTTAATACAAATGGCACAATGCCGACATTAGTAAAAGACGACTGACACTCTCTCTTTCTATGATTTGAACCTCTCCAGTGAGTCCAGTTTTAGATTCCGATGCTTCACTTCAGGTTTACTGTATACCTTGCACCTTCTTATTGACGATGAAACACAAAAAATGGAATCGGAATTAAATTTAAAAGGCACAATGCCGTTTTAAGTAAAAGAGGACTGACACTCTCTCTTTCAATGATTTGAACCCCTCCTTTGAGTCCAGTTTTAGATTCCATTGCTTCACTTCAGGTTTAGTGTATCCCTTGGACCTTCTTATTGACGATGAAACACAGAAATTGCGTCCGAATTTAATAAAAAAATGCACAATGCCGCCTTAAGTACAAGAGGACTGACACTCTCCCATTCAATGATTTGAACCACTCCTGTGAGTCCTGTTTTAGATTCCGATGCTTCACTTCAGGTTTATTGTATACCATGCACTGTCTTATTGACGATGAAACACAGAAATTGCATCCGATTTTGATTCAAAAAGCACAAAGCCGACTTAAGTAAAAGAGGACTGACAATCTCACTTTCTATGAATTGAACCTCTCCTGTGAGTCCAGTTTTAGATTCCGATGCTTCACTTCAGGTTTACTGTATCCCTTGGACCTTCTTATTGACGATGAAATACAGAAATTGCATCGGAATTTAATACAAAAGGCACAATGCCGACTTAAGTACAAGCGGACTGACACTCTCACTTCCTATGATTTGAACCTCTCCTAGGAGTCCAGTTTTAGATTCCGATGCTTCACTTCAGGTTTACTGTATCCCTTGGACCTTCTTATTGACGATGAAATACAGAAATTGCATCCCAATTTAATACAAAAGGCACAATGCCGACTCACGTAAAAGAGGACTGACACTCTCTCTTTCTATGACATAAACCTCTCCTGTGAGTCCAGTTTTAGATACCGATGCTTCACCTCAGGTTTACTGTATCCCTTGGACCTTCTTATTGACGATGAAACACAGAAATTTCATCCTAATTTAAAACAAAAGACACAATGCCGACTTAAGTAAAAGAGGACAGACACTCTCTCATTCTAATAATTTTAAACCTCTCATGTGATTCCAGTTTTAGATTCCGATGCTTCACTTCAGGTTTACTGTATATCTTGCACCTTCTTATTGACGATGAAACACAGAAATTGCATCGGAATTTAATACAAAAGTCACAATGCCGACTTAAGTACAAGAGGACTGACATTCTCTTTCTATGATTTGAACCTCTCCTGTGAGTCCACTTTTAGATTCCGATGCTTCACATCAGGTTTACTGTATACCTTGCACCTTCTTATTGACGATGAAACACAGAGTTTGCATCGGAATTAAATTCAAAAGACACAATGCCGACTTAAGTACAAGAGGACTGGCACTCTAATTATCTATGATTTGAACCTCTCCTGTGAGTCCAGTTTTAGATTCCGATGCTTCACTTAAGGTTTACTGTATCCCTTGGACCTTCTTATTGACGATGAAATACAGAAATTTCATCGGAATTTAATACAAAAGGCACAATGCCGACTTAAGTACAAGAGGACTGACACTCTCACTTTCTATGATTTGAACCTCACCTGCGAGTCCAGTTTTAGATTTTAATGCTTCACTTCAGGTTTACTGTATCCCTTGGACCTTCTTATTGACGATGCAATACAGAAATTGCATCCGAATTTAATACAAAAGGCACAATGCCGACTTAAGTAAAAGAGGACTGACACTCTCTCTCTCTATGACATAAACCTCTCCTGTGAGTCCAGTTGTAGATACCGATGCTTCACCTCAGGTTTACTGTATCCCATGGACCTTCTTATTGACGATGAAACACAGAAATTGCATCCGAATTAAATACAAAAGGCACAATGCCGTTTTAAGTAAAAGAGGACTGACAATCTCTCTTTCTATGATTTGAACCTCTCCTTTGAGTCCAGTTTTAGATTCCGATGCTTCACTTCAGGTTTAGTGTATCCCTTGGACCTTTTTATTGACGATGAAACACAGAAATTGCAACGGAACTTAATACAAAAGGCACAATACCGGCTTAAGTAAAAGAGGACTGACACTCTCTCTTTCTATGATTTGAACCTCTCCTGTGAGTCCAGTTTTAGATTCCGATGCTTCACATCTGGTTTACTGTATACCTTGGACCTTATTATTGACGATGAAACACAGAGTTTGCATCCGAATTAAATACAAAAGGCACAATGCCGACTTAAGTTCAAGAGGACTGGCACTCTAACTTTCTATGATTTGAACCTCTCCTGTGAGTCCGGTTTTAGATTCCGATGCTTCACTTCAGGTTTACTGTATCCCTTGGACCTTCTTATTGACGATGAAACACAGAAATTGCTTCCGAATTTAAAAAAAAATGCACAATGCCGCCATAAGTACAAGAGGACTGACACTCTCCCATTCTATGATTTGAACCACTCCTGTGAGTCCTGTTTTAGATTCCGATGCTTCACTTCAGGTTTATTGTTTACCTTGCACCGTCTTATTGACGATGAAACACAGAAATTGCATCAGAATTAAATTCAAATGACACAATGCAGACTCAAGTAAAAGAGGACTGACACTCTCTCTCTCTATGATCTGAACCTCTCCTGTGAGTCCAGTTTTAGATTCCGATGCTTCACTTGAGGTTAACTGTATCCCTTGGACCTTCTTATTGACGATGAAATACAGAAATTGCATCGGTATTTAATACAAAAGGCACAATGCCAACTTAAGTACAAGAGGACAGACACTCTCAATTTCTATGATTTGAACCTCGCCTCTGAGCCCAGTTTTAGATTCCGATGCTTCACTTCAGGTTTATTGTATACCTTGGACCTTCTTATTGACGATGAAACACAGAAATTGCATCGGAATTAAGTTCAAACGGCACAATACCGACTTAAGTACAAGAGGACTGACACTCTCTCTTTCTATGATTTGAACCTCTCCTGTGAGTCCAGTTTTAGATTCCGATGCTTCACTTCAGGTTTACTGTATACCTTGCTCCTTCTTATTGACGATGAAACACAGAAATTGCATCGGAATTTAATACAAAAGGCACAATGCCGAATTAAGTACAAGAGGACTGACACTCTCACTTTCTATGACTTGAACCTCTCCTGTGAGTCCAGTTTTAGATTCCGATGCTTCACTTCAGGTTTCCTGTATTCCTTCGACCTTCTTATTGACGATGAAATACAGAAATTGCATCGGAATTTAATACAAAAGGCACAATGCCGAATTAAGTACAAGAGGACTGACACTCTCACTTTCTATGATTTGAACCACTCCTGTGGGTCCAGTTTTAGATTCCGATGCTTCACTTCAGGTTTACTGTATACCTTGCACCTTCTTATTGACGATGGAACACAGAAATTGCTTCGGAATTAAATTCAAAGGACACCATGCCGACTTAAGTACAAGAGGACTGACACTCTAACTACCTATGATTTGAACCACTCCTGTGAGTCCAGTTTTAGATTCCGATGCTTCACTTCTGGTTTACTGTATACCTTGTACCTTCTTATTGACGGTGAAACACAGAAATTGCATTGGAATTTAATACAAATGGCACAATGCCGATTTCAGTAAAAGAGGACTGACACTCTAACTATCTATGATTTGAACCTCTCCTGTGAGTCCAGTTTTAAATCCCGATGCTTCACTTAAGGTTTACTGTATCCCTTGGACCTTCTTGTTGACGATGAAACACAGAGATTGCAGCCGAATTTGATTCAAAAAGCACAAAGCCGACTTAAGTAGAAGAGGACTGACACTCTCACTTTCTAAGAATTGAACCTCTCCTGTGAGTCCAATTTTAGATTCCGATGTTTCACTTCAGGTTAATTGTAATACTTGGACTTTCTTAATGACGATGAAACACAGAAATCGCATCTGAATTAAATTCAAAAGGCACAATGCCGACTTAAGTACAAGAGGACTGACACTCTAACTTTCTAGGTTTTTAACCTCTACTGTGAGTCCAGTTTTAGATTCCGATTCTTCCCTTCAGGTTTACTGTACACATTGGACCTTCTTTTTGACGATGAAACACAGAAATTGCATCCGATTTTAATCCAAAAGGCACAATGCCGACTTAAGTACAAGAGGACTGACATTCTAACATCCTATGATTTGAACCTCTCCTGTGAGTCCAGTTTTAATTTCAGACGCTTCACTTCAGGTTTACTGTATTCCTTGGACCTTCTTATTGACGATGAAACACAGAAATTGCATCCGAATTTAATACAAATGGCACAATGCCGACATTAGTAAAAGACGACTGACACTCTCTCTTTCTATGATTTGAACCTCTCCAGTGAGTCCAGTTTTAGATTCCGATGCTTCACTTCAGGTTTACTGTATACCTTGCACCTTCTTATTGACGATGAAACACAAAAAATTGAATCGGAATTAAATTTAAAAGGCACAATGCCGACTTAAGTACGAGAGGACTGATACTCTAACTCTCTACGATTTGAACCTCTCCTGTGAGTCCAGTTTTAGATTCCAATGCTTCACTTCAGGTTTACTGTATACCTTGCACCTTCTTATTGACGATGAAACACAAAAAATGGAATCGGAATTAAATTTAAAAGGCACAATGCCGTTTTAAGTAAAAGAGGACTGACACTCTCTCTTTCAATGATTTGAACCTCTCCTTTGAGTCCAGTTTTAGATTCCGATGCTTCACTTCAGGTTTAGTGTATCCCTTGGACCTTCTTATTGACGATGAAACACAGAAATTGCGTCCGAATTTAATAAAAAAATGCACAATGCCGCCTTAAGTACAAGAGGACTGACACTCTCCCATTCAATGATTTGAACCACTCCTGTGAGTCCTGTTTTAGATTCCGATGCTTCACTTCAGGTTTATTGTATACCATGCACTGTCTTATTGACGATGAAACACAGAAATTGCATCCGATTTTGATTCAAAAAGCACAAAGCCGACTTAAGTAAAAGAGGACTGACAATCTCACTTTCTATGAATTGAACCTCTCCTGTGAGTCCAATTTTAGATTCCGATGTTTCACTTCAGGTTAATTGTATACCTTGGACTTTCTTAATGACGATGAAACACAGAAATCGCATCTGAATTAAATTCAAAAGGCACAATGCCGACTTAAGTACAAGAGGACTGACACTCTAAATTTCTAATATTTGAACCTCTACTGTGAGTCCAGTTTTAGATTCCGATTCTTCCCTTCAGGTTTACTGTATACATTGGTCCTTCTTTTTGACGATGAAACACAGAAATTGCATCCGATTTTAATACAAAAGGCACAATGCCGACCTAAGTACAAGAGGACTGACATTCTAACATTCTATGATTTGAACCTCTCCTGTGAGTCCAGTTTTGGATTCCGATGCTTCACTTCAGGTTTACTGTATCCCTTGGACCTTCTTATTGACAATGTAACACAGAAATTGCATCCGAATTTAATACAAATGGCACAATGCCGACATAAGTAAAAGAGGACTGACACTCTCTCTTTCTATGATTTGAACCTCTCCAGTGAGTCCAGTTTTCGATTCCGATGCTTCACTTCAGGTTTACTGTATACCTTGCACCTTCTTATTGACGATGAAACACAAAAAATTGAATCGGAATTAAATTTAAAAAGCACAATACCGACTTAAGTACGAGAGGACTGACACTCTATCTCTCTACGATTTGAACCTCTCCTGTGAGTCCAGTTTTAGATTCCGATGCTTCACTTCAGGTTTACTGTATACCTTGCACCTTCTTATTGACGATGATACACAGAAATTGCATCGGAATTAAATTCAAAAGGCACAATGCTGACTTAAGTACAAGAGGACTGACACTCAAACTTTCTTAGATTTGAACCTCTCCTGTGAGTCCAGTTTTAGATTCCGATGCTTCACTTCAGGTTTACTGTATAACTTGCACCTTCTTATTAACGATGAAACACAAAAAATGGAATCGGAATTAAATTTAAAAGGCACAATGCCGTTTTAAGTAAAAGAGGACTGACACTCTCTCTTTCAATGATTTGAACCTCTCCTTTGAGTCCAGTTTTAGATTCCGATGCTTCACTTCGGGTTTAGTGTATTCCTTGGACCTTTTTATTGACGATGAAACACAGAAATTGCAACGGAACTTAATACAAAAGGCACAATGCCGGCTTAAGTAAAAGAGGACTGACACTCTCTCTTTGTATGATTTGAACCTCTCCTGTGAGTCCAGTTTTAGATTCCGATGCTTCACTTCTGGTTTACTGTATACCTTGGACCTTATTATTGACGATGAAACACAGAGTTTGCATCCGAATTAAATACAAAAGGCACAATGCCGACTTAAGTTCAAGAGGACTGGCACTCTAAATTTCTATGATTTGAACCTCTCCTGTGAGTCCAGTTTTAGATTCCGATGCTTCACTTCAGGTATACTGTATCCCTTGGACCTTCTTATTGACGATGAAACACAGAAATTGCGTCCGAATTAAATAAAAAAATGCACAATGCCGCCTTAAATACAAGAGGACTGACACTCTCCCATTCTATGATTTGAACCACTCCTGTGAGTCCTGTTTTAGATTCCGATGCTTCACTTCAGGTTTATTGTATACCATGCACTGTCTTATTGACGATGAAACACAGAAATTGCATCAGAATTAAATTCAAAAGGCTCAATGCCGACTCAAGTAAAAGAGGACTGACACTCTCTCTCTCTATGATTTGAACCTCTCCTGTGAGTCCAGTTTTAGATTCCGATGCTTCACTTGAGGTTAACTGTATCCCTTGGACCATCTTATTGACGATGAAGTACAGAAATTGCATCGGAATTTAATACAAAAGTCACAATGCCAACTTAAGTACAAGAGGACTGACACTCTAACTACCTATGATTTGAACCTCTCCTGTGAGTCCAGTTTTAGATTCCGATGCTTCACTTCAGGTTTACTGTATCCCTTGGACCTTCTTATTGACGATGAAATACAGAAATTGCATCCGTATTTAATACAAATGGCACGATGCCGACTTAAGTACAAGAGAACTGACACTCTCACTTTCTATGATTTAAACCTCTCCTGTGAGTCCAGTCTTAGATTCCGATGCTTCACTTCAGGTTTACTGTATCCCTTGGACCTTTTTATTAACGATGAATCACAGATATTGCAACGGAACTTAATACAAAAGGCGCAATGCCGGCTTAAGTAAAAGAGGACTGACACTCTCTCTTTCTATGATTTGAACCTCTCCTGTGAGTCCAGTTTTAGATTCCGATGCTTCACTTCTGGTTTACTGTATACCTTGTACCTTCTTATTGACGGTGAAACACATAAATTGCATTGGAATTTAATACAAAAGGCACAATGCCGATTTCAGTGAAAGAGGACTGACACTCTAACTATCTATGATTTGAACCTCTCCTGTAAGTCCAGTTTTAGATTCCGATGCTTCACCTAAGGTTTACTGTATCCCTTGGACCTTCTTATTGCCGATGAAACACAGAAATTGCATCGGAATTGAATTCAAAAGCCACAATGACGACTGAATTACAAGAGGACGGCCACTCTATCTTTCTGTGATTTGAACCTCTCCTGTGAGTCCAGTTTTAGATTCTGATGCTTCACTTCACGTTTACTGTATCCCTTGGACCTTCTTGTTGACGATGAAACACAGAAATTGCATCCGAATTTGATTCAAAAAGCACAAAGCCGACTTAAGTAAAAGAGGACTGACACCCTCACTTTCTATGAATTGAACCTCTCCTGTGAGTCCAATTTTAGATCCGATGTTTCACTTCAGGTTAATTGTATACCTTGGACTTTCTTAATGACGATGAAACACAGAAATCGCATCTGAATTAAATTCAAAAGGCACAATGCCGACTAAAGTACAAGAGGAGTGACACTCTAATTTTCTAAGATTTGAACCTCTACTGTGAGTCCAGTTTTAGATTCCGATTCTTCACTTCAGGTTTACTGTATACATTGGATCTTCTTTTTGACGATGAAACACAGAAATTGCATCCGATTTTAATACAAAAGGCACAATGCCGACTTAAGTACAAGAGGACTGACATTCTATAATTCTATGATTTGAACCTCTCCTGTGAGTCCAGTTTTAGATTCCGATGCTTCACTTCAGGTTTACTGTATTCCTTGGACATTCTTATTGACGATGAAACACAGAAATTGCATCCGAATTTAATACAAAAGGCACAATGCCGACTTAAGTACAAGAGGACTGACACTCTCACTTTCTATGATTTAAACCTCTCCTGTGAGTCCAGTCTTAGATTCCGATGCTTCACTTCAGGTTTACTGTATCCCTTGTACCTCCTTATTCACGATGAAACACAGAAATTGCATCCGAATTTAATACAAAAGGCACAATGCTGACTTAAGTACAAGAGGACTGACACTCTTACTTTCCATGATTTGAACCTCTCCTGTGAGTCCAGTTTTTGATCCGGATGCTTCACTTCAGGTTTACCGTATACCTTGCACCGTCTTATTGACGATGAAACACAATAATTGCATCGGAATTTAATTCAAAAGGCACAAACCGACTTAAGTATAAGAGGACTGACACTCTAACTTTCGATGATTTGAACCTCTCCTGTGAGTCCAGTTATACATTCCGATGCTTCACTTCAGGTTTACTGTATACCTTGCACCTTCTTATTGACGATGAAACACAGAAATGGCATCCGAGTTTAATACAAAATCCACAATACCGACTTAAGTCCAAGAGGACTGACACTCTCGTTATCTATTATTTGACCCTCTCCTGTGTGTCCAGTTTTAGATTCCGATGCTTCACTTCAGGTTTACTGTATACCTTGCACCTTCTTATTGACGATGAAACTCAGAAATTGCATCCGAATTTAATACGAAAAGCACAATGCCGACTTAAGTAAAAGAGGACTGACACTCTCACTTTCTGTGATTTGAACCTCTCCTGTGTGTCCAGTTTTAGATTCCGATGCTACACTTCAGGTTTACTGTATACCTTGCACCTACGTATTGACGATGAAGCACAGAAATTGCATCGGTATTAAATTCAAAAGGCACAATGCCGACTTAAGTACAAGAGAACTGACACTCTAACTTTCTAAGATTTGAACCTCTCCTGTGAGTCCAGTTTTAGATTCCCATGCTTCACATCAGGTTTACTGTATACCTTGGACCTTCTTATTGACGATGAAACAAAGAAATTGCATCCGAACTTAATATAAAAGGCACAATGCCGACTTAAGTACAAGAGGACTGACGCTCAAACTATCTATGATCTGAACCTCTCCTGAGAGTCCAGTATTAGATTCTGATGCGTCACTTCAGGTTTACTGTATACATTGCACCTTCTTATTGACGATGAAACACAAAAATTGCATCGGAATTAAATTCAAAAGGCACAATGCCGACTTAAGTATAAGAGGACTGACATTCTAACTTTCTATGATTTGAACCTCTCCTGTGAGTCCAGTTTTACATTGCGATGCTTCACTTCAGGTTTACTGTATACCTTGCACTTTCGTATTGACGATGAAACACAGAAATTGCATCGGAATTAAATTCAAAAGGCACAATGCCGACTTAAGTACATGAGGACTGACACTCTAACTCTCTATGATTTGAACCTCTCCTGTGATTGCAGTTTTAGATTCCGATGCTTCACTTCAGGTTTACTGTATACCTTGCACCTACTTACTGTCGATGAAACACAGAAATTGCATTGGTATTAAATACAAAAGGCACAATGCCGACTTAAGTACAAGAGGGCTGACACTCTAACTTTCTAAGATTTGAACCTCTCCTGTGAGTCCAGTTTTACATTCTGATGCTTCACTTCAGGTTTACTGTATACCTTGGACCTTCTTATTGACGATGAAACACAGAAATTGCATCCGAATTTAATCCAAACGGCTCAATGCCGACTTAAGTACAAGAGGACTGACACTCAAACTTTCTATGATTTGAACCTCTCCTGAGAGTCCAGTTTTAGTTTCCGGTGCGTCACTTCAGGTTTACTGTATACATTGCACCTCCTTATTGACGATGAAACACAGAAATTGCATCGGAATTTAATACAAAAGGCACAATGCCGACATAAGTACATGAGGACAGACACTCTCACTTTCTATGATTTGAACCTGTCCTGTGAGTCCAGTTTAAGATTCCGATGCTTTACTTCAGGTTTACTGTATCTCTTGGACCTTCTTATTGACGATGAAACAAAGTAATTGCATCCGAATTTAATACAAAAGGCACAATGCCGACTTAAGTAAATGAGGACTAACACTCCCATTTTCTATGATTTGAACCTCTCCTTTGAGTCCAGTTTTAAATTCCAATGCTTCACTTCAGGTTTACTGTATACCTTGCGCTTTCTTATTGGCGATGAGACACAGAAATTGCATCGGAATTAAATTGAAAAGCCACAATGCCGACTTAAGTACAAGAGGACTGACACTCAAACTATCTATGATTTGAACCCCTCCTGCGTGTCCAGTTTTAGATTCCGATGCTTCACATCAGGTTTACTGTAGCCCTTGGACCTTCTAATTGACGATGAAACCCAGAAATTGCATCCGAATTTAATAAAAAAGGCACAATGCCGGCATAAGTACAAGAGGACTGACTCTCTCCCTTTCTATGATTTGAACCTCTCCTGTGAGTCCAGTTTTAGATTCCGATGCTTCACTTCAGGTTCACTGTATCCCTTGAACCTTCTTATTGACGAAGCAATACAGAAATTGCATCCGAATGTAATATAATAGGCACAATGCCGACTGAGGTACAAGCGGACTGACACTCTCCCTTTCTATAATTTGAACCTCTCCTGTGAGTGCAGTTTTAGATTCCGATGCTTTACTTCATGTTTACTGCATCCCTTGGACATTCTTATTGACAATGAAACACAGAAATTGCATCTGAATTTAATACAAAAGGCACAATGCCGACTTTAGTAAGAGAGGGCTGACACTCTCTCTTTCTATGATTTGAACCTCTCCCGTGAGTCCAGTTTTAGATTCCGATGCTTCACTTCAGGTTTACTGTATCCCTTGGACCTTCTTATTGACGATGAAATACAGAAATTGCATCGGAATTTAATACAAAAGGCACAATGCCGACTTAAGTAAAAGAGAACTGACACTATCTCTTTATATGATTTGAACCTCTCCTGTGAGTCCAGTTTTAGATTCCGATGCTTCACTTCAGGTTTACTGTATACCTTGCACATTCTTATTGCCGATGAAACGCAGAAACTGCATCGGAACTTAATACAAAAGGCACAATTCCGACTTAAGTAAAAGAGGACTGGCACTCTCACTTCCTATGATTTAAACCCCTCCCGTGAGTCCAGTTTTAGATTCCGATGCTTCACTTCAGGTTTACTATATCCCTTGGACCTACTTATTGACGATGAAAGACAGAAATTGCAACCGAATTTAATACATAAGGCACAATACCGACTTAAGTTAAAGAAGACTGACACTCTCACTTTCTGTGATTTGAACCTCTCCTGTGAGTCCAGTTATCGATTCCGATGCTTCACTTCATGTTTACTGTATCATTTGGACCTTCTTATTGACGGTGAAACACAGAAATTGCATCCGAATTTAAAACAAAAGGCACAATGCCGGCTTAAGTACAAGAGGACTGACACTCTCAATTCCTATGATTTGAACCTCTCCTGTGAGTCCAGTTTTAGATTCCGATGCTTCACTTCAGGTTTACTGTACCCCTTGGATGTCCTTATTGACGATGAAATACAGAAATTGCATCCGAATTTAATACAAAAGGCGCAGTGCCGACTTATGTAAAAGAGGATTGACACTCTCACTTTCTATTATTTGAACCTTTCCTGTGAGTCTAGATTTAGATTCTGATGCTTCACTTCATGTTTACTGTATACCTTGCACCTTCTTATCGACGATGATACACAGAAATTGCATCCGAATTTAATACAAAAGGCACAATGCTGACTGAAGTATAAGAGGACTGACACCCTCCCTTTCAGTGATTTAAACCTCTCTTGTGAGTCCAGTTTTAGATACCGATGCTTCACGTCAGGTTTACTGTATCCCTTGGACCTTCTTATTGACGATGAAATACAGAAATTGCATCCGAATTTAATACAAAAGGAACAATGCCGACTTAAGTACAAGCGGACTGACACTCTCTCTTTCTATAATTTGAACCTCTCCTGTAAGTCCAGTTTTAGATTCCGATGTTTCAGTTCATGTTTACTGTATCATTTGGACCTTCTTATTGACGGTGAGACACAGAAATTGCATCCGAATTTAAAACAAAAGGCACAATGCCGACTTAATTAAAAGAGGACTGACACTCTCTCTTTCTATGATTTGAACCTCTCCTGTGAGTCCAGTTTTAGATTCCGATGCTTCACTTCAGGTTTACTGTATCCCTTTGGCCTACTTATTGACGATGAAACACAGAAATTGTATCGGACTTTAATACGAAAGGCACAATGCCGACTTAAGTAAAAGAGGACTGACACTCTCACTTTCTGTGATTTGAACCTCTCCTGTGAGTCCAGTTTTAGACTCCGATGCTTCTCTTCAGGTTTACTGTATACCTTGCTCCTTGTTATTAACGATGAAACACAGATATTGCACCGGAATTAAAATTAAAAGGCACAATGCCGACTTAAATACAAGAGGACTGACACTCTAACTTTCTATGATTTGAACCTCTCCTGTGAGTCCAGTTTTAGATTCCGATGCTTCACTATAGGTTTACTGTATACCTTGCACCTTCTTATTGACGATGAAATACAGAAATTGCATCCGAATTAAATACAAAAGGCACAAGCCGACTTAACTACAAGCGGACTGACACTCTCTCTTTCTATAATTTTAACCTCTCCTGTGAGTCCAGGTTAATTTCCGATGCTTCACTTCAAGTTTACTGTATCCCTTGGAACTTCTTATTGACGATGAAACACAGAAATTGCACCGGAATTAAAATTAAAAGGCACAATGCCGACTTAAATACAAGCGGACTGCCACTCTAACTTTCTATGATTTGAACCTCTCCTGTGAGTCCAGTTTCAGATTCCGATGCTTCACTTCAGGTTTACTGTATACCTTGCACTTTCTTGTTGACGATGAAACACAGAAATTGCATCGGAATTAAATTCAAAAGGCACAATGCCGACATAAGTACAAGAGGACCGACACTCTAACTATCTATGATTTGAACGCCTCCTGTGAGTCCAGTTTTAGATTCCGATGCTTCAATTCAGGTTAACTGTAGCCCTTGGACCTTCTAATTGACGATGAAACACAGAAATTGCATCCGAATTTAATAAAAAAGGCACAATGCCGACTTAAGTACAAGAGGACAGACACTGTCCCTTTCTATGATTTGAACCTCTTCTGTGAGTCCAGTTTTAGATTCCGATGCTTCACTTCATGTTTACTGTATACCTTGCACCTTCTTATTGACGATGAAACACAGAAATTGCATCCGAATTTAATACAAAAGGCACAAAGCCGACTTAAGTACAAGAGGACTTACACTCTCCTTTCTATGATTTGAACCTCTCTTGTGAGTCCAGTTTTAGGTACCGATGCTTCACTTCAGGTTTACTGTATCCCTTGGACCTTCTTATTGACGATGAAATACAGAAATTGCATCCGAATTTAATCCAAAAGGCACAATGCCGACTTAAGTACAAAAGGACTGACACTCTCCTTTCTATGATTTGAACCTCTCCTGTGACTCCAGTTTTAGATTCCGATGCTTCACTTCAGGATTACTGTATACAGAAATTGCATCGGAACTTTATACCAAAGGCACAATGCCGACTTAAGTAAAAGAGGACTGGCACTCTCACTTTCTATGATTTAAACCCCTCCTGTGAGCCCAGTTTTAGATTCCGATGCTTCACTTCAGGTTTACTGTATACCTTGCTCCTCCTTATTAACGATGAAACACAGAAATTGCACCGGAATTAAAATTAAAAGGCGCAATACCTACTTAAATACAAGAGGACTGACAATCTAACTTTCTATGATTAGAACCTCTCCTGTGAGTCCAGTTTTAGATTTCGATTCTTCACTTCAGGGTTACTGTATACCATGCACCTTCTTCTTGACTATGAAACACAGAAATTGCCTCCGAATTTAATACAAAAGGCACAATGCCGACTTAAGTAAAAGAGGACTGACACTCTCACTTTCTGTGATTTGAACCTCTCCTGTGAGTCCAGTTTTAGACTCCAACGCTTCACTTCAGGTTTACTGTATACCTTGCACCTTCTTACTGAAGATGAAACACAGAAATGGCATCGGAATTATATTCAAAAGACACAATGCTGACTTAAGTACAAGAGGACTGACACTCTAACTTTCTATGATTTGAACCTCTCCTGTGAGTCCAGTTTTAGATTCCGATGCTTCACTACAGGTTTACTGTATACCTTGCACCTTCTTATTGACGATGAAACACAGAAATTGCATCCGAATATAATACAAAAGGCACAATGCCGACTTAAGTACAAGAAGACTGACACTCTTACTTTCTATGATTTGAACCTCTCCTGTGAGTCCAGTTTTAGATTCCGATGCTTCACTTCAGGTTTACTGTATCCCTTGGACCTTCTTATTGTCGATGAAACACAGAAATGGCATCCGAATTTAATACAAAAGGCACAATGCCGACTTAAGTCCAAGAGGACTGACACTCTCGTTTTCTATTATTTGGACCTCTCCTGTGAGTCCAGTTTTAGATTCCGATGCTTCACTTCAGGTATACCGTATGCCTTGCACCTTCTTATTGACGATGAAACACAGAAATTCCATCCGAATTTAATACAAAAGGCACAATGCCGACTTAAGTAAAAGAGGACTGACCCTCTCACTTTCTGTGATTTGAACCTCTCCTGTGAGTCCAGTTTTAGATTCTGATGCTTCACTTCAGGTTTACTGTATTCCTTGGACCTTCTTATTGACGATGAAACACAGAAATTGCATCTGAATTTAATACAAAAGGCACAATGCTGACTTAAGTAAAAGAGGACTGACCCTCTCTCTTTCTATGATTTGAACCTCTCCTGTGAGTCCAGTTTTAGATTCCGATGCCTCACTTCAGGTTTACTGTATCCCTTGGACCTTCTTATTGACGATGAAGCACAGAAATTGCATTGGAATTTAATACAAAAGGCACAATGCCGACTTAAGTAAAAGAGGACTGGCACTCTCACTTTGTATGATTTAAACCCCTCCTGTGAGTCCAGTTTTAGATTCGGTATGCTTCACTTCCAGGTTTACTGTATCCCTTGGACCTTCTTATTGACGATGAAACACAGAGTTGGCATGCGAATTTTATACAAGAGGCACAATGCGGACTTAAGTACAAGAGGAATAACACTCTAACTTTCTCTGATTTGAACCTCTCCTGTGAGTCCAGTTTCAGATTCCGATGCTTCACTTCAGGTTTACTGTATCCCTTAAACCTTCTTATTGTCGATGAAACACAGAAATGGCATCCGAATTTAATACAAAAGGCACAATACCGACTTAAGTCCAAGAGGACTGACACTCTCGTTTTCTATTATTTGAACCTCTCCTGTGAGTCCAGTTTTAGACTACGATGCTTCACTTCAGGTTTACTGTATACCTTGCACCTTCGTATTGACGATGAAACACAGAAATGGTATCGGAATTATATTCAAAATACACAATGCCGACTTAAGTACAAGAGGACTGACACTCTAATTTTCTATGATTTGAACTTCACCTGTGAGTCCAGTTTTTGATTCCGATGCTTCACTACAGGTTTAGTGTATACCTTGCACCTTCTTATTGACGATGAAACAGAAATTGCATCTGAATATAATACGAAAGGCACAATGCCGACTTAAGTACAAGAGGACCGACACTCTCACTTTCTATGATTTGAACCTCTCCTGTGAGTCCAGTTTTAGGTTCCGATGCTTACCTTCAGGTTTACTGTATCCCTTGGACCTTCTTATTGTCGATGAAAAACAGAAATGGCATCCGAATTTAATAAAAAAGGCACAATGCCGAGTTAAGTACAAGAGGACTGACACTGTCCCTTACTATGATTTGAACCTCTTCTGTGAGTCCAGTTTTAGATTCCGATGCTTCACTTCATGTTTACTGTATACCTTGCACCTTCTTATTGACGATGAAACACAGAAATTGCATCGGAATTAAATTCAAAAGGCACAACGCCGACTTAAGTACAAGAGGACTGACACTCTCACTTTCTATGATTTGAACCTCTCCTGTGAGTCCAGTTTTAGATTCCTAAGCTTCACTTCAGGTTTACTGTATCCATTGGACCTTCTTATTGACGATGAAACACAGTGTTTGCATCCGAATTTAATACAGAAGTTTCAATGCCGACTTAAGTACAAGAGGACTGACATACTTACTTTCTATGATTTGAACCTCTCCTGTGAGTCCAGTTTATGATTCCGATGCTTCACTACAGGTTTACTGTATCCCTTGCACCTTCTTATTGACGATGAAACACAGAAATTGCATCCGAATTTATATACAAAAAACACAATGGCGACTTAAGTACAAGAGGACTGACATTCTAACTTTCTATGATTTGAACCTTTCCTTTGAGTCCAGTTTTAGATTCCGATGCTTCACTTCAGGTTTACTGTATCCCTTGGACCTTGTTATTGACGATGAAACACAGAAATTTCATCCGAATTTAATACAAAAGGCACAATGCCGACTTAAGTAAAAGAGGACTGACACTCAAACTTTCTATGATTTGAACCTCTCCTGCAAGTCCAATTTTAGATTCCGATGCTTCACTTCAGGTTTACTGTATACCTTGGACCTTCTTATTGACGATAAAACACAGAAATTGCATCCGAATTTAATACAAAATGCACAATACCGACTTAAGTACAAGAGCAGTGACACTCTAACTTTCTATGATTTGAATCTCTCCCGTGAGTCCAATTTTAGATTCCGATGTTTCACTTCAGGTTTACTGTATCCCTTGGACCTTCTTATTGACTATGAAACACAGGAATTGCAATCGAATTTAACACAATTAGCACAATGCCGACTTAAGTACAAGAGGACTGACACTCTCTCTTTCTATGATTTGAACCTCCCCTGGTAGTCCGGTTTTAAATTCCGATGCTTCACTCCAGGTTTACTGTATACCTTGCACCTTCGTATTGATGATGAAACATAGAAATTGCATCGGAATTTAATACAAAAGCCACAATGCCGACTTAAGTACAAGAGGACTGACACTCTCACTTTCTATGATTTGAACCATTCCTGTGAGTCCAGTTTCAGATTCCGATGCTTCACTTCAGGTTTACTGTATACCTGGCACCTTCTTATTGACGACGAAACACAGAAATTGCATCGGAATTAAATTCAAAAGGCACAATACCGACTTAAGTACAAGAGGACTGACACTCTCACTTTCTATGATTTGAACCTCTCCTGTGAGTCCAGTTTTAGATTCCGAAGCTTCACTTCAGGTTTACTGTATCCCTTGGACCTTCTTATTGACGATCAAACACAGTGTTTGCATCCGAATTTAATACAAAAGATTCAATGCCGACTTAAGTACAAGACGGCTGACACTCTAACATTCTATGATTTGAAACTCTCCTGTGAGTCAAGTTTTGGATTCCGATGCTTCACTACAGGTTTACTGTATCCCTTGGACCTTCTAATTGACGATGAAACACAGAAATTGCATCCGAATTTAATACAAAAATCAGAATGGCGACTTAAGTACAAGAGGACTGACACTCTCACTTTCTATGATTTGAAACTCTTCCGTGAGTCCAGTGTTAGATTCCGATGCATCACGTCAGGTTTACTGTATCCCTTGGACCTTCTTATTGACGATGAAACACAGAAATTGATTCCGAATTTAATACAAATGCCACAATGCCGACTTAAGTACAAGAGGACTGACACTCTCACTTTCTATGATTTGAACCTCTCCTGTGAGTCCAGTTTTAGAATCCGATGCTTCACTTTAGGTTTACTGTATACCTTGCACCTTCTTATTGACGATGAAACACAGAAATTGCATCCGATTTTAATACAAAAGGCACAATGGCGACTTAAGTACAAGAGGACTGACACTCTCACTTTCTATGATTTGAACCTCTCCTGTGAGTCCAGTTTTAGATTCCGATGCTTCACTTCAGGTTTACTGTATACCTTGCACCTTCTGATTGACCATGAAACATAGAAATTGCATCGGAATTTAATACAAAGGGCACAATGCCGACCTAAGTAAAAGAGGACTGACACTCTAACTTTCTATGATTTGAACCTTTCCAGTGAGTCCAGTATTAGATTCCGATTCTTCACTTAAGGTTTACTGTATCCCTTGGACTTTCTTACTGACGATGAAACACAGAGCTTGCATCCGAATTAAATATAAAAGGTACAATGCCGACTTATGTACAAGAGGAGTGACACTTTAACATTCTATGATTTGAATCTCTCCTGTGAGTCCAGTTTTAGATTCCGATGCTTCACTTCATGTTTACTGTATCCCTTGGACCTACTTATTGACAATGAAACACAGAAATTGCATCGGAATTTAATTCAAAAGGCACAATGCCGACCTAAGTGGAAAAGGACTGACACTCTCACTTTCTATTATTTGAAACTCTCCTGTGAGTCCAGTTTTAGATTCCGATGCTTCACTTCAGGTTTACTGTATACCTTGCACCTTCTTATTGACGATGAAACAAAGAAATTGCATCGGAATTAAATTCAAAAGGCACAATGCCGACCTAAGTACAAGAGGACTGACACTCTCACTTTCTATGATTTGAACCTCTCTTGTGAGTCCAGTTTTAGATTCCGATGCTTCACTTCAGGTTTGCTGTATCCCTTGGACCTTCTTACTGACGATGAAACACAGAGCTTGCATCCGAATTAAATACAAAAAGTACAATGCCGACTTAAGTAAAAGAGGACTGACACTCTAACTTTCTATGATTTGAACCTCTCCTGCAAGTCCAGTTTTAGATTCCGATGCTTCACTTCAGTTTTACTGTATACCTTGGACCATCTTATTGACGATAAAACACAGAAATTGCATCCGAATTTAATACAAAAGGCACAATACCGACTTAAGTACAAGAGCAGTGACACTCTAACTTTCTATGATTTGAATCTCTCCTGTGAGTCCAGTTTTAGACTCCGATGTTTCACTTCAGGTTTACTGTATCCCTTGAACCTTCTTATTGACTATGAAACACAGGAATTGCAATCGAAATTAATACAATTAGCACAATGCTGACTTAAGTACAAGAGGACTGACACTCTCTCTTTCTATGATTTGAACCTCTCCTGTGAGTCCGGTTTTCAATTCCGATGCTTCACTCCAGGTTTACTGTATACCTTGCACCTTCTTATTGACGATGAAACATAGAAATTGCATCGGAATTTAATACAAAAGGCACAATGCCGACTTAAGTACAAGAGCACTGACACTCTCACTTTCTATGATTTGAACCTTTCCTGTGAGTCCAGTTTCAGATTCCGATGCTTCACTTCAGGTTTACTGTATACCTGGCACCTTCTTATTGACGACGAAACACAGAAATTGCATCGGAATTAAATTCAAAAGGCACAATGCCGACTTAAGTACAAGAGGACTGACACTCTCACTTTCTATGATTTGAAACTCTTCTGTGAGTCCAGTGTTAGATTCCGATGCATCACTTCAGGTTTACTGTATCCCTTGGACCTTCTTATTGACGATGAAACACAGAAATTGAATCCGAATTTAATAGAAATGCCACAATGCCGACTTAAGTACAAGAGGACTGACACTCTCACTTTCTATGATTTGAACCTCTCCTGTGAGTCCAGTTTTAGATTCCGATGCTTCACTTCAGGTTTACTGTACACCTTGTACCTTCTTATTGACGATGAAACACAGAAATTGCATCCGATTTTAATACAAAAGACACAATGCCGACTTAAGTACAAGAGGACTGACATTCTAACTTTCTATGATTTGAACCTCTCCTGTGAATCCAGTTTTAGATTCCGATGCTTCACTTCAGGTTTACTGTATCCCTTGGACTTTCTTATTGACGATGAAACACAGAAATTGCATCCGAATGTAATAAAAATGGCACAATACCGACTTAAGTACAAGAGGAGTGACACTCCAATTTTCTATGATTTGAACCTCTCCTGTGAGTCCAGTTTTAGATTCCGATGCTTCACTTCAGAATTACAGTATACCTATGACCATCTGATTGACGATGAAACACAGAAATTTTATCCAAATTTAATACAAATGGCACAATGCCGACTTAAGTACAAGAGGACTGACACTCTCACTTTCTATGATTTGAACCTCTCCTGTGAGTCCAGTTTTAGATTCCGATGCTTCACTTCAGGTTTACTGTATACCTTGCACCTTCTGATTGACGATGAAACATAGAAATTGCATCGGAATTTAATACAAAGGTCACAATGCCGACCTAAGTAAAAGAGGACTGACACTCTAACTTTCTATGATTTGAACCTTTCCAGTGAGTCCAGTTTTAGATTCCGATTCTTTACTTAAGGTTTACTGTATCCCTTGGACCTTCTTATTGACGATGAAACGCAGAAATTGCATCCGAATTTAATACAAAATGCACAATACCGACTAATGTACAAGAGGAGTGACACTTTAACATTCTATGATTTGAATCTCTCCTGTGAGTCAAGTTTTAGATTCCGATGCTTCACTTCAGGTTTACTGTATCCCTTGGACCTTCTTATTGACGATGAAACACAGAAATTGCATCCGAATTTAATACAAAAGGCGTAATGGCGACTTAAGTACAATAGGACTGACACTCTCTTTTGTATGATTTGAACCTCTCCTGTGAGTCCAGTTTTAGATTCTGATGCTTCACTTCAGGTTTACTGAATCCCATGGACCTTCATATTGACGATGAAACACAGAAATATCATCCGAATTTAATACAAAAGGCACAATGCCGACTTAAGTAAAAGAGGACTGACCCTCTAACTTTCTATGATTTGAACCTTTCCAGTGAGTCCAGTTTTAGATTCCGATTCTTTACTTATGGTTTACTGTATCCCTTGGACCTTCTTATTGACGATGAAACGCAGAAATTGCATCCGAATTTAATACAAAATGCACAATACCGACTTATGTACAAGAGGAGTGACACTTTAACATTCTATGATTTGAATCTCTCCTGTGAGACCAGTTTTAGATTCCGATGCTTCACTTCAGGTTTACTGTATCACTTGGACCTTCTTATTGACGATGAAACACAGAGTTTGCATCCGAATTTAATACAAAAGGCACAATGCCGACTTAAGTACAAGAGTATTGACACTCTAAATTTCTATGATTTGAACCCCTCCTGTGAGTCCAGTTTTAGATTCCGATGCTTCACTTCAGGTTTACTGTATCCCTTGGACCTTCTTATTGACGATGAAACACAGAAATTGGATCCGAATTTAATACAAAAGGCACAATGGCGACCTAAGTACAAGAGGACTGACACTCTCACTTTCAATGATTTGAACCTCTCCTGTGAGTCCAGTTTCAGATTCCGATGCTTCACTTCAGGTTTACTGTATACCTTGCAGCTTCTTATTGTCGATGAAACACAGAAATTGCATCGGAATTAAATTCAAAAGGCACAATGCCGACTTAAGTACAAGCGGACTGACACTCTCACTTTCTATGATTTGAACCTCTCCTGTGAGTCCAATTTAGATTCCTAAGCTTCACTTCAGGTTCACTGTATCCATTGGACCTTCTTATTGACGATGAAACACAGTGTTTGCTTCCGAGTTTAATACAAAAGTTTCAATGCCGACTTAAGTACAAGAGGACTGACATTCTTACTTTCTATGATTTGAACCTCTCCTGTGAGTCCAGTTTATGATTCCGATGCTTCACTACAGGTTTACTGTATCCCTTGCACCTTCTTATTGACGATGAAACACAGAAATTGCATCCGAATTTAATACAAAAAACACAATGGCGACTTAAGCACAAGAGTAGTGACACTCTAACTTACTATGATTTGAAACTCTCCTGTGAGTCCAGTTTTAGATTCCGATGCTTCACTTCAGGTTTACTGTATACCTTTGACCATCTGATTGACGATGAAACACAGAAATTTTATCCTAATTTAATATAAATATCACAACGCCGACTTAAGTATAAGAGGACTGACACTGTCACTTTCTATGATTTGAACCTTTCCTGTGAGTCCAGTTTTAGATTCCGATGCTTCACTTCAGATTTACTGTATCCCTTGGACCTTCTTATTGACGATGAAACACAGAAATTGGATCCGAATTTAATACAAAAGGCACAATGGCGACCTAAGTACAAGAGGACTGACACTCTCACTTTCAATGATTTGAACCTCTCCTGTGAGTCCAGTTTCAGATTCCGATGCTTCACTTCAGGTTTACTGTATACCTTGCAGCTTCTTATTGTCGATGAAACACAGAAATTGCATCGGAATTAAATTCAAAAGGCACAATGCCGACTTAAGTACAAGAGGACTGACACTCTCACTTTCTATGATTTGAACCTCTCCTGCGAGTCCAATTTAGATTCCTAAGCTTCACTTCAGGTTTACTGTATCCATTGGACCTTCTTATTGACGATGAAACACAGTGTTTGCATCCGAATTTAATACAAAAGGTTCAATGCCGACTTAAGTACAAGAGGACTGACATTCTTACTTTCTATGATTTGAACCTCTCCTGTGAGTCCAGTTTATGATTCCGATGCTTCACTACAGGTTTACTGTATCCCTTGCACCTTCTTATTGACGATGAAACACAGAAATTGCATCCGAATTTAATACAAAAAACACATTGGCGACTTAAGTACAAGAGGACTGACATTCTAACTTTCTATGATTTGAACCTCTCCTGTGAGTCCAGTTTTAGATTCCGATGCTTCACTTCAGGTTTACTGAACCCCGTGGACTTTCTTATTGACGATGAAACACAGAAATTGCATCCGAATGTAATACAAATGGCACAATACCCACTTAAGCACAAGAGGAGTGACACTCTAACTTACTATGATTAGAAACTCTCCTGTGAGTCCAGTTTTAGATTCCGATGCTTCACTTCAGGTTTACTGTATACCTTTGACCATCTGATTGACGATGAAACACAGAAATTTTATCCAAATTTAATATAAATATCACAATGCCGACTTAAGTATAAGAGGACTGACACTGTCACTTTCTATGATTTGAACCTTTCCTGTGAGTCCAGTTTTAGATTCCGATGCTTCACTTCAGATTTACTGTATCCCTTGGACCTTCTTATTGACGATGAAACATAGAAATTGCACCAGAATTTAAAATACAAATGGCCTAATACCGACTTAAGCACAAGAGGACTGACACTCTCACTATCTATGATTTTAACCTCTCCTTTGAGACCAGTTTTAGATTCCGATGCTTCACTTCAGGTTTACTGTATCACTTGGACCTTCTTATTGACGATGGAACACAGTGTTTGCATCCGAATTTAATACAAAAGATTCAATGCCGACTTAAGTACAAGAGGACTGACACTCTTACTTTCTATGATTTGAACCTCTCCTGTGAGTCCAGTTTTAGATTCCGATGCTTCACTACAGGTTTACTGTATCCCTTGGACCTTCTTATTGACGATGAAACACACAAATTGCATCCGAATTTAATACAAAAATCACAATGCCGACTTAAGTACAAGAGGACCAACATTCTAACTTTCTATGATTTGAACCTCTCCTGTGAGTCCAGTTTTAGGTTCCGATGCTTCACTTCAGGTTTACTGTATCCCTTGGACTTTCTTATTGACGATGAAACACAGAAATATTCTCCAAATTTAATACAAATATCACAATGCCGACTTAAGTACAAGAGGACTGACACTCTCACTTTCTATTATTTGGACCTCTCCTGTGATTCCAGTTTTAGATTCCGATGCCTCACTTCAGGTTTACTGTATACCTTGCACCTTCTGATTGACGATGAAACACAGAAATTGCATCGGAATTTAATACAAAAGGCACAATGCCGACGTAAGTAAAAGAGGACTGACACTCTAACTTTCTATGATTTGAACCTGTCCAGTGAGTCCAGTTTTAGATTCCGATGCTTCACTTAAGGTTTACTGTATCCCTTGGACCTTCTTATTGACGATGAAACACAGAAATTGCATCCGAATTTAATACAAAAGGCACAATACCGACTTATGTACAAGAGGAGTGACAATTTAACTCTCTATGATTTGAATATCTCCTGTGAGTCCAGTTTTAGATTCCGATGCTTCACTTCATGTTTACTGTATCCCTTGGACCTACTTATTGACGATGAAACACAGAAATTGCATCGGAATTTAATACAAAAGATTCAATGCCGACTTAAGTACAAGAGGACTGACACTCTTACTTTCTATGATTTGAACCTCTCCTGTGGGTCCAGTTTTCGATTCCGATGCTTCACATCAGGTTTACTGTATCCGTTGGACCTTCTTATTGACGATGAAACACAGATTTTGCATCCGAATTTAATACAAAAGGCACAATGCCGACTTAAGAACAAGAGGACTGACACTCAAACTTTTTTAGATTTGAACCTCTCCTGTGATTCCAGTTTTAGGTTTCGATGCTTCATTTCTGGTTTACTGTATCCCTTGGACCTTCTTACTGACGATGAAACACAGAGTTAGCATCCGAATTCAATACAAAAGGTACAATGCCGACTTAAGTACAAGGGGACTGACACTCTAACTTTCTATGTTTTGAATCTGTCCTGTGAGTGCAGTTTAAGATTCCGAAGCTTCACTTCAGGTTTACTGTATCCCTTAGACCTTCTTATTGACGATGAAACACAGAAATAGCATCCGAATTTAATACAAAAATCACAATGGCGACTTAAGTACAACAGGACTGACACTCTCACTTTCTATGATTTGAACCTCTCCTGTGAGTCCAGTTTTAGATTCCGATGGTTCACTTCAGGTTTAATGTATCCCTTGGTCCTTCTTATTGACGATGAAACACAGAAATTGCACCCGAATTTAATACAAATGCCACAATGCCGACTTAAGTACAAGAGGACTGACACTCTCACTTTCTATGATTTGAACCTCTCCTGTGAGTCCAGTTTTAGATTCCGATGCTTCACTTCAGGTTTACTGTATCCCTTGGACCTTCTTATTGACGATGAAACACTGAAATTGCATCGGAATTAAATTCGAAACTCACAATGCCGACTTAAGTACAAGAGGACTGACACTCTAACTTTCTATGATTTGAACCTCTCCAGTAAGCCCAGTTTTAGATTCCGATGCTTCAATTCAGGTTTACTGTATACCTTGGACCTCCTTATTGACGATGAAACACAGAGTTTGCATCCCAATTTAATACAAAAGGTACAATGCCGCCTTAAGTACAAGAGGACTGTCACTCTAACTATCTATGATTTGAACCTCTCCTGTGAGTCCAGTTAAAGAATCCGATGCTTCACTTCAAGGTTTACTGTATCCCTTGGACCTTCTTATTGACGATGAAACACAGAAATTGCTTCCGAATTTAATACAAAAATCACAATGGCGACTTAAGTACAAGAGGACTGACACTCTCACTTTCTATAATTTGAACCTCTCCTGTGAGTCCAGTTGTAGATTCCGATGCTTCACTTCAGGTTTACTGTATCCCTTGGACATTCTGATTGACGATGAAACACAGAAATTGCATCCGAATTTAATACAAGAGGCACAATGGCGACTTAAGTACAAGAGGACTGACACTCTCTCTTTCTATGATTTGAACCTCTCCTGTGAGTCCAGTTTCAGATTCCGATGTTTCACTTTAGGTTTACTGTATACCTTGCACCTTCTGATTGACGATGAAACACAGAAATTGCATCGGAATTTAATACAAAAGGCACAATGCCGAGTTAAGTAAATAAGGACTGACACTCTAACTTTCTATGATTTGAACCTCTCCTGTGAGTCCAGTTTTAGATTCTGATGCTTCACTTCAGGTTTACTGTATCCCTTGGACCTTCTTATTGACGATGAAACACAGAAATTGCATCCGAATTTAATACAAAAGGCACAATGCCGACTTAAGTAAAAGAGGACTGACACTCTAACATTCTATGATTTGAACCTCTCCTGCAAGTCCAGTTTTAGATTCCGATTCTTCACTTAAGGTTTACTGTATCCCTTGGACCTTCTTATTGACGATGAAACACAGAAATTGCATCCGAATTTAATACAATAGGCCCAATACCGACTTAAGTACAAGAGGAGTGACACTCTAACTTTCTATGATTTGAATCTCTCCTGTGAGTACAGTTTTAGATTCCGATGTTTCACTTCAGGTTTGCTGTATCCCTGGGACCTTCTTATTGACGATGAAACACAAAAATTGCATCGGAATTATATTCAAAAGACAAAATGCCGACTTAAGTAAAGATGGCTGACACTCTCATTTTCTATGATTTGAACCGCTCCTGTGAGTCCAGTTTTAGATTCCGATGTTTCACTTCAGGTTTGCTGCATCCCTGGGACCTTCTTATTGACGATGAAACACAGAGTTTGCAACCGAATTTAATGCAAAAGGTACAAAGCCGACTTAAGTACAAGAGGACAGACACTCTCACTTTCTATTATTTGAACCTCTCCTGTGAGTCCAGTTTCAGATTCCGATGTTTCACTTTAGGTTTACTGTATACCTTGCACCTTCTGATTGACGATGAAACACAGAAATTGCATCTGAATTTAATACAAATGCCACAATGCCGACTTAAGTACAAGAGGACTGACACTCTCATTTTCTATGATTTGAACCTCTCCCGTGAGTCCAGTTTTAGATTCCGATGCTTCACTTCAGGTTCACTGTATACCCTGCTTCTTCTTATTGGCGATGAAACACAGGAATTGCATCGCAATTAAATTCAAAAGGCACAATGCCGACTTAAGTACAAGAGGACTGACACTCTTACTTTCTATGATTTGAACCTCTCCTGTGAGTCCAGTTTTAGATTCCGATGCTTCACTTCAGGTTTACTGTATCCCTTGGACCTTCTTATTGACGATGAAACACAGAGTTTGCTTCCGAATTTAATACAGAAGGTACAATGCCGACTTAAGTACAAGAGGACTGTCACTCTAATTTTCTATGATTTGAACCTCTCCTGTGAGTCCAGTTAAAGAATCTGATGCTTCACTTCAAGGTTTACTGTATCCCTTGGACATTCTTATTGACGATGAAACACAGAAATTGCTTCCGAATTTAACACAAAAATCACAATGGCATCTTAAGTACAAGAGGACTGACACTCTCACTTTCTATGATTTGAACCACTCCTGTGAGTCCAGTTTTAGCTTCCGATGCTTCACTTCAGGTTTACTGTATCACTTGGACCTTCTTATTGACGATGAAACACAGAAATTGCATCCGAATTTAATACAAGAAGCACAATGCCGACAAAAGTACAAGAGGACTGACATTCTAACTTTCTATGATTCGAACCTCTCCTGTGAGTCCAGTTTTAGATTCCGATGCTTCACTTCAGGATTACTGTATCCCTTGGACCTTCTTATTGACGATGAAACACAGAAATTGCATCCGAATTTAATACAAGAGGCACAATGGCGACTTAAGTACAAGAGGACTGACACTCTCTTTTTCTATGATTTGAATATCTCCTGTGAGTCCAGTTTCAGATTCCGATGCTTCACTTTAGGTATACTGTATACCTTGCACCTTCTGATTGACGATGAACCACAGAAATTGCATCGGAATTTAATACAAATGCACAATGCCGACTTAAGTAAATGAGGACTGACACTCTAACATTCTATGATTTGAACCTCTCCTGCAAGTCCAGTTTTAGATTCCGATGCTTCACTAAAGGTTCACTGTATCCCTTGGACCTTCTTATTGACGATGAAACACAGAAATTGCATCCGAATTTAATGCAAAAGGCACAATACCGACTTAAGTACAAGAGGAGTGACACTCTAACATTCTATGATTTGAATCTCTCCTGTGAGTACAGTTTTAGATTCCGATGCTTCACTTCAGGTTTACTGTATCCCTTGGACCTTCTTGTTGACGATGAAACACAAATATTGCATCGGAATTAAATTCAAAAGGCACAATGCCGACCTAAGTAGAAGAGGACTGACACTCTCACTTTCTATGATTTGAACCTCTCCCGTGAGTCCAGTTTTAGATTCCGATGCTTCACTTCAGGTTCACTGTATACCCTGCTTCTTCTTATTGGCGATGAAACACAGGAATTGCATCGCAATTAAATTCAAAAGGCACAATGCCGACTTAAGTACAAGAGGACTGACACTCTCACTTTCTATGATTTGAACCTCTCCTGTGAGTCCAGTTTTAGATTCCGATGCTTCACTTCAGGTTTACTGTATCCCTTGGACCTTCTTATTGACGATGAAACACAGAGTTTGCTTCCGAATTTAATACAGAAGGTACAATGCCGACTTAAGTACAAGAGGACTGTCACTCTAATTTTCTATGATTTGAACCTCTCCTGTGAGTCCAGTTAAAGAATCCGATGCTTCACTTCAAGGTTTACTGTATCCCTTGGACATTCTTATTGACGATGAAACACAGAAATTGCTTCCGAATTTAACACAAAAATCACAATGGCATCTTAAGTACAAGAGGACTGACACTCTCACTTTCTATGATTTGAACCACTCCTGTGAGTCCAGTTTTAGCTTCCGAAGCTTCACTTCAGGTTTACTGTATCACTTGGACCTTCTTATTGACGATGAAACACAGAAATTGCATCCGAATTTAATACAAGAAGCACAATGCCGACTAAAGTACAAGAGGACTTACATTCTAACTTTCTATGATTCGAACCTCTCCTGTGAGTCCAGTTTTAGATTCCGATGCTTCACTTCAGGTTTACTGTATCCCTTGGACCTTCTTATTGACGATGAAACACAGAAATTGCATCCGAATTTAATACAAGAGGCACAATGGCGACTTAAGTACAAGAGGACTGACACTCTCTTTTTCTATGAATTGAATATCTCCTGTGAGTCCAGTTTCAGATTCCGATGCTTCACTTTAGGTATACTGTATACCTTGCACCTTCTGATTGACGATGAACCACAGAAATTGCATCGGAATTTAATACAAAAGGCACAATGCCGACTTAAGTAAATGAGGACTGACACTCTAACATTCTATGATTTGAACCTCTCCTGCAAGTCCAGTTTTAGATTCCGATGCTTCACTAAAGGTTCACTGTATCCCTTGGACCTTCTTATTGACGATGAAACACAGAAATTGCATCCGAATTTAATGCAAAAGGCATAATACCGACTTAAGTACAAGAGGAGTGACACTCTAACATTCTATGATTTGAATCTCTCCTGTGAGTACAGTTTTAGATTCCGATGCTTCACTTCAGGTTTACTGTATCCCTTGGACCTTCTTGTTGACGATGAAACACAAATATTGCATCGGAATTAAATTCAAAAGGCACAATGCCGACCTAAGTAGAAGAGGACTGACACTCTCACTTTCTATGATTTGAACCTCTCCTGTGAGTCCGGTTTAAATTCCGATGCTTCACTTCAGGTTTACTGTATACCTTGCACCTTCTTATTGACGATGAAACACAGAAATTGCATCGGAATTAAATTCAAAATGCACAATGCCGACTTAAGTAAAGAGGACTGACACTCTCACTTTCTATGATTTGAACCTCTCCTGTGAGTCCAGTTTTAGATTCCGATGTTTCACTTCAGGTTTGCTGTATCCCTTGGACCTTCTTATTGACGATGAAACACAGAGTTTGCAACCGAATTTAATACAAAAGGTACAATGCCGACTTAAGTACAAGAGGACAGACACTCTAACTTTCTATGATTTAAACCTCTCCTGTGAGTCCAGTTTAAGATTCCGATGCTTCACTTCAGGTTTACTGTATCCCTTGGACCTTCTTATTGACGATGAAACACAGAAGTTGCATCCGAATTTAATACAAATGGCACAATACCAACTTTGTACAAGAGGAGTGACACTCTAACTCTCTATGATTTGAACCTCTCCTGTGAGTCCCGTTTTAGATTCCGATGCATTACTTCAGGTTTACTGTATCGCTTGGACCTTCTTATTGACGATGAAACACAGAAATTGCATCCGAATTTAATACAAATGCTACAATGCCGACTCAAGTACAAGAGTTCTGACACTCTCACTTTCTATGATTTCAACCTCTCCTGTGAGTCCAGTTTTAGTTTCCGATGCTTCACTTCAGGTCTACTGTATACCTTGCACCTTCTTATTGACGATGAAACACAGAAATTGAATCCGAATTTAATACATAAGGCACAATGCCGACTTAAGTACAAGAGGACTGACATTCTAACTTTCTATGATTTGAACTCTCCTGTGAGTCCAGTTTTTGATTCCGTTGTTTCACTTTAGGTTCACTGTATCCCTTGGACCTTCTTATTGACGATGAAACACAGTAATTGCACCCGAATTTCACCAAAAGGCACAATACCGACTCAAGTACAAGAGGAGTGACACTCTAACTTTCTATGATTTGATCCTCTCCTGTGAGTCCAGTTTTTGATTCCGATGCTTCACTTCAGGTTTACTGTATCCCTTGGACCTTCTTATTGATGATGAAACACAGAAATTGCACCCGAATTTAATACAGATGACACAATGCCGACTTAAGTACAAGAGGACTGACACTCTCACTTTCTATGATTTGAACCTCTCCTGTGAGTCCAGTTTTAGATTCCGATGCTTCACTTCAGGTTTACTGTATCCCTTGGACCTTCTTATTGACGATGAAACACAGAAATTGCATCGGAATTAAATTCAAAACGCACAATGCCGACTTAAGTAAAAGAGCACTGATACTCTCAATGTCTATGATTTGAACCTTTCCTGTGAGTCCAGTTTTAGATTCCGATGCTTCACTTCAGGTTTACTCTTTCCCTTGGACCTTCTTATTGACGATGAAACACAGAAATTGCATCCGAATTTAATACAAATGCCACAATGCCGACTTAAGTACAAGAGGACTGACACTTTCACTTTCTGTGATTTGAACCTTTCCTGTGAGTCCAGTTTTAGATCCCGATGCTTCACTTCAGGTGTACTGTTTACCTTGCACCTTCTTATTGACGATGAAACACAGAAATTGAATCCGAATTTAATACAAAAGACACAATGCCGACTTAAGTACAAGAGGACTGACAATCTAACTTTCTATGATTTGAACTCTCCTGTGAGTCCAGTTTTAGATTCCGATGCTTCACTTTAGGTTCACTGTATCCCTTGGACCTTCTTATTGACGATGAGACACAGAAATTGCACCCGAATTTAATACAAATGGCACAATGCCGACTTAAGTACAAGAGGACTGACACTCTCACTTTCTATGATTTGAACCTCTCCTGTGAGTCCAGTTTTAGATTCCGATGCTTCACTTCAGGTTTACTGTATCCCTTTCTACCTTCTTATTGACGATCAAACACAGAAATTGCATCGGAATTAAATTCAAAACGCACAATACCGACTTAAGTAAAAGAGGACTGACACTCTAATTTTTCTATGATTTGAACCCCTCCTGTGAGTTCAGTTTTAGATTCCGATGCTTAACTTCAGGTTTACTGTATCCCTTGGACCTTCTTATTGACGATGAAACACAGAAATTGCATCTGAATTAAATTCAAAAATCACAATGCCGTCTTAAGTACAAGAGGACTGACACTCTAACTTTCTATGATTTGAACCTCTCCTGTGAGTTCAGTTTTAGATTCCGATGCTTCACTTCAGGTTTACTGTATCCCTTGGACCTTCTTAATGACGATGAAACATAGAAATTGCATTCCAATTTAATACAAATGGCACAATACCGACTTGGTACAAGAGGAGTGACACTCTTACTCTCAATGATTTGAACCTCTCCTGTGAGTCCAGTTTTAGATTCTGATGCTTCACTTCAGGTTTACTGTATCCCTTGGACGTTATTATTGACGATGAAACACAGATATTGCATCCGAATTTAATACAAATGGCACAATGCCGACTTAAGTACAAGAGGACAGACACTCTCACTTTCTATGATTTGAACCTCTCCTGGGAGTCCAGTTTAAGATTCCTATGATTCACTTCAGGTTTACTGTATCCCTTGGACCTTCTTATTGACGATGAATCACAGAAATTGCATCGGAATTAAATTCAAAAGGCACAATGCCGACTTAAGAACAACAGGACTGACACTCAAACTTTCTATGATTTGAACCTCTCCTGTGAGTCCGGTTTTAGATTCCGATGCTTCACTTCAGGTTTACTGTATACCTTGCACCTTCTTATTGACGATGAAACACAGAAATTGTATCCGAACTTAATACAAATGGCACAATGCCGACTTAAGTACAAGAGGACCGACACTCTCACTTTCTCTGATTTGAACCTCTCCTGCGAGTCCACTTTTAGATTCCGATGCTTCACTTCAGGTTTGCTGTATCCCTTGGACCTTCTTATTTACGATGAAACACACAAATTGCATCGGAATTAAATTCAAAAGGCACAATGCCGACTTAAGTAAAAGAGGTCTGACACTCTCACTTTCTATGATTTAGATATCTCCTGTGAGTCCAGTTTTAGATTCCGATGCTTCACTTCAGGTTTACTGTATCCCTTGGACCTTCTTATTGACGATGAAACACAGAAATTGCATCCGAATTTAATACAAATGGCATAATGCCGACTTAAGTACAAGAGGACTGACACTCTCACATTCTCTGATTTGAACCTCTCCTGCGAGTCCAGTTTTAGATTCCGATGCTTCACTTCAGGTGTGCTGTATCCCTTTGACCTTCTTATTGACGATGAAACACAGAAATTGCATCGGAATTAAATTCAAAATGCACAATGCCGACTTAAGTAAAAGAGGACTGACACTCTCACTTTCTATGATTTAAATCTCTCTTGTGAGTCCAGTTTTAGATTCTGATGCTTCAATTCAGGTTTACTGTATACCTTGGACCTTCTTACTGAAGATGAAACACAGAAGTTGCATCCGAATTTAATACAAATGCCACAATGCAGACTTAGGTACAAGAGGACTGACACTCTCACTTTCTATGATTTGAACTTTTCCTGTGAGTCCAGTTTTAGATTCTGATGCTTCACTTCATGTTTACTGTATCCCTTGGACCTTCTTATTGACGATGAAACACAGAAATTGCTCCCGAATTAAATACTAAAGGCACAATGCCGACTTACGTACAAGAGGACTGACACTGTCACTTTCTATGATTTAGATATCTCCTGTGAGTCCAGTTTTAGATTCCGATGCTTCACTTCAGGTTTACTGTATCCCTTGGACCGTCTTATTGACGATGAAACACAAAAATTGCATCCGAATTTAATACAAATTGCAGAATGCCGACTTAAGTACAAGAGGACTGACACTCTCACTTTCTCTGATTTGAACCTCTCGTGTGAGTCCAATTTTGGATTCCGATGCATTACTTCAGGTTTACTGTATCGCTTGGACCTTCTTATTGACGATGAAACACAGAAATTGCATCCGAATTTAATACAAATGCTACAATGCCGACTCAAGTACAAGAGTACTGACACTCTCACATTCTATGATTTGAAATTCTCCTGTGAGTCCAGGTTTAGTTTCCGATGCTTCACTTCAGGTCTACTGTATACCTTGCACCTTCTTATTGACGATGAAACACAGAAATTGAATCCGAATTTAATACAAAAGGCACAATGCCGACTTAAGTACAAGAGGACTGACATTCTAACTTTCTATGATTTGAACTCTCCTGTGAGTCCAGTTTTAGATTCCGTTATTTCACTTTAGGTTCACTGTATCCCTTGGACCTTCTTATTGACGATGAAACACAGAAATTGCACCCGAATTTCACGAAAAGGCACAATACCGACTCAAGTACAAGAGGAGTGACACTCTAACATTCTATGATTTGATTCTCTCCGGTGAGTCCAGTTTTTGATTCCGATGCTTCACTTCAGGTTTACTGCATCCCTTGGACCTTCATGTTGACGATGAAACACAGAAATTGCATCCGAATTTAATACAGAAAGCACAATGGCGGCTTAAGTACAAGAGGACCGACACTCTCACTTTCTATGATTTGAACCTCTCCTGTGAGTCCAGTTTAAGATTCCGATGATTCACTTCAGGTTTACTGTATCCCTTGGACCTTCTTATTGACGATGAATCACAGAAATTGCATCGGAATTAAATTGAAAAAGCACAATGCTGACTTAAGTAAAAGAGGACTGACACTCTCATTTTCTATGATTTGAACCTATCCTGTGAGTCCAGTTTTAGATTCCGATGCCTCTCTTCAGGTTTACTGTATCCCTTGGACCATCTTATTGACGATGAAACACAGAAATTGCATCGGAATTAAATTCAAAAGGCACAATGCCGACTTAATAACAACAGGACTGACACTCAATCTTTCTATGATTTGAACCTCTCGTGTGAGTCCGGTTTTAGATTCCGATGCTTCACTTCAGGTTTACTGTATCCCTTCGACCTTCTTATTGACGATGAAACACAGAGTTTGCATCCGAATTTAATACAAAAGGCACAATGCCGACTTAAGTACAAGAGGACTGACACTCTAACTTTCTATGATTTGAACCTCTCCTGTGAGTCCAGTTTTAGATTCCGATGCTTCACTTCAGGTTTACTGCATCCCTTGGACCTTCATGTTGACGATGAAACACAGAAATTGCATCCGAATTTAATACAAAAAGCACAATGGCGGCTTAAGTACAAGAGGACTGACACTATCACTTTCTATGATTTGAACCTCTCGTGTGTGTCCAGTTACAGATTCCGATGCTTCACATCAGGTTTACTGTATACCTTGCACCTTCTTATTGACGATGAAACACAGAAGTTGCATCGGAATTTAATTCAAAAGGCACCACGCCGACTTAAGTACAAGAGGACTGACACTCTAACTTCCTATGAATTGAACCTCTCCTGCGAGTCCAGTTTTAGATTCCGATGCTTCACTTCAGGTTTACCGTATCCCTTCGACCTTCTTATTGACGATGAGACACAGAGTTTGCATCAGAATTTAATACAAAAGGCACAATGCCGACTTAAGTACAAGAGGACTGAAACTCTCACTTTCTATGATTTGAAACTCTGCTGTGAGTCCAGTTTTAGATTCCGATGCTTCGCTTCCGGTTCACTGTATCCCATGGACATTCTTATTAACGACGAAACACAGAAATTGCATCCGAACTTAATACAAATGGCACAATGCCGACTTAAGTACAAGAGGACCGACACTCTCACTTTCTCTGATTTGAACCTCTCCTGCGAGTCCACTTTTAGATTCCGATGCTTCACTTCAGGTTTGCTGTATCCCTTGGACCTTCTTATTCACGATGAAACACAGAAATTGCATCGGAATTAAATTCAAAAGGCACAATGCCGACTTAAGTAAAAGAGAACTGACACTCTCACTTTCTATGATTTAGATATCTCTTGTGAGTCCAGTTTTAGATTCCGATGCTTCACTTCAGGTTTACTGTATCCCTTGGACCTTATTATTGACGATGAAACAACGAAATTGCATCCGAATTTAATACAAATGGCATAATGCCGACTTAAGTACAAGAGGACTGACACTCTAACTTTCTCTGATTTGAACCTCTCCTGCGAGTCCAGTTTTAGATTCCGATGCTTCACTTCAGGTTTGCTGTATCCCTTGGACCCTCTTATTGACGACGAAACACAGAAATTGCATCGGAATTAAATTCAAAATGCACAATGCCAACTTAAGTAAAAGAGGACTGACACTCTCACTTTCTATGATTTAAATCTCTCTTGTGAGTCCAGTTTTAGATTCCGATGCTTCAATTCAGGTTTACTGTATCCCTTGGACCTTCTTACTGACGATGAAACACAGAAATTGCATACGAATTTAATACAAATGCCACAATGCAGACTTAAGTACAAGAGGACTGACACTCTCACTTTCTATGATTTGAACCTTTCCTGTGAGTCCAGTTTTAGATTCTGATGCTTCACTTCATGTTTACTGTATCCCTTGGACCTTCTTGTTGACGATGAAACACAGAAATTGCTCCCGAATTAAATACTAATGGCACAATGCCGACTTAAGTACAAGAGGACTGACACTCTCACATTCTATTATTTGAACCTCTCCTGTCAGTCCAGTTTTAGATTCCGATGCTTCACTTCAGCTTAACTGTATCCCTTGGACCTTCTTATTGACGATGAAACATAGAAATTGCATCGGAATTAAATTCAAAACGCACAATGCTGCTTAAGTAAAAGTGGACTGACACTCTCACTTTCTATGATTTGAACCTCTCCTGTGAGTCCAGTTTTAGATTCCGATGCTTAACTTCAGGTTTACTGTATCCCTTGGACCTTCTTATTGACGATGAAACACAGCAATTGCATCGGAATTAAATTCAAAAATCACAATGCCGACTTAAGTACAAGAGGACTGACACTCTAACTTTCTATGATTTGAACCTCTCCCGTGAGTCCAATTTTTAGATTCCGATGCTTCACTTCAGGTTTATTGTATCCCTTGGACCTTCTTATTGACGATGAAACACAGATATTGCATCCGAATTTAATACAACGGCACAATGGCGACTTAAGTACAAGAGGACTGACACTCTCACTTTCTATGATTTGAACCTCTCCTGTGAGTCCAATTTTAGATTCCGATGCTTCACTTCAGGTTTACTGTATCCCTTGGACCTTCTTATTGACGATGAAACATAGAAATTGCATCGGAATTAAATTCAAAACGCACAATGCTGCTTAAGTAAAAGTGGACTGACACTCTCACTTTCTATGATTTGAACCTCTCCTGTGAGTCCAGTTTTAGATTCCGATGCTTAACTTCAGGTTTACTGTATCCCTTGGACCTTCTTATTGACGATGAAACACAGCAATTGCATCGGAATTAAAATCAAAAATCACAATGCCGACTTAAGTACAAGAGGACTGACACTCTAACTTACTATGATTTGAACCTCACCTGTGAGTCCAGTTTTAGATTCGGATGCTTCACTTCATGTTTACTGTATCCCTTGGACCTTCTTATTGACGATGAAACATAGAAATTGCATCCGAATTTAATACAAATGTCACAATGCCGACATAAGTAAAAGAGGACTGCCACTCTAAATATCTATGATTTGAACCTCTCGTGTGAGTCCAGTTTCAGATTCCGATGCTTCACTTCAGGTTTACTGTATCCCTTGGACCCTCTTATTGACGATGAAACAAAGAAATTGCATCCGAATTTAATACAAAAGGCACAATACCGTCTTAAGTACAAGAGGAGTGACACTCTAACTTTGTATGATTTGAACCGCTCCTGTGAGTCCAGTTTTAGATTCGATTGTTTCGATTCAGGTTTACTGTATTCCTTGGAAGTTCTTATTGACTTTGAATCACAGGTATTGCATCCGAATGTAATACAAATGGCTCAATGCCGACTTCAGTACAAGAGGACTGACACTCTCACTTTCTATGATTTGAACCTCTCCTGTGAGTCCGGTTTTAGATTCCGATGCTTCACTTCAGGTTTACTGCATACTTTGCACCTTCTTATTGACGTTGAAACATAGAAATTGCATCGTAATTTAATACAAAAGGCAAAATGCTGACTTAAGTAAAAGAGGACCGACACGCTAACTTTCTAGGTTTTGAACCTCTCCTGTGAGTCCAGTTTTAGATTCCGATGCTTCTCTTCAGGTTTACTGTATCCCTTGGACCTTCTAACTGACGATGAAACACAGAAATTGCATCCAAATTTAATACAAAAGGCACAATAATGACTTAAGTACAAGAGGGCTGACACTCTCACTTTCTATGATTTGAACCTCTCCTGTGAGTCCAATTTTAGATTCCGATGCTTCACTTCAGGTTTACTGTATCCCTTGGACCTTCTTATTGACGATGAAACATAGAAATTGCATCGGAATTAAATTCAAAACGCACAATGCTGCTTAAGTAAAAGTGGACTGACACTCTCACTTTCTATGATTTGAACCTCTCCTGTGAGTCCAGTTTTAGATTCCGATGCTTAACTTCAGGTTTACTGTATCCCTTGGACCTTCTTATTGACGATGAAACACAGCAATTGCATCGGAATTAAAATCAAAAATCACAATGCCGACTTAAGTACAAGAGGACTGATACTCAAACTTTCTATGATTTGAACCTCTCCTGTGAGTCCAGTTTAAGATTCCGATGCTTCACTTCAGGTTTACTGTATCCCTTGGACCTTCTTATTGACGAGGAAACACAGAAATAGCATCCGAATGTAATACAAAAGGCACAATACCGACTTAAGTACAAGAGAAGAGACACTCTAACTCTCTATGATTTGAACCTCCCCTGTGAGTCCAGTTTTAGATTCTGATGCTTCACTTCAGGTTTACTGTATCCCTTGGACCTTCTTATTGACGATGAAACACAGAAATTGCATCCGAAATTAATACAAAAGGCACAATACCGACTTAAGTACAAGAGGAGTGACACTATATCTATGATTTGAATCTCTCGTGTGAGTCCTGTTTTAGATTCCGATGCTTCACTTCAGGTTTACTGTATCCCTTGGACCTTCTTATTGAAGATGAAACACAGAAATTGCATCAGAATTAAATGCAAAAGGCACAATGCCTACTTAAGTAAAAGTGGATTGACACTCTCACTCTCTATGATTTGAACCTCTCCTGTGCGTCCAGTTTTAGATTCCGATGCTTTGCTTAAGGTTTACTGTATCCCTTGGACCATCTTATTGACGACGAAACACAGAAATTGCATCGGAATTAAATTCAAAAGGCACAATGCCGACTTATGTACAAGAGGACTGACACTCAAACTTTTTATGATTTGAACCTCTCCTGCGATTCCAGTTTTAGATTCCGATGCTTCACTTCAGGTTTACTGTATCCCTTGGACCTTCTTATTGAAGATGAAACACAGAAAGTGCATCCGAATTTAATACAAATGGCACAATGCCGACTTAAGTACAAGAGGACTGACACTCTCACTTTCTATGATTGGAACCTCTCGTGTAAGTCCAGTTTTAGATTCCGAAGCTTCACTTCAGGTTTACTGTACCCCTTGGACCTCCTTATTGAAGATGAAACACAGAAAGTGCATCCGAATTTAATACAAATGGCACAATGCTGACTTAAGTACAAGAGGACTGACACTCTCACTTTCTATTATTTGAACCTCTCCTGTGAGTCCATTTTTAGATTCCGATGCTTCACTTCAGGTTTACTGTATCCCTTGGACCTTCTTATTGACAATGAAACACAGAAATAGCATCCGAATTTAATACAAATGGCACAATTCCGACTAAAGTACAAGAGGACTGACACTCTCACTTTCTATGATTTGAACCTCTCCTGTGATTCCGGTTTTAGATGCCGATGCTTCACTTCAGGTTTACTGTATACCTTGCACCTTCTTATTGACGATGAAACATAGAAATTGCATCGGAATTTAATACAAAAGGCACAATGATGACTTAAGTAAAAGATTACTGATACTCTAACTTTCTATGATTTGAACCTCTTCTGTGAGTCCAGTTTTAGATTCCGATGCTTCACTTCAGTTATACTGTATCCCTTGGACCTTCTTATTGACGATGAAACACATAAATTGCATCCGAATTTAATACAAATGACACAATGCGGACATAAGTAAAAGAGGACTGACACTCTAAATTTCTATGATTTGAAGCTCTCGTGTGAGTCCAGTTTTAGATTCCGATGCTTCACTTCAGGTTTACTGTATCCCTTGGACCCTCTTATTGACGATGAAACAAAGAAATTGCATCCGAATTTAATACAAAAGGCACAATACCGACTTAAGTACAAGAGGAGTGACACTCTAACTTTCTATGATTTGAACCGCTCCTGTGAGTCCAGTTTTAGATTCGAAAGTTTCGATTCAGGTTTACTGTATCCCTTGGAAGTTCTTATTGACTTTGAATCACAGGAATTGCATCCGAATTTAATACAAATGGCACAATGCCGACTTAAGTACAAGAGGACTGACACTCTCACTTTCTATGATTTGAACCTCTCCTGTGAGCCCAGTTTTAGATTCCGGTGCTTCACTTCAGGTTTACTGTATACCTTGCACCTTCTTATTGACGATGAAACACAGAAGTTGCATCGGAATTTAATTCAAAAGGCACCAGGCCGACTTAAGTGCAAGAGGACTGACACTCTAACTTTCTATGTTTTGAACCTCTCCTGTGAGTCCAGTTTTAGATTCCGATGCTTCACTTCAGGTTTACTGTATCCCTTGGACCTTCTTATTGACGATGAAACACAGAGTTTGCATTCGATTTTATTACAAAAGGCACAATGCCGACTTACGTGCAAAAGGACTGACACTCTAACTTTCTATGATTTGAACCTCTCCTGTGAGTCCAGTTTTGGATTCCGATGTTTCACTTAAGGTTTACTGTATCCCTTGGACCTTCTTATTGACGATGAAACACAGAAATTACATCCGAATTTAATACAAAAGGCACAATGCCGACTTAAGTACAAGAGGACCGACACTCTCACTTTCTATGATTTGAACATCTCCTGCGAGTCCAGTTTTAGATTCCGATGCTTCACTTCAGGTTTGCTGTATCCCTTGAACCTTCTTATTGACGATGAAACACAGAAATTGCATCGGAATTAAATTCAAAGGCACAATGCCGACTTAAGTACAAGAGGACTGACACTCAAACTTTCTATGATTTGAACCACTCCTGTGGTCCAGTTTTCGATTCCGATGCTTCACATCAGGTTTACTGTATCCCTTGGACCTTCTTATTGACGATGAAACACAGAGTTTGCATCCGAATTTAAGACAAAAGGCACAATGCCTACATAAGTACAAGAGGACTGACACTCAAACTTTTTATGATTTGAACCTCTCCTGTGATTCCAGTTTTAGATTCCGATGCTTCATTTCAGGTTTACTGTATCCCTTGGACCTTCTTATTGACGATGAAACACGGAGTTTGCATCCGAATTTAATACAAAAGACACAATTCCGACTTAAGTACAAGAGGACTGACACTCTAACTTTCTATGATTTGAACCTCTCCTGTGAGTTTAGTTTTAGATTCCGATGCTATACTTCAGGTTTACTGTATCCCTTGGACCTTCTTATTGACGATGAAACACAGAAATTGCATCCGAATTTAATACAAACGGCCCAATGGCGACTAAAGTACAAGAGGACTGACACACTCACTTTCAATGATTTGAACCTCTCCTGTGAGCCCAGTTTTAGATTCCGGTGCTTCACTTCAGGTTTACTGTATACCTTGCACCTTCTTATTGACGATGAAACACAGAAGTTGCATCGGAATTAAATTCAAAAGGCACCACTCTGACTTAAGTGCAAGAGGACTGACACTCTAACTTTCTATGTTTTGAACCTCTCCTGTGAGTCCAGTTTTAGATTCCGATGCTTCACTTCAGGTTTATTGTATCACTTGGACCTTCTTATTGACGATGAAACACAGAATTTGCATCCGAATTTAATACAAAAGGCCCAATGCCGACTTACGTGCAAAAGGACAGACACTCTAATTTTCTATGATTTGAACCTCTCCTGTGAGTGCAGTTTTGGATTCCGATGCTTCACTTCAGGTTTTCTGTATCCTTTGGACCTTCTTATTGACGATGAAACACAGAAATTGCATCCGAATTTAATACAAATGGCACAATGCCGACTTAAGTACAAGAGGACTGTCACTCTTACTCTCTATGATTCGAACCTCTCCTGTGAGGTCAGTTTTAGATTCGGATGCTTCACTTCAGGTTAACTGTATCCCTTGGACCTTCTTATTGACGGAAAACACAGAAATTGCATCCGTATTTAATACAAATGGCACAATACCGACTTAAGTACAAGAGGAGTGACACTCTAACTTTCTATGATTTGAACCTCTCCTGTGAGTCCAGTTTTAGATTCCGATGTTTCACTTCAGGTTTACTGTATCCCTTGGACCTTCTTATTGACTATGAATCACAGGAATTGCATCCGAATTTAATACAAATGGCACAATGCCGACTTAAGTACAAGAGGTCTGACACTCTCACTTTCTATGATTTGAACCTCTCCTGTGAGTCCAGTTTTAGATTCCGATGCTATACTTCAGGTTTACTGTATCCCTTGGACGTTCTTGTTGACGATGAAACACAGAAATTGCATCCGAATTTAATACAAAAGGCACAATGCCGACTTAAGTAAAAGAGGACTGACACTCTCACTCTCTATGATTTGAACCTCTCCTGTGAGTCCAGTTTTAGATTCCGATGCTTCGCTTAAGGTTTACTGTATCCCTTGGACCATCTTATTGACGATGATATACAGAAATTGCATCGGAATTAAATTCAAAAGGCACAATGCCGACTTAAGTACAAGAGGACTGACACTCGAACTTTCTATGATTTGAACCTCTCCTATGAGTTTAGTTTTAGATTCCGATGCTATACTTCAGGTTTACTGTATCCATTGGACCTTCTTATTGACGATGAAACACAGAAATTGCATCCGAATTTAATACAAACGGCACAATGGCGACTAAAGTACAAGAGGACTGACACACTCACTTTCTATGATTTGAACCTCTCCTGTGAGCCCAGTTTTAGATTCCGGTGCTTCACGTCAGGTTTACTGTATACCTTGCACCTTCGTATTGACGATGAAACACAGAAGTTGCATCGGAATTAAATTCAAAAGGCACCACGCCGACTTAAGTGCAAGAGGACTGACACTCTAACTTTCTATGATATGAACCCCTCCTGTGAGTCCAGTTTTAGATTCCGATGTTTCACTTCAGGTTTACTGTATCTCTTGGACTTTCTTATTGACTAAGAATCAGAGGAATTGCATCCGAATTTAATACAAATGGCACAATGCCGACTTAAGTACAAGAGGTCTGACACTCTCACTTTCTATGATTTGAACCTCCCCTGTGAGTCCAGTTTTAGATTCCGATGCTATACTTCAGGGTAACTGTATCCCTTGGACGTTCTTGTTGACGATGAAACACAGAAATTGCATCCGAATTTAATCCAAAATGCACAATGGTGACTTACGTACAAGAGGACTGAGACTCTCACTTTCTATGATTTGAACCTCTCCTGTGAGTCCAGCTTCAGATTCCGATGCTTCACTTCAGGTTTACTGTATCCCTAGGACATTGTTATTGACGATGAAACACAGAAATTGCAACTGAATTAAATTCAAAATGCACAATGCCGACTTAAGTAAAAGAGGACTGACACTCTCACTCTCTATGATTTGAACCTCTCCTGTGAGTCCAGTTTTAGATTCCGATGCTTCGCTTAAGGTTTACTGTATCCCTTCGACCATCTTATTGACGATGATACACAGAAATTGCATCGGAATTAAATTCAAAAGGCACAATGCCGACTTAAGTACAAGAGGACTGACACTCAAACTTTCTATGATTTGAACCTCTCCTGTGAGTCCAGTTTTAGATTCCGATGCTTCACTTCAGGTTTACTGTATCCCTTGGACCTTCTTAATCACGATGAAACACAGAGTTTGCATCTGAATTTAATGCAAAAGGCACAATGCCGACTAACGTGCAAGAGGACTGACACTCTAACTTTCTATGAATTGAACCTCTCCTGTGAGTCTAGTTTTAGATTCTGATGCTTCACTTCAGGTTTACTGTATCCCTTGGACTTTCTTGTTGAAGATGAGACACAGAAATTGCATCCGAATTTAATACAAATGGCACAATGCCGACTTAAGTACAGGAGGACTGACACTCTCACTTCCTATGATTTGAACCTCTCCTGTGAGTCCAGTTTTAGATTCCGATGCTTCACTTCAGGTTTACTGTATCCCTTGGACCTTCTTATTGACGATGAAACACAGAAATTTCATCCGAATTTAATACAAATGGCCCAATGCCGACTTAAGTACAAGAGGCCCGACACTCTCACATTCTATGATTTGAACATCTCCTGCGAGTCCAGTTTTAGATTCCGATGCTTCACTTCAGGTTTGCTGTATCCCTTGAACCTTCTTATTGACGATGAAACACAGAAATTGCATCGGAATTAAATTCAAAAGGCACAATGCCGACTGAAGTACAAGAGGACTGACACTCAAACTTTCTATGTTTTGAATCTCTCCTGTAAGTCCAGTTTTAGATTCCGATGCTTCACTTCAGGTTTACTGTATCACTTGGACCTTCTTATTGACGATGAAACACAGAATTTGCATCCGAATTTAATACAAAAGGCCCAATGCCGACTTACGTGCAAAAGGACTGACACTCTAACTTTCTATGATTTGAACCTCTCCTGTGAGTCTAGTTTTGGATTCCGATGTTTCACTTCAGGTTTACTGTATCCCTTGGACCTTCTTATTGACTATGAGTCACAGGAATTGCATCCGAATTTAATACAAATGGCACAATGCCGACTTAAGTACAAGAGGTCTGACACTCTCACTTTCTATGATTTGAACCTCTCCTGTGAGTCCAGTTTTAGATTCCGATGCTATACTTCAGGTTAACTGTATCCCTTGGACGTTCTTGTTGACGATGAAACACAGAAATTGCATCCGAATTTAATACAAAAGGCACAATGCAGACTTAAGTACAAGAGGACTGTCACTCTTACTCTCTATGATTCGAACCTCTCCTGTGAGGTCAGTTTTAGATTCGGATGCTTCACTTCAGGTTAACTGTATCCCTTGGACCTTCTTATTGACGAAAAAACACAGAAATTGCATCCGTATTTAATGCAAATGGCACAATACCGACTTAAGTACAAGAGGAGTGACACTCTAACTTTCCATGATTTGAACCTCTCCTGTGAGTCCAGTTTTAGATTCCGATGTTTCACTTCAGGTTTACTGTATCTCTTGGACTTTCTTATTGACTAAGAATCAGAGGAATTGCATCCGAATTTAATACAAATGGCACAATGCCGACTTAAGTACAAGAGGTCTGACACTCTCACTATCTATGATTTGAACCTCCCCTGTGAGTCCAGTTTTAGATTCCGCTGGTATACTTCAGGTCAACTGTATCCCTTGGACGTTCTTGTTGACGATGAAACACAGAAATTGCATCCGAATTTAATACAAAAGGCACAATGGCGACTTACGTACAAGAGGACAGAGACTCTCACTTTCTATGATTTGAACCTCTCCTGTGAGTCCAGTTTCAGATTCCGATGCTTCACTTCAGGTTTACTGTATCCCTTGGACATTGTTATTGACGATGAAACACAGAAATTGCAACTGAATTAAATTCAAAATGCACAATGCCGACTTAAGTAAAAGAGGACTGACACTCTCACTCTCTATGATTTGAACCTCTCCTGTGAGTCCAGTTTTAGATTCCGATGTTTCGCTTAAGGTTTACTGTATCCCTTGGACCATCTTATTGACGATGATACACAGAAATTGCATCGGAATTAAATTCAAAAGGCACAATGCCGACTTAAGTACAGGAGGACTGACACTCAAACATTCTATGATTTGAACCTCTCCTGTGAGTCCAGTTTTAGATTCCGATGCTTCACTTCAGGTTTACTGTATCCCTTGGACCTTCTTATTCACGATGAAACACAGAGTTTGCATCCGAAAATAATACAAAAGGCACAATGCCGACTTACGTGCAAGAGGACTGACACTCTAACTTTCTATGAATTGAACCTCTCCTGTGAGTCTAGTTTTAGATTCCGATGCTTCACTTCAGGTTTACTGTATCCCTTGGACTTTCTGATTGAAGATGAAACACAGAAATTGCATCCGAATTTAATACAAATGGCACAATGCCGACTTAAGTACAAGAGGACTGACACTCTCACTTCCTATGATTTGAACCTCTCCTGTGAGTCCAGTTTTAGATTCCGATGCTTCACTTCAGGTTTACTGTATCCCTTGGACCTTCTTATTGACGATGAAACACAGAAATTTCATCCGAATTTAATACATTTGGCCCAATGCCGACTTAAGTACAAGAGGACCGACACTCTCACTTTCTATGATTTGAACATCTCCTGCGAGTCCAGTTTTAGATTCCGATGCTTCACTTCAGGTTTGCTGTATCCCTTGAACCTTCTTATTGACGATGAAACACTGAAATTGCATCGGAATTAAATTCAAAAGGCACAATGCCGACTTAAGTACAAGAGGACTGACACTCAAACTTTCTATGATTTGAACCTCTCCTGTGGTACAGTTTTCGATTCCGATGCTTCACATCAGGTTTACTGTATCACTTGGACCTTCTTAATGACGATGAAACACAGAGTTTGCATCCGAATTTAAGACAAAAGGCACAATGCCGACTTAAGTACAAGAGGACTGACACTCAAATTTTTATGATTTGAACCTCTCCTGTGATTCCAGGTTTAGATTCCGATGCTTCATTTCAGGTTTACTGTATCCCTTGGACCTTCTTATTGACGATGAAACACGGAGTTTGCATCCGAATTTAATACAAAAGACACAATTCCGACTTAAGTACAAGAGGACTGACACTCTAACTTTCTATGATTTGAACCTCTCCTGTGATTTTAGTTTTAGATTCCGATGCTATACTTCAGGTTTACTGTATCCCTTGGACCTTCTTATTGACGATGAAACACAGAAATTGCATCCGAATTTTATACAAACGGCACAATGGCGACTAAAGTACAAGAGGACTGACACTCTCACTTTCTATGATTTGAACCTCTCCTGTGAGCCCAGTTTTAGATTCCGGTGCTTCACTTCAGGATTACTGTATGCCTTGCACCTACTTATTGACGATGAAACACAGAAGTTGCATCGGAATTAAATTCAAAAGGCACCACGCCGACTTAAGTGCAAGAGGACTGACACTCTAACTTTCTATGTTTTGAACCTCTCCTGTGAGTCCAGTTTTAGATTCCGATGCTTCACTTCAGGTTTACTGTATGCCTTGGACCTTCTTATTGACTATGAATCACAGGAATTGCATCCGAATTTAATACAAATGGCACAATGCCGACTTAAGTACAAGAGGTCTGACACTCTCACTTTCTATGATTTGAACCTCTCCTGTGAATCCAGTTTTAGATTCCGATGCTTCACTTCAGGTTAACTGTAACCCTTGGATTTTCTTATTGACGATGAAACACAGAAATTGCATCCGAATGTAATACAAATGGCCCAATGCCGACTTAAGTACAAGAGGACCGACACTCTCACTTTCTATGATTTGAACATATCCTGCGAGTCCAGTTTTAGATTCCGATGCTTCACTTCAGGTTTGCTGTATCCCTTGAACCTGCTTATTGACGATGAAACACAGAAATTGCATCGGAAATAAATTCAAAAGGCACAATGCCGACTTAAGTACAAGAGGACTGACACTCAAACTTTCTATGATTTGAACCTCTCCTGTGGGTCCAGTTTTCGATTCCGATGCTTCACATCAGGTTTACTGTATCCGTTGGACCTTCTTATTGACGATGAAACACAGATTTTGCATCCGAATTTAATACAAAAGGCACAATGCCGACTTAAGAACAAGATGACTGACACTCAAACTTTTTTAGATTTGAACCTCTCCTGTGATTCCAGTTTTAGGTTTCGATGCTTCATTTCTGGTTTACTGTATCCCTTGGACCTTCTTATTGACGATGAAACACAGAGTTTGCATCCGAATGTAATACAAAAGACACAATTCCGACTTAAGTACAAGAGGACTGACACTCGGACTTTCTATGATTTGAACCTCTCCTATGAGTTTAGTTTTGGATTCCGATGCTATACTTCAGGTTTACTGTATCCCTTGGACCTTCTTATTGACGATGAAACACAGAAATTGCATCCGAATTTAATACAAACGGCACAATGGCGACTAAAGTACAAGAGGACTGACACTCTCACTTTCTATGATATGAACCTCTCCTGTGAGCCCAGTTTTAGATTCCGGTGCTTCACTTCAGGTTTACTGTATACCTTGCACCTTCTTATTGACGATGAAACACAGAAGTTGCATCGGAATTAAATTCAAAAGGCACCACGCCGACTTAAGTGCAAGAGGACTGACACTAAACTTTCTATGATTTGAACCTCTCCTGTGGGTCGAGTTTTCGATTCCGATGCTTCACATCAGGTTCACTGTATCCCTTGGACCTTCTTATTGACGATGAAACACAGAGTTTGCATCCGAATTTAATACAAAATGCACAATGCCGACTTAAGTACAATAGGACTGACACTCAAACATTTTATGATTTGAACCTCTCCTGGGATTCCAGTTTTAGATTCCGATGCTTCATTTCAGGTTTACTGTATTCCTTGGACCTTCTTATCGACGATGAAACACAGAGTTTGCATCCGAATTTAATACAAAAGACACAATGCCGACTTAAGTCCAAGAGGACTGCCACTCTCACTTTCTATGATTTGAAACTCTCCTGTGAGTCCAGTTTCAGATTCCGATGCTTCACTTCAGGTTTACTGTATCCCTTGGACATTCTTATTGACGATGAAACACAGAAATTGCAACTGAATTAAATTCAAAAGGCACAATGCCAACTTAAGTAAAAGAGGACTGACACTCTCACTCTCTATGATTTGAACCACTCCTGTGAGTCCAGTTTTAGATTCCGATGCTTCGCTTAAGGTTTACTGTATCCCTTGGACCATCTTATTGACGATGATACACAGAAATTGCATCGGAATTAAACTCAAAAGGCACAATGCCGACTTAAGTACAAGTAGACTGACACTCGAACTTTCTATGATTTGAACCTCTCCTATGAGTTTAGTTTTGGATTCCGATGCTATACTTCAGGTTTACTGTATCCCTTGGACCTTCTTATTGACGATGAAACACAGAAATTGCATCCGAATTTAATACAAACGGCACAATGGCGACTAAAGTACAAGAGGACTGACACTCTCACTTTCTATGATTTGAACCTCTCCTGTGAGCCCAGTTTTAGATTCCGGTGCTTCACTTCAGGTTTACTGTATACCTTGCACCTTCTTATTGACGATGAAACACAGAAGTTGCATCGGAATTAAATTCAAAAGGCACCACGCCGATTTAAGTGCAAGAGGACTGACACTCTAACTTTCTATGTTTTGAACTTCTCATGTGAGTCCAGTATTAGATTCCGATGCTTCACTTCTGCTTTACTGTATCCCTTGGACCTTCTTATTGACGATGAAGCACAGAATTTGCATCCGAATTTAATACAAATGGCACAATGCCGACTTACGTGCAATAGGACTGACACTCTAACTTTCTATGATTGGAACCTCTCCTGTGAGTCCAGTTTTGGATTCGGATGCTTCACGTCAGGTTTACTGTATCCCTTGGACCTTCTTATTGACGATGAAACACAGAAATTGCATCCGAATTTAATACAAATGGCACAATGCCGACTTAAGTACAAGAGGACTGTTACTCTTACTCTCTATGATTCGAACCTCTCCTGTGAGGTCAGTTTTAGATTCGGATGCTTCACTTCAGGTTAACTGTATCCCTTCGACCTTCTTATTGACGAAAAAACACAGAAATTGCATCCGTATTTAATACAAATGGCACAATACCGACTTAAGTACAAGAGGAGCGACACTCTAACTTTAAATGATTTGAACCTTTCCTGTGAGTCCAGTTTTAGATTCCGATGTTTCACTTCAGGTTTACTGTATCAATTGGACCTTCTTATTGACTATGAATCACAGGAATTGCATCCGAATTTAATACAAATGGCACAATGCCGACTTAAGTAGAAGAGGTCTGACACTCTCACTTTCTACGATTTGAACCTCTCCTGTGAGTCCAGTTTTAGATTCCGATCCTATACTTCAGGTTTACTGAATCCCCTGGACGTTCTTGTTGACGATGAAACACAGAAATTGCATCCGAATTTAATACAAAAGGCACAATTGCGACTTAAGTACAAGAGGACTGAGACTCTCACTTTCTATGATTTGAACCTCTCCTGTGAGTCCAGTTTCAGATTCCGATGCTTCACTTCAGATTTACTGTATCCCTTGGACCTTCTTATTGACGATGAAACACAGAAATTGCATCGGAATTAAATTCAAAAGGCACAATGCCGAATTAAGTACAAGAGGACTGACACTCAAACTTTCTATGATTTGAACCTCTCCTGTGGGTCGAGTTTTCGATTCCGATGCTTCACATCAGGTTCACTGTATCCCTTGGACCTTCTTATTGACGATGAAACACAGAAATTGCAACTGAATCAAATTCAAAAGGCACAATGCCGACTTAAGTAAAAGAGGACTGACACTCTCACTCTCTATGATTTGAACCTCTCCTGTGAGTCCAGATTTAGATTCCGATGCTTCGCTTAAGGTTTACTGTATCCCTTGGACCATCTTATTGACGATTATACACAGAAATTGCATCGGATTTAAATTCAAAAGGCACAATGCCGACTTAAGTACAAGAGGACTGACACTCAAACTTTCTATGATTTGAACCTCTCCTGTGAGTCCAGTTTTAGATTCCGATGCTTCACTTCAGGTTTACTGTATCCCTTGGACCTTCTTATTCACGATGAAACACAGAGTTTGCATCCGAATTTAATACAAAAGGCACAATGCCGACGTACGTGCAAGAGGACTGACACTCTAACTTTCTATGATTTGAACCTCTCCTGTGTGTCTAGTTTTAGATTCCGATGCTTCACTTCAGGTTTACTGTATCCCTTGGATTTTCTTAATGAAGATGAAACACAGAAATTGCATCCGAATTTAATATAAATGGCACAATGCCGACTTAAGTACAAGAGGACTGACACTCTCACTTTCTATGATTTGAAACTCTCCTGTGAGTCCAGTTTTAGATTCCGATGCTTCACTTCAGGTTTACTGTATCCCTTGGACCTTCTTATTGACGATGAAACACAGAAATTGCATCCGAATTAAATACAAATGGCCCAATGCCGACCTAAGCACAAGAGGACCGACACTCTCACTTTCTATGATTTGAACATCTCCTGCGAGTCCAGTTTCAGATTCCGATGCTTCACTTCAGGTTTGCTGTATCCCTTGAACCTGCTTATTGACGATGAAACACTGAAATTGAATCGGAATTAAATTCAAAGGGCACAATGCCGACGTAAGTACAAGAGGACTGACACTCAAATTTTCTATGATTTGAACCTCTCCTGTGGGGCCAGTTTTAGGTTTCGATGCTTCATTTCTGGTTTTCTGTATCCCTTGGACCTTCTTATTGACGATGAAACACAGAGTTTGCATCCGAATTTAACACAAAAGACACAATGCCGACTTAAGTACAAGAGGACTGACACTCAAACTTTTTATGATTTGAACCTCTCCTGTGATTCCAGTTTTAGATTCCGATGCTTCATTTCTGGTTTACTGTATCCCTTGGACCTTCTTATTGACGATGAAACACAGAAATTGCATCCGAATTTAATACAAACGGCACAATGGCGACTAAAGTACAAGAGGACTGACACTCTCACTTTCTATGATTTGAACCTCTCCTGTGAGCCCAGTTTTAGATTCCGGTGCTTCACTTCAGGTTTACTGTATACCTTGCACCTTCTTATTGACGATGAAACACAGAAGTTGCATCGGAATTAAATTCAAAAGGCACCACGCCGACTTAAGTGCAAGAGGACTGACTCTCTGACTTTCTATGTTTTGAACCTCTCCTGTGAGTCCAGTTTTAGATTCCGATGCTTCACTTCAGGTTTACTGTATCCCTTGGACCTTCTTATTGACGATGAAGCACAGAATTTTCATCCGAATTTAATACAAATGGCACAATGCCGACTTACGTGCAACAGGACTGACACTCTAACTTTCTATGATTTGAACCTCTCCTGTGAGTCCAGTTTTGGATTCGGATGCTTCACTTCAGGTTTACTGTATCCCTTGGACCTTCTTATTGACGATGAAACACAGAAATACCATCCGAATTTTATACAAATGCCACAATGCCGACATGAGTACAAGAGGACTGACACTCTCACTTTCTATGATTTGAACCTCTCCTGTGGGTCCAGTTTTCGATTCCGATGCTTCACATCAGGTTGACTGTATCCCTTGGACCTTCTTATTGACGACGAAACACAGAGTTTGCATCCGAATTTAATACAAAAGGCACAATGCCGACTTAAGTACAAGAGGACTGACACTCAAACTTTTTATGATTTGAACCTCTCCTGTGATTCCAGTTTTAGATTCCGATGCTTCATTTCTGGTATACTGTATCCCTAGGACCTTCTTATTGACGATGAAACACAGAGTTTGCATCCGAATTTAATACAAAAGACACAATTCCGCCTTAAGTACAAGAGGACTGACACTCTAACTTTCTATGATTTGAACCTCTCCTATGAGTTTAGTTTTAGATTCCGATGCTATACTTCAGGTTTACTGTATCCCTTGGACCTTCATATTGACGATGAAACACAGAAATTGCATCCGAATTTAATACAAATGGCACAATGCCGACTTAAGTACAAGAGGACTGTCACTCTTACTCTCTATGATTCGAACCTCTCCTGTGAGGTCAGTTTTAGATTCGGATGCTTCACTTCAGGTTAACTGTATCCCTTCGACCTTCTTATTGACGAAAAAACACAGAAATTGCATCCGTATTTAATACAAATGGCACAATACCTACTTAAGTACAAGAGGAGTGACACTCTAACTTTCTATGATTTGAACCTTTCCTGTGAGTCCAGTTTTAGATTCCGATGTTTCACTTCAGGTTTACTGTATCCCTTGGACCTTCTTATTGACTATGAATCACAGGAATTGCAACCGAATTTAATACAAATGGCACAATGCCGACTTAAGTAGAAGAGGTCTGACACTCTCACTTTCTACGATTTGAACCTGTCCTGTGAGTCCAGTTTTAGATTCCGATCCTATACTTCAGGTTTACTGTATCCCCTGGACGTTCTTGTTGACGATGAAACACAGAAATTGCATCCGAATTTAATACAAAAGGCACAATTGCGACTTAAGTACAAGAGGACTGAGACTCTCACTTTCTATGATTTGAACCTCTCCTGTGAGTCCAGTTTCAGATTCCGATGCTTCACTTCAGATTTACTGTATCCCTTGGACCTTCTTATTGACGATGAAACACAGAAATTGCATCGGAATTAAATTCAAAAGGCACAATGCCGAATTAAGTACAAGAGGACTGACACTCAAACTTTCTATGATTTGAACCTCTCCTGTGGGTCGAGTTTTCGATTCCGATGCTTCACATCAGGTTCACTGTATCCCTTGGACCTTCTTATTGACGATGAAACACAGAGTTTGCATCCGAATTTAATACAAAATGCACAATGCCGACTTAAGTACAAGAGGACTGACACTCAAACTTTTTATGATTTGAACCTCTCCTGTGATTCCAGTTTTAGATTCCGATGCTACATTTCAGGTTTACTTTATCCCTTGGACCTTCCTATCGACGATGAAACACAGAGTTTGCATCCGAATTTAATACAAAAGACACAATTCCGACTTAAGTACAAGAGGACTGCCACTCTCACTTTCTATGATTTGAACCTCTCCTGTGAGTCCAGTTTCAGATTCCGATGCTTCACTTCAGGATTACTGTATCCCTTGGACCTTCTTATTGACGATGAAACACAGAAATTGCAACTGAATTAAATTCAAAAGGCACAATGCCGACTTAAGTAAAAGAGGACTGACACTCTCACTCTCTATGATTTGAACCTCTCCTGTGAGTCCAGATTTAGATTCCGATGCTTCGCTTAAGGTTTACTGTATCCCTTGGACCATCTTATTGACGATGATACACAGAAATTGCATCGGATTTAAATTCAAAAGGCACAATGCCGACTTAAGTACAAGAGGACTGACACTCAAACTTTCTATGATTTGAACCTCTCCTGTGAGTCCAGTTTTAGATTCCGATGCTTCACTTCAGGTTTACTGTATCCCTTGGACCTTCTTATTCACGATGAAACACAGAGTTTGCATCCGAATTTAATACAAAAGGCACAATGCCGACGTACGTGCAAGAGGACTGACACTCTAACTTTCTATGATTTGATCCTCTCCTGTGTGTCTAGTTTTAGATTCCGATGCTTCACTTCAGGTTTACTGTATCCCTTGGATTTTCTTATTGAAGATGAAACACAGAAATTGCATCCGAATTTAATACAAATGGCACAATGCCGACTTAAGTACAAGAGGACTGACACTCTCACTTTCTATGATTTGAAACTCTCCTGTGAGTCCAGTTTTAGATTCCGATGCTTCACTTCAGGTTTACTGTATCCCTTGGACCTTCTTATTGACGAGGAAACACAGAAATTGCATCCGAATTAAATACAAATGGCCCAATGCCGACCTAAGTACAAGAGGACCGACACTCTCACTTTCTATGATTTGAACATCTCCTGCGAGTCCAGTTTCAGATTCCGATGCTTCACTTCAGGTTTGCTGTATCCCTTGAACCTGCTTATTGACGATGAAACACTGAAATTGAATCGGAATTAAATTCAAAGGGCACAATGCCGACGTAAGTACAAGAGGACTGACACTCAAATTTTCTATGATTTGAACCTCTCCTGTGGGTCCAGTTTTAGGTTTCGATGCTTCATTTCTGGTTTACTGTATCCCTTGGACCTTCTTATTGACGATGAAACACAGAGTTTGCATCCGAATTTAATACAAAAGACACAATGCCGACTTAAGTACAAGAGGACTGACACTCAAACTTTTTATGATTTGAACCTCTCCTGTGATTCCAGTTTTAGATTCCGATGCTTCATTTCTGGTTTACTGTATCCCTTGGACCTTCTTATTGACGATGAAACACAGAAATTGCATCCGAATTTAATACAAACGGCACAATGGCGACTAAAGTACAAGAGGACTGACACACTCACTTTCTATGATTTGAACCTCTCCTGTGAGCCCAGTTTTAGATTCCGGTGCTTCACTTCAGGTTTACTGTATACCTTGCACCTTCTTATTGACGATGAAACACAGAAGTTGCATCGGAATTAAATTCAAAAGGCACCACGCCGACTTAAGTGCAAGAGGACTGACTCTCTAACTTTCTATGTTTTGAACCTCTCCTGTGAGTCCAGTTTTAGATTCCGATGCTTCACTTCAGGATTACTGTATCCCTTGGACCTTCTTATTGACGATGAAGCACAGAATTTGCATCCGAATTTAATACAAATGGCACAATGCCGACTTACGTGCAACAGGACTGACACTCTAACTTTCTATGATTTGAACCTCTCCTGTGAGTCCAGTTTTGGATTCGGATGCTTCACTTCAGGTTTACTGTATCCCTTGGACCTTCTTATTGACGATGAAACACAGAAATAGCATCCGAATTTTATACAAATGCCACAATGCCGACTTAAGTACAAGAGGACTGACACTCTCACTTTCTATGATTTGAACCTCTCCTGTGGGTCCAGTTTTCGATTCCGATGCTTCACATCAGGTTTACTGTATCCCTTGGACCTTCTTATTGACGACGAAACACAGAGTTTGCATCCGAATTTAATACAAAAGGCACAATGCCGACTTAAGTACAAGAGGACTGACACTCAAACTTTTTATGATTTGAACCTCTCCTGTGATTCCAGTTTTAGATTCCGATGCTTCATTTCTGGTTTACTGTATCCCTAGGACCTTCTTATTGACGATGAAACACAGAGTTTGCATCCGAATTTAATACAAAAGACACAATTCCGACTTAAGTACAAGAGGACTGACACTCTAACTTTCTGTGATTTGAACCTCTCCTATGAGTTTAGTTTTAGATTCCGATGCTATACTTCAGGTTTACTGTATCCCTTGGACCTTCTTATTGACGATGAAACACAGAAACTGCATCCGAATTTAATACAAACGGCACAATGGCGACTAAAGTACAAGAGGACTGACACTCTCACTTTCTATGATTTGAACCTCTCCTGTGAGCCCAGTTTTAGATTCCGGTGCTTCACTTCAGTTTTACTGTATACCTTGCAACTTCTTATTGACGATGAAACACAGAAATTGCATCCGAATTTAATACAAAAGGCACAATGCTGACTTAAGTACAAGAGGACTGACACTCAAACTTTTTATGATTTGAACCTCTCCTGTGATTCCAGTTTTAGGTTTCGATGCTTCATTTCTGGTTTACTGTATCCCTTGGACCTTCTTATTGACGATGAAACACAGAGTTTGCATCCGAATTTAATACAAAATGCACAATGCCGACTTAAGTACAAGAGGACTGACACTCAAACTTTTTATGATTTGAACCTCTCCTGTGATTCCAGTTTTAGATTCCGATGCTACATTTCAGGTTTACTGTATCCCTTGGACCTTCCTATCGACGATGAAACACAGAGTTTGCATCCGAATTTAATACAAAAGACACAATTCCGACTTAAGTACAAGAGGACTGCCACTCTCACTTTCTATGATTTGAACCTCTCCTGTGAGTCCAGTTTCAGATTCCGATGCTTCACTTCAGGATTACTGTATCCCTTGGACCTTCTTATTGACGATGAAACACAGAAATTGCAACTGAATTAAATTCAAAAGGCACAATGCCGACTTAAGTAAAAGAGGACTGACACTCTCACTCTCTATGATTTGAACCTCTCCTGTGAGTCCAGATTTAGATTCCGATGCTTCGCTTAAGGTTTACTGTATCCCTTGGACCATCTTATTGACGATGATACACAGAAATTGCATCGGATTTAAATTCAAAAGGCACAATGCCGACTTAAGTACAAGAGGACTGACACTCAAACTTTCTATGATTTGAACCTCTCCTGTGAGTCCAGTTTTAGATTCCGATGCTTCACTTCAGGTTTACTGTATCCCTTGGACCTTCTTATTCACGATGAAACACAGAGTTTGCATCCGAATTTAATACAAAAGGCACAATGCCGACGTACGTGCAAGTGGACTGACACTCTAACTTTCTATGATTTGAACCTCTCCTGTGTGTCTAGTTTTAGATTCCGATGCTTCACTTCAGGTTTACTGTATCCCTTGGATTTTCTTACTGAAGATGAAACACAGAAATTGCATCCGAATTTAATACAAATCGCACAATGCCGACTTAAGTACAAGAGGACTGACACTCTCACTTTCTATGATTTGAAACTCTCCTGTGAGTCCAGTTTTAGATTCCGATGCTTCACTTCAGGTTTACTGTATCCCTTGGACCTTCTTATTGACGATGAAACACAGAAATTGCATCCGAATTAAATACAAATGGCCCAATGCCGACCTAAGTACAAGAGGACCGACACTCTCACTTTCTATGATTTGAACATCTCCTGCGAGTCCAGTTTCAGATTCCGATGCTTCACTTCAGGTTTGCTGTATCCCTTGAACCTGCTTATTGACGATGAAACACTGAAATTGAATCGGAATTAAATTCAAAGGGCACAATGCCGACGTAAGTACAAGAGGACTGACACTCAAATTTTCTATGATTTGAACCTCTCCTGTGGGTCCAGTTTTAGGTTTCGATGCTTCATTTCTGGTTTACTGTATCCCTTGGACCTTCTTATTGACGATGAAACACAGAGTTTGCATCCGAATTTAATACAAAAGACACAATGCCGACTTAAGTACAAGAGGACTGACACTCAAACTTTTTATGATTTGAACCTCTCCTGTGATTCCAGTTTTAGATTCCGATGCTTTATTTCTGGTTTACTGTATCCCTTGGACCTTCTTATTGACGATGAACCACAGAAATTGCATCCGAATTTAATACAAACGGCACAATGGCGACTAAAGTACAAGTGGACTGACACTCTCACTTTCTATGATTTGAACCTCTCCTGTGAGCCCAGTTTTAGATTCCGGTGCTTCACTTCAGGTTTACTGTATACCTTGCACCTTCTTGTTGACGATGAAACACAGAAGTTGCATCGGAATTAAATTCAAAAGGCACCACGCCGTCTTAAGTGCAAGAGGACTGACTCTCTAACTTTCTATGTTTTGAACCTCTCCTGTGAGTCCAGTTTTAGATTCCGATGCTTCACTTCAGGTTTACTGTATCCCTAGGACCTTCTTATTGACGATGAAACACAGAGTTTGCATCCGAATTTAATACAAAAGACACAATTCCGACTTAAGTACAAGAGGACTGACACTCTAACTTTCTATGATTTGAACCTCTCCTATGAGTTTAGTTTTAGATTCCGATGCTATACTTCAGGTTTACTGTATCCCTTGGACCTTCTTATTGACGATGAAACACAGAAATTGCATCCGAATTTAATACAAACGGCACAATGGCGACTAAAGTACAAGAGGACTGACACTCTCACTTTCTATGATTTGAACCTCTCCTGTGAGCCCAGTTTTAGATTCCGGTGCTTCACTTCAGGTTTACTGTATACCTTGCAACTTCTTATTGACGATGAAACACAGAAATTGCATCGGAAATAAATTCAAAAGGCACAATTCCGACTTAAGTACAAGAGGACTGACACTCAAACTTTCTATGATTTGAACCTCTCCTGTGGGTTCAGTTTTCGATTCCGATGCTTCACATCAGGTTTACTGTATCCCTTGGACCTTCTTATTGACGATGAAACACAGATTTTGCATCCGAATTTAATACAAAAGGCACAATGCTGACTTAAGTACAAGAGGACTGACACTCAAACTTTTTATGATTTGAACCTCTCCTGTGATTCCAGTTTTAGGTTTCGATGCTTCATTTCTGGTTTACTGTATCCCTTGGACCTTCTTATTGACGATGAAACACAGAGTTTGCATCCGAATTTAATACAAAAGACACAATTCCGACTTAAGTACAAGAGGACTGACACTCGAACTTTCTAAGATTTGAACATCTCCTATGAGTTTAGTTTTAGATTCCGATGCTATACTTCAGGTTTACTGTATCCCTTGGACCTTCTTATTGACGATGAAACACAGAAATTGCATCCGAATTTAATACAAACGGCACAATGGCGACTAAAGTACAAGAGGACTGACACTCTCACTTTCTATGATTTGAACCTCTCCTGTGAGCCCAGTTTTAGATTCCGGTGCTTCACTTCAGGTTTACTGTATACCTTGCACCTTCTTATTGACGATGAAACACAGAATTTGCATCGGAATTAAATTCAAAAGGCACCACGCCGACTTAAGTGCAAGAGGACTGACACTCTAACTTTCTATGTTTTGAACCTCTCCTGTGAGTCCAGTTTTAGATTCCGATGCTTCACTTCAGGTTTACTGTATCCCTTGGACCTTCTTATTGACGATGAAGCACAGAATTTGCATCCGAATTTAATACAAATGGCACAATGCCGACTTACGTGCAATAGGACTGACGTTCTAACTTTCTATGATTTGAACCTCTCCTGTGAGTCCAGTTTTGGATTCGGATGCTTCACTTCAGGTTTACTGTATCCCTTGGACCTTCTTATTGACGATGAAACACAGAAATTGCATCCGAATTTAATACAAATGGCACAATGCCGACTTAAGTACAAGAGGACTGTCACTCTTACTCTCTATGATTCGAACCTGTGAGGTCAGTTTTAGATTCGGATGCTTCACTTCAGGTTAACTGTATCCCTTGGACCTTCTTATTGACGAAAAAACACAGAAATTGCATCTGTATTTAATACAAATGGCACAATACCGACTTAAGTACAAGAGGAGTGACACTCTAACTTTCTATGATTTGAACCTTTCCTGTGAGTCCAGTTTTAGATTCCGATGTTTCACTTCAAGTTTACTGTATCCCTTGGACCTTCTTATTGACTATGAATCACAGGAATTGCATCCGAATTTAATACAAATGGCACAATGCCGACTTAAGTACAAGAGGTCTGACACTCTCACTTTCTACGATTTGAACCTCTCCTGTGAGTCCAGTTTTAGATTCCGATCCTATACTTCAGGTTTACTGTATCCCTTGGACGTTCTTGTTGACGACGAAACACAGAAATTGCATCCGAATTTAATACAAAAGGCACAATTGCGACTTAAGTACAAGAGGACTGAGACTCTCACTTTCTATGATTTGAACCTCTCCTGTGATTCCAGTTTTAGATTCCGATGCTTCATTTCTGGTTTACTGTATCCCTTGGACCTTCTTATTGACGATGGAACACAGAAATTGCATCGGAATTAAATTCAAAAGGCACAATGCCGACTTAAGTACAAGAGGACTGACACTCAAACTTTCTATGATTTGAACCTCTCCTGTGGGTCGAGTTTTCGATTCCGATGCTTCACATCAGGTTCACTGTATCCCTTGGACCTTCTTATTGACGATGAAACACAGAGTTTGCATCCGAATTTAATACAAAATGCACAATGCCGACTTAAGTACAAGAGGACTGACACTCAAACTTTTTATGATTTGAACCTCTCCTGTGATTCCAGTTTTAGATTCCGATGCTTCATTTCAGGTTTACTGTATTCCTTGGACCTTCTTATCGACGATGAAGCACAGAGTTTGCATCCGAATTTAATACAAAAGACACAATTCCGACTTAAGTACAAGAGGACTGCCACTCTCACTTTCTATGATTTGAACCCCTCCTGTGAGTCCAGTTTCAGATTCCGATGCTTCACTTCAGATTTACTGTATCCCTTGGACCTTCTTATTGACGATGAAACACAGAAATTGCTACTGAATTAAATTCAAAAGGCACAATGCCAACATAAGTAAAAGAGGACTGACACTCTCACTCTCTATGATTTGAACCTCTCCTGTGAGTCCAGTTTTAGCTTCCGATGCTTCGCTTAAGGTTTACTGTATCCCTTGGACCATCTTATTGACGATGATACACAGAAATTGCATCGGAATTAAATTCAAAAGGCACAATGCTGACTTAAGTACAAGAGGACTGACACTCGAACTTTCTATGATTTTAACCTCTCCTATGAGTTTAGTTTTAGATTCCGATGCTATACTTCAGGTTTACTGTATCCCTTGAAACCTTCTTATTGACGATGAAACACAGAAATTGCATCCGAATTTAATACAAACGGCACAATGGCGACTAAAGTACAAGAGGACTGACACTCTCACTTTCTATGATTTGAACCTCTCCTGTGAGCCCAGTTTTAGATTCCGGTGCTTCACTTCAGGTTTACTGTATACCTTGCACCTTCTTATTGACGATGAAACACAGAGTTTGCATGCGAATTTAATACAAAATGCACAATGCCGACTTAAGTACAAGAGGACTGACACTCAAACTTTTTATGATTTGAACCTCTCCTGTGATTCCAGTTTTAGATTCCGATGCTTCATTTCAGGTTTACTGTATCCCTTGGACCTTCTTATTGACGATGAAACAGAGGGTTTGCATCCGAATTTAATACAAAAGACACAATTCCGACTTAAGTACAAGAGGACTGCCACTCTCACTTTCTATGATTTGAACCTCTCCTGTGAGTCCAGTTTCAGATTCCGATGCTTCAATTCAGGTTTACTGTATCCCTTGGACCTTCTTATTGACGATGAAACACAGAAATTGCAACTGAATTAAATTCAAAAGGCACAATGCCGACTTTAGTAAAAGAGGTCTGACACTCTCACTCTCTATGATTTGAACCTCTCCTGTGAGTCCAGTTTTAGATTCCGATGCTTCGCTTAAGGTTTACTGTATCCCTTGGACCATCTTATTGACGATGATTTACAGAAATTGCATCGGAATTAAATTCAAAAGGCACAATGCCGACTTAAGTACAAGAGGACTGACACTCAAACTTTCTATGATTTGAACCTCTCCTGTGAGTCCAGTTTAAGATTCCGATGCTTCACTTCAGGTTTACTGTATCCCTTGGACCTTCTTATTCACGATGAAACACAGAGTTTGCATCCGAATTTAATACAAAAGGCACAATGCCGACTTATGTGCAAGAGGACCGACACTCTCACTTTCTATGATTTGAACATCTCCTGCGAGTCCAGTTTCAGATTCCGATGCTTCACTTCAGGTTTGCTGTATCCCTTGAATCTGCTTATTGACGATGAAACACAGAAATTGCATCCGAATTTTATACAAATGCCACAATGCCGACTTAAGTACAAGAGGACTGACACTCTCACTTTCTATGATTTGAACCTCTCCTGTGGGTCCAGTTTTCGATTCCGATGCTTCACATCAGGTTTACTGTATCCCTTGGACCTTCTTATTGACGACGAAACACAGAGTTTGCATCCGAATTTAATACAAAAGGCACAATGCCGACTTAAGTACAAGAGGACTGACACTCAAACTTTTTATGATTTGAACCTCTCCTGTGATTCCAGTTTTAGATTCCGATGCTTCATTTCTGGTTTACTGTATCCCTAGGACCTTCTTATTGACGATGAAACACAGAGTTTGCATCCGAATTTAATACAAAAGACACAATTCCGACTTAAGTACAAGAGGACTGAGACTCTAACTTTCTATGATTTGAACCTCTCCTATGAGTTTAGTTTTAGATTCCGATGCTATACTTCAGGTTTACTGTATCCCTTGGACCTTCTTATTGACGATGAAACACAGAAATTGCATCCGAATTTAATACAAACGGCACAATGGCGACTAAAGTACAAGAGGACTGGCACTCTCACTTTCTATGATTTGAACCTCTCCTGTGAGCCCAGTTTTAGATTCCGGTGCTTCACTTCAGGTTTACTGTATACCTTGCAACTTCTTATTGACGATGAAACACAGAAATTGCATCGGAAATAAATTCAAAAGGCACAATGCCGACTTAAGTACAAGAGGACTGACACTCAAACTTTCTTTGATTTGAACCTCTCCTGTGGGTTCAGTTTTCGATTCCGATGCTTCACATCAGGTTTACTGTATCCCTTGGACCTTCTTATTGACGATGAAACACAGATTTTGCATCCGAATTTAATACAAAAGGCACAATGCTGACTTAAGTACAAGAGGACTGACACTCAAACTTTTTATGATTTGAACCTCTCCTGTGATTCCAGTTTTAGGTTTCGATGCTTCATTTCTGGTTTACTGTATCCCTTGGACCTTCTTATTGACGATGAAACACAGAGTTTGCATCCGAATTTAATACAAAAGACACAATTCCGACTTAAGTACAAGAGGACTGACACTCGAACTTTCTAAGATTTGAACCTCTCCTATGAGTTTAGTTTTAGATTCCGATGCTATACTTCAGGTTTACTGTATCCCTTGGACCTTCTTATTGACGATGAAACACAGAAATTGCGTCCGAATTTAATACAAACGGCACAATGGCGACTAAAGTACAAGAGGACTGACACTCTCACTTTCTATGATTTGAACCTCTCCTGTGAGCCCAGTTTTAGATTCCGGTGCTTCACTTCAGGTTTACTGTATACCTTGCACCTTCTTATTGACGATGAAACACAGAATTTGCATCGGAATTAAATTCAAAAGGCACCACGCCGACTTAAGTGCAAGAGGACTGACACTCTAACTTTCTATGTTTTGAACCTCTCCTGTGAGTCCAGTTTTAGATTCCGATGCTTCACTTCAGGTTTACTGTATCCCTTGGACCTTCTTATTGACGATGAAGCACAGAATTTGCATCCGAATTTAATACAAATGGCACAATGCCGACTTAAGTACAAGAGGACTGTCACTCTTACTCTCTATGATTCGAACCTCTCCTGTGAGGTCAGTTTTAGATTCGGATGCTTCACTTCAGGTTAACTGTATCCCTTGGACCTTCTTATTGACGAAAAAACACAGAAATTGCATCCGTATTTAATACAAATGGCACAATACCGACTTAAGTACAAGAGGAGTGACACTCTAACTTTCTATGATTTGAACCTTTCCTGTGAGTCCAGTTTTAGATTCCGATGTTTCACTTCAGGTTTACTGTATCCCTTGGACCTTCTTATTGACTATGAATCACAGGAATTGCATCCGAATTTAATACAAATGGCACAATGCCGACTTAAGTACAAGAGGTCTGACACTCTCACTTTCTACGATTTGAACCTCTCCTGTGAGTCCAGTTTTAGATTCCGATCCTATACTTCAGGTTTACTGTATCCCTTGGACGTTCTTGTTGACGATGAAACACAGAAATTGCATCCGAACTTAATACAAAAGGCACAATTGCGACTTAAGTACAAGAGGACTGAGACTCTCACTTTCTATGATTTGAACCTCTCCTGTGATTCCAGTTTTAGATTCCGATGCTTCATTTCTGGTTTACTGTATCCCTTGGACCTTCTTATTGACGATGAAACACAGAAATTGCACCGGAATTAAATTCAAAAGGCACAATGCCGACTTAAGTACAAGAGGACTGACACTCAAACTTTCTATGATTTGAACCTCTCCTGTGAGTCCAGTTTAAGATTCCGATGCTTCACTTCAGGTTTACTGTATCCCTTGGACCTTCTTATTCACGATGAAACACAGAGTTTGCATCCGAATTTAATACAAAAGGCACAATGCCGACTTATGTGCAAGAGGACTGACACTCTAACTTTCTATGATTTGAACCTCTCCTGTGAGCCCAGTTTTAGATTCCGGTGCTTCACTTCAGGTTTACTGTATACCTTGCACCTTCTTATTGACGATGAAACACAGAAATTGCATCGGAAATAAATTGAAAAGGCACAATGCCGACTTAAGTACAAGAGGACTGACACTCAAACTTTCTATGATTTGAACCTCTCCTGTGGGTCCAGTTTTCGATTCCGATGCTTCACATCAGGTTTACTGTATCCCTTGGACCTTCTTATTGACGATGAAACACAGATTTTGCATCCGAATTTAATACAAAAGGCACAATGCCGACTTAAGTACAAGAGGACTGACACTCAAACTTTTTATGATTTGAACCTCTCCTGTGATTCCAGTTTTAGGTTTCGATGCTTCATTTTAAGGTTTACTGTATCCCTTGGACCTTCTTATTGACGATGAAACACAGAGTTTGCATCCGAATTTAATACAAACGGCACAATGGCGACTAAAGTACAAGAGGACTGACACTCTCACTTTCTATGATTTGAACCTCTCCTGTGAGCCCAGTTTTAGATTCCGGTGCTTCACTTGAGGTTTACTGTATACCTTGCACCTTCTTATTGACGATGAAACACAGAAGTTGCATCGGAATTAAATTCAAAAGTGCAAGAGGACTGACACTCTAACTTTCTATGTTTTGAACCTCTCATGTGAGTCCAGTTTTAGATTCCGATGCTTCACTTCAGGTTTACTGTATCCCTTGGACCTTCTTATTGACGATGAAGCACAGAATTTGCATCCGAATTTAATACAAATGGCACAATGCCGACTTCCGTGCAATAGGACTGACACTCTAACTTTCTATGATTTGAACCTCTCCTGTGAGTCCAGTTTTGGATTCGGATGCTTCACTTCAGGTTTACTGTATCCCTTGGACCTTCTTATTGACGATGAAACACAGAAATTGCATCCGAATTTAATACAAATGGCACAATGCCGACTTAAGTACAAGAGGACTGTCACTCTTACTCTCTATGATTCGAACCTCTCCTGTGAGGTCAGTTTTAGATTCGGATGCTTCACTTCAGGTTAACTGTATCCCTTGGACCTTCTTATTGACGAAAAAACACAGAAATTGCATCCGTATTTAATACAAATGGCACAATACCGACTTAAGTACAAGAGGAGTGACACTCTAACTTTCTATGATTTGAACCTCTCCTGTGAGTCCAGTTTCAGATTCCGATGCTTCACTTCAGATTTACTGTATCCCTTGGACCTTCTTATTGACGATGAAACACAGAAATTGCATCGGAATTAAATTCAAAAGGCACAATGCCGACTTAAGTACAAGAGGACTGACACTCAAACTTTCTATGATTTGAACCTCTCCTGTGGGTCGAGTTTTCGATTCCGATGCTTCACATCAGATTCACTGTATCCCTTGGAGCTTCTTATTGACGATGAAACACAGAGTTTGCATCCGAATTTAATACAAAATGCACAATGCCGATTTAAGTACAAGAGGACTGACACTCAAACTTTTTATGATTTGAACCTCTCCTGTGATTCCAGTTTTAGATTCCGATGCTTCATTTCAGGTTTACTGTATCCCTTGGACCTTCTTATCGACGATGAAACACAGAGTTTGCATCCGAATTTAATACAAAAGACACAATTCCGACTTAAGTACAAGAGGACTGCCACTCTCACTTTCTATGATTTGAACCTCTCCTGTGAGTCCAGTTTCAGATTCCGATGCTTCACTTCAGGTTTACTGTATCCCTTGGACCTTCTTATTGACGATGAAACACAGAAATTGCAACTGAATTAAATTCAAAAGGCACAATGCCGACTTTAGTAAAAGAGGTCTGACACTCTCACTCTCTATGATTAGAACCTCTCCTGTGAGTCCAGTTTTAGATTCCGATGCTTCGCTTAAGGTTTACTGTATCCCTTGGACCATCTTATTGACGATGATTTACAGAAATTGCATCGGAATTAAATTCAAAAGGCACAATGCCGACTTAAGTACAAGAGGACTGACACTCTCACTTTCTATGATTTGAACCTCTCCTGTGAGTCCAGTTTTAGATTCGGATGCTTCACTTCAGGTTTACTGTATCCCTTGGACATTCTTATTGACGATGAAACACAGAAATTGCATCCGAATTAAATACAAATGGCCCAATGCCGACCTAAGTACAAGAGGACCGACACTCTCACTTTCAATGATTTGAACATCTCCTGCGAGTCCAGTTTCAGATTCCGATGCTTCACTTCAGGTTTGCTGTATCCCTTGAACCTGCTTATTGACAATGAAACACTGAAATTGCATCGGAATTAAATTCAAAAGGCACAATGCCGACTTAAGTACAAGAGGACTGACACTCAAACTTTCTATGATTTGAACCTCTCCTGTAGGTCCAGTTTTCGATTCCGATGCTTCACATCAGGTTTACTGTATCCCTTGGACCTTCTTATTGACGATGAAACACAGAGTTTGCATCCGAATTTAATACAAAAGGCACAATGCCGACTTAAGTACAAGAGCACTGACACTCAAACTTTTTATGGTTTGAACCTCTCCTGTGATTCCAGTTTTAGATTCCGATGCTTCATTTCTGGTTTACTGTATCCCTTGGATCTTCTCATTGACGATGAAACACAGAGTTTGCATCCGAATTTAATACAAAAGACACAATTCCGACTTAAGTACAAGAGGACTGACACTCTAACTTTCAATGATTTGAACCTCTCCTATGAGTTTAGTTTTAGATTCCGATGCGATACTTCAGGGTTACTGTATCCCTAGGACCTTCTTATTGACGATGAAACACAGAAATTGCATCCGAATTTAATACAAACGGCACAATGGCGCCTAAAGTACAAGAGGACTGACACTCTCACTTTCTATGATTTGAACCTCTCCTGTGAGCCCAGTTTTAGATTTCGGTGCTTCACTTCAGGTTTACTGTATACCTTGCACCTTCTTATTGACGATGAAACACAGAAATTGCATCGGAAATAAATTCAAAAGGCACAATGCCGACTTAAGTACAAGAGGACTGACACTCAAACTTTCTATGATTTGAACCTCTCCTGTGGGTCCAGTTTTCGATTCCGATGCTTCACATCAGGTTTACTGTCTCCCTTGGACCTTCTTATTGACGATGAAACACAGATTTTGCATCCGAATTTAATACAAAAGGCACAATGCCGACTTAAGTACAAGAGGACTGACACTCAAACTTTTTATGATTTGAACCTCTCCTGTGATTCCAGTTTTAGGTTTCGATGCTTCATTTCTGGTTTACTGTATCCCTTGGACCTTCTTATTGACGATGAAGCACAGAATTTGCATCCGAATTTAATACAAATGGCACAATGCCGACTTACGTGCAATAGGACTGACACTCTAACTTTCTATGATTTGAACCTCTCCTGTGAGTCCAGTTTTGGATTCGGATCCTTCACTTCAGGTTTACTGTATCCCTTGGACCTTCTTATTGACGATGAAACACAGAAATTGCATCCGAATTTAATACAAATGGCACAATGCCGACTTAAGTACAAGAGGACTGTCACTCTTACCCTCTATGATTCGAACCTCTCCTGTGAGGTCAGTTTTAGATTCGGATGCTTCACTTCAGGTTAACTGTATCCCTTGGACCTTCTTATTGACGAAAAAACACAGAAATTGCATCCGTATTTAATACAAATGGCACAATACCGACTTAAGTACAAGAGGAGTGACACTCTAACTTTCTATGATTTGAACCTTTCCTGTGAGTCCAGTTTTAGATTCCGATGTTTCACTTCAGGTTTACTGTATCCCTTGGACCTTCTTATTGACTATGAATCACAGGAATTGCATCCGAATTTAATACAAATGGCACAATGCCGACTTAAGTACAAGAGGTCTGACACTCACACTTTCTACGATTTGAACCTCTCCTGTGAGTCCAGTTTTAGATTCCGATCCTATACTTCAGGTTTACTGTATCCCTTGGACGTTCTTGTTGACGATGAAACACAGAAATTGCATCCGAATTTAATACAAAAGGCACAATTGCGACTTAAGTACAAGAGGACTGAGACTCTCACTTTCTATGATTTGAACCTCTCCTGTGATTCCAGTTTTAGATTCCGATGCTTCATTTCTGGTTTACTGTATCCCTTGGAACTTCTTATGGACGATGAAACACAGAAATTGCATCGGAATTAAATTCAAAAGGCACAATGCCGACTTAAGTACAAGAGGACTGACACTCAAACTTTCTATGATCTGAACCTCTCCTGTGGGTCGAGTTTTCGATTCCGATGCTTCACATCAGGTTCACTGTATCCCTTGGACCTTCTTATTGACGATGAAACACAGAGTTTGCATCGGAATTTAATACAAAATGCACAATGCCGACTTAAGTACAAGAGGACTGACACTCAAACTTTTTATGATTTGAACCTCACCTGTGATTCCAGTTTTAGATTCCGATGCTTCATTTCAGGTTTACTGTATTGCTTGGACCTTCTTATCGACGATGAAGCACAGAGTTTGCATCCGAATTTAATACAAAAGACACAATTCCGACTTAAGTACAAGAGGACAGCCACTCTCACTTTCAATGAATTGAACCTCTCCTGTGAGTCCAGTTTCAGATTCCGATGCTTCACTTCAGGTTTACTGTATCCCTTGGACCTTCTTATTGACGATGAAACACAGAAATTGCAACTGAATTAAATTCAAAAGGCACAGTGCCAACTTAAGTAAAAGAGGACTGACACTCTCCCTCTCTATGATTTGAACCTCTCCTGTGAGTCCAGTTTTAGATTCCGATGCTTCGCTTAAGGTTTACTGTATCCCTTGGACCATCTTATTGACGATGATACACAGAAATTGCATCGGAATTAAATTCAAAAGGCACAATGCCGACTTAAGTACAAGAGGACTGACACTCGAACTTTCTATGATTTGAACCTCTCCTATGAGTTTAGTTTTAGATTCCGATGCTATACTTCAGGTTTACTGTATCCCTTGGACCTTCTTATTGACGATGAAACACAGAAATTGCATCCGAATTTAATACAAACGGCACAATGGCGACTAAAGTACAAGAGGACTGACACTCTCACTTTCTATGATTTGAACCTCTCCTGTGAGCCCAGTTTTAGATTCCGGTGCTTCACTTGAGGTTTACTGTATACCTTGCACCTTCTTATTGACGATGAAACACAGAAGTTGCATCGGAATTAAATTCAAAAGGCACCACGCCGACTTAAGTGCAAGAGGACTGACACTCTAACTTTCTATGTTTTGAACCTCTCATGTGAGTCCAGTTTTAGATTCCGATGCTTCACTTCAGGTTTACTGTATCCCTTGGACCTTCTTATTGACGATGAAGCACAGAATTTGCATCCGAATTTAATACAAATGGCACAATGCCGACTTCCGTGCAATAGGACTGACACTCTAACTTTCTATGATTTGAACCTCTCCTGTGAGTCCAGTTTTGGATTCGGATGCTTCACTTCAGGTTTACTGTATCTTTTGGACCTTCTTATTGACGATGAAACACAGAAATTGCATCCGAATTTAATACAAATGGCACAATGCCGACTTAAGTACAAGAGGACTGTCACTCTTACTCTCTATGATTCGAACCTCTCCTGTGAGGTCAGTTTTAGGTTCGGATGCTTCACTTCAGGTTAACTGTATCCCTTGGACCTTCTTATTGACGAAAAAACACAGAAATTGCATCCGTATTTAATACAAATGGCACAATACCGACTTAAGTACAAGAGGAGTGACACTCTAACTTTCTATGATTTGAACCTTTCCTGTGAGTCCAGTTTTAGATTCCGATGTTTCACTTCAGGTTTACTGTATCCCTTGGACCTTCTTATTGACTATGAATCACAGGAATTGCATCCGAATTTAATACAAATGGCACAATGCCGACTTAAGTACAAGAGGTCTGACACTCACACTTTCTACGATTTGAACCTCTCCTGTGAGTCCAGTTTTAGATTCCGATCCTATACTTCAGGTTTACTGTATCCCTTGGACGTTCTTGTTGACGATGAAACACAGAAATTGCATCCGAATTTAATACAAAAGGCACAATTGCGACTTAAGTACAAGAGGACTGAGACTCTCACTTTCTATGATTTGAACCTCTCCTGTGATTCCAGTTTTAGATTCCGATGCTTCATTTCTGGTTTACTGTATCCCTTGGAACTTCTTATGGACGATGAAACACAGAAATTGCATCGGAATTAAATTCAAAAGGCACAATGCCGACTTAAGTACAAGAGGACTGACACTCAAACTTTCTATGATCTGAACCTCTCCTGTGGGTCGAGTTTTCGATTCCGATGCTTCACATCAGGTTCACTGTATCCCTTGGACCTTCTTATTGACGATGAAACACAGAGTTTGCATCGGAATTTAATACAAAATGCACAATGCCGACTTAAGTACAAGAGGACTGACACTCAAACTTTTTATGATTTGAACCTCACCTGTGATTCCAGTTTTAGATTCCGATGCTTCATTTCAGGTTTACTGTATTGCTTGGACCTTCTTATCGACGATGAAGCACAGAGTTTGCATCCGAATTTAATACAAAAGACACAATTCCGACTTAAGTACAAGAGGACAGCCACTCTCACTTTCAATGAATTGAACCTCTCCTGTGAGTCCAGTTTCAGATTCCGATGCTTCACTTCAGGTTTACTGTATCCCTTGGACCTTCTTATTGACGATGAAACACAGAAATTGCAACTGAATTAAATTCAAAAGGCACAGTGCCAACTTAAGTAAAAGAGGACTGACACTCTCCCTCTCTATGATTTGAACCTCTCCTGTGAGTCCAGTTTTAGATTCCGATGCTTCGCTTAAGGTTTACTGTATCCCTTGGACCATCTTATTGACGATGATACACAGAAATTGCATCGGAATTAAATTCAAAAGGCACAATGCCGACTTAAGTACAAGAGGACTGACACTCGAACTTTCTATGATTTGAACCTCTCCTATGAGTTTAGTTTTAGATTCCGATGCTATACTTCAGGTTTACTGTATCCCTTGGACCTTCTTATTGACGATGAAACACAGAAATTGCATCCGAATTTAATACAAACGGCACAATGGCGACTAAAGTACAAGAGGACTGACACTCTCACTTTCTATGATTTGAACCTCTCCTGTGAGCCCAGTTTTAGATTCCGGTGCTTCACTTGAGGTTTACTGTATACCTTGCACCTTCTTATTGACGATGAAACACAGAAGTTGCATCGGAATTAAATTCAAAAGGCACCACGCCGACTTAAGTGCAAGAGGACTGACACTCTAACTTTCTATGTTTTGAACCTCTCATGTGAGTCCAGTTTTAGATTCCGATGCTTCACTTCAGGTTTACTGTATCCCTTGGACCTTCTTATTGACGATGAAGCACAGAATTTGCATCCGAATTTAATACAAATGGCACAATGCCGACTTCCGTGCAATAGGACTGACACTCTAACTTTCTATGATTTGAACCTCTCCTGTGAGTCCAGTTTTGGATTCGGATGCTTCACTTCAGGTTTACTGTATCTTTTGGACCTTCTTATTGACGATGAAACACAGAAATTGCATCCGAATTTAATACAAATGGCACAATGCCGACTTAAGTACAAGAGGACTGTCACTCTTACTCTCTATGATTCGAACCTCTCCTGTGAGGTCAGTTTTAGGTTCGGATGCTTCACTTCAGGTTAACTGTATCCCTTGGACCTTCTTATTGACGATGAAACACAGAAATTGCATCCGAATTTAATACAAACGGCACAATGGCGACTAAAGTACAAGAGGACTGACACTCTCACTTTCTATGATTTGAACCTCTCCTGTGAGCCCAGTTTTAGATTCCGGTGCTTCACTTCAGGTTTACTGTATACCTTGCACCTTCTTATTGACAATGAAAAACAGATGTTGCATCGGAATTAAATTCAAAAGGCACCACGCCGACTTAACTGCAAGAGGACTGACACTCTAACTTTCTATGTTTTGAACCACTCCTGTGAGTCCAGTTTTAGATTCCGATGCTTCACTTCAGGTTTACTGTATCCCTTGGACATTCTTATTCACGATGAAACACAGAGTTTGCATCCTAATTTAATACAAAAGGCACAATGCCGACTTACGTGCAAGAGGACTGACACTCTAACTTTCTATGATTTGAACCTCTCCTGTGTGTCTAGTTTTAGATTCCGATGCTTCACTTCAGGTTTACTGTATCCCTTGGATTTTCTTATTGACGATGAAACACAGAAATTGCATCCGAATTTAATACAAATGGCCCAATGCCGACTTAAGTACAAGAGGACCGACACTCTCACTTTCTATGATTTGAACATCTCCTGCGAGTCCAGTTTTAGATTCCGATGCTTCACTTCAGGTTTGCTGTATCCCTTGAACCTGCTTATTGACGATGAAACACAGAAATTGCATCGGAAATAAATTCAAAAGGCACAAATCCGACTTAAGTACAAGAGGACTGACACTCAAACTTTCTATGATTTGAAACTCTCCTGTGGGTCCAGTTTTCGATTCCGATGCTTCACATCAGGTTTACTGTATCCCTTGGACCTTCTTATTGACGATGAAACACAGAGTTTGCATCCGAATTTAATACAAAAGGCACAATGCCGACTTAAGTACAAGAGGACTGACACTCAAACTTTTTATGATTTGAACCTCTTCTGTGATTCCAGTTTTAGATTTCGATGCTTCATTTCTGGTTTACTGTATCCCTTGGACCTTCTTATTGACGATGAAACACAGAGTTTGCATCCGAATTTAATACAAAAGACACAATTCCGACTTAAGTACAAGAGGACTGACACTCAAACTTTCTATGATTTGAACCTCTCCTATGAGTTTAGTTTTAGATTCCGATGCTATACTTCAGGTTTACTGTATTCTTGGACCTTCTTATTGACGATGAAACACAGAAATTGCATCCGAATTTAATACAAACGGCACAATGGCGACTAAAGTACAAGAGGACTGACACTCTCACTTTCTATGATTTGAACCTCTCCTGTGAGCCCAGTTTTAGATTCCGGTGCTTCACTTCAGGTTTACTGTATATCTTGCACCTTCTTATTGACGATGAAACACAGAAGTTGCATCGGAATTAAATTCAAAAGGCACCACGCCGACTTAAGTGCAAGAGGACTGACACTCTAACTTTCTATGTTTTGAACCTCTACTGTGAGTCCAGTTTTAGATTCCGATGCTTCACTTCAGGTTTACTGTATCCCTTGGACCTTCTTATTGACGATGAAACACAGAATTTGCATCCGAATTTAATACAAATGGCACAATGCCGACTTACGTGCAATAGGACTGACACTCTAACTTTCTATGATTTGAACCTCTCCTGTGATTCCAGTTTTGCATTCGGATGCTTCACTTCAGGTTTACTGTATCCCTTGGACCTTCTTATTGACGATGAAACACAGAAATTGCATCCGAATTTAATACAAATGGCACAATGCCGACTTAAGTACAAGAGGACTGTCACTCTTACTCTCTATGATTCGAACCTCTCCTGTGAGGTCAGTTTTAGATTCGGATGCTTCACTTCAGGTTAACTGTATCCCTTCGACCTTCTTATTGACGAAAAAACACAGAAATTGCATCCGTATTTAATACAAATGGCATAATACCGACTTAAGTACAAGAGGAGTGACACTCTAACTTTCTATGATTTGAACCTTTCCTGTGAGTCCAGTTTTAGAATCCGATGTTTCACTTCAGGTTTACTGTATCCCTTGGGCCTTCTTATTGACTATGAATCACAGGAATTGCATCCGAATTTAATACAAATGTCACAATGCCGACTTAAGTACAAGAGGTCTGACACTCTCACTTTCTACGATTTGAACCTCTCCTGTGAGTCCAGTTTTAGATTCCGATCCTATACTTCAGGTTTACTGTATCCCTTGGACGTTCGTGTTGACGATGAAACACAGAAATTGCATCCGAATTTAATACAAAATGCACAATTGCGACTTAAGTACAAGAGGACTGAGACTCTCACATTCTATGATTTGAACCTCTCCTGTGAGTCCAGTTTCAGATTCCGATGCTTCACTTCAGATTTACTGTATCCCTTGGACCTTCTTATTGACGATGAAACACAGAAATTGCAACTGAATTAAATTCAAAAGGCACAATGACGACTTAAGTAAAAGAGGACTGACACTCTCACTCTCTATGATTTGAACCTCTCCTGTGAGTCCAGTTTTGGATTCCGATGCTTCGCTTAAGGTTTACTGTATCCCTTGGACCATCTTATTGACGATGATACACAGAAATTGCATCGGAATTAAATTCAAAAGGCACAATGCCGACTTAAGTACAAGCGGACTGACACTCAAACTTTCTATGATTTGAACCTCTCCTGTGAGTCCAGTTTTAGATTCCGATGCTTCACTTCAGGTTTACTGTATCCCTTGGACCTTCTTATTCACGATGAAACACAGAGTTTGCATCCGAATTTAATACAAAAGGCACAATGTCGACTTACGTGCAAGAGGACTGACACTCTAACTTTCTATGATTTGAACCTCTCCTGTGTGTCTAGTTTTAGATTCCGATGCTTCACTTCAGGTTTACTGTATCCCTTGGATTTTCTTATTGAAGATGAAACACAGAAATTGCATCCGAATTTAATACAAATGGCACAATGCCGACTTAAGTACAAGAGGACTGACACTCTCACTTTCTATGATTTGAACCTCTCCTGTGAGTCCAGTTTTAGATTCTGATGCTTCACTTCAGGTTTACTGTATCCCTTGGACCTTCTTATTGACGATGAAACACAGAAATTGCATCCGAATTAAATACAAATGGCCCAATGCCGACCTAAGTACAAGAGGACCGACACTCTCACTTTCTATGATTTGAACATCTCCTGCGAGTCCAGTTTCAGATTCCGATGCTTCACTTCAGGTTTGCTGTATCCCTTGAACCTGCTTATTGACGATGAAACACTGAAATTGCATCGGAATTAAATTCAAAAGGCACAATGCCGACTTAAGTACAAGAGGACTGACACTCAAACTTTCTATGATTTGAACCTCTCCTGTGGGTCCAGTTTTCGATTCCGATGCTTCACATCAGGTTTACTGTATCCCTTGGACCTTCTTATTGACGATGAAACACAGAGTTTGCATCCGAATTTAATACAAAAGGCACAATGCCGACTTAAGTACAAGAGGACTGACACTCAAACTTTTTATGATTTGAACCTCTCCTGTGATTCCAGTTTTAGATTCCGATGCTTCATTTCTGGTTTACTGTATCCCTTGGACCTTCTTATTGACGATGAAACACAGAGTTTGCATCCGAATTTAATACAAAAGACACAATTCCGACTTAAGTACAAGAGGACTGACACTCTAACTTTCTATGATTTGAACTTCTCCTATGAGTTTAGTTTTAGATTCCGATGCTATACTTCAGGTTTACTGTATCCCTTGGTCCTTCTTATTGACGATGAAACACAGAAATTGCATCAGAATTTAATACAAACGGCACAATGGCGACTAAAGTACAAGAGGACTGACACTCTCACTTTCTATGATTTGTACCACTCCTGTGAGCCCAGTTTTAGATTCCGGTGCTTCACTTCAGGTTTACTGTATACCTTGCACCTTCTTATTGACGATGAAACACAGAAGTTGCATCGGAATAGAATTCAAAAGGCACCACGCCGACTTAAGTGCAAGAGGACTGACACTCTAACTTTCTATGTTTTGAACCTCTACTGTGAGTCCAGTTTTAGATTCCGATGCTTCACTTCAGGTTTACTGTATCCCTTGGACCTTCTTATTGACGATGAAACACAGAATTTGCATCCGAATTTAATACAAATGGCACAATGCCGACTTACGTGCAATAGGACTGACACTCCAACTTTCTATGATTTGAACCTCTCCTGTGATTCCTGTTTTGGATTCGGATGCTTCACTTCAGGTTTACTGTATCACTTGGACCTTCTTATTGACGATGAAACACAGAAATTGCATCCGAATTTAATACAAATGGCACAATGGCGACTTAAGTACAAGAGGACTGTCACTCTTACTCTCTATGATTCGAACCTCTCCTGTGAGGTCAGTTTTAGATTCGGATGCTTCACTTCATGTTAACTGTATCCCTTCGACCTTCTTATTGACGAAAAAACACAGACATTGCATCCGTATTTAATACAAATGGCACAATACCGACTTAAATACAAGAGGAGTGACACTCTAACTTTCTGTGATTTGAACCTTTCCTGTGAGTCCAGTTTTAGATTCCGATGTTTCACTTCAGGTTTACTGTATCCCTTGGGCCTTCTTATTGACTATGAATCACAGGAATTGCATCCGAATTTAATACAAATGGCACAATGCCGACTTAAGTACAAGAGGTCTGACACTCTCACTTTCTACGATTTGAACCTCTCCTGTGAGTCCAGTTTTAGATTCCGATCCTATACTTCAGGTTTACTGTATCCCTTGGACGTTCTTGTTGACGATGAAACACAGAAATTGCATCCGAATTTAATACAAAAGGCACAATTGCGACTTAAGTACAAGAGGACTGAGACTCTCACATTCTATGATTTGAACCTCTCTTGTGAGTCCAGTTTCAGATTCCGATGCTTCACTTCAGATTTACTGTATCCCTTGGACCTTCTTATTGACGATGAAACACAGAAATTGCATCGGAATTAAATTCAAAAGGCACAATGCCGACTTAAGTACAAGAGGACTGACACTCAAACTTTCTATGATTTGACCTCTCCTGTGGGTCGAGTTTTCCATTCCGATGCTTCACATCAGGTTCACTGTATCCCTTGGACCTTCTTATTGACGATGAAACACAGAGTTTGCATCCGAATTTAATACAAAAGACACAATTCCGACTTAAGTACAAGAGGACTGCCACTCTCACTTTCTATGATTTGAACCTCTCCTGTGAATCCAGTTTCAGATTCCGATGCTTCACTTCAGGTTTACTGTATCCCTTGGACCTTCTTATTGACGATGAAACACAGAAATTGTAACTGAATTAAATTCAAAAGGCACAATGCCGACTTAAGTAAAAGAGGACTGACACTCTCACTCTCTATGATTTGAACCTCTCCTGTGAGTCCAGTTTTAGAATCCGATGCTTCGCTTAAGGTTTACTGTGTCCCTTGGACCTTCTTATTGACGATGATACACAGAAATTGCATCGGAATTAAATTCAAAAGGCACAATGCCGACTTAAGTACAAGAGGACTGACACTCAAACTTTCTATGATTTGAACCTCTCGTGTGAGTCCAGTTTTAGATTCCGATGCTTCACTTCAGGTTTACTGTATCCCTTGGACCTTCTTATTCACGATGAAACACAGAGTTTGCATCCGAATTTAATACAAAAGGCACAATGCCGACTTACGTGCAAGAGGACTGACACTCTAACTTTCTATGATTTGAACCTCTCCAGTGTGTCTAGTTTTAGATTCCGATGCTTCACTTCAGATTTACTGTATCCCTTGGACCTTCTTATTGACGATGAAACACAGAATTTGCATCCGAATTTAATAAAAAAGGCACAATGCCGACTTACGTGCAAAAGGACTGACACTCTAACTTTCTACGATTTGAACCTCTCCTGTGAGTCCAGTTTTGGATTCCGATGCTTCACTTCAGGTTTACTGTATCCCTTGGACCTTCTTATTGACGATGAAACACAGAAATTGCATCCGAATTTAATACAAATGGCACAATGCCGACTTAAGTACAAAAGGACTGTCACTCCTACTCTCTATGATTCGAACCTCTCCTGTGAGTCCAGTTTTAGATTCCGATGCTATTCATCAGGTTTAATGTATCCCTTGGACGTTCTTGTTGACGATGAGACACAGAAATTGCATCCGAATTTAATACAAAAGGCACAATGTCGACTTAAATACAAAAGAACTGACACTCAAACTTTCTATGATTTGAACCTCTCCTGTGAGTCCAGTTTTAGATTCCGATGTTTCACTTCAGGTTTACTGTATCCCTTGGACCTTCTTATTGACGACGAAACACAGAAGTTGCATCGGAATAAAATTCAAAAGGCACCACGCCGACTTAAGTGCAAGAGGACTGACACTCTAACTTTCTATGCTTTTAACCTCTCATGTGAGTCCAGTTTTAGATTCCGATGCTTCACTTCAGGTTTACTGTATCCCTTGGACCTTCTTATTGACGATGAAACACAGAGTTTGCATCCGAATTTAATACAAAAGGTACAATGCCGACTTAAGTACAAGAGGACTGTCCCTCTTACTCTCTATGATTCGAACCTCTCCTGTGAGGTCAGTTTTAGATTCGGATGCTTCACTTTAGGTTAACTGTATCCCTTGGACCTTCTTATTGACGAAAAAACACAGAAATAGCATCCGTATTTAATACAAATGGCACAATACCGACTTAAGTACAAGAGGAGTGACACTCTAACTTTCTATGATTTGAACCCCTCCTGTGAGTCCAGTTTTAGATTCCGATGTTTCACTTCAGGTTTACTGTATCCGTTGGACCTTCTTATTGACTATGAATCACAGGAATTGCATCCGAATTTAATACAAATGGCACAATGCCGACTTAAGTACAAGAGGACTGACACTCAAACTTTCTATGATTTGAACCTCTCCTCTGAGTCCAGTTTTAGATTCCGATGCTATACTTCAGGTTTACTGTACCCCTTGGACGTTCTTGTTGACGATGAAACACAGAAATTGCATCCGAATTTAATACAAAAGGCACAATGCCGACTTAAGTACAAGAGGACTGAGACTCTCACTTTCTATGATTTGAACCTCTCCTGTGAGTCCAGTTTCAGATTCCGATGCTTCACTTCAGGTTTACTGTATACCTTGTACCTTCTCATTGACGATGAAACACAGGGTTTGCATCCGAATCTAATACAAAAGGCACAATGCCGACTTAAGTGCAAGAGGACTGACACTCTCACTTTCTATGATTTGACCCTCTCCTGTCAGTCAAGTTTTAGATTCCGATGCTTCACTTCAGGTTTACGGTATCCCATGGACCTTCTTATTGACGATGAAACAGAGAAATTGCATCGGAATTAAATTCAAAAATCACAATGCCGTCTTAAGTACAAGAGGACTGACACTCTAAATTTCTATGATTTGAACCTCTCCCGTGAGTCCAGTTTTAGATTCCGATGCTTCACTTCAGGTTTACCGTATCCCTTGGACCTTCTTATTGACGATGAAACACAGAAATTGCATCCCAATTTAAAACAAATGGCACAATACCGACTTAAGTACAAGAGGAGTGACACTATATCTATGATTTGAATCTCTCCTGTGAGTCCAGTTTTAGATTCCGATGCTTCACTTCAGGTTTACTGTATCCCTTGGACCTTCTTATTGACGATGAAACACAGGAATTGCATCGGAATTAAATTCAAAAGCCACAATGCCGACATAAGTAAAAAAGGACTGACACTCTCACTCTCTATGATTTGAACCTCTCCTGTGAGTCCAGTTTTCGATTCCGATGCTTCGCTTAAGGTTTACTGTATCCCTTGGACCATCTTATTGACGATGATACACAGAAATTGCATCGGAATTGAATTCAAAATGCACAATGCCGACTTAAGTAAGGGAGGACTGACACTCAAACTTTCTATGATTTGAAACTCTCCTGTGAGTCCAGTTTTAGATTCCGATGATTCACTTCAGGTTTACTGTATCCCTTGGACCTTCTTATTCACGATGAAACACAGAGTTTGCATCCGAATTTAATACAAAAGGCACAATGCCGGCTTACGTGCAAGAGGACTGACACTCTCACTTTCTATGATTTGAACCTCTCCTGTGAGTCCAGTTTTAGATTCCGATGCTTCACTTTAGGTTTACTGTATCCCTTGGACCTTCTTATTGACGATGAAACACAGAAATTGCATCCGAATTTAATACAAATGGCCCAATGCCGACTTAAGTACAAGAGGACCGACACTCTCACTTTCTATGATTTGAACATCTCCTGCGAGTCCAGTTTTAGATTCCGATGCTTCACTTCAGGTTTGCTGTATCCCTTGAACCTTCTTATTGACGATGAAACACAGAAATTGCATCGGAATTAAATTCAAAAGGCACAATGCCGACTTAAGTACAAGAGGACTGACACTCAAAATTTCTATGATTTGAACCTCTCCTGTGGGTCCAGTTTTCGATTCCGATGCTTCACATCAGGTTTACTGTATCCCTTGGACCTTCTTATTGACGATGAAACACAAAAATTGCACCCGAATTTAATACAAATGGCACAATGCCGACTTAAGTACAAGAGGACTGACACTCTCACTTTCTATGATTTGAACCTCTCCTATTAGTCCAGTTTTAGATTCTGATGCTTCACTTCAGGTTTACTGTATTCCTTGGACCTTCTTATTGACGTTGAAACACATAAATTGCATCGAAATTAAATTCAAAACGCACAAAGCCGACTTAAGTACAAAAGGACTGACACTCAAACTTTCTATGATTTGAACCTCTCCTGTGAGTCCAGTTTTAGATTCCGATGCTTCACTTCAGGTTTACTGTATCCCTTGGACCTTCTTATTCACGATGAAACACAGAGTTTGCATCCGAATTTAATACAAAAGGCACAATGCCGACTTACGTGCAAGAGGACTGACACTCTAACTTTCTATGATTTGAACCTCTCCTGTGTGTCTAGTTTTAGATTCCGATGCTTCACTTCAGGTTTACTGTATCCCTTGGATTTTCTTATTGAAGATGAAACACAGAAATTGCATCCGAATTTAATACAAATGGCACAATGCCGACTTAGGTACAAGAGGACTGACACTCTCACTTTCTATGATTTGAACCTCTCCTGTGAGTCCAGTTTTAGATTCCGATGCTTCACTTCAGGTTTACTGTATCCCTTGGACCTTCTTATTCACGATGAAACACAGAAATTGCATCCGAATTAAATACAAATGGCCCAATGCCGACCTAAGTACAAGAGGACCGACACTCTCACTTTCTATGATTTGAACATCTCCCGCGAGTCCAGTTTCAGATTCCGATGCTTCACTTCAGGTTTGCTGTATCCCTTGAACCTGCTTATTGACGATGAAACACTGAAATTGCATCGGAATTAAATTCAAAAGGCACAATGCCGACTTAAGTACAAGAGGACTGACACTCAAACTTTCTATGATTTGAACCTCTCCTGTGGGTCCAGTTTTCGATTCCGATGCTTCACATCAGGTTTACTGTATCCCTTGGACCTTCTTATTGACGATGAAACACAGAGTTTGCATCCGAATTTAATACAAAAGGCACAATGCCGACTTAAGTACAAGAGGACTGACACTCAAACTTTTTATGATTTGAACCTCTCCTGTGATTCCAGTTTTAGATTCCGATGCTTCATTTCTGGTTTACTGTATCCCTTGGACCTTCTTATTGACGATGAAACACAGAGTTTGCATCCGAATTTAATACAAAAGACACAATTCCGACTTAAGTACAAGAGGACTGACACTCTAACTTTCGAAGATTTGAACCTCTCCTATGAGTTTAGTTTTAGATTCCGACGCTATACTTCAGGTTTACTGTATCCCTTGGACCTTCTTATTGACGATGAAACACAGAAATTGCATCCGAATTTAATACAAACGGCACAATCGCGACTAAAGTACAAGAGGACTGACACTCTCACTTTCTATGATTTGAACCACTCCTGTGAGCCCAGTTTTAGATTCCGGTGCTTCACTTCAGGTTTACTGTATACCTTGCACCTTCTTATTGACGATGAAACACAGAAGTTGCATCGGAATTAAATTCAAAAGGCACCAAGCCGACTTAAGTGCAAGAGGACTGACACTCTAACTTTCTATGTTTTGAACCTCTCCTGTGAGTCCAGTTTTAGATTCCGATGCTTCACTTCAGGTTTACTGTGTCCCTTGGACCTTCTTATTGACGATGAAACACAGAATTTGCATCCGAATTTAATACAAATGGCACAATGCCGACTTACGTGCAAAAGGACTGACACTCTAACTTTCTATGATTTGAACCTCTCCTGTGAGTCCAGTTTTGGATTCCGATGCTTCACTTCAGGTTTACTGTATCCCTTGGACCTTCTTATAGACTATGAATCACAGGAATTGCATCCGAATTTAATACAAATGGCACAATGCCGACTTAAGTACAAGAGGTCTGACACTCTCACTTTCTACGATTCGAACCTCTCCTGTTTTAGATTCCGACCCTATACTTCAGGTTTACTGTATCCCTTGGACGTTCTTGTTGACGATGAAACACAGAAATTGCATCCGAATTTAATACAAAAGGCCCAATGGCGACTTAAGTACAAGAGGACTGAGACTCTCACATTCTATGATTTGAACCTCTCCTGTGAGTCCAGTTTTAGATTCCGATGTTTCACTTCAGGTTTACTGTATCCCTTGGACCTTCTTATTGACTATGAATCACAGGAATTGCATCCGAATTTAATACAAATGGCACAATGCCGACTTAGGTACAAAAGGTCTGTTACTCTCACTTTCTATGATTTGAACCTCTCCTGTGAGTCCAGTTTTAGATTCCGATGCTATTCATCAGGTCTACTGTATCCCTTGGACGTTCTTGTTGACGATGAAACACAGAAATTGCATCCGAATTTAATACAAAAGGCACAATGGCGACTTAAATACAAAAGGACTGAGACTCTCACTTTCTATGATTTGAACCTCTCCTGTGAGTCCAGTTTTAGATTCCGATGCTTCGCTTAAGGTTTACTGTATCCCTTGGACCATCTTATTGACGATGATACACAGAAATTGCATCGGAAGTAAATTCAAAAGGCACAATGCCGACTTAAGTACGAGAGGACTGACACTCAAACTTTCTATGATTTGAACCTCTCCTGTGAGTCCAGTTTTAGATTCCGATGCTTCACTTCAGGTTTACTGTATCCCTTGGACCTTCTTATTCACGATGAAACACAGAGTTTGCATCCGAATTTAATACAAAAGGCACAATGCCGACTTACGTGCAAGAGGACTGACACTCTAACTTTCTATGATTTGAAACTCTCCTGTGAGTCTAGTTTAAGATGCCAATGCTTCACTTCAGGTTATTGTATCCCTTGGACTTTCTTATTGAAGATGGAACACAGAAATTGCATCCGAATTTAATACAAATGGCACAATGCCGACTTAAGTACAAGAGGACTGACACTCTCACTTTCTATAATTTGAACCTCTCCTGTGAGCCCAGTTTTAGATTCCGATGCTATACTTCAGGTTTACTGTATCCCTTGGACCTTCTTATTGACGACGAAACACAGAAGTTGCATCGGAATAAAATTCAAAAGGCACCACGCCGACTTAAGTGCAAGAGGTCTGACACTGTAACTTTCTATGCTTTGAACCTCTCATGTGAGTCCAGTTTTAGATTCCGATGCTTCACTTCAGGTTTACTGTATCCCTTGGACCTTCTTATTGACGATGAAACACAGAGTTTGGATCCGAATTTAATACAATAGGCACAATGCCGACTTAAGTACAAGAGGACTGTCACTCTTACTCTCTATGATTCGAACCTCTCCTGTGAGGTCAGTTTTAGATTCGGATGCTTCACTTCAGGTTAACTGTATCCCTTGGACCTTCTTATTGACGAAAAAACACAGAAATAGCATCCGTATTTAATACAATTGGCACAATACCGACTTAAGTACAAGAGGAGTGACACTCTAACTTTCTATGATTTGAACCCCTCCTGTGAGTCCAAATTTAGATTCCGATGTTTCACTTCAGGTTTACTGTATCCGTTGGACCTCCTTATTGACTATGAATCACAGGAATTGCATCCGAATTTAATACAAATGGCACAATGCCGACTTAAGTACAAGAGGACTGACACTCAAACTTTCTATGATTTGAACCTCTCCTCTGAGTCCAGTTTTAGATTCCGATGCTATACTTCAGGTTTACTGTACCCCTTGGACGTTCTTGTTGACGATGAAACACAGAAATTGCATCCGAATTTAATACAAAAGGCACAATGCCGACTTAAGTACAAGAGGACTGACACTCTAAATTTCTATGATTTGAACCTCTCCCGTGAGTCCAGTTTTAGATTCCGATGCTTCACTTCAGGTTTACCGTATCCCTTGGACCTTCTTATTGACGATGAAACAGAGAAATTGCATCCCAATTTAAAACAAAAGGCACAATACCGACTTAAGTACAAGAGGAGTGACACTATATCTATGATTTGAATCTCTCCTGTGAGTCCAGTTTTAGATTCCGATGCTTCACTTCAGGTTTACTGTATCCCTTGGACCTTCTTATTGACGATGAAACACAGAAATTGCATCGGAAATAAATTCAAAAGCCACAATGCCGACTTAAGTAAAAAAGGACTGACACTCTCACTCTCTATGATTTGAACCTCTCCTGTGAGTCCAGTTTTAGATTCAGATGCTTCGCTTAAGGTTTACTGTATCCCTTGGACCATCTTATTGACGATGATATACAGAAATTGCATCGGAATTAAATTCAAAATGCACAATGCCGTCTTAAGTACAAGAGGACTGACACTCAAACTTTCTATGATTTGAACCTCTCCTGTGAGTCCAGTTTTAGATTCCGATGATTCACTTCAGGTTTACTGTATCCCTTGGACCTTCTTATTCACGATGAAACACAGAGTTTGCATCCGAATTTAATACAAAAGGCACAATGCCGGCTTACGTGCAAGAGGACTGACACTCTAACTTTCTATGATTTGAACCTCTCCTGTGAGTCTAGTTTTAGATTCCGATGCTTCACTTCAGGTTTACTGTATCCCTTGGACTTTCTTATTGAAGATGAAACACAGAAATTGCATCCGAATTTAATACAAATGGCACAATGCCGACTTAAGTACAAGAGGACTGACACTCTCACTTTCTATGATTTGAACCTCTATTGTGAGTCCAGTTTTAGATTCCGATGCTTCACTTCAGGTTTACTGTATCCCTTGGACCTTCTTATTGACGATGAAACACAGAAATTGCATCCGAATTTAATACAAATGGCCCAATGCCGACTTAAGTACAAGAGGACCGACACTCTCACTTTCTATGATTTGAACATCTCCTGCGAGTCCAGTTTTAGATTCCGATGCTTCACTTCAGGTTTGCTGTATCCCTTGAACCTTCTTATTGACGATGAAACACAGAAATTGCATCGGAATTAAATTCAAAAGGCACAATGCCGACTTAAGTACAAGAGGACTGACACTCAAACTTTCTATGATTTGAACCTCTCCTGTGGGTCCAGTTTTCGATTCCGATGCTTCACATCAGGTTTACTGTATCCCTTGGACCTTCTTATTGACGATGAAACACAAAAATTGCACCCGAATTTAATACAAATGGCACAATGCCGACTTAAGTACAAGAGGACTGACACTCTCACTTTCTATGATTTGAACCTCTCCTATTAGTCCAGTTTTAGATTCTGATGCTTCACTTCAGGTTTACTGTACCCCTTGGACCTTCTTATTGACGTTGAAACACAGAAATTGCATCGGAATTAAATTCAAAACGCACAAAGCCGACTTAAGTAAAAGAGGACTGACCCTCTCACTTTCTATGATTTTAACCACTCCTGTGAGTCCAGTTTTAACTTCTGATGCTTCACTTCAGGTTTACTGTCTCCCTTGGACCTTCTTATTGACGAAAAAACACAGAAATTGCATCCGTATTTAATACAAATGGAACAATAGCGACTTAAGTACAAGAGGAGTGACACTCTAACTTTCTATGATTTGAACCTCTCCTGTGAGTCCAGTTTTAGATTCCGATGTTTCACTTCAGGTTTACTGTATCCGTTGGACCTTCTTATTGACTATGAATCACAGGAATTGCATCCGAATTTAATACAAATGGCACAATGCTGACTTAAGTACAAGAGGTCTGACACTCTCACTTTCTATGATTTGAACCTCTCCTGTGAGTCCAGTTTTAGATTCCGATGCTATACTTCAGGTTTACTGTATCCCTTGGACGTTCTTGTTGACGATGAAACACAGAAATTGCATCCGAATTTAACACAAAAGGCACAATGGCGACTTAAGTACAAGAGGACTGAGACTCTCACTTTCTGTGATTTGAACCTCTCCTGTGAGTCCAGTTTCAGATTCCGATGCTTCACTTCAGGTTTACTGTATCCCTTGGACTTTCTTATTGAAGATGAAACACAGAAATTGCATCCGAATTTAATACATATGGCACAATGCCGACTTAAATACAAGAGGACTGACACTCTCACTTTCTATGATTTGACCCTCTCCTGTCAGTCAAGTTTTAGATTCCGATGCTTCACTTCAGGTTTACAGTATCCCATGGACCTTCTTATTGACGATGAAACACAGAAATTGCATCGGAATTAAATTCAAAACCCACAATGCTGCTTAAGTGAAAGTGGACTGACACTCTCACTTTCTATGATTTGAACCTCTCCTGTGAGTCCAGATTTAGATTCCGATGCTTAACTTCAGGTTTACTGTATCCCTTGGACCTTCTTATTGACGATGAAACACAGAAATTGCATCGGAATTAAATTCAAAAATCACAAAGCCGTCTTAAGTACAAGAGGACTGACACTCCAAATTTCTATGATTTGAACCTCTCCCGTGAGTCCAGTTTTAGATTCCGATGCTTCACTTCAGGTTTACCGTATCCCTTGGACCTTCTTATTGACGATGAAACACAGAAATTGCATCCCAATTTAAAACAAAAGGCACAATACCGACTTAAGTACAAGAGGAGTGACACTATATCTATGATTTGAATCTCTAATGTGAGTCCAGTTTGAGTTTCCGATGCTTCACTTCAGGTTTACTGTATCCCTTGAACCTTCTTATTGACGATGAAACACAGAAATTGCATCGGAATTAAATTCAAAAGCCACAATGCCGACTTAAGTAAAAAAGGACTGACACTCTCACTCTCTATGATTTGAACCTCTCCTGTGAGTCCAGTTTTAGATTCCGATGCTTTGCTTAAGGTTTACTGTATCCCTTGGTCCATCTTATTGACGATGACACACAGAAATTGCATCGGAATTAAATTCAAATGCACAATGCCGACTTAAGTACAAGAGGACTGACACTCAAAGTTTCTATGATTTGAACCTCTCCTGTGGGTCCAGTTTTCGATTCCGATGCTTCACATCAGATTTACTGTATCCCTTGGACCGTCTTATTGACGATGAAACACAGAAATTGCACCCGAATTTAATACAAATGGCACAATGCCGACTTAAGTACAAGAGGTCAGACACTCTCACTTTCTATGATTTGAACCTCTCCTGTTAGTCCAGTTTTAGATTCTGATGCCTCACTTCAGGTTTACTGTATCCCTTGGACCTTCTTATTGACGATGGAACACAGAAATTGCATCGGAATTAAATTCAAAACGCACAAACCCGACTTAAGTAAAAGAGGACTGACCCTCTCTCTTTCTATGATTTTAACCTCTCCTGTGAGTCCAGTTTTAACTTCTGATGCTTCGCTTCAGGTTTACTGTCTCCCTTGGACCTTCTTATTGACGAAGAATCACAGAAATTGCAACCGATTTTAATACAAAAGTCACAATGCCGACTTAAGTACAAGAGGACTGATACTCTAACTTTCTATGATTTGAACCTCTCCTGTGAGTCCAGTTTTAGATTCCGATGCTTCACTTCAGGTTTACTGTATCCCTTGGACCTTCTTGTTGACGAGGAAACACAGAAATAGCATCCGATTTTAATACAAAAGGCACAATACCGACTTCAGTACAAAAGGAGAGACACTCTAACTCTCTATGATTTGAACCTCCCCTGTGAGTCCAGTTTTAGATTCTGATGCTTCACTTCAGGTTTACTGTATCCCTTGGATCTTCTTATTGACGAAGAATCACAGAAATTGCATCCGATTTTAATACAAAAGTAACAATGCCGACTTAAGTACATGAGGACAGACACGCTCACTTTCTATGATTGGAACCTCTCCTGTGAGTCCAGTTTTAGATTCCGTTGCTTCACTTTAGTTTTACTGTATCCATTGGACCTTCTTATTGAAGATGAAACACTGAAAGTGCATCCGAATTTAATACAAATGGCACAATGCCGACTTAAGTACAAGAGGACTGACACTCTCATTTTCTATTATTTGAACCTCTCCTGTGAGTCCATTTTTAGATTGCGATGCTTCACTTCTGGTTTACTGTATCCCTTGGATCTTCTTATTGACGACGAAACACAGAAATTGCATCCGAATTTAATACAAATGGCACAATGCCGACTGAAGTACAAGAGGACTGACACTCTCACTTTCTATGATTTGAACCTCTCCTGTGAGTCCGGTTTTAGATTCCGATGCTTCACTTCAGGTTTACTGTATATATTGCACCTTTTTATTGATGATGAAACATAGATATTGCATCGGAAGTTAATACAAAAGGCACAATGATGACTTAAGTAAAAGAGGAGTGACACTCAAACTTTCTATGATTTGAACCTCTCCTGTCAGGCCAGTTTTAGATTCCGATGCTTCACTTCAGGTTTATTGTATCCCTTGGACCTTCTTATTGACGATGAAACACAGAAATTGCATCGGAAATAAATTCAAAAATCACAATGCCGACTTAAGTACAAGAGGACTGACACTCTAACTTTCTATGATTTGAACCTTTCCTGTGAGTCCAGTTTTAGATTCCGATGTTTCACTTCAGGTTTACTGTATCCCTTGGACCTTCTTATTGACGATGAAACACAGATATTGCATCCGAATTTAATACAAAGGCACAATGGCGACTTAAGTACAAGAGGACTGACACTCTCACTTTCTATGATTTGAACCTCTCCTGTGAGTCCAAATTCAGATTCCGATGCTTCACTTCAGGTTTACTGTATACCTTGCACCTTCTTACTGACGATGAAACACAGAAATTGCATCGGAATTAAGTTCAAAATGCACAATGCCGACTTAAGTACAAGAGGACTGACACTCTAACTTTCTATGATTTGAACCTCTCTTGTGAGTCCACTTTTACATTCCGATGCTTATCTTCATGTTTCTGTTTCCCTTGGACCTTCTTATTGACGATGAAACATAGAAATTGCATTCGAATTTAATACAAATGACACAATGCCGACATAAGTAAAAGAGGACTGACACTATAACTTTCTATGATTTGAACCTCTCCTGTGGGTCCAGTTTTAGATTCCGATGCTTCTCTTCAGGTTTACTGTATCCCTTGGACCTTCTTATTGACGATGAAACACAGAAATTGCATCCGAATTTAATACAAAAGGCACAATACCGACTTAAGTACAAGGGGAGTGACACTCTAACTTTCTATGATTTGAACCTCTCCTGTGAATCCAGTTTTAGATTCCGATGTTTCACTTCTGGTTTACTGTAACTCTTGGACCTTCTTATTGACTTTGAATCACAGGAATTGCATCCGAATTTATTAAAATGGCACAATGCCGACTTAAGTACAAGAGGACCGACACTCTCACTTTCTATGATTTGAACCTCTCCTGCGAGTCCAGTTTTAGATTCCGATGCTTCACTTCAGGTTTACTGTATCCCTTGGACGTTCTTATTGACGATGAAACACAGAAATTGCATCCGAATTTGATACAAATGGAACAATGCCGACTTAAGTACAAGAGGACTGACACTCGAACTTTCTATGATTTGAACCTCTCCTGTGATTCCAGTTTTAGATTCCGATGCTTCACTTCAGGATTACTGTATCTCTTGGACCTTCTTATTGACGATGAAACACAGAGTTTGCATCCGAATTTAATACTAAAGGCACAATTCCGACTTAATTACAAGAGGACAAACACTCTAACTTTCTATGATTTCAACCTCTCCTGTGAGTTCAGTATTAGATTCCGATGCTATACTTCTGGTTTACTGTTTCCCTTGAACCTTCTTATTGACGATGAAACACAGAAATAGCACCCAAATTTAATACAAACGGCACAATGGCGACTAAAGTACAAGAGGACTGACACTTTCACTTTGTATGATTTGAACCTCTCCTGTGAGCCCAGTTTTAGATTCCGGTGCTTCACTTCAGGTTTACTGTATACCTTGCAAATTCTTATTGACGATGAAACACAGAAGTTGCATCGCAATTAAATTCAAAAGGCACCACGCCGACTTAAGTACAAGAGGACTGACTCTCTAACTTTCTATATTTTGAACCTCTCCTGTGAGTCCAGTTTTAGATTCCGATGCTTCACTTCAGGTTTATTGTATCCCTTGGACCTTCTTTTTGACGATGAAACACAGAGTTTGCATCCGAATTTAATACAAAAGGCACAATGCCGACTTACGTGCAAGAGGACTGACACTCTCACTTTCTATGATTTGAACCGCTCCTGTGAGTCTAGTTTTAGATTCCGATGCTTCACTTCAGGTTTACTGTATCCCTTGGACCTTCTTATTGAAGATGAAACACAGAAATTGCATCCGAATTTAATACAAATGGCACAATGCCGACTTAAGTACAAGAGGACTGACACTCTCACTTTCTATGATTTGAACCTCTCCTGTGAGTCCGGTTTTAGATTCCTATGCTTCACTCAGGTTTACTGTATATCTTGCACCTTCTTATTGACGATGAAACAGAGAAATTGCATCGGAAGTTAATACAAAAGGCAGAATGATGACTTAAGTAAAAGAGGACTGACACTCTAACTTTCTATGATTTGAACCTCTCCTGTGAGTCCAGTTTTAGATTCCGATGCTTCACTTCAGGTTTACCTTATCCCTTGGACCTTCTTATTGACAATGAAACACAGAATTTGCATCCGAATTTAATACAAAAGGCAGAATACCGACTTAAGTTTAAGAGGAGTGACACTATATCTATGATTTGAATCTCTCCTGTGAGTCCAGTTTTAGATTCCGATGCTTCACTTCAGGTTTACTGTATCCCTTGGACCTTCTCATTGACGATGAAACACAGAAATTGCATCCGAATTTAATACAGATGGCACAATGCCGACTTAAGTACAAGAGGACCGACACTCTCACTTTCTATGATTTGAACCTCTCCTGTGTGTACAGTTTTAGATTCCGATACTTCACTTCAGGTTTACTGTATCCCTTGGACCATCTTATTGACGATGAAACACAAAAATTGCATCGGAATAAAATTCAAAAGGCACAATGCCGACTTAAGTAAAAGAGGACTGACACTATCACTCTCTATGATTTGAACCTCTCCTATGAGCCCAGTTTTAGATTCCGATGCGTCGATTAAGGTTTACTGTATCCCTTGTACCATCTTAGTGACGATGAAACACAGAAATAGCATCGGAATTAATTTCAAAAGGCACAATGCTGACTTAAGTACAAGAGGACTGACACTCAAACTTTCTATGATTTGAACCTTTCCTGTGATTCCAGTTTTAGATTCCGATGCTTCACTTCAGGTTTACTGTATCCCTTGGACCTTCTTATTGACGATGAAACACAGAGTATGCATCCGAATTTAATACAAAAGGCACAATTCCGACTTAAGTACAAGAGGAATGACACTCTAACTTTCTTTGATTTGAACCCCTCCTGTGAGTCTAGTTTTAGATTCCGATGCTTCACTTCAGGTTTACTGCATCCCTTGGACCTTCTTATTGACGATGAAACACCGAAATTGCATCCGAATTTAATACAAATGGCACAATGCCGACTTAATTACAAGAGGACTGACACTCTTACTTTCTATGATTCGAACCTCTCCTGTGAGGTCAGTTTTAGATTCGGATGCTTCACTTCAGGTTAACTGTATCCCTTGGACCTTCTTATTGACGAAAAAACACAGAAATTGCATCCGTATTTAATACAAGTGGCACAATAGCGACTTAAGTACAAGAGGAGTGACACTCTAACTTTCCATGATTTGAACCTCTCCTGTGAGTCCAGTTTTTGATTCCGATGTTTCACTTCAGGTTTACTGTATCCCTTGGACCTTCTTATTGACGATGAAACACAGAAATTGCACCCGAATTTAATACAAATGGCACAATGCCGACTTAAGTACAAGAGGACTGACACTCTCACTTTCTATGATTTGAACCTCTCCTGTTAGTCCAGTTTTAGATTCTGATGCTTCACTTCAGGTTTACTGTATCCCTTGGACCTTCTTATTGACGATGAAACACAGAAATTGCATCGGAATTAAATTCAAAACGCACAAACCCGACTTAAGTAAAAGAGGACTGACCCTCTCACTTTCTATGATTTTAACCTCTCCTGTGAGTCCAGTTTTAGATTCCGATGCTTCACTTCAGGTTTACTGCATCCCTTGGACCTTCTTATTGACGATGAAACACCGAAATTGCATCCGAATTTAATACAAATGGCACAATGCCGACTTAATTACAAGAGGACTGACACTCTTACTTTCTATGATTCGAACCTCTCCTGTGAGGTCAGTTTTAGATTCGGATGCTTCACTTCAGGTTAACTGTATCCCTTGGACCTTCTTATTGACGAAAAAACACAGAAATTGCATCCGTATTTAATACAAGTGGCACAATAGCGACTTAAGTACAAGAGGAGTGACACTCTAACTTTCCATGATTTGAACCTCTCCTGTGAGTCCAGTTTTTGATTCCGATGTTTCACTTCAGGTTTACTGTCTCCCTTGGACCTTCTTATTGACGAAGAATCACAGAAATTGCATCCGATTTTAATACAAAAGTCACAATGCCGACTTAAGTACAAGAGAACTGATACTCTAACTTTCTATGATTTGAACCTCTCCTGTGAGTCCAGTTTTAGATTCCGATGCTTCACTTCAGGTTTACTGTATCCCTTGGACCTTCTTATTGACAAGGAAACACAGAAATAGCATCCGAATTTAATACAAAAGGCACAATACCGACTTAAGTACAAGAGGAGAGACACTCTATCTCTCTATGATTTGAAACTCCCCTGTGAGTCCAGTTTTAGATTCGAATGCTTCACTTCAGGTTTACTGTATCCCTTGGATCTTCTTATTGACGAAGAATCACAGAAATTGCATCCGATTTTAATACAAAAGTCACAATGCCGACTTAAGTACATGAGGACAGACACGCTCACTTTCTATGATTGGAACCTCTCCTGTGAGTCCGGTTTTAGATTCCGATGCTTCACTTCAGGTTTACTGTATATATTGCACCTTTTTATTGATGATGAAACATAGAAATTGCATCGGAAGTTAATACAAAAGGCACAATGATGACTTAAGTAAAAGAGGAGTGACACTCAAACTTTCTATGATTTGAACCTCTCCTGTCAGGCCAGTTTTAGATTCCGATGCTTCACTTCAGGTTTATTGTATCCCTTGGACCTTCTTATTGACAATGAAACACAGAAATTGCATCGGAAATAAATTCAAAAATCACAATGCCGACTTAAGTACAAGAGGACTGACACTCTAACTTTCTATGATTCGAACCTTTCCTGTGAGTCCAGTTTTAGATTCCGATGCTTCACTTCAGGTTTACTGTATCCCTTGGACCTTCTTATTGACGATGAAACACAGATATTGCATCCGAATTTAGTACAAAGGCACAATGGGGCCTTAAGTACAAGAGGACTGACACTCTCACTTTCTATGATTTGAACATCTCCTGTGAGTCCAAATTCAGATTCCGATGCTTCACTTCAGGTTTACTGTATACCTTGCACCTTCTTACTGACGATGAAACACAGAAATTGCATCGGAATTAAGTTCAAAATGCACAATGCCGACTTAAGTACAAGAGGACTGACACTCTAACTTTCTATGATTTGTACCTCTCCTGTGAGTCCACTTTTACATTCCGATGCTTATCTTCATGTTTCTGTTTCCCTTGGACCTTCTTATTGACGATGAAATATAGAAATTGCATTCGAATGTAATACAAATGACACAATGCCGACATAAGTAAAAGAGGACTGACACTCTAACTTTCTATGATTTGAACTTCTCCGGTGGGTCCAGTTTTAGATTCCGATGTTTCTCTTCAGGTTTACTGTATCCCTTGGACCTTCATATTGACGATGAAACACAGAAATTGCATCCGAATTTAGTACAAAAGGCACAATACCGACTTATGTACAAGGGGAGTGACACTCTAACTTTCTATGATTTGAACCTCTCCTGTGAATCCAGTTTTAGATTCCGATGTTTCACTTCTGGTTTACTGTAACTCTTGGACCTTCTTATTGACTTTGAATCACAGGAATTGCATCCGAATTTATTAAAATGGCACAATGCCGACTTACGTACAAGAGGACCGACAATCTCACTTTCTATGATTTGAACCTCTCCTGCGAGTCCAGTTTTAGATTCCGATGCTTCACGTCAGGTTTGCTGTATCCCGTGGACCTTCTTATTGACGATGAAACACAGAAATTAAATCGGAATTAAATTCAAAAGGCACAATGCCGACTTAAGTAAAAGAGGACTGACACTCTCACTTTCTTTGATTTAAATCTCTCCTGTGAGTCCAGTTTTAGAGTCCGATGCTTCACTTCAGGTTTACTGTATCCCTTGGACCTTCTTATTGACGATGAAACACAGAAATTGCACCCGAATTTAATACAAATGGCACAATGCCGACTTAAGTACAAGAGGACTGACACTCTCACTTTCTATGATTTGAACCACTCCTGTTAGTCCAGTTATAGATTCTGATGCTTCACTTCAGGTTTACTGTATCCCTTGGACCTTCTTATTGACGAGGGAACACAGAAATAGCATCCGAATTTAATACAAAAGCACAATACCGACTTAAGTACAAGAGGAGAGACACTCTAACTCTCTATGATTTGAACCTCCCCTGTGAGTCCAGTTTTAGATTCTGATGCTTCACTTCAGGTTTACTGTATCCCTTGGATCTTCTTATTGACGAAGAATCACAGAAATTGCATCCGATTTTAATACAAAAGTCACAATGCCGACTTAAGTACATGAGGACTGACACGCTCACTTTCTATGATTGGAACCTCTCCTGTGAGTCCAGTTTTAGATTCCGATGCTTCACTTCAGTTTTACTGTATCCCTTGGACCTTCTTATTGAAGATGAAACACAGAAAGTGCATCCGAATTTAATACAAATGGCACAATGCCGACTTAAGTACAAGAGGACTGACACTCTCATTTTCTATGATTTGAACCTCTCCTGTTAGTCCATTTTTATATATGCGATGCTTCACTTTAGGTTTACTGTATCCCTTGGACCTTGTTATTGACGACGAAACACAGAAATTGCATCCGAATTTAATACAAATGGCACAATGCCGACTTAAGTACAAGAGGACTGACACTCTCACTTTCTATGATTTGAACCTCTCCTGTTAGTCCAGTTATAGATTCTGATGCTTCACTTCAGGTTTACTGTATCCCTTGGACCTTCTTATTGACGAGGAAACACAGAAATAGCATCCGAATTTAATACAAAAGGCACAATACCGACTTAAGTACAAGAGGAGAGACACTCTAACTCTCTATGATTTGAACCTCCCCTGTGAGTCCAGTTTTAGATTCAGATGCTTCACTTCAGGTTTACTGTATCCCTTGGACCTTCTTATTGACGAAGAATCACAGAAATTGCATCCGATTTTAATACAAAAGTCACAATGCCGACTTAAGTACATGAGGACTGACACGCTCACTTTCTATGATTGGAACCTCTCCTGTGGGTCCAGTTTTAGATTCCGATGCTTCACTTCAGTTTTACTGTATCCCTTGGACCTTCTTATTGAAGATGAAACACAGAAAGTGCATCCGAATTTAATACAAATGGCACAATTCCGACTTAAGTACATGAGGACTGACACGCTCACTTTCTATGATTTGAACCTCCCCTGTGAGTCCGGTTTTAGATTCCGATGCTTCACTCAGGTTTACTGTATATCTTGCACCTTCTTATTGACGATGAAGCAGAGAAATTGCATCGGAGGTTAATACAAAAGGCACAATGATGACTTAAGTAAAAGAGGACTGACACTCTAACTTTCTATGATTTGAACCTCTCCTGTGAGCCCAGTTTTAGATTCCGATGCTTCACTTCAGGTTTACCTTTTCCCTTGGACCTTCTTATTGACAATGAAACACAGAAATTGCATCCGAATTTAATACAAAAGGCAGAATACCGACTTAAGTACAAGAGGAGTGACACTATATCTATGATTTGAATCTCTCCTGTGAGTCCAGTTTTAGATTCCGATGCTTCACTTCAGGTTTACTGTATCCCTTGGACCTTCTTATTGACGATGAAACACAGAAATTGCATCCGAATTTAATACAGATGGCACAATGCCGACTTAAGTACAAGAGGACCGACACTCTCACTTTCTATGATTTGAGCCTCTCCTGTGTGTACAGTTTTAGATTCCGATACTTCACTTCAGGTTTACTGTATCCCTTGGACCATCTTATTGACGATGTAACACAAAAATTGCATCGGAATAAAATTCAAAAAGCACAATGCCGACTTAAGTAAAAGAGGACTGACACTATCACTCTCTATGATATGAACCTCTCCTGTGAGTCCAGTTTTAGATTCCGATGCGTCGATTAAGGTTTACTGTATCCCTTGGACGATCTTATTGACGATGAAACACAGAAATAGCATCGGAATTAGTCTCAAAAGGCACAATGCTGACTTAAGTACAAGAGGACTGACACTCAAACTTTCTATGATTTGAACCTCTCCTGTGATTCCAGTTTTAGATTCCGATGCTTCACTTCAGGTTTACTGTATCCCTTGGACCTTCTTATTGACGATGGAACACAGAGTATGCATCCGAATTTAATACAAAAGGCACAAATCCGACTTAAGTACAAGAGGACTGACACTCTAACTTTCTTTGATTTGAACCTCTCCTGTGAGTCTAGTTTTAGTTTCCGATGCTTCACTTCAGGTTTACTGTATCCCTTGGACCTACTTATTGATGATGAAACACAGAAATTGCATCCGAATTTAGTACAAATGGCACAATGCCGACTTAAGTACAAGAGGACTGACACTCTCACTTTCTATGATTTGAACCTCTCCTGTGGGTCCAGTTTTAGATTCCGATGCTTCACTTCAGGTTTACTGCATCCCTTGGACCTTCTTATTGACGATGAAACACCGAAATTGCATCCGAATTTAATACAAATGGCACAATGCCGACTTAATTACAAGAGGACTGACACTCTTACTTTCTATGATTCGAACCTCTCCTGTGAGGTCAGTTTTAGATTCGGATGCTTCACTTCAGGTTAACTGTATCCCTTGGACCTTCTTATTGACGAAAAAACACAGAAATTGCATCCGTATTTAATACAAGTGGCACAATAGCGACTTAAGTACAAGAGGAGTGACACTCGAACTTTCTATGATTTGAACCTCTCCTGTGATTCCAGTTTTGGATTCCGATGCTTCACTTCAGGATTACTGTATCTCTTGGACCTTCTTATTGACGATGAAACACAGAGTTTGCATCCGAATTTAATACAAAAGGCACAATTCCGTCTTAAGTACAAGAGGACAAACACTCTAACTTTCTATGATTTCAACCTCTCCTGTGAGTCCAGTATTAGATTCCGATGCTATACTTCTGGTCTACTGTTTCCCTTGGACTTTCTAATTGACGATGAAACACAGAAATAGCACCCGAATTTAATACAAGTGGCACAATAGCGACTTAAGTACAAGAGGAGTGACACTCTTACTTTCTATGATTTAAACCTCTCCTGTGAGTCCAGTTTTAGATTCCGATGTTTCACTTCAGGTTTACTGTATCCCTTGGACCTTGTTATTGACTATGAATCACAGGAATTGCATCCGAATTTAATACAAAAGGCACAATGGCGACTTAAGTACAAGAGGACTGACACTCTCACTTTCTATGATTTGAACCTCTCCTGTTAGTCAATTTTTAGATATGCGATGCTTCACTTTAGGTTTACTGTATCCCTTGGTCCCTGTTATTGACGACGAAACACAGAAATTCCATCCGAATTTAATACAAATGGCACAATGCCGACTTAAGTACAAGAGGACTGACACTCTCACTTTCTATGATTTGAACCTCTCCTGTGAGTCCGGTTTTAGATTCCGATGCTTCACTCAGATTTACTGTATATCTTGCACCTTCTTATTGACGATGAAGCAGAGAAATTGCATCGGAAGTTAATACAAAAGGCACAATGATGACTTAAGTAAAAGAGGACTGACACTCTAACTTTCTATGATTTGAACCTCTCCTGTGAGTCCAGTTTTAGATTCCGATGCTTCACTTCAGGTTTACCTTATCCCTGGGACCTTCTTATTGACAATGAAACACAGAAATTGCATCCGAATTTAATACAAAAGGCAGAATACCGACTTAAGTACAAGAGGAGTGACACTATATCTATGATTTGAATCTCTCCTGTGAGTCCAGTTTTTGATTCCGATGCTTCACTTCTGGTTTACTGTATCCCTTGGACCTTCTTATTGACGATGAAACACAGAAATTGCATCCGAATTTAATACAGATGGCACAATGCCGACTGAAGTACAAGAGGACCGACACTCTCACTTTCTATGATTTGAACCTCTCCTGTGTGTACAGTTTTAGATTCCGATACTTCACTTCAGGTTTACTGTATCCCTTGGACCATCTTGTTGTTGTTGTTGTGGTCTTCAGTCCTGAGACTGGTTTGATGCAGCTCTCCATGCTACTCTATCCTGTGCAAGCTTTTTCATCTCCCAGTACCTACTGCAACCTACATCCTTCTGAATCTGCTTAGTGTATTCATCTCTTGGTCTCCCTCTACGATTTTTACCCTCCACACTGCCCTCCAATACTAAATTGGTGATCCCTTGATGCCTCAGAACATGTCCTACCAACCGATCCCTTCTTCTGGTCAAGTTGTGCCACAAACTTCTCTTCTCCCCAATCCTATTCAATACTTCCTCATTAGTTATGTGATCTACCCATCTAATCTTCAGCATTCTTCTGTAGCACCACATTTCGACCATCTTATTGACGATGAAACACAAAAATTGCATCGGAATAAAATTCAAAAGGCCCAATGCCGACTTAAGTAAAAGAGGACTGACACTATCACTCTCTATGATTTGAACCTCTCCTGTGAGTCCAGTTTTAGATTCCGATGCGTCGATTAAGGTTTACTGTATCCCTTGGACCATCTTATTGACGATGAAACACAGAAATAGCATCGGAATTAATTTCGAAAGGCACAATGCCGACTTAAGTACAAGAGGACTGACACTCAAACTTTCTATGATTTGAACCTCTCCTGTGATTCCAGTTTTAGATTCCGATGCTTCACTTCAGGTTTACTGTATCCCTTGGACCTTCTTATTGACGATGAAACACAGAGTATGCATCCGAATTTAATACAAAAGGCACAATACCGACTTAAGTACAAGAGGAGTGACACTCTAAATTTCTATGATTTGAACCTCTCCTGTGAGTCCAGTTTTTGATTCCGATGTTTCACTTCAGGTTTACTGTATCCCTTGGACCTTCTTATTGACTATGAATCCCAGGAATTGCATCCGAATTTAATACAATTTGCACAATGCCGACTTAAGTACAAGAGGACTGACACTCAAACTATCTATGATTTGAATCTCTCCTGTGAGTCCAGTTTTAGGTTCAGATGCTTCACTTCAGGTTTACTGTATCCCTTGGACCGTCTTATTGACGATGAAACACAGAAAGTGCATCCGAATTTAATACAAATGGCACAATGCCGACTTAATTACAAGAGGACTGGCACTCTCACTTTCTATGATTTGAACCTCTCCTGTGAGTCCAGTTTTAGATTCCGATGCGTCGCTTAAGGTTTACTGTATCCCTTGGACCTTCTTATTGACGATGAAACACAGAAATTGCATCCGAATTTAATACAAAAGGCAGAATACCGACTTAAGTACAAGAGGAGTGACACTATATCTATGATTTGAATCTCTCCTGTGAGTCCAGTTTTAGATTCCGATGCTTCACTTCAGGTTTACTGTATCCCTTGGACCTTCTTATTGACGATGAAACACAGAAATTGCATCCGAATTTAATACAGATGGCACAATGCCGACTTAAGTACAAGAGGACCGACACTCTCACTTTCTATGATTTGAACCTCTCCTGTGTGTACAGTTTTAGATTACGATACTTCACTTCAGGTTTACTGTATCCCTTGGACCATCTTATTGACGATGAAACACAAAAATTGCATCGGAATAAAATTCAAAAGGCACAATGCCGACTTAAGTAAAAGAGGACTGACACTATCACTCTCTATGATTTGAACCTCTCCTGTGAGTCCAGTTTTAGATTCCGATGCGTCGATTAAGGTTTACTGTATCCCTTGGACCATCTTAGTGACGATGAAACACAGAAATAGCATCGGAATTAATTTCAAAAGGCACAATGCCGACTTAAGTACAAGAGGACTGACACTCAAACTTTCTATGATTTGAACCTCTCCTGTGAGTCCAGTTTTAGATTCGGATGCTTCACTTCAGGTTAACTGTATCCCTTGGACCTTCTTATTGATGAGGAAACACAGAAATAGCATCCGAATTTAATACAATAGGCACAATACCGACTTAAGTACAAGAGGAGAGACACTCTAACTCTCTATGATTTGAACCTCCCCTGTGAGTCCAGTTTTAGATTCTGATGCTTCACTTCAGGTTTACTGTATCCCTTGGATCTTCTTATTGACGAAGAATCACAGAAATTGCATCCGATTTTAATACAAAAGTCACAATGCCGACTTAAGTACATGAGGACAGACACGCTCACTTTCTATGATTGGAACCTCTCCTGTGAGTCCAGTTTTAGATTCCGTTGCTTCACTTTAGTTTTACTGTATCCATTGGACCTTCTTATTGAAGATGAAACACAGAAAGTGCATCCGAATGTAATACAAATGGCACAATGCCAATTTAAGTACAAGAGGACTGACACTCTCATTTTCTATGATTTGAACCTCTCCTGTGAGTCCATTTTTAGATTGCGATGCTTCACTTCTGATTTACTGTATCGCTTGGATCTTCTTATTGACGACGAAACACAGAAATTGCATCCGAATTTAATACAAATGGCACAATGCCGACTTTAGTACAAGAGGACTGACACTCTCACTTTCTATGATTTGAACCTCTCCTGTGAGTCCGGTTTTAGATTCCGATGCTTCACTTCAGGTTTACTGTATATATTGCACCTTTTTATTGATGATGAAACATAGAAATTGCATCGGAAGTTAATACAAAAGGCACAATGATGACTTAAGTAAAAGAGGAGTGACACTCAAACTTTCTATGATTTGAACCTCTCCTGTCAGGCCAGTTTTAGATTCCGATGCTTCACTTCAGGTTCATTGTATCCCTTGGACCTTCTTATTGACGATGAAACACAGAAATTGCATCGGAAATAAATTCAAAAATCACAATGCCGACTTAAGTACAAGAGGACTGACACTGTAACTTTCTATGATTTGAACCTTTCCTGTGAGTCCAGTTTTAGATTCCGATGCTTCACTTCAGGTTTACTGTATCCCTTGGACCTTCTTATTGACGATGAAACACAGATATTGCATCCGAATTTAATACAAAGGCAGAATGGCGACTTAAGTACAAGAGGACTGACACTCTCACTTTCTATGATTTGAACCTCTCCTGTGAGACCAAAATCAGATTCCGATGCTTTACTTCAGGTTTACTGTATACCTTGCACCTTCTTACTGACGATGAAACACAGATATTGCATCGGAATTAAGTTCAAAATGCACAATGCCGACTTAAGTACAAGAGGACTGACACTCTAACTTTCTATGATTTGAACCTCTCCTGTGAGTCCACTTTTACATTCCGATGCTTATCTTCATGTTTCTGTTTCCCTTGGACCTTCTTATTGACGATGAAACATAGAAATTGCATTCGAATTTAATACAAATGACACAATGCCGACATAAGTAAAAGAGGACTGACACTCTAACTTTCTATGATTTGAACCTCTCCTGTGGGTCCAGTTTTAGATTCCGATGCTTCTCTTCAGGTTTACTGTATCCCTTGGACCTTCTTATTGACGATGAAACACAGAAATTGCATCCGAATTTAATACAAAAGGCACAATAGCGACTTAAGTACAAGGGGAGTGTTACTCTAACTTTCTATGGTTTGAACCTCTCCTATGAATCCAGTTTTAGATTCCGATGTTTCACTTCTGGTTTACTGTAACTCTTGGACCTTCTAATTGACTTTGAATCACAGGAATTGCATCCGAGTTTATTAAAATGGCACAATGCCGACTTAAGGACAAGAGGACCGACACTCTCACTTTCTATGATTTGAACCTCTCCTGCGAGTCCAGTTTTAGATTCCGATGCTTCACGTCAGGTTTGCTGTATCCCGTGGACCTTCTTATTGACGATGAAACACAGAAATTGCATCGGAATTAAATTCAAAAGGCACAATGCCGACTTAAGTAAAAGAGGACTGACACTCTCACTTTCTTTGATTTAAATCTCTCCTGTGAGTCCAGTTTTAGAGTCCGATGCTTCACTTCAGGTTTACTGTATCCCTTGGACCTTCTTATTGACGATGAAACACAGAAATTGCACCCGAATTTAATACAAATGGCACAATGCCGACTTAAGTACAAGAGGACTGACACTCTCACTTTCTATGATTTGAACCTCTCCTGTTAGTCCAGTTATAGATTCTGATGCTTCACTTCAGCTTTACTATATCCCTTGGACCTTCTTATTGACGAGGAAACACAGAAATAGCAACCGAATTTAATACAAAAGGCACAATACCGACTTAAGTACAAGAGGAGAGACACTCTAACTCTCTATGATTTGAACCTCCCCTGTGAGTCCAGTTTCAGATTCTGATGCTTCACTTCAGGTTTACTGTACCCCTTGGACCTTCTTATTGACGAAGAATCACAGAAATTGCATCCGATTTTAATACCAAAGTCACAATGCCGACTTAAGTACATGAGGACTGACACGCTCACTTTCTATGATTGGAACCTCTCCTGTGAGTCCAGTTTTAGATTCCGATGCTTCACTTCAGTTTTACTGTATCCCTTGGACCTTCTTATTGAAGATGAAACACAGAAAGTGCATCCGAATTTAATACAAATGGCACAATGCCGACTTAAGTACAAGAGGACTGACACTCTCATTTTCTATGATTTGAACCTCTCCTGTTAGTCCATTTTTATATATGCGATGCTTCACTTTAGGTTTACTGTATTCCTTGGACCTTGTTATTGACGAAGAAACACAGAAATTGCATCCAAATTTAATACAAATGGCACAATGCCGACTTAAGTACAAGAGGACTGACACTCTCACTTTCTATGATTTGAACCTCTCCTGTTAGTCCAGTTATAGATTCTGATGCTTCACTTCAGGTTTACTGTATCCCTTGGACCTTCTTGTTGACGAGGAAACACAGAAATAGCATCCGAATTTAATACAAAAGGCACAATACTGACTTAAGTACAAAAGGAGAGACACTCTAACTCTCTATGATTTGAACCTCCCCTGTGAGTCCAGTTTTAGATTCTGATGCTTCACTTCAGTTTTACTGTATCCCTTGGACCTTCTTATTGACGAAGAATCACAGAAATAGCATCCGATTTTAATACAAAAGTCACAATGCCGACTTAAGTACATGAGGACTGACACGCTCACTTTCTATGATTGGAACCTCTCCTGTGAGTCCAGTTTTAGATTCCGATGCTTCACTTCAGTTTCACTGTATCCCTTGGACCTTCTTATTGAAGATGAAACACAGAAAGTGCATCCGAATTTAATACAAATGGCACAATGCCGACTTAAGTACATGAGGACTGACACGCTCACTTTCTATTATTTGAACCTCCCCTGTGAGTCCGGTTTTAGATTCCGATGCTTCACTCAGGTTTACTGTATTTCTTGCACCTTCTTATTGACGATGAAGCAGAGACATTGCATCGGAAGTTAATACAAAAGGCACAATGACGACTTAAGTAAAAGAGGACTGACACTCTAACTTTCTGTGATTTGAACCTCTCCTGTGAGTCCAGTTTTAGATTCCGATGCTTCACTTCAGGTTTACCTTATCCCTTGGACCTTCTTATTGACAATGAAACACAGAAATTGCATCCGAATTTAATACAAAAGGCAGAATACCGACTTAAGTACAGGAGGAGTGATACTATATCAATGATTTGAATCTCTCCTGTGAGTCCAGTTTTAGATTCCGATGCTTCACTTCAGGTTTACTGTATCCCTTGGACCTTCTTATTGACGATGAAACACAGAAATTGCATCCGAATTTAATACAGATGGCACAATGCCGACTTAAGTACAAGAGGACCGACACTCTCACTTTCTATGATTTGAACCTCTCCTGTGTGTACAGTTTTAGATTCCGAAACTTCACTTCAGGTTTACTGTATCCCTTGGACCATCTTATTGACGATGAAACACAAAAATTGCATCGGAATAAAATTCAAAAAGCACAATGCCGACTTAAGTAAAAGAGGACTGACACTATCACTCTCTATGATTTGAACCTCTCCTGCGAGTCCAGTTTTAGATTCCGATGCGTCGATTAAGGTTTACTGTATCCCTTGGACCATCTTATTGACGATGAAACACAGAAATAGCATCGGAATTAGTCTCAAAAGGCACAATGCCGACTTAAGTACAAGAGGACTGACACTCAAACTTTCTATGATTTGAACCTCTCCTGTGATTCCAGTTTTAGATTCCGATGCTTCACTTCAGGTTTACTGTATCCCTTGGACCTTCTTATTGACGATGGAATACAGAGTATGCATCCGAATTTAATACAAAAGGCACAATTCCGACTTAAGTACAAGAGGACTGACACTCTAACTTTCTTTGATTTGAACCTCTCCTGTGAGTCTAGTTTTAGATTCCGATGCTTCACTTCAGGTTTACTGTATCCCTTGGACCTACTTATTGAAGATGAAACACAGAAATTGCATCCGAATTTAGTACAAATGGCACAATGCCGACTTAAGTACAAGAGGACTGACACTCTCACTTTCTATGATTTGAACCTCTCCTGTGGGTCCAGTTTTAGATTCCGATGCTTCACTTCAGGTTTACTGCATCCCTTGGACCTTCTTATTGACGATGAAACAACGAAATTGCATCCGAATTTAATACAAATGGCACAATGCCGACTTAATTACAAGAGGACTGACACTCTTACTTTCTATGATTCGAACCTCTCCTGTGAGGTCAGTTTTAGATTCGGATGCTTCACTTCAGGTTAACTGTATCCCTTGGACCTTCTTATTGACGAAAAAACACAGAAATTGCATCCGTATATAATACAAGTGGCACAATAGCGACTTATGTACAAGAGGAGTGACACTCTAACTTTCTATGATTTGAACCTCTCCTGTGAGTCCAGTTTTTGATTCCGATGTTTCACTTCAGGTTTACTGTATCCCTTGGACCTTCTTATTGACTATGAATCACAGGAATTGCATCCGAATTTAATACATATTGCACAATGCCGACTTAAGTACAAGAGGACTGACACTCAAACTATCTATGATTTGAATCTCTCCTGTGAGTCCAGTTTTAGGTTCAGATGCTTCACTTCAGGTTTACTGTATCCCTTGGACCGTCTTATTGACGATGAAACACAGAAAGTGCATCCGAATTTAATACAATTGGCTCAATGCCGACTTAAGTACAAGAGGACTGACACTCTCACTTTCTATGATTTGAACCTCTCCTGTGAGTCCAGTTTTAGATTCCGATGCGTAGCTTAAGGTTTACTGTATCCCTTGGACCTTCTTATTGACGATGAAACACAGAAATTGCATCCGAATTTAATACAAATGGAAAAATGCCGACTTAAGTACAAGAGGACTGACACTCGAACTTTCTATGATTTGAACCTCTCCTGTGATTCCAGTTTTAGATTCCGATGCTTCACTTCAGGATTACTGTATCTCTTGGACCTTCTTATTGACGATGAAACACAGAGTTTGCATCCGAATTTAATACAAAAGGCACAATTCCGACTTAAGTACAAGAGGACAAACACTCTAACTTTCTATTATTTCAACCTCTCCTGTGAGTCCAGTATTAGATTCCGATGCTATACTTCTGGTTTACTGTTTCCCTTGGACCTTCTTATTGACGATGAAACACAGATATAGCACCCGAATTTAATACAAACGTCACAATGGCGACTAAAGTACAAGAGGACTGACACTTTCACTTTGTATGATTTGAACCTCTCCTGTGAGCCCAGTTTTAGATTCCGGTGAATCACTTCAGGTTTACTGTATACCTTGCAAATTCTTATTGACGATGAAACACAGAAGTTGCATCGGAATTAAATTCAAAAGGCACCACGCCGACTTAAGTACAAGAGGACTGACTCTCTAATTTTCTATATTTTGAACCTCTCCTGTGAGTCCAGTTTTAGATTCCGATGCTTCACTTCAGGTTTACCTTATCCCTTGGACCTTCTTATTGACAATGAAACAAGGAAATTGCATCCGAATTTAATACAAAAGGCAGAATACCGACTTAAGTACAAGAGGAGTGACACAATATCTATGATTTGAATCTCTCCTGTGAGTCCAGTTTTAGATTCCGATGCTTCACTTCAGGTTTACTGTATCCCTTGGACCTTCTTATTGACGATGAAACACAGAAATTGCATCCGAATTTAATACAGATGTCACAATGCCGACTTAAGTACAAGAGGACCGACACTCTCACTTTCTATGATTTGAACCTCTCCTGTGTGTACAGTTTTAGATTCCGATACTTCACTTCAGGTTTACTGTATCCCTTGGACCATCTTATTGACGATGAAACACAAAAATTGCATCGGAATAAAATTCAAAAGGCACAATGCCGACTTAAGTAAAAGAGGACTGACACTATCACTCTCTATGATTTGAACCTCTCCTGTGATTCCAGTTTTAGATTCCGATGCGTCGATTAAGGTTTACTGTATCCCTTGGACCATCTTATTGACGATGAAACACAGAAATAGCATCGGAATTAATTTCAAAAGGCACAATGCCGACTTAAGTACAAGAGGACTGACACTCAAACTTTCTATGATTTGAACCTCTCCTGTGATTCCAGTTTTAGATTCCGATGCTTCACCTTAGGTTTACTGTATCCCTTGGACCTTCTTATTGACGATGAAACACAGAGTATGCATCCGAATTTAATACAAAAGGCACAATACCGACTTAAGTGCAAGAGGACTGACACTCTAACTTTCTTTGATTTGAACCTCTCCTGTGAGTCTAGTTTTAGATTCCGATGCTTCACTTCAGGTTTACTGTATCCCTTGGACCTACTTATTGAAGATGAAACACAGAAATTGCATCCGAATTTAGTACAAATGGCACAATGCCGACTTAAGTACAAGAGGACTGACACTCTCACTTTCTATGATTTGAACCTCTCCTGTGAGTCCAGTTTTAGATTCCGATGCTTCACTTCAGGTTTACTGTATCCCTTGGACCTTCTTATTGACGATGAAACACCGAATTTGCATCCAAATTTAATACAAATGGCACAATGCCGACTTAATTACAAGAGGACTGACACTCTTACTTTCTATGATTCGAACCTCTCCTGTGAGGTCAGTTTTAGATTCGGATGCTTCACTTCAGGTTAACTGTATCCCTTGGACCTTCTTATTGACGAAAAAACACAGAAATTGCATCCGTATTTAATACAAGTGGCACAATAGCGACTTAAGTACAAGAGGAGTGACACTCTAACTATCTATGATTTGAATCTCTCCTGTGAGTCCAGTTTTAGGTTCAGATGCTTCACTTCAGGTTTACTGTATCCCTTGGACCGTCTTATTGACGATGAAACACAGAAAGTGCATCCGAATTTAATACAAATGGCACAATGCCGACTTAGTTACAAGAGGACTGGCCCTCTCACTTTCTATGATTTGAACCTCTCCTGTGAGTCCAGTTTTAGATAACGATGCGTCGCTTAAGGTTTACTGTATCCCTTGGACCATCTTATTGACGATGAAACACAGAAATTGCATCCGAATTTAATACAAAAGGCAGAATACCGACTTAAGTACAAGAGGAGTGACACTATATCTATGATTTGAATCTCTCCTGTGAGTCCAGTTTTAGATTCCGATGCTTCACTTCAGGTTTACTTTATCCCTTGGACCTTCTTATTGACGATGAACACAGAAATTGCATCCGAATTTAATACAAATGGAACAAAGCCGACTTAAGTACAAGAGGACTGACACTCAAACTTTCTATGATTTGAACCTCTCCTGTGATTCCAGTTTTAGATTCCGATGCTTCACTTCAGGATTACTGTATCTCTTGGACCTTCTTATTGACGATGAAACACAGAGTTTGCATCCGAATTTAATACAAAAGGCACAATTCCGACTTAAGTACAAGAGGACAAACACTCTAACTTTCTATGATTTCAACCTCTCCTGTGAGTCCAGTATTAGATTCCGATGCTATACTTCAGGTTAACTGTATCCCTTGGACCTTCTTATTGACGAAAAAACACAGAAATTGCATCCGTATTTAATACAAGTGGCACAATAGCGACTTAAGTACAAGAGGAGTGACACTCTAACTATCTATGATTTGAATCTCTCCTGTGAGTCCAGTTTTAGGTTCAGATGCTTCACTTCAGGTTTACTGTATCCCTTGGACCGTCTTATTGACGATGAAACACAGAAAGTGCATCCGAATTTAATACAAATGGCACAATGCCGACTTAGTTACAAGAGGACTGGCCCTCTCACTTTCTATGATTTGAACCTCTCCTGTGAGTCCAGTTTTAGATAACGATGCGTCGCTTAAGGTTTACTGTATCCCTTGGACCATCTTATTGACGATGAAACACAGAAATTGCATCCGAATTTAATACAAAAGGCAGAATACCGACTTAAGTACAAGAGGAGTGACACTATATCTATGATTTGAATCTCTCCTGTGAGTCCAGTTTTAGATTCCGATGCTTCACTTCAGGTTTACTTTATCCCTTGGACCTTCTTATTGACGATGAAACACAGAAATTGCATCCGAATTTAATACAAATGGAACAAAGCCGACTTAAGTACAAGAGGACTGACACTCAAACTTTCTATGATTTGAACCTCTCCTGTGATTCCAGTTTTAGATTCCGATGCTTCACTTCAGGATTACTGTATCTCTTGGACCTTCTTATTGACGATGAAACACAGAGTTTGCATCCGAATTTAATACAAAAGGCACAATTCCGACTTAAGTACAAGAGGACAAACACTCTAACTTTCTATGATTTCAACCTCTCCTGTGAGTCCAGTATTAGATTCCGATGCTATACTTCAGGTTTACTGTTTCCCTTGGACCTTCTTATTGACGATGAAACACAGAAATAGCACACGAATTTAATACAAACGGCACAATGGCGACTAAAGTACAAGAGGACTGACACTTTCACTTTGTATGATTTGAACCTCTCCTGTGAGTCCAGTTTTAGATAACGATGCGTCGCTTAAGGTTTACTGTATCCCTTGGACCATCTTATTGACGATGAAACACAGAAATTGCATCCGAATTTAATACAAAAGGCAGAATACCGACTTAAGTACAAGAGGAGTGACACTATATCTATGATTTGAATCTCTCCTGTGAGTCCAGTTTTAGATTCCGATGCTTCACTTCAGGTTTACTTTATCCCTTGGACCTTCTTATTGACGATGAAACACAGAAATTGCATCCGAATTTAATACAAATGGAACAAAGCCGACTTAAGTACAAGAGGACTGACACTCAAACTTTCTATGATTTGAACCTCTCCTGTGATTCCAGTTTTAGATTCCGATGCTTCACTTCAGGATTACTGTATCTCTTGGACCTTCTTATTGACGATGAAACACAGAGTTTGCATCCGAATTTAATACAAAAGGCACAATTCCGACTTAAGTACAAGAGGACAAACACTCTAACTTTCTATGATTTCAACCTCTCCTGTGAGTCCAGTATTAGATTCCGATGCTATACTTCAGGTTTACTGTTTCCCTTGGACCTTCTTATTGACGATGAAACACAGAAATAGCACACGAATTTAATACAAACGGCACAATGGCGACTAAAGTACAAGAGGACTGACACTTTCACTTTGTATGATTTGAACCTCTCCTGTGAGCCCAGTTTTAGATTCCGGTGCTTCACTTCAGGTTTACTGTATACCTTGCAAATTCTTATTGACGATGAAACACAGAAGTTGCATCGGAATTAAATTCAAAAGGCACCTCGCCGACTTAAGTACAAGAGGACTGACTCTCTAACTTTCTATATTTTGAACCTCTCCTGTGAGTCCAGTTTTAGATTCCGATGCTTCACTTCAGGTTTACTGTATCCCTTGGACCTTCTTTTTGACGATGAAACACAAAGTTTGCATCCGAATTTAATACAAAAGGCACAATGCCGACTTACGTGCAAGAGGACTGACACTCTCACTTTCTATGATTTGAACCGCTCCTGTGAGTCTAGTTTTAGATTCCGATGCTTCACTTCAGGTTCACTGTATCCCTTGGACCTTCTTATTGAAGATGAAACACAGAAATTGCATCCGAATTTAATACAAATGGCACAATGCCGACTTAAGTACAAGAGGACTGACACTCTCACTTTCTATGATTTCAACCTCTCCTGTGAGTCCAGTTATAGATTCCGATGCTTCACTTCAGGTTTACTGCATCCCTTGGACCTTCTTATTGACGATGAAACACCGAAATTGCATCCGAATTTAATACAAATGGCACAATGCCGACTTAAGTACAAGAGGACTGACACTCTTACTTTCTATGATTCGAACCCATCCTGTGAGGTCAGTTTTAGATTCGGATGCTTCACTTCAGGGTTACTGTATCCCGTGGACCTTCTTATTGACGAAAAAACACAGAAATTGCATCCGTATTTAATACAAGTGGCACAATAGCGACTTAAGTACAAGAGGAGTGACACTCTTACTTTCTATGATTTAAACCTCTCCTGTGAGTCCAGTTTTAGATTCCGATGTTTCACTTCAGGTTTACTGTATCCCTTGGACCTTGTTATTGACTATGAATCACAGGAATTGCATCCGAATTTAATACAAATGGCACAATGCCGAGTTAGGTACAAGAGGACTGACACTCTCACTTTCAATGATTTCAACCTCTCCTGTGAGTCCAGTTTTAGATTCCGATTCTTCACTTCAGGTTTACTGTATCCCTTGGACCTTCTTATTGACGATGAAACACAGAAATTGCATCCGAATTTAATACAAAAGACACAATACCGACTTAAGTACAAGAGGACTGACACTCTCACTTTCTTTGATTTGAACCTCTCCTGTGAGTTCGGTTTTAGATTCCGATGCTTCACTCAGGTTTACTGTATATCTTGCACCTTCTTATTGACGATGAAGCAGAGAAATTGCATCGGAAGTTAATACAAAAGGCACAATGATGACTTAAGTAAAAGAGGACTGACACTCTAACTTTCTATGATTTGAACCTCTCCTGTGTGTACAGTATTAGATTCCGATACTTCACTTCAGGTTCACTGTATCCCTTGGACCATCTTATTGACGATGAAACACAAAAATTTCATCGCAATAAAATTCAAAAGGCACAATGCCGACTTAAGTAAAAGAGGACTGACACTATCACTCTCTATGATTTGAACCTCTCCTGTGAGTCCAGTTTTAGATTCCGATGCGTCGATTAAGGTTTACTGTATCCCTTGGACCATCTTATTGACGATGAAACACAGAAATAGCATCGGAATTAATTTCAAAAGGCACAATGCAGACTTAAGTACAAGAGGACTGACACTCAAACTTTCTATGATTTGAACCTCTCCTGTGATTCCAGTTTTAGATTCCGATGCTTCACTTCAGGTTTACTGTATCCCTTGGACCTTCTTATTGACGATGAAACACAGAGTATGCATCCGAATTTAATACAAAAGGCACAATTCCGACTTAAGTACAAGAGGACTGACACTCTAACTTTCTTTGATTTGAACCTCTCCTGTGAGTCTAGTTTTAGATTCCGATGCTTCACTTCAGGTTTACTGTATCCCTTGGACCTACTTATTGAAGATGAAACACAGAAATTGCATCCGAATTTAGTACAAATGGCACAATGCCGACTTAAGTACAAGAGGACTGACACTCTCACTTTCTATGATTTGAACCTCTCCTGTGAGTCCAGTTTTAGATTCCGATGCTTCACTTCAGGTTTACTGCATCCCTTGGACCTTCTTATTGACGATGAAACACCGAAATTGCATCCGAATTTAATACAAATGGCACAATGCCGACTTAATTACAAGAGGACTGACACTCTTACTTTCTATGATTCGAACCTCTCCTGTGAGGTCAGTTTTAGATTCGGATGCTTCACTTCAGGTTAACTGTATCCGTTGGACCTACTTATTGACGAAAAAACACAGAAATTGCATCCGTATTTAATACAAGTGGCACAATAGCGACTTAAGTACAAGAGGAGTGACACTCTAACTTTCTATTATTTGAACCTCTCCTGTGAGTCTAGTTTTTGATTCCGATGTTTCACTTCAGGTTTACTGTATCCCTTGGACCTTCTTATTCACTATGAATCACAGGAATTGCATCCGAATTTAATACAAATTGCACAATGCCGACTTAAGTACAAGAGGACTGACACTCTAACTATCTATGATTTGAATCTCTCCTGTGAGTCCAGTTTTATGTTCAGATGCTTCACTTCAGGTTTACTGTGTCCCTTGGACCGTCTTATTGACGATGAAACACAGAAAGTGCATCCGAATTTAATACAAATGGCACAATGCCGACTTAAGTACAAGAGGACTGACACTCTCACTTTCTATGATTTGAACCTCTCCTGTGAGTCCAGTTTTAGATTCCGATGCGTCGCTTAAGGTTTACTGTATCCCTTGGACCTTCTTATTGACGATGAAACACAGAAATTGCATCCGAATTTAATACAAAAGGCAGAATACCGACTTAAGTACAAGAGGAGTGACACTAAATTTATGATTTGAATCTCTCCTGTGAGTCCAGTTTTAGATTCCGATGCTTCACTTCAGGTTTACTGTATCCCTTGGACCTTCTTATTGACGATGAAACACAGAAATTGCATCCGAATTTAATACAAATGGAACAATGCCGACTTAAGTACAAGAGGACTGACACTCAAACGTTCTATGATTTGAACCTCTCCTGTGATTCCAGTTTTAGATTCCGATGCTTCACTTCAGGATTACTGTATCACTTGGACCTTCTTATTGACGATGAAACACAGAGTTTGCATCCGAATTTAATACAAAAGGCACAATTCCGACTTAAGTACAAGAGGACAAACACTCTAACTTTCTATGATTTCAACCTCTCCTGTGAGTACAGTATTAGATTCCGATACTATACTTCTGGTTTACTGTTTCCCTTGGACCTTCTTATTGACGATGAAACACAGAAATAGCACCCGAATTTAATACAAACGGCTCAATGGCGACTAAAGTACAAGAGGACTGACACTTTCACTTTGTATGATTTGAACCTCTCCTGTGAGCCCAGTTTTAGATTCCGGTGCTTCACTTCAGGTTTACTGTATACCTTGCAAATTCTTATTGATGATGAAACACAGAAGTTGCATCGGAATTAAATTCAAAAGGCACCACGCCGACTTAAGTACAAGAGGACTGACTCTCTAACTTTCTATGTTTTGAACCTCTCCTGTGAGTCCAGTTTTAGATTCCGTTGCTTCACTTCAGGTTTACTGTATCCCTTGGACCTTCTTTTTGACGATGAAACACAGAGTTTGCATCCGAATTTAATACAAAAGGCACAATGCCGACTTACGTGCAAGAGGACTGTCACTCTCACTTTCTATGATTTGAACCGCTCCTGTGAGTCTAGTTTTAGATTCCGATGCTTCACTTCAGGTTTACTGAATCCCTTGGACCTTCTTATTGAAGATGAAACACAGAAATTGCATCCGAATTTAATACAAATGGCACAATACCGACTTAAGTACAAGAGGACTGACACTTTCACTTTCTATGATTCGAACCTCTCCTGTGAGGTCAGTATTACATTCGGATGCTTCACTTCAGGTTTACTGTATCCCTTGGACCTTCTTATTGACGAAAAAACACAGAAATTGCATCCATATTTAATACAAATGTTACAATAACGACTTAAGTACAAGAGGAGTGACACTCGAACCTTCTATGATTTGAACCTCAGCTTTGAGCCCAGTTTTAGATTCCGATGCTTCACTTCAGGTTTACTGTATCCCTTGGACCTTCTTATTGAGGATGAAACACAGAAATTGCAACCGAATTTAATACAAATGGCACAATGCCGACTTAAGTACAAGAGGACCGACACTCTCACTTTCTATGATTTGAACCTCTCCTGCGAGTCCAGTTTTAGATTCCGATGCTTCACTTCAGGTTTGCTGTATCCCTTGGACCTTCTTATTGACGATGAAACACAGAAATTGCATCGGAATTAAATTCAAAAGGCACAATGCCGACTTAAGTACAAGAGGACTGACACTCAAACTTTCTATGATTTGAACCTCTCCTGTGAGTCCAGTTTTCGATTCCGATGCTTCACTTCAAGTTTACCGTATCCCTTGGACCTTCTTATTGACGATGAAACACAGAGTTTGCATCCGAATTTATTACAAAAGGCACAATGCCGACTTAAGTACAAGAGGACTACCACTCTAGGTTTCTATGATTTGAACCTCTCCTGTGAGTCCACTTTTAGATTCCGATGCTTCACTTCCGGTTTACTGTATCCCTTGGACCTTCTTTTTGACGATGAAACACAGAGTTTGCATCCGAATTTAATACAAAAGGCACAATGCCGACTTACGGGCAAAAGGACTGACACTCTCACTTTCTATGATTTGAACCGCTCCTGTGAGTCTAGTTTTGGATTCCGATGCTTCAATTCAGGTTTACTGAATCCCTTGGACCTTCTTATTGAAGATGAAACACAGAAATTGCATCCGAATTTAATACAAATGGCACAATGCCGACTTAAGAACAAGAGGACTGACACTCTCACTTTCTATGATTTCAACCTCTCCTGTGAGTCCAGTTATAGATTCCGATGCTTCACTTCAGGTTTACTGCATCCCTTGGACCTTCTTATTGACGATGAACCACTGAAATTGCATCCGAATTTAATACAAATTGCACAATGCCGACTTAAGTACAAGAGGACTGACACTCTTACTTTCTATGATTCGAACCCATCCTGTGAGGTCAGTTTTAGATTCGGATGCTTCACTTCAGGGTTACTGTATCCCTTGGACATTCTTGTTGACGAAAAAACACAGAAATTGCATCCGTATTTAATACAAGTGGCACAATAGCGACTTAAGTACAAGAGGAGTGACACTCTTACTTTCTATGATTTAAACCTCTCCTGTGAGTCCAGTTTTAGATTCCGATGTTTCACTTCAGGTTTACTGTATCCCTTGGACCTTGTTATTGACTATGAATCACAGGAATTGCATCCGAATTTAATACAAATGGCACAATGCCGACTTAGGTACAAGAGGACTGACACTCTCACTTTCTATGATTTGAACCTCTCCTGTGAGTCCAGTTTTAGATTCCGATTCTTCACTTCAGGTTTACTGTATCCCTTGGACCTTCTTATTGACGATGAAACACAGAAATTGCATCCGAATTTAATAAAAAAGACACAATACCGACTTAAGTACAAGAGGACTGACACTCTAACTATCTATGATTTGAATCTCTCCTGTGAGTCCAGTTTTAGTTTCCGATGCTTCACTTCAGGTTTGCTGTATCCCTTGGACCTTCTTATTGACGATGAAACACAGAAATTGCAACCGAATTTAATACAAATGGCACAATGGCGACTTAAGTACAACAGGTCTGACACTCTAACTATCTATGATTTGAATCTCTCCTGTGAGTCCAATTTTAGGTTCCGATGCTTCACTTCAGGTTTACTGTATCCCTTGGACCTTCTTATTGACGATGAAACACAGAAATTGCAACCGAATTTAATACAAAAGGCATAATACCGACTTAAGTACAAGAGGACTGACATTCTAACTATCTATGATTTGAATCTCTCCTGTGAGTCCAGTTTTAGATTCCGATGCTTCACTTCAGGTTTACTGTATCCCTTGGACCTTTTTATTGACGATGAAACACAGAAATTGCATCCGAATTTAATACAAATGGCACAATGGCGACTTAAGTACAAGAGGACTGAGACTCTCACTTTCTGTGATTTGAACCTCTCCTGTGAGTCCAGTTTCAGATTCCGATGCTTCACTTCAGGTTTACTGTATACCTTGCACATTCTTATTGACGATGAAACACAGAAGTTGCATCGGAATTAAATTCAAAAGGCACCACGCCGACATAAGTACAAGAGGACTGACACTCTAACTTTCTATGACTTGAACCTCTCCTGTGAGTCCAGTGTTGGATTCCGATGCTTCACTTCAGTTTTACTGTATCCCTTGGACCTTTTTATTGACGATGAAACACAGAAATTGCATCCGAATTTAATCCAAAAGGCTCAATACCGACTTAAGTACAAGAGGAGTGACAATCTAACTTTCTATGATTTGAACCTCTCCTGTGAGTCCAGTTTTAGATTCCGATGCTTTACTGCAGGTTTACTGTATCCCTTGGACCTTCTTATTGACGATGAAACACAGAAATTGCATCCGAATTTAATACAAAAGGCACAATGGCGACTTAAGTACAAGAGGACTGACACTCTCACTTTCTATGATTTGATCCTCTCCTGTGAGTCCAGTTTTAGATTCCGATGCTTCACTTCAGATATACTGTATACCTTGCACCTTCTTATTGACGATGAAACACAGAAGTTGCATGGGAATTAAATTCAAAAGGCACCACGCCGACTTAAGTACAAGAAGACAGACACTCTAACTTTCTATGATTTGAACCTCTCCTGTGAGTCCAGTTTTAGATTCCGATGCTTCACTTCAGGTTTACTGTATCCCTTGGACCTTCTTACTGACGATGAAACACAAGGTTTGCATCCGAATTTAAAACAAAAGGCACAATGCCGACTTAAGTGCAAGAGGACTGACATTCTAACTTTCTATGATTCGAACCTCTCCTATCATTCTAGTTTTAGATTCCGATGCTTCTCTTAAGGTTTACTGTATCCCTTGGACATTCTTATTGAAGATGAAACTCAGAAAATGCATCCGAATGTAATACAAATAGCACAATGCCGACTTAAGTACAAGAGGACTGACACTCTCACTTTCTATGATTTTAACCTCTCCTGCGAGTCCAGTTTTAGATTCCGATGCTTCACTTCAGGTTTACTGTATACCATGGACCTTCTTATTGACGATGAAACACAGAAATTGCATCCGAATTTAATACAAATGGCACAATGCCGACTTACGTACAAGAGGAGTGACACTCTCACTTTCTATGATTCGAACCTCTCCTGTGAGGTCAGTATTACATTCGGATGCTTCACTTCAGGTTTACTGTATCCCTTGGACCTTGTTATTGACTATGAATCACAGGAATTGCATCCGAATTTAATACAAATGGCACAATGCCGACTTAGGTACAAGAGGACTGACACTCTAACTTTCTATGATTCGAACCTCTCCTATCATTCTAGTTTTAGATTCCGATGCTTTACTTCAGGTTTACTGTATCCCTTGGACCTTCTTATTGACGATGAAACACTGAAATTGCATCCGAATTTAATACAAATGGCACAATGCCGACTTAAGTACAAGAGGACTGACACTCTTACTTTCTATGATTCGAACCCATCCTGTGAGGTCAGTTTTAGATTCGGATGCTTCACTTCAGGGTTACTGTATCCCTTGGACATTCTTGTTGACGAAAAAACACAGAAATTGCATCCGTATTTAATACAAGTGGCACAATAGCGACTTAAGTACAAGAGGAGTGACACTCTTACTTTCTATGATTTAAACCTCTCCTGTGAGTCCAGTTTTAGATTCCGATGTTTCACTTCAGGTTTACTGTATCCCTTGGACCTTGTTATTGACTATGAATCACAGGAATTGCATCCGAATTTAATACAAATGGCACAATGCCGACTTAGGTACAAGAGGACTGACACTCTCACTTGCTATGATTTGAACCTCTCCTGTGAGTCCAGTTTTAGATTCCGATTCTTCACTTCAGGTTTACTGTATCCCTTGGACCTTCTTATTGACGATGAAACACAGAAATTGCATCCGAATTTAATAAAAAAGACACAATACCGACTTAAGTACAAGAGGACTGACACTCTAACTATCTATGATTTGAATCTCTTCTGTGAGTCCAGTTTTAGTTTCCGATGCTTCACTTCAGGTTTGCTGTATCCCTTGGACCTTCTTATTGACGATGAAACACAGAAATTGCAACCGAATTTAATACAAATGGCACAATGGCGACTTAAGTACAACAGGTCTGACACTCTAACTATCTATGATTTGAATCTCTCCTGTGAGTCCAATTTTAGGTTCCGATGCTTCACTTCAGGTTTACTGTATCCCTTGGACCTTCTTATTGACGATGAAACACAGAAATTGCAACCGAATTTAATACAAAAGGCATAATACCGACTTAAGTACAAGAGGACTGACATTCTAACTATCTATGATTTGAATCTCTCCTGTGAGTCCAGTTTTAGGTTCCGATGCTTCACTTCAGGTTTACTGTATCCCTTGGACCTTTTTATTGACGATGAAACACAGAAATTGCATCCGAATTTAATACAAATGGCACAATGGCGACTTAAGTGCAAGAGGACTGAGACTCTCACTTTCTGTGATTTGAACCTCTCCTGTGAGTCCAGTTTCAGATTCCGATGCTTCACTTCAGGTGTACTGTATACCTTGCACATTCTTATTGACGATGAAACACAGAAGTTGCATCGGAATTAAATTCAAAAGGCACCACGCCGACATAAGTACAAGAGGACTGACACTCTAACTTTCTATGACTTGAACCTCTCCTGTGAGTCCAGTGTTGGATTCCGATGCTTCACTTCAGTTTTACTGTATCCCTTGGACCTTTTTATTGACGATGAAACACAGAAATTGCATCCGAATTTAATCCAAAAGGCTCAATACCGACTTAAGTACAAGAGGAGTGACAATCTAACTTTCTATGATTTGAACCTCTCCTGTGAGTCCAGTTTTAGATTCCGATGCTTTACTTCAGGTTTACTGTATCCCTTGGACCTTCTTATTGACGATGAAACACAGAAATTGCATCCGAATTTAATACAAAAGGCACAATGGCGACTTAAGTACAAGAGGACTGACACTCTCACTTTCTATGATTTGATCCTCTCCTGTGAGTCCAGTTTTAGATTCCGATGCTTCACTTCAGATATACTGTATACCTTGCACCTTCTTATTGACGATGAAACACAGAAGTTGCATGGGAATTAAATTCAAAAGGCACCACGCCGACTTAAGTACAAGAAGACAGACACTCTAACTTTCTATGATTTGAACCTCTCCTGTGAGTCCAGTTTTAGATTCCGATGCTTCACTTCAGGTTTACTGTATCCCTTGGACCTTCTTACTGACGATGAAACACAAGGTTTGCATCCGAATTTAAAACAAAAGGCACAATGCCGACTTAAGTGCAAGAGGACTGACACTCTAACTTTCTATGATTCGAACCTCTCCTATCATTCTAGTTTTAGATTCCGATGCTTCTCTTAAGGTTTACTGTATCCCTTGGACATTCTTATTGAAGATGAAACTCAGAAAATGCATCCGAATGTAATACAAATAGCACAATGCCGACTTAAGTACAAGAGGACTGACACTCTCACTTTCTATGATTTTAACCTCTCCTGCGAGTCCAGTTTTAGATTCCGATGCTTCACTTCAGGTTTACTGTATACCATGGACCTTCTTATTGACGATGAAACACAGAAATTGCATCCGAATTTAATACAAATGGCACAATGCCGACTTAAGTACAAGAGGAGTGACACTCTCACTTTCTATGATTCGAACCTCTCCTGTGAGGTCAGTATTACATTCGGATGCTTCACTTCAGGTTTACTGTATCCCTTGGACCTTGTTATTGACTATGAATCACAGGAATTGCATCCGAATTTAATACAAATGGCACAATGCCGACTTAGGTACAAGAGGACTGACACTCTAACTTTCTATGATTCGAACCTCTCCTATCATTCTAGTTTTAGATTCCGATGCTTTACTTCAGGTTTACTGTATCCCTTGGACCTTCTTATTGACGATGAAACACTGAAATTGCATCCGAATTTAATACAAATTGCACAATGCCGACTTAAGTACAAGAGGACTGACACTCTTACTTTCTATGATTCGAACCCATCCTGTGAGGTCAGTTTTAGATTCGGATGCTTCACTTCAGGGTTACTGTATCCCTTGGACATTCTTGTTGACGAAAAAACACAGAAATTGCATCCGTATTTAATACAAGTGGCACAATAGCGACTTAAGTACAAGAGGAGTGACACTCTTACTTTCTATGATTTAAACCTCTCCTGTTAGTCCAGTTTTAGATTCCGATGTTTCACTTCAGGTTTACTGTATCCCTTGGACCTTGTTATTGACTATGAATCACAGGAATTGCATCCGAATTTAATACAAATGGCACAATGCCGACTTAGGTACAAGAGGACTGACACTCTCACTTGCTATGATTTGAACCAGACCTGTGAGTCCAGTTTTAGATTCCGATTCTTCACTTCAGGTTTACTGTATCCCTTGGACCTTCTTATTGACGATGAAACACAGAAATTGCATCCGAATTTAATAAAAAAGACACAATAATGACTTAAGTACAAGAGGACTGACACTCTAACTATCTATGATTTGAATCTCTCCTGTGAGTCCAGTTTTAGTTTCCGATGCTTCACTTCAGGTTTGCTGTATCCCTTGGACCTTCTTATTGACGATGAAACACAGAAATTGCAACCGAATTTAATACAAATGGCACAATGGCGACTTAAGTACAACAGGTCTGACACTCTAACTATCTATGATTTGAATCTCTCCTGTGAGTCCAATTTTAGGTTCCGATGCTTCACTTCAGGTTTACTGTATCCCTTGGACCTTCTTATTGACGATGAAACACAGAAATTGCAACCGAATTTAATACAAAAGGCATAATACCGACTTAAGTACAAGAGGACTGACATTCTAACTATCTATGATTTGAATCTCTCCTGTGAGTCCAGTTTTAGGTTCCGATGCTTCACTTCAGGTTTACTGTATCCCTTGGACCTCTTTATTGACGATGAAACACAGAAATTGCATCCGAATTTAATACAAATGGCACAATAGCGACTTAAGTGCAAGAGGACTGAGACTCTCACTTTCTGTGATTTGAACCTCTCCTGTGAGTCCAGTTTCAGATTCCGATGCTTCACTTCAGGTTTACTGTATACCTTGCACATTCTTATTGACGATGAAACACAGAAGTTGCATCGGAATTAAATTCAAAAGGCACCACGCCGACATAAGTACAAGAGGACTGACACTCTAACTTTCTATGACTTGAACCTCTCCTGTGAGTCCAGTGTTGGATTCCGATGCTTCACTTCAGTTTTACTGTATCCCTTGGACCTTTTTATTGACGATGAAACACAGAAATTGCATCCGAATTTAATCCAAAAGGCTCAATACCGACTTAAGTACAAGAGGAGTGACAATCTAACTTTCTATGATTTGAACCTCTCCTGTGAGTCCAGTTTTAGATTCCGATGCTTTACTTCAGGTTTACTGTATCCCTTGGACCTTCTTATTGACGATGAAACACAGAAATTGCATCCGAATTTAATACAAAAGGCACAATGGCGACTTAAGTACAAGAGGACTGACACTCTCACTTTCTATGATTTGATCCTCTCCTGTGAGTCCAGTTTTAGATTCCGATGCTTCACTTCAGATATACTGTATACCTTGCACCTTCTTATTGACGATGAAACACAGAAGTTGCATGGGAATTAAATTCAAAAGGCACCACGCCGACTTAAGTACAAGAAGACAGACACTCTAACTTTCTATGATTTGAACCTCTCCTGTGAGTCCAGTTTTAGATTCCGATGCTTCACTTCAGGTTTACTGTATCCCTTCGACCTTCTTATTGACGATGAAACACAAGGTTTGCATCCGAATTTAAAACAAAAGGCACAATGCCGACTTAAGTGCAAGAGGACTGACACTCTAACTTTCTATGATTCGAACCTCTCCTATCATTCTAGTTTTAGATTCCGATGCTTCTCTTAAGGTTTACTGTATCCCTTGGACATTCTTATTGAAGATGAAACTCAGAAAATGCATCCGAATGTAATACAAATAGCCCAATGCCGACTTAAGTACAAGAGGACTGACACTCTCACTTTCTATGATTTTAACCTCTCCTGCGAGTCCAGTTTTAGATTCCGATGCTTCACTTCAGGTTTACTGTATACCATGGACCTTCTTATTGACGATGAAACACAGAAATTGCATCCGAATTTAATACAAATGGCACAATGCCGACTTAAGTACAAGAGGAGTGACACTCTCACTTTCTATGATTCGAACCTCTCCTGTGAGGTCAGTATTACATTCGGATGCTTCACTTCAGGTTTACTGTATCCCTTGGACATTCTTATTGACGAAAAAACACAGAAATTGCATCCATATTTAATACTAATGTTACAATAACGACTTAAGTACAAGAGGAGTGACACTCGAACTTTCTATGATTTGAACCTCTCCTTTGAGTCCAGTTTTAGATTCCGATGCTTCACTTCAGGTTTGCTGTATCCCTTGGACCTTCTTATTGACGATGAAACACAGAAATTGCATCGGAATTAAATTCAAAAGGCACAATGCCGACTTAAGTACAAGAGGACTGACACTCAAACTTTCTATGATTTGAACCTCTCCTGTGAGTCCAGTTTTCAATTCCGATGCTTCACTTCAAGTTTACCGTATCCCTTGGACCTTCTTATTGACGATGAAACACAGAGTTTGCATCCGAATTTATTACAAAAGGCACAATGCCGACTTAAGTACAAGAGGACTACCACTCTAGATTTCTATGATTTGAACCTCTCCTGTGAGTCCACTTTTAGATTCCGATGCTTCACTTCAGGTTTACTGTATCCCTTGGACCTTTTTATTGACGATGAAACACAGAAATTGCATCCGAATTTTATACAAAAGGCACAATGCCAACTTAAGAACAAGAGGACTGACACTCTCACATTCTATGATTTGAACCTCTCCTGTGAGTCCAGTTTTAGATTCCGATGCTTCACTTCAGGTTTGCTGTATACCTTGCACCTTCTTATTGACGATGATACACAGAAATTGCATCCGAATTTAATACAAACGACACAATGCCGACTTAAGTACAAGAGGACTGACACTCTCACTTCCTATGATTTGAACCTCTACTGTGAGTCTAGTTTTAGATTCCGATGCTTCACTTCAGGTTTACTGTATCCCTTGGACCTTCTAATTGACGATGAAACACAGAAATTGAATCGCAATTAAATTGAAAAGGCACAATGCCGACTTAAGTGAAAGAAGACTGACACTCTCACTTTCTATAATTTGAACATCTCCTTTGAGTCCAGATTTAGAATCCAATGCTTCACTACAGGTTTACAGTATACCTTCCACCCTCTTATTGACGATGAAACACAGAAATTGCATCGGAATTAAATTCAAAAGGCACAATGCCGACTTAATTACAAGATGACTGACACTCTCACTTTCTATGATTTGAACCTCTTCTGTGAGGCCAGTTTTAGATTACGATGCTTCACTTCAGGTTTACTGTATCCCTTGGACCTTCTTATTGACGATGAAACACAGAAATTGCATCCGAATTTAATACAAAAATCACAATGGCCACTTTAGTACAAGAGGACCGACAATCTCACTTTCTATGATATGAACATCTCCTGTGAGTCCAGTTTTAGATTCCGATGCTTCACTTCAGGTTTACTGTATCCCTTGGACCTTCTTATTGACGATGAAACACAAAAATTGCATCCGAATTTAATACAAAAGGCACAATACCGACTTAAGTACAAGAGGAGTGAAAATCTAACTTTCTATGATTGGAACCTCTCCTGTGAGTCAAGTTTTAGATTCCGATGCCTCACTTCAGGTTTACTGTATCCCTTGGACCTCCTTATTGACGATGAAACACAGAAATTGCATTCGCATTTAATACAAATGGCACATTGCCGACTTAAGTACAAGAGCACTGACACTCTCACTTTCTATGATTTGAACCTCTCCTGTGAGTTCAGTTTTAGATTCCGATGCTTCACTTCAGGTTTACTGTATACCTTGCACCTTCTTATTGACGATGAAACACAGAAATTGCATCCGAATTTAATACAAATGGCACAATGCCGACTTAAGTACAAGAGGACTGACACTCTCACTTTCTATGATTCGAACCTCTCCATTGCGGTCAGATTTAGATTCCGATGCCTCACTTCAGGTTTACTGTATCCCTTCGACCTTCTTGTTGACGATAAAACATAGAAATCGCATCCGAATTTAATACAAATGGCACAATGCCGTCTTAAGTAAAAGAGGACTGACACTCTAACATTCTATGATTTGAACCTCTCCTGCGAGTCCAGTTTTAGATTCCGATGCTTCACTGAAGGTTTACTGTATCCCTTGGACCTTCTTATTGCCGATGAAACACAGAAATTGCATCCGAATTTAATACAAAACGCACAATGCCGACATAAGTACAATAGGACTGACACTCTCACTTTCTATGGTTTGACCTTTCTTGTGAGTCCAGTTTTAGATTCCGATGCTTCACTTCAGGTTTACTGTATACCTTGCACCTTCTTATTGACGATGAAACACAGAAATTTCATACGAATTCAATACAAAATGCACAATGCCGACTTAAGTACAAGTGGACTGACACTCCCACTTTCTATGATTTGAACCTCTCCTGTGAGTCCAGTTTTAGATTCCGATGCTTCACTTCAGGTTTACTGTATCCCTTGGACCTTCTTATTGACGATGAAACACAGAAATTGCATCCGAATTTAATACAAATTGCACAATGCCGACTTAAGTACAAGAGGAGTGACACTCTCACTTTCTATGATTTGAACGTCTCCTCTGAGGCCAGTTTTAGATTCCGATGCTTCACTTCAGGTTTACTGTATCCCTTGGACCTTCTTATTGACGATGAAACACAGAAATTGCACCCGAAGTTAATACAAAATCCACAATGCCGTCGTAAGTAAAAGAGGAACTACACTCTAATATTCTATGTTTTAAACCTCTCCTGTGAGTCCAGTTTTAGATTCCGATGCTTCACATAAGGTTTACTGTATCCCGTGGACCTTCTTATTGACGATGAAACACAGAAATTGCATCCGAATTTAATACAAAAGGCACAATGGCGACATAAGTACAAGAGGACTGACACTCTCACTTTCTATGATTTGAACCTCTCCTGTGAGTCCAGTTTTAGATTCCGATGCTTCACTTCAGGTTTACTGTATACCTTGGACCTTCTTATTGACGATGAAACAGAGAAGTTGCATCGGAATTAAATTCAAAAGGCACCACGCCGACTTAAGTACAAGAGGACTGACACTCTAACTTTCAATGATTTGAACCTCTCCTGTGAGTTCAGTTTTAGATTCCGATGCTTCACTTCAGGTTTACTGTATCCCTTGGACCTTTTTATTGACGATGAAACACAGAAATTGCATCCGAATTTAATACAAAAGGCACAATACCGACTTAAGTACAAGAGGAGAGACACTCTAACTCTCTATGATTTGAACCTCTCCTGTGAGTCCAGTTTTAGATTCTGATGCTTCACTTCAGGTTTACTACATTCCTTGGACCTTCTTATTGACGATGAAACACAGAAATTGCATCCGAATGTAATACAAACGGCACAATGCCGACCTAAGTACAAGAGGACTGACACTCTCACTTCCTATGATTTGAACCTCTACTGTGAGTCTAGTTTTAGATTACGATGCTTCACTTCAGGTTTACTGTATCCCTTGGTTCTTCTTATTGACGATGAAACACAGAGTTTGCATCCGAATTTAATCCAAAGGCACAATGCCGACTTAACTACAAGAGGACTGACACTCTAGGTTTCTATGATTTGCACCTCTCCTGTGAGTCCAGTTTTAGATTCCGATGCTTCACTTCAGGTTTACTGTATACCTTGCACCTTCTTATTGACGATGAAACACAGAAATTGCATCCGAATTTAATACAAAAGGCCCAATGCCGACTTAAGTACAAGAGGACTGACACTCTCACTTTCTATGATTTGAACCTCTACTGTGAGTTCAGTTTAGACTCCGGTGCTTCACTTCAGGTTTACTGTATCCCTTGGACCTTCTTATTGACGATGAAACACAGAAATTGCATCCGAATTTAATACAAAACGCACAATGCCGACATAAGTACAAGAGGACTGACACTCTCACTTTCTATGATTTGAACCTCTGCTGTGAGTCCAGTTTTAGATTCCTATGCTTCACTTCAGGTTTACTGTATCCCTTGGACCTTCATATTGACGATGAAACATAGATATTGCATCCGAATTTAATACAAATGGCACAATGCCGACTTAAGTACAAGAGGACTGACACTCTAATTTTCTATGATTTGAACCTCTCCTGTGAGTTCCGTTATAGATTCCGATGCTTCACTTCAGGTTTACTGTATCCCTTGGACCTTCTTATTGACGACGAAACACAGAAATTGCATCTGCATTTAATACAAAACGCACAATGCCGACTCAAGTACAAGAGGACTGACACTCTCACATTCTATGAGTTGAACCTCTCCTGTGAGTCCAGTTTTAGATTCCGATGCTTCACTTGAGGTTTACTGTATCCCTTGGACCTTCTTATTGACGATGAAACACAGAAATTGCATCCGGAATTAATACAATTATCACAATGCCGACTTAAGTACAAGAGGACTGACACTCTCACTTTCTATGATTTGAACCTCTCCTGTGAGTCCAGTTTTAGATTCCGATGCTTCACTTCAGGTTTACTGTATCCCTTGGACCTTCTTATTGACGATGAAACACAGAAATTGCATCCGGAATTAATACAAATACCACAATGCCGACTTAAGTACAAGAGGACTGACACTCTCACTTTCTATGATTTGCACCTCTCCTGTGAGTCCAGTTTTAGATTCCGATGCTTCACTTCAGGTTTACTGTATACCTTGCACCTTCTTATTGACGATGAAACACAGAAATTGCATCCGAATTTAATACAAAAGGCCCAATGCCGACTTAAGTACAAGAGGACTGACACTCTCACTTTCTATGATTTGAACCTCTACTGTGAGTTCAGTTTAGACTCCGGTGCTTCACTTCAGGTTTACTGTATCCCTTGGACCTTCTTATTGACGATGAAACACAGAAATTGCATCCGAATTTAATACAAAACGCACAATGCCGACATAAGTACAAGAGGACTGACACTCTCACTTTCTATGATTTGAACCTCTCCTGTGAGTCCAGTTTTAGATTCCTATGCTTCACTTCAGGTTTACTGTATCCCTTGGACCTTCATATTGACGATGAAACATAGATATTGCATCCGAATTTAATACAAATGGCACAATGCCGACTTAAGTACAAGAGGACTGACACTCTAATTTTCTATGATTTGAACCTCTCCTGTCAGTTCCGTTATAGATTCCGATGCTTCACTTCAGGTTTACTGTATCCCTTGGACCTTCTTATTGACGATGAAACACAGAAATTGCATCTGAATTTAATACAAAACGCACAATGCCGACTCAAGTACAAGAGGACTGACACTCTCACATTCTATGAGTTGAACCTCTCCTGTGAGTCCAGTTTTAGATTCCGATGCTTCACTTCAGGTTTACTGTATCCCTTGGACCTTCTTATTGACGATGAAACACAGAAATTGCATCCGGAATTAATGCAAATATCACAATGCCGACATAAGTACAAGGGGACTGACACTCTCACTTTCTATGATTTGAACCTCTCCTGTGAGTCCAGTTTTAGATTCCGATGCTTCACTTCAGGTTTACTGTATCCCTTGGACCTTCTTATTGACGATGAAACACAGAAATTGCATCCGGAATTAATACAAATACCACAATGCCGACTTAAGTACAAGAGGACTGACACTCTCACTTTCTATGATTTGAACCTCTCCTGTGAGGCCAGTTTTAGATTCCGATGCTTCACTTCAGGTTTACTGTATCCCTTGGACCTTCTTATTGACGATGAAACAAAGAAAATACATCCGAATTTAATACAAAATGCACAATGCCGTCTTAAGTAAAAGAGGACTGACACTCTAATATTCCATGTTTTGAAACTGTCCTGTGAGTCCAGTTTTAGATTCCGATGCTTCACATAAGGTTTACTGTATCCCGTAGACATTCTTATTGACGATGAAACACAGAAATTGCATCCGAATTTAATACTAAAGGCACAATACCGACTTAAGTACAAGAGGAGTGACACTCTAACTTTCTATGTTTGGAACCTCTCCTGTGAGTCCAGTTTTAGATTCCGATGCCTCACTTCAGGTTTACTGTATCCCTTGGACCTCCTTATTGACGATGAAACACAGAAATTGCAACCGAATTTAATACAAATGACACAATGCCGACTTAAGTACAAGAGGACTGACACTCTCACTTTCTATGATTTGAACCTCTCCTGTGAGTCCAGTTTTATATTCCGATGCTTCACTTCATGTTTACTGTATCCCTTGAGACCTACTTATCGGCGATGAAACACAGAAATTGCATCCGCATTTAATACAAATGGCACATTGCCGACTTAAGTACAAGAGGACTGACACTCTCACATTCGATGATTTGAACCTCTCCTGTGAGTTCAGTTTTAGATTCCGATGCTTCACTTCAGGTTTACTGTATACCTTGCACCTTCTTATTGACGATGAAACACAGAAATTGCATCCGAATTTAATACAAATGGCACAATGCCGATTTAGGTACAAGAGGACTGACACTCTCACTTTCTACGATGCGAACCTCTCCAGTGCGGTCAGATTTAGATTCCGATGCCTCACTTCAGGTTTACTGTATCCCTTGGACCTTCTTGTTGACGATAAAACACAGAAATCGCATCCGAATTTAATACAATTGGCACTATGCCGTCTTAAGTAAAAGAGGACTGACACTCTAACATTCTATGATTTGAACCTCTCCTGCGAGTTCAGTTTTAGATTCCGATGCTTCACTGAAGGTTTACTGTATCCCTTGGACCTTCTTATTGCCGATGAAACACAGAAATTGCATCCGTATTTAACACAAAAGGCACATTACCGACTTAAGTACAAGAGGAGTGACACAATCTTTCTATGATTTGAATCTCTCCTGTGAGTCCAGTTTTAGATTCCGATGCTTCACTTCACGTTTACTGTATCCCTTGGACGTTCTCATTAACGATGAAACACAGAAATTGCATCGGAATTAAATTCAAAAGGCACAGTGCCGACCTAAGTAGAAGACGACTAACACTCTCACTTTCTATGATTTGAACCTCTCCTGTGAGTCCAGTTTTAGATTCCGATGCTTCACTTCAGGTTTACTGTATCCCTGGGACCTTCTTATTGACGATGAAACACAGAAATTGCATCCGAATTTAGTACAAAAATCACAATGGCCACTTTAGTACAAGAGGACCGACAATCTTACTTTCTATGATTTGAACATCTCTTGTGAGTCCAGTTTTAGATTCCGATGCTTCACTTCAGGTTTACTGTATCCCTTGGACCTTCTTATTGACGATGAAACACAGAAATTGTATCCGAAATTAATACAAATGTCACAATGGTGACTTAAGTACAAGAGGACTGACACTCTCACTTTCTATGATTTGAACCTCTCCTGTGAGTCCAGTTTTAGATTCCGATGCTTCACCTCGGGTTTACTGTATCCCTTGGACCTTCTTATTGACGATGAAACACAGAAATTGCATCCGAATTTAATACAAATGGCACAATGCCGACTTAAGTACAAGCAGACTGACACTCTCACTTTCTATGATTTGAATCTCTCCTGTGAGTCCAGTTTTAGGTTCCGATGCTTCACTTCAGGTTTACTGTATTCCTTGGACCTTCTTATTGACGATGAAACACAGAAATTGCATCCGAATTTAATACAAAAGGCACAATGCTGACTTAAGTACAAGAGGACTGACACTCCCACTTTCTATGATTTGAACCTCTCCTGTGAGTCCAGTTTTACATTCCGATGCTTCACTTCAGGTTTACTGTATCCCTTGGACTTTCTAATTGACGATGAAACAAAGAGTTTGCATCCGAATTTAATACAAAAGGTACAATGCCGACTTAAGTACAAGAGGACTGACACTCTAACTTTCTATGATTTGCACCTCTCCTGTGAGTCCAGCTTTAGATTCCGATGCTTCACTTCAGGTTTACTGTATCCCTTGGACCTTCTTATTGACGATGAAACACAGAAATTGCATCCGAATTTAATACAAAAATCACAATGGCCACTTTAGTACAAGAGGACCGACAATCTCACATTCATTGATTTGAACATCTCCTGTGAGTCCAGTTTTAGATTCCGATGCTTCACTTCAGGTTTACTGTATCCCTTGGACCTTTGTATTGACGATGAAACACAGATATTGCATCGGAATTAAATTTAAAACGCAGAATGCCGACTTAATTAAAAGCGGACTGACAATCTCACTTTCTATGATTTGAACCTCTCCTGTGAGTCCAGTTTTAGATGCCGATGCTTCACTTCAGGTTTATTGTATCCCTTGGACTTTCTTATTGACAATGAAACACAGAAATAGCATCGGAATTAAATTCAAAAGGCACAATGCCTACTTAAGTACAAGAGGACTGACACTCTAACTTTCTATGATTTGAACCTCTCCTGTGAGTCCAGTTTTAGGTTCCGATGCTTCACTTGAGGTTTACTGTATCCCTTGGACCTTCTTATTGACGATGAAACACAGAGTTTGCATCCGAATTTAATAGAAAAGGCACAATGCCGACTTAAGTACAAGAGGACTGATACTCTAACTTCCTATGATTTGAACCTCTCCTGTGAGTCAAGTTTTAGATTCCCATGCTTTACTTCAATTTTACTGTATCCCTTGGACCTTCTTATTGACGATGAAACACAGAAATTGCATTCGAATTTAATACAAAAGACACAATGCTGCCTTAAGTACAAGAGGACTGACACTCTCACTTTCTATGATTTGAACCTCTCCTGTGAGTCCAGTTTTAGATTCCGATGCTTCACTTCAGATTTACTGTATCCCTTGGAATTTCTAATTGACGATGAAACACAGAGTTTGCATCTGAATTTAATACAAAAGGTAAAATGCCGACTTAAGTAAAAGAGGACTGACAATCTAACTTTCTATGATTTGCACCTCTCGTGTGAGTCCAGTTTTAGATTCCGATGCTTCACTTCAGGTTTACTGTATCCCTTGGACCTTCTTATTGACGATGAAACACAGAAATTGCATCCGAATTTAATACAAAAATCACAATGGCCACTTTAGTACAAGAGGACCGACTATCTCACTTTCTATGATATGAACATCTCCTATGAGTCCAGTTTTAGATGCCGATGCTTCACTTCAGGTTTATTGTATCCCTTGGACCTTCTTATTGACAATGAAACACAGAAATAGCATCGGAATTAAATTCAAAAGGCACAATGCCGACTTAAGTACAAGAGGACTGACACTCTAACTTTTTATGATTTGAACCTCTCCTGTGAGTCCAGTTTTAGATTCCGATGCTTCACTTCAGGTTTACTGTATCCCTTGGACCTTCTTATTGACGATGAAACACAGAAATTGCATCCGAATTTAATACAAAAATCACAATGGCCACTTTAGTACAAGAGGACCGACAATCTCACTTTCTATGATATGAACATCTCCTGTGAGTCCAGTTTTAGATTCCGATGCTTCACTTCTGGTTTACTGTATCCCTTGGACCTTCTTATTGACGATGAAACACAGAAATTGCATCCTTAATTAATACAAATGTCACAATGGTGACTTAAGTACAAGAGGACTGACACCCTCACTTTCTATAATTTGAACCTCTCCTGTGAGTCCAGTTTTAGATTCCGATGCTTCACTTCAGGTTTACTGTATTCCTTGGACCTTCTTATTGACAATGAAACACAGAAAGAGCATCGGAATTAAATTCAAAAGGCACAATGCCGACTTAAGTACAAGAGGACTGACACTCTAACTTTTTATGATTTGAACCTCTCCTGTGAGTCCAGTTTTAGATTCCGATGCTTCACTTCAGGTTTACTGTATCCCTTGGACCTTCTTATTGACGATGAAACACAGAAATTGGATCCGAATTAAATACAAAAGGCACAATGGGGCCTTAAGTACAAGAGGGCTGACACTCTCACTTTCAATGATTTGAACCTTTCCTGTGAGTCCAGTTTCAGATTCCGATGCTTCACTTCAGGCTTACTGTATCCCTTGGACCTTCTTATTGACGATGAAACACAAAAATTGGATCCGAATTTAATACAAAAGGTACAATGCCGACGTTAGTAGAAGAGGACTGACACTCTAACTTTCTATGATTTGAACCTCTCCTGTGAGTCCAGTTTTAGATTCCGATGCTTCACTTAAGGTTTACTGTATCCCTTGGACCTTCTTATTGACAATGAAACACAGAAATTGCATCCGAATTTAATACCAAAATCACAATGGCAACTTAAGTACAAGGGGACTGACTCTCTCACTTTCTATGATTTGAACATCTCCTGTGAGTCCAGTTTTAGATTCCGATGCTTCACTTCAGGTTTACTGTATCCCTTGGACCTTTGTATTGACGATGAAACACAGATATTGCATCGGAATTAAATTTAAAACGCAGAATGCCGACTTAATTAAAAGCGGACTGACAATCTCACTTTCTATGATTTGAACCTCTCCTGTGAGTCCAGTTTTAGATGCCGATGCTTCACTTCAGGTTTATTGTATCCCTTGGACTTTCTTATTGACAATGAAACACAGAAATAGCATCGGAATTAAATTCAAAAATCACAATGCCTACTTAAGTACAAGAGGACTGACACTCTAACTTTCTATGATTTGTACCACTCCTGTGAGTCCAGTTTTAGATTCCGATGCTTCACTTGAGGTTTACTGTGTCCCTTGGACCTTCTTATTGACGATGAAACACAGAGTTTGCATCCGAATTTAATAGAAAAGGCACAATGCCGACTTAAGTACAAGAGGATTGACACTCTAACTTCCTATGATTTGAACCTCTCCTGTGAGTCCAGTTTTAGATTCCCATGCTTTACTTAAGGTTTACTGTATCCCTTGGACCTTCTGATTGACGATGAAACACAGAAATTGCATTCGAATTTAATACAAAAGACACAATGCTGCCTTAAGTACAAGAGGACTGACACTCTCACTTTCTATGATTTGAACCTCTCCTGTGAGTCCAGTTTTAGATTCCGATGCTTCACTTCAGATTTACTGTATCCCTTGGACCTTCTAATTGACGATGAAACACAGAGTTTGCATCCGAATTTAATACAAAAGGTACAATGCCGACTTAAGTACAAGAGGACTGACACTCTAACTTTCTATGATTTGCACCTCTCCTGTGAGTCCAGCTTTAGATTCCGATGCTTCACTTCAGGTTTACTGTATCCCTTGGACCTTCTTATTGACGATGAAACACAGAAATTGCATCCGAATTTAATACAAAAATCACACTGGCCACTTTAGTACAAGAGGACCGACAATCTCACATTCATTGATTTGAACATCTCCTGTGAGTCCAGTTTTAGATTCCGATGCTTCACTTCAGGTTTACTGTATCCCTTGGACCTTTGTATTGACGATGAAACACAGATATTGCATCGGAATTAAATTTAAAACGCAGAATGCCGACTTAATTAAAAGCGGACTGACAATCTCACTTTCTATGATTTGAACCTCTCCTGTGAGTCCAGTTTTAGATGCCGATGCTTCACTTCAGGTTTATTGTATCCCTTGGACTTTCTTATTGACAATGAAACACAGAAATAGCATCGGAATTAAATTCAAAAGGCACAATGCCTACTTAAGTACAAGAGGACTGACACTCTAACTTTCTATGATTTGAACCTCTCCTGTGAGTCCAGTTTTAGGTTCCGATGCTTCACTTGAGGTTTACTGTATCCCTTGGACCTTCTTATTGACGATGAAACACAGAGTTTGCATCCGAATTTAATAGAAAAGGCACAATGCCGACTTAAGTACAAGAGGACTGACACTCTAACTTCCTATGATTTGAACCTCTCCTGTGAGTCCAGTTTTAGATTCCCATGCTTTACTTCAATTTTACTGTATCCCTTGGACCTTCTGATTGACGATGAAACACAGAAATTGCATTCGAATTTAATACAAAAGACACAATGCTGCCTTAAGTACAAGAGGACTGACACTCTCACTTTCTATGATTTGAACCTCTCCTGTGAGTCCAGTTTTAGATTCCGATGCTTCAATTCAGATTTACTGTATCCCTTGGAATTTCTAATTGACGATGAAACACAGAGTTTGCATCCGAATTTAATACAAAAGGTACAATGCCGACTTAAGTAAAAGAGGACTGACAATCTAACTTTCTATGATTTGCACCTCTCGTGTGAGTCCAGTTTTAGATTCCGATGCTTCACTTCAGGTTTACTGTATCCCTTGGACCTTCTTATTGACGATGAAACACAGAAATTGCATCCGAATTTAATACAAAAATCACAATGGCCACTTTAGTACAAGAGGACCGACTATCTCACTTTCTATGATATGAACATCTCCTGTGAGTCCAGTTTTAGATTCGGATGCTTCACTTCAGGTTTACTGTATCCCTTGGACCTTCTTATTGACGATGAAACACAGAAATTGCATCCTTAATTAATACAAATGTCACAATGATGACTTAAGTACAAGAGGACTGACACTCTCACTTTCTTTAATTTGAACCTCTCCTGTGAGTCCAGTTTTAGATTCCGATGCTTCACCTCAGGTTTACCGCATCCCTTGGACCTTCTTATTGACGATGAAACACAGAAATTGCATCCGAATTTAATACAAATGGCACAATGCCGACTTAAGTACAAGAGGACTGACACTCTCACTTTCTATGATTTGAATCCCTCCTGTGAGTCCAGTTTTAGGTTCCGATGCTTCACTTCAGGTTTACTGTATTCCTTGGACCTTCTTATTGACAATGAAACACAGAAAGAGCATCGGAATTAAATTCAAAAGGCACAATGCCGACTTAAGTACAAGAGGACTGACACTCTAACTTTTTATGATTTGAACCTCTCCTGTGAGTCCAGATTTAGATTCCGATGCTTCACTTCAGGTTTACTGTATCCCTTGGACCTTCTTATTGACGATGAAACACAGAAATTGGATCCGAATTAAATACAAAAGGCACAATGGGGCCTTAAGTACAAGAGGGCTGACACTCTCACTTTCAATGATTTGAACCTTTCCTGTGAGTCCAGTTTCAGATTCCGATGCTTCACTTCAGGTTTACTGTATCCCTTGGACCCTCTTATTGACGATGAAACACAAAAATTGGATCCGAATTTAATACAAAAGGTACAATGCCGACGTTAGTAGAAGAGGACTGACACTCTAACTTTCTATGATTTGAACCTCTCCTGTGAGTCCAGTTTTAGATTCCGATGCTTCACTTAAGGTTTACTGTATCCCTTGGACCTTCTTATTGACAATGAAACACAGAAATTGCATCCGAATTTAATACCAAAATCACAATATCAACTTACGTACAAGGGGACTGACTCTCTCACTTTCTATGATTTGAACATCTCCTGTGAGTCCAGTTTTAGATTCCGATGCTTCACTTCAGGTTTACTGTATCCCTTGGACCTTTGTATTGACGATGAAACACAGATATTGCATCGGAATTAAATTTAAAACGCAGAATGCCGACTTAATTAAAAGCGGACTGACAATCTCACTTTCTATGATTTGAACCTCTCCTGTGAGTCCAGTTTTAGATGCCGATGCTTCACTTCAGGTATATTGTATCCCTTGGACTTTCTTATTGACAATGAAACACAGAAATAGCATCGGAATTAAATTCAAAAGGCACAATGCCTACTTAAGTACAAGAGGACTGACACTCTAACTTTCTATGATTTGTACCTCTCCTGTGAGTCCAGTTTTAGATTCCGATGCTTCACTTGAGGTTTACTGTGTCCCTTGGACCTTCTTATTGACGATGAAACACAGAGTTTGCATCCGAATTTAATAGAAAAGGCACAATGCCGACTTAAGTACAAGAGGACTGACACTCTAACTTCCTATGATTTGAACCTCTCCTGTGAGTCCAGTTTTAGATTCTCATGCTTTACTTAAGGTTTACTGTATCCCTTGGACCTTCTGATTGACGATGAAACACAGAAATTGCATTCGAATTTAATACAAAAGACACAATGCTGCCTTAAGTACAAGAGGACTGACACTCTCACTTTCTATGATTTGAACCTCTCCTGTGAGTCCAGTTTTAGATTCCGATGCTTCACTTCAGATTTACTGTATCCCTTCGACCTTCTAATTGACGATGAAACACAGAGTTTGCATCCGAATTTAATACAAAAGGTACAATGCCTACTTAAGTACAAGAGGACTGACAATCTAACTTTCTATGATTTGCACCTCTCGTGTGAGTCCAGTTTTAGATTCCGATGCTTTACTTCAGGTTTACTGTATCCCTTGGACCTTCTTATTGACGATGAAACACAGAAATTGCATCCGAATTTAATACAAAAATCACAATGGCCACTTTAGTACAAGAGGACCGACAATCTCACTTTCTATGATATGAACATCTCCTGTGAGTCCAGTTTTAGATTCCGATGCTTCACTTCTGGTTTACTGTATCCCTTGGACCTTCTTATTGACGATGAAACACAGAAATTGCATCCTTAATTAATACAAATGTCACAATGGTGACTTAAGTACAAGAGGACTGACACCCTCACTTTCTATAATTTGAACCTCTCCTGTGAGTCCAGTTTTAGATTCCGATGCTTCACCTCAGGTTTACTGCATCCCTTGCACCTTCTTGTTTACGATGAAACACAGAAATTGCATCCGAATTTAATACAAATGTTACAATGCCGACTTAAGTACAAGAGGACTGACACTCTCACTTTCTATGATTTGAATCTCTCCTGTGAGTCCAGTTTTAGGTTCCGATGCTTCACTTCAGGTTTACTGTATTCCTTGGACCTTCTTATTGACAATGATACACAGAAATAGCATCGGAATTAAATTCAAAAGGCACAATGCCGACTTAAGTACAAGAGGACTGACACTCTAACTTTTTATGATTTGAACCTCTCCTGTGAGTCCAGTTTTAGATTCCGATGCTTCACTTCAGGTTTACTGTATCCCTTGGACCTTCTTATTGACGATGAAACACAGAAATTGGATCCGAATTAAATACAAAAGGCACAATGGCGACTTAAGTACAAGAGGACTGACACTCTCACTTTCAATGATTTGAACCTTTCTTGTGAGTCCAGTTTCAGATTCCGATGCTTCACTTCAGGTTTACTGTATACCTTGCACCTTCTTATTGACGATGAACCACAGATTTTGCATCGGAATTAAATTCAAAAGGCACTATGCCGTCTTAAGTACAAGAGGACTGACACTCTCACTTTCTATGATTTGAACCTCTTTTGTGAGTCCAGTTTCAGATTCCGATGCTTCACTTCAGGTTTACTGTATCCCTTGGACCTTCTAATTGACGATGAAACACAGAGATTGCATCCGAAATTAATACAAAAGGTACAATGCCGACGTTAGTAGAAGAGGACTGCCACTCTAACCTTCTATGATTTGAACCTCTCCTGTGAGTCCAGTTTTGGATTCCGATGCTTAACATCAGGTTTACTGTATCCCTTGGACCTTCTTATTGACGATGAAACACAGAAATTGCATCCGAATTTAATACAAAAGGCACAATGGCGACTTAAGTACAAGAGGACTGACATTCTCACTTTCTATGATTTGAACCCCTCCAGTGAGTCCAGTTTTAGATTCCGATGCTCCACTTCAGGTTTACTGTATCCCTTGGACCTTCTTATTGACGATGAAACACAGAAATTGCATCCGAATTTAATACAAATGGCACAATATCGACTTATGTACAAGAGGACTGACACTCTCACTTTCAATGTTTTGAACCTCTCCTGTGAGTCCAGTTTTAGATTCCGATGCTTCACTTCAGGTTTACTGTATACCTTGCACCTTCTTATTGACGATGAAACACAGAAATTGCATCCGAATTTAATACACAAGGCACAATGCCGACTTAAGTACAAGAGGATTGACATTCTAACTTTCTATGATTTGAACTTCTCCTGTGAGTCCAGTTTTAGATTCCGATGCTACACTTCAGGTTTACTATATCCCTTGGACCTTCTTATTGACAATGAAACACAGAAAAAGCATCGGAATTAAATTCAAAAGGCACAATGCCGACTTAAGTACAGGAGAACTGACACTCTACCTTTCTAAGATTTGAACTTCTCCTGTGAGTCCAGTTTTAGATTCCGATGCTTCACTTCAGGTTTACTGTATACCTTGGACCCTCTTATTGACGATGAAACACAGAAATCGCATCCGAATTTAAAACAAATGGTACAATGCTGACTTAAGTACAAGGGCACTGACACTCTCACTTTCCATGATTTGAACTTCTCCTGTGAGGTCAGATTTAGATTCCGATGCTTCACTTAAGGTTTACTGTATACCTTGCACCTTCTTATGGACGATGAAACACAGAAATTGCAACGGAATTAAATTCAAAAGGCCCAATCCCGACTTAAGTACAAGAGGACTGACACTCTCACTTGATCTGATTTGAACCTCTCCTGTGAGTCCAGTTTTAGATTCCGATGCTTCACTTCAGGTTTACTGTATCCCTAGGTCCAACTAATTGACGATGAAAAACAGAGTTTGCATCCGAATTTAATACAAAAGGTACAATGCCGACTTAAGTACAAGAGGACTGACACTCTAACTTTCTATGATTTGAACCTCTCCTGTGAGTCCAGTTTTAGATTCCGATGCTTCACTTCAGGTTTACTGTATCCCTTGGACCTTCTTATTGACGACGAAACACAGAGTTTACATACGAATTTAATTCAAAAGGCACAATGCCGACATAAGTATAAGAGGACTGACACTCTAACTTTCTATGATTTGAACCTCTCCTGTGAGTCCACTTTTACATTCCGATGCATCGCTTCAGGTTTACTGTATCCCTTTGACCTTCTTATTGACGATGAAACACAGAGTTTGCATCCGAATTTAATACAAAAGGTACAATGCCGACTTAAGTACAAGAGGACTGAGACTCTAACTTTCTATGATTTGAACCTCTCCAGTGAGTCCAGTTTAGATTCCGATGCCTCACTTCAGGTTTACTGTATCCCTTGGACCTTCTTATTGACGATGAAACACAGAAATTGCATCCGAATTTAATACAAAAATCACAATGGCGACTTAAGTACAAGAGGACTGACACTCTCACTTTCTATGATTTGAACATCTCCTGTGTGTCCAGTTTCAGATTCCGATGCTTCACTTCAGATTTACTGTATCCCTTGGACCTTCTTATTGACGATGAAACACAGAAATTGCATCCGAATTTAATACAAAAGGCACAATGGCGACTTAAGTACAATAGGACTGACACTATCACTTTCTATGATTTCAACCTCTCCTGTGAGTCCAGTTTTAAATTCCGATGCTTCACTTCAGGTTTACTGTATCCCTTGGACTTTCTTATTGACGATGAAACACAGAAATTGCATACGAATTTAATACAAATGGCACAATGTCGACTTAAGTGCAAGAGGACTGACACTCTCACTTTCTATGATTTGAACCTCTCCTGTGAGTCTAGTTTTAGATTCCGATGCTTCACTTCAGGTTTACTGTATACCTTGCACCTTCTTATTGACGACGAAACACAGAAATTGCATCCGAATTTAATACACAAGGCACAATGCCGACTTAAGTACAAGAGGACTGACATTCTAAATTTCTATGATTTTAACCTCTCCTGTGAGTCCAGTTTTAGATTCCGATGCTTCACTTCAGGTTTACTGTATCCCTTGGACCTTCCTATCGACGATGAAACACTGAAATTGCATCCGAAAATAATACAAAAGTTACAATGGTGACTTAAGTACAAGATGACTGACACTCTCACTTTCTTTGATTTGAACATCTTCTGTGAGTCCAGATTCAGATTCCGATGCTTCACTTCAGGTTTACTGTATCCCTTGGACGACCTTATTGACGATGAAACACAGAAATTGCATCGGAATTAAATTCAAAAGGCACAGTGCCGACCTAAGTAGAAGACGACTAACACTCTCACTTTCTATGATTTGAACCTATACTGTGAGTCCAGTTTTAGATTCCGATGCTTCACTTCAGGTTTACTGTATACCTTGCACCTTGTTATTGACGATGAAACACAGAAATTGCATCGGAATTAAATTCAAAAGGCACAATGCCGACTTAAGTATAAGAGGACTGACACTCTCACTTTCTATGATTTGAACCTCTCCTGTGAGTCCAGTTTTGCATTCCGATGCTTCACTTCAGGTTTACTGTATCCCTTGGACCTTCTTATTGACGATGAAACACAGAGTTTGCATCCGAATTTAATACAAAAGGCACAATGCCGACTTAAGTACAAGAGGAGTGACACTCTAACTTTCTATGATTTGAACCTCTCCTGTGAGTCCAGTTTTAGATTCCAATGCTTCACTTCAGGTTTACTGTATCCCTAGGACCTTCTTATTGACAATGAAACACAGAGTTTGCATCCGAATTTAATACATAAGGCACAATGGCGACTTAAGTACAAGAGGACTGACACTCTCACTTTCTATGATTTGAACCTCTCCTGTGAGTCCAGTTTTAGATTCAGATGCTTCACTTCAAGTTTACTGTATCCCTTGGACCTTCTTATTGACGATGAAACACAGAAATTGCATCCGAAATTAATACAAAAGTAATAATGGTGACTTAAGTACAAGAGGACTGACACTCTCACTTTCTATGATTTGAACCTCTCCTGTGAGTCCAGTTTTAGATTCCGATGCTTCACCTCAGGTATACTGTATCCCTTGGACCTTCTTATTGACGATGAAACACAGAATTTGCATCCGAATTTAATACAAATGGCACAATGCCGACTTAAGTACAAGAGGACTGACACTCTCACATTCTATGATTCGAACCTCTCCCGTGAGTCCAGTTTTAGATTCCGATGCTTCACTTCAAGTTTACTGTATCCCTTGGACCTTCTTATTGACGATGAAACACAGAAATTGCATCCGAATTTAATACAAAAATCACAATGGCGGCTTAAGTACAAGAGGACTGACACTCTCACTTTCTGTGATTTGAACATCTCCTGTGAGTCCAGTTCTAGATTCCGATGCTTCACTTCAGGTTTACTGTTTCCCCTGGACATTCGTACTGACGCTGAAACACAGAAATTGCATCGGAATTAATTTCAAAAGGCACAGTGCCGACCTAAGTAGAAGAGGATAACACTCTCACTTTCTATGATTTGAACCTATCCTGTGAGTCCAGTTTTAAATTCCGATGCTTCACTTCAGGTTTACTGCATACCTTACAGCTTCTTATTGACGATGAAACACAGAAATTGCATCGGAATTAAATTCAAAAGGCACAATGCCGACTTAAGTACAAGAGGACTGACACTCTCACTGTCTATGATTTGAACCTCTCCTGTGAGTCCAGTTTTACATTCCGATGCTTCACTTCAGGTTTACTGTGTCCCTTGGACCTTCTTATTGACGATGAAACACAGATAATGCATCGGAATTAAATTCAAAAGGCACAATGCCGACTTAAGTACAAGAGGACTGACACTCTCACTTTCTATGATTTGAACCTCTCCTGTGAGTCCAGTTTTAGATTCCGATGCTTCACCTCAGGTTTACTGTATCCCTAGGACCTTCTTATTGACGATGAAACACAGAATTTGCATCCGATATTAATACAAATGGCACAATGCCGACTTAAGTACAAGAAGACTGACACTCTCACTTTCTATGATTCGAACCTCTCCTGTGAGACCAGTTTTAGATTCCGATGCTTCACTTCAGGTTTACTGTATTCCTTGGACCTTCTTATTGACGATGAAACACCGAAATTGCATCCGAATTTAATACAAAAATCACAATGGCGGCTTAAGTACAAGAGGACTGACACTCTCACTTTCTTTGATTTGAACATCTCCTGTGAGTCCAGTTCTAGATTCCGATGCTTCACTTCAGGTTTACTGTTTCCCTTGGACGTTCTTACTGACGATGAAACACAGAAATTGCATCGGAATGAATTTCAAAAGGCACAGTGCCGACCTAAGTAGAAGAGGACTAACACTCTCACATTCTATGATTTGAACCTATCCTGTGAGTCCAGTATTAGATTCCGATGCTTCACTTCAGGTTTACTGTATACCTTGCAGCTTCTTTTTGACGATAAAACACAGAAATTGCATCGGAATTAAATTCAAAAGGCACAATGCCGACTTAAGTACAAGAGGACTGACACTCTCACTTTCTATGATTTGAACCTCTCCTGTGAGTCCAGTTTTACATTCCGATGCTTCACTTCAGGTTTACTGCATCCCTTGGACCTTCTAATTGACGATGAAACACAGAGTTTGCATCCGAATTTAATACAAAAGGTACAATGCCGACTTAAGTACAAGAGGACTGGCACTCTCACTTTCTATGATTTGAACATCTCCTGTGAGTCCAGTTCTAGATTCCGATGCTTCACTTCAGGTTTACTGTATCCCTTGGTCCTTCTTATTGACGATGAAACACAGATAATGCATCGGAATTAAATTTAAAACGCACAATGCCGACTTAAGTAAAAGAGGACTGACACTCTCACTATCTATGATTTGAAACTCTCCTGTGAGTCTAGTTTTTGATTCCGATGCTTCATTTCAGGTTTACTGTATCCCTTGGACCGTCTTATTGACAATGAAACACAGAAATAGCATCGGAATTATATTCAAAAGGCACAATGCCGACTTAAGTACAAGAGGACTGACACTCTCACTTTCTATGATTCGAACCTCTCCTGTGAGTCCAGTTTTAGATTCCGATGCTTCACTTCAGGTTTGCTGTATCCCTTGGACCTTCTAATTGACGATGAATCACAGAGTTTGCATCCGAATTTAATACAAAATGTACAATGCCGACTTAAGTACAAGAGGACTGACCCTCTTACTTTCTATGATTTGCACCTCTCCTGTGAGTCCAGTTTTAGATTCCGATGCTTCACTTTAGGTTTACTGTATACCTTGGACCTTCTTGTTGACGATGAAACACAGAAATTGCATCCGAATTTAATACAAAAATCACAATGGCGGCTTAAGTACAAGAGTACTGACACTCTCACTTTCTATGATTTGAACATCTCCTGTGAGTCCAGTTCTAGATTCCGATGCTTCACTTCAGGTTAACTGTATCCCTTGGACCTTCTTATTGACGATGAAACACAGATAATGCATCGGAATAAAATTTAAAACGAACAATGCCGACTTAAGTAAAAGAGGACTGACACTCTCACTATCTATGATTTGAATCTCTCCTGTGAGTCCAGTTTTAGATTCCGATGCTTCACTTCAGGTTTCCTGTATCCCTTGGACCTTCTTATTGACAATGAAACACAGAAATAGCATCGGAAATAAATTCAAAAGGCACAATGCCGACTTAAGTACAAGAGGACTGACACTCTAACTTTTTATGATTTGAACCTCTCCCGTGAGTCCAGTTTTAGATTCTGATGCTTCACTTCAGGTTAACTGTATCCCTTGGACCTTCTTATTGACGATGAAACTCAGAAATTGCATCCGAAATTAATACAAAAGTCACAATGTTGACTTAAGTACAAGAGGACTGACACTCTCACTTTCTATGATTTGAACCTCTCCTGTGAGTCCAGTTTTAGATTCCGATGCTTCACCTCAGGTTTACTGTATCTCTTGGACCTTTTTATTGACGATGAAACACAGAAATTGCATCCGAATTTAATACAAATGGCACAATGCCGACTTAAGTACAAGAGGACTGACACTCTCACTTTCTATGATTCGAACCTCCCCTGTGAGGTCAGATTTAGATTCCGATGCTTCACTTCAGGTTTACTGTATCCCTTGGACCTTCTTGTTGACGATAAAACACAGAAATCGCATCCGAATTTAATACAAATGGCACAATGCCGTCTTAAGTAAAAGAGGACTGACACTCTAATATTCTATGATTTGAACCTCTCCTGTGAGTCCAGTTTTAGATTCCGATGCTTCACCTCAGGTTTACTGTATCCCTTGGACCTTGTAATTGACGATGAAACACAGAGTTTGCATCTGAATTTAATACAAAAGGTACAATGCCGACTTAAGTACAAGAGGACTGACACTCTAACTTTCTATGATTTGCACCTCTCCTGTGAGCCCAGTTCTAGATTCCGATGCTTCACTTCAGGTTTACTGTATCCCTTGGTCCTTCTTGTTGACGATGAAACACAGAAATTGCATCCGAATTTAATACAAAAATCACAACGGCGGCTGAAGTACAAGAGGACTGACACTCTCACTTTCTATGATTTGAACATCACCTGTGAGTCCAGTTCTAGATTCCGATGCTTCACTTCAGGTTAACTGTATCCCTTGGACCTTCTTATTGACGATGAAACACAGATAATGCATCGGAAATAAATTTAAAACGCACAATGCCGACTTAAGTAAAAGAGGACTGACACTCTCACTATATATGATTTGATTCTCTCCTGTGAGTCCAGTTTTAGATTCCGATGCTTCACTTCAGGTTTACTGTATCCCTTGGACCTTCTTATTGACAAAGAAACACAGAAAAAGCATCGGAAATAAATTCAAAAGGCACAATGCCGACTTAAGTACAAGAGGACTGACACTCTAACTTTTTATGATTTGAACCTCTCCTGTGAGTCCAGTTTTAGATTCCGATGCTTCACTTCAGGTTTACTGTATCCTTTGGACCTTCTTATTGACGATGAAACACAAAAATTGCATCCGAAATTAATACCAAAGTCACAATGGTGACTTAAGTACAAGAGGACTGACACTCTCATTTTCTATGATTTGAACCTCTCCTGTGAGACTAGTTTTATTTTCCGATGCTTCACCTTAGGTTTACTGTATCTCTTGGACCTTCTTATTGACGACGAAACACAGAAATTGCATCCGAATTTAATACCAATGGCACAATGCCGACTTAAGTACAAGAGGACTGACACTCTCACTTTCTATGATTCGAACGTCTCCTGTGAGGTCAGATTTAGATTCCGATGCTTCACTTCAGGTTTACTGTATCCCTTGGACCTTCTTGTTGACGATAAAACACAGAAATCGCATCCGAATTTAATAGAAATGGCACAATGCCGTCTTAAGTAAAAGAGGACTGACACTCTAATATTCTATGATTTGAACCTCTCCTGCGAGTCGAGTTTTAGATTCCGATACTTCACTTCAGTTGTACTGTATACCTTGCACCTTCATATTGACGATGAAACACAGAAATTGCATCGGAATTAAATTCGAAAGGCACAATGCCGACTTAAGTACATGAGGACTGACACTCTCACTTTCTATGATTTGAACCTCTCGTGTGAGTCCAGTTTTACATTCCGATGCTTCACTTCAGGTTTACTGTATCCCTTGGACCTTCTTATTGACGATGAAACACAGAAATTGCATCCGAATTTAATACAAAAATCACAATGGCGACTTTAGTACAAGAGGACCAACAATCTCTCTTTCTAAGATTTGAACATCTCCTGTGAGTCCAGTTTTAGATTCCGATGCTTCACTTCAGGATCACTGTATCCCTTGGACCTTCTTATTGACGATGAAACACAGATATTGCATCGGAATTAAATTTAAAACGCACAATGCCGACTTAAGTAAAAGAGGAGTGACACTCTCACTTTCTATGATTTGAACCTCTCCTGTGAGGTCAGATTTAGATTCCGATGCTTCACTTCAGGTTTACTGTATCCCTTGGACCTTCTTATTGACAATGAAGCACAGAAATAGCATCGGAATTAAATTCAAAAGGCACAATGCCGACTTAAGTACAAGAGGCCTGACACACTTACTTTTTATGATTTGAACCTCTCCTGTGAGTCCAGTTTTAGATTCTGATGCTTCACTTCAGGTTTAATGTATACCTTGGACCTTCTTATTGACGATGAAACACAGAAATTGCATCCGAAATTAATACAAAAGTCACAATGGTGACTTAAGGACAAGAGGACTGACACTCTCACTTTCTATGATTTGAACCTCTCCTGTGAGTCCAGTTTTAGATTCCGATGCTTCACCTCAGGTTTACTGTATCTCTCGGACCTTCTTATTGACGATGAAACACAGAAATTGCATCCGATTTTAATACAAAAGGCACATTACCGACTTAAGTACAAGAGGAGTGACACTCTAACTTTCTATGATTTGAATCTCTCCTGTGAGTCCAGTTTTAGATTCCGACGCTTCACTTCAGGTTTACTCTATACCTTGCACCTTCTTATTGACGATGAAACACAGAATTTGCATCGGAATTAAATTCAAAAGGCACAATGCCGACGTAAGTACAACAGGACTGACACTCTCAATTTCTATGATTTGAACCTCTCGTGTGAGTCCAGTTTTACATTCCGATGCTTCACTTCAGGTTTACTGTATCCCTTGGACCTTCTTATTGACGATGAAACACAGAAATTGCATCCGAATTTAATACAAAAATCACAATGGCGACTTTAGTACAAGAGGACCGACAATCTCACTTTCTATGATTTGAACATCTCCTGTGAGTCCAGTTTTAGATTCCGATGCTTCACTTCAGGTTCACTGTATCCCTTGGACCATCTTATTGACGATGAAACACAGATATTGCATCGGAATTAAATTTAAAACGCACAATGCCGACTTAAGTACAAGAGGACAGACACTCTAACTTTCTATGATTTGAACCTCTCCTGTGAGTCCAGTTTTAGATTCCGATGCTTCACCTGAGGTTTACTGTATCCCTTGGACCTTCTTATTGACGATGAAACACAGAAATTGCATCCGAATTTAATACAAATGGCGCAATGCCGACTTAAATACAAGAGGACTGACACTCTCACTTTCTATGATTCGAACCTCTCCTGTGAGTACAGTTTTAGATTCCGATGCTTCACTTCAGGTTTACTGTATCCCTTGGACCTTCTAATTGACGATGAAACACAGAGTTTGAATCCGAATTTAATACAAAAGGTACAATGCCGACTTAAGTACAAGAGGACTGACATTCTAACTTTCTATGATTTGCACCTCTCCTGTGAGTCCAGTTTTAGATTCCGATGCTTCACTTCAGGTTTACTGTATCCCTTGGACCTTCTTGTTGACGAAGAAACATAGAAATTGCATCCGAATTTAATACAAAAATCACAATGGCGGATTAAGTACAAGAGGACTGACACTCTCACTTTCTATGATTTGAATATCTCCTGTGAGTACAGTTCTAGATTCCGATGCTTCACCTCAGGTTACCTGTATCCCTTGGACCTTCTTATTGACTTTGAAACACAGATAATGCATCGGAATTAAATTTAAAACGCACAATGCCGACTTAAGTAAAAGAGGACTGACACTCTCACTATCTATGATTTGAATCTCTCCTGTGAGTCCAGTTTTAGATTCCGGTGCTTCACTTCAGGTTAACTGTATCCCTTGGACCTTCTTATTGACAATGAAACACGGAAATAGCATCGGAATTAAATAGAAAAGGCACAAGGCCGACTTAAGTAAAAGAGGAGTGACACTCTCACTTTCTATGATTTGAACCTCTCCTGTGAGGTCAGATTTAGATTCCGATGCTTCACTTCAGGTTTACTGTATCCCTTGGACCTTCTTATTGACAATGAAGCACAGAAATAGCATCGGAATTAAATTCAAAAGGCACAATGCCGACATAAGTACAAGAGGCCTGACACACTTACTTTTAATGATTTGAACCTCTCCTGTGAGTCCAGTTTTAGATTCTGATGCTTCACTTCAGGTTTAATGTATCCCTTGGACCTTCTTATTGACGATGAAACACAGAAATTGCATCCGAAATTAATACAAAAGTCACAATGGTGACTTAAGAACAAGAGGACTGACACTCTCACTTTCTATGATTTGAACCTCTCCTGTGAGTCCAGTTTTACATTCCGATGTTTCACTTCAGGTTTACTGTATCCCTTGGACCTTCTTATTGACGATGAAACACAGAAATTGCATCCGAATTTAATACAAAAATCTCAATGGCGACATTAGTACAAGAGGACCGACAATCTCACTTTCTATGATTTGAACATCTCCTGTGAGTCCAGTTTAAGATTCTGATGCTTCACTTCAGGTTCACTGTATCCCTTGGACCATCTTATTGACGATGAAACACAGATATTGCATCGGAATTAAATTTAAAACGCACAATGCCGACTTAAGTACAAGAGGACTGACATTCCAACTTTCTATGATTTGCACCTCTCCTGTGAGTCCAGTTTTACATTCCGATGCTTCACTTCAGGTTTACTGTATCCCTTGGACCTTCTTGTTGACGATGAAACATAGAAATTGCATCCGAATTTAATACAAAAATCACAATGGCGGCTTAAGTACAAGAGGACTGACACTCTCACTTTCTATGATTTGAATATCTCCTGTGAGTACAGGTCTAGATTCCGATGCTTCACTTCAGGTTAACTGTATCCCTTGGACCTTCTTATTGACTTTGAAACACAGATAATGCATCGGAATTAAATTTAAAACGCACAATGCCGACTTAAGTAAAAGAGGACTGACACTCTCACTATCTATGATTTGAATCTCTCCTGTGAGTCCAGTTTTAGATTCCGATGCTTCACTTCAGGTTAACTGTATCCCTTGGACCTTCTTATTGACAATGAAACACGGAAATAGCATCGGAATTAAATTGAAAAGGCACAATGCCGACTTAAGTACAAGAGGACTGACACTCTAACTTTTTATGATTTGAACCTCTCCTGTGAGTCCAGTTTTAGATTCCGATGCTTCACTTCAGGTTTACTGTATCCATTGGACCTTCTTATTGACGATGAAACACAGAAATTGCATCCGAATTTAATACAAAAATCACAATGGCGGCTTAAGTAGAAGAGGACTGACACTCTCACTTTCTATGATTTGAACATCTCCTGTGAGTCCAGTTCTAGATTCCGATGCTTCACTTCAGGTTTACTGTTTCCCTTGGACGTTCTTACTGACGATGAAACACAGAAATTGCATCGGAATGAATTTCAAAAGGCATTTGCACCTCTCCTGTGAGTCCAGTTTTACATTCCGATGCTTCACTTCAGGTTTACTGTATCCCTTGGACCTTCTTGTTGACGATGAAACATAGAAATTGCATCCGAATTTAATACAAAAATCACAATGGCGGCTTAAGTACAAGAGGACTGACACTCTCACTTTCTATGATTTGAATATCTCCTGTGAGTACAGGTCTAGATTCCGATGCTTCACTTCAGGTTAACTGTATCCCTTGGACCTTCTTATTGACTTTGAAACACAGATAATGCATCGGAATTAAATTTAAAACGCACAATGCCGACTTAAGTAAAAGAGGACTGACACTCTCACTATCTATGATTTGAATCTCTCCTGTGAGTCCAGTTTTAGATTCCGATGCTTCACTTCAGGTTAACTGTATCCCTTGGACCTTCTTATTGACAATGAAACACGGAAATAGCATCGGAATTAAATTGAAAAGGCACAATGCCGACTTAAGTACAAGAGGACTGACACTCTAACTTTTTATGATTTGAACCTCTCCTGTGAGTCCAGTTTTAGATTCCGATGCTTCACTTCAGGTTTACTGTATCCATTGGACCTTCTTATTGACGATGAAACACAGAAATTGCATCCGAATTTAATACAAAAATCACAATGGCGGCTTAAGTAGAAGAGGACTGACACTCTCACTTTCTATGATTTGAACATCTCCTGTGAGTCCAGTTCTAGATTCCGATGCTTCACTTCAGGTTTACTGTTTCCCTTGGACGTTCTTACTGACGATGAAACACAGAAATTGCATCGGAATGAATTTCAAAAGGCACAGTGCCGACCTAAGTAGAAGAGGACAAACACTCTCACTTTCTATGATTTGATCCTATCCTGTGAGTCCAGTTTTAGATTCCGATGCTTCACTTCAGGTTTACTGTATACCTTGCAGCTTCTTATTGACGATGAAACACAGAAATTGCAACGGAATTAAATTCAAAGGGCACAATGCCGACTTAAGTACAAGAGGCCTGACACACTTACTTTTAATGATTTGAACCTCTCCTGTGAGTCCAGTTTTAGATTCTGATGCTTCACTTCAGGTTTAATGTATCCCTTGGACCTTCTTATTGACGATGAAACACAGAAATTGCATCCGAAATTAATACAAAAGTCACAATGGTGACTTAAGAACAAGAGGACTGACACTCTCACTTTCTATGATTTGAACCTCTCCTGTGAGTCCAGTTTTACATTCCGATGTTTCACTTCAGGTTTACTGTATCCCTTGGACCTTCTTATTGACGATGAAACACAGAAATTGCATCCGAATTTAATACAAAAATCTCAATGGCGACATTAGTACAAGAGGACCGACAATCTCACTTTCTATGATTTGAACATCTCCTGTGAGTCCAGTTTAAGATTCCGATGCTTCACTTCAGGTTCACTGTATCCCTTGGACCATCTTATTGACGATGAAACACAGATATTGCATCGGAATTAAATTTAAAACGCACAATGCCGACTTAAGTACAAGAGGACTGACATTCTAACTTTCTATGATTTGCACCTCTCCTGTGAGTCCAGTTTTACATTCCGATGCTTCACTTCAGGTTTACTGTATCCCTTGGACCTTCTTGTTGACGATGAAACATAGAAATTGCATCCGAATTTAATACAAAAATCACAACGGCGGCTTAAGTACAAGAGGACTGACACTCTCACTTTCTATGATTTGAATATCTCCTGTGAGTACAGGTCTAGATTCCGATGCTTCACTTCAGGTTAACTGTATCCCTTGGACCTTCTTATTGACTTTGAAACACAGATAATGCATCGGAATTAAATTTAAAACGCACAATGCCGACTTAAGTAAAAGAGGACTGACACTCTCACTATCTATGATTTGAATCTCTCCTGTGAGTCCAGTTTTAGATTCCGATGCTTCACTTCAGGTTAACTGTATCCCTTGGACCTTCTTATTGACAATGAAACACGGAAATAGCATCGGAATTAAATTGAAAAGGCACAATGCCGACTTAAGTACAAGAGGACTGACACTCTAACTTTTTATGATTTGAACCTCTCCTGTGAGTCCAGTTTTAGATTCCGATGCTTCACTTCAGGTTTACTGTATCCATTGGACCTTCTTATTGACGATGAAACACAGAAATTGCATCCGAATTTAATACTAAAATCACAATGGCGGCTTAAGTAGAAGAGGACTGACACTCTCACTTTCTATGATTTGAACATCTCCTGTGAGTCCAGTTCTAGATTCCGATGCTTTACTTCAGGTTTACTGTTTCCCTTGGACGTTCTTACTGACGATGAAACACAGATAATGCATCGGAATTAAATTTAAAACGCACAATGCCGACTTAAGTAAAAGAGGACTGACACTCTCACTATCTATGATTTGAATCTCTCCTGTGAGTCCAGTTTTAGATTCCGGTGCTTCACTTCAGGTTAACTGTATCCCTTGGACCTTCTTATTGACAATGAAACACGGATATAGCATCGGAATTAAATAGAAAAGGCACAAGGCCGACTTAAGTAAAAGAGGAGTGACACTCTCACTTTCTATGATTTGAACCTCTCCTGTGAGGTCAGATTTAGATTCCGATGCTTCACTTCAGGTTTACTGTATCCCTTGGACCTTCTTATTGACAATGAAGCACAGAAATAGCATCGGAATTAAATTCAAAAGGCACAATGCCGACTTAAGTACAAGAGGCCTGACACACTTACTTTTAATGATTTGAACCTCTCCTGTGAGTCCAGTTTTAGATTCTGATGCTTCACTTCAGGTTTAATGTATCCCTTGGACCTTCTTATTGACGATGAAACACAGAAATTGCATCCGAAATTAATACAAAAGTCACAATGGTGACTTAAGAACAAGAGGACTGACACTCTCACTTTCTATGATTTGAACCTCTCCTGTGAGTCCAGTTTTACATTCCGATGTTTCACTTCAGGTTTACTGTATCCCTTGGACCTTCTTATTGACGATGAAACACAGAAATTGCATCCGAATTTAATACAAAAATCTCAATGGCGACATTAGTACAAGAGGACCGACAATCTCACTTTCTATGATTTGAACATCTCCTGTGAGTCCAGTTTAAGATTCCGATGCTTCACTTCAGGTTCACTGTATCCCTTGGACCATCTTATTGACGATGAAACACAGATATTGCATCGGAATTAAATTTAAAACGCACAATGCCGACTTAAGTACAAGAGGACTGACATTCTTACTTTCTATGATTTGCACCTCTCCTGTGAGTCCAGTTTTACATTCCGATGCTTCACTTCAGGTTTACTGTATCCCTTGGACCTTCTTGTTGACGATGAAACATAGAAATTGCATCCGAATTTAATACAAAAATCACAATGGCGGCTTAAGTACAAGAGGACTGACACTCTCACTTTCTATGATTTGAATATCTCCTGTGAGTACAGGTCTAGATTCCGATGCTTCACTTCAGGTTAACTGTATCCCTTGGACCTTCTTATTGACTTTGAAACACAGATAATGCATCGGAATTAAATTTAAAACGCACAATGCCGACTTAAGTAAAAGAGGACTGACACTCTCACTATCTATGATTTGAATCTCTCCTGTGAGTCCAGTTTTAGATTCCGATGCTTCACTTCAGGTTAACTGTATCCCTTGGACCTTCTTATTGACAATGAAACACGGAAATAGCATCGGAATTAAATTGAAAAGGCACAATGCCGACTTAAGTACAAGAGGACTGACACTCTAACTTTTTATGATTTGAACCTCTCCTGTGAGTCCAGTTTTAGATTCCGATGCTTCACTTCAGGTTTACTGTATCCATTGGACCTTCTTATTGACGATGAAACACAGAAATTGCATCCGAATTTAATACAAAAATCACAATGGCGGCTTAAGTAGAAGAGGACTGACACTCTCACTTTCTATGATTTGAACATCTCCTGTGAGTCCAGTTCTAGATTCCGATGCTTCACTTCAGGTTTACTGTTTCCCTTGGACGTTCTTACTGACGATGAAACACAGAAATTGAATCGGAATGAATTTCAAAAGGCACAGTGCCGACCTAAGTAGAAGAGGACAAACACTCTCACTTTCTATGATTTGATCCTATCCTGTGAGTCCAGTTTTAGATTCCGATGCTTCACTTCAGGTTTACTGTATACCTTGCAGCTTCTTATTGACGATGAAACACAGAAATTGCAACGGAATTAAATTCAAAGGGCACAATGCCGACTTAAGTACAAGAGGCCTGACACACTTACTTTTAATGATTTGAACCTCTCCTGTGAGTCCAGTTTTAGATTCTGATGCTTCACTTCAGGTTTAATGTATCCCTTGGACCTTCTTATTGACGATGAAACACAGAAATTGCATCCGAAATTAATACAAAAGTCACAATGGTGACTTAAGAACAAGAGGACTGACACTCTCACTTTCTATGATTTGAACCTCTCCTGTGAGTCCAGTTTTACATTCCGATGTTTCACTTCAGGTTTACTGTATCCCTTGGACCTTCTTATTGACGATGAAACACAGAAATTGCATCCGAATTTAATACAAAAATCTCAATGGCGACATTAGTACAAGAGGACCGACAATCTCACTTTCTATGATTTGAACATCTCCTGTGAGTCCAGTTTAAGATTCCGATGCTTCACTTCAGGTTCACTGTATCCCTTGGACCATCTTATTGACGATGAAACACAGATATTGCATCGGAATTAAATTTAAAACGCACAATGCCGACTTAAGTACAAGAGGACTGACATTCTAACTTTCTATGATTTGCACCTCTCCTGTGAGTCCAGTTTTACATTCCGATGCTTCACTTCAGGTTTACTGTATCCCTTGGACCTTCTTGTTGACGATGAAACATAGAAATTGCATCCGAATTTAATACAAAAATCACAATGGCGGCTTAAGTACAAGAGGACTGACACTCTCACTTTCTATGATTTGAATATCTCCTGTGAGTACAGGTCTAGATTCCGATGCTTCACTTCAGGTTAACTGTATCCCTTGGACCTTCTTATTGACTTTGAAACACAGATAATGCATCGGAATTAAATTTAAAACGCACAATGCCGACTTAAGTAAAAGAGGACTGACACTCTCACTATCTATGATTTGAATCTCTCCTGTGAGTCCAGTTTTAGATTCCGATGCTTCACTTCAGGTTAACTGTATCCCTTGGACCTTCTTATTGACAATGAAACACGGAAATAGCATCGGAATTAAATTGAAAAGGCACAATGCCGACTTAAGTACAAGAGGACTGACACTCTAACTTTTTATGATTTGAACCTCTCCTGTGAGTCCAGTTTTAGATTCCGATGCTTCACTTCAGGTTTACTGTATCCATTGGACCTTCTTATTGACGATGAAACACAGAAATTGCATCCGAATTAAATACAAAAATCACAATGGCGGCTTAAGTAGAAGAGGACTGACACTCTCACTTTCTATGATTTGAATATCTCCTGTGAGTCCAGTTCTAGATTCCGATGCTTCACTTCAGGTTTACTGTTTCCCTTGGACGTTCTTACTGACGATGAAACACAGAAATTGCATCGGAATGAATTTCAAAAGGCACAGTGCCGACCTAAGTAGAAGAGGACAAACACTCTCACTTTCTATGATTTGATCCTATCCTGTGAGTCCAGTTTTAGATTCCGATGCTTCACTTCAGGTTTACTGTATACCTTGCAGCTTCTTATTGACGATGAAACACAGAAATTGCAACGGAATTAAATTCAAAGGGCACAATGCCGACTTAAGTACAAGAGGACTGACACTCTAACTTTCTATGATTTGCGCCTCTCCTGTGAGTCCAGTTTTAGATTCCGATGCTTCACTTCAGGTTTACTGTATCCCTTGTACCTTCTTATTGACGATGAAACACAGAAATTGCGTCCGAATTTAATACAAAAATCACAATGGCGGCTTTAGTACAAGAGGACTGACACTCTCACTTTCTATGATTTGAACATCTCCTGTGAGTCCAGTTCTAGATTCCGATGCTTCACTTCAGGTTTACTGTTTCCCTTGGACCTTATTATTGACGATGAAACACAGATAATGCATCGGAATTAAATTTAAAACGCACAATGCCGACTTAAGTAAAAGAGGACTGACACTCTCACTATCTATGATTTGAAACTCTCCTGTGAGTCCAGTTTTAGATTCTGATGCTTCACTTCAGGTTTACTGTATCCCTTGGACCTTCTTGTTAACTATAAAACACAGAAATCGCATCCGAATTTAATACAAATGGCACAATGCCGTCATAAGTAAAAGAGGACTGACACTCTAACATTCTATGATTTGAACCTCTCCTGCGAGTACAGTTTTAGATTCCGATGCTTCACTTAAGGTTTACTGTATCCCTTGGACCTTCTTATTGACGATGAAACACAGAAATTGCATCCGAATTTAATACAAAAGGCACATTATCGACTTAAGTACAAGAGGAGTGACACTCTAACTTTCTATGATTTGAATCTCTCCTGTGAGTCTAGTTTTCGATTCCGATGATTCACTTCAGTTTTACTGTATCCCTTGGACGTTCTTATTGACGATGAAACACAGAATTTGCATCGGAATTAAATTCAAAAGGCACAATGCCGACTTAAGTACAAGAGCACAGACACTCTCACTTCCTATGATTTGAACCCCTCGTGTGAGTCCAGTTTTACATTCCGATGCTTCACTTCAGTTTAAGTGTATCCCTTGGACCTTCTAATTGACGATGAAACACAGAGTTTGCATCCGAATTTAATACAAAAGGTACAATGCCGACTTAAGTACAAGAGGACTGACACTGTAACTTTCTATGATTTGCACTTCTCCTGTAAGTCCAGTTTTAGATTCCGATGCTTCACTTCAGGTTTACTGTATCCCTTGGACCTTCTTATTGACGATGAGACACAGAAATTGCATCCGAATTTAATACAAAAATCACAATGGCGACTTTAGTACAAGAGGACCGACAATCTCATTTTCTATAATTTGAATATCTCCTGTGAGTCCAGTTTTAGATTCCGATGCTTCACTTCTGGTTCACTGTATCCCTTGGACCTTCTTATTGACGATGAAACACAGATATTGCATCGGAATTAAATTTAAAACGCACAATGCCGACTCAAGTAAAAGAGGACTGACACTCTCACTTTCTATGATATGAACCTCTCCTGTGAGGTCAGATTTAGATAACGATGCTTCACCTCAGGTTTACTGTATCCCTTGGACCTTCTTATTGACAATGAAACACAGAAATAGCATCGGAATTAAATTCAAAAGGCACAATGCCGACTTAAGTACAAGAGGACTGACACTCTAGCTTTCTATGATTTGAACCTCTCCTGTGAGTCCAGTTTTAGATTCCGATGCTTCACTTCAGGTTTACTGTATCCCTTAGACCTTCTTATTGACGACGAAACACAGAGTTTGCATCCGAATTTAATACAAAAGTCACAATGCCGACTTAAGTACAAGAGGACTGACACACTTACTTTCTATGATTTGAACCTCTCCTGTGAGTCCAGATTTAAATTCCGATGCTTCACCTTAGGTTTACTGTATCCCTTGGAACTTCTTATTGACGATGAAACACAGAAATTGCATCCGAATTTAATACAAATGGCGCAATGCCGACTTAAGTACAAAAGGACTGACACTCTCACTTTCTATGATTCGAACCTCTCCTGTGAGTCCAGTTTTAGATTCCGATGCTTCACTTCAGGTTTACTGTATCCCTTAGACCTTCTTATTGACGACGAAACACAGAGTTTGCATCCGAATTTAATACAAAAGTCACAATGCCGACTTAAGTACAAGAGGACTGACACACTTACTTTCTATGATTTGCACCTCTCCTGTGAGTCCAGTTTTAGATTCCGATGCTTCACTTTAGGTTTACTGTATACCTTGGACCTTCTTGTTGACGATGAAACACAGAAATTGCATCCGAATTTAATACAAAAATCACAATGGCGGCTTAAGTACAAGAGGACTGACACTCCCACTTTCTATGATTTGAACATCTCCTGTGAGTCCAGTTCTAGATTCCGATGCTTCACTTCAGGTTAACTGTATCCGTTGGACCTTCTTATTGACGATGAAACACAGATAACGCATCGGAATTAAATTTAAAACGCACAATGCCGACTTAAGTTAAAGAGGACTGACACTCTCACTATCTATGATTTGAATCTCCCCTGTGAGTCCAGGTTTAGATTCCGATGCTTCACCTCAGGTTTACTGTATCCCTTGGACCTTCTTATTGACGATGAAACACAGAAATAGCATCCGAAATTAATACAAAAGTCACAATGGTGACTTAAGTACAAGAGGACTGACACTCTAACTTTTTATGATATGAACCTCTCCTGTGAGTCCAGTTTTAGATTCCAAAGCTTCACTTCAGGTTTACTGTATCCCTCGGACCTTCTTATTGACGATGAAACACAGAAATTGCATCCGAAATTAATACAAAAGTCACAATGGTGACTTAAGTACAAGAGGACTGACACTCTCACTTTCTATGATTTGAACCTCTCCTGTGAGTCCAGTTTTAGATTCCGATGCTTCACCTCAGGTTTACTGTATCTCTTGGACCTTCTTGTTGACGATGAAACACAGAAATTGCATCCGAATTTAATACAAATGGCACAATGCCGCCTTAAGTACAAGATGACTGACACTCTCACTTTCTATGATTCGAACCTCTCCTGTGAAGTCAGATTTAGATTCTGATGCTTCACTTCAGGTTTACTGTATAACCTTGGACCTTCTTGTTGACGATAAAACACAGAAATCGCATCCGAATTTAATACAAATGGCACAATGCCGTCTTAAGTAAAAGAGGACTGACACTCTAATATTCTATGATTTGAACCTCTCCTGTGAGTCCAGTTTTAGATTCCGATGCTTCACCTCAGGTTTACTGTATCCCTTGGACCTTCGTATTGACGATGAAACACAGAAATTGCATCCGAATTTAATACAAATGGCGCAATGCCAGCTTAAGTACAAGAGGACTGACACTCTCACTTTCTATGATTCGAACCTCTCCTGTGAGTCCAGTTTTAGATTCCGATGCTTCACTTCAGGTTTACTGTATCCCTTGGACCTTCTAACTGACGATGAAACACAGAGTTTGCATCCGAATTTAATACAAAAGGTACAATGCCGACTTAAGTACAAGAGGACTGACACTCTAACTTTCTATGATTTGCACCTCTCCTGTGAGTCCAGTTTTAGATTCCGATGCTTCACTTCAGGTTTACTGTATCCCTTGGACCTTCTTGTTGACGATGAAACACAGAAATTGCATCCGAATTTAATACAAAAATCACAATGTCGGCTGAAGTACAAGAGGACTGACACTCTCACTTTCTATGATTTGAACATCTCCTGAGAGTCCAGTTCTAGACTCCGATGCTTCACTTCAGGTTAACTGTATCCCTTGGACCTTCTTAGTGACGATGAAACACAGATAATGCATCGGAAATAAATTTAAAACGCACAATGCCGACTTAAGTAAAAGAGGACTGACACTCTCACTATATCTGATTTGAATCTCTCCTGTGAGTCCAGTTTTAGATTCCGATGCATCACTTCAGGTTTACTGTATCCCTTGGACCTTCTTATTGACAATGAAACACAGAAATAGCATCGGAAATAAATTCAAAAGGCACAATGCCGACTTAACTACAAGAGGACTGACACTCTAACTTTTTTTTTTTGAACCTCTCCTGTGAGTCCAGTTTTAGATTCCGATGCTTCACTTCAGGTTTACTGAATCCCTTGGACCTTCTTTTTGTCGATGAAACACAGAAATTGCATTCGAAATTAATACAAAAGTCACAAAGGTGACTTAAGTACAAGAGGACTGACAGTCTCACTTTCTATGATTTGAACCTCTCCTGTGAGTCTAGTTTCAGATTCCGATGCTTCACCTTAGGTTTACTGTATCTCTTGGACCTTCTTATTGACGATGAAACACAGAAATTGCATCCGAATTTAATACAAATGGCACAATGCCGACTTAAGCACTAGAGGACTGACACTCTCACTTTCTATGATTCGAACCTCTCCTGTGAGGTCAGATTTAGATTCCGATGCTTCACTTCAGGTTTACTGTATCCCTTGGACCTTCTTGTTGACGATAAAAGACAGAAATCGCATAAGAATTTAATACAAATGGCACAATGCCGTCTTAAGTAAAAGAGGACTGACACTCTAATATTTTATGATTTGAACCTCTCCTTCGAGTCCAGTTTTAGATTTCGATGCTTTACTTCAGGTTTACTGTATACCTTGCACCTTCTTATTGACGATGAAACACAGAAATTGCATCGGAATTAAATTCAAATGGCACAATGCCGACTTAAGTACAAGAGGACTGACACTCTCACTTTCTATGATTTGAACCTCTCGTGTGAGTCCAGTTTCACATTCCGATGCTTCACTTCCGGTTTACTGTATCCTTTGGACCTTTTTATTGACGATGAAACACAGAAATTGCATCCGAATTTAATACAAAAATCACAATGGCGACTTTAGTACAAGAGGACCGACAATCTCACTTTCTAAGATTTGAACATCTCCTGTGAGTCCAGTTTTAGATTTCCATGCTTCACTTCAGGTTCACTGTATCCCTTGGACCTACTTATTGACGATGAAACACAGATATTGCATCGGAATTAAATTTAAAACGCACAATGCCGACTAAAGTAAAAGAGGACTGACACTCTCACTTTCTATGATTTGAACCTGTCCTGTGAGGTCAGATTTAGATTCCGATGCTTCACTTCAGGTGTACTGTATCCCCTGGACCTTCTTATTGACAATGATACACAGAAATAGCATCGGAATTAAATTCAAAAGGCACAATGCCGACTTAAGTACAAGAGGACTGACACTCTCACTTTCTAGGATTCGAACCTCTCCTGTGAGTCCAGTTTTAGATTCCGATGCTTCACTTCAGGTTTACTGTATCCCTTGGACCTTCTAATTGACGATGAAACACAGAGTTTGCATCCGAATTTAATACAAAAGGCACAATGCCGACTTAAGTACAAGAGGACTGACACTCTAACTTTCTATGATTTGAACCTCTCCTGTGAGTCCAGTTTTAGATTCCGATGCTTCACCTCAGGTTTACTGTATCCCTTGGACCTTCCAATTGACCATGAAACACAGAAATTGCATCCGAATTTAATACAAATGGCACAATGCCGACTTAAGTACAAGAGGACTGACACTCTCACTTTCTATGATTCGAACCTCTCCTGTGAGTCCAGTTTTAGATTCCGATGCTTCACTTCAGGTTAACTGTATCCCTTGGACCTTCTAATTGACGATGAAACACAGAGTTTGCATCCGAATTTAATACAAAAGGTACAATGCCGACTTAAGTACAAGAGGACTGACACTCTAACTTTCTATGATTTGCACCTCTCCTGTGAGTCCAGTTTTAGATTCCGATGCTGCACTTTAGGTTTACTGTATCCCTTGGACCTTCTTGTTGACGATGAAACACAGAAATTGCATCCGAATTTAATACAAAAATCACAATGGCGGCTTAAGTACTAGAGGACTGACACTCTCACTTTCTATGATTTAAACATCTCCTGTGAGTCCAGTTCTACATTACGATGATCCACTTCAGGTTAACTGTATCCCTTGGACCTTCTTATTGACGATGAAACACAGATAATGCATCGGAAATAAATTTAAAACGCACAATGCCGACTTAAGTAAAAGAGGACTGACACTCTCACTATATATTATTTGAATCTCTCCTGTGAGTCCAGTTTTACATTCCGATGCTTCACTTCAGGTTTACTGTATCCCTTGGACCTTCTTATTGACAATGAAACACAGAAATAGCATCGGAAATAAATTCAAAAGGCACAATGCCGACTTAAGTACAAGAGGACTGACACTCTAACTTTTTATGATTTGAACCTCTCCTGTGAGTCCAGTTTTAGATTCCGATGCATCACTTCAGGTTTACTGTATCCCTTGGACCTTCTTATTGACGATGAAACACAGAAATTGCATCCGAAATTAATACAAAACTCACAATGGTGACTTAAGTACAAGAGGACTGACACTCTCACTTTCTATGATTTGAACCTCTCCTGTGAGTCTAGTTGTAGATTCCGATGCTTCACCTTAGGATTACTGTATCTCTTGGACCTTCTTATTGCCGATGAAACACAGAAATTGCATCCGAATGTAATACAAATGGCACAATGCAGACTTAAGTACAAGAGGACTGACACTCACACTTTCTATGATTCGAACCTCTCCTGTGAGGTCACATTTAGATTCCGACGCTTCACTTCAGGTTTACTGTATCCCTTGGACCTTCTTGTTGACGATAAAACACAGAAATCGCATCCGAATTTAATACAAATGGCACAATGCCGTCTTAAGTAAAAGAGGACTGACACTCTAATATTCTATGATTTGAACCTCTCCTGCGAGTCCAGTTTTAGATTCCGATGCTTCACTTCAGGTTTACTGTATACCTTGCACCTTCTTATTGACGATGAAACACAGAAATTGCATCGGAATTAAATTCAAAAGGCAGAATGCCGACTTAAGTACAAGAGGACTGACACTCTCACTTTCAATGATTTGAACCTCTCGTGTGAGTCCAGTTTTACATTCCGATGCTTCACTTCAGGTTTACTGTATCCCTTGGACCTTCTTATTGACGATGAAACACAGATATTGCATCGGAATTAAATTTAAAACGCACAATGACGGTTAAGTAAAAGAGGACTGACCCTCTCACTTTCTATGATTTGAACCTCTCCTGTGAGGTCAGAATTAGATTCCGATGCTTCACTTCAGGTTTACAGTATCCCTTGGACCTTCTTATTGACAATGAAACACAGAAATAGCACCGGAAATAAATTCAAAAGGCACAATGCCGACTTAAGTACAAGAGGACTGACACTCTAACTTTTTATGATTTGAACCTCTCCTGTGAGTCCAGTTTTAGATTCCGATGCATCACTTCAGGTTTACTGTATCCCTTGGACCTTCTTATTGACGATGAAACACAGAAATTGCATCCGAAATTAATACAAAAGTCACAATGGTGACTTAAGTACAAGAGGACTGACACTCTCACTTTCTATGATTTGAACCTCTCCTGTGAGTCTAGTTGTAGATTCCGATGCTTCACCTTAGGATTACTGTATCTCTTGGACCTTCTTATTGCCGATGAAACACAGAAATTGCATCCGAATGTAATACAAATGGCACAATGCAGACTTAAGTACAAGAGGACTGACACTCACACTTTCTATGATTCGAACTTCTCCTGTGAGGTCACATTTAGATTCCGACGCTTCACTTCAGGTTTACTGTATCCCTTGGACCTTCTTGTTGACGATAAAACACAGAAATCGCATCCGAATTTAATACAAATGGCACAATGCCGTCTTAAGTAAAAGAGGACTGACACTCTAATATTCTATGATTTGAACCTCTCCTGCGAGTCCAGTTTTAGATTCCGATGCTTCACTTCAGGTTTACTGTATACCTTGCACCTTCTTATTGACGATGAAACACAGAAATTGCATCGGAATTAAATTCAAAAGGCAGAATGCCGACTTAAGTACAAGAGGACTGACACTCTCACTTTCTATGATTTGAACCTCTCGTGTGAGTCCAGTTTTACATTCCGATGCTTCACTTCAGGTTTACTGTATCCCTTGGACCTTCTTATTGACGATGAAACACAGATATTGCATCGGAATTAAATTTAAAACGCACAATGACGGCTTAAGTAAAAGAGGACTGACACTCTCACTTTCTATGATTTGAACCTCTCCTGTGAGGTCAGAATTAGATTCCGATGCTTCACTTCAGGTTTACAGTATCCCTTGGACCTTCTTATTGACAATGAAACACAGAAATAGCATCGGAATTAAATTCAAAAGGCACAATGCCGACTTAAGAACAAGAGGACGGACACTCTAACTTTCTATGATGTGAACCTCTCCTGTGAGTCCAGTTTTAGATTCCGATGCTTCACTTCAGGTTTACTGTATCCCATGGGCCTTCTTATTGACGATGAAACACAGAGTTTGCATCCGATTTTAATACAAAAGGCACAATGCCGACTTAAGTACAAGAGGGCTGACACTCTAACTATCTATGATTTGAACCTCTCCTGTGAGTCCAGTTTTAGATTCCGATGCTTTACTTCAGGTTTACTGTATCCCTTGGACCTTCTTATTGACGATGACACACAGAAATTGCATCCGAATTTAATACAAAAGGCACAATGGCGACATAAGTACAAGAGGACTGACACTCTCAATTTCTGTGATTGAACCTCTCCTGTGAGTCCAGTTTTAGATTCAGATGCTTCACTTCAGGTTTACTGTATCCTTTGGACCTTCTTATTGACGATGAAACACAGAAATTGCATCCGAAATTAATACAAAAGTCACAATGGTGACTTAAGTACAAGAGGACTGACACACTCACTTTCTATGATTTGAAACTCTCGTGTGAGTCTAGTTTTACATTCCGATGCTTCACTTCAGGTTTACTGTATCCCTTGGACCTTCTACTTGACGATGAAACACAGAGTTTGCATCCGAATTTAATACAAAAGGTACAATGCCGACTTAAGTACAAGAGGACTGACACTTTAACTTTCTATGATTTGCACCTCTCCTGTAAGTCCAGTTTTAGATTCCGATGCTTCACTTCAGGTTAACTGTATCCCTTGGACCTTCTTTTTGACGATGAAACACAGATAATGCATCGGAAATAAATTTAAAACGCACAATGCCGACTTAAGTAAAAGAGGACTGACACTCTCACTATATATGATTTGAATCTCTCCTGTGAGTCCAGTTTTAGATTCCGATGCTTCACTTCAGGTTTACTGTATCCCTTGGACCTTGTTATTGACAATGGAACACAGACATAGCATCGGAAATAAATTCAAAAGGCACAATGCCGACTTAAGTACAAGAGGACTGACACTCTAACTTTTTATGATTTGAACCTCTCCTGTGAGTCCAGTTTTTGATTCCGATGCATCACTTCAGGTTTACTGTATTCCTTGGACCTTCTTATTGACTATGAAACACAGAAATTGCATCCGAAATTAATACAAAAGTCACAATGGTGACTTAAGTACAAGAGGACTGACACTCTCACTTTCTATGATTTGAACCTCTCCTGTGAGTCTAGTTTTGGATTCCGATGCTTCACCTTAGGTTTACTGTATCTCTTGGACCTTCTTATTGACGATGAAACACAGAAATTGCATCCGAATTTAATACAAATGGCACAATGCCGACTTAAGTACAAGAGGACTGACACTCACACTTTCTATGATTCGAACCTCTCCTGTGAGGTCAGATTTAGATTCCGATGCTTCACTTCAGGTTTACTGTATCCCTTGGACCTTCTTGTTGACGATAAAACACAGAAATCGCATCCGAATTTAATATAAATGGCACAATGCCGTCTTAAGTAAAAGAGGACTGACACTCTAATATTCTATGATTTTAACCTCTCCTGCGAGTCCAGTTTTAGATTCCGATGCTTCACTTCAGGTTTACTGTATACCTTGCACCTTCTTATTGACGATGAAACACAGAAATTGCATCGGAATTAAATTCAAAAGGCACAATGCCCACTTAAGTACAAGAGGACTGACACTCTCACTTTCTATGATTTGAACCTCTCGTGTGAGTCCAGTTTTACATTCCGATGCTTCACTTCAGGTTTACTGTATCCCTTGGACCTTCTTATTGACGATGAAACACAGAAATTGCATCGTAATTTAATACAAAAATCACAATGGCGACTTTAGTACAAGAGGACCGACAATCTCACTTTCTAAGATTTGAACATCTCCTGTGAGTCCAGTTTTAGATTCCGATGCTTCACTTCAGTTTCACTGTATCCCTTGGACCTTCTTATTGACGATGAAACACAGATATTGCATCGGAATTAAATTTAAAACGCACAATGCCGGCTTAAGTAAAAGAGGACTGACACTCTCACTTTCTATGATTTGAACCTCTCCTGTGAGGTCAGAATTAGATTCCGATGCTTCACTTCAGGTTTACAGTATCCCTTGGACCTTCTTATTGACAATGAAACACAGAAATAGCATCGGAATTTAATTCAAAAGGCACAATGCCGACTTTAGTACAAGAAGACTGACACTCTAACTTTCTATGATTTGAACCTCTCCTGTGATTCCAGTTTTAGATTCCGATGCTTCACTTCAGGTTTACTGTATCCCTTGGCCCTTCTTATTGACGATGAAACACAGAGTTTGCATCCGATTTTAATACAAAAGGCACAATGCCGACTTAAGTACAAGAGGACTGACACTCTAACTATCTATGATTTGACCTCTCCTGTGATTCCAGTTTTAGATTCCGATGCTTCACTTCAGGTTTACTGTATCCCTTGGACCTTCTTGTTGACGATGAAACACAGAAATTGCATCCGAATTTAATACAAAAATCACAATGGCGGCTGAAGTACAAGAGGACTGACACTCTCACTTTCTATGATTTGAACATCTCCTGTGAGTGCAGTTCTAGATTACGATGCTTCACTTCAGGTTAACTGTATCCCTTGGACCTTCTTATTGACGATGAAACACAGATAATGCATCGGAAATAAATTTAAAACGCACAATGCCGACTTAAGTAAAAGAGGACTGACACTCTCACCATATATGATTTGAATCTCTCCTGTGAGTCCAGTTTTAGATTCCGATGCTTCACTTCAGGTTTCCTGTATTTCTTGGACCTTCTTATTGACAATGAAACACAGAAATAGCATCGGAAATAAATTCAAAAGGCACAATGCCGACTTAAGTACAAGAGGACTGACACTCTAACTTTTTATGATTTGAACCTCTCCTGTCAGTCCAGTTTTAGATTCCGATGCATCACTTCAGGTTTACTGTATTCCTTGGACCTTCTTATTGACTATGAAACACAGAAATTGCATCCGAAATTAATACAAAAGTCACAATGGTGACTTAAGTACAAGAGGACTGACACTCTCACTTTCTATGATTTGAACCTCTCCTGTGAGTCTAGTTTTAGATTCCGATGCTTCACCTTAGGATTACTGTATCTCTTGGACCTTCTTATTGACGATGAAACACAGAAATTGCATCCGAATTTAATACAAATGGCACAATGCCGACTTAAGTACAAGAGGACTGACACTCACACTTTCTATGATTCGAACCTCTCCTGTGAGGTCAGATTTAGATTCCGATGCTTCACTTCAGGTTTACTGTATCCCTTGGACCTTCTTGTTGACGATAAAACACAGAAATCGCATCCGAATTTAATATAAATGGCACAATGCCGTCTTAAGTAAAAGAGGACTGACACTCTAATATTCTATGATTTTAACCTCTCCTGCGAGTCCAGTTTTAGGTTCCGATGCTTCACTTCAGGTTTACTGTATACCTTGCACCTTCTTATTGACGATGAAACACAGAAATTGCATCGGAATTAAATTCAAAAGGCACAATGCCCACTTAAGTACAAGAGGACTGACACTCTCACTTTCTATGATTTGAACCTCTTGTGTGAGTCCAGTTTTACATTCCGATGCTTCACTTCAGGTTTACTGTATCCCTTGGACCTTCTTATTGACGATGAAACACAGAAATTGCATCCTAATTTAATACAAATATCACAATGGCGACTTTAGTACAAGAGGACCGACAATCTCACTTTCTAAGATTTGAAGATCTCCTGTGAGTCCAGTTTTAGATTCCGATGCTTCACTTCAGTTTCACAGTATCCCTTGGACCTTCTTATTGACGATGTAACACAGATATTGCATCGGAATTAAATTTAAAACGCACAATGCCGGCTTAAGTAAAAGAGGACTGACACTCTCACTTTCTATGATTTGAACCTCTACTATGAGGTCAGAATTAGATTCCGATGCTTCACTGCAGGTTTACAGTATCCCTTGGACCTTCTTATTGACAATGAAACACAGAAATAGCATCGGAATTAAATTCAAAGGGCACAATGCAAACTTTAGTACAAGAAGACTGACACTCTAACTTTCTATGATTTGAACCTCTCCTGTGAGTCCAGTTTTAGATTCCGATGCTTCACTTCAGGTTTACTGTATCCCTTGGACCATCTTATTGACGATGAAACACAGAGTTTGCATTCGATTTTAATACAAAAGGCACACTGCCGACTTAAGTACAAGAGGACTGACACTCTAACTATCTATGATTTGAACCTCTCCTGTGAGTCCAGTTTTAGATTCCGATGCTTTACTTCAGGTTTACTGTATCCCTTGGACCTTCTTATTGACGATGACACACAGAAATTGCATCCGAATTTAATACAAAAGGCACAATGGCGACTTAAGTACAAGAGGACTGACACTCTAACTATCTATGATTTGAACCTCTCCTGTGAGTCCAGTTTTAGATTCCGAAGCTTTACTTCAGGTTTACTGTATCCCTTGGACCTTCTTATTGACGATGAAACACAGAAATTGCATCCTAATTTAATACAAATATCACAATGGCGACTTTAGTACAAGAGGACCGACAATCTCACTTTCTAAGATTTGAAGATCTCCTGTGAGTCCAGTTTTAGATTCCGATGCTTCACTTCAGTTTCACAGTATCCCTTGGACCTTCTTATTGACGATGTAACACAGATATTGCATCGGAATTAAATTTAAAACGCACAATGCCGGCTTAAGTAAAAGAGGACTGACACTCTCACTTTCTATGATTTGAACCTCTACTATGAGGTCAGAATTAGATTCCGATGCTTCACTGCAGGTTTACAGTATCCCTTGGACCTTCTTATTGACAATGAAACACAGAAATAGCATCGGAATTAAATTCAAAGGGCACAATGCCAACTTTAGTACAAGAAGACTGACACTCTAACTTTCTATGATTTGAACCTCTCCTGTGAGTCCAGTTTTAGATTCCGATGCTTCACTTCAGGTTTACTGTATCCCTTGGACCATCTTATTGACGATGAAACACAGAGTTTGCATTCGATTTTAATACAAAAGGCACACTGCCGACTTAAGTACAAGAGGACTGACACTCTAACTATCTATGATTTGAACCTCTCCTGTGAGTCCAGTTTTAGATTCCGATGCTTCACTTCAGGTTTACTGTATCCCTTGGAACTTCTTGTTGACGATAAAACACAGAAATCGCATCCGAATTTAATACAAATGGCACAATGCCGTCTTAAGTAAAAGAGGACTGACACTAATATTCTACGATTTGAACCTCTCCTGCGAGTCCAGTTTTAGATTCCGATGCTTCACTTCAGGTTTACTGTATACCTTGCACCTCCTTATTGACGATGAAACACAGAAATTGCATCGGAATTAAATTCAAAAGGCACAATGCCGACTTAAGTACAAGGGGACTGACACTCTCACTTTCTATGATTTGAACCTCTCGTGTGAGTCCAGTTTTACATTCCGATGCTTCACTTCAGGTTTACTGTATCCCTTGGACCTTCTAATTGACGATGAAACACAGAGTTTGCATCCGAATTTAATACAAAAGGTACAATGCCGACTTAAGTACAAGAGGACTGACACTTTAACTTTCTATGATTTGCACCTCTCCTGTGAGTCCAGTATTAGATTCCGATGCTTCACTTCAGGTTTACTGTATCCCTTGGACCTTCTTATTGACGATGAAACACAGAAATTGCATCTGAATTTAATACAAAAATCACAATGGCGACTTTAGTACAAGAGGACGGACAATCTCACTTTCTAAGATTTGATCATCTCCTGTGAGTCCAGTTTTAGATGCCAATGCTTCACTACAGGTTCACTGTATCCCTTGGACCTTCTTATTGACGATGAAACACAGATATTCCATCGGAATTAAATTTAGAACGCACAATTCCGACTTAAGTAAAAGAGGACTGACACTCTCACTTTCTATGATTTGAACCTCTCCTGTGAGGTCAGATTTAGATTCCGATGCTTCACTTCAGGTTTACTGTATCCCTTGGACCTTCTTATTGACGATGAAACACAGAGTTTTCATCCGAATTTAATACAAAAGGCACAATGCCGACTTAAGTACAAGAGGACTGACACTCTAACTTTCTATGATTTGAAGCTCTCCTGTGAGTCCAGTTTTAGATTCCGATGCTTTACTTCAAGTTTACTGTATCCCTTGGACCTTCTTATTGACGATGACACACAGTAATTGCATCCGAATTTAATACAAAAGGCACAATGGCGACTTAAGTACAAGAGGACAGACACTCTCACTTTCTATGATTTGAACCTCTCCTGTGAGTCCAGTTCTAGATTCCGATGCTTCACTTCAGGTTTCCTATAACCCTTGGACCTTCTTATTGACGATGAAACACAGAAATTGCATCCGAAATTAATACAAAAGTCACAATGGTGACTTAAGTACAAGAGGAGTGACACTCTCACTTTCTATGATTTGAACCTCTTCTCTGAGTCCCGTTTTAGATTCCGATGCTTCACCTCAGATTTAGTGTATCCCATGGACCTTCTTATTGACGATGAAACACAGAAATTGCATCCGAATTTGATACAAATGGCGCAATGCCGACTTCAGTACAAGAGGACTGACACTCTCACTTTCTATGATTCGAACCTCTCCTGTGAGTCCAGTTTTAGATTCCGATGCTTCACTTCAGGTTTACTGTATCCCTTGGACGTTCATATTGACGATGAAACACAGAAATTGCCTCGGAATTAAATTCAAAAGGCACAGTGCCGACTTAAGTACAAGAGGACTGACACTCTCACTTTCTATGATTTGAACCTCTCGTGTGAGTCCAGTTTTACATTCCGATGCTTCACTTCAGGTTTACTGTATCCTTTGGACCTTCTAATTGACGATGAAACACAGAGTTTGCATCCGAATTTAATACAAAAGCTACAATGCCGACTTAAGTACAAGAGGACTGGCACTCTAACTTTCTATGATTTGCACCTCTCCTGTGAGTCCAGTTTTAGATTCCGATGCTTCACTTCAGGTTTACTGTATCCCTTGGACCTTCTAATTGACGATGAAACACAGAAATTGCATCCGAATTTAATACAAAAATCACAATGGCGACCTTAGTACAAGAGGACCGACAATCTCACTTTCTATGATTTGAACATCTCCTGTGAGTCCAGTATTAGATTCCGATGCTTCACTTCAAGTTCACTGTATCCCTTGGACCTTCTTATTGACGATGAAACACAGATATTGCATCGGAATTAAATTTAAAACGCACATTGCCGACTTAAGTAAAAGAGGACTGACACTCTCACTTTCTGTAATTTGAACCTCTCCTGTGAGGTCAGATTTAGATTCCGATGCTTCACTTCAGGTTTACTGTATCCATTGGACCTTCTTATTGACAATGAAACACGGAAATAGCATCGGAATTAAATTCAAAAGGCACAATGCCGACTTAGGTACAAGAGGACTGACACTCTGACTTTCTATGATTTGAACCTCTGCTGTGAGTCCAGTTTTAGATTCCGATGCTTCACTTCAGGTTTACTGTATCCCTTAGACCTTCTTATTGACGATGAAACACAGAGTTTGCATCCGAATTTAATACAAAAGGCACAATGCCGACTTAAGTACAAGAGGACTGACACTCTAACTTTCTGTGATTTGAACCTTTCCTGTGAGACCAGTTTTAGATTCCGATGCTTCACCTCAGGTTTACTGTATCCCTTGGACCTTCATATTGACGATGAAACACAGAAATTGCATCCGAATTTAATACAAATGGCGCAATGCCGACTTAAGTACAAGAGGACTGACACTCTCACTTTCTATGAATCGAACCTCTCCTGTGAGTCCAGTTTTACATTCCGATGCTTCACTTCAGGTTTACTGTATCCCTTGGATCTTCTAATTGACGATGAAACACAGAGTTTGCATCCGAATTTAATACAAAAGGTACAATGCCGACTTAAGTACAAGAGGACTGACACTTTAACTTTCTATGATTTGCACCTCTCCTGTGAGTCCAGTTTTAGATTCCGATGCTTCACTTCAGGTTTACTGTATCCCTTGGACCTTCTTATTGACGAAGAAACACAGAAATTGCATCCGAATTTAATACAAAAATCACAATGGCGACTTTAGTACAAGAGGACGGACAATCTCACTTTCTAAGATTTGAACATCTCCTGTGAGTCCAGTTTTAGATTCCGATGCTTCACTACAGGTTCACTGTATCCCTTGGACCTTCTTATTGACGATGAAACACAGAAATTGCATCGGAATTAAATTTAAAACGCACAATTCCGACTTAAGTAAAAGAGGACTGACACTCTAACTTTCTATGATTTGAACCTCTCCTGTGAGGTCAGATTTAGATTCCGATGCTTCACTTCAGGTTTACTGTATCCCTTAGACCTTCTTATTGACGATGAAACACAGAGTTTGCATCCGAATTTAATACAAAAGGCACAATGCCGACTTAAGTACAAGAGGACTGACACTCTAACTTTCTATGATTTGAACCTCTCCTGTGAGACCAGTTTTAGATTCCGATGCTTCACCTCAGGTTTACTCTATCCCTTGGACCTTCATATTGACGATTAAACACAGAAATTGCATCCGAATGTAATACAAATGGTGCAATGCCGACTTAAGTACAAGAGGACTGACACTCTCACTTTCTATGAATCGAACCTCTCCTGTGAGTCCAGTTTTAGATTCCGATGCTTCACTTCAGGTTTACTGTATCCCTTAGACCTTCTTATTGACGATGAAACACAGAGTTTGCATCCGAATTTAATACAAAAGGCACAATGCCGACTTAAGTACAAGAGGACTGACACTCTAACTTTCTATGATTTGAACCTCTCCTGTGAGACCAGTTTTAGATTCCGATGCTTCACCTCAGGTTTACTGTATCCCTTGGACCTTCATATTGACGATGAAACACAGAAATTGCATCCGAATTTAATACAAATGGCGCAATGCCGACTTAAGTACAAGAGGACTGACACTCTCACTTTCTATGAATCGAACCTCTCCTGTGAGTCCAGTTTTAGATTCCGATGCTTCACTTCAGGTTTACTGTATCCCTTGGACCTTCTAATTGACGATGAAGCACAGAGTTTGCATCCGAATTTAATACAAATGGCACAATGCCGTCTTAAGTAAAAGAGGACTGACACTAATATTCTATGATTTGAACCTTACCTGCGAGTCCAGTTTTAGATTCCGATGCTTCACTTCAGGTTTTCTGTATACCTTGCACCTTCTTATTGACGATGAAACACAGAAATTGCATCGGAATTAAATTCAAAAGGCACAATGCCGACTTAAGTACAAGAGGACTGACACTCTCACTTTCTATGATTCGAACCTCTCGTGTGAGTCCAGTTTTACATTCCGATGCTTCACTTCAGGTTTACTGTATCCCTTGGACCTTCTAATTGACGATGAAACACAGAGTTTGCATCCGAATTCAATACAAAAGGTACAATGCCGACTTTAGTACAAGAGGACTGACACTTTAACTTTCTATGATTTGCACCTCTCCTGTGAGTCCAGTTTTAGATTCCGATGCTTCACTTCAGGTTTACTGTATCCCTTGGACCTTCTTATTGACGATGAAACACAGAAATTGCATCCGAATTTAATACAAAAATCACAATGGCGACTTTAGTACAAGAGGACGGACAATCTCACTTTCTAAGATTTGAACATCTCCTGTGAGTCCAGTTTTAGATTCCGATGCTTCACTACAGGTTCACTGTACCCCTTGGACCTTCTTATTGACGATGAAACACAGATATTGCATCGGAATTAAATTTAAAACGCACAATTCCGACTTAAGTAAAAGAGGACTGACACTCTCACTTTCTATGATTTGAACCTCTCCTGTGAGGTCAGATTTAGATTCCGATGCTTCACTTCAGGTTTACTGTATCCCTTGGACCTTCTTATTGACGATGAAACACAGAGTTTGCAATCGAATTTAATACAAAAGGCACAATGCCGACTTAAGTACAAGAGGACTGACACTCTAACTTTCTATGATTTGAAGCTCTCCTGTGAGTCCAGTTTTAGATTCCGATGCTTTACTTCAAGTTTACTGTTTCCCTTGGACCTTCTTATTGACGATGACACACAGTAATTGCATCCGAATTTAATACAAAAGGCACAATGGTGACTTAAGTACAAGAGGACTGACACTCTCACTTTCTTTGATTTGAACCTCTCCTGTGAGTCCAGTTCTAGATTCCGATGCATCACTTCAGGTTTCCTGTATCCCTTGGACCTTCTTATTGACGATGAAACACAGAAATTGCATCCGAAATTAATACAAAAGTCACAATGGTGATTTAAGTACAAGAGGACTGACACTCTCACTTTATATGATTTGAACCTCTTCTCTGAGTCCAGTTTTAGATTCCGATGCTTCACCTCAGATTTAGAGTATCCCATGGACCTTCTTATAGACGATGAAACACAGAAATTGCATCCGAATTTAATACAAATGGCGCAATGCCGACTTAAGTACAAGAGGACTGACACTCTCACTTTCTATGATTCGAACCTCTCCTGTGAGTCCAGTTTTAGATTCCGATGCTTCACTTCAGGTTTACTGTATCCCTTGGACGTTCTTATTGACGATGAAACACAGAAATTGCATCGGAATTAAATTCAAAAGGCACAGTGCCGACTTAAGTACAAGAGGACTGACACTCTCACTTTCTATGATTTGAACCTCTCGTGTGAGTCCAGTTTTACATTCCGATTGTTCACTGCAGGTTTACTGTATCCCTTGGACCTTCTAATTGACGATGAAACACAGAGTTTGCATCCGAATTTAATACAAAAGCTACAATGCCGACTTAAGTACAAGAGGACTGACACTCTAACTTTCTATGATTTGCAACTCTTCTGTGAGTCCAGTTTTAGATTCCGATGCTTCACCTCAGGTTTACTGTATCCCTTGGACCTTCATATTGACGATGAAACACAGAAATTGCATCCGAATTTAATACAAATGGCGCAATGCCGACTTAAGTACAAGAGGACTGACACTCTCAGTTTCTATGAATCGAACCTCTCCTGTGAGTCCAGTTTTAGATTCCGATGCTTCACTTCAGGTTTACTGTATCCCTTGGACCTTCTAATTGACGATGAAGCACAGAGTTTGCATCTGAATTTAATACAAAAGGTACAATGCCGACGTAAGTACAAGAGGACTGACACTCTAACTTTCTATGATTTGCACCTCACCTGTGAGTCCAGTTTTAGATTCCGATGCTTCACTTCAGGTTTACTGTATCCCTTGGAACTTCTTGTTGACGATAAAACACAGAAATCGCATCCGAATTTAATACAAATGGCACAATGCCGTCTTAAGTAAAAGAGGACTGACACTAATATTCTATGATTTGAACCTCACCTGCGAGTCCAGTTTTAGATTCCGATGCTTCACTTCAGGTTTACTGTATACCTTGCACATTCTTATTGACGATGAAACACAGAAATTGCATCGGAATTAAATTCAAAAGGCACAATGCCGAATTAAGTACAAGAGGACTGACACTCTCACTTTCTATGATTCGAACCTCTCGTGTGAGTCCAGTTTTACATTCCGATGCTTCACTTCAGGTTTACTGTAACCCTTGGACCTTCTTACTGACGATGAAACACAGAAATTGCATCCGAATGTAATACAAAAATCACAATGGCGACTTTAGTACAAGAGGACGGACAATCTCACTTTCTAAGATTTGAACATCTCCTGTGACTCCAGTTTTAGATTCCGATGCTTCACTACAGGTTCACTGTATCCCTTGGACCTTCTTATTGACGATGAAACACAGATATTGCATCGGAATTAAATTTAAATCGCACAATTCCGACTTAAGTAAAAGAGGACTGACACTCTCACTTTCTATGATTTGAACCTCTCCTGTGAGGTCAGATTTAGATTCCGATGCTTCACTTCAGGTTTACTGTATCCCTTGGACCTTCTTATTGACGATGAAACACAGAGTTTGCATCCGAATTTAATACAAAAGGCACAATGCCGACTTAAGTACATGAGGACTGACACTCTAACTTTCTTTGATTTGAAGCTCTCCTGTGAGTCCAGTTTTAGATTCCGATGCTTTACTTCAAGTTTACTGTTTCCCTAGGACCTTCTTATTGACGATGACACACAGTAATTGCATCCGAATTTAATACAAAAGGCACAATGGCGACTTAAGTACAAGAGGACTGACACTCTCACTTTCTATGATTTGAACCTCTCCTGTGAGTCCAGTTCTAGATTCCGATGCTTCACTTCAGGTTTCCTGTATCCCTTGGACCTTCTTATTGACGATGAAACACAGAAATTGCATCCGAAATTAATACAAAAGTCACAATGGTGATTTAATTACAAGAGGACTGACACTCTTACTTTATATGATTTGAACCTCTTCTCTGAGTCCAGTTTTAGATTCCGATGCTTCACCTCAGATTTAGTGTATCCCATGGACCTTCTTATTGACGATGAAACACAGAAATTGCATCCGAATTTAATACAAATGGCGCAATGCCGACTTAAGTACAAGAGGACCGACACTCTCACTTTCTATGATTCGAACCTCTCCTGTGAGTCCAGTTTTAGATTCCGATGCTTCACTTCAAGTTTACTGTATCCCTTGGACGTTCTTATTGACGATGAAACACAGAAATTGCATCGGAATTAAATTCAAAAGGCACAGTGCCGACTTAAGTACAAGAGGACTGACACTCTCACTTTCTATGATTTCAACCTCTCGTGTGAGTCCAGTTTTACATTCCGATGCTTCACTTCAGGTTTACTGTATCCCTTGGGCCCTCTAATTGGCGATGAAACACAGAGTTTGCATCCGAATGTAATACAAAAGCTACAATGCCGACTTAAGTACATGAGGACTGACACTCTAACTTTCTATGATTTGCACCTCTCCTGTGAGTCCAGTTTTAGATTCCGATGCTTCACCTCAGGTTTACTGTATCCGTTGGACCTTCATATTGACGATGAAACACAGAAATTGCATCCGAATTTAATACAAATGGCGCAATGCCGACTTAAGTACAAGAGTACTGACACTCTCACTTTCTATGAATCGAACCTCTCCTGTGAGTCCAGTTTTAGATTCCGATGCTTCACTTCAGGTTTACTGTATCCCTTGGAACTTCTTGTTGACGATAAAACACAGAAATCGCATCCGAATTTAATAGAAATGGCACAATGCCGTCTTAAGTAAAAGAGGACTGACACTAATATTCTATGATTTGAACCTCACCAGCGAGTCCAGTTTTAGATTCCGATGCTTCACTTCAGGTTTACTGTATATCTTGCACCTTCTTATTGACGATGAAACACAGAAATTGCATCGGAATTAAATTCAAAAGGCACAATGCCGACTTAAGTACAAGAGGACTGACACTCTCACTTTCTATGATTCGAACCTCTCGTGTGAGTCCAGTTTTACATTCCAATGCTTCACTTCAGGTTTACTGTATCCCTTGGACCTTCTAATTGACGATGAAACACAGAGTTTGCATCCGAATTTAATACAAAAGCTACAATGCCGACTTAAGTACAAGAGGACTGCCACTCTAACTTTCTATGATTTGCACCTCTCCTGTGAGTCCAGTTTTAGATTCCGATGATTCACTTCAGGTTTACTGTATCCCTTGGACCTTCTTATTGACGATGAAACACAGAAATTGCATCCGAATTTAATACAAAAATCACAATGGCGACTTTAGTACAAGAGGACGGACAATCTCACTTTCTAAGATTTGAACATCTCCTGTGAGTCCAGTTTTAGATTCCGATGCTTCACTACAGGTTCACTGTATCCCTTGGACCTTCTTATTGACGATGAAACACAGATATTGCATCGGAATTAAATTTAAAACGCACAATTCCGACTTAAGTAAAAGAGGACTGACACTCTCACTTTCTATGATTTGAACCTCTCCTGTGAGGTCAGATTTAGATTCCGATGCTTCACTTCAGGTTTACTGTATCCCTTGGACCTTCTTATTGGCGATGAAACGCAGAGTTTGAATCCGAATTTAATACAAAAGGCACAATGCCGACTTAAGTACAAGAGGACTGACACTCTAACTTTCTATGATTTGAAGCTCTCCTGTGAGCCCAGTATTAGATTCCGATGCTTTACTTCAAGTTTACTGTTACACTTGGACCTTCTTATTGACGATGACACACAGTAATTGCATCCGAATTTAATACAAAAGGCACAATGGCGACTTAAGTACAAGAGGACTGACACTCTCACTTTCTATGATTTGAACCTCTCCTGTGAGTCCAGTTCTAGATTCCGATGCTTCACTTCAGGTTTCCTGTATCCCTTGGACCTTCTTATTGACGATGAAACACAGAAATTGCATCCGAAATTAATACAAAAGTCACAATGGTGATTTAATTACAAGAGGACTGACACTCTCACTTTATATGATTTGAACCTCTTCTCTGAGTCCAGTTTTAGATTCCGATGCTTCACCTCAGATTTAGTGTATCCCATGGACCTTCTTATTGACGATGAAACACAGAAATTGCATCCGAATTTAATACAAATGGCGCAATGCCGACTTAAGTACAAGAGGACCGACACTCTCACTTTCTATGATTCGAACCTCTCCTGTGAGTCCAGTTTTAGATTCCGATGCTTCACTTCAGGTTTACTGTATCCCTTGGACGTTCTTATTGACGATGAAACACAGAAATTGCATCGGAATTAAATTCAAAAGGCACAGTGCCGACTTAAGTACAAGAGGACTGACACTCTCACTTTCTATGATTTGAACCTCTCCTGTGAGTCCAGTTTTAGATTCCGATGCTTCACCTCAGGTTTACTGTATCCCTTGGACCTTCATATTGACGATGAAACACAGAAATTGCATCGGAATTAAATTCAAAAGGCACAATGCCGACTTAAGTACAAGAGGACTGACACTCTCACTTTCTATGATTCGAACCTCTCGTGTGAGTCCAGTTTTACATTCCGATGCTTCACTTCAGGTTTACTGTATCCCTTGGACCTTCTAATTGACGATGAAACACAGAGTTTGCATCCGAATTCAATACAAAAGGTACAATGCCGACTTTAGTACAAGAGGACTGACACTTTAACTTTCTATGATTTGCACCTCTCCTGTGAGTCCAGTTTTAGATTCCGATGCTTCACTTCAGGTTTACTGTATCCCTTGGACCTTCTTATTGACGATGAAACACAGAAATTGCATCCGAATTTAATACAAAAATCACAATGGCGACTTTAGTACAAGAGGACGGACAATCTCACTTTCTAAGATTTGAACATCTCCTGTGAGTCCAGTTTTAGATTCCGATGCTTCACTACAGGTTCACTGTACCCCTTGGACCTTCTTATTGACGATGAAACACAGATATTGCATCGGAATTAAATTTAAAACGCACAATTCCGACTTAAGTAAAAGAGGACTGACACTCTCACTTTCTATGATTTGAACCTCTCCTGTGAGGTCAGATTTAGATTCCGATGCTTCACTTCAGGTTTACTGTATCCCTTGGACCTTCTTATTGACGATGAAACACAGAGTTTGCAATCGAATTTAATACAAAAGGCACAATGCCGACTTAAGTACAAGAGGACTGACACTCTAACTTTCTATGATTTGAAGCTCTCCTGTGAGTCCAGTTTTAGATTCCGATGCTTTACTTCAAGTTTACTGTTTCCCTTGGACCTTCTTATTGACGATGACACACAGTAATTGCATCCGAATTTAATACAAAAGGCACAATGGTGACTTAAGTACAAGAGGACTGACACTCTCACTTTCTTTGATTTGAACCTCTCCTGTGAGTCCAGTTCTAGATTCCGATGCATCACTTCAGGTTTCCTGTATCCCTTGGACCTTCTTATTGACGATGAAACACAGAAATTGCATCCGAAATTAATACAAAAGTCACAATGGTGATTTAAGTACAAGAGGACTGACACTCTCACTTTATATGATTTGAACCTCTTCTCTGAGTCCAGTTTTAGATTCCGATGCTTCACCTCAGATTTAGAGTATCCCATGGACCTTCTTATAGACGATGAAACACAGAAATTGCATCCGAATTTAATACAAATGGCGCAATGCCGACTTAAGTACAAGAGGACTGACACTCTCACTTTCTATGATTCGAACCTCTCCTGTGAGTCCAGTTTTAGATTCCGATGCTTCACTTCAGGTTTACTGTATCCCTTGGACGTTCTTATTGACGATGAAACACAGAAATTGCATCGGAATTAAATTCAAAAGGCACAGTGCCGACTTAAGTACAAGAGGACTGACACTCTCACTTTCTATGATTTGAACCTCTCGTGTGAGTCCAGTTTTACATTCCGATGCTTCACTTCAGGTTTACTGTATCCCTTGGACCTTCTAATTGACGATGAAACACAGAGTTTGCATCCGAATTTAATACAAAAGCTACAATGCCGACTTAAGTACAAGAGGACTGACACTCTAACTTTCTATGATTTGCAACTCTTCTGTGAGTCCAGTTTTAGATTCCGATGCTTCACCTCAGGTTTACTGTATCCCTTGGACCTTCATATTGACGATGAAACACAGAAATTGCATCCGAATTTAATACAAATGGCGCAATGCCGACTTAAGTACAAGAGGACTGACACTCTCAGTTTCTATGAATCGAACCTCTCCTGTGAGTCCAGTTTTAGATTCCGATGCTTCACTTCAGGTTTACTGTATCCCTTGGACCTTCTAATTGACGATGAAGCAAAGAGTTTGCATCTGAATTTAATACAAAAGGTACAATGCCGACGTAAGTACAAGAGGACTGACACTCTAACTTTCTATGATTTGCACCTCTCCTGTGAGTCCAGTTTTAGATTCCGATGCTTCACTTCAGGTTTACTGTATCCCTTGGAACTTCTTGTTGACGATAAAACACAGAAATCGCATCCGAATTTAATACAAATGGCACAATGCCGTCTTAAGTAAAAGAGGACTGACACTAATATTCTATGATTTGAACCTCACCTGCGAGTCCAGTTTTAGATTCCGATGCTTCACTTCAGGTTTACTGTATACCTTGCACATTCTTATTGACGATGAAACACAGAAATTGCATCGGAATTAAATTCAAAAGGCACAATGCCGAATTAAGTACAAGAGGACTGACACTCTCACTTTCTATGATTCGAACCTCTCGTGTGAGTCCAGTTTTACATTCCGATGCTTCACTTCAGGTTTACTGTAACCCTTGGACCTTCTTATTGACGATGAAACACAGAAATTGCATCCGAATGTAATACAAAAATCACAATGGCGACTTTAGTACAAGAGGACGGACAATCTCACTTTCTAAGATTTGAACATCTCCTGTGACTCCAGTTTTAGATTCCGATGCTTCACTACAGGTTCACTGTATCCCTTGGACCTTCTTATTGACGATGAAACACAGATATTGCATCGGAATTAAATTTAAATCGCACAATTCCGACTTAAGTAAAAGAGGACTGACACTCTCACTTTCTATGATTTGAACCTCTCCTGTGAGGTCAGATTTAGATTCCGATGCTTCACTTCAGGTTTACTGTATCCCTTGGACCTTCTTATTGACGATGAAACACAGAGTTTGCATCCGAATTTAATACAAAAGGCACAATGCCGACTTAAGTACATGAGGACTGACACTCTAATTTTCTTTGATTTGAAGCTCTCCTGTGAGTCCAGTTTTAGATTCCGATGCTTTACTTCAAGTTTACTGTTTCCCTAGGACCTTCTTATTGACGATGACACACAGTAATTGCATCCGAATTTAATACAAAAGGCACAATGGCGACTTAAGTACAAGAGGACTGACACTCTCACTTTCTATGATTTGAACCTCTCCTGTGAGTCCAGTTCTAGATTCCGATGCTTCACTTCAGGTTTCCTGTATCCCTTGGACCTTCTTATTGACGATGAAACACAGAAATTGCATCCGAAATTAATACAAAAGTCACAATGGTGATTTAATTACAAGAGGACTGACACTCTTACTTTATATGATTTGAACCTCTTCTCTGAGTCCAGTTTTAGATTCCGATGCTTCACCTCAGATTTAGTGTATCCCATGGACCTTCTTATTGACGATGAAACACAGAAATTGCATCCGAATTTAATACAAATGGCGCAATGCCGACTTAAGTACAAGAGGACCGACACTCTCACTTTCTATGATTCGAACCTCTCCTGTGAGTCCAGTTTTAGATTCCGATGCTTCACTTCAGGTTTACTGTATCCCTTGGACGTTCTTATTGACGATGAAACACAGAAATTGCATCGGAATTAAATTCAAAAGGCACAGTGCCGACTTAAGTACAAGAGGACTGACACTCTCACTTTCTATGATTTCAACCTCTCGTGTGAGTCCAGTTTTACATTCCGATGCTTCACTTCAGGTTTACTGTATCCCTTGGGCCCTCTAATTGGCGATGAAACACAGAGTTTGCATCCGAATATAATACAAAAGCTACAATGCCGACTTAAGTACATGAGGACTGACACTCTAACTTTCTATGATTTGCACCTCTCCTGTGAGTCCAGTTTTGGATTCCGATGCTTCACCTCAGGTTTACTGTATCCCTTGGACCTTCATATTGACGATGAAACACAGAAATTGCATCCGAATTTAATACAAATGGCGCAATGCCGACTTAAGTACAAGAGTACTGACACTCTCACTTTCTATGAATCGAACCTCTCCTGTGAGTCCAGTTTTAGATTCCGATGCTTCACTTCAGGTTTACTGTATCCCTTGGAACTTCTTGTTGACGATAAAACACAGAAATCGCATCCGAATTTAATAGAAATGGCACAATGCCGTCTTAAGTAAAAGAGGACTGACACTAATATTCTATGATTTGAACCTCACCAGCGAGTCCAGTTTTAGATTCCGATGCTTCACTTCAGGTTTACTGTATATCTTGCACCTTCTTATTGACGATGAAACACAGAAATTGCATCGGAATTAAATTCAAAAGGCACAATGCCGACTTAAGTACAAGAGGACTGACACTCTCACTTTCTATGATTCGAACCTCTCGTGTGAGTCCAGTTTTACATTCCAATGCTTCACTTCAGGTTTACTGTATCCCTTGGACCTTCTAATTGACGATGAAACACAGAGTTTGCATCCGAATTTAATACAAAAGCTACAATGCCGACTTAAGTACAAGAGGACTGCCACTCTAACTTTCTATGATTTGCACCTCTCCTGTGAGTCCAGTTTTAGATTCCGATGATTCACTTCAGGTTTACTGTATCCCTTGGACCTTCTTATTGACGATGAAACACAGAAATTGCATCCGAATTTAATACAAAAATCACAATGGCGACTTTAGTACAAGAGGACGGACAATCTCACTTTCTAAGATTTGAACATCTCCTGTGAGTCCAGTTTTAGATTCCGATGCTTCACTACAGGTTCACTGTATCCCTTGGACCTTCTTATTGACGATGAAACACAGATATTGCATCGGAATTAAATTTAAAACGCACAATTCCGACTTAAGTAAAAGAGGACTGACACTCTCACTTTCTATGATTTGAACCTCTCCTGTGAGGTCAGATTTAGATTCCGATGCTTCACTTCAGGTTTACTGTATCCCTTGGACCTTCTTATTGGCGATGAAACACAGAGTTTGAATCCGAATTTAATACAAAAGGCACAATGCCGACTTAAGTACAAGAGGACTGACACTCTAACTTTCTATGATTTGAAGCTCTCCTGTGAGCCCAGTATTAGATTCCGATGCTTTACTTCAAGTTTACTGTTACCCTTGGACCTTCTTATTGACGATGACACACAGTAATTGCATCCGAATTTAATACAAAAGGCACAATGGCGACTTAAGTACAAGAGGACTGACACTCTCACTTTCTATGATTTGAACCTCTCCTGTGAGTCCAGTTCTAGATTCCGATGCTTCACTTCAGGTTTCCTGTATCCCTTGGACCTTCTTATTGACGATGAAACACAGAAATTGCATCCGAAATTAATACAAAAGTCACAATGGTGATTTAATTACAAGAGGACTGACACTCTCACTTTATATGATTTGAACCTCTTCTCTGAGTCCAGTTTTAGATTCCGATGCTTCACCTCAGATTTAGTGTATCCCATGGACCTTCTTATTGACGATGAAACACAGAAATTGCATCCGAATTTAATACAAATGGCGCAATGCCGACTTAAGTACAAGAGGACCGACACTCTCACTTTCTATGATTCGAACCTCTCCTGTGAGTCCAGTTTTAGATTCCGATGCTTCACTTCAGGTTTACTGTATCCCCTGGACGTTCTTATTGACGATGAAACACAGAAATTGCATCGGAATTAAATTCAAAAGGCACAGTGCCGACTTAAGTACAAGAGGACTGACACTCTCACTTTCTATGATTTGAACCTCTCCTGTGAGTCCAGTTTTAGATTCCGATGCTTCACCTCAGGTTTACTGTATCCCTTGGACCTTCATATTGACGATGAAACACAGAAATTGCATCCGAATTTAATACAAATGGCGCAATGCCGACTTAAGTACAAGAGTACTGACACTCTCACTTTCTATGAATCGAACCTCTCCTGTGAGTCCAGTTTTAGATTCCGATGCTTCACTTCAGGTTTACTGTATCCCTTGGAACTTCTTGTTGACGATAAAACACAGAAATCGCATCCGAATTTAATAGAAATGGCACAATGCCGTCTTAAGTAAAAGAGGACTGACACTAATATTCTATGATTTGAACCTCACCAGCGAGTCCAGTTTTAGATTCCGATGCTTCACTTCAGGTTTACTGTATACCTTGCACCTTCTTATTGACGATTAAACACAGAAATTGCATCGGAATTAAATTCAAAAGGCACAATGCCGACTTAAGTACAAGAGGACTGACACTCTCACTTTCTATGATTCGAACCTCTCGTGTGAGTCCAGTTTTACATTCCAATGCTTCACTTCTGGTTTACTGTATCCCTTGGACCTTCTAATTGACGATGAAACACAGAGTTTGTATCCGAATTTAATACAAAAGGTACAATGCCGACTTAAGTACAAGAGGACTGACACTTTAACTTTCTATGATTTGCACCTCTCCTGTGAGTCCAGTTTTAGATTCCGATGCTTCACTTCAGGTTTACTGTATCCCTTGGACCTTCTTATTGACGATGAAACACAGAAATTGCATCCGAATTTAATACAAAAATCACAATGGCGACTTTAGTACAAGAGGACGGACAATCTCACTTTCTAAGATTTGAACATCTCCTGTGAGTCCAGTTTTAGATTCCGATGCTTCACTACAGGTTCACTGTATCCCTTGGACCTTCTTATTGACGATGAAACACAGATATTGCATCGGAATTAAATTTAAAACGCACAATTCCGACTTAAGTAAAAGAGGACTGACACTCTCACTTTCTATGATTTGAACCTCTCCTGTGAGGTCAGATTTAGATTCCGATGCTTCACTTCAGGTTTACTGTATCCCTTGGACCTTCTTATTGACGATGAAACACAGAGTTTGCATCCGAATTTAATACAAAAGTCACAATGCCAACTTAAGTACAAGAGGACTGACACTCTAACTTTCTATGATTTGAAGCTCTCCTGTGAGTCCAGTTTTAGATTCCGATGCTTTACTTCAAGTTTACTGTTTCCCTTGGACCTTCTTATTGACGATGACACACAGTCATTGCATCCGAATTTAATACAAAAGGCACAATGGCAACTTAAGTACAAGAGGACTGACACTCTCACTTTCTATGATTTGAACCTCTCCTGTGAGTCCAGTTCTAGATTCCGATGCTTCACTTCAGGTTTCCTGTATCCCTTGGACCTTCTTATTGACGATGAAACACAGAAATTGCATCCGAAATTAATACAAAAGTCACAATGGTGATTTAAGTACAAGAGGACTGACACTCTCACTTTATATGATTTGAACCTCTTCTCTGAGTCCAGTTTTAGATTCCGATGCTTCACCTCAGATTTAGTGTATCCCATGGACCTTCTTATTGACGATGAAACACAGAAATTGCATCCGAATTTAGTACAAATGGCGCAATGCCGACTTAAGTACAAGAGGACTGACACTCTCACTTTCTATGATTCGAACCTCTCCTGTGAGTCCAGTTTTAGATTCCGATGCTTCACTTCAGGTTTACTGTATCCCTTGGACGTTCATATTGACGATGAAACACAGAAATTGCATCGGAATTAAATTCAAAATGCACAGTGCCGACTTAAGTACAAGAGGACTGACACTCTCACTTTCTATGATTTGAACCTCTCGTGTGAGTCCAGTTTTACATTCCGATGCTTCACTTCAGGTTTACTGTATCCCTTGGACCTTCTAATTGACGATGAAACACAGAGTTTGCATCCGAATTTAATACAAAAGCTACAATGCCGACTTAAGTACAAGAGGACTGACACTCTAACTTTCTATGATTTGCACCACTCCTGTGAGTCCAGTTTTAGATTCCGATGCTTCACTTCAGGTTTACTGTATCCCTTGGACCTTCTTATTGACGATGAAACACAGAAATTGCATCCGAATTTAATACAAAAATCACAATGGCGACTTTAGTACAAGAGGACGGACAATCTCATTTTCTAAGATTTGAACATCTCCTGTGAGTCCAGTTTTAGATTCCGATGCTTCACTACAGGTTCACTGTATCCCTTGGACCTTCTTATTGACGATGAAACACAGATATTGCATCGGAATTAAATTTAAAACCCACAATTCCGACTTAAGTAAAAGAGGCTGACACTCTCACTTTCTATGATTTGAACCTCTCCTGTGAGGTCAGATTTAGATTCCGATGCTTCACTTCAGGTTTACTGTATCCCTTGGACCTTCTTATTGACGATGAAACACAGAAATTGCATCCGACATTAATACAAAAGTCACAATGGAGATTTAAGTACAAGAGGACTGACACTCTCACTTTATATGATTTGAACCTCTTCTCTGAGTCCAGTTTTAGATTCCGATGCTTCACCTCAGATTTAGTGTATCCCATGGACCTTCTTATTGACGATGAAACACAGAAATTGCATCCGAATTTAATACAAATGGCGCAATGCCGACTTAAGTACAAGAGGACTGACACTCTCACTTTCTATGATTCGAACCTCTCCTGTGAGTCCAGTTTTAGATTCCGATGCTTCACTTCAGGTTTACTGTATCCCTTGGACGTTCCTATTGACGATGAAACACAGAAATTGCATCGGAATTAAATTCAAAAGGCACAGTGCCGACTTAAGTACAAGAGGACTGACACTCTCACTTTCTATGATTTGAACCTCTCGTGTGAGTCCAGTTTTACATTCCGATGCTTCACTTCAGGTTTACTGTATCCCTTGGACCTTCTAATTGACGATGAAACACAGAGTTTGCATCCGAATTTAATACAAAAGCTACAATGCCGACTTAATTACAAGAGGACTGACACTCTAACTTTCTATGATTTGCACCTCTCCTGTGAGTCCAGTTTTAGATTCCGATGCTTCACTTCAGGTTTACTGTATCCCTTGGACCTTCTAATTGACGATGAAACACAGAAATTGCATCCGAATTTAATACAAAACTCACAATGGCGACCTTAGTATAAGAGGACCGACAATCTCACTTTCTATGATTTGAACATCTCCTGTGAGTCCAGTTTTAGATTCCGATGCTTCACTTCAGGTTCACTGTATCCCTTGGACCTTCTTATTGACGATGAAACACAGATATTGCATAGGAATTAAATTTAAAACGCACATTGCCGACTTAAGTAAAAGAGGACTGACACTCTCACTTTCTGTGATTTGAACCTCTCCTGTGAGGTCAGATTTAGATTCCGATGCTTCACTTCAGGTTTACTGTATCCCTTGGACCTTCTTATTGACAATGAAACACAGAAATAGCATCGGAATTAAATTCAAAAGGCACAATGCCGACTTAAGTACAAGAGGACTGACACTCTAACTTTCTATGATTTGAACCTCTCCTGTGAGTCCAGTTTTAGATTCCGATGCTTCACTTCAGGTTTACTGTATCCCTTAGACCTCCTTATTGACGATGAAACACAGAGTTTGCATCCGAATTTAGTACAAAAGGCACAATGCCGACTTAAGTACAAGAGGACTGACACTCTAACTTTCTATGATTTGAACCTCTCCTGTGAGACCAGTTTTAGATTCCGATGCTTCACCTCAGGTTTACTGTATCCCTTGGACCTTCTTATAGACGATGAAACACAGAAATTGCATCCGAACTTAATACAAATGGCGCAATGCCGACTTAAGTACAAGAGGACTGACACTCTCACTTTCTATGAATCGAACCTCTCCCGTGAGTCCAGTTTTAGATTCCGATGCTTCACTTCAGGTTTACTGTATCCCTTGGACCTTCTAATTGACGATGAAGCACAGAGTTTGCATCCGAATTTAATACAAAAGGTACAATGCCGACTTAAGTACAAGAGGACTGACACTCTAACTTTCTATGATTTGCACCTCTCCTGTGAGTCCAGTTTTAGATTCCGATGCTACACTTCAGGTTTACTGTATCCCTTGGACCTTCTTGTTGACGATGAAACACAGAAATTGCATCCGAATTTAATACAAAAATCACAATGGCGGCTTAAGTACAAGAGGACTGACACTCTCACTTTCTATGATTTGAACATCTCCTGTGAGTCCAGTTCTAGTTTCCGATGCTTCACTTCAGGTTAACTGTATCCCTTGGACCTTCTTATTGACGATGAAACACAGATAATGCATCGGAATTAAATTTAAAACGCACAATGCCGACTTAAGTAAAAGAGGACTGACACTCTCACTATCTATGATTTGAATCTCTCCTGTGAGTCCAGTTTTAGATTCCGATGCTTCACTTCAGGTTTACTGTATCCCTTGGACCTTCTTATTGACAATGAAACACAGAAATAGCATCGGAATTAAATTCAAAAGGCACAATGACGACTTAAGTACAAGAGGACTGACACTCTAACTTTGTATGATTTGCACCTCTCCTGTGAGTCCAGTTTTAGATTCCGATGCTTCACTTCAGGTTTACTGTATCTCTTGGACCTTCTTATTGACGATGAAACACAGAAATTGCATCCGAATTTAATACAAATGGCACAATGCCGACTTAAGTACAAGGGGACTGACACTCTCACTTTCAATGAATCGAACCACTCCTGTGAGGTCAGATTTAGATTCCGATGCTTCACTTGAGGTTTACTGTATCCCCTGGACCTTCTTGTTGACGATAAAACACAGAAATCGCATCCGAATTTAATACAAATGGCACAATGCCGTCTAAAGTAAAAGAGGACTGACACTCTAATATTCTAAGATTTGAACCTCTCCTGTGAGTCCAGTTTTAGAATCCGATGCTTCACTTCAGGTTTACTGTATACCTTGCACCTTCTTATTGACGATGAAACACAGAAATTGCATCGGAATTAAATTCAAAAGGCACAATGCCGTCTTAAGTACAAGAGGACTGACACTCTCACTTTCTATGATTTGAACCTCTCGTGTAAGTCCAGTTTTAGATTCCGATGCTTCACTTCAGGTTTACTGTATCCCTTGGACCTTCTAATAGACGATGAAACACAGAGTTAGCATCCGAATTTAAGACAAAACCTACAATGCCGCCTTAAGTACATGAGGACTGACACTCTAACTTTCTATGATTTGCACCTCTCCTGTGAGACCAGTTTTAGATTCCGATGCTTCACTTCAGGTTTACAGTATCCCCTGGACCTTCTTATTGACGATGAAACACAGAAATTGCATCCGAATTTAATACAAAAATCACAATGGCGACGTTAGTACAAGAGGACCGACAATCTCACTTTCTAAGATTTGAACATCTCCAGTGAGTCCAGTTATAGATTCCGATGCTTCACTTCAGGTTCACTGTATCCCTTGGACCTTCTTATTGACGATGAAACACAGATATTGCATCGGAATTAAATTTAAAGCGCACAATGCCGACTTAAGTAAAAGAGAACTGACACTTTCACTTTCTATGATTTGAACCTCTCCTGTGAGGTCAGATTTAGATTCCGATGCTTCACTTCAGGTTTACTGTATCCCTTGGACCTTCTTATTGACAATGAAACACAGAAATAGCATCGGAATTAAATTCAAAAGGCACAATGCCGACATAAGTACAAGAGGACTGACACTCTAACTTTCTATGATTTGAACCTCTCCTGTGAGTCCAGTTTTAGATTCCGATGCTTCACTTCAGGTTTACTGTATCCCTTAGACCTTCTTATTGACGATGAAACACAGAGTTTGCATCCGAATTTAATACAAAAGGCACAATGCCGACTTAAGTACAAGAGGACTGACACTCTAACTTTCTATGATTTGAACCTCTCCTGTGAGATCAGTTTTAGATTCCGATGCTTCACCTCAGGTTTACTGTATCCCTTGGACCTTCTTATTGACGATGAAACACAGAAATTGCATCCGAATTTAATACAAATGGCGCAATGCCGACTTAAGTACAAGAGGACTGACACTCTCACTTTCTATGAATCGAACCTCTCCTGTGAGTCCAGTTTTAGATTCCGATGCTTCACTTCAGGTTTACTGTATCCCTTGGACCTTCTAATTGACGATGAAGCACAGAGTTTGCATCCGAATTTAATACAAAAGGTACAATGCCGACTTAAGTACAAGAGGACTGACACTCTAACTTTCTATGATTTGCACCTCTATTGTGAGTTCAGTTTTAGATTCCGATGCTACACTTCAGGTTTACTGTATCCCTTGGACCTTCTTGTTGACGATGAAACACAGAAATTGCATCCGAATTTAATACAAAAATCACAATTTCGGCTTAAGTACAAGAGGACTGACACTCTCACTTTCTATGATTTGAACATCTCCTGTGAGTAAAGTTCTAGTTTCCGATGCTTCACTTCAGGTTAACTGTATCCCTTGGACCTTCTTATTGACGATGAAACACAGATAATGCATCGGAATTAAATTTAAAACGCACAATGCCGACTTAAGTAAAAGAGGACTGACACTCTCACTATCTATGATTTGAATCTCTCCTGTGAGTCCAGTTTTAGATTCCGATGCTTCACTTCAGGTTTACTGTATCCCTTGGACCTTCTTATTGACAATGAAACACAGAAATAGCATCGGAATTAAATTCAAAAGGCACAATGACGACTTAAGTACAAGAGGACTGACACTCTAACTTTGTATGATTTGCACCTCTCCTGTGAGTCCAGTTTTAGATTCCGATGCTTCACCTCAGGTTTACTGTATCTCTTGGACCTTCTTATTGACGATGAAACACAGAAATTGCATCCGAATTTAATACAAATGGCACAATGCCGACTTAAGTACAAGAGGACTGACACTCTCACTTTCTATGATTCGAACCTCTCCTGTGAGGTCAGATTTAGATTCCGATGCTTCACTTGAGGTTTACTGTATCCCCTGGACCTTCTTGTTGACGATAAAACACAGAAATCGCATCCGAATTTAATACAAATGGCACAATGCCGTCTAAAGTAAAAGAGGACTGACACTCTAATATTCTAAGATTTGAACCTCTCCTGTGAGTCCAGTTTTAGAATCCGATGCTTCACTTCAGGTTTACTGTATACCTTGCACCTTCTTATTGACGATGAAACACAGAAATTGCATCGGAATTAAATTCAAAAGGCACAATGCCGTCTTAAGTACAAGAGGACTGACACTCTCACTTTCTATGATTTGAACCTCTCGTGTAAGTCCAGTTTTACATTCCGATGCTTCACTTCAGGTTTACTGTATCCCTTGGACCTTCTAATAGACGATGAAACACAGAGTTAGCATCCGAATTTAATACAAAACCTACAATGCCGCCTTAAGTACATGAGGACTGACACTCTAACTTTCTATGATTTGCACCTCTCCTGTGAGACCAGTTTTAGATTCCGATGCTTCACTTCAGGTTTACAGTATCCCCTGGACCTTCTTATTGACGATGAAACACAGAAATTGCATCCGAATTTAATACAAAAATCACAATGGCGACGTTAGTACAAGAGGACCGACAATCTCACTTTCTAAGATTTGAACATCTCCAGTGAGTCCAGTTATAGATTCCGATGCTTCACTTCAGGTTCACTGTATCCCTTGGACCTTCTTATTGACGATGAAACACAGATATTGCATCGGAATTAAATTTAAAGCGCACAATGCCGACTTAAGTAAAAGAGAACTGACACTTTCACTTTCTATGATTTGAACCTCTCCTGTGAGGTCAGATTTAGATTCCGATGCTTCACTTCAGGTTTACTGTATCCCTTGGACCTTCTTATTGACAATGAAACACAGAAATAGCATCGGAATTAAATTCAAAAGGCACAATGCCGACTTAAGTACAAGAGGACTGACACTCTAACTTTCTATGATTTGAACCTCTCCTGTGAGTCCAGTTTTAGATTCCGATGCTTCACTTCAGGTTTACTGTATCCCTTAGACCTTCTTATTGACGATGAAACACAGAGTTTGCATCCGAATTTAATACAAAAGGCACAATGCCGACTTAAGTACAAGAGGACTGACACTCTAACTTTCTATGATTTGAACCTCTCCTGTGAGATCAGTTTTAGATTCCGATGCTTCACCTCAGGTTTACTGTATCCCTTGGACCTTCTTATTGACGATGAAACACAGAAATTGCATCCGAATTTAATACAAATGGCGCAATGCCGACTTAAGTACAAGAGGACTGACACTCTCACTTTCTATGAATCGAACCTCTCCTGTGAGTCCAGTTTTAGATTCCGATGCTTCACTTCAGGTTTACTGTATCCCTTGGACCTTCTAATTGACGATGAAGCACAGAGTTTGCATCCGAATTTAATACAAAAGGTACAATGCCGACTTAAGTACAAGAGGACTGACACTCTAACTTTCTATGATTTGCACCTCTCCTGTGAGTTCAGTTTTAGATTCCGATGCTACACTTCAGGTTTACTGTATCCCTTGGACCTTCTTGTTGACGATGAAACACAGAAATTGCATCCGAATTTAATACAAAAATCACAATTTCGGCTTAAGTACAAGAGGACTGACACTCTCACTTTCTATGATTTGAACATCTCCTGTGAGTAAAGTTCTAGTTTCCGATGCTTCACTTCAGGTTAACTGTACCCCTTGGACCTTCTTATTGACGATGAAACACAGATAATGCATCGGAATTAAATTTAAAACGCACAATGCCGACTTAAGTAAAAGAGGACTGACACTCTCACTATCTATGATTTGAATCTCTCCTGTGAGTCCAGTTTTAGATTCCGATGCTTCACTTCAGGTTTACTGTATCCCTTGGACCTTCTTATTGACAATGAAACACAGAAATAGCATCGGAATTAAATTCAAAAGGCACAATGACGTCTTAAGTACAAGAGGACTGACACTCTAACTTTGTATGATTTGCACCTCTCCTGTGAGTCCAGTTTTAGATTCCGATGCTTCACCTCAGGTTTACTGTATCTCTTGGACCTTCTTATTGACGATGAAACACAGAAATCGCATCCGAATTTAATACAAATGGCACAATGCCGTCTTAAGTAAAAGAGGACTGACACTCTAATATTCTAAGATTTGAACATCTCCTGTGAGTCCAGTTTTAGTTTCCGATGCTTCACTTCAGGTTTACTGTATACCTTGCACCTTCTTATTGACGATGAAACACAGAAATTGCATCGGAATTAAATTCAAAAGGCACAATGCCGACTTAAGTACAAGAGGACTGACACTCTCACTTTCTATGATTTGAACCTCTCGTGTAAGTCCAGTTTTACATTCCGATGCTTCACTTCAGGTTTACTGTATCCCTTGGACCTTCTAATAGACGATGAAACACAGAGTTAGCATCTGAATTTAATACAAAACCTACAATGCCGCCTTAAGTACAAGAGGACTGACACTCTAACTTTCTATGATTTGCACCTCTCCCGTGAGACCAGTTTTAGATTCCGATGCTTCACTTCAGGTTTACTGTATCCCTTGGACCTTCTTATTGACAATGAAACACAGAAATTGCATCCGAATTTAATACAAAAATCACAATGGCGACGTTAGTACAAGAGGACCGTCAATCTCACTTTCTAAGATTTGAACATCTCCAGTGAGTCCAGTTATAGATTCCGATGCTTCACTTCAGGTTCACTGTATCCCTTGGACCTTCTTATTGACGATGAAACACAGATATTGCATCGGAATTAAATTTAAAGCGCACAATGCCGACTTAAGTAAAAGAGGACTGACACTTTCACTTTCTATGATTTGAACCTCTCCTGTGAGGTCAGATTTAGATTCCGATGCTTCACTTCAGGTTTACTGTATCCCTTGGACCTTCTTATTGACAATGAAACACAGAAATAGCATCGGAATTAAATTCAAAAGGCACAATGCCGACTTAAGTACAAGAGGACTGACACTCTAACTTTGTATGATTTGAACATCTCCTGTGAGTCCAGTTTTAGATTCCGATGCTTCACTTCAGGTTTACTGTATTCCTTGGACCTTGTTATTGACGATGAAACACAGAGTTTGCATCCGAATTTAATACAAAAGGCACAATGCCGACTTAAGTACAAGAGGACTGACACTCTAACTTTCTGTGATTTGAACCTCTCCTGTGACTCCAGTTTTAGATTCCCATGCTTTACTTCAGGTTTACTGTATCCCTTGGACCTTCTTATTGACGATGACACACAGAAATTGCATCCGAATTTAATACAAATGGCACAATGCCGACTTAAGTACAAGAGGACTGACACTCTCACTTTCTATGGTTCGAACCTCACCTGTGAGGTCTGATTTAGATTCTGATGCTTCACGTCAGGTTTACTGTGTCCCTTGGACCTTCTTGTTGACGATAAAACACATAAATCGCATCCGAATTTAATACAAATGGCACAATGCCGTCTTAAGTAAAAGAGGACTGACACTTTAATATTCTATGATTTGAACCTCTCCTGCGGGTCCAGTTTTAGATTCCGATGCTTCACTTCGGGTTTATTGTATACCTTGCACATTCTTATTGACGATGAAACACAGAAATTGCATCGGAATTAAATTCAAAAGGCACAATGGCGACTTAAGTACAAGAGGACTGACACTCTCACTTTCTATGATTTGAACCTCTCCTGTGAGTCCAGTTTTAGATTCCGATGCTTCACTTCAGGTTTACTGTATCCCTTGGACCTTCTTATTGAAGATGGAACACAGAAATTGCATCCGAAATTAATACAAAAGTCACAATGGTGACTTAAGTACAAGAGGACTGACACTCTAACTTTGTATGATTTGCACCTCTCCTGTGAGTCCAGTTTTAGATTCCGATGCTTCACTTCAGGTTTACTATATCCCTTGGACCTTCTTATTGACGATGAAACACAGAAATTGCATCCGAATTTAATACAAAAATCACAATGGCGACTTTAGTACAAGAGGACCGACAATCTCACTTTCTAAGATTTGAACATCTCCTGTGAGTCCAGTTTTAGATTCCGATGCTTCACTACAGATTCACTGTATCCCTTGGACCTTCTTATTGACGATGAAACACAGATATTGCATCGGAATTAAATTTAAAACGCACAATGCCGACTTAAGTACAAGAGGACTGACACTCTCACTTTCTATGATTTGAACCTCTCCTGTGAGGTCAGATTTAGATTCCGATGCTTCACTTCAGGTTTACTGTATCCCTTGGACCTTCTTATTGACAATGAAACACAGAAATAGCATCAGAATTAAATTCAAAAGGCACAATGTCGACTTAAGTACAAGAGGACTGATACTCTAACTTTCTATGATATGAACCTCTCCTGTGAGTCCAGTTTTAGATTCCGATGCTTCACTTCAGGTTTACTGTATCCCTTGGACCTTCTTATTGAAGATGAAACACAGAGTTTGCATCCGAATTTAATGCAAAAGGCACAATGCCGACTTAAGTACAAGAGGACTGACACTCTAACTTTCTGTGATTTGAACCTCTCCTGTGAGTCCAGTTTTAGATTCCGATGCTTCACTTCAGGTTTACTGTATCCCTTGGACCTTCTTATTGAAGATGAAACACAGAGTTTGCATCCGAATTTAATGCAAAAGGCACAATGCCGACTTAAGTACAAGAGGACTGACACTCTAACTTTCTGTGATTTGAACCTCTCCTGTGAGTCCAGTATTAGATTCCGATGCTTTACTTCAGGTTTACTGTATCCCTTGGACCTTCTTATTGACGATGACACACAGAAATTGCATCCGAATTTAATACAAATGGCACAATGGCGACTTAAGTACAAGAGGACTGACACTCTCACTTTCTATGATTTGAACCTCTCCTGTGAGTCCAGTTTTAGATTCCGATGCTTCACTTCAGGTTTACTGTATCCCTTGGACCTTCTTATTGACGATGAAACACAGAAATTGCATCCAAAATTAATACAAAAATCACAATGGCGGCATACGTACAAGAGGACTGACACTCTTACTTTCTATGATTTGAATATCTCCTATGAGTCCAGTTCTAGATTCCGATGCTTCACTTCAGGTTTACTGTATCCCTTGGATCTTCTTATTGACGATGAAACACAGATATAGCATCGGAATTAAATTTAAAACGCACAATGCCGACTTAAGTAAAAGAGGACTGACACTCTCACTTTCTATGATTTGAATCTCTCCTGTGAGTCCAGTTTCAGATTCTGATGCTTCACTTCAGGTTTACTGTATCCCTTGGATCTTCTTATTGACAATGAAACACAGAAATAGCATCGGAATTAAATTCAAAAAGCACAATGCCGACTTAAGTACAAGAAGACTGCTACTCTAACTTTTTATGATTTGAACCTCTCCTGTGAGTTCAGTTTTAGATTCCGATGCTTCACTTCAGGTTTACTGTATCCCTTGGACCTTCTTATTGACGATGAAACATAGAGATTGCATCCGAATTTAATACAAAAGGCACAATGCCGACTTAAGTACAAGAGGACTGACACTCTAACTTTCTATGAATTGAACCTCTCCTGTGAGTCCAGTTTTAGATTCCGATGCTTTACTTCAGGTTTACTGTATCCCTTGGACCTTCTTATTTACGATGACACACAGAAATTGCATCCGAATTTAATACAAAAGGCACAATGGCGACGTAAGTACAAGAGGACTGACACTCTCACTTTCTATGATTTGAACCTCTCCTGTGAGTCCAGTTTGAGATTCCGATGCTTCACCTCAGATTTACTGTACTCCGTGGACCTTCTTATTGACGATGAAACACAGAAATTGAATCCGAATTTAATACAAATGGCACAATGCCGACTTAAGTACAAGAGGACTGACACTCTCACTTTCTATGATTCGAACCTCACCTGTGAGGTCAGATTTAGATTCCGATGCTTCACTTCAGGTTTACTGTATCCCTTGGACGTTCTTGTTGACGATAAAACACAGTAATCGCATCCGAATTTAATACAAATGGCACAATGCCGTCTTAAGTAAAAGAGGACTGACACTCTAATATTCTATGATTTGAACCGCTCCTGCGAGTCCAGTTTTAGATTCCGATGCTTCACTTCAGGTTTACTGTATACCTTGCACCTTCTTATTGACGATGAAACACAGAAATTGCATCGGAATTAAATTCAAAAGGCACAATGCCGACTTAAGTACGAGAGGACTGACACTCTCACTTTATATGATTTGAACCTCTCCTCTGAGTCCAGTTTTAGATTCCGATACCTCACCTCATATTTACTGTATCCCTTGGACCTTCTTATTAACGATGAAACACAGAAATTGCATCGGAATTAAATTCAAAAGTCACAGTGCCGACCTAAGTAGAAGAGGACTAACACTCTCACTTTCTATGATTTGAACCTCTCCTGTGAGTCCAGTTTTAGATTCCGAAGCTTCACTTCAGGTTTACTGTATACCTTGCAGTTTCTTATTGACGATGAAACACAGAAATTGCATCGGAATTAATTTCAAAAGGCACAATGCCGACTTAAGTACAAGAGGACTAACACACTCACTTTCTATGATTTGAACCTCTCCTTTGAGTCCAGTTTTAGATTCCGAAGCTTCATTTCAGGTTTACTGTATACCTTGCAGCTTCTTATTGACCGTGAAACACAGAAATTGCATCGGAATTAAATTCAAAAGGCACAATGCTGACTTAAGTAGAAGTGGACTGACACTGTCACTTTCTATGATTTGAACCTCTCCTGTGAGTCCAGTTTTACATTCCGATGCGTCACTTCAGGTTTACTGTGTCACTTGGACCTTCTAATTGACGATGAATCACAGAGGTTGCATCCGAATTTAATACAAAAGGTACAATGCCGACTTAAGTACAAGAGGACTGACACTCTAACTTTCTATGATTTGCACGTCTCCTGTGAGACCAGTTTTAGATTCCAATGCTTCACTTCAGGTTTACTGCATCCCTTGGACCTTCTTATTGACGATGAAACACAGAAATTGCATCCAAAATTAATACAAAAATCACAATGGCGGCATAAGTACAAGAGGACTGACACTCTTACTTTCTATGATTTGAATATCTCCTATGAGTCCAGTTCTAGATTCCGATGCTTCACTTCAGGTTTACTGTATCCCTTGGATCTTCTTATTGACGATGAAACACAGATATAGCATCGGAATTAAATTCAAAACGCACAATGCCGACTTAAGTAAAAGAGGACTGACACTCTCACTTTCTATGATTTGAATCTCTCCTGTGAGTCCAGTTTCAGATTCCGATGCTTCACTTCAGGTTTACTGTATCCCTTGGATCTTCTTATTGACAATGAAACACAGAAATAGCATCGGAATTAAATTCAAAAAGCACAATGCCGACTTAAGTACAAGAAGACTGACACTCTAACTTTTTATGATTTGAACCTCTCCTGTGAGTCCAGTTTTAGATTCCGATGCTTCACTTCAGGTTTACTGTATCCCTTGGACCTTCTTATTGACGATGAAACATAGAGATTGCATCCGAATTTAATACAAAAGGCACAATGCCGACTTAAGTACAAGAGGACTGACACTCTAACTTTCTATGATTTGAACCTCTCCTGTGAGTCCAGTTTTAGATTCCGATGCTTTACTTCAGGTTTACTGTATCCCTTGGACCTTCTTATTGACGATGACACACAGAAATTGCATCCGAATTTAATACAAAAGGCACAATGGCGACGTAAGTACAAGAGGACTGACACTCTCACTTTCTATGATTTGAACCTCTCCTGTGAGTCCAGTTTGAGATTCCGATGCTTCACCTCAGATTTACTGTATTCCTTGGACCTTCTTATTGACGATGAAACACAGAAATTGCATCGGAATTAAATTCAAAAGGCACAATGCCGACTTAAGTACGAGAGGACTGACACTCTCACTTTCTATGATTTGAACCTCTCGTGTGAGTCCAGTTTTACATTCCGATGCTTCACTTCAGGTTTACTGTATCCCTTGGACCTTCTAATTGACGATGAAACACAGAGTTTGCATCGGAATTTAATACAAAAGGTACAATGCCGACTTAAGTAAAAGAGGACTGACACTCTAATTTTGTATGATTTGCACCTCTCTTGTGAGTCCAGTTTTAGATTCCGATGCTTCACTTCAGGTTTACTATATCCCTTGGACTTTCTTATTGACGATGAAACACAGAAATTACATCCGAATTTAATACAAAAATCACAATGGCGACTTTAGTACAAGAGGACCGACAATCTCACTTTCTAAGATTTGAACATCTCCTGTGAGTCCAGTTTTAGATTCCGATGCTTCACTACAGGTTCACTGTATCCCTTGGACCTTCTTATTGACGATGAAACACAGAGTTTGCATCCGAATTTAATACAAAAGGCACAATGCCGACTTAAGCACAAGAGGACTGACACTCTAACTTTCTATGATTGGAACCTCTCCTGTGAGTCCAGTTTTAGATTCCGATGCTTTACTTCAGGTTTACTCTATCCCTTGGACCTTCTTATTGACGATGACACACAGAAAATGCATCCGAATTTAATGCAAAAGTCACAATGGCGACTTAAGTACAAGAGGACTGACACTCTCACTTTCTATGATTTGAACCTCTCCTGTGAGTCCAGTTTTAGATTCCGATGCTTCACTTCAGGTTTACTGTATCCCTTGGACCTTCTTATTGACGATGATACACAGAAATTGCATCCGAAATTAATACAAAAGTCACAATGGTGACTTAAGTACAAGAGGACTGACACTCTCACTTTATATGATTTGAACCTCTCCTCTGAGTCCAGTTTTAGATTCCGATGCTTCACCTCAGATTTATTGTATCCCTTGGACCTTCTTATTGACGATGAAACACAGAAATTGCATCCGAATTTAATACAAATGGCGCAATGCCGACTTAAGTACAAGAGGACTGACACTCTCACTTTCTATGATTCGAACCTCTCCCTGTGAGTCCAGTTTTAGATTCCGATGCTTCACTTCAGGTTTACTGTACCCCTTGGACGTTCTTATTGACGATGAAACACAGAAATTGCATCGGAATTAAATACTAAAGGCACAGTGCCGACCTAAGTCGAAGAGGACTAACACTCTCACTTTCTATGATTTGAACCTCTCCTGTGAGTCCAGTTTTAGTTTCCGAAGCTTCACTTCAGGTTTACTGTATACCTTGCAGCTTCTTATTGACGATAAAACACAGAAATTGCATCGGAATTAGATTCAAAAGGCACAATGCCGACTTAAGTACAAGAGGACTGTCACTGTCACTTTCTATGTTTTGAACCTCTCCTGTGAGTCCAGTTTTACATTCCGATGCGTCACTTCAGGTTTACTGTATCCCTTGGACCTTCTAATTGACGATGAAACACAGAGTTTGCATCCGAATTTAATACAAAAGGTACAATGCCGACTTAAGTACAAGAGGACTGACACTCTCACTTGCTATGATTTGAACATCTCCTGTGAGTCCAGTTCTAGATTCCGATGCTTCACTTCAGGTTTACTGTATCCCTTGGACCTTCTTATTGACGATGAAACACAGATATAGCATCGGAATTAAATTTAAAACGCACAATGCCGACTTAAGTAAAAGAGGACTGACACTCTCACTTTCTGTTATTTGAATCTCTCCTGTGAGTCCAGTTTTAGATTCCGATGCTTCACTTCAGGTTTACTGTATCCCTTGGACCTTCTTATTGACAATGAAACACAGAAATAGCATCGGAATTAAATTCAAAAGTTACAATGCCGACTTACGTACAAGAGGACTGACAGTCACACTTTCTATGATTTGAACCTCTCGTGTGAGTCCAGTTTTACATTCCGATGCATCACTTCAGGTTTACTGTATCCCTTGGACCTTCTAATTGACGATGAAACACAGAGTTTGCATCCGAATTTAATACAAAAGGTACAATGCCGACTTAAGTAAAACAGGTCTGACACTCTAATTTTGTATGATTTGCACCTCTCTTGTGAGTCCAGTTTTAGATTCCGATGCTTCACTTCAGGTTTACTATATCCCTTGGACTTTCTTATGGACGATGAAACACAGAAATTACATCCGAATTTAATACAAAAATCACAATGGCGACTTTAGTACAAGAGGACCGACAATCTCACTTTCTAAGATTTGAACATCTCCTGTGAGTCCAGTTTTAGATACCGATGCTTCACTATAGGTTCACTGTATCCCTTGGACCTTCTTATTGACGATGAAACACAGAGTTTGCATCCGAATCTAATACAAAAGGCACAATGCCGACTTAAGCACAAGAGGACTGACACTCAAACTTTCTATGATTGGAACCTCTCCTGTGAGTCCAGTTTTAGATTCCGATGCTTTACTTCAGGTTTACTCTATCCCTTGGACCTTCTTATTGACGATGACACACAGAAATTGCATCCGAATTTAATGCAAAAGGCACAATGGCGACTTAAGTACAAGAGGACTGACACTCTCACTTTCTATGATTTGAACCTCTCCTGTGAGTCCAGTTTTAGATTCCGATGCTTCACTTCAGGTTTACTGTATCCCTTGGACTTTCTTATTGACGATGATACATAGAGATTGCATCCGAAATTAATACAAAAGTCACAATGGTGACTTAAGTACAAGAGAACTGACACTCTCACTTTATATGATTTGAACCTCTCCTCTGAGTCCAGTTTTAGATTCCGATGCTTCACCTCAGATTTACTGTATCCCTTGGACCTTCTTATTGACGATGAAACACAGAAATTGCATCCGAATTTAATACAAATGGCGCAATGCCGACTTAAGTACAAGAGGAATGACACTCTCACTTTCTATGATTCGAACCTCTCCCTGTGAGTCCAGTTTTAGATTCCGATGCTTCACTTCAGGTTTACTATACCCCTTGGACCTTCTTATTGACGATGAAACACAGAAATTGCATCGGAATTAAATACTAAAGGCACAGTGCCGACCTAAGTCGAAGAGGACTAACACTCTCACTTTCTATTATTTGAACCTCTCCTGTGAGTCCAGTTTTAGTTTCCGAAGCTTCACTTCAGGTTTACTGTATACCTTGCAGCTTCTTATTGACGATGAAACACAGAAATTGCATCGGAATTAAATTCAAAAGGCACAATGCCGACTTAAGTACAAGAGGACTGACACTGTCACTTTCTATGATTTGAACCTCTCCTGTGAGTCCAGTTTTACATTCCGATGCGTCACTTCAGGTTTACTGTATCCCTTGGACCTTCTTATTGACGATGAAACACAGAAATTGCATAGGAATTAAATTCAAAACGCACAATGCCGACTTAAGTAAAAGAGGACTGACACTCTCACTTTCTGTTATTTGAATCTCTCCTGTGAGTCCAGTTTTAGATTCCGATGCTTCACTTCAGGTTTACTGTATCCCTTGGACCTTCTTATTGACAATGAAACACAGAAATAGCATCGGAATTAAATTCAAAAAGCATAATGCCGACTTAAGTACAAGAGGACTGACACTCTAACTTTTTTTGATTTGAACCTCTCCTGTGAGTCCAGTTTTAGATTCCGATGCTTCACTTCAGTTTTACTGTATCCCTTGGACGTTCTTATTGACGATGAAACACAGAAATTGCATCGGAATTAAATTCAAAAGAAACAATGCCGACTTAAGTACAAGAGGACTGACAGTCACACTTTCTATGATTTGAACCTCTCGTGTGAGTCCAGTTTTACATTCCGATGCTTCACTTCAGGTTTACTGTATCCCCTGGACCTTCTAATTGACAATGAAACACAGAGTTTGCATCCGAATTTAATACAAAAGGTACAATGCCGACTTAAGTACAAGAGGACTGACACTTTATCTTTCTATGATTTGCACCTCTCCTGTGTGTCCAGTTTTAGATTCCGATGCTTCACTTCAGGTTTACTGTATCCCTTGGACCTTCTTATTGACGATGAAACACAGAAATTGCATCCGAATTTAATACAAAAATCACAATGGCGACTTTAGTACAAGAGGACCGACAATCTCACTTTCTAAGATTTGAACATCTCCTGTGAGTCCAGTTTTAGATTCCGATGCTTCACTACAGGTTCACTGTATCCCTTGGACCTTCTTATTGACGATGAAACACAGATATTGCATCGGAATTAAATTTAAAACGCACAATGCCGACTTAAGTAAAAGAGGACTGACACTCTCACTTTCTATGATTTGAACCTCTCCTGTGAGGTCAGATTTAGATTCCGATGCTTCACTTCAGGTTTACTGTATCCCTTGGACCTTCTTATAGACAACGAAACACAGAAATAGCATCGGAAATAAATTCAAAAGGCACAATGCCGACTTAAGTACAAGAGGACTGACACTCTCACTTTATATGTTTTGAACCCCTCCTCTGAGTCCAGTTTTAGATTCCGATACTTCACCTCATATTTACTGTATCCCTTGGACCTTCTTATTGACGATGAAACACAGAAATTGCATCGGAATTAAATTCAAAAGGCACAGTGCCGACCTAAGTAGAAGAGGACTAACACTCTCACTTTCTATGATTTGAACCTCTCCTGTGAGTCCAGTTTTAGATTCCGAAGCTTCACTTCAGGTTTACTGTATACCTTGCAGCTTCTTATTGACGATGAAACACAGATATTGCATCGGAATTAATTTCAAAAGGCACAATGCCGACTTAAGTACAAGAGGACTAACACTCTCACTTTCTATGATTTGAACCTCTCCTGTGAGTCCAGTTTTAGATACCGAAGCTTCACTTCAGGTTTACTGTATACCTTGCAGCTTCTTATTGACGATGAAACACAGAAATTGCATCGGAATTAAATTCAAACGGCACAATGCCGACTTAAGTACAAGAGGACTGACACTGTCACTTTCTATGATTTGAACCTCTCCTGTGAGTCCAGTTTTACATTCCGATGCGTCACTTCAGGTTTACTGTATCACTTGGTCCTTCCAATTGACGATGAAACACAGAGGTTGCATCCGAATTTAATACAAAAGGTACAATGCCGACTTAAGTACAAGAGGACTGACACTCTAACTTTCTATGATTTGCACCTCTCCTGTGAGACCAGTTTTAGATTCCGATGCTTCACTTCAGGTTTACTGTATCCCTTGGACCTTCTTATTGACGATGAAACACAGAAATTGCATCCAAAATTAATACAAAAATCACAATGGCGGCTTAAGTACAAGAGGACTGACACTCTTACTTTCTATGATTTGAATATCTCCTGTGAGTCCAGTTCTAGATTCCGATGCTTCACTTCAGGTTTACTGTATCCCTTGGATCTTCTTATTGACGATGAAACACAGATATAGCATCGGAATTAAATTTAAAACGCACAATGCCGACTTAAGTAAAAGAGGACTGACACTCTCACTTTCTATGATTTGAATCTCTCCTGTGAGTCCAGTTTCAGATTCCGATGCTTCACTTTCGGTTTACTGTATCCCTTGGACCTTCTTATTGACAATGAAACACAGAAATAGCATCGGAATTAAATTCAAAAAGCACAATGCCGACTTAAGTACAAGAGGACTGACACTCTAACTTTTTATGCTTTGAACCTCTCCTGTGAGTCCAGTTTTAGATTCCGTTGCTTCACTTCAGTTTTACTGTATCCCTTGGACCTTCTTATTGACGATGAAACACAGAAATTGCATCGGAAATAAATTCAAAATTCACCGTGCCGCCCTAAGTAGAAGACGACTAACACTCTCACTTTCTATGATTTGAACCTCTTATGTGAGTCCAGTTTTAGATTCCGATGCTTAACTTCAGGTTTACTGTATACCTTGCACCTTCTTATTGACGATGAAACACAGAATTTGCATCGGAATTAAATTCAAAGGGCACAATGTCGACTTAAGTACAAGAGGACTGACAATCTAACTTTCTATGATTTGAACCTCTCCTGTGAGTCCAGTTTTAGATTCCGATGCTTCACTTCAGGTTTACTGTATCCCTTGGACATTCTTATTGACGATGAAACACAGAGTTTGCATCCGAATTTAATACAAAAGGCACAATGCCGACTTAAGTACAAGAGGACTGACACTCTAACTTTCTATGATTTGAACCTCTCCTGTGAGTCCAGCTTTAGATTCCGATGCTTTACTTCAGGTTTACTGTATCCCTTGGACCTTCTTATTGACGATGACACACAGAAATTGCATCCGAATTTAATACAAAAGGCACAAGGGCGACGTAAGTACAAGAGGACTGACACTCTCACTTTCTATGATTTGAACCTCTCCTGTGAGTCCAGTTTTAGATTCCGATGCTTCACTTCAGGTTTACTGTATCCCTTGGACCTTCTTATTGACGATGAAACACAGAAATTGCATCCGAAATTAATATAAAAGTCACAATGGTGACTTAAGTACATGAGGACTGACACTCTCAATTTATATGATTTGAACCTCTCCTCTGAGTCCAGTTTTAGATTCCGATGCTTCACCTCAGATTTACTGTATTCCTTGGACCTTCTTATTGACGATGAAACACAGAAATTGCATCCGAATTTAATACAAATGGCACAATGCAGACTTAAGTACAAGAGGACTGACACTCTCACTTTCTATGATTCGAACCTTACCTGTGAGGTCAGATTTAGATTCCGATGCTTTACTTCAGGTTTACTGTATCTCTTGGACCTTCTTGTTGACGATAAAACACAGAAATCGCATCCGAATTTAATACAAATGGCACAATGCCGCCTTAAGTAAAAGGGGACGGACACTCTAATATTCTATGATTTGAACCTCTCCTGCGAGTCCAGTTTTAGATTCCGGTGCTTCACTTCAGGTTTACTGTATACCTTGCACCTTCTTATTGACGATGAAACACAGAAATTGCATCGGAATTAAATTGAAAAGGCACAATGCCGACTTAAGTACAAGAGGACTGACACTCTCACTTTCTATGATTTGAACCTCTCGTGTGAGTCCAGTTTTACATTCTGATGCTTCAATTCAGGTTTACTGTATCCCTTGGACCTTCTAATTGACGATGTAACACAGAGTTTGCATCCGAATTTAATACAAAAGGCACAATGCCGACTTAAGTACAAGAGGACTGACACTCTCACTTTCTATGATTTGCACCTCTCCTGTGAGTCCAGTTTTAGATTCCGATGCTTCACTTCAGGTTTACTATATCCCTTGGACTTTCTTATTGACGATGAAACACAGAAATTGCATCCGAATTTAATACAAAAATCACAATGGCGACTTTAGTACAAGAGGACCGACGATCTCACTTTCTAAGATTTGAACATCTCCTGTGAGTCCAGTTTTAGATTCCGATGCTTCACTACAGGTTCACTGTATCCCTTGGACCTTCTTATTGACGATGAAACACAGAGTTTGCATCCGAATTTAATACAAAAGGCACAATGCCGACTTAAGCACAAGAGGACTGACACTCTAACTTTCTATTATTGGAACCTCTCCTGTGAGTCCAGTTTTAGATTCCGATGCTTCACTTCAGGTTTACTGTATCCCTTGGACCTTCTTATTGACGATGACACACAGAAATTGCATCCGAATTTAATGCAAAAGGCACAATGGCAACTTAAGTACAAGAGGACTGACACTCTCACTTTCAATGATTTGAACCTCTCATGTGAGTCCAGTTTTAGATTCCGATGCTTCACTTCAGGTTTACTGTATCCCTTGGACCTTCTTATTGACGATGATAAACAGAAATTGCATCCGAAATTAATACAAAAGTGACAATGGTGACTTAAGTACAAGAGGACTGACACTCTCACTTTTTATGATTTGAACCTCTCCTCTGAGTCCAGTTTTAGATTCCGATGCTTCGCCTCAGATTTACTGTATCCCTTGGACCTTCTTATTGACGATGAAACACAGAAATTGCATCCGAATTTAATACAAATGGCGCAATGCCGACTTAAGTACAAGAGGACTGACACTCACACTTTCTATGATTCGAACCTCTCCCTGTGAGTCCAGTTTTAGATTCCGATGCTTCACTTCAGGTTTACTGTACCCCATGGACGTTCTTATTGACGATGAAACACAGAAATTGCATCGGAATTAAATTCAAAAGGCACAGTGCCGACCTAAGTAGAAGAGGACTAACACTCTCACTTTCTATGATTTGAACCTCTCCTGTGAGACCAGTTTTAGTTTCCGAAGCTTCACTTCTGGTTTACTGTATACCTTGCAGCTTCTTATTGACGATGAAACACAGAAATTGCATCGGAATTAAATTCAAAAGGCACAATGCCGACTTAAGTACAAGAGGACTGACACTGTCACTCTCTATGATTTGAACCTCTCCTGTGAGTCCAGTTTTACATTCCGATGCGTCACTTCAGGTTTACTGTATCCCTTGGACCTTCTAATTGACGATGAAACACAGAGTTTGCATCCGAATTTAAACGAAAGGTACAATGCCGACTTAAGTACAAGGGGACTGACACTCTCACTTTCTATGATTTGAACATCTCCTGTCAGTCCAGTTCTATATTCCGATGCTACACTTCAGGTTTACTGTATCCCTTGGACTTTCTTATTGACGATGAAACACAGATATAGCATCGGAATTAAATTTAAAACGCACAATGCCGTCTTAAGTAAATGAGGACTGACACTCTCACTTTCTATTATTTGAATCTCTCCTGTGAGTCCAGTTTTAGATTCCGATGCTTCACTTCAGGTTTACTGTATCCCTTGGACCTTCTTATTGACAATGAAACACAGAAATAGCATCGGAATTAAATTCAAAAAGCACAATGCCGACTTAAGTACAAGATGACTGACACTCTAACATTTTTAATTTGAGCCTCTCCTGTGAGTCCAGTTTTAGATTCCGATGCTTCACTTCAGTTTTACTGTATCCATTGGACGTTCATATTGACAATGAAACACAGAAATTGCATCGGAATTAAATTCAAAAGGCACAGTGCCGTCCTAAGTAGAAGACGACTAACACTCTCACTTTCTATGAATTGAACCTCTTATGTGAGTCCAGTTTTAGATTCCAATCCTTAACTACAGGTTTACTGTATACCTTGCACCTTCTTATTGGCGATGTAACACAGAATTTGCATCGGAATTAAATTCAAACGGCACAATGCCGACTCAAGGACAAGAGGACTGACACTCACACTTTCTATGATTTGAGCCTCTCGTGTGAGTCCAGTTTTACATTCCGATGCTTCACTTCAGGTTTACTGTATCCCTTGGACCTTCTAATTGACGATGAAACACAGAGTTTGCATCCGAATTTAATACAAAAGGCACAATGCCGACTTAAGTACAAGAGGAATGACACTCCATCTTTCTATGATTTGCACCTCTCCCGTGAGTCCAGTTATAGATTCCGATGCTTCACTTCAGGTTTACTGTATCCCTTGGACCTTCTTATTGACGATGAAACACAGAAATTGCATCCGAATTTAATACAAAAATCACAATGGCGACTGTAGTACAAGAGGACCGACAATCTCACTTTCTAGGATTTGAACTTCTCCTGTGAATCCAGTTTTAGATTCCGATGCTTCACTACAGGTTCACTGTATCCCTTGGACCTTCTTATTGACGATGAAACACAGATATTGCATCGGAATTAAATTTAAAACGCACAATGCCGACTTAAGTAAAAGAGGACTGACACTCTCACTTTCTATGATTTGAACCTCTCCTGTGAGGTCAGATTTAGATTCCGATGCTTCACTTCAGGTTTACTGTATCCCTTGGACCTTCTTATTGACAATGAAACACAGAAATAGCATCGCAAATAAATTCAAAAGGCACAATGCCGACTTAAGTACAAGAGGACTGACACTCTAACTTTCTATGATTTGAACCTCTCCTCTGAGTCCAGTTTTAGATTCCGATGCTTCACTTCAGGTTTACTGTATCCCTTGGACCATCTTATTGACGATGAAACACAGAAATTGCATCCGAATTTAATACAAATGGCGCAATGCCGACTTATGTACAAGAGGACTGACACTCTCACTTTCTATGATTCGAACCTCTCCTGTGAGTCCAGTTTTAGATTCCGATGCTTCACTTAAGGTTTACTGTACCCCTTGGACGTTCTTATTGACGATGAAACACAGAAATTGCATCGGAATTAAATTCAAAAGGCACAGTGCCGACCTAAGTAGAAGAGGACTAACACTCTCACTTTCTATGATTTGAACCTCTTCTGTGAATCCAGTTTTAGATTCCGAAGCTTCACTTCAGGTTTACTGTATACCTTGCAGCTTCTTATTGACGATGAAACACAGAAATTGCATCGGAATTAAATTCAAAAGGCACAATGGCGACTTAAGTACAAGAGGACTGACACTCTCACTTTCTATGATTTGAACCTCTCCTGTGAGTCCAGTTTTACATTCCGATGCGTCACTTCAGGTTTACTGTATCCCTTGGACCTCCTAATTGACGATGAAACACAGAGTTTGCATCCGAATTTAATACAAAAGGTACAATGCCGACTTAAGTACAAGAGGACTGACACTCTAACTTTCTATGATTTGCACCTCTCCTGTGAGTCCAGTTTTAGATTCCAATGCTTCACTTCAGGTTTACTGTATCCCTTGGACCTTCTTATTGACGATGAAACACAGAGATTGCATCCGAATTTAATACAAATGGCGCAATGCCGACTTAAGTAGAAGAGGACTGACACTCTCACTCTCTATGATTCGAACCTCTCCCTGTGAGTCGAGTTATAGATTCCGATGCTTCACTTCAGGTTTACTGTACCCCTTGGACATTCTTATTGACGATGAAACACAGAAATTGGATCGGAATTACATTCAAAAGGCACAGTGCCGACCTAAGTAGAAGAGGACAAACCCTCTCACTTTCTATGATTTGAACCTCTCCTGTGAGTCCAGTTTTAGATTCCAATGCTTCACTTCAGGTTTACTGTACCCCTTGGACCTTCTTATTGACGAAAAAACACAGAAATTGCATCCGAAATTAATACAAAAGTCACAATGGTGACTTAAGTACAAGAGGACTGACACTCTCACTTTCTATGATTTAAACCTCTCCTGTGAGTCCAGTTTTACATTCCGATGCGTCACTTCAGGTTTACTGTATCCCTTGGACCTTCTAATTGACGATGAAACACAGAGTTTGCATCCGAATTTAATACAAAAGGTACAATGCCGACTTAAGTACAAGAGGACTGACACTCTAACTTTCTATGATTTGCACCTCTCCTGTGAGTCCAGTCTTCGATTCCGATGCTTCACTTCAGGTTTACTGTATCCCTTGGAACGTCTTGTTGACGATGAAACACAGAAATAGCATCGGAATTAAATTCAAATAGCACAATGCCGACTTAAAAACAAGAGGACTGACACTCTCACTTTCTATGATTTGAACATCTCCTGTGTGTCCAGTTCTAGATTCCGATGCTTCACTTCAATTTTACTGTATCCCTTGGTCCTTCTTATTGACGATGAAACACAGATATAGCATCGGAATTAAATTTTAAACGCACAATGCCGACTTAAGTAAAAGAAGACTGACACTCTCACTTTCTATGATTTGAACCTCTCCTCTGATTCCAGTTTTAGATTCCGATGCTTCACCTCAGATTTAGTGTATCCCATGGACCTTCTTATTGACGATGAAACACATAAATTGCATCCGAATTTTATACAAAAGGCACAATGCCGACTTAAGTACAAGAGGACTGACACTCTAACTTTCTATGATTTGAACCTCTCCTGTGAGTCCAGTTTTAGATTCCGATGCTTCACCTCAGGTTTACTGCATCCCTTGGACGTTCTTATTGACGATGAAACATAGAAATTGCATCCGAATTTAATACAAATGGCGCAATGCCGACTTAATTCCAAGAGGACTGACACTCTCACTTTTTATGATTAGAACCACTCCTGTGTGTCCAGTTTTAGATTCCGATGCTTCACTTCAGGTTTATTGTATCCCTTGGACCTTCTTGTTGACGATGAACCACAGAAATTGCATCCGAATTTAATACAAAAATCACAATGGCGGCTTCAGTACAAGAGGACTGACACTCTCACTTTCTATGATTTGTACATCTCCTGTGAGTCCAGTTCTAGATTCCGATGCTTCACTTCACGTTAACTGTATCCCTTGGACCTTCTAATTGACGATGAAACACAGATAATGCACCGGAATTAAATTTAAAACGCACAATGCCGACTTAAGTAAAAGAGGACTGATACTCTCACTATCTATGATTTGAATCTCTCCTGTGAGTCCAGTTTTAGATTCCGATGCTTCACTTCAGGTTTACTGTATCCCTTGGACCTTCTTATTGACAATGAAGCACAGAAATAGCATCGGAATTAAATTAAAAAGGCACAATGCCGACTTATGTACAAGAGGACTGACACTCTAACCTTCTATGATTTGAACCTCTCCTGTGAGTCCAGTTTTAGATTCCGATGCTTTACTTCAGGTTTACCGTATCCCTTGGACTTTCTTATTGACGATGACACACAGAAATTGCATCCGATTTTAATAGAAAAGGCACAATGGCGACTTAAGTACATGAGGACTGACACTCTCACTTTCTATGATTTGAACCTCTCCTGTGAGTCCAGTTTTAGATTCCGATGCTTCACTTCAGGTTTACTGTATCCCTTGGACCTTCTTATTGACGATGAAACACAGAAATTGCATCCGAAATTAATACAAAAGTCACAATGGTGACTTAAGTACAAGAGGACTGACACTCTCACTTTATATGATTTGAACCTCTCCTCTGAGTCCAGTTTTAGATTCCGATGCATCACCTCACATTTACTGTATCCCTTGGACCTTCTTATTGACGATGAAACACAGAAATTGCATCCGAATTTAATACAAATGGCACAGTGTCGACTTCAGTACAAGAGGACTGACACTCTCACTTTCTATGATTCGAACCTCTCCTGTGAGAACAGATTTAGATTCCGATGCTTCACTTCAGGTCTACTGTTTCCCTTGGACCTTCTTGTTGACGATAAAACACAGAAATCGCATCCGAATTTAATACAAATGACACAATGCCGTCTTAAGTAAAAGAGGACTGACACTCTAATATTCTATGATTTAAACCTCTCCTGCGAGTCCAGTTTTAGATTCCGATGCTTCACTTCAGGTTTACTGTATCCCTTGGACGTTCTTATTGACGATGACACACAGAAATTGCATCGGAATTAAATTCAAAAGGCACAGTGCCGACCTAAGTAGATGAGGACTTTCTATGATTTGAACCTCTCCTGTGAGACCAGTTTTGGATTCCGAAGCTTCACTTCAGGTTTACTGTATACCTTGCAGCTTCTTATTGGCGATGAAACACAGAAATTGCATCGGAATTAAATTCAAAAGGCACAATGCCGACTTAAGTACAAGAGGACTGACACTCTCACTTTCTATGATTTGAACCTCTCCAGTGAGTCCAGTTTTACATTCCGATGTGTCACTTCAGGTTTACTGTATTCCTTGGACCTTCTAATTGACGTAGAAACACAGAGTTTGCATCCGAATTTAATACAAAAGGTACAATGCCGACTTAAGTACAAGAGGACTGACACTCTAACTTTCTATGATTTGCACCTCTCCTGTGAGTCCAGTTTTAGATTCCGATGCTTCACTTCAGGTTTACTGTATCCCTTGGACCTTCTTATTGACGATGAAACACAGATATTGCATCCGAATTTAATACAAAAATCACAATGGCTGCTTAAGTGCAAGAGGACTGACACTCTCACTTTCTATGATTTGAACGTCTCCTGTGAGTCCAGTTCTAGATTCCGATGCTTCACTTCAGGATTACTGTATCCCTTGGACCTTCTTATTGACGATGAGACACAGATATAGCATCGGAATTAAATTTAAAACGCACAATGCCGACTTAAGTAAAAGAGGACTGACACTCTCACTTTCTAAGATTTGAATCTCTCCTGTGAGTCCAGTTTTAGATTCGGATGCTTCACTTCAGGTTTACTGTATCCCTTGGACTTTCTTATTGACAATGAAACTCAGAAATAGCATCGTAATTAAATTCAAAAAGCACAATGCCGACTTAAGTACAAGAGGACTGACACTCCAACTTTTTATGATTTGAACCTCTCCTGTGAGTCCAGTTTTAGATTCCGATGCTTTACTTCAGGTTTACTGTATCCCTTGGACCTTCTTATTGACGATGAGACACAGATATAGCATCGGAATTAAATTTAAAACGCACAATGCCGACTTAAGTACAAGAGGACTGACACTCTAACTTTCTATGATTTGCACCTTTCCTGTGAGTCCAGTTTTAGATTCCGATGCTTCACTTCAGGTTTACTGTATCCCTTGGACCTTCTTATTGACGATGAAAACAGGAATTGCATCCGAATTTAATACAAAAGGCACAATGGCGACTTGAGTACCAGAGGACTGACACTCTCACTTTCTATGATTTGAACCTCCCCTGTGAGTCCAGTTTTAGATTCCGATGCTTCACTTCAGGTTTACTGTATCCCTTGGACCTTCTTATTGACGACGAAACACAGAAATTGCATCCGAATTTAATTCAAATGGCACAATGCCGACTTAAGTACAAGAGGACTGACACTCTCTGTTTCTATGATTCGAACCTCTCCTGTGAGGTCAGATTTAGATTCCGATGCATCACTTCAGGTTTACTGTATACCTTGCACCTTCATATTGACAATGAAACACAGAAAATGCATCGGAATTAAATTCAAAAGGCACAATGCCGTCTTAAGTACAAGAGGACAGACACTCTCACTTTCTATGATTTGAACCTCTCCTGTGATTCTAGTTTTAGATTCCGATGTTTCACTTCAGGTTTACTGTATCCCATGGACCTTTTAATTGACGATGAAACACAGAAATTACATCCGAATTTAATACAAAAGGTACAATGCCGACTTAAGTACAAGAGGACTGACACTCTAACTTTCTATGAGTTGAACCTCTCCTGTGAGTCCAGTTTTAGATTCCGATGCTTCACTTCAGGTTTACTATATCCCTTGGACCTTCTTATTGACGATGAAACACAGAAATTGCATCCGAATTTAATACAAAAATCACAATGGCGACTTAAGTACAAAAGGACTGACACTCTCACTTTCTATGATTTGAACATCTCCTGTGAGTCCAGTTTTAGATACCGATGCTTCACTTCAGGTTTACTGTACCCCTGAACCTTCTTATTGACGATGAAACACAGAAATTGCATCGGAATTAAATTCAAATCGCACAATGCCGACTCAAGCAGAAGAGGACTGACACTCTAACTTTCTATGATTTGAACCTCTCCTGTGAGTCCAGTTTTAGATTCCGATGCTTTATTTCAGGTTTACTGTATCCCTTGGACCTTCTTGTTGACGATGAAACACAGAGTTTGCATCCGAATTTAATACAAAAGGCACAATGCCGACTTAAGTACAAGAGGACTGACACTCTAACATTCTATGATTTGAACCTCTCCTGTGAGTCCAGTTTTAGATTCCGATGCTTCACCTCAGGTTTACTATATCCCTTGGACCTTCTTATTGACGATGAAACATAGAAATTGCATCCGAATTTGATACTAATGGCGCAATGCCGACTTAGTCCAAGAGGACTGACACTCTCACTTTTTATGATTCGAACCTCTCCTGTGTGTCCAGTTTTAGATTCTGATGCTTCACTTCAGGTTAACTGTATCCCTTGGACCTTCTTATTGACGATGAAACACAGATAATGCATCGGAATTAAATTTAAAACGCACAATGCCGACTTCAGCAAAAGAGGACTGACACTCTCACTGTCTATGAATTGAATGTCTCCTGTGAGTCCAGTTTTAGATTCCGATGCTTCACTTCAGGTTTACTGAATCCCTTGGACCTTCTTATTGACAATGAAACACAGAAATAGCATCGGAATTAAATTCAAAAGGCACAATGCAGACTTAAGTACAAGAGGACTGACACTCTAAATTTTTATGATTTGAACCTCTCCTGTGAGTCCAGTTTTAGATTCCGAAGCTTCACTTCAGGTTTACTGTATCCCTTGGACCTTCTTATTGACGATGAAACACAGAAATTGCATCCGAAATTAATACAAAAGTCACAATGGTGACTTAAGTACAACAGGACTGACACTCTCTCTTTCTATGATTTGAACCTCTCCTGTGAGTCCAGTTTTAGATTCCGATGCTTCAGCTCAGGTTTACTGTATCTCTTGGACCTTCTTATTGACGATGAAACTCAGAAATTGCATCCGAATTTAATACAAATGGCACAATGCCGACTTAAGTACAAGAGGACTGACACTCTCACTTTCTATGATTCGAACCTCTCCTGTGAGGTCAGATTTAGATTCCGATGCTTCACTTCAGGTTTACTGTATCCCTTGGACCTTCTTGTTGACGATAAAACACAGAAATCGCATCCGAATTTAATACAAATGGCACAATGCCGTCTTAAGTAAAAGAGGACTGACACTCAAATATTCTATGATTTGAACCTCTCCTGCGAGTCCAGTTTTAGATTCCGATGCTTCAATTCAGGTTTACTGTATACCTTGCACCTTCTTATTGACGATGAAGCACAGAAATGGCATCGGAATTTAATACAAATGGCACAATGCCGACTTAAGTACAAGAGGACTGACACTCTCACTTTCTATGATTTGAACCACTCGTGTGAGACCAGTTTTACATTCCGATGCTTCACTTCAGGTTTACTGTATCCCTTGGACCTTCTAATTGACGATGAAACACAGAGTTTACATCCGAATTTAATACAAAAGGTACAATGCCGACTTAAGTACAAGAGGACTGACACTCTAAATTTCTATGATTTGCACCTCTCCTGTGAGTCCACTTTTAGATTCCGATGCTTCACTTAAGGTTTACTGTATCCCTTGGACCTTCTTATTGACGATGAAACACAGAAATTGCATCCGAATTTAATACAAAAATCACAATGGCTGCTTAAGTACAAGAGGACTGACACTCTCACTTTCTATGATTTGAACATCTCCTGTGAGTCCAGTTCTAGATTCCGATGCTTCACTTCAGGATTACTGTATCCCTTGGACCTTCTTATTGACGATGAGACACAGATATAGCATCGGAATTAAATTTAAAACGCACAATGCCGACTTAAGTAAAAGAGGACTGACACTCTCACTTTCTAAGATTTGAATCTCTCCTGTGAGTCCAGTTTTAGATTCCGATGCTTCACTTCAGGTTTACTGTATCCCTTGGACTTTCTTATTGACAATGAAACACAGAAATAGCATCGTAATTAAATTCAAAAAGCACAATGCCGACTTAAGTACAAGAGGACTGACACTCTAACTTTTTATGATTTGAACCTCTCCTGTGAGTCCAGTTTTAGATTCCGATGCTTTACTTCAGGTTTACTGTATCCCTTGGACCTTCTTATTGACGATGAAAACAGGAATTGCATCCGAATTTAATACAAAAGGCACAATGGCGACTTGAGTACCAGAGGACTGACACTCTCACTTTCTATGATTGGAACCTCCCCTGTGAGTCCAGTTTTAGATTCCGATTGTTCACTTCAGGTTTACTGTATCCCTTGGACCTTCTTATTGACGACGAAACACAGAAATTGCATCCGAATTTAATTCAAATGGCACAATGCCGACTTAAGTACAAGAGGACTGACACTCTCTCTTTCTATGATTCGAACCTCTCCTGTGAGGTCAGATTTAGATTCCGATGCATCACTTCAGGTTTACTGTATACCTTGCACCTTCATATTGACGATGAAACACAGAATATGCATCGGAATTAAATTCAAAAGGCACAATGCCGTCTTAAGTACAAGAAGACAGACACTCTCACTTTCTATGATTTGAACCTCTCCTGTGATTCTAGTTTTAGATTCCGATGCTTCACTTCAGGTTTACTGTATCCCATGGACCTTTTAATTGACGATGAAACACAGAAATTACATCCGAATTTAATACAAAAGGTACAATGCCGACTTAAGTACAAGAGGACTGACACTCTAACTTTCTATGAGTTGAACCTCTCCTGTGAGTCCAGTTTTAGATTCCGATGCTTCACTTCAGGTTTACTGTATCCCTTGGACCTTCTTATTGACGATGAAACACAGAAATTGCATCCGAATTTAATACAAAAATCACAATGGCGACTTAAGTACAAAAGGACTGACACTCTCACTTTCTATGATTTGAACATCTCCTGTGAGTCCAGTTTTAGATACCGATGCTTCACTTCAGGTTTACTGTACCCCTGAACCTTCTTATTGACGATGAAACACAGAAATTGCAACGGAATTAAATTCAAAACGCACAATGCCGACTTACGCAAAAGAGGACTGACACTCTAACTTTCTATGATTTGAACCTCTCCTGTGAGTCCAGTTTTAGATTCCGATGCTTCACTTCAGGTTTGCTGTATCCCTTGGACCTTCTTATTGACGATGAAACACAGAAATTGCATCCGAATTTAATACAAAAATCACAATGGCTGCTTAAGTACAAGAGGACTGACACTCTCACTTTCTATGATTTGAACATCTCCTGTGAGTCCAGTTCTAGATTCCGATGCTTCACTTCAGGATTACTGTATCCCTTGGACCTTCTTATTGACGATGAGACACAGATATAGCATCGGAATTAAATTTAAAACGCACAATGCCGACTTAAGTAAAAGAGGACTGACACTCTCACTTTCTAAGATTTGAATCTCTCCTGTGAGTCCAGTTTTAGATTCCGATGCTTCACTTCAGGTTTACTGTATCCCTTGGACTTTCTTATTGACAATGAAACACAGAAATAGCATCGTAATTAAATTCAAAAAGCACAATGCCGACTTAAGTACAAGAGGACTGACACTCTAACATTTTATGATTTGAACCTCTCCTGTGAGTCCAGTTTTAGATTCCGATGCTTTACTTCAGGTTTACTGTATCCCTTGGACCTTCTTATTGACGATGAAAACAGGAATTGCATCCGAATTTAATACAAAAGGCACAATGGCGACTTGAGTACCAGAGGACTGACTCTCTCACTTTCTATGTTTTGAACCTCCCCTGTGAGTCCAGTTTTAGATTCCGATGCTTCACTTCAGGTTTACTGTATCCCTTGGACCTTCTTATTGACGACGAAACACAGAAATTGCATCCGAATTTAATTCAAATGGCACAATGCCGACTTAAGTACAAGAGGACTGACACTCTCTCTTTCTATGATTCGAACCTCTCCTGTGAGGTCAGATTTAGATTCCGATGCATCACTTCAGGTTTACTGTATACCTTGCACCTTCATATTGACGATGAAACACAGAAAATGCATCGGAATTGAATTCAATAGGCACAATGCCGTCTTAAGTACAAGAGGACAGACACTCTCACTTTCTATGATTTGAACCTCTCCTGTGATTCTAGTTTTAGATTCCAAAGCTTCACTTCAGGTTTACTGTATCCCATGGACCTTTTAATTGACGATGAAACACAGAAATTACATCCGAATATAATACAAAAGGTACAATGCCGACTTAAGTACAAGAGGACTGACACTCTAACTTTCTATGAGTTGAACCTCTCCTGTGAGTCCAGTTTTAGATACCGATGCTTCACTTCAGGTTTACTGTACCCCTGAACCTTCTTATTGACGATGAAACACAGAAATTGCATCGGAATTAAATTCAAAACGCACAATGCCGACTTAAGCAAAAGAGGACTGACACTCTAACTTTCTATGATTTGAACCTCTCCTGTGAGTCCAGTTTTACATTCCGATGCTTCATTTCAGGTTTACTGTATCCCTTGGACCTTCTTGTTGACGATGAAACACAGAGTTTGCATCCGAATTTAATACAAAAGGCACAATGCCGACTTAAGTACAGGAGGACTGACACTCTAACTTTCTATGATTTGAACCTCTCCTGTGAGTCCAGTTTTAGATTCCGATGCTTCAAATCAGGTTTACTATATCCCTTGGACCTTCTTATTGACGATGAAACATAGAAATTGCATCCGAATTTAATACAAATGGCGCAATGCCGACTTAAGTCCAAGAGGACTGACACTCTCACTTTTTATGATTCGAACCTCTCCTGTGTGTCCAGTTTTAGATTCCGATGCTTCACTTCATGTTAACTGTATCCCTTGGACCTTCTTATTGACGATGAAACACAGATAATGCATCGGAATTAAATTTAAAACGCTCAATGCCGACTTGAGCAAAAGAGGACTGACACTCTCACTATCTATGAATTGAATCTCTCCTGTGAGTCCAGTTTTAGATTCCGATGCTTCACTTCAGGTTTACTGAATCCCTTGGACCTTCTTATTGACAATGAAACACAGAAATAGCATCGGAATTAAATTCAAAAGGCACAATGCAGACTTAAGTACAAGAGGACTGACACTCTAACTTTTTATGATTTGAACCTCTCCTGTGAGTCCAGTTTTAGATTCCGAAGCTTCACTTCAGGTTTACTGTATCCCTTGGACCTTCTTATTGACGATGAAACACAGAAATTGCATCCGAAATTAATACAAAAGTCACAATGGTGACTTTAGTACAACAGGACTGACACTCTCACTTTCTATGATTTGAACCTCTCCTGTGAGTCCAGTTTTAGATTCCGATGCTTCAGCTCAGGTTTACTGTATCTCTTGGACCTTCTTATTGACGATGAAAGACAGAAATTGCATCCGAATTTAATACAAATGGCACAATGCCGACTTAAGTACAAGAGGACTGACACTCTCACTTTCTATGATTCGAACCTCTCCTGGGAGGTCAGATTTAGATTCCGATGCTTCACTTCAGGTTTACTGTATCCCTTGGACCTTCTTGTTGACGATAAAACACAGAAATCGCATCCGAATTTAATACAAATGGCACAATGCCGTCTTAAGTAAAAGAGGACTGACACTCTAATATTCTATGATTTGAACCTCTCCTGCGAGTCCAGTTTTAGATTCCGACGCTTCAATTCAGGTTTACTGTATACCTTGCACCTTCTTATTGACGATGAAACACAGAAATGGCATCGGAATTAAATTCAAAAGGCACAATGCCGACTTAAGTACAAGAGGACTGACACTCTCACTTTCTATGATTTGAACCACTCGTGTGAGTCCAGTTTTACATTCCGATGCTTCACTTCAGGTTTACTGTATCCCTTGGACCTTCTAATTGACGATGAAACACAGAGTTTACATCCGAATTTAATATAAAAGGTACAATGCCGACTTAAGTACATGAGGACTGACACTCTAAATTTCTATGATTTGCACCTCTCCTGTGAGTCCACTTTTAGATTCCGATGCTTCACTTAAGGTTTACTGTATCCCTTGGACCTTCTTATTGACGATGAAACACAGAAATTGCATCCGAATTTAATACAAAAATCACAATGGCGACTTTAGTACAAGAAGACAGACAATCTCACTTTCTAAGATTTCAACATCTCCTGTGAGTCCAGTATTATATTCCGATGCTTCACTTCAGGTTCACTGTATCCCTTATACCTTCTTATTGACGATGAAACACAGATATTGCGTCGGAATTAAATTTAAAACGCACAATGCAGACTTAAGTAAGAGAGGACTGACACTCTCACTTTCTATGATTTGAACCTCTCCTGTGAGGTCAGATTTAGATTCCGATGCTTCACTTCAGGTTTACTGTATCCCTTGGACCTTCTTATTGACAATGAAACACAGAAATAGCATCGGAATTAAATTCAAAAGGCACAATTCCGCCTTAAGTACAAGAGGACTGACACTCTAACTTTCTATGGTTTGAACCTCTCCTGTGAGTCCAGTTTTAGATTCCGATGCTTTACTTCAGGTTTGCTGTATCCCTTGGACCTTCTTATTGACGATGACACACAGAAATTGCATCCGAAATTAATACAAAAGTCACAATGGTGACTTAACTACAAGAGGACTGGCACTCTCACTTTATATGATTAGAACGTCTCCTCTGAATCCAGTTTTAGATTCCGATGCTTCACCTCACATTTACTGTATCCCTTGGACCTTCTTATTGACGATGAAACACAGAAATTGCATCCGAATTTAATACAAATGGCCAATGCCGACTTAAGTACAAGAGGACTGACACTCTCACTTTCTATGATTCAAACCTCTCCTGTGAGGTCAGATTTAGATTCCGATGCTTCACTTCAGGTTTACTGTATCCCTTGGACCTTCTTGTTGACGATAAAATACAGAAATCGCATCCGAATTTAATACAAATGACACAATGCCGTCTTAAGTAAAAGAGGACTGACACTGTAATATTCTATGATTTAAACCTCTCCTGTGATTCTAGTTTTAGATTCCGATGTTTCACTTCAGGTTTACTGTATACCTTGCACCTTCTTATTGACGATGAAACACACAAATTGCATCGGAATTAAATTCAGAATGCACAATGCCGACTTAAGTACAAGAGGACTGACACTCTAACTTTCTATGATTTGAACCTCTCCTTTGAGTCCAGTTTTAGATTCCGATGCTTCACTTCAGGTTTACTGTATCCCTTGGACCTTCTTATTGACGATGAAACACAGAAATTGCATCCAAATTTAATACAAATGGCGCAATGCCGACTTAAGTACAAGAGGACTGACACTCTCACTTCCTATGATTCGAACCTCGCCTGTGAGTCCAGTTTTAGATTCCGTTGCTTCACTTCAGGTTTACTGTATCCCTTGGATGTTCTTATTGACGATGAGACACAGAAATTGCATCGGAATTAAATTCAAAAGGCACAGTGCCGACCTAAGTAGAAGAGGACTATCACTCTCACTTTCTATGATTTGAACCTCTCCTGTGAGACCAGTTTTGGATTCCGAAGCTTCACTTCAGGTTTACTGTATACCTTGCAGCTTCTTATTGACGATGAAACACAGGAATTGCATCGGAATTAAATTCAAAAGGCACAATGCCGACTTAAGTACAAGAGGACTGACACTCTCACTTTCTATGATTTGAATCTCTCCTGTGAGTCCAGTTTTAGATTCCGATGCTTCACTTCAGGTTTACTGAATCCCTTGGACCTTCTTATTGACAATGAAACACAGAAATAGCATCGGAATTAAATTCAAAAGGCACAATGCAGACTTAAGTACAAGAGGACTGACACTCTAACTTTTTATGATTTGAACCTCTCCTGTGAGTCCAGTTTTAGATTCCGAAGCTTCACTTCAGGTTTACTGTATCCCTTGGACCTTCTTATTGACGATGAAACACAGAAATTGCATCCGAAATTAATACAAAAGTCACAATGGTGACTTTAGTACAACAGGACTGACACTCTCACTTTCTATGATTTGAACCTCTCCTGTGAGACCAGTTTTAGATTCCGATGCTTCAGCTCAGGTTTACTGTATCTCTTGGACCTTCTTATTGACGATGAAAGACAGAAATTGCATCCGAATTTAATACAAATGGCACAATGCCGACTTAAGTACAAGAGGACTGACACTCTCACTTTCTATGATTCGAACCTCTCCTGGGAGGTCAGATTTAGATTCCGATGCTTCACTTCAGGTTTACTGTATCCCTTGGACCTTCTTGTTGACGATAAAACACAGAAATCGCATCCGAATTTAATACAAATGGCACAATGCCGTCTTAAGTAAAAGAGGACTGACACTCTAATATTCTATGATTTGAACCTCTCCTGCGAGTCCAGTTTTAGATTCCGACGCTTCAATTCAGGTTTACTGTATACCTTGCACCTTCTTATTGACGATGAAACACAGAAATGGCATCGGAATTAAATTCAAAAGGCACAATGCCGACTTAAGTACAAGAGGACTGACACTCTCACTTTCTATGATTTGAACCACTCGTGTGAGTCCAGTTTTACATTCCGATGCTTCACTTCAGGTTTACTGTATCCCTTGGACCTTCTAATTGACGATGAAACACAGAGTTTACATCCGAATTTAATATAAAAGGTACAATGCCGACTTAAGTACATGAGGACTGACACTCTAAATTTCTATGATTTGCACCTCTCCTGTGAGTCCACTTTTAGATTCCGATGCTTCACTTAAGGTTTACTGTATCCCTTGGACCTTCTTATTGACGATGAAACACAGAAATTGCATCCGAATTTAATACAAAAATCACAATGGCGACTTTAGTACAAGAAGACAGACAATCTCACTTTCTAAGATTTCAACATCTCCTGTGAGTCCAGTATTATATTCCGATGCTTCACTTCAGGTTCACTGTATCCCTTATACCTTCTTATTGACGATGAAACACAGATATTGCGTCGGAATTAAATTTAAAACGCACAATGCAGACTTAAGTAAGAGAGGACTGACACTCTCACTTTCTATGATTTGAACCTCTCCTGTGAGGTCAGATTTAGATTCCGATGCTTCACTTCAGGTTTACTGTATCCCTTGGACCTTCTTATTGACAATGAAACACAGAAATAGCATCGGAATTAAATTCAAAAGGCACAATTCCGCCTTAAGTACAAGAGGACTGACACTCTAACTTTCTATGATTTGAACCTCTCCTGTGAGTCCAGTTTTAGATTCCGATGCTTTACTTCAGGTTTGCTGTATCCCTTGGACCTTCTTATTGACGATGACACACAGAAATTGCATCCGAAATTAATACAAAAGTCACAATGGTGACTTAACTACAAGAGGACTGGCACTCTCACTTTATATGATTAGAACGTCTCCTCTGAATCCAGTTGTAGATTCCGATGCTTCACCTCACATTTACTGTATCCCTTGGACCTTCTTATTGACGATGAAACACAGAAATTGCATCCGAATTTAATACAAATGGCCAATGCCGACTTAAGTACAAGAGGACTGACACTCTCACTTTCTATGATTCAAACCTCTCCTGTGAGGTCAGATTTAGATTCCGATGCTTCACTTCAGGTTTACTGTATCCCTTGGACCTTCTTGTTGACGATAAAACACAGAAATCGCATCCGAATTTAATACAAATGACACAATGCCGTCTTAAGTAAAAGAGGACTGACACTGTAATATTCTATGATTTAAACCTCCCCTGTGATTCTAGTTTTAGATTCCGATGTTTCACTTCAGGTTTACTGTATACCTTGCACCTTCTTATTGACGATGAAACACACAAATTGCATCGGAATTAAATTCAGAATGCACAATGCCGACTTAAGTACAAGAGGACTGACACTCTAACTTTCTATGATTTGAACCTCTCCTTTGAGTCCAGTTTTAGATTCCGATGCTTCACTTCAGGTTTACTGTATCCCTTGGACCTTCTTATTGACGATGAAACACAGAAATTGCATCCAAATTTAATACAAATGGCGCAATGCCGACTTAAGTACAAGAGGACTGACACTCTCACTTCCTATGATTCGAACCTCGCCTGTGAGTCCAGTTTTAGATTCCGTTGCTTCACTTCAGGTTTACTGTATCCCTTGGATGTTCTTATTGACGATGAGACACAGAAATTGCATCGGAATTAAATTCAAAAGGCACAGTGCCGACCTAAGTAGAAGAGGACTATCACTCTCACTTTCTATGATTTGAACCTCTCCTGTGAGACCAGTTTTGGATTCCGAAGCTTCACTTCAGGTTTACTGTATACCTTGCAGCTTCTTATTGACGATGAAACACAGGAATTGCATCGGAATTAAATTCAAAAGGCACAATGCCGACTTAAGTACAAGAGGACTGACACTCTCACTTTCTATGATTTGAACCTCTCCTGTGTGTCCAGTTTTACATTCCGATGCGTCACTTCAGGTTTACTGTATCCCTTGGACCTTCTAATTGACGATGAAACACAGAGTTTGCATCCGAATTTAATACAAAAGGTACAATGCCGACTTAAGTACAAGAGGACTGACACTTTAACTTTCTATGATTTGCACCTCTCCTGTGAGTCCAGTTTCAGACTCCGATGCTTCACTTCAGGTTTACTGTATCCCTTGGACCTTCTTATTGACGATGAAACACAGAAATTGCATCCGAATTTAATACAAAAATCACAATGGCTGCTTAAGTACAAGAGGACTGACACTCTCACTTTCTATGATTTGAACATCTCCTGTGAGTCCAGTTCTAGATTCCGATGCTTCACTTCAGGTTTACTGTATCCCTTGGACCTTCTTATTGACGATGAGACACAGATATAGCATCGGAATTAAATTTAAAACGCACAATGCCGACTTAAGTAAAAGAGGACTGACACTCTCACTTTCTATGATTTGAATCTCTCCTGTGAGTCCAGTTTTAGATTCCGATGCTTCACTTCAGGTTTACTGTATCCTTTGGTCCTTCTTATTGACAATGAAACACAGAAATAGCATCGGAATTAAATTAAAAAAGCACAATGCCGACTTAAGTACAAGAGGACTGACACTCTAACTTTTTATGATTTGAACCTCTCCTGTGAGTCCAGTTTTAGATTACGATGCTTCACTTCAGGTTTACTGTATCCCTTGGACCTTCTTATTGACGATGAAACACAGAGTTTGCATCCGAATGTAATATAAAAGGCACAATGCCGACTAAATGACAAGAGGATTGACACTTTAACTTTCTGTGATTTGAACCTCTCCTGTGAGTCCAATTTTAGATTCCGATGCTTTACTTCAGGTTTACTGTATCCCTTGGACCTTCTTATTGACGATGAAAACAGGAATTGCATCCGAATTTAATACAAAAGGCACAATGGCGACTTAAGTACCAGAGGACTGACACTCTCACTTTCTATGATTTGAACCTCCCCTGTGAGTCCAGTTTTAGATTCCGATGCTTCACTTCAGGTTTACTGTATCCCTTGGACCTTCCTATTGACGACGAAACACAGAAATTGCATCCGAATTTAATTCAAATGGCACAATGCCGACTTAAGTACAAGAGGACTGACACTCTCACTTTCTATGTTTCGAACCTCTCCTGTGTGGTCAGATTTTGATTCCGATGCTTCACTTCAGGTTTACTGTATACCTTGCACCTTCATATTGACGATGAAACACAGAAAATGCATCGGAATTAAATTCAAAAGGCACAATGCCGTCTTAAGTACAAGAGGACTGACACTCTCCCTTTCTATGATTTGAACCTCTCCTGTGATTCCAGTTTTAGATTCCGATGCTTCACTTCAGGTTTACTGTATCCCTTGGACCTTCTAATTGACGATGAAACACAGAGTTTACATCCGAATTTAATACAAAAGGTACAATGCCGACTTAAGTACAAGAGGACTGACACTCTAACTTTCTATGAGTTGAACCTCTCCTGTGAGTCCAGTTTTAGATTCCGATGCTTCACTTCAGGTTTACTGTATCCCTTGGATCTTCTTATTGACGATGAAACACAGAAATTGCATCCGAATTTAATACAAAAATCACAATGGCGACTTAAGTACAACAGGACTGACACTCTCCCTTTCTATGATTTGAACATCTCCTGTGAGTCCAGTTTGAGATTCCGATGCTTCACTTCAGGTTTACTGTATCCCTTGAACCTTCTTATTGACGATAAAACACAGAAATCGCATCCGAATTTAATACAAATGACACAATGCCGTCTTAAGTAAAAGAGGACTGACACTGTAATATTCTATGATTTAAACCTCTCCTGCGAGTCCAGTTTTAGATTCCGATGCTTCACTTCAGGTTTACTGTATACCTTGCACCTTCTTATTGACGATGAAACATAGAAATTGCATCGGAATTAAATTCAGAAGGCACAATGCCGACTTAAGTACAAGAGGACTGACACTCTAAATTTCTATGATTTTAACCTCTCCTTTGAGTCCAGTTTTAGATTCCGATGCTTCACTTCAGGTTTACTGTATCCCTTGGACCTTCTTATTGACGATGAAACACAGAAATTGCATCCAAATTTAATACAAATGGCGCAATGCCGACTTAAGTACAAGAGGACTGACACTCTCACTTTCTATGATTCGAACCTCTCCTGTGAGTCCAGTTTTAGATTCCGATGCTTCACTTCAGGTTTACTGTATCCCTTGGACGTTCTTATTGACGATGAGGCACAGAAATTGCATCGGAATTAAATTCAAAAGGCACAGTGCCGACCTAAGTAGAAGAGGACTAACACTCTCACTTTCTATGATTTGAACCTCTCCTGTGAGACCAGTTTTGGATTCCGAAGCTTCACTTCAGGCTTACTGTATACCTTGCAGCTTCTTATTGACGATGAAACACAGGAATTGCATCGGAATTAAATTCAAAAGGCACAATGCCGACTTAAGTACAAGAGGACTGACACTCTCACTTTCCATGATTTGAACCTCTCCTGTGAGTAGAGTTTTACATTCCGATGCGTCACTTCAGGTTTACTGTATCCCTTGGACCTTCTAATTGACGATGAAACACAGAGTTTGCATCCGAATTTAATACAATAAGTACAATGCCGACTTAAGTACAAGAGGACTGACACTCTCATTTTCTATGATTTGCACCTCTCCTGTGAGTCCAATTTCAGATTCCGATGCTTTACTTCAGGTTTACTGTATCCCTTGGACTTTCTTATTGACGATGAAACACAGAAATTGCATCCGAATTTAATACAAAAATCACAATGGCTGCTTAAGTACAAGAGGACTGACACTCTCACTTTCTATGATTTGAACATCTCCTGTGAGTCCAGTTCTACATTCCGATGCTTCACTTCAGGTTTACTGTATCCCTTGGACCTTCTTATTGACGATGAGACACAGATATGGCATCGGAATTAAATTTAAAACGCACAATGCCGACTTAAGTAAAAGAGGACTGACACTCTCATTTTCTATGATTTGAATCTCACCTGTGAGTCCAGTTTTAGATTCCGATGCTTCACTTCAGGTTTACTGTATCCTTTGGACCTTCTTATTGACAATGAAACACAGAAATAGCATCGGAATTAAATTCAAAAAGCACAATGCCGACTTAACTACAAGAGGACTGACACTCTAACTTTTTATGATTTGAACCTCTCCTGTGAGTCCAGTTTTAGATTACGATGCTTCACTTCAGGTTTACTGTATCCCTTGGACCTTCTTATTGACGATGAAACACAGAGTTGGCATCCGAATTTAATACAAAAGGCACAATGCCGACTTAATGACAAGAGGATTGACACTTTAACTTTCTGTGATTTGAACCTCTCCTGTGAGTCCAATTTCAGATTCCGATGCTTTACTTCAGGTTTACTGTATCCCTTGGACCTTCTTATTGACGATGAAAACAGGAATTGCATCCGAATTTAATACAAAAGGCACAATGGCGACTTAAGTACCAGAGGACTGACACTCTCACTTTCTATGATTTGAACCGCCCCTGTGAGTCCAGTTTTAGATTCCGATGCTTCACTTCAGGTTTACTGTATCCCTTGGACCATCCTATTGACGACGAAACACAGAAATTGCATCCGAATTTAATTCAAATGGCACAATGCCGACTTAAGTACAAGAGGACTGACACTCTCACTTTCTATGTTTCGAACCTCTCCTGTGTGGTCAGATTTTGATTCCGATGCTTCACTTCAGGTTTACTGTATACCTTGCACCTTCATATTGACGATGAAACACAGAAAATGCATCGGAATTAAATTCAAAAGGCACAATGCCGTCTTAAGTACAAGAGGACTGACACTCTCACTTTCTATGATTTGAACCTCTCCTGTGATTCCAGTTTTAGATTCCGATGCTTCACTTCAGGTTTACTGTATCCCTTGGACCTTCTAATTGACGATGAAACACAGAGTTTAAATCCGAATTTAATACAAAAGGTACAATGCCGACTTAAGTACAAGAGGACTGACACTCTAACTTTCTATGAGTTGAACCTCTCCTGTGAGTCCAGTTTTAGATTCCGATGCTTCACTTCAGGTTTACTGTATCCCCTGGATCTTCTTATTGACGATGAAACACAGAAATTGCATCCGAATTTAATACAAGAATCACAATGGCGACTTAAGTACAAAAGGACTGACACTCTCCCTTTCTATGATTTGAACATCTCCTGTGTGTCCAGTTTGAGATTCCGATGCTTCACTTCAGGTTTACTGTATCCCTTGAACCTTATTGACGATGAAACACAGAAATTGCATCGGAATTAAATTCAAAACGCAAAATGCCGACTTAGGCAAAAGAGGACTGACACTCTAACTTTCTATGATTTGAACCTCTCCTGTGAGTCCAGTTTTAGATTCCGATGCTTCATTTCTGGTTTACTGTATCCCTTGGACCTTCTTATTGACGATGAAACACAGAAATTGCATCGGAGTTAAATTCAAAAGGCACAATGGCGACTTAAGTACAAGAGGACTGACACTCTAACTTCCTATGATTAGAACCTCTCCTGTGAGTCCAGTTTTAGATTCCGATGCTTCACTTCAGGTTTACTGTATCCCTTGGACCTTCTTATTGACGATGAAACACAGAAATTGCATCCGAAATTAATACAAAAGTCACAATGGTGACTTAAGTACAAGAGGACTGACACTCTCACTTTATATGATTTGAACGTCTCCTCTGAGTCCAGTTTTAGATTCCGATGCTACACCTCACATTTACTGTATCCCTTGGACATTCTTATTGACGATGAAACACAGAAATTGCATCCGAATTTAATACAAATGGCACAATGCCGACTTAAGTACAAGAGGACTGACACTCTCACTTTCTATGATTCGAACCTCTCCTGTGAGGTCAGATTTAGATTCCGATGCTTCACTTCAGGTTTACTGTATCCCTTGGACCTTCTTGTTGACGATAAAACACAGAAATCGCATCCGAATTTAATACAAATGACACAATGCCGTCTTAAGTAAAAGAGGACTGACACTGTAATATTCTATGATTTAAACCTCTCCTGCGAGTCCAGTTTTAGATTCCGATGCTTCACTTCAGGTTTACTGTATACCTTGCACCTTCTTATTGACGATGAAACACAGAAATTGCATCGGAATTAAATTCAGAAGGCACAATGCCGACCTAAGTACAAGAGGACTGACACTCTAACTTTCTATGATTTGAACCTCTCCTGTGAGTCCAGTTTTTGATTCCGATGCTTCACTTCAGGTTTACTGTATCCCTTGGACCTTCTTATTGACGATGAAACACAGAAATTTCATCCAAATTTAATACAAATGGAGCAATGCCGACTTAAGTACAAGAGGACTGACACTCTCACTTTCTATGATTCGAACCTCTCCTGTGAGTCCAGTTTTAGATTCCGATGCTTCACTTCAGGTTTACTGTATCCCTTGGACGTTCTTATTGACGATGAGACACAGAAATTGCATCGGAATTAAATTCAAAAGGCACAGTGCCGACCTAAGTAGAAGAGGACTAACACTCTCACTTTCTATGATTTGAACCTCTCCTGTGAGACCAGTTTTGGATTCCGAAGCTTCACTTCAGGTTTACTGTATACCTTGCAGCTTCTTATTGACGATGAAACACAGAAATTGCATCGGAATTAAATTCAAAAGGCACAATGCCGACTTAAGTACAAGAGGACTGACACTCTCACTTTCTATGATTCGAACCTCTCCTGTGAGTCCAGTTTTAGATTCCGATGCTTCACTTCAGGTTTACTGTATCCCTTGGACCTTCTAATTGACGATGAAACACAGAGTTTGCATCCGAATTTAATACAAAAGGTACAATGCCGACTTAAGTACAAGAGGACTGACACTCTAACTTTCTATGATTTGCACCTCTCCTGTGAGTCCAGTTTTAGATTCCGATGCTTCACTTCAGGTTTACTGTATCCCTTGGACCTTGTTATTGACGATGAAACACAGAAATTGCATCCGAATTTAATGCAAAAATCACAATGGCTGCTTAAGTACAAGAGGACTGACACTCTCACTTTCTATGATTTGAACATCTCCTGTGAGTCCAGTTCTAGATTCCGATGCTTCACTTCAGGTTTACTGTATCCCTTGGACCTTCTTATTGACGATGAGACACAGATATAGCATCGGAATTAAATTTAAAACGCACAATGCCGTCTTAAGTAAAAGAGGACTGACACTCTCACTTTCTATGATTTGAATCTCTCCTGTGAGTCCAGTTTTAGATTCCGATGCTTCACTTCAGGTTTACTGTATCCTTTGGACCTTCTTATTGACAATGAAACACAGAAATAGCATCGGAATTAAATTCAAAAAGCACAATGCCGACTTAAGTACAAGAGGACTGACACTCAAACTTTTTATGATTTTAACCTCTCCTGTGAGTCCAGTTTTAGATTACGATGCTTCACTTTAGGTTTACTGTATCCCTTGGACCTTCTTATTGACGATGAAACACGGAGTTTGCATCCGAATTTAATACAAAAGGCACAATGCCGACTTAATGACAAGAGGATTGACACTCTCACTTTCTATGATTTGAACCTCCCCTGTGAGTCCAGTTTTAGATTCCGATGCTTCACTTCAGGTTTACTGTATCCCTTGGACCTTCTTATTGACGACGAAACACAGAAATTGCATCCGAATTTAATTCAAATGGCACAATGCCGACTTAAGTACAAGAGGACTGACACTCTCACTTTCTATGATTCTAACCTCTCCTGTGAGGTCAGATTTAGATTCCGATGCTTCACTTCAGGTTTACTGTATACCTTCCACCTTCATATTGACGATGAAACACAGAAAAAGCATCGGAATTAAATTCAAAAGGCACAATGCCGACTTAAGTACAAGAGGACTGACACTCTAACTTTCTATGATTTGAACCTCTCCTGTGAGTCCAGTTTTAGATTCCGATGCTTCACTTCAGGTTTTTCTGTACCCCTTGGACCTTCTTATTGACGATGAAACACAGAGTTTGCATCCGAATTTAATACAAAAGGCACAATGGCGACTTAAGTACAAGAGGACTGACACTCTCACATTCTATGATTTGAACCTCTCCTGTGAGTCCAATTTTAGATTCCGATGCTTCACTTCAGGTTTACTGTATCCCTTGGACCTTCTTATTGACGATGAAACACAGAAATTGTATCCGAAATTAATACAAAAGTCACAATGGTGACTTAAGTACAAGAGGACTGACACTCTCACTTTATATGATTTGAACGTCTCCTCTGAGTCCAGTTTTAGATTCTGATGCTTCACCTCACAATTACTGTATCCCTTGGACCTTCTTGTTGACGATGAAACACAGAAATTGCATCCGAATTTAATACAAATGGCACAATGCCGACTTAAGTACAAGAGGACTGACACTCTCACTTTCTATGATTCGAACCTCTCCTGTGAGGTCAGATTTAGATTCCGATGCTTCACTTCAGGTTTACTGTATCCCTTGGACCTTCTTGTTGACGACGAAACACAGAAATTGCATCCGAATTTAATACAAAAATCACAATGGCGACTTAAGTACAAAAGGACTGACACTCTCACTTTCTATGATTTGAACATCTCCTGTGAGTCCAGTTTTAGATTCCGATGCTTCACTTCAGGTTTACTGTATCCCTTGAACCTTCTTGTTGACGATGAAACACAGAAATTGCATCGGAATTAAATTCAAAACGCAAAATGCCGACTTAAGCAAAAGAGGACTGACACTCTAACTTTCTATGATTTGAACCTCTCCTGTGAGTCCAGTTTTAGATTCCGATGCTTCATTTCAGGTTTACTGTATCCCTTGGACCTTCTTATTGACGATGAAACACATAAATTGCATCGGAATTAAATTCAAAAGGCACAATGCCGACTTAAGTACAAGAGGACTGACACTCTAACTTTCTATGATTTGAACCTCTCCTGTGAGTCCAGTTTTAGATTCCGATGCTTCACTTCAGGTTTACTGTACCCCTTGGACCTTCTTATTGACGATGAAACACAGAAATTGTATCCGAAATTAATACAAAAGTCACAATGGTGACTTAAGTACAAGAGGACTGACACTCTCACTTTCTATGATTTGAACCTCCCCTGTGAGTCCAGTTTTAGATTCCGATGCTTCACTTCAGGTTTACTGTATCCCTTGGACCATCCTATTGACGACGAAACACAGAAATTGCATCCGAATTTAATTCAAATGGCACAATGCCGACTTAAGTACAAGAGGACTGACACTCTCACTTTCTATGTTTCGAACCTCTCCTGTGTGGTCAGATTTTGATTCCGATGCTTCACTTCAGGTTTACTGTATACCTTGCACCTTCATATTGACGATGAAACACAGAAAATGCATCGGAATTAAATTCAAAAGGCACAATGCCGTCTTAAGTACAAGAGGACTGACACTCTCACTTTCTATGATTTGAACCTCTCCTGTGATTCCAGTTTTAGATTCCGATGCTTCACTTCAGGTTTACTGTATCCCTTGGACCTTCTAATTGACGATGAAACACAGAGTTTAAATCCGAATTTAATACAAAAGGTACAATGCCGACTTAAGTACAAGAGGACTGACACTCTAACTTTCTATGAGTTGAACCTCTCCTGTGAGTCCAGTTTTAGATTCCGATGCTTCACTTCAGGTTTACTGTATCCCTTGGATCTTCTTATTGACGATGAAACACAGAAATTGCATCCGCATTTAATACAAAAATCACAATGGCGACTTAAGTACAAAAGGACTGACACTCTCCCTTTCTATGATTTGAACATCTCCTGTGAGTCCAGTTTGAGATTCCGATGCTTCACTTCAGGTTTACTGTATCCCTTGAACCTTATTGACGATGAAACACAGAAATTGCATCGGAATTAAATTCAAAACGCAAAATGCCGACTTAGGCAAAAGAGGACTGACACTCTAACTTTCTATGATTTGAACCTCTCCTGTGAGTCCAGTTTTAGATTCCGATGCTTCATTTCTGGTTTACTGTATCCCTTGGACCTTCTTATTGACGATGAAACACAGAAATTGCATCGGAGTTAAATTCAAAAGGCACAATGGCGACTTAAGTACACGAGGACTGACACTCTAACTTCCTATGATTAGAACCTCTCCTGTGAGTCCAGTTTTAGATTCCGATGCTTCACTTCAGGTTTACTGTATCCCTTGGACCTTCTTATTGACGATGAAACACAGAAATTGCATCCGAAATTAATACAAAAGTCACAATGGTGACTTAAGTACAAGAGGACTGACACTCTCACTTTATATGATTTGAACGTCTCCTCTGAGTCCAGTTTTAGATTCCGATGCTACACCTCACATTTACTGTATCCCTTAGACATTCTTATTGACGATGAAACACAGAAATTGCATCCGAATTTAATACAAATGGCACAATGCCGACTTAAGTACAAGAGGACTGACACTCTCACTTTCTATGATTCGAACCTCTCCTGTGAGGTCAGATTTAGATTCCGATGCTTCACTTCAGGTTTACTGTATCCCTTGGACCTTCTTGTTGACGATAAAACACAGAAATCGCATCCGAATTTAATACAAATGACACAATGCCGTCTTAAGTAAAAGAGGACTGACACTGTAATATTCTATGATTTAAACCTCTCCTGCGAGTCCAGTTTTAGATTCCGATGCTTCACTTCAGGTTTACTGTATACCTTGCACCTTCTTATTGACGATGAAACACAGAAATTGCATCGGAATTAAATTCAGAAGGCACAATGCCGACCTAAGTACAAGAGGACTGACACTCTAACTTTCTATGATTTGAACCTCTCCTGTGAGTCCAGTTTTTGATTCCGATGCTTCACTTCAGGTTTACTGTATCCCTTGGACCTTCTTATTGACGATGAAACACAGAAATTTCATCCAAATTTAATACAAATGGAGCAATGCCGACTTAAGTACAAGAGGACTGACACTCTCACTTTCTATGATTCGAACCTCTCCTGTGAGTCCAGTTTTAGATTCCGATGCTTCACTTCAGGTTTACTGTATCCCTTGGACGTTCTTATTGACGATGAGACACAGAAATTGCATCGGAATTAAATTCAAAAGGCACAGTGCCGACCTAAGTAGAAGAGGACTAACACTCTCACTTTCTATGATTTGAACCTCTCCTGTGAGACCAGTTTTGGATTCCGAAGCTTCACTTCAGGTTTACTGTATACCTTGCAGCTTCTTATTGACGATGAAACACAGAAATTGCATCGGAATTAAATTCAAAAGGCACAATGCCGACTTAAGTACAAGAGGACTGACACTCTCACTTTCTATGATTCGAACCTCTCCTGTGAGTCCAGTTTTAGATTCCGATGCTTCACTTCAGGTTTACTGTATCCCTTGGACCTTGTTATTGACGATGAAACACAGAAATTGCATCCGAATTTAATGCAAAAATCACAATGGCTGCTTAAGTACAAGAGGACTGACACTCTCACTTTCTATGATTTGAACATCTCCTGTGAGTCCAGTTCTAGATTCCGATGCTTCACTTCAGGTTTACTGTATCCCTTGGACCTTCTTATTGACGATGAGACACAGATATAGCATCGGAATTAAATTTAAAACGCACAATGCCGTCTTAAGTAAAAGAGGACTGACACTCTCACTTTCTATGATTTGAATCTCTCCTGTGAGTCCAGTTTTAGATTCCGATGCTTCACTTCAGGTTTACTGTATCCTTTGGACCTTCTTATTGACAATGAAACACAGAAATAGCATCGGAATTAAATTCAAAAAGCACAATGCCGACTTAAGTACAAGAGGACTGACACTCAAACTTTTTATGATTTTAACCTCTCCTGTGAGTCCAGTTTTAGATTACGATGCTTCACTTTAGGTTTACTGTATCCCTTGGACCTTCTTATTGACGATGAAACACGGAGTTTGCATCCGAATTTAATACAAAAGGCACAATGCCGACTTAATGACAAGAGGATTGACACTCTCACTTTCTATGATTTGAACCTCCCCTGTGAGTCCAGTTTTAGATTCCGATGCTTCACTTCAGGTTTACTGTATCCCTTGGACCTTCTTATTGACGACGAAACACAGAAATTGCATCCGAATTTAATTCAAATGGCACAATGCCGACTTAAGTACAAGAGGACTGACACTCTCACTTTCTATGATTCTAACCTCTCCTGTGACGTCAGATTCAGATTCCGATGCTTCACTTCAGGTTTACTGTATACCTTCCACCTTCATATTGACGATGAAACACAGAAAAAGCATCGGAATTAAATTCAAAAGGCACAATGCCGACTTAAGTACAAGAGGACTGACACTCTAACTTCCTATGATTAGAACCTCTCCTGTGAGTCCAGTTTTAGATTCCGATGCTTCACTTCAGGTTCACTGTATCCCTTGGACCTTCTTATTGACGATGAAACACAGAAATTGCATCCGAAATTAATACAAAAGTCACAATGGTGACTTAAGTACAAGAGGACTGACACTCTCACTTTATATGATTTGAACGTCTCCTCTGAGTCCAGTTTTAGATTCCGATGCTACACCTCACATTTACTGTATCCCTTGGACATTCTTATTGACGATGAAACACAGAAATTGCATCCGAATTTAATACAAATGGCACAATGCCGACTTAAGTACAAGAGGACTGACACTCTCACTTTCTATGATTCGAACCTCTCCTGTGAGGTCAGATTTAGATTCCGATGCTTCACTTCAGGTTTACTGTATCCCTTGGACCTTCTTGTTGACGATAAAACACAGAAATCGCATCCGAATTTAATACAAATGACACAATGCCGTCTTAAGTAAAAGAGGACTGACACTGTAATATTCTATGATTTAAACCTCTCCTGCGAGTCCAGTTTTAGATTCCGATGCTTCACTTCAGGTTTACTGTATACCTTGCACCTTCTTATTGACGATGAAACACAGAAATTGCATCGGAATTAAATTCAGAAGGCACAATGCCGACCTAAGTACAAGAGGACTGACACTCTAACTTTCTATGATTTGAACCTCTCCTGTGAGTCCAGTTTTTGATTCCGATGCTTCACTTCAGGTTTACTGTATCCCTAGGACCTTCTTATTGACGATGAAACACAGAAATTTCATCCAAATTTAATACAAATGGAGCAATGCCGACTTAAGTACAAGAGGACTGACACTCTCACTTTCTATGATTCGAACCTCTCCTGTGAGTCCAGTTTTAGATTCCGATGCTTCACTTCAGGTTTACTGTATCCCTTGGACGTTCTTATTGACGATGAGACACAGAAATTGCATCGGAATTAAATTCAAAAGGCACAGTGCCGACCTAAGTAGAAGAGGACTAACACTCTCACTTTCTATGATTTGAACCTCTCCTGTGAGACCAGTTTTGGATTCCGAAGCTTCACTTCAGGTTTACTGTATACCTTGCAGCTTCTTATTGACGATGAAACACAGAAATTGCATCGGAATTAAATTCAAAAGGCACAATGCCGACTTAAGTACAAGAGGACTGACACTCTCACTTTCTATGATTCGAACCTCTCCTGTGAGTCCAGTTTTAGATTCCGATGCTTCACTTCAGGTTTACTGTATCCCTTGGACCTTCTAATTGACGATGAAACACAGAGTTTGCATCCGAATTTAATACAAAAGGTACAATGCCGACTTAAGTACAAGAGGACTGACACTCTAACTTTCTATGATTTGCACCTCTCCTGTGAGTCCAGTTTTAGATTCCGATGCTTCACTTCAGGTTTACTGTATCCCTTGGACCTTGTTATTGACGATGAAACACAGAAATTGCATCCGAATTTAATGCAAAAATCACAATGGCTGCTTAAGTACAAGAGGACTGACACTCTCACTTTCTATGATTTGAACATCTCCTGTGAGTCCAGTTCTAGATTCCGATGCTTCACTTCAGGTTTACTGTATCCCTTGGACCTTCTTATTGACGATGAGACACAGATATAGCATCGGAATTAAATTTAAAACGCACAATGCCGTCTTAAGTAAAAGAGGACTGACACTCTCACTTTCTATGATTTGAATCTCTCCTGTGAGTCCAGTTTTAGATTCCGATGCTTCACTTCAGGTTTACTGTATCCTTTGGACCTTCTTATTGACAATGAAACACAGAAATAGCATCGGAATTAAATTCAAAAAGCACAATGCCGACTTAAGTACAAGAGGACTGACACTCAAACTTTTTATGATTTTAACCTCTCCTGTGAGTCCAGTTTTAGATTACGATGCTTCACTTTAGGTTTACTGTATCCCTTGGACCTTCTTATTGACGATGAAACACGGAGTTTGCATCCGAATTTAATACAAAAGGCACAATGCCGACTTAATGACAAGAGGATTGACACTCTCACTTTCTATGATTTGAACCTCCCCTGTGAGTCCAGTTTTAGATTCCGATGCTTCACTTCAGGTTTACTGTATCCCTTGGACCTTCTTATTGACGACGAAACACAGAAATTGCATCCGAATTTAATTCAAATGGCCCAATGCCGACTTAAGTACAAGAGGACTGACACTCTCACTTTCTATGATTCTAACCTCTCCTGTGAGGTCAGATTCAGATTCCGATGCTTCACTTCAGGTTTACTGTATACCTTCCACCTTCATATTGACGATGAAACACAGAAAAAGCATCGGAATTAAATTCAAAAGGCACAATGCCGACTTAAGTACAAGAGGACTGACACTCTAACTTTCTATGATTTGAACCTCTCCTGTGATTCCAGTTTTAGATTCCGATGCTTCACTTCAGGTTTTTCTGTACCCCTTGGACCTTCTTATTGACGATGAAACACAGAGTTTGCATCCGAATTTAATACAAAAGGCACAATGGCGACTTAAGTACAAGAGGACTGACACTCTCACATTCTATGATTTGAACCTCTCCTGTGAGTCCAATTTTAGATTCCGATGCTTCACTTCAGGTTTACTGTATCCCTTGGACCTTCTTATTGACGATGAAACACAGAAATTGTATCCGAAATTAATACAAAAGTCACAATGGTGACTTAAGTACAAGAGGACTGACACTCTCACTTTATATGATTTGAACGTCTCCTCTGAGTCCAGTTTTAGATTCTGATGCTTCACCTCACAATTACTGTATCCCTTGGACCTTCTTGTTGACGATGAAACACAGAAATTGCATCCGAATTTAATACAAATGGCACAATGCCGACTTAAGTACAAGAGGACTGACACTCTCACTTTCTATGATTCGAACCTCTCCTGTGAGGTCAGATTTAGATTCCGATGCTTCACTTCAGGTTTACTGTATCCCTTGGACCTTCTTGTTGACGACGAAACACAGAAATTGCATCCGAATTTAATACAAAAATCACAATGGCGACTTAAGTACAAAAGGACTGACACTCTCACTTTCTATGATTTGAACATCTCCTGTGAGTCCAGTTTTAGATTCCGATGCTTCACTTCAGGTTTACTGTATCCCTTGAACCTTCTTATTGACGGTGAAACACAGAAATTGCATCGGAATTAAATTCAAAACGCAAAATGCCGACTTAAGCAAAAGAGGACTGACACTCTAACTTTCTATGATTTGAACCTCTCCTGTGAGTCCAGTTTTAGATTCCGATGCTTCATTTCAGGTTTACTGTATCCCTTGGACCTTCTTATTGACGATGAAACACATAAATTGCATCGGAATTAAATTCAAAAGGCACAATGCCGACTTAAGTACAAGAGGACTGACACTCTAACTTTCTATGATTTGAACCTCTCCTGTGAGTCCAGTTTTAGATTCCGATGCTTCACTTCAGGTTTACTGTACCCCTTGGACCTTCTTGTTGACGATAAAACACAGAAATCGCATCCGAATTTAATACAAATGACACAATGCCGTCTTAAGTAAAAGAGGACTGACACTGTAATATTCTATGATTTAAACCTCTCCTGCGAGTCCAGTTTTAGATTCCGATGCTTCACTTCAGGTTTACTGTATACCTTGCACCTTCTTATTGACGATGAAACACAGAAATTGCATCGGAATTAAATTCAGAAGGCACAATGCCGACTTAAGTACAAGAGGACTGACACTCTAACTTTCTATGATTTGAACCTCTCCTGTGAGTCCAGTTTTAGATTCCGATGCTTCACTTCAGGTTTACTGTATCACTTGGACCTTCTTATTGACGATGAAACACAGAAATTGCATCCAAATTTAATACAAATGGAGCAATGCCGACTTAAGTACAAGAGGACTGACACTCTCACTTTCTATGATTCAAACCTCTCCTATGAGTCCAGTTTTAGATTCCGATGCTTCACTTCAGGTTTACTGTATCCCTTGGACGTTCTTATTGACGATGAGACACAGAAATTGCATCGGAATTAAATTGAAAAGGCACAGTGCCGACCTAAGTAGAAGAGGACTAACACTCTCACTTTCTATGATTTGAACCTCTCCTGTGAGACCAGTTTTGGATTCCGAAGCTTCACTTCAGGTTTACTGTATACCTTGCAGCTTCTTATTGACGATGAAACACAGAAATTGCATCGGAATTAAATTCAAAAGGCACAATGCCGACTTAAGTACAAGAGGACTGACACTCTCACTTTCTATGATTTGAACCTCTCTTGTGAGTCCAGTTTTACATTCCGTTGCGTCACTTCAGGTTTACTGTATCCCTTGGACCTTCTAATTGACGATGAAACACAGAGTTTGCATCCGAATTTAATACAAAAGGTACAATGCCGACTTAAGTACAAGAGGACTGACACTCTAACTTTCTATGATTTGCACCTCTCCTGTGAGTCCAGTTTTAGATTCCGATGCTTCACTTCAGGTTTACTGTATCCCTTGGACCCTCTTATTGACGATGAAACACAGAAATTGCATCCGAATTTAATACAAAAATCACAATGGCTGCTTAAGTACAAGAGGACTGACACTCTCACTTTCTATGATTTGAACATCTCCTGTGAGTCCAGTTCTAGATTCCGATGCTTCACTTCAGGTTTACTGTATCCCTTGGACCTTCTTATTGACGATGAGACACAGATATAGCATCGGAATTAAATTTAAAACGCACAATGCCGACTTAAGTAAAAGAGGACTGACACTCTCACTTTCTATGATTTGAATCTCTCCTGTGAGTCCAGTTTTAGATTCCGATGCTTCACTTCAGGTTTACTGTATACTTTGGACCTTCTTATTGACAATGAAACACAGAAATAGCATCGGAATTAAATTCAAAAAGCACAATGCCGACTTAAGTACAAGAGGACTGACACTCTAACTTTTTATGATTTGAACCTCTCCTGTGAGTCCAGTTTTAGATTACGATGCTTCACTTCAGGTTTACTGTATCCCTTGGACCTTCTTATTGACGATGAAACACAGAGTTTGCATCCGAATTTAATACAAAAGGCACAATGCCGACTTAATGACAAGAGGAATGACACTTTAACTTTCTATGATTTGAACCTCTCCTGTGAGTCCAATTTTAGATTCCGATGCTTTACTTCAGGTTTACTGTATCCCTTGGACCTTCTTATTGACGATGAAAACAGGAATTGCATCCGAATTTAATACAAAAGGCACAATGGCGACTTAAGTACCAGAGGACTGACACTCTCACTTTCTATGATTTGAACCTCCCCTGTGAGTCCAGTTTTAGATTCCGATGTTTCACTTCAGGTTTACTGTATCCCTTGGACCTTCTTATTGACGACGAAACACAGAAATTGCATCCGAATTTAATTCAAATGGCACAATGCCGACTTAAGTACAAGAGGACTGACACTCTCACTTTCTATAATTCTAACCTCTCCTTTGAGGTCAGATTTAGATTCCGATGCTTCACTTCAGGTTTACTGTATACCTTGCACCTTCATATTGACGATGAAACACAGAAAATGCATCGGAATTAAATTCAAAAGGCACAATGCCGTCTTAAGTACAAGAGGACTGACACTCTCACTTTCTATGATTTGAACCTCTCCTGTGATTACAGTTTTAGATTCCGATGCTTCACTTCAGGTTTACTGTATCCCTTGGACCTTCTAGTTGACGATGAAACACAGAGTTTACATCCGAATTTAATACAAAAGGTACAATGCCGACTTAAGTACAAGAGGACTGACACTCTAACTTTCTATGAGTTGAACCTCTCCTGTGAGTCCAGTTTTGGATTCCGATGCTTCACTTCAGGTTTACTGTATCCCTTGGACCTTCTTATTGACGATGAAACACAGAAATGGCATCCGAATTCAATACAAAAATCACAATGGCGACTTAAGTACAAGAGGACTGACACTCTCACTTTCAATGATTCTAACCTCTCCTGTGAGGTCAGATTTAGATTCCGATGCTTCACTTCAGGTTTACTGTATACCTTGCACCTTCATATTGACGATGGAACACAGAAAATGCATCGGAATTAAATTCAAAAGGCACAATGCCGTCTTAAGTACAAGAGGACTGACACTCTCACTTTCTATGATTTGAACCTCTCCTGTGATTCCAGTTTTAGATTCCGATGCTTCACTTCAGGTTTACTGTATCCATTGGACCTTCTAATTGACGATGAAACACAGAGTTTACATCCGAATTTAATACAAAAGGTACAATGCCGACTTAAGTACAAGAGGACTGACACTCTAACTTTCTATGAGTTGAAACTCTCCTGTGAGTCCAGTTTTAGATTCCGATGCTTCACTTCAGGTTTACTGTATCCCTTGGACCTTCTTATTGACGATGAAACACAGAAATTGCATCCGAATTTAATACAAAAATCACAATGGCTGCTTAAGTACAAGAGGACTGACACTCTCACTTCCTATGATTTGAACATCTCCTGTGAGTCCAGTTCTAGATTCCGATGCTTCACTTCAGGTTTACTGTATCCCTTGGACCTTCTTATTGACGATGAGACACAGATATAGCATCGGAATTAAATTTAAAACGCACAATGCCGACTTAAGTAAAAGAGGACTGACACTCTCACTTTCTATGATTTGAATCTCTCCTGTGGGTCCAGTTTTAGATTCCGATGCTTCACTTCAGGTTTACTGTATACTTTGGACCTTCTTATTGACAATGAAACACAGAAATAGCATCGGAATTAAATTCAAAAAGCACAATGCCGACTTAAGTACAAGAGGACTGACACTCTAACTTTTTATGATTTGAACCTCTCCTGTGAGTCCAGTTTTAGATTACGATGCTTCACTTCAGGTTTACTGTATCCCTTGGACCTTCTTATTGACGATGAAACACAGAGTTTGCATCCGAATTTAATACAAAAGGCACAATGCCGACTTAATGACAAGAGGATTGACACTTTAACTTTCTATGATTTGAACCTCTCCTGTGAGTCCAATTTTAGATTCCGATGCTTTACTTCAGGTTTACTGTATCCCTTGGACCTTCTTATTGACGATGAAAACAGGAATTGCATCCGAATTTAATACAAAAGGCACAATGGCGACATAAGTACCAGAGGACTGACACTCTCACTTTCTATGATTTGAACCTCCCCTGTGAGTCCAGTTTTAGATTCCGATGTTTCACTTCAGGTTTACTGTATCCCTTGGACCTTCTTATTGACGACGAAACACAGAAATTGCATCCGAATTTAATTCAAATGGCACAATGCCGACTTAAGTACAAGAGGACTGACACTCTCACTTTCTATAATTCTAACCTCTCCTTTGAGGTCAGATTTAGATTCCGATGCTTCACTTCAGGTTTACTGTATCCCTTGGACCTTCTTATTGACGATGAAACACAGAAATTGTATCCGAAATTAATACAAAAGTCACAATGGTGACTTAAGTACAAGAGGACTGACACTCTCACTTTATATGATTTGAACGTCTCCTCTGAGTCCAGTTTTAGATTCCGATGCTTCACCTCACAATTACTGTATCCCTTGGACCTTCTTGTTGACGATAAAACACAGAAATTGCATCCGAATTTAATACAAATGGCACAATGCCGACTTAAGTACAAGAGGACTGACAGTCTCACTTTCTATGATTCGAACCTCCCCTGTGAGGTCAGATTTAGATTCCGATGCTTCACTTCAGGTTTACTGTATCCCTTGGACCTTCTTGTTGACGATAAAACACAGAAATCGCATCCGAATTTAATACAAATGACACAATGCCGTCTTAAGTAAAAGAGGAATGACACTGTAATATTCTATGATTTAAACCTCTCCTGCGAGTCCAGTTTTAGATTCCGATGCTTCACTTCAGGTTTACTGTATACCTTGCACCTTCTTATTGACGATGAAACACAGAAATTGCATCGGAATTAAATTCAGAAGGCACAATGCCGACTTAAGTACAAGAGGACTGACACTCTAACTTTCTATGATTTGAACCTCTCCTGTGAGTCCAGTTTTAGATTCCGATGCTTCACTTCAGGTTTACTGTATCACTTGGACCTTCTTATTGACGATGAAACACAGAAATTGCATCCAAATTTAATACAAATGGAGCAATGCCGACTTAAGTACAAGAGGACTGACACTCTCACTTTCTATGATTCAAACCTCTCCTGTGAGTCCAGTTTTAGATTCCGATGCTTCACTTCAGGTTTACTGTATCCCTTGGACGTTCTTATTGACGATGAGACACAGAAATTGCATCGGAATTAAATTGAAAAGGCACAGTGCCGACCTAAGTAGAAGAGGACTAACACTCTCACTTTCTATGATTTGAACCTCTCCTGTGAGACCAGTTTTGGATTCCGAAGCTTCACTTCAGGTTTACTGTATACCTTGCAGCTTCTTATTGACGATGAAACACAGAAATTGCATCGGAATTAAATTCAAAAGGCACAATGCCGACTTAAGTACAAGAGGACTGACACTCTCACTTTCTATGATTTGAACCTCTCTTGTGAGTCCAGTTTTACATTCCGTTGCGTCACTTCAGGTTTACTGTATCCCTTGGACCTTCTAATTGACGATGAAACACAGAGTTTGCATCCGAATTTAATACAAAAGGTACAATGCCGACTTAAGTACAAGAGGACTGACACTCTAACTTTCTATGATTTGCACCTCTCCTGTGAGTCCAGTTTTAGATTCCGATGCTTCACTTCAGGTTTACTGTATCCCTTGGACCCTCTTATTGACGATGAAACACAGAAATTGCATCCGAATTTAATACAAAAATCACAATGGCTGCTTAAGTACAAGAGGACTGACACTCTCACTTTCTATGATTTGAACATCTCCTGTGAGTCCAGTTCTAGATTCCGATGCTTCACTTCAGGTTTACTGTATCCCTTGGACCTTCTTATTGACGATGAGACACAGATATAGCATCGGAATTAAATTTAAAACGCACAATGCCGACTTAAGTAAAAGAGGACTGACACTCTCACTTTCTATGATTTGAATCTCTCCTGTGAGTCCAGTTTTAGATTCCGATGCTTCACTTCAGGTTTACTGTATACTTTGGACCTTCTTATTGACAATGAAACACAGAAATAGCATCGGAATTAAATTCAAAAAGCACAATGCCGACTTAAGTACAAGAGGACTGACACTCTAACTTTTTATGATTTGAACCTCTCCTGTGAGTCCAGTTTTAGATTACGATGCTTCACTTCAGGTTTACTGTATCCCTTGGACCTTCTTATTGACGATGAAACACAGAGTTTGCATCCGAATTTAATACAAAAGGCACAATGCCGACTTAATGACAAGAGGATTGACACTTTAACTTTCTATGATTTGAACCTCTCCTGTGAGTCCAATTTTAGATTCCGATGCTTTACTTCAGGTTTACTGTATCCCTTGGACCTTCTTATTGACGATGAAAACAGGAATTGCATCCGAATTTAATACAAAAGGCACAATGGCGACTTAAGTACCAGAGGACTGACACTCTCACTTTCTATGATTTGAACCTCCCCTGTGAGTCCAGTTTTAGATTCCGATGTTTCACTTCAGGTTTACTGTATCCCTTGGACCTTCTTATTGACGACGAAACACAGAAATTGCATCCGAATTTAATTCAAATGGCACAATGCCGACTTAAGTACAAGAGGACTGACACTCTCACTTTCTATAATTCTAACCTCTCCTTTGAGGTCAGATTTAGATTCCGATGCTTCACTTCAGGTTTACTGTATACCTTGCACCTTCATATTGACGATGAAACACAGAAAATGCATCGGAATTAAATTCAAAAGGCACAATGCCGTCTTAAGTACAAGAGGACTGACACTCTCACTTTCTATGATTTGAACCTCTCCTGTGATTACAGTTTTAGATTCCGATGCTTCACTTCAGGTTTACTGTATCCCTTGGACCTTCTAGTTGACGATGAAACACAGAGTTTACATCCGAATTTAATACAAAAGGTACAATGCCGACTTAAGTACAAGAGGACTGACACTCTAACTTTCTATGAGTTGAACCTCTCCTGTGAGTCCAGTTTTGGATTCCGATGCTTCACTTCAGGTTTACTGTATCCCTTGGACCTTCTTATTGACGATGAAACACAGAAATTGCATCCGAATTCAATACAAAAATCACAATGGCGACTTAAGTACAAAAGGACTGAAACTCTCACTTTCTATGATTTGAACATCTCCTGTGAGTCCAGTTTTAGATTCCGATGCTTCACTTCAGGTTTACTGTATCCCTTGAACCTTCTTATTGACGATGAAACACAGAAATTGCATCGGAATTAAATTCAAAAGGCACAATGCCGCCTTAAGTACAAGAGGACTGACACTCTAACTTTCTATGATTTGAACCTCTCCTGTGAGTCCAGTTTTAGATTCCGATGCTTCACTTCAGGTTTACTGTACCCCTTGGACCTTCTTATTGACGATGAAACACAGAGTTTGCATCCGAATTTAATACAAAAGGCACAATACCGACTTTAGTACTAGAGGACTGACACTCTAACTTTCTATGAGTTGAACCTCTCCTGTGAGTCCAATTTTAGATTCCGATGCTTTACTTCAGGTTTACTGTACCCCTTGGACCTTCTTATTGACGATGAAAACAGGAATTGCATCCGAATTTAATACAAAAGGCACAATGGCGACTTAAGTACCAGAGGACTGACACTCTCACTTTCTATGATTTGAACCTCCCCTGTGAGTCCAGTTTTAGATTCCGATGCTTCACTTCAGGTTTACTGTATCCCTTGGACCTTCTTATTGACGACGAAACACAGAAATTGCATCCGAATTTAATTCAAATGGCACAATGCCGACTTAAGTACAAGAGGACTGACACTCTCACTTTCAATGATTCTAACCTCTCCTGTGAGGTCAGATTTAGATTCCGATGCTTCACTTCAGGTTTACTGTATACCTTGCACCTTCATATTGACGATGGAACACAGAAAATGCATCGGAATTAAATTCAAAAGGCACAATGCCGTCTTAAGTACAAGAGGACTGACACTCTCACTTTCTATGATTTGAACCTCTCCTGTGATTCCAGTTTTAGATTCCGATGCTTCACTTCAGGTTTACTGTATCCATTGGACCTTCTAATTGACGATGAAACACAGAGTTTACATCCGAATTTAATACAAAAGGTACAATGCCGACTTAAGTACAAGAGGACTGACACTCTAACTTTCTATGAGTTGAAACTCTCCTGTGAGTCCAGTTTTAGATTCCGATGCTTCACTTCAGGTTTACTGTATCCCTTGGACCTTCTTATTGACGATGAAACACAGAAATTGCATCCGAATTTAATACAAAAATCACAATGGCTGCTTAAGTACAAGAGGACTGACACTCTCACTTTCTATGATTTGAACATCTCCTGTGAGTCCAGTTCTAGATTCCGATGCTTCACTTCAGGTTTACTGTATCCCTTGGACCTTCTTATTGACGATGAGACACAGATATAGCATCGGAATTAAATTTAAAACGCACAATGCCGTCTTAAGTAAAAGAGGACTGACACTCTCACTTTCTATGATTTGAATCTCTCCTGTGAGTCCAGTTTTAGATTCCGATGCTTCACTTCAGGTTTACTGTATCCTTTGGACCTTCTTATTGACAATGAAACACAGAAATAACATCGGAATTAAATTCAAAAAGCACAATGCCGACTTAAGTACAAGAGGACTGACACTCAAACTTTTTATGATTTTAACCTCTCCTGTGAGTCCAGTTTTAGATTACGATGCTTCACTTTAGGTTTACTGTATCCCTTGGACCTTCTTATTGACGATGAAACACGGAGTTTGCATCCGAATTTAATACAAAAGGCACAATGCCGACTTAATGACAAGAGGATTGACACTCTCACTTTCTATGATTTGAACCTCCCCTGTGAGTCCAGTTTTAGATTCCGATGCTTCACTTCAGGTATACTGTATCCCTTGGACCTTCTTATTGACGACGAAACACAGAAATTGCATCCGAATTTAATTCAAATGGCACAATGCCGACTTAAGTACAAGAGGACTGACACTCTCACTTTCTATGATTCTAACCTCTCCTGTGAGGTCAGATTTAGATTCCGATGCTTCACTTCAGGTTTACTGTATACCTTGCACCTTCATATTGACGATGAAACACAGAAAAAGCATCGGAATTAAATTCAAAAGGCACAATGCCGACTTAAGTACAAGAGGACTGACACTCTAACTTTCTATGATTTGAACCTCTCCTGTGAGTCCAGTTTTAGATTCCGATGCTTCACTTCAGGTTTACTGTACCCCTTGGACCTTCTTATTGACGATGAAACACAGAGTTTGCATCCGAATTTAATACAAAAGGCACAATGGCGACTTAGGTACAAGAGGACTGACACTCTCACATTCTATGATTTGAACCTCTCCTGTGAGTCCAATTTTAGATTCCGATGCTTCACTTCAGGTTTACTGTATCCCTTGGACCTTCTTATTGACGATGAAACACAGAAATTGTATCCGAAATTAATACAAAAGTCACAGTGGTGACTTAAGTACAAGAGGACTGACACTCTCACTTTATATGATTTGAACGTCTCCTCTGAGTCCAGTTTTAGATACCGATGCTTCACCTCACAATTACTGTATCCCTTGGACCATCTTGTTGACGATGAAACACAGAAATTGCATCCGAATTTAATACAAATGGCACAATGCCGACTTAAGTACAAGAGGACTGACACTCTCACTTTCTATGATTCGAACCTCTCCTGTGAGGTCAGATTTAGATTCCGATGCTTCACTTCAGGTTTACTGTATCCCTTGGACCTTCTTGTTGATGATAAAACACAGAAATCGCATCCGAATTTAATACAAATGACACAATGCCGTCTTAAGTAAAAGAGGACTGACACTGTAATATTCTATGATTTAAACCTCTCCTGCGAGTCCAGTTTTAGATTCCGATGCTTCACTTCAGGTTTACTGTATACCTTGCACCTTCTTATTGACGATGAAACACAGAAATTGCATCGGAATTAAATTCAGAAGGCACAATGCCGACTTAAGTACAAGAGGACTGACACTCTAACTTTCTATGATTTGAACCTCTCCTGTGAGTCCAGTTTTAGATTCCGATGCTTCACTTCAGGTTTACTGTATCCCTTGGACCTTCTTATTGACGATGAAACACAGAAATTGCATCCAAATTTAATACAAATGGAGCAATGCCGACTTAAGTACAAGAGGACTGACACTCTCACTTTCTATGATTCGAACCTCTCCTGTGAGTCCAGTTTTAGATTCCGATGCTTCACTTCAGGTTTACTGTATCCCTTGGACGTTCTTATTGACGATGAGACACAGAAATTGCATCGGAATTAAATTGAAAAGGCACAGTGCCGACCTAAGTAGAAGAGGACTAACACTCTCACTTTCTATGATTTGAACCTCTCCTGTGAGACCAGTTTTGGATTCCGAAGCTTCACTTCAGGTTTACTGTATACCTTGCAGCTTCTTATTGACGATGAAACACAGAAATTGCATCGGAATTAAATTCAAAAGGCACAATGCCGACTTAAGTACAAGAGGACTGACACTCTCACTTTCTATGATTTGAACCTCTCTTGTGAGTCCAGTTTTACATTCCGTTGCGTCACTTCAGGTTTACTGTATCCCTTGGACCTTCTAATTGACGATGAAACACAGAGTTTGCATCCGAATTTAATACAAAAGGTACAATGCCGACTTAAGTACAAGAGGACTGACACTCTAACTTTCTATGATTTGCACCTCTCCTGTGAGTCCAGTTTTAGATTCCGATGCTTCACTTCAGGTTTACTGTATCCCTTGGACCCTCTTATTGACGATGAAACACAGAAATTGCATCCGAATTTAATACAAAAATCACAATGGCTGCTTAAGTACAAGAGGACTGACACTCTCACTTTCTATGATTTGAACATCTCCTGTGAGTCCAGTTCTAGATTCCGATGCTTCACTTCAGGTTTACTGTATCCCTTGGACCTTCTTATTGACGATGAGACACAGATATAGCATCGGAATTAAATTTAAAACGCACAATGCCGACTTAAGTAAAAGAGGACTGACACTCTCACTTTCTATGATTTGAATCTCTCCTGTGAGTCCAGTTTTAGATTCCGATGCTTCACTTCAGGTTTACTGTATCCTTTGGACCTTCTTATTGACAATGAAACACAGAAATAGCATCGGAATTAAATTCAAAAAGCACAATGCCGACTTAAGTACAAGAGGACTGACACTCTAACTTTTTATGATTTGAACCTCTCCTGTGAGTCCAGTTTTAGATTACGATGCTTCACTTCAGGTTTACTGTATCCCTTGGAAATTCTTATTGACGATGAAACACAGAGTTTGCATCCGAATTTAATACAAAAGGCACAATGCCGACTTAATGACAAGAGGATTGACACTTTAACTTTCTATGATTTGAACCTCTCCTGTGAGTCCAATTTTAGATTCCGATGCTTTACTTCAGGTTTACTGTATCCCTTGGACCTTCTTATTGACGATGAAAACAGGAATTGCATCCGAATTTAATACAAAAGGCACAATGGCGACTTAAGTACCAGAGGACTGACACTCTCACTTTCTATGATTTGAACCTCCCCTGTGAGTCCAGTTTTAGATTCCGATGTTTCACTTCAGGTTTACTGTATCCCTTGGACCTTCTTATTGTCGACGAAACACAGAAATTGCATCCGAATTTAATTCAAATGGCACAATGCCGACTTAAGTACAAGAGGACTGACACTCTCACTTTCTATAATTCTAACCACTCCTTTGAGGTCAGATTTAGATTCCGATGCTTCACTTCAGGTTTACTGTATACCTTGCACCTTCATATTGACGATGAAACACAGAAAATGCATCGGAATTAAATTCAAAAGGCACAATGCCGTCTTAAGTACAAGAGGACTGACACTCTCACTTTCTATGATTTGAACCTCTCCTGTGATTACAGTTTTAGATTCCGATGCTTCACTTCAGGTTTACTGTATCCCTTGGACCTTCTAGTTGACGATGAAACACAGAGTTTACATCCGAATTTAATACAAAAGGTACAATGCCGACTTAAGTACAAGAGGACTGACACTCTCACTTTCTATGATTCGAACCTCTCCTGTGAGTCCAGTTTTAGATTCCGATGCTTCACTTCAGGTTTACTGTATCCCTTGGACCTTCTTATTGACGATGAAACACAGAAATTGCATCCGAATTTAATACAAAAATCACAATGGCTGCTTAAGTACAAGAGGACTGACACTCTCACTTTCTATGATTTGAACATCTCCTGTGAGTCCAGTTCTAGATTCCGATGCTTCACTTCAGGTTTACTGTATCCCTTGGACCTTCTTATTGACGATGAGACACAGATATAGCATCGGAATTAAATTTAAAACGCACAATGCCGTCTTAAGTAAAAGAGGACTGACACTCTCACTTTCTATGATTTGAATCTCTCCTGTGAGTCCAGTTTTAGATTCCGATGCTTCACTTCAGGTTTACTGTATCCTTTGGACCTTCTTATTGACAATGAAACCCAGAAATAACATCGGAATTAAATTCAAAAAGCACAATGCCGACTTAAGTACAAGAGGACTGACACTCAAACTTTTTATGATTTTAACCTCTCCTGTGAGTCCAGTTTTAGATTACGATGCTTCACTTTAGGTTTACTGTATCCCTTGGACCTTCTTATTGACGATGAAACACGGAGTTTGCATCCGAATTTAATACAAAAGGCACAATGCCGACTTAATGACAAGAGGATTGACACTCTCACTTTCTATGATTTGAACCTCCCCTGTGAGTCCAGTTTTAGATTCCGATGCTTCACTTCAGGTATACTGTATCCCTTGGACCTTCTTATTGACGACGAAACACAGAAATTGCATCCGAATTTAATTCAAATGGCACAATGCCGACTTAAGTACAAGAGGACTGACACTCTCACTTTCTATGATTCTAACCTCTCCTGTGAGGTCAGATTTAGATTCCGATGCTTCACTTCAGGTTTACTGTATACCTTGCACCTTCATATTGACGATGAAACACAGAAAAAGCATCGGAATTAAATTCAAAAGGCACAGTGCCGACTTAAGTACAAGAGGACTGACACTCTAACTTTCTATGATTTGAACCTCTCCTGTGAGTCCAGTTTTAGATTCCGATGCTTCACTTCAGGTTTACTGTACCCCTTGGACCTTCTTATTGACGATGAAACACAGAGTTTGCATCCGAATTTAATACAAAAGGCACAATGGCGACTTAGGTACAAGAGGACTGACACTCTCACATTCTATGATTTGAACCTCTCCTGTGAGTCCAATTTTAGATTCCGATGCTTCACTTCAGGTTTACTGTATCCCTTGGACCTTCTTATTGACGATGAAACACAGAAATTGTATCCGAAATTAATACAAAAGTCACAATGGTGACTTAAGTACAAGAGGACTGACACTCTCACTTTATATGATTTGAACGTCTCCTCTGAGTCCAGTTTTAGATTCTGATGCTTCACCTCACAATTACTGTATCCCTTGGACCTTCTTGTTGACGATGAAACACAGAAATTGCATCCGAATTTAATACAAATGGCACAATGCCGACTTAAGTACAAGAGGACTGACACTCTCACTTTCTATGATTCGAACCTCTCCTGTGAGGTCAGATTTAGATTCCGATGCTTCACTTCAGGTTTACTGTATCCCTTGGACCTTCTTGTTGACGATGAAACACAGAAATTGCATCCGAATTTAATACAAAAATCACAATGGCGACTTAAGTACAAAAGGACTGACACTCTCACTTTCTATGATTTGAACATCTCCTGTGAGTCCAGTTTTAGATTCCGATGCTTCACTTCAGGTTTACTGTATCCCTTGAACCTTCTTATTGACGATGAAACACAGAAATTGCATCGGAATTAAATTCAAAACGCAAAATGCCGACTTAAGCAAAAGAGGACTGACACTCTAACTTTCTATGATTTGAACCTCTCCTGTGGGTCCAGTTTTAGATTCCGATGCTTCATTTCAGGTTTACTGTATCCCTTGGACCTTCTTATTGACGATGAAACACATAAATTGCATCTGAATTAAATTCAAAAGGCACAATGCCGACTTAAGTACAAGAGGACTGACACTCTAACTTTCTATGATTTGAACCTCTCCTGTGAGTCCAGTTTTATATTCCGATGCTTCACTTCAGGTTTACTGTACCCCTTGGACCTTCTTATTACGATGAAACACAGAGTTTGCATCCGAATTTAATACAAAAGGCACAATGGCGACTTAAGTACAAGAGGACTGACACTCTCACTTTGTATGATTTGGACCTCTCCTGTGAGTCCAGTTTTAGATTCCGATGCTTCACTTCAGGTTTACTGTACACCTTGGACCTTCTTATTGACGATGAAACACAGAAATTGTATCCGAAATTAATACAAAAGTCACAGTGGTGACTTAAGTACAAGAGGACTGACACTCTCACTTTATATGATTTGAACGTCTCCTCTGAGTCCAGTTTTAGATTCCGATGCTTCACCTCACAATTACTGTATCCCTTGGACCATCTTGTTGACGATGAAACACAGAAATTGCATCCGAATTTAATACAAATGGCACAATGCCGACTTAAGTACAAGAGGACTGACACTCTCACTTTCTATGATTCGAACCTCTCCTGTGAGGTCAGATTTAGATTCCGATGCTTCACTTCAGGTTTACTGTATCCCTTGGACCTTCTTGTTGATGATAAAACACAGAAATCGCATGCGAATTTAATACAAATGACACAATGCCGTCTTAAGTAAAAGAGGACTGACACTGTAATATTCTATGATTTAAACCTCTCCTGCGAGTCCAGTTTTAGATTCCGATGCTTCACTTCAGGTTTACTGTATACCTTGCACCTTCTTATTGACGATGAAACACAGAAATTGCATCGGAATTAAATTCAGAAGGCACAATGCCGACTTAAGTACAAGAGGACTGACACTCTAACTTTCTATGATTTGAACCTCTCCTGTGAGTCCAGTTTTAGATTCCGATGCTTCACTTCAGGTTTACTGTATCCCTTGAACCTTCTTATTGACGATGAAACACAGAAATTGCATCCAAATTTAATACAAATGGAGCAATGCCGACTTAAGTACAAGAGGACTGACACTCTCACTTTCTATGATTCGAACCTCTCCTGTGAGTCCAGTTTTAGATTCCGATGCTTCACTTCAGGTTTACTGTATCCCTTGGACGTTCTTATTGACGATGAGACACAGAAATTGCATCGGAATTAAATTGAAAAGGCACAGTGCCGACCTAAGTAGAAGAGGACTAACACTCTCACTTTCTATGATTTGAACCTCTCCTGTGAGACCAGTTTTGGATTCCGAAGCTTCACTTCAGGTTTACTGTATACCTTGCAGCTTCTTATTGACGATGAAACACAGAAATTGCATCGGAATTAAATTCAAAAGGCACAATGCCGACTTAAGTACAAGAGGACTGACACTCTCACTTTCTATGATTTGAACCTCTCTTGTGAGTCCAGTTTTACATTCCGTTGCGTCACTTCAGGTTTACTGTATCCCTTGGACCTTCTAATTGACGATGAAACACAGAGTTTGCATCCGAATTTAATACAAAAGGTACAATGCCGACTTAAGTACAAGAGGACTGACACTCTAACTTTCTATGATTTGCACCTCTCCTGTGAGTCCAGTTTTAGATTCCGATGCTTCACTTCAGGTTTACTGTATCCCTTGGACCCTCTTATTGACGATGAAACACAGAAATTGCATCCGAATTTAATACAAAAATCACAATGGCTGCTTAAGTACAAGAGGACTGACACTCTCACTTTCTATGATTTGAACATCTCCTGTGAGTCCAGTTCTAGATTCCGATGCTTCACTTCAGGTTTACTGTATCCCTTGGACCTTCTTATTGACGATGAGACACAGATATAGCATCGGAATTAAATTTAAAACGCACAATGCCGACTTAAGTAAAAGAGGACTGACACTCTCACTTTCTATGATTTGAATCTCTCCTGTGAGTCCAGTTTTAGATTCCGATGCTTCACTTCAGGTTTACTGTATCCTTTGGACCTTCTTATTGACAATGAAACACAGAAATAGCATCGGAATTAAATTCAAAAAGCACAATGCCGACTTAAGTACAAGAGGACTGACACTCTAACTTTTTATGATTTGAACCTCTCCTGTGAGTCCAATTTTAGATTACGATGCTTCACTTCAGGTTTACTGTATCCCTTGGAAATTCTTATTGACGATGAAACACAGAGTTTGCATCCGAATTTAATACAAAAGGCACAATGCCGACTTAATGACAAGAGGATTGACACTTTAACTTTCTATGATTTGAACCTCTCCTGTGAGTCCAATTTTAGATTCCGATGCTTTACTTCAGGTTTACTGTATCCCTTGGACCTTCTTATTGACGATGAAAACAGGAATTGCATCCGAATTTAATACAAAAGGCACAATGGCGACTTAAGTACCAGAGGACTGACACTCTCACTTTCTATGATTTGAACCTCCCCTGTGAGTCCAGTTTTAGATTCCGATGTTTCACTTCATGTTTACTGTATCCCTTGGACCTTCTTATTGTCGACGAAACACAGAAATTGCATCCGAATTTAATTCAAATGGCACAATGCCGACTTAAGTACAAGAGGACTGACACTCTCACTTTCTATAATTCTAACCACTCCTTTGAGGTCAGATTTAGATTCCGATGCTTCACTTCAGGTTTACTGTATACCTTGCACCTTCATATTGACGATGAAACACAGAAAATGCATCGGAATTAAATTCAAAAGGCACAATGCCGTCTTAAGTACAAGAGGACTGACACTCTCACTTTCTATGATTTGAACCTCTCCTGTGATTACAGTTTTAGATTCCGATGCTTCACTTCAGGTTTACTGTATCCCTTGGACCTTCTAGTTGACGATGAAACACAGAGTTTACATCCGAATTTAATACGAAAGGTACAATGCCGACTTAAGTACAAGAGGACTGACACTCCAACTTTCTATGAGTTGAACCTCTCCTGTGAGTCCAGTTTTGGATTCCGATGCTTCACTTCAGGTTTACTGTATCCCTTGGACCTTCTTATTGACGATGAAACACAGAAATTGCATCCGAATTCAATACAAAAATCACAATGGCGACTTAAGTACAAAAGGACTGACACTCTCACTTTCTATGATTTGAACATCTCCTGTGAGTCCAGTTTTAGATTCCGATGCTTCACTTCAGGTTTACTGTATCCCTTGAACCTTCTTATTGACGATGAAACACAGAAATTGCATCGGAATTAAATTCAAAAGGCACAATGCCGACTTAAGTACAAGAGGACTGACACTCTAACTTTCTATGATTTGAACCTCTCCTGTGAGTCCAGTTTTAGATTCCGATGCTTCACTTCAGGTTTACTGTACCCCTTGGACCTTCTTATTGACGATGAAACACAGAGATGCATCCGAATTTAATACAAAAGGCACAATACCGACTTTAGTACAAGAGGACTGACACTCTAACTTTCTATGTGTTGAACCTCTCCTGTGAGTCCAATTTTAGATTCCGATGCTTTACTTCAGGTTTACTGTATCCCTTGGACCTTCTTATTGACGATGAAAACAGGAATTGCATCCGAATTTAATACAAAAGGCACAATGGCGACTTAAGTACCAGAGGACTGACACTCTCACTTTCTATGATTTGAACCTCCCCTGTGAGTCCAGTTTTAGATTCCGATGCTTCACTTCAGGTTTACTGTATCCCTTGGACCTTCTTATTGACGACGAAACACAGAAATTGCATCCGAATTTAATTCAAATGGCACAATGCCGACTTAAGTACAAGAGGACTGACACTCTCACTTTCAATGATTCTAACCTCTCCTGTGAGGTCAGATTTAGATTCCGATGCTTCACTTCAGGTTTACTGTATACCTTGCACCTTCATATTGACGATGAAACACAGAAAATGCATCGGAATTAAATTCAAAAGGCACAATGCCGTCTTAAGTACAAGAGGACTGACACTCTCACTTTCTATGATTTGAACCTCTCCTGTGATTCCAGTTTTAGATTCCGATGCTTCACTTCAGGTTTACTGTATCCATTGGACCTTCTAATTGACGATGAAACACAGAGTTTACATCCGAATTTAATACAAAAGGTACAATGCCGACTTAAGTACAAGAGGACTGACACTCTAACTTTCTATGAGTTGAAACTCTCCTGTGAGTCCAGTTTTAGATTCCGATGCTTCACTTCAGGTTTACTGTATCCCTTGGACCTTCTTATTGACGATGAAACACGGAAATTGCATCCGAATTTAATACAAAAATCACAATGGCTGCTTAAGTACAAGAGGACTGACACTCTCACTTTCTATGATTTGAACATCTCCTGTGAGTCCAGTTCTAGATTCCGATGCTTCACTTCAGGTTTACTGTATCCCTTGGACCTTCTTATTGACGATGAGACACAGATATAGCATCGGAATTAAATTTAAAACGCACAATGCCGACTTAAGTAAAAGAGGACTGACACTCTCACTTTCTATGATTTGAATCTCTCCTGTGAGTCCAGTTTTAGATTCCGATGCTTCACTTCAGGTTTACTGTATCCTTTGGACCTTCTTATTGACAATGAAACACAGAAATAGCATCGGAATTAAATTCAAAAAGCACAATGCCGACTTAAGTACAAGAGGACTGACACTCTAACTTTTTATGATTTGAACCTCTCCTGTGAGTCCAGTTTTAGATTACGATGCTTCACTTCAGGTTTACTGTATCCCTTGGACCTTCTTATTGACGATGAAACACAGAGTTTGCATCCGAATGTAATATAAAAGGCACAATGCCGACTTAATGACAAGAGGATTGACACTTTAACTTTCTGTGATTTGAACCTCTCCTGTGAGTCCAATTTTAGATTCCGATGCTTTACTTCAGGTTTACTGTATCCCTTGGACCTTCTTATTGACGATGAAAACAGGAATTGCATCCGAATTTAATACAAAAGGCACAATGGCGACTTAAGTACCAGAGGACTGACACTCTCACTTTCTATGATTTGAACCTCCCCTGTGAGTCCAGTTTTAGATTCCGATGCTTCACTTCAGGTTTACTGTATCCCTTGGACCTTCCTATTGACGACGAAACACAGAAATTGCATCCGAATTTAATTCAAATGGCACAATGCCGACTTAAGTACAAGAGGACTGACACTCTCACTTTCTATGATTCGAACCTCTCCTGTGAGTCCAGTTTTAGATTCCGATGCTTCACTTCAGGTTTACTGTATCCCTTGGACGTTCTTATTGACGATGAGGCACAGAAATTGCATCGGAATTAAATTCAAAAGGCACAGTGCCGACCTAAGTAGAAGAGGACTAACACTCTCACTTTCTATGATTTGAACCTCTCCTGTGAGACCAGTTTTGGATTCCGAAGCTTCACTTCAGGCTTACTGTATACCTTGCAGCTTCTTATTGACGATGAAACACAGGAATTGCATCGGAATTAAATTCAAAAGGCACAATGCCGACTTAAGTACAAGAGGACTGACACTCTCACTTTCTATGATTTGAACCTCTCCTGTGAGTAGAGTTTTACATTCCGATGCGTCACTTCAGGTTTACTGTATCCCTTGGACCTTCTAATTGACGATGAAACACAGAGTTTGCATCCGAATTTAATACAAAAGGTACAATGCCGACTTAAGTACAAGAGGACTGACACTCTAACTTTCTATGATTTGCACCTCTCCTGTGAGTCCAGTTTTAGATTCCGATGCTTCACTTCAGGTTTACTGTATCCCTTGGACTTTCTTATTGACGATGAAACACAGAAATTGCATCCGAATTTAATACAAAAATCACAATGGCTGCTTAAGTACAAGAGGACTGACACTCTCACTTTCTATGATTTGAACATCTCCTGTGAGTCCAGTTCTAGATTCCGATGCTTCACTTCAGGTTTACTGTATCCCTTGGACTTTCATATTGACGATGAGACACAGATATAGCATCGGAATTAAATTTAAAACGCACAATGCCGACTTAAGTAAAAGAGGACTGACACTCTCACTTTCTATGATTTGAATCTCACCTGTGAGTCCAGTTTTAGATTCCGATGCTTCACTTCAGGTTTACTGTATCCTTTGGACCTTCTTATTGACAATGAAACACAGAAATAGCATCGGAATTAAATTCAAAAAGCACAATGCCGACTTAAGTACAAGAGGACTGACACTCTAACTTTTTATGATTTGAACCTCTCCTGTGAGTCCAGTTTTAGATTACGATGCTTCACTTCAGGTTTACTGTATCCCTTGGACCTTCTTATTGACGATGAAACACAGAGTTGACATCCGAATTTTTTACAAAAGGCACAATGCCGACTTAATGACAAGAGGATTGACACTTTAACTTTCTGTGATTTGAACCTCTCCTGTGAGTCCAATTTCAGATTCCGATGCTTTACTTCAGGTTTACTGTATCCCTTGGACCTTCTTATTGACGATGAAAACAGGAATTGCATCCGAATTTAATACAAAAGGCACAATGGCGACTTAAGTACCAGAGGACTGACACTCTCACTTTCTATGATTTGAACCTCCCCTGTGAGTCCAGTTTTAGATTCCGATGCTTCACTTCAGGTTTACTGTATCCCTTGGACCATCCTATTGACGACGAAACACAGAAATTGCATCCGAATTTAATTCAAATGGCACAATGCCGACTTAAGTACAAGAGGACTGACACTCTCACTTTCTATGTTTCGAACCTCTCCTGTGTTGTCAGATTTTGATTCCGATGCTTCACTTCAGGTTTACTGTATACCTTGCACCTTCATATTGACGATGAAACACAGAAAATGCATCGGAATTAAATTCAAAAGGCACAATGCCGTCTTAAGTACAAGAGGACTGACACTCTCACTTTCTATGATTTGAACCTCTCCTGTGATTCCAGTTTTAGATTCCGATGCTTCACTTCAGGTTTACTGTATCCCTTGGACCTTCTAATTGACGATGAAACACAGAGTTTACATCCGAATTTAATACAAAAGTTACAATGCCGACTTAAGTACAAGAGGACTGACACTCTAACTTTCTATGAGTTGAACCTCTCCTGTGAGTCCAGTTTTAGATTCCGATGCTTCACTTCAGGTTTACTGTATCCCTTGGATCTTCTTATTGACGATGAAACACAGAAATTGCATCCGAATTTAATACAAAAATCACAATGGCGACTTAAGTACAAAAGGACTGACACTCTCCCTTTCTATGATTTGAACATCTCCTGTGAGTCCAGTTTGAGATTCCGATGCTTCACTTCAGGTTTACTGTATCCCTTGAACCTTATTGACGATGAAACACAGAAATTGCATCGGAATTAAATTCAAAACGCAAAATGCCGACTTAAGCAAAAGAGGACTGACACTCTAACTTTCTATGATTTGAACCTCTCCTGTGAGTAGAGTTTTACATTCCGATGCGTCACTTCAGGTTTACTGTATCCCTTGGACCTTCTAATTGACGATGAAACACAGAGTTTGCATCCGAATTTAATACAAAAGGTACAATGCCGACTTAAGTACAAGAGGACTGACACTCTAACTTTCTATGATTTGCACCTCTCCTGTGAGTCCAGTTTTAGATTCCGATGCTTCACTTCAGGTTTACTGTATCCCTTGGACTTTCTTATTGACGATGAAACACAGAAATTGCATCCGAATTTAATACAAAAATCACAATGGCTGCTTAAGTACAAGAGGACTGACACTCTCACTTTCTATGATTTGAACATCTCCTGTGAGTCCAGTTCTAGATTCCGATGCTTCACTTCAGGTTTACTGTATCCCTTGGACCTTCATATTGACGATGAGACACAGATATAGCATCGAAATTAAATTTAAAACGCACAATGCCGACTTAAGTAAAAGAGGACTGACACTCTCACTTTCTATGATTTGAATCTCACCTGTGAGTCCAGTTTTAGATTCCGATGCTTCACTTCAGGTTTACTGTATCCTTTGGACCTTCTTATTGACAATGAAACACAGAAATAGCATCGGAATTAAATTCAAAAAGCACAATGCCGACTTAAGTACAAGAGGACTGACACTCTAACTTTTTATGATTTGAACCTCTCCTGTGAGTCCAGTTTTAGATTACGATGCTTCACTTCAGGTTTACTGTATCCCTTAGACCTTCTTATTGACGATGAAACACAGAGTTGACATCCGAATTTTTTACAAAAGGCACAATGCCGACTTAATGACAAGAGGATTGACACTTTAACTTTCTGTGATTTGAACCTCTCCTGTGAGTCCAATTTCAGATTCCGATGCTTTACTTCAGGTTTACTGTATCCCTTGGACCTTCTTATTGACGATGAAAACAGGAATTGCATCCGAATTTAATACAAAAGGCACAATGGCGACTTAAGTACCAGAGGACTGACACTCTCACTTTCTATGACTTGAACCTCCCCTGTGAGTCCAGTTTTAGATTCCGATGCTTCACTTCAGGTTTACTGTATCCCTTGGACCATCCTATTGACGACGAAACACAGAAATTGCATCCGAATTTAATTCAAATGGCACAATGCCGACTTAAGTACAAGAGGACTGACACTCCAACTTTCTATGAGTTGAACCTCTCCTGTGAGTCCAGTTTTGGATTCCGATGCTTCACTTCAGGTTTACTGTATCCCTTGGACCTTCTTATTGACGATGAAACACAGAAATTGCATCCGAATTCAATACAAAAATCACAATGGCGACTTAAGTACAAAAGGACTGACACTCTCACTTTCTATGATTTGAACATCTCCTGTGAGTCCAGTTTTAGATTCCGATGCTTCACTTCAGGTTTACTGTATCCCTTGAACCTTCTTATTGACGATGAAACACAGAAATTGCATCGGAATTAAATTCAAAAGGCACAATGCCGACTTAAGTACAAGAGGACTGACACTCTAACTTTCTATGATTTGAACCTCTCCTGTGAGTCCAGTTTTAGATTCCGATGCTTCACTTCAGGTTTACTGTACCCCTTGGACCTTCTTATTGACGATGAAACACAGAGATGCATCCGAATTTAATACAAAAGGCACAATACCGACTTTAGTACAAGAGGACTGACACTCTAACTTTCTATGTGTTGAACCTCTCCTGTGAGTCCAATTTTAGATTCCGATGCTTTACTTCAGGTTTACTGTATCCCTTGGACCTTCTTATTGACGATGAAAACAGGAATTGCATCCGAATTTAATACAAAAGGCACAATGGCGACTTAAGTACCAGAGGACTGACACTCTCACTTTCTATGATTTGAACCTCCCCTGTGAGTCCAGTTTTAGATTCCGATGCTTCACTTCAGGTTTACTGTATCCCTTGGACCTTCTTATTGACGACGAAACACAGAAATTGCATCCGAATTTAATTCAAATGGCACAATGCCGACTTAAGTACAAGAGGACTGACACTCTCACTTTCAATGATTCTAACCTCTCCTGTGAGGTCAGATTTAGATTCCGATGCTTCACTTCAGGTTTACTGTATACCTTGCACCTTCATATTGACGATGAAACACAGAAAATGCATCGGAATTAAATTCAAAAGGCACAATGCCGTCTTAAGTACAAGAGGACTGACACTCTCACTTTCTATGATTTGAACCTCTCCTGTGATTCCAGTTTTAGATTCCGATGCTTCACTTCAGGTTTACTGTATCCATTGGACCTTCTAATTGACGATGAAACACAGAGTTTACATCCGAATTTAATACAAAAGGTACAATGCCGACTTAAGTACAAGAGGACTGACACTCTAACTTTCTATGAGTTGAAACTCTCCTGTGAGTCCAGTTTTAGATTCCGATGCTTCACTTCAGGTTTACTGTATCCCTTGGACCTTCTTATTGACGATGAAACACGGAAATTGCATCCGAATTTAATACAAAAATCACAATGGCTGCTTAAGTACAAGAGGACTGACACTCTCACTTTCTATGATTTGAACATCTCCTGTGAGTCCAGTTCTAGATTCCGATGCTTCACTTCAGGTTTACTGTATCCCTTGGACCTTCTTATTGACGATGAGACACAGATATAGCATCGGAATTAAATTTAAAACGCACAATGCCGACTTAAGTAAAAGAGGACTGACACTCTCACTTTCTATGATTTGAATCTCTCCTGTGAGTCCAGTTTTAGATTCCGATGCTTCACTTCAGGTTTACTGTATCCTTTGGACCTTCTTATTGACAATGAAACACAGAAATAGCATCGGAATTAAATTCAAAAAGCACAATGCCGACTTAAGTACAAGAGGACTGACACTCTAACTTTTTATGATTTGAACCTCTCCTGTGAGTCCAGTTTTAGATTACGATGCTTCACTTCAGGTTTACTGTATCCCTTGGACCTTCTTATTGACGATGAAACACAGAGTTTGCATCCGAATGTAATATAAAAGGCACAATGCCGACTTAATGACAAGAGGATTGACACTTTAACTTTCTGTGATTTGAACCTCTCCTGTGAGTCCAATTTTAGATTCCGATGCTTTACTTCAGGTTTACTGTATCCCTTGGACCTTCTTATTGACGATGAAAACAGGAATTGCATCCGAATTTAATACAAAAGGCACAATGGCGACTTAAGTACCAGAGGACTGACACTCTCACTTTCTATGATTTGAACCTCCCCTGTGAGTCCAGTTTTAGATTCCGATGCTTCACTTCAGGTTTACTGTATCCCTTGGACCTTCCTATTGACGACGAAACACAGAAATTGCATCCGAATTTAATTCAAATGGCACAATGCCGACTTAAGTACAAGAGGACTGACACTCTCACTTTCTATGATTCGAACCTCTCCTGTGAGTCCAGTTTTAGATTCCGATGCTTCACTTCAGGTTTACTGTATCCCTTGGACGTTCTTATTGACGATGAGGCACAGAAATTGCATCGGAATTAAATTCAAAAGGCACAGTGCCGACCTAAGTAGAAGAGGACTAACACTCTCACTTTCTATGATTTGAACCTCTCCTGTGAGACCAGTTTTGGATTCCGAAGCTTCACTTCAGGCTTACTGTATACCTTGCAGCTTCTTATTGACGATGAAACACAGGAATTGCATCGGAATTAAATTCAAAAGGCACAATGCCGACTTAAGTACAAGAGGACTGACACTCTCACTTTCTATGATTTGAACCTCTCCTGTGAGTAGAGTTTTACATTCCGATGCGTCACTTCAGGTTTACTGTATCCCTTGGACCTTCTAATTGACGATGAAACACAGAGTTTGCATCCGAATTTAATACAAAAGGTACAATGCCGACTTAAGTACAAGAGGACTGACACTCTAACTTTCTATGATTTGCACCTCTCCTGTGAGTCCAGTTTTAGATTCCGATGCTTCACTTCAGGTTTACTGTATCCCTTGGACTTTCTTATTGACGATGAAACACAGAAATTGCATCCGAATTTAATACAAAAATCACAATGGCTGCTTAAGTACAAGAGGACTGACACTCTCACTTTCTATGATTTGAACATCTCCTGTGAGTCCAGTTCTAGATTCCGATGCTTCACTTCAGGTTTACTGTATCCCTTGGACCTTCATATTGACGATGAGACACAGATATAGCATCGGAATTAAATTTAAAACGCACAATGCCGACTTAAGTAAAAGAGGACTGACACTCTCACTTTCTATGATTTGAATCTCACCTGTGAGTCCAGTTTTAGATTCCGATGCTTCACTTCAGGTTTACTGTATCCTTTGGACCTTCTTATTGACAATGAAACACAGAAATAGCATCGGAATTAAATTCAAAAAGCACAATGCCGACTTAAGTACAAGAGGACTGACACTCTAACTTTTTATGATTTGAACCTCTCCTGTGAGTCCAGTTTTAGATTACGATGCTTCACTTCAGGTTTACTGTATCCCTTGGACCTTCTTATTGACGATGAAACACAGAGTTGACATCCGAATTTTTTACAAAAGGCACAATGCCGACTTAATGACAAGAGGATTGACACTTTAACTTTCTGTGATTTGAACCTCTCCTGTGAGTCCAATTTCAGATTCCGATGCTTTACTTCAGGTTTACTGTATCCCTTGGACCTTCTTATTGACGATGAAAACAGGAATTGCATCCGAATTTAATACAAAAGGCACAATGGCGACTTAAGTACCAGAGGACTGACACTCTCACTTTCTATGATTTGAACCTCCCCTGTGAGTCCAGTTTTAGATTCCGATGCTTCACTTCAGGTTTACTGTATCCCTTGGACCATCCTATTGACGACGAAACACAGAAATTGCATCCGAATTTAATTCAAATGGCACAATGCCGACTTAAGTACAAGAGGACTGACACTCTCACTTTCTATGTTTCGAACCTCTCCTGTGTTGTCAGATTTTGATTCCGATGCTTCACTTCAGGTTTACTGTATACCTTGCACCTTCATATTGACGATGAAACACAGAAAATGCATCGGAATTAAATTCAAAAGGCACAATGCCGTCTTAAGTACAAGAGGACTGACACTCTCACTTTCTATGATTTGAACCTCTCCTGTGATTCCAGTTTTAGATTCCGATGCTTCACTTCAGGTTTACTGTATCCCTTGGACCTTCTAATTGACGATGAAACACAGAGTTTACATCCGAATTTAATACAAAAGTTACAATGCCGACTTAAGTACAAGAGGACTGACACTCTAACTTTCTATGAGTTGAACCTCTCCTGTGAGTCCAGTTTTAGATTCCGATGCTTCACTTCAGGTTTACTGTATCCCTTGGATCTTCTTATTGACGATGAAACACAGAAATTGCATCCGAATTTAATACAAAAATCACAATGGCGACTTAAGTACAAAAGGACTGACACTCTCCCTTTCTATGATTTGAACATCTCCTGTGAGTCCAGTTTGAGATTCCGATGCTTCACTTCAGGTTTACTGTATCCCTTGAACCTTATTGACGATGAAACACAGAAATTGCATCGGAATTAAATTCAAAACGCAAAATGCCGACTTAAGCAAAAGAGGACTGACACTCTAACTTTCTATGATTTGAACCTCTCCTGTGAGTAGAGTTTTACATTCCGATGCGTCACTTCAGGTTTACTGTATCCCTTGGACCTTCTAATTGACGATGAAACACAGAGTTTGCATCCGAATTTAATACAAAAGGTACAATGCCGACTTAAGTACAAGAGGACTGACACTCTAACTTTCTATGATTTGCACCTCTCCTGTGAGTCCAGTTTTAGATTCCGATGCTGCACTTCAGGTTTACTGTACCCCTTGGACTTTCTTATTGACGATGAAACACAGAAATTGCATCCGAATTTAATACAAAAATCACAATGGCTGCTTAAGTACAAGAGGACTGACACTCTCACTTTCTATGATTTGAACATCTCCTGTGAGTCCAGTTCTAGATTCCGATGCTTCACTTCAGGTTTACTGTATCCCTTGGACCTTCATATTGACGATGAGACACAGATATAGCATCGAAATTAAATTTAAAACGCACAATGCCGACTTAAGTAAAAGAGGACTGACACTCTCACTTTCTATGATTTGAATCTCACCTGTGAGTCCAGTTTTAGATTCCGATGCTTCACTTCAGGTTTACTGTATCCTTTGGACCTTCTTATTGACAATGAAACACAGAAATAGCATCGGAATTAAATTCAAAAAGCACAATGCCGACTTAAGTACAAGAGGACTGACACTCTAACTTTTTATGATTTGAACCTCTCCTGTGAGTCCAGTTTTAGATTACGATGCTTCACTTCAGGTTTACTGTATCCCTTAGACCTTCTTATTGACGATGAAACACAGAGTTGACATCCGAATTTTTTACAAAAGGCACAATGCCGACTTAATGACAAGAGGATTGACACTTTAACTTTCTGTGATTTGAACCTCTCCTGTGAGTCCAATTTCAGATTCCGATGCTTTACTTCAGGTTTACTGTATCCCTTGGACCTTCTTATTGACGATGAAAACAGGAATTGCATCCGAATTTAATACAAAAGGCACAATGGCGACTTAAGTACCAGAGGACTGACACTCTCACTTTCTATGACTTGAACCTCCCCTGTGAGTCCAGTTTTAGATTCCGATGCTTCACTTCAGGTTTACTGTATCCCTTGGACCATCCTATTGACGACGAAACACAGAAATTGCATCCGAATTTAATTCAAATGGCACAATGCCGACTTAAGTACAAGAGGACTGACACTCTCACTTTCTATGTTTCGAACCTCTCCTGTGTTGTCAGATTTTGATTCCGATGCTTCACTTCAGGTTTACTGTATACCTTGCACCTTCATATTGACGATGAAACACAGAAAATGCATCGGAATTAAATTCAAAAGGCACAATGCCGTCTTAAGTACAAGAGGACTGACACTCTCACTTTCTATGATTTGAACCTCTCCTGTGATTCCAGTTTTAGATTCCGATGCTTCACTTCAGGTTTACTGTATCCCTTGGACCTTCTAATTGACGATGAAACACAGAGTTTACATCCGAATTTAATACAAAAGGTACAATGCCGACTTAAGTACAAGAGGACTGACACTCTAACTTTCTATGAGTTGAACCTCTCCTGTGAGTCCAGTTTTAGATTCCGATGCTTCACTTCAGGTTTACTGTATCCCTTGGATCTTCTTATTGACGATGAAACACAGAAATTGCATCCGAATTTAATACAAAAATCACAATGGCGACTTAAGTACAAAAGGACTGACACTCTCCCTTTCTATGATTTGAACATCTCCTGTGAGTCCAGTTTGAGATTCCGATGCTTCACTTCAGGTTTACTGTATCCCTTGAACCTTATTGACGATGAAACACAGAAATTGCATCGGAATTAAATTCAAAACGCAAAATGCCGACTTAAGCAAAAGAGGACTGACACTCTAACTTTCTATGATTTGAACCTCTCCTGTGAGTCCAGTTTTAGATTCCGATGCTTCTTTTCTGGTTTACTGTATCCCTTGGACCTTCTTATTGACGATGAAACACAGAAATTGCATCGGAATTAAATTCAAAAGGCACAATGCCGACTTAAGTACAAGAGGACTGACACTCTCACTTTCTATGATTCGAACCTCTCCTGTGAGGTCAGATTTAGATTCCGATGCTTCACTTCAGGTTTACTGTATCCCTTGGACCTTCTTGTTGACGATAAAACACAGAAATCGCATCCGAATTTAATACAAATGACACAATGCCGTCTTAAGTAAAAGAGGACTGACACTGTAATATTCTATGATTTAAACCTCTCCTGCGAGTCCAGTTTTAGATTCCGATGCTTCACTTCAGGTTTACTGTATACCTTGCACCTTCTTATTGACGATGAAACACAGAAATTGCATCGGAATTAAATTCAGAAGGCACAATGCCGACTTAAGTACAAGAGGACTGACACTCTAACTTTCTATGATTTGAACCTCTCCTGTGTATCCAGTTTTAGATTCCGATGCTTCACTTCAGGTTTACTGTATCCCTTGGACCTTCTTATTGACGATGAAACACAGAAATTTCATCCAAATTTAATACAAATGGAGCAATGCCGACTTAAGTACAAGAGGACTGACACTCTCACTTTTTATGATTCGAACCTCTCCTGTGAGTCCAGTTTTAGATTCCGATGCTTCACTTCAGGTTTACTGTATCCCTTGGACGTTCTTATTAACAATGAGACACAGAAATTGCATCGGAATTAAATTCAAAAGGCACAGTGCCGACCTAAGTAGAAGAGGACTAACACTCTCACTTTCTATGATTTGAACCTCTCCTGTGAGACCAGTTTTGGATTCCGAAGCTTCACTTCAGGTTTACTGTATACCTTGCAGCTTCTTATTGACGATGAAACACAGAAATTGCATCGGAATTAAATTCAAAAGGCACAATGCCGACTTAAGTACAAGAGGACTGACACTCTCACTTTCTATGATTCGAACCTCTCCTGTGAGTTCAGTTTTAGATTCCGATGCTTCACTTCAGGTTTACTGTATCCCTTGGACCTTCTAATTGACGATGAAACACAGAGTTTGCATCCGAATTTAATACAAAAGGTACAATGCCGACTTAAGTACAAGAGGACTGACACTCTAACTTTCTATGATTTGCACCTCTCCTGTGAGTCCAGTTTTAGATTCCGATGCTTCTCTTCAGGTTTACTGTATCCCTTGGACCTTCTTATTGACGATGAAACACAGAAATTGCATCCGAATTTAATACAAAAATCACAATGGCTGCTTAAGTACAAGAGGACTGACACTCTCACTTTCTATGATTTGAACATCTCCTGTGAGTCCAGTTCTAGATTCCGATGCTTCACTTCAGGTTTACTGTATCCCTTGGACCTTCTTATTGACGATGAGACACAGATATAGCATCGGAATTAAATTTAAAACGCACAATGCCGACTTAAGTAAAAGAGGACTGACACTCTCACTTTCTATGATTTGAATCTCTCCTGTGAGTCCAGTTTTAGATTCCGAGCTTCACTTCAGGTTTACTGTATCCTTTGGACCTTCTTATTGACAATGAAACACAGAAATAGCATCGGAATTAAATTCAAAAAGCACAATGCCGACTTAAGTACAAGAGGACTGACACTCAAACTTTTTACGATTTTAACCTCTCCTGTGAGTCCAGTTTTAGATTACGATGCTTCACTTTAGGTTTACTGTATCCCTTGGACCTTCTTATTGACGATGAAACACATAAATTGCATCCGAATTTAATACAAAAATCACAATGGCGACTTAAGTACAAAAGGACTGACACTCTCACTTTCTATGATTTGAACATCTCCTGTGAGTCCAGTTTTAGATTCCGATGCTTCACTTCAGGTTTACTGTATCCCTTGAACCCTCTTATTGACGATGAAACACAGAAATTGCATCGGAATTAAATTCAAAACGCAAAATGCCGACTTAAGCAAAAGAGGACTGACACTCTAAATTTCTATGATTTGAACCTCTAATGTGAGTCCAGTTTTAGATTCCGATGCTTCATTTCAGGTATACTGTATCCCTTGGACCTTCTTATTGACGATGAAACACATAAATTGCATCGGAATTAAATTCAAAAGGCACAATGCCGACTTAAGTACAAGAGGACTGACACTCTAACTTTCTATGATTTGAACCTCTCCTGTGAGTCCAGTTTTAGATTCCGATGCTTCACTTCAGGTTTACTGTACCCCTTGGACCTTCTTATTACGATGAAACACAGAGTTTGCATCCGAATTTAATACAAAAGGCACAATGGCGACTTAAGTACAAGAGGACTGACACTCTCACTTTGTATGATTTGGACCTCTCCTGTGAGTCCAGTTTTAGATTCCGATGCTTCACTTCAGGTTTACTGTACCCCTTGGACCTTCTTATTGACGATGAAACACAGAAATTGTATCCGAAATTAATACAAAAGTCACAATGGTGACTTAAGTACAAGAGGACTGACACTCTCACTTTATATGATTTGAACGTCTCCTCTGAGTCCATTTTTAGATTCCGATGCTTCACCTCACAATTACTGTATCCCTTGGACCTTCTTGTTGACGATGAAACACAGAAATTGCATCCGAATTTAATACAAAAATCACAATGGCTGCTTAAGTACAAGAGGACTGACACTCTCACTTTCTATGATTTGAACATCTCCTGTGAGTCCAGTTCTAGATTCCGATGCTTCACTTCAGGTTTACTGTATCCCTTGGACCTTCTTATTGACGATGAGACACAGATATAGCATCGGAATTAAATTTAAAACGCACAATGCCGACTTAAGTAAAAGAGGACTGAGACTCTCACTTTCTATGATTTGAATCTCTCCTGTGAGTCCAGTTTTAGATTCCGATGCTTCACTTCAGGTTTACTGTATCCTTTGGACCTTCTTATTGACAATGAAACACAGAAATAGCATCGGAATTAAATTCAAAAAGCACAATGCCGACTTAAGTACAAGAGGACTGACACTCTAACTTTTTATGATTTGAACCTCTCCTGTGAGTCCAGTTTTAGATTACGATGCTTCACTTCCGGTTTACTGTATCCCTTGGACCTTCTTATTGACGATGAAACACAGAGTTTGCATCCGAATTTAATACAAAAGGCACAATGCCGACTTAATGACAAGAGGATTGACACTTTAACTTTCTATGATTTGAACCTCTCCTGTGAGTCCAATTTTAGATTCCGATGCTTTACTTCAGGTTTACTGTATCCCTTGGACCTTCTTATTGACGATGAAAACAGGAATTGCATCCGAATTTAATACAAAAGGCACAATGGCGACTTAAGTACCAAAGGACTGACACTCTCACTTTCTATGATTTGAACCTCCCCTGTGAGTCCAGTTTTAGATTCCGATGTTTCACTTCAGGTTTACTGTATCCCTTGGACCTTCTTATTGACGACGAAACACAGAAATTGCATCCGAATTTAATTCAAATGGCACAATGCCGACTTAAGTACAAGAGGACTGACACTCTCACTTTCTATTATTCTAACCTCTCCTTTGAGGTCAGATTTAGATTCCGATGCTTCACTTCAGGTTTACTGTATACCTTGCACCTTCATATTGACGATGAAACACAGAAAATGCATCGGAATTAAATTCAAAAGGCACAATGCCGTCTTAAGTACAAGAGAACTGACACTCTCACTTTCTATGATTTGAACCTCTCCTGTGATTACAGTTTTAGATTCCGATGCTTCACTGCAGGTTTACTGTATCCCTTGGACCTTCTAGTTGACGATGAAACACAGAGTTTACATCCGAATTTAATACAAAAAGTACAATGCCGACTTAAGTACAAGAGGACTGACACTCTAACTTTCTATGAGTTGAACCTCTCCTGTGAGTCCAGTTTTAGATTCCGATGCTTCACTTCAGGTTTACTGTATCCCTTGGACCTTCTTATTGACGATGAAACACAGAAATTGCATCCGAATTCAATACAAAAATCACAATGGCGACTTAAGTACAAAAGGACTGACACTCTCACTTTCTATGATTTGAACATCTCCTGTGAGTCCAGTTTTAGATTCCGATGCTTCACTTCAGGTTTACTGTATCCCTTGAACCTTCTTATTGACGATGAAACACAGAAATTGCATCGGAATTAAATTCAAAAGGCACAATGCCGACTTAAGTACAAGAGGACTGACACTCTAACTTTCTATGATTTGAACCTCTCCTGTGAGTCCAGTTTTAGATTCCGATGCTTCACTTCAGGTTTACTGTACCCCTTGGACCTTCTTATTGACGATGAAACACAGAGTTTGCATCCGAATTTAATACAAAAGGCACAATACCGACTTTAGTACAAGAGGACTGACACTCTAACTTTCTATGAGTTGAACCTCTCCTGTGAGTCCAATTTTAGATTCCGATGCTTTACTTCAGGTTTACTGTATCCCTTGGACCTTCTTATTGACGATGAAAACAGGAATTGCATCCGAATTTAATACAAAAAGCACAATGGCGACTTAAGTACCAGAGGACTGACACTCTCACTTTCTATGATTTGAACCTCCCCTGTGAGTCCAGTTTTAGATTCCGATGCTTCACTTCAGGTTTACTGTATCCCTTGGACCTTCTTATTGACGACGAAACACAGAAATTGCATCCGAATTTAATTCAAATGGCACAATGCCGACTTAAGTACAAGAGGACTGACACTCTCACTTTCAATGATTCTAACCTCTCCTGTGAGGTCAGATTTAGATTCCGATGCTTCACTTCAGGTTTACTGTATACCTTGCACCTTCATATTGACGATGAAACACAGAAAATGCATCGGAATTAAATTCAAAAGGCACAATGCCGTCTTAAGTACAAGAGGACTGACACTCTCACTTTCTATGATTTGAACCTCTCCTGTGATTCCAGTTTTAGATTCCGATGCTTCACTTCAGGTTTACTGTATCCATGGGACCTTCTAATTGACGATGAAACACAGAGCTTACATCCGAATTTAATACAAAAGGTACAATGCCGACTTAAGTACAAGAGGACTGACACTCTAACTTTCTATGAGTTGAAACTCTCCTGTGAGTCCAGTTTTAGATTCCGATGCTTCACTTCAGGTTTACTGTATCCCTTGGACCTTCTTATTGACGATGAAACACAGAAATTGCATCCGAATTTAATACAAAAATCACAATGGCGACTTAAGTACAAAAGGACTGACACTCTCACTTTCTATGATTTGAACATCTCCTGTGAGTCCAGTTTTAGATTCCGATGCTTCACTTCAGGTTTACTGTATCCCTTGAACCTTCTTATTGATGATGAAACACAGAAATTGCATCGGAATTAAATTCAAAAGGCACAATGCCGACTTAAGTACAAGAGGACTGACACTCTAACTTTCTATGATTTGAACCTCTCCTGTGAGTCCAGTTTTAGATTCCGATGCTTCACTTCAGGTTTACTGTACCCCTTGGACCTTCTTATTGACGATGAAACACAGAGTTTGAATCCGAATTTAATACAAAAGGCACAATACCGACTTTAGTACAAGAGGACTGACACTCTAACTTTCTATGATTTGAACCTCACCTGTGAGTCCAGTTTTGGATTCCGATGCTTCACTTCAGGTTTACTGTATCCCTTGGATCTTCTTATTGACGATGAAACACAGAAATTGCATCCGAATTTAGTACAAAAGGCACAATGGCGACTTAAGTACAAGAGGACTGATACTCTCGCTTTCTATGATTTGAACCTCTCCTGTGAGTCCAGTTTTAGATTCCGATGCTTCACTTCAGGTTTACTGTATCCCTTGGACCATCTTATTGACGATGAATCACAGAAATTGCATCCGAATTTAATACAAATGGCACAATGTCGACTTAAGTAAAAGAGGACTGACACTCTAACTATTTATGATTTGAACCTCTCCTGTGAGTCCAGTTTTAGATTCCGATGCTTCACTTCAGGTTTGCTGTATACCTTGCACCTTCTTATTGACGATGAAACACAGAAATTGCATCCGAATCTAATACAAAAGGCACAATGCCGACTTAAGTACAAGAGGACTGACATTCTAACTTTCTATGATTTGAACCTCTCCTGTGAGTCCAGTTTTAGATTCCGATGCTTCACTTCAGGTTTACTGAATCCCTTGGACCTTCTTATTGACAATGAAACACAGAAAAAGCATCGGAATTAAATTCAAAAGGCACAATGCCGACTTAAGTACAAGAGGACTGACATTCTAACTTTCTATAATTTGAACCTCTCCTAAGAGACCAGTTTTAGATTCTGATGCTTCACTTAAGGTTTACTGTATCCCTTGGACCTTCTTATTGACGATGAAACACAGAGTTTGCATTCGAATTTAATACAAAGGGCACAATTCCGACTTAAGAACAAGAGGAATGACACTCTAACTTTCTTTGATTTGAACCTCTCCTTTGAGTCCAGTTTTAGATTCCGATGCTTCACTTCAGGTTTACTGTATCCCTTGGACCTTCTTATTGACGATGAAACACAGAAATTGCATCCGATTTTAATACAAATGGCACAATGTCGACTTAAGTAAAAGAGGACTGACACTCTAACTTTCTATGATTTGAACCTCTCCTTTGAGTCCAGTTTTAGATTCCGATGCTTCACTTCAGGTTTGCTGTATACCTTGCACCTTCTTGTTGACGATGAAACACAGAAATTGCATCCAAATTTAATACAAAAGGCACAATGCCGACATAAGTACAAGAGGACTGACATTCTAACTTTCTATGATTTGAACCTCTCCTGTGAGTCCAGTTTTAGATTCCGATGCTTCACTTCAGGTTTACTGTATCCCTTTGACCTTCTTATTGACGACGAAACACAGAAATTGCATCCGAATTTAATTCAAATGGCACAATGCCGACTTAAGTACAAGAGGACTGACACTCTCACTTTCTATGATTCTAACCTCTCCTGTGAGGTCAGATTTAGATTCCGATGCTTCACTTCAGGTTTACTGTATACCTTGCACCTTCATATTGACGATGAAACACAGAAAATGCATCGGAATTAAATTCAAAAGGCACAATGCCGTCTTAAGTACAAGAGGACTGACACTCTCACTTTCTATGATTTGAACCTCTCTTGTGATTCCAGTTTTAGATTCCGATGCTTCACTTCAGGTTTACTGTATCCATTGGACCTTCTAATTGGCGATGAAACACAGTGTTTACATCCGAATTTAATACAAAAGGTACAATGCCGACTTAAGTACAAGAGGACTGACACTCTAACTTTCTATGAGTTGAAACTCTCCTGTGAGTCCAGTTTTAGATTCCGATGCTTCACTTCAGGTTTACTGTATCCCTTGGACCTTCTTATTGACGATGAAACACAGAAATTGCATCCGAATTTAGTACAAAAGGCACAATGGCGACTTAAGTACAAGAGGACTGATACTCTCGCTTTCTATGATTTGAACCTCTCCTGTGAGTCCAGTTTTAGATTCCGATGCTTCACTTCAGGTTTACTGTATCCCTTGGACCATCTTATTGACGATGAATCACAGAAATTGCATCCGAATTTAATACAAATGGCACAATGTCGACTTAAGTAAAAGAGGACTGACACTCTAACTATTTATGATTTGAACCTCTCCTGTGAGTCCAGTTTTAGATTCCGATGCTTCACTTCAGGTTTGCTGTATACCTTGCACCTTCTTATTGACGATGAAACACAGAAATTGCATCCGAATCTAATACAAAAGGCACAATGCCGACTTAAGTACAAGAGGACTGACATTCTAACTTTCTATGATTTGAACCTCTCCTGTGAGTCCAGTTTTAGATTCCGATGCTTCACTTCAGGTTTACTGAATCCCTTGGACCTTCTTATTGACAATGAAACACAGAAAAAGCATCGGAATTAAATTCAAAAGGCGCAATGCCGACTTAAGTACAAGAGGACTGACATTCTAACTTTCTATAATTTGAACCTCTCCTAAGAGACCAGTTTTAGATTCTGATGCTTCACTTAAGGTTTACTGTATCCCTTGGACCTTCTTATTGACGATGAAACACAGAGTTTGCATTCGAATTTAATACAAAGGGCACAATGCCGACTTAAGTACAAGAGGAATGACACTCTAACTTTCTATGATTTGAACCTCTCCTGTGAGTCCAGTTTTAGATTCCGATGCTTCACTTCAGGTTTACTGTATACCTTGCACCTTCTTGTTGACGATGAAACACAGAAATTGCATCCGAATTTAATACAAAAGGCACAATGCCGACTTAAGTACAAGAGGACTGACACTCTAACTTTCTATGATTTGAACCTCTCCTGTGAGTCCAGTTTTAGATTCCGATGCTTCACTTCAGGTTTACTGTACCCCTTGGACCTTCTTATTGACGATGAAACACAGAGTTTGCATCCGAATTTAATACAAAAGGCACAATACCGACTTTAGTACAAGAGGACTGACACTCTAACTTTCTATGATTTGAACCTCACCTGTGAGTCCAGTTTTGGATTCCGATGCTTCACTTCAGGTTTACTGTATCCCTTGGATCTTCTTATTGACGATGAAACACAGAAATTGCATCCGAATTTAGTACAAAAGGCACAATGGCGACTTAAGTACAAGAGGACTGATACTCTCGCTTTCTATGATTTGAACCTCTCCTGTGAGTCCAGTTTTAGATTCCGATGCTTCACTTCAGGTTTACTGTATCCGTTGGACCATCTTATTGACGATGAATCACAGAAATTGCATCCGAATTTAATACAAATGGCACAATACCGACTTAAGTAAAAGAGGACTGACACTCTAACTATTTATGATTTGAACCTCTCCTGTGAGTCCAGTTTTAGATTCCGATGCTTCACTTCAGGTTTGCTGTATACCTTGCACCTTCTTATTGACGATGAAACACAGAAATTGCATCCGAATCTAATACAAAAGGCACAATGCCGACTTAAGTACAAGAGGACTGACATTCTAACTTTCTATGATTTGAACCTCTCCTGTGAGTCCAGTTTTAGATTCCGATGCTTCACTTCAGGTTTACTGAATCCCTTGGACCTTCTTATTGACAATGAAACACAGAAAAAGCATCGGAATTAAATTCAAAAGGCACAATGCCGACTTAAGTACAAGAGGACTGACATTCTAACTTTCTATAATTTGAACCTCTCCTAAGAGACCAGTTTTAGATTCTGATGCTTCACTTAAGGTTTACTGTATCCCTTGGACCTTCTTATTGACGATGAAACACAGAGTTTGCATTCGAATTTAATACAAAGGGCACAATGCCGACTTAAGTACAAGAGGAATGACACTCTAACTTTCTATGATTTGAACCTCTCCTGTGAGTCCAGTTTTAGATTCCGATGCTTCACATCAGGTTTACTGTATCCCTTGGACCTTCTTATTGACGATGAAACACAGAAATTGCATCCGAATTTAATACAAATGGCACAATGTCGACTTAAGTAAAATAGTACTGGCACTCTAACTTTCTATGATTTGAACCTCTCCTGTGAGTCCAGTTTTAGATTCCGATGCTTCACTTCAGGTTTGCTGTATACCTTGCACCTTCTTGTTGACGATGAAACACAGAAATTGCATCCGAATTTAATACAAAAGGCACAATGCCGACTTAAGTACAAGAGGACTGACACTCTAACTTTCTATGATTTGAACCTCTCCTGTGAGTCCAGTTTTAGATTCCGATGCTTCACTTCAGGTTTACTGTACCCCTTGGACCTTCTTATTGACGATGAAACACAGAGTTTGCATCCGAATTTAATACAAAAGGCACAATACCGACTTTAGTACAAGAGGACTGACACTCTAACTTTCTATGATTTGAACCTCACCTGTGAGTCCAGTTTTGGATTCCGATGCTTCACTTCAGGTTTACTGTATCCCTTGGATCTTCTTATTGACGATGAAACACAGAAATTGCATCCGAATTTAGTACAAAAGGCACAATGGCGACTTAAGTACAAGAGGACTGATACTCTCGCTTTCTATGATTTGAACCTCTCCTGTGAGTCCAGTTTTAGATTCCGATGCTTCACTTCAGGTTTACTGTATCCCTTGGACCATCTTATTGACGATGAATCACAGAAATTGCATCCGAATTTAATACAAATTTCACAATGTCGACTTAAGTAAAAGAGGACTGACACTCTAACAATTTATGATTTGAACCTCTCCTGTGAGTCCAGTTTTAGATTCCGATGCTTCCCTTCAGGTTTGCTGTATACCTTGCACCTTCTTATTGACGATGAAACACAGAAATTGCATCCGAATCTAATACAAAAGGCACAATGCCGACTTAAGTACAAGAGGACTGACATTCTAACTTTCTATGATTTGAACCTCTCCTGTGAGTCCAGTTTTAGATTCCGATGCTTCACTTCAGGTTTACTGAATCCCTTGGACCTTCTTATTGACAATGAAACACAGAAAAAGCATCGGAATTAAATTCAAAAGGCACAATGCCGACTTAAGTACAAGAGGACTGACATTCTAACTTTCTATAATTTGAACCTCTCCTAAGAGACCAGTTTTAGATTCTGATGCTTCACTTAAGGTTTACTGTATCCCTTGGACCTTCTTATTGACGATGAAACACAGAGTTTGCATTCGAATTTAATACAAAGGGCACAATGCCGACTTAAGTACAAGAGGAATGACACTCTAACTTTCTATGATTTGAACCTCTCCTGTGAGTCCAGTTTTAGATTCCGATGCTTCACTTCAGGTTTACTGTATCCCTAGGACCTTCTTATTGACGATGAAACACAGAAATTGCATCCGAATTTAATACAAATGGCACAATGTCGACTTAAGTAAAAGAGGACTGACACTCTAACTTTCTATGATTTGAACCTCTCCTGTGAGTCCAGTTTTAGATTCCGATGCTTCACTTCAGGTTTGCTGTATACCTTGCACCTTCTTGTTGACGATGAAACACAGAAATTGCATCCGAATTTAATACAAAAGGCACAATGCCGACTTAAGTACAAGAGGACTGACATTCTAACTTTCTATGATTTGAACCTCTCCTGTGAGTCCAGTTTTAGATTCCGATGCTTCACTTCAGGTTTACTGTATCCCTTGGACTTTCTTATTGACGATGAAACACAGAAATTGAATCCGAACTTAATACAAAAGGCACAATGGCGGCTTAAGTAGAAGAGGACTGACACTTTCACTTTCTCTGATTTTAACCTCTCCTGTGAGTCCAGTTTTAGATTCCGATGCTTCACTACAGGTTTACTGTATTCCTTGGACCTTCTTATTAACGATGAAGCACAGAAATTGCATCCGAATGTAATACAAATGGCTCAATGCCGACTTAAGTACAAGAGGACTGACACTCTCACTCTCTATGATTCGAACCTCTCCTGTGAGGTCAGATTTAGATTCCGATGGTTCACTTCAGGTTTACTGTAAACCTTGGACCTTCTTATTGACGATGAAACACAGAAAATGCATCGGAATTAAATTCAAAAGGCACAATACCGTCTTAAGTACAAGAGGACTGTAACTCTCACTCTCTATGATTTGAACCTCTCCTGTGATTCCAGTTTTAGATTCCGATGCTTCACCTCAGGTTTACTGTATCCCTTGGACCTTCTTATTGACGGTGAATCACAGAAATTGCATCGGAATTAAATTCAAAAGGCACAATGCCGACTTAAGTACAAGAGGACTGACACTCTAACTTTCTATGATTTGAACCACTCCTGTGAGTCCAGTTTTAGATTCCGATGCTTCACTTCTGGTTTACTGTACCCCTTGGACCTTCTTATTGACGATGAAACACAGAGTTTGCATCCGAATTTAATACAAAAGGCACAATACCGACTTTAGTACAAGAGGACTGACACTCTAACTTTCTATGATTTGAACCTCACCTGTGAGTCCAGTTTTGGATTCCGATGCTTCACTTCAGGTTTACTGTATCCCTTGGATCTTCTTATTGACGATGAAACACAGAAATTGCATCCGAATTTAGTACAAAAGGCACAATGGCGACTTAAGTACAAGAGGACTGATACTCTCGCTTTCTATGATTTGAACCTCTCCTGTGAGTCCAGTTTTAGATTCCGATGCTTCACTTCAGGTTTACTGTATCCCTTGGACCATCTTATTGACGATGAATCACAGAAATTGCATCCGAATTTAATACAAATGGCACAATGTCGACTTAAGTAAAAGAGGACTGACACTCTAACTATTTATGATTTGAACCTCTCCTGTGAGTCCAGTTTTAGATTCCGATGCTTCACTTCAGGTTTGCTGTATACCTTGCACCTTCTTATTGACGATGAAACACAGAAATTGCATCCGAATCTAATACAAAAGGCACAATGCCGACTTAAGTACAAGAGGACTGACATTCTAACTTTCTATGATTTGAACCTCTCCTGTGAGTCCAGTTTTAGATTCCGATGCTTCACTTCAGGTTTACTGAATCCCTTGGACCTTCTTATTGACAATGAAACACAGAAAAAGCATCGGAATTAAATTCAAAAGGCACAATGCCGACTTAAGTACAAGAGGACTGACATTCTAACTTTCTATAATTTGAACCTCTCCTAAGAGACCAGTTTTAGATTCTGATGCTTCACTTAAGGTTTACTGTATCCCTTGGACCTTCTTATTGACGATGAAACACAGAGTTTGCATTCGAATTTAATACAAAGGGCACAATGCCGACTTAAGTACAAGAGGAATGACACTCTAACTTTGTATGATTTGAACCTCTCCTGTGAGTCCAGTTTTAGATTCCGATGCTTCACTTCAGGTTTACTGTATCCCTTGGACCTTCTTATTGACGATGAAACACAGAAATTGCATCCGAATTTAATACAAATGGCACAATGTCGACTTAAGTAAAAGAGGACTGACACTCTAACTTTCTATGATTTGAACCTCTCCTGTGAGTCCAGTTTTAGATTCCGATGCTTCACTTCAGGTTTGCTGTATACCTTGCACCTTCTTGTTGACGATGAAACACAGAAATTGCATCCGAATTTAATACAAAAGGCACAATGCCGACTTAAGTACAAGAGGACTGACATTCTAACTTTCTATGATTTGAACCTCTCCTGTGAGTCCAGTTTTAGATTCCGATGCTTCACTTCAGGTTTACTGTATCCCTTGGACCTTCTTATTGACGATGAAACACAGAAATTGAATCCGAACTTAATACAAAAGGCACAATGGCGGCTTAAGTAGAAGAGGACTGACACTTTCACTTTCTCTGATTTGAACCTCTCCTGTGAGTCCAGTTTTAGATTCCGATGCTTCACTACAGGTTTACTGTATCCCTTGGACCTTCTTATTAACGATGAAGCACAGAAATTGCATCCGAATGTAATACAAATGGCTCAATGCCGACTTAAGTACAAGAGGACTGACACTCTCACTCTCTATGATTCGAACCTCTCCTGTGAGGTCAGATTTAGATTCCGATGGTTCACTTCAGGTTTACTGTAAACCTTGGACCTTCTTATTGACGATGAAACACAGAAAATGCATCGGAATTAAATTCAAAAGGCACAATACCGTCTTAAGTACAAGAGGACTGTAACTCTCACTCTCTATGATTTGAACCTCTCCTGTGATTCCAGTTTTAGATTCCGATGCTTCACCTCAGGTTTACTGTATCCCTTGGACCTTCTTATTGACGGTGAAACACAGAAATTGCATCGGAATTAAATTCAAAAGGCACAATGCCGACTTAAGTACAAGAGGACTGACACTCTAACTTTCTATGATTTGAACCTCTCCTGTGAGTCCAGTTTTAGATTCCGATGCTTCACTTCAGGTTTACTGTACCCCTTGGACCTTCTTATTGACGATGAAACACAGAGTTTGCATCCGAATTTAATACAAAAGGCACAATACCGACTTTAGTACAAGAGGACTGACACTCTAACTTTCTATGATTTGAACCTCACCTGTGAGTCCAGTTTTGGATTCCGATGCTTCACTTCAGGTTTACTGTATCCCTTGGATCTTCTTATTGACGATGAAACACAGAAATTGCATCCGAATTTAGTACAAAAGGCACAATGGCGACTTAAGTACAAGAGGACTGATACTCTCGCTTTCTATGATTTGAACCTCTCCTGTGAGTCCAGTTTTAGATTCCGATGCTTCACTTCAGGTTTACTGTATCCCTTGGACCTTCTTATTGACGATGAAACACAGAAATTGCATCCGAATTTAATACAAAAATCACAATGGCGACTTAAGTACAAAAGGACTGACACTCTCATTTTCTATGATTTGAACATCTCCTGTGAGTCCAGTTTTAGATTCCGATGCTTCACTTCAGGTTTACTGTGTCCCTTGAACCTTCTTATTGATGATGAAACACAGAAATTGGTCCGGAATTAAATTCAAAAGGCACAATGCCGACTTAAGTACAAGAGGACTGACACTCTAACTTTCTATGATTTGAACCTCTCCTGTGAGTCCAGTTTTAGATTCCGATGCTTCACTTCAGGTTTACTGTACCCCTTGGACCTTCTTATTGACGATGAAACACAGAGTTTGCATCCGAATTTAATACAAAAGGCACAATACCGACTTTAGTACAAGAGGAATGACACTCTAACTTTCTATGATTTGAACCTCACCTGTGAGTCCAGTTTTGGATTCCGATGCTTCACTTCAGGTTTACTGTATCCCTTGGATCTTCTTATTGACGATGAAACACAGAAATTGCATCCGAATTTAGTACAAAAGGCACAATGGCGACTTAAGTACAAGAGGACTGATACTCTCGCTTTCTATGATTTGAACCTCTCCTGTGAGTCCAGTTTTAGATTCCGATGCTTCACTTCAGGTTTACTGTATCCCTTGGACCATCTTATTGACGATGAATCACAGAAATTGCATCCGAATTTAATACAAATGGCACAATGTCGACTTAAGTAAAAGAGGACTGACACTCTAACTATTTATGATTTGAACCTCTCCTGTGAGTCCAGTTTTAGATTCCGATGCTTCACTTCAGGTTTGCTGTATACCTTCCACCTTCTTATTGACGATGAAACACAGAAATTGCATCCGAATCTAATACAAAAGGCACAATGCCGACTTAAGTACAAGAGGACTGACATTCTAACTTTCTATGATTTGAACCTCTCCTGTGAGTCCAGTTTTAGATTCCGATGCTTCACTTCAGGTTTACTGAATCCCTTGGACCTTCTTATTGACAATGAAACACAGAAAAAGCATCGGAATTAAATTCAAAAGGCACAATGCCCACTTAAGTACAAGAGGACTGACATTCTAACTTTCTATAATTTGAACCTCTCCTAAGAGACCAGTTTTAGAATCTGATGCTTCACTTAAGGTTTACTGTATCCCTTGGACCTTCTTATTGACGATGAAACACAGAGTTTGCATTCGAATTTAATACAAAGGGCACAATGCCGACTTAAGTACAAGAGGAATGACACTCTAACTTTCTATGATTTGAACCTCTCCTGTGAGTCCAGTTTTAGATTCCGATGCTTCACTTCAGGTTTACTGTATCCCTTGGACCTTCTTATTGACGATGAAACACAGAAATTGCATCCGAATTTAATACAAATGGCACAATGTCGACTTAAGTAAAAGAGGACTGACACTCTAACTTTCTATGATTTGAACCTCTCCTGTGAGTCCAGTTTTAGATTCCGATGCTTCACTTCAGGTTTGCTGTATACCTTGCACCTTCTTGTTGACGATGAAACACAGAAATTGCATCCGAATTTAATACAAAAGGCACAATGCCGACTTAAGTACAAGAGGACTGACATTCTAACTTTCTATGATTTGAACCTCTCCTGAGAGTCCAGTTTTAGATTCCGATGCTTCACTTCAGGTTTACTGTATCCCTTGGACCTTCTTATTGACGATGAAACACAGAAATTGAATCCGAACTTAATACAAAAGGCACAATGGCGGCTTAAGTAGAAGAGGACTGACACTTTCACTTTCTCTGATTTGAACCTCTCCTGTGAGTCCAGTTTTAGATTCCGATGCTTCACTACAGGTTTACTGTATCCCTTGGACCTTCTTATTAACGATGAAGCACAGAAATTGCATCCGAATGTAATACAAATGGCTCAATGCCGACTTAAGTACAAGAGGACTGACACTCTCACTCTCTATGATTCGAACCTCTCCTGTGAGGTCAGATTTAGATTCCGATGGTTCACTTCAGGTTTACTGTAAACCTTGGACCTCCTTATTGACGATGAAACACAGAAAATGCATCGGAATTAAATTCAAAAGGCACAATACCGTCTTAAGTACAAGAGGACTGTAACTCTCACTCTCTATGATTTGAACCTCTCCTGTGATTCCAGTTTTAGATTCCGATGCTTCACCTCAGGTTTACTGTATCCCTTGGACCTTCTTATTGACGGTGAAACACAGAAATTGCATCGGAATTAAATTCAAAAGGCACAATGCCGACTTAAGTACAAGAGGACTGACACTCTAACTTTCTATGATTTGAACCTCTCCTGTGAGTCCAGTTTTAGATTCCGATGCTTCACTTCAGGTTTACTGTATCCCTTGGACCATCTTATTGACGATGAATCACAGAAATTGCATCCGAATTTAATACAAATGGCACAATGTCGACTTAAGTAAAAGAGGACTGACACTCTAACTATTTATGATTTGAACCTCTCCTGTGAGTCCAGTTTTAGATTCCGATGCTTCACTTCAGGTTTGCTGTATACCTTCCACCTTCTTATTGACGATGAAACACAGAAATTGCATCCGAATCTAATACAAAAGGCACAATGCCGACTTAAGTACAAGAGGACTGACATTCTAACTTTCTATGATTTGAACCTCTCCTGTGAGTCCAGTTTTAGATTCCGATGCTTCACTTCAGGTTTACTGAATCCCTTGGACCTTCTTATTGACAATGAAACACAGAAAAAGCATCGGAATTAAATTCAAAAGGCACAATGCCGACTTAAGTACAAGAGGACTGACATTCTAACTTTCTATAATTTGAACCTCTCCTAAGAGACCAGTTTTAGAATCTGATGCTTCACTTAAGGTTTACTGTATCCCTTAGACCTTCTTATTGACGATGAAACACAGAGTTTGCATTCGAATTTAATACAAAGGGCACAATGCCGACTTAAGTACAAGAGGAATGACACTCTAACTTTCTATGATTTGAACCTCTCCTGTGAGTCCAGTTTTAGATTCCGATGCTTCACTTCAGGTTTACTGTATCCCTTGGACCTTCTTATTGACGATGAAACACAGAAATTGCATCCGAATTTAATACAAATGGCACAATGTCGACTTAAGTAAAAGAGGACTGACACTCTAACTTTCTATGATTTGAACCTCTCCTGTGAGTCCAGTTTTAGATTCCGATGCTTCACTTCAGGTTTGCTGTATACCTTGCACCTTCTTGTTGACGATGAAACACAGAAATTGCATCCGAATTTAATACAAAAGGCACAATGCCGACTTAAGTACAAGAGGACTGACATTCTAACTTTCTATGATTTGAACCTCTCCTGAGAGTCCAGTTTTAGATTCCGATGCTTCACTTCAGGTTTACTGTATCCCTTGGACCATCTTATTGACGATGAATCACAGAAATTGCATCCGAATTTAATACAAATGGCACAATGTCGACTTAAGTAAAAGAGGACTGACACTCTAACTATTTATGATTTGAACCTCCCCTGTGAGTCCAGTTTTAGATTCCGATGCTTCACTTCAGGTTTACTGTATCCCTTGGACCTTCTTATTGACGATGAAACACAGAAATTGCATCCGAATTTAATACAAATGGCACAATGTCGACTTAAGTAAAGGGGACTGACACTCTAACTTTCTATGATTTGAACCTCTCCTGTGAGTCCAGTTTTAGATTCCGATGCTTCACTTCAGGTTTGCTGTATACCTTGCACCTTCTTAGTGATGATGAAACACAGAAAATGCATCGGAATTAAATTCAAAAGGCACAATGCCGTCTTAAGTACAAGAGGACTGTCACTCTCACTCTCTATGATTTGAACCTCTCCTGTGATTCCAGTTTTAGATTCCGATGCTTCACTTCAGGTTTACTGTATCCCTTGGACCTTCTTATTGACGATGAAACACAGAAATTGCATGCGAATTTAATACAAATGGTACAATGTCGACTTAAGTATATGAGGACTGACACTCTAACTTTCTATGATTTGAACCCCTCCTGTGAGTCCGGTTTTAGATTCCGATGCTTCACTTCGGGTTTACTGTATCCCTTGGACCTTCTTATTGACGATGAAACACAGAAATTGCATCCGAACTTAATACAAAAGGCACAATGGCGGCTTAAGTACAAGAGGACTGACACTTTCACTTTCTATGATTTGAACCTCTCCTGTGATTCCAGTTTTAGATTCCGATGCTTCACTTCAGGTTTGCTCTATACCTTGCACCTTCTTGTTGACGATGAAACACAGAAATTGCATCCGAATTTAATACAAAAGGCACAATGATGACTTAAGTACAAGAGGACTGACATTCTAACTTTCTATGATTTGAACCTCTCCTGTGAGTCCAGTTTTAGATTCCGATGCTTCACTTCAGGTTTACTGTATTTCTTGGACCTTCTTATTGACAATGAAACACAGAAAAAGCATCGGAATTAAATTCAAAATTCACAATGCCGACTTAAGCACAAGAGGACTGACATTCTAACTTTCTATGATTTGAACCTCTCCTAAGAGACCAGTTTTAGATTCTGATGCTTCATTTAAGGTTTACTGTATCCCTTGGACCTTCTTATTGACGATGAAACACAGAGTTTGCATTCGAATTTAATACAAAGGGCACAATGCCGACTTAAGTACAAGAGGACTGACACTCTAACTTTCTATGATTTGAACGTCTCCTGTGAGTCCAGTTTTAGATTCCGATGCTTCACTTCAGGTTTACTGTATCCCTTGGACCTTCTTATTGACGATGAAACACAGAAATTGCATCTGAACTTAATACAAAAGGCACAATGGCGGCTTAAGTCCAAGAGGACTGACACTTTCACTTTCTCTGATTTGAACCTCTCCTGTGAGTCCAGTTTTAGATTCCGATGCTTCACTTCAGGTTTACTGTATCCCTTGGACCTTCTTATTGACGATGAAACACAGAAATTGCATCCGAATTTAATACAAATGGCTCAATGCCGACTTAAGTACAAGAGGACTGACACTCTCACTCTCTATGATTCGAACCTCTCCTGTGAGGTCAGATTTAGATTCCTATGCTTCACTTCAGGTTTTCTGTAAACCTTGGACCTTCTTATTGACGATGAAACACAGAAAATGCATCGGAATTAAATTCAAAAGGCACAATGCCGTCTTAAGTACAAGAGGACTGTCACTCTCACTCTCTATGATTTGAACCTCTCCTGTGATACCAGTTTTAGATTCCGATGCTTCACTTCAGGTTTACTGTATCCCTTGGACCTTCTTATTGACGATGAAACACAGAGTATGCATTCGAATTTAATACAAAGGGCACAATGCCGACTTAAGTATAGGAGGACTGACACTCAAACTTTCTATGATTTGAACGTCTCCTGTGAGTCCAGTTTTAGATTCCGATGCTTCACTTCAGGTTTACTGTATCCCTTGGACCTTCTTATTGACGATGAAACACAGAAATTGAATCCGAACTTAATACAAAAGGCACAATGGCGGCTTAAATACAAGAGGACTGACACTTTCACTTTCTCTGATTTGAACCTCTCCTGTGAGTCCAGTTTTAGATTCCGATGCTTCACTTCAGGTTTACTGTATCCCTTGGACCTTCTTATTGACGATGAAACACAGAAATTGCATCCGAATTTAATACAAATGGCTCAATGCCGACTTAAGTACAAGAGGACTGACACTCTCACTCTCTATGATTCGAACCTCTCCTGTGAGGTCAGATTTAGATTCCGATGCTTCACTTCAGGTTTACTGTAAAGCTTGGACATTCTTATTGACGATGAAACACAGAAAATGCATCGGAAATTAATTCAAAAGGCACAATGCCGTCTTAAGTACAAGAGGACTGTCACTCTCACTCTCTATGATTTGAACCTCTCCTGTGATTCAAGTTTTAGATTCCGATGCTTCACTTCTGGTTTACTGTATCCCTTGGACCTTCTTATTGACGATGAAACACAGAAATTGCATCCGAACCTAATACAAAAGGCACAATGGCGGCTTAAGTACAAGAGGACTGACACTTTCACTTTCTATGGTTTGAACCTCTCCTGTGAGACCAGTTTTAGATTCCGATGCTTCACTTCAGGTTTACTGTATCCCTTGGACCTTCTTATTGACGATGAAACACAGAAATTGCATCCGAATTTAATACAAATGGTTCAATGCCGACTTAAGTACAAGAGGACTGACACTCTAACTTTCTATAATTTGAACCTCACCTGTAAGTCCAGTTTTGGATTCCGATGCTTCACTTCAGGTTTACTGTATCCCTTGGACCATCTTATTGACGATGAAACACAGAAATTGCTTCCGAATTTAGTACAAAAATCACAATGGCGACTTAAGTACAAGAGGACTGACACTCTCACTTTCTATGATTTCAACATCTCCTGTGAGTCCAGTTCTAGATTCCGATGCTCACTTCAGGTTTACTGTATCCCTTGGACCTTCTTATTGACAATGAAACACAGAAATAGCGTCGGAATTAAATTCAAAAGGCACAATGCCGACTTAAGTACAAGAGGACTGACACTCTAACTTTCTATGATTTGAACCTCTCCTGTGAGTCCAGTTTTAGATTCCGATGCTTTACTTTAGGTTTACTGTATCCCTTGGACCTTCTTATTGACGATGACACACAGAAATTGCATCCGAATTTAATACAAAAGGCACAATGGCGACTTAAGTACAAGAGGACTGACACTCTCACTTTCTATGATTTGAACCTCTCCTGTGAGTCCAGTTTTAGATTCCGATGCTTCACTTCAGGTTTATTGTATCCCTTGGACCTTCTTATTGACGATAAAACACAGAAATTGCATCCGAAATTAATACAAAATCCACAATGGTGACTTAAGTACAAGATGACTGACACTCTCACTTTATATGATTTGAACCTCTCCTCTGAGTCCAGTTTTAGATTCCGATGCTTCACCTCACATTTACTGTATCCCTTGGACCTTCTTATTGACGATGAAACACAGAAATTGCATCCGAATTTAATACAAATGGCACAATGCCGACTTAAGTACAAGAGGACTGACACTCTCACTTTCTATGATTCGAACCTCTCCTGTGAGGTCAGATTTAGATTCCGATGCTTCACTTCAGGTTTACTGTATCCCTTGGACCTTCCTGTTGACGATAAAACACAGAAATCGCATCCGAATGTAATACAAATGACAGAATGCCGTCTTAAGTAAAAGAGGACTGACACTCTAACTTTCTATGATTAGAACCTCTCCTGTGAGTCCAGTTTTAGATTCCGATGCTTCACTTCAGGTTTACTGTATCCCTTGGACCTTCTTATTGACGATGAAACACAGAAATTGCATCCGAATTTAATACAAATGGCTCAATGCCGACTTAAGTACAAGAGGACTGACACTCTCACTCTCTATGATTCGAACCTCTCCTGTGAGGTCAGATTTAGATTCCTATGCTTCACTTCAGGTTTTCTGTAAACCTTGGACCTTCTTATTGACGATGAAACACAGAAAATGCATCGGAATTAAATTCAAAAGGCACAATGCCGTCTTAAGTACAAGAGGACTGTCACTCTCACTCTCTATGATTTGAACCTCTCCTGTGATACCAGTTTTAGATTCCGATGCTTCACTTCAGGTTTACTGTATCCCTTGGACCTTCTTATTGACGATGAAACACAGAGTATGCATTCGAATTTAATACAAAGGGCACAATGCCGACTTAAGTATAGGAGGACTGACACTCTAACTTTCTATGATTTGAACGTCTCCTGTGAGTCCAGTTTTAGATTCCGATGCTTCACTTCAGGTTTACTGTATCCCTTGGACCTTCTTATTGACGATGAAACACAGAAATTGAATCCGAACTTAATACAAAAGGCACAATGGCGGCTTAAATACAAGAGGACTGACACTTTCACTTTCTCTGATTTGAACCTCTCCTGTGAGTCCAGTTTTAGATTCCGATGCTTCACTTCAGGTTTACTGTATCCCTTGGACCTTCTTATTGACGATGAAACACAGAAATTGCATCCGAATTTAATACAAATGGCTCAATGCCGACTTAAGTACAAGAGGACTGACACTCTCACTCTCTATGATTCGAACCTCTCCTGTGAGGTCAGATTTAGATTCCGATGCTTCACTTCAGGTTTACTGTAAAGCTTGGACATTCTTATTGACGATGAAACACAGAAAATGCATCGGAAATTAATTCAAAAGGCACAATGCCGTCTTAAGTACAAGAGGACTGTCACTCTCACTCTCTATGATTTGAACCTCTCCTGTGATTCAAGTTTTAGATTCCGATGCTTCACTTCTGGTTTACTGTATCCCTTGGACCTTCTTATTGACGATGAAACACAGAAATTGCATCCGAACCTAATACAAAAGGCACAATGGCGGCTTAAGTACAAGAGGACTGACACTTTCACTTTCTATGGTTTGAACCTCTCCTGTGAGACCAGTTTTAGATTCCGATGCTTCACTTCAGGTTTACTGTATCCCTTGGACCTTCTTATTGACGATGAAACACAGAAATTGCATCCGAATTTAATACAAATGGTTCAATGCCGACTTAAGTACAAGAGGACTGACACTCTAACTTTCTATGATTTGAACCTCACCTGTAAGTCCAGTTTTGGATTCCGATGCTTCACTTCAGGTTTACTGTATCCCTTGGACCATCTTATTGACGATGAAACACAGAAATTGCTTCCGAATTTAGTACAAAAATCACAATGGCGACTTAAGTACAAGAGGACTGACACTCTCACTTTCTATGATTTCAACATCTCCTGTGAGTCCAGTTCTAGATTCCGATGCTCACTTCAGGTTTACTGTATCCCTTGGACCTTCTTATTGACAATGAAACACAGAAATAGCGTCGGAATTAAATTCAAAAGGCACAATGCCGACTTAAGTACAAGAGGACTGACACTCTAACTTTCTATGATTTGAACCTCTCCTGTGAGTCCAGTTTTAGATTCCGATGCTTTACTTTAGGTTTACTGTATCCCTTGGACCTTCTTATTGACGATGACACACAGAAATTGCATCCGAATTTAATACAAAAGGCACAATGGCGACTTAAGTACAAGAGGACTGACACTCTCACTTTCTATGATTTGAACCTCTCCTGTGAGTCCAGTTTTAGATTCCGATGCTTCACTTCAGGTTTATTGTATCCCTTGGACCTTCTTATTGACGATAAAACACAGAAATTGCATCCGAAATTAATACAAAATCCACAATGGTGACTTAAGTACAAGATGACTGACACTCTCACTTTATATGATTTGAACCTCTCCTCTGAGTCCAGTTTTAGATTCCGATGCTTCACCTCACATTTACTGTATCCCTTGGACCTTCTTATTGACGATGAAACACAGAAATTGCATCCGAATTTAATACAAATGGCACAATGCCGACTTAAGTACAAGAGGACTGACACTCTCACTTTCTATGATTCGAACCTCTCCTGTGAGGTCAGATTTAGATTCCGATGCTTCACTTCAGGTTTACTGTATCCCTTGGACCTTCCTGTTGACGATAAAACACAGAAATCGCATCCGAATGTAATACAAATGACAGAATGCCGTCTTAAGTAAAAGAGGACTGACACTCTAACTTTCTATGATTAGAACCTCTCCTGTGAGTCCAGTTTTAGATTCCGATGCTTCACTTCAGGTTTACTGTATCCCTTGGACCTTCTTATTGACAATGAAATACAGAAATAACATCGGATTTAAATTCAAAAAGCACAATGCCGACTTAAGTACAAGAGGACTGACACTCTAACTTTTTATGATTTGAACCTCTCCTGTGAGTCCAGTTTTAGATTCCGATGCTTCACTTCAGGTTTACTGTATCCCTTCGACCTTCTTATTGACGATGAAACACAGAGTTTGCATCCGAATTTAATACAAAAGGCACAATGCCGACTTAATGACAAGAGGACTGACATTTTAACTTTCTATGATTTGAACCTCTCCTGTGAGTCCAATTTTAGATTCCGATGCTTTACTTCAGGTTTACTGTATCCCTTGGACCTTCTTATTGACATTGAAAACAGGAATTGCAACCGAATTTAATACAAAAGGCACAATGGCGACTTAAGTACAAGAGGACTGACACTCTCACTTTCTATGATTTGAACCTCCCATGTGAGTCCAGTTTTAGATTCCGATGCTGCACTTCAGGTTTACTGTATCCCTCGGACCATCTTATTGACGACGAAACACGGAAACTGCATCCGAATTTAATTCAAATGGCACAATGCCGACTTAAGTACAAGAGGACTGACACTCTCACTTTCTATGGTTCGAACCTCTCCTGTGAGGTCAGATTTAGATTCCGATGCTTCACTTCAGGTTTACTGTATACCTTGCACCTTCATATTGACGATGAAACACAGAAAAAGCATCGGAATTAAATTCAAAAGGCACAATGCCGTCTTAAGTACAAGAGGACTGACACTCTCACTTTCTATGATTTGAACCTCTCCTGTGATTCCAGTTTTAGATTCCGATGCTTCACTTCAGGTTTACTGTATCCCTTGGACCTTCTTATTGACGATGAAACACAGAAATTGCTTCCGAATTTAGTACAAAAGGCACAATGGCGACTTAAGTACAAGAGGACTGACACTCTCGCATTCTATGATTTGAACCTCTCCTGTGAGTCCAGTTTTAGATTCCGATGCTTCACTTCAGATTTACTGTATCCCTTGGACCTTCTTATTGACGATGAAACACAGAAATTGCATCCGAATTTAATACAAATGGTACAATGTCGACTTAAGTAAAAGAGGACTGACACTCTAACTTTCTATGATTTGAACCTCTCCTGTGATTCCAGTTTTAGATTCCGATGCTTCACTTCAGGTTTGCTCTACACCTTGCACCTTCTTGTTGACGATGAAACACAGAAATTGCATCCGAATTTAATACAAAAGGCACAATGATGACTTAAGTACAAGAGGACTGACATTCTAACTTTCTATGATTTGAACCTCTCCTGTGAGTCCAGTTTTAGATTCCGATGCTTCACTTCAGGTTTACTGTATTTCTTGGACCTTCTTATTGACAATGAAACACAGAAAAAGCATCGGAATTAAATTCAAAATTCACAATGCCGACTTAAGTACAAGAGGACTGACATTCTAACTTTCTATGATTTGAACCTCTCCTAAGAGACCAGTTTTAGATTCTGATGCTTCATTTAAGGTTTACTGTATCCCTTGGACCTTCTTATTGACGATGAAACACAGAGTTTGCATTCGAATTTAATACAAAGGGCACAATGCCGACTTAAGTACAAGAGGACTGACACTCTAACTTTCTATGATTTGAACGTCTCCTGTGATACCAGTTTTAGATTCCGATGCTTCACTTCAGGTTTACTGTATCCCTTGGACCTTCTTATTGACGATGAAACACAGAAATTGCATCTGAACTTAATACAAAAGGCACAATGGCGGCTTAAGTACAAGAGGACTGACACTTTCACTTTCTCTGATTTGAACCTCTCCTGTGAGTCCAGTTTTAGATTCCGATGCTTCACTTCAGGTTTACTGTATCCCTTGGACCTTCTTATTGACGATGAAACACAGAAATTGCATCCGAATTTAATACAAATGGCTCAATGCCGACTTAAGTACAAGAGGACTGACACTCTCACTCTCTATGATTCGAACCTCTCCTGTGAGGTCAGATTTAGATTCCTATGCTTCACTTCAGGTTTTCTGTAAACCTTGGACCTTCTTATTGACGATGAAACACAGAAAATGCATCGGAATTAAATTCAAAAGGCACAATGCCGTCTTAAGTACAAGAGGACTGTCACTCTCACTCTCTATGATTTGAACCTCTCCTGTGATACCAGTTTTAGATTCCGATGCTTCACTTCAGGTTTACTGTATCCCTTGGACCTTCTTATTGACGATGAAACACAGAGTATGCATTCGAATTTAATACAAAGGGCACAATGCCGACTTAAGTATAGGAGGACTGACACTCTAACTTTCTATGATTTGAACGTCTCCTGTGAGTCCAGTTTTAGATTCCGATGCTTCACTTCAGGTTTACTGTATCCCTTGGACCTTCTTATTGACGATGAAACACAGAAATTGAATCCGAACTTAATACAAAAGGCACAATGGCGGCTTAAATACAAGAGGACTGACACTTTCACTTTCTCTGATTTGAACCTCTCCTGTGAGTCCAGTTTTAGATTCCGATGCTTCACTTCAGGTTTACTGTATCCCTTGGACCTTCTTATTGACGATGAAACACAGAAATTGCATCCGAATTTAATACAAATGGCTCAATGCCGACTTAAGTACAAGAGGACTGACACTCTCACTCTCTATGATTCGAACCTCTCCTGTGAGGTCAGATTTAGATTCCGATGCTTCACTTCAGGTTTACTGTAAAGCTTGGACCTTCTTATTGACGATGAAACACAGAAAATGCATCGGAAATTAATTCAAAAGGCACAATGCCGTCTTAAGTACAAGAGGACTGTCACTCTCACTCTCTATGATTTGAACCTCTCCTGTGATTCAAGTTTTAGATTCCGATGCTTCACTTCTGGTTTACTGTATCCCTTGGACCTTCTTATTGACGATGAAACACAGAAATTGCATCCGAACCTAATACAAAAGGCACAATGGCGGCTTAAGTACAAGAGGACTGACACTTTCACTTTCTATGGTTTGAACCTCTCCTGTGAGACCAGTTTTAGATTCCGATGCTTCACTTCAGGTTTACTGTATCCCTTGGACCTTCTTATTGACGATGAAACACAGAAATTGCATCCGAATTTAATACAAATGGTTCAATGCCGACTTAAGTACAAGAGGACTGACACTCTAACTTTCTATGATTTGAACCTCACCTGTAAGTCCAGTTTTGGATTCCGATGCTTCACTTCAGGTTTACTGTATCCCTTGGACCATCTTATTGACGATGAAACACAGAAATTGCTTCCGAATTTAGTACAAAAATCACAATGGCGACTTAAGTACAAGAGGACTGACACTCTCACTTTCTATGATTTCAACATCTCCTGTGAGTCCAGTTCTAGATTCCGATGCTCACTTCAGGTTTACTGTATCCCTTGGACCTTCTTATTGACAATGAAACACAGAAATTGCATCCGAATTTAATACAAATGGTTCAATGCCGACTTAAGTACAAGAGGACTGACACTCTAACTTTCTATGATTTGAACCTCACCTGTAAGTCCAGTTTTGGATTCCGATGCTTCACTTCAGGTTTACTGTATCCCTTGGACCTTCTTATTGACGATGAAACACAGAAATTGCATCCGAATTTAATACAAATGGCACAATGCCGACTTAAGTACAAGAGGACTGACACTCTCACTTTCTATGATTCGAACCTCTCCTGTGAGGTCAGATTTAGATTCCGATGCTTCACTTCAGGTTTACTGTATCCCTTGGACCTTCCTGTTGACGATAAAACACAGAAATCGCATCCGAATGTAATACAAATGACAGAATGCCGTCTTAAGTAAAAGAGGACTGACACTCTAACTTTCTATGATTAGAACCTCTCCTGTGAGTCCAGTTTTAGATTCCGATGCTTCACTTCAGGTTTACTGTATCCCTTGGACCTTCTTATTGACAATGAAATACAGAAATAACATCGGATTTAAATTCAAAAAGCACAATGCCGACTTAAGTACAAGAGGACTGACACTCTAACTTTTTATGATTTGAACCTCTCCTGTGAGTCCAGTTTTAGATTCCGATGCTTCACTTCAGGTTTACTGTATCCCTTCGACCTTCTTATTGACGATGAAACACAGAGTTTGCATCCGAATTTAATACAAAAGGCACAATGCCGACTTAATGACAAGAGGACTGACATTTTAACTTTCTATGATTTGAACCTCTCCTGTGAGTCCAATTTTAGATTCCGATGCTTTACTTCAGGTTTACTGTATCCCTTGGACCTTCTTATTGACATTGAAAACAGGAATTGCAACCGAATTTAATACAAAAGGCACAATGGCGACTTAAGTACAAGAGGACTGACACTCTCACTTTCTATGATTTGAACCTCCCCTGTGAGTCCAGTTTTAGATTCCGATGCTGCACTTCAGGTTTACTGTATCCCTCGGACCATCTTATTGACGACGAAACACGGAAACTGCATCCGAATTTAATTCAAATGGCACAATGCCGACTTCAGTACAAGAGGACTGACACTCTCACTTTCTATGGTTCGAACCTCTCCTGTGAGGTCAGATTTAGATTCCGATGCTTCACTTCAGGTTTACTGTATACCTTGCACCTTCATATTGACGATGAAACACAGAAAAAGCATCGGAATTAAATTCAAAAGGCACAATGCCGTCTTAAGTACAAGAGGACTGACACTCTCACTTTCTATGATTTGAACCTCTCCTGTGATTCCAGTTTTAGATTCCGATGCTTCACTTCAGGTTTACTGTATCCCTTGGACCTTCTTATTGACGATGAAACACAGAGTATGCATTCGAATTTAATACAAAGGGCACAATGCCGACTTAAGTATAGGAGGACTGACACTCTAACTTTCTATGATTTGAACGTCTCCTGTGAGTCCAGTTTTAGATTCCGATGCTTCACTTCAGGTTTACTGTATCCCTTGGACCTTCTTATTGACGATGAAACACAGAAATTGAATCCGAACTTAATACAAAAGGCACAATGGCGGCTTAAATACAAGAGGACTGACACTTTCACTTTCTCTGATTTGAACCTCTCCTGTGAGTCCAGTTTTAGATTCCGATGCTTCACTTCAGGTTTACTGTATCCCTTGGACCTTCTTATTGACGATGAAACACAGAAATTGCATCCGAATTTAATACAAATGGCTCAATGCCGACTTAAGTACAAGAGGACTGACACTCTCACTCTCTATGATTCGAACCTCTCCTGTGAGGTCAGATTTAGATTCCGATGCTTCACTTCAGGTCTACTGTAAAGCTTGGACCTTCTTATTGACGATGAAACACAGAAAATGCATCGGAAATTAATTCAAAAGGCACAATGCCGTCTTAAGTACAAGAGGACTGCCACTCTCACTCTCTATGATTTGAACCTCTCCTGTGATTCAAGTTTTAGATTCCGATGCTTCACTTCTGGTTTACTGTATCCCTTGGACCTTCTTATTGACGATGAAACACAGAAATTGCATCCGAACCTAATACAAAAGGCACAATGGCGGCTTAAGTACAAGAGGACTGACACTTTCACTTTCTATGGTTTGAACCTCTCCTGTGAGACCAGTTTTAGATTCCGATGCTTCACTTCAGGTTTACTGTATCCCTTGGACCTTCTTATTGACGATGAAACACAGAAATTGCATCCGAATTTAAAACAAATGGTTCAATGCCGACTTAAGTACAAGAGGACTGACACTCTCACTTTCTATGATTTCAACATCTCCTGTGAGTCCAGTTCTAGATTCCGATGCTCACTTCAGGTTTACTGTATCCCTTGGACCTTCTTATTGACAATGAAACACAGAAATAGCGTCGGAATTAAATTCAAAAGGCACAATGCCGACTTAAGTACAAGAGGACTGACGCTCTAACTTTCTATGATTTGAACCTCTCCTGTGAGTCCAGTTTTAGATTCCGATGCTTTACTTTAGGTTTACTGTATCCCTTGGACCTTCTTATTGACGATGACACACAGAAATTGCATCCGAATTTAATACAAAAGGCACAATGGCGACTTAAGTACAAGAGGACTGACACTCTCACTTTCTATGATTTGAACCTCTCCGGTGAGTCCAGTTTTAGATTCCGATGCTTCACTTCAGGTTTATTGTATCCCTTGGACCTTCTTATTGACGATAAAACACAGAAATTGCATCCGAAATTAATACAAAAGTCACAATGGTGACTTAAGTACAAGATGACTGACACTCTCACTTTATATGATTTGAACCTCTCCTCTGAGTCCAGTTTTAGATTCCGATGCTTCACCTCACATTTACTGTATCCCTTGGACCTTCTTATTGACGATGAAACACAGAAATTGCATCCGAATTTAATACAAATGGCACAATGCCGACTTAAGTACAAGAGGACTGACACTCTCACTTTCTATGATTCGAACCTCTCCTGTGAGGTCAGATTTAGATTCCGATGCTTCACTTCAGGTTTACTGTATCCCTTGGACCTTCCTGTTGACGATAAAACACAGAAATCGCATCCGAATGTAATACAAATGACAGAATGCCGTCTTAAGTAAAAGAGGACTGACACTCTAACTTTCTATGATTAGAACCTCTCCTGTGAGTCCAGTTTTAGATTCCGATGCTTCACTTCAGGTTTACTGTATCCCTTGGACCTTCTTATTGACAATGAAATACAGAAATAACATCGGATTTAAATTCAAAAAGCACAATGCCGACTTAAGTACAAGAGGACTGACACTCTAACTTTTTATGATTTGAACCTCTCCTGTGAGTCCAGGTTTAGATTCCGATGCTTCACTTCAGGTTTACTGTATCCCTTCGACCTTCTTATTGACGATGAAACACAGAGTTTGCATCCGAATTTAATACAAAAGGCACAATGCCGACTTAATGACAAGAGGACTGACATTTTAACTTTCTATGATTTGAACCTCTCCTGTGAGTCCAATTTTAGATTCCGATGCTTTACTTCAGGTTTACTGTATCCCTTGGACCTTCTTATTGACATTGAAAACAGGAATTGCAACCGAATTTAATACAAAAGGCACAATGGCGACTTAAGTACAAGAGGACTGACACTCTCACTTTCTATGATTTGAACCTCCCCTGTGAGTCCAGTTTTAGATTCCGATGCTGCACTTCAGGTTTACTGTATCCCTCGGACCATCTTATTGACGACGAAACACGGAAACTGCATCCGAATTTAATTCAAATGGCACAATGCCGACTTAAGTACAAGAGGACTGACACTCTCACTTTCTATGGTTCGAACCTCTCCTGTGAGGTCAGATTTAGATTCCGATGCTTCACTTCAGGTTTACTGTATACCTTGCACCTTCATATTGACGATGAAACACAGAAAAAGCATCGGAATTAAATTCAAAAGGCACAATGCCGTCTTAAGTACAAGAGGACTGACACTCTCACTTTCTATGATTTGAACCTCTCCTGTGATTCCAGTTTTAGATTCCGATGCTTCACTTCAGGTTTACTGTATCCCTTGGGCCTTCTAATTGACGATGAAACACAGAGTTTACAACCGAATTTAATACAAAAGGTACAATGCCGACTTAAGTACAAGAGGACTGACACTCTAACTTTCTATGAGTTGAACCTCTCCTGTGAGTCCAGTTTTAGATTCCGATGCTTCACTTCAGGTTTACTGTATCCCGTGGACCTTCTTATTGACGATGAAACGCAGAAATTGCATCCGAATTTAATACAAAAATCACAATGGCGACTTAAGTACAAAAGGACTGACACTCTCACTTTCTATGATTTGAACATCTCCTGTGAGTCCAGTTTTAGATTCCGATGTTTCACTTCAGGTTTACTGTATCCCTTGGACCTTCTTATTGACGATGAAACACAGAAATTGCATTGCAATTAAATTCTAAACCCACAATGCCGACTTAAGCAAAAGAGGACTGACACTCTAACTTTCTATGATTTGAACCTCTCCTGTGAGTCCAGTTTTAGATTCCGATGCTTCATTTCAGGTTTACTGTATCCCTTGGACCTTCTTATTGACGATGAAACACAGAAATTGCATCGGAATTAAACTCAAAAGGCACAATGCCGACTTAAGTACAAGAGGACTGACACTCTAACTTTCTATGATTTGAACCTCTCCTGTGAGTCCAGTTTTAGATTCCGATGCTTCACTTCAGGTTTACTGTACCCCTTGGACCTTCTTATTGACGATGAAACACAGAGTTTGCATCCGAATTTAATACAAAAGGCACAATACAGACTTTAGTACAAGAGGACTGACACTCTAACTTTCTATGATTTGAACCTCACCTGTGAGTCCAGTTTTGGATTCCGATGCTTCACCTCAGGTTTACTGTATCCCTAGACCCTTCTTATTGACGATGAAACACAGAAATTGCATCTGAATTTAGTACAAAAGGCACAATGGCGACTTAAGTACAAGAGGACTGACACCGTCGCTTTCTATGATTTGAACCTCTCCTGTGAGTCCAGTTTTAGATTCCGATGCTTCACTTCAGGTTTACTGTATCCCTTGGACCTTCTTATTGACGATGAAACACAGAAATTACATCCGAATTTAATACAAATGGCACAATGTCGACTTAAGTAAAAGAGGACTGACACGCTAACTTTCTATGATTTGAACCTCTCCTGTGAGTTCAGTTTTAGATTCCGATGCTTCATTTCAGATTTGCTGTATACCTTGCACCTTCTTATTGACGATGAAACACAGAAATTGCATCCGAATCTAATACAAAAGGCACAATGCCGACTTAAGTACAAGAGGACTGACATTCTAACTTTCTATGATTTGAACCTCTCCTGTGAGTCCACTTTTAGATTCCGATACTTCACTTCAGGTTTACTGTACCCCTTGGACCTTCTTATTGACAATGAAACACAGAAAAAGCATCGGAATTAAATTCAAACGGCACAATGCCGACTTAAGTACAAGAGGACTGACATTCTAACTTTCTATAATTTGAACCTCTCCTGCGAGTCCAGTTTTTAGATTCGGATGCTTCACTTCAGGTTTACTGTATCCCTTGGACCTTCTTATTGACGATGAAACACAGAAATTGCATCCGAATTCAATACAAATGGCACAATGTCGACTTAAGTACAAGAGGACTGACACTTTCACTTTCTATGGTTCGAACCTCTCCTGTGAGGTCAGATTTAGATTCCGATGCTTCACTTCATGTTTACTGTATACCTTGCACCTTCATATTGACGATGAAACACAGAAAAAGCATCGGAATTAAATTCAAAAGGCACAATGCCGTCTTAAGTACAAGAGGACTGGCACTCTCACTTTCTATGATTTGAACCTCTCCTGTGATTCCAGTTTAGGATTCAGATGCTTCACTTCAGGTTTACTGTATCCCTTGGGCCTTCTAATTGACGATGAAACACAGAGTTTACATCCGAATTTAATACAAAAGGTACAATGCCGACTTAAGTACAAGAGGACTGACACTCTAACTTTCTATGAGTTGAACCTCTCCTGTGAGTCCAGTTTTAGATTCCGATGCTTCACTTCAGGTTTACTGTATCCCGTGGACCTTCTTATTGACGATGAAACGCAGAAATTGCATCCGAATTTAATACAAAAATCACAATGGCGACTTAAGTACAAAAGGACTGACACTCTCACTTTCTATGATTTGAACATCTCCTGTGAGTCCAGTTTTAGATTCCGATGTTTCACTTCAGGTTTACTGTATCTCTTGGACCTTCTTATTGACGATGAAACACAGAAATTGCATTGGAATTAAATTCTAAACCCACAATGCCGACTTAAGCAAAAGAGGACTGACACTCTAAATTTCTATGATTTGAACCTCTCCTGTGAGTCCAGTTTTAGATTCCGATGCTTCATTTCAGGTTTACTGTATCCCTTGGACCTTCTTATTGACGATGAAACACAGAAATTGCATCGGAATTAAACTCAAAAGGCACAATGCCGACTTAAGTACAAGAGGACTGACACTCTAACTTTCTATGATTTGAACCTCTCCTGTGAGTCCAGTTTTAGATTCCGATGCTTCACTTCAGGTTTACTGTACCCCTTGGACCTTCTTATTGACGATGAAACACAGAGTTTGCATCCGAATTTAATACAAAAGCACAATACAGACTTTAGTACAAGAGGACTGACACTCTAACTTTCTATGATTTGAACCTCACCTGTGAGTCCAGTTTTGGATTCCGATGCTTCACTTCAGGTTTACTGTATCCCTAGGACCTTCTTATTGACGATGAAACACAGAAATTGCATCTGAATTTAGTACAAAAGGCACAATGGCGACTTAAGTACAAGAGGACTGACACCGTCGCTTTCTATGATTTGAACCTCTCCTGTGAGTCCAGTTTTAGATTCCGATGCTTCACTTCAGGTTTACTGTATCCCTTGGACCTTCTTATTGACGATGAAACACAGAAATTACATCCGAATTTAATACAAATGGCACAATGTCGACTTAAGTAAAAGAGGACTGACACTCTAACTTTCTATGATTTGAACCTATCCTGTGAGTTCAGTTTTAGATTCCGATGCTTCATTTCAGGTTTGCTGTATACCTTGCACCTTCTTATTGACGATGAAACACAGAAATTGCATCCGAATCTAATACAAAAGGCACAATGCCGACTTAAGTACAAGAGGACTGACATTCTAACTTTCTATGATTTGAACCTCTCCTGTGAGTCCACTTTTAGATTCCGATACTTCACTTCAGGTTTACTGTACCCCTTGGACCTTCTTATTGACAATGAAACACAGAAAAAGCATCGGAATTAAATTCAAACGGCACAATGCCGACTTAAGTACAAGAGGACTGACATTCTAACTTTCTATAATTTGAACCTCTCCTGCGAGTCCAGTTTTTAGATTCGGATGCTTCACTTCAGGTTTACTGTATCTTTTGGACCTTCTTATTGACGATGAAACACAGAAATTGCATCCGAATTCAATACAAATGGCACAATGTCGACTTAAGTACAAGAGGACTGACACTTTCACTTTCTATGATTTGAACCTCTCCTGTGAGTCCAGTTTTAGATTCCGATGCTTCACTTCAGGTTTACTGAATCCCTTGGCCCTTCTTATTGACGATGAAACACAGAAATTGCATCCGAATTTAATACAAATGGCACAGTGCCGACTTAAGTATGAGAGGACTGACCCTCTAACTTTCTATGATTTGAACCTCACCTGTAAGTCCAGTTTTGGATTCCAATGCTTCACTTCAGGTTTACTGTATCCCTTGGACCTTCTTATTGACGATGAAACACAGAAATTGCATCGGAATTAAACTCAAAAGGCACAACGCCGACTTAAGTACAAGAGGACTGACACTCTAACTTTCTAGGATTTGAACCTCTCCTGTGAGTCCAGTTTTAGATTCCGATGCTTCACTTTAGGTTTACTGTATCCCTTGGACCTTCTTATTGACGATGAAACACAGAAATTACATCCGAATTTAATACAAATGGCACAATGTCGACTTAAGTAAAAGAGGACTGACACTCTAACTTTCTATGATTTGAACCTCTCCTGTGAGTTCAGTTTTAGATTCCGATGCTTCATTTCAGGTTTGCTGTATACCTTGCACCTTCTTATTGACGATGAAACACAGAAATTGCATCCGAATCTAATACAAAAGGCATAATGCCGACTTAAGTACAAGAGGACTGACATTCTAACTTTCTATGATTTGAACCTCTCCTGTGAGTCCACTTTTAGATTCCGATACTTCACTTCAGGTTTACTGTACCCCTTGGACCTTCTTATTGACAATGAAACACAGAAAAAGCATCGGAATTAAATTCAAACGGCACAATGCCGACTTAAGTACAAGAGGACTGACATTCTAACTTTCTATAATTTGAACCTCTCCTGCGAGTCCAGTTTTTAGATTCGGATGCTTCACTTCAGGTTTACTGTATCCCTTGGACCTTCTTATTGACGATGAAACACAGAAATTGCATCCGAATTCAATACAAATGGCACAATGTCGACTTAAGTACAAGAGGAGTGACACTTTCACTTTCTATGATTTGAACCTCTCCTGTGAGTCCAGTTTTAGATTCCGATGCTTCACTTCAGGTTTACTGTATCCCTTGGCCCTTCTTATTGACGATGAAACACAGAAATTGCATCCGAATTTAATACAAATGGCACAGTGCCGACTTAAGTATAAGAGGACTGACACTCTAACTTTCTATGATTTGAACCTCACCTGTAAGTCCAGTTTTGGATTCCAATGCTTCACTTCAGGTTTACTGTATCCCTTGGACCTTCTTATTGACGATGAAACACAGAAATTGCATCGGAATTAAACTCAAAAGGCACAATGCCGACTTAAGTACAAGAGGACTGACACTCTAACTTTCTAGGATTTGAACCTCTCCTGTGAGTCCAGTTTTAGATTCCGATGCTTCACTTCAGGTTTACTGTACCCCTTGGACCTTCTTATTGACGATGAAACACAGAGTTTGCATCCGAATTTAATACAAAATGCACAATGCCGACATAAGTACAAGAGGACTGACACTCTCACTTTCTATGGTTCGAACCTCTCCTGTGAGGTCAGATTTAGATTCCGATGCTTCACTTCAGGTTTACTGTATACCTTGCACCTTCATATTGACGATGAAACACAGAGTTTGCATCCGAATTTAATACAAAATGCACAATGCCGACTTAAGTACAAGAGGACTGACACTCTCACTTTCTATGGTTCGAACCTCTCCTGTGAGGTCAGATTTAGATTCCGATGCTTCACTTCAGGTTTACTGTATACCTTGCACCTTCATATTGACGATGAAACACAGAAAAAGCATCGGAATTAAATTCAAAAGGCACAATGCCGTCTTAAGTACAAGAGGACTGACACTCTCACTTTCTATGATTTGAACCTCTCCTGTGATTCCAGTTTTAGATTCCGATGCTTCACTTCAGGTTTACTGTATCCCTTGGGCCTTCTAATTGACGATGAAACACAGAGTTTACATCCGAATTTAATACAAAAGGTACAATGCCGACTTAAGTACAAGAGGACTGACACTCTAACTTTCTATGAGTTGAACCTCTCCTGTGAGTCCAGTTTTAGATTCCGATGCTTCACTTCAGGTTTACTGTATCCCGTGGACCTTCTTATTGACGATGAAACGCAGAAATTGCATCCGAATTTAATACAAAAATCACAATGGCGACTTAAGTACAAAAGGACTGACACTCTCACTTTCTATGATTTGAACATCTCCTGTGAGTCCAGTTTTAGATTCCGATGTTTCCCTTCAGGTTTACTGTATCCCTTGGACCTTCTTATTGACGATGAAACACAGAAATTGCATTGGAATTAAATTCTAAACCCACACTGCCGACTTAAGCAAAAGAGGACTGACACTCTAACTTTCTATGATTTGAACCTCTCCTGTGAGTCCAGTTTTAGATTCCGATGCTTCATTTCAGGTTTACTGTATCCCTTGGACCTTCTTATTGACGATGAAACACAGAAATTGCATCGGAATTAAACTCAAAAGGCACAATGCCGACTTAAGTACAAGAGGACTGACACTCTAACTTTCTATGATTTGAACCTCTCCTGTGAGTCCAGTTTTAGATTCCGATGCTTCACTTCAGGTTTACTGTACCCCTTGGACCTTCTTATTGACGATGAAACACAGAGTTTGCATCCGAATTTAATACAAAAGGCACAATACAGACTTTAGTACAAGAGGACTGACACTCTAACTTTCTATGATTTGAACCTCACCTGTGAGTCCAGTTTTGGATTCCGATGCTTCACTTCAGGTTTACTGTATCCCTAGGACCTTCTTATTGACGATGAAACACAGAAATTGCATCTGAATTTAGTACAAAAGGCACAATGGCGACTTAAGAACAAGAGGACTGACACCGTCGCTTTCTATGATTTGAACCTCTCCTGTGAGTCCAGTTTTAGATTCCGATGCTTCACTTCAGGTTTACTGTATCCCTTGGACCTTCTTATTGACGATGAAACACAGAAATTACATCCGAATTTAATACAAATGGCACAATGTCGACTTAAGTAAAAGAGGACTGACACTCTAACTTTCTATGATTTGAACCTCTCCTGTGAGTTCAGTTTTAGATTCCGATGCTTCATTTCAGGTTTGCTGTATACCTTGCACCTTCTTATTGACGATGAAACACAGAAATTGCATCCGAATCTAATACAAAAGGCACAATGCCGACTTAAGTACAAGAGGACTGACATTCTAACTTTCTATGATTTGAACCTCTCCTGCGAGTCCACTTTTAGATTCCCATACTTCACATCAGGTTTACTGTACCCCTTGGACCTTCTTATTGACAATGAAACACAGAAAAAGCATCGGAATTAAATTCAAACGGCACAATGCCGACTTAAGTACAAGAGGACTGACATTCTAACTTTCTATAATTTGAACCTCTCCTGTGAGTCCAGTTTTTAGATTCGGATGCTTCACTTCAGGTTTACTGTATCCATTGGACCTTCTTATTGACGATGAAACACAGATATTGCATCCGAATTCAATACAAATGGCACAATGTCGACTTAAGTACAAGAGGACTGACACTTTCACTTTCTATGATTTGAACCTCTCCTGTGAGTCCAGTTTTAGATTCCGATGCTTCACTTCAGGTTTACTGTATCCCTTGGCCCTTCTTATTGACGATGAAACACAGAAATTGCATCCGAATTTAATACAAATGGCACAGTGCCGACTTAAGTATAAGAGGACTGACACTCTAACTTTCTATGATTTGAACCTCACCTGTAAGTCCAGTTTTGGATTCCAAAGCTTCACTTCAGGTTTACTGTATCCCTTGGACCTTCTTATTGACGATGAAACACAGAAATTGCATTGGAATTAAACTCAAAAAACACAATGCCGACTTAAGTACAAGAGGACTGACACTCTAACTTTCTAGGATTTGAACCTCTCCTGTGAGTCCAGTTTTAAATTCCGATGCTTCACTTCAGGTTTACTGTACCCCTTGGACCTTCTTATTGACGATGAAACACAGAGTTTGCATCCGAATTTAATACAAAAATCACAATGCCGACTTAAGTACAAGAGGACTGACACTCTCACTTTCTATGGTTCGAACCTCTCCTGTGAGGTCAGATTTAGATTCCGATGCTTCACTTCAGGTTTACTGTATACCTTGCACCTTCATATTGACGATGAAACACAGAAAAAGCATCGGAATTAAATTCAAAAGGCACAATGCCGTCTTAAGTACAAGAGGACTGACACTCTCACTTTCTATGATTTGAACCTCTCCTGTGATTCCAGTTTTAGATTACGATGCTTCAATTCAGGTCTACTGTATCCCCTGGGCCTTCTAATTGACGATGAAACACAGAGTTCACATCCGAATTTAATACAAAAGGTACAATGCCGACTTAAGTACAAGAGGACTGACACTCTAACTTTCTATGAGTTGAACCTCTCCTGTGAGTCCAGTATTAGATTCCGATGCTTCACTTCAGGTTTACTGTATCCCGTGGACCTTCTTATTGACGATGAAACGCAGAAATTGCATCCGAATTTAATACAAAAATCACAATGGCGACTTAAGTACAAAAGGACTGACACTCTCACTTTCTATGATTTGAACATCTCCTGTGAGTCCAGTTTTAGATTCCGATGTTTCACTTCAGGTTTACTGTATCCCTTGGACCTTCTTATTGACGATGAAACACAGAAATTGCATTGGAATTAAATTCTAAACCCACAATGCCGACTTAAGCAAAAGAGGACTGACACTCTAACTTTCTATGATTTGAACCTCTCCTGTGAGTCCAGTTTTAGATTCCGAGTTTCATTTCAGGTTTACTGTATCCCTTGGACCTTCTTATTGACGATGAAACACAGAAATTGCATCGGAATTAAACTCAAAAGGCACAATGCCGACTTAAGTACAAGAGGACTGACACTCTAACTTTCTATGATTTGAACCTCTCCTGTGAGTCCAGTTTTAGATTCCGATGCTTCACTTCAGGTTTACTGTACCCCTTGGACCTTCTTATTGACGATGAAACACAGAGTTTGCATCCGAATTTAATACAAAAGGCACAATACAGACTTTAGTACAAGAGGACTGACACTCTAACTTTCTATGATTTGAACTTCACCTGTGAGTCCAGTTTTGGATTCCGATGCTTTACTTCAGGTTTACTGTATCCCTTGGACCTTCTTATTGACGATGAAACACAGAAATTGCATCTGAATTTAGTACAAAAGGCACAATGGCGACTTAAGTACAAGAGGACTGACACCGTCGCTTTCTATGATTTGAACCTCTCCTGTGAGTCCAGTTTTAGATTCCGATGCTTCACTTCAGGTTTACTGTATCCCTTGGACCTTCTTATTGACGATGAAACACAGAAATTACATCCGAATTTAATACAAATGGCACAATGTCGACTTAAGTAAAAGAGGACTGACACTCTAACTTTCTATGATTTGAACCTCTCCTATGAGTTCAGTTTTAGATTCCGATGCTTCATTTCAGGTTTGCTGTATACCTTGCACCTTCTTATTGACGATGAAACACAGAAATTGCATCCGAATCTAATACAAAAGGCACAATGCCGACTTAAGTACAAGAGGACTGACATACTAACTTTCTATGATTTGAACCTCTCCTGTGAGTCCACTTTTAGATTCCGATACTTCACTTCAGGTTTACTGTATCCCTTGGACCTTCTTATTGACAATGAAACACAGAAAAAACATCGGAATTAAATTCAAAAGGCACAATGCCGACTTAAGTACAAGAGGACTGACATTCTAACTTTCTATAATTTGAACCTCTCCTGTGAGTCCAGTTTTTAGATTCGGATGCTTCACTTCAGGTTTACTGTATCCCTTGGACCTTCTTATTGACGATGAAACACAGAAATTGCATCGGAATTCAATACAAATGACACAATGTCGACTTAAGTACAAGAGGACTGACACTTTCACTTTCTATGATTTGAACCTCTCCTGTGAGTCCAGTTTTAGATTCCGATGCTTCACTTCAGGTTTACTGTATCCCTTGGCCCTTCTTATTGACGATGAAACACAGAAATTGCATCCGAATTTAATACAAATGGCACAGTGCCGACTTAAGTATAAGAGGACTGACACTCTAACTTTCTATGATTTGAACCTCACCTGTAAGTCCAGTTTTGGATTCCAATGCTTCACTTCAGGTTTAATGTATCCCTTGGACCTTCTTATTGACGATGAAACACAGAAATTGCTTCCGACTTTAGTACAAAAGGCACAATGGCGACTTAAGTACAAGAGGACTGACACTCTCGCATTCTATGGTTTGAACCTCTCCTGTGAGTCCAGTTTTAGATTCCGATGCTTCACTTCAGGTTTACTGTATCCCTTGAACCTTCTTATTGACGATGAAACACAGAAAATGCATCCGAATTTAATACAAATGGCACAATGTCGACTTAAGTAAAAGAGGACTGACACTCTAACTTTCTATGATTTGAACCTCTCCTGTGAGTCCAGTTTTAGATTCCGATGCTTCACTTCAGGTTTGCTGTATATCTTGCAAATTATTGTTGACGATTAAACACAGAAATTGCATCCGAATTTAATAACAAGGCACAATGCCGACTTAAGCAAAAGAGGACTGACACTCTAACTTTGTATGATTTGAACCTCTCCTGTGAGTCCAGTTTTAGATTCCGATGCTTCATTTCAGGTTTACTGTATCCCTTGGACCTTCTTATTGACGATGAAACACAGAAATTGCATCGGAATTAAACTCAAAAGGCACAATGCCGACTTAAGTACAAGAGGACTGACACTCTAACTTTCTAGGATTTGAACCTCTCCTGTGAGTCCAGTTTTAGATTCCGATGCTTCACTTCAGGTTTACTGTACCCCTTGGACCTTCTTATTGACGATGAAACACAGAAATTGCATCTGAATTTAGTACAAAAGGCACAATGGCGACTTAAGTACAAGAGGACTGACACCGTCGCTTTCTATGATTTGAACCTCTCCTGTGAGTCCAGTTTTAGATTCCGATGCTTCACTTCAGGTTTACTGTATCCCTTGGACCTTCTTATTGACGATGAAACACAGAAATTTCAACCGAACTCAATACAAAAGGCACAATGGCGGCTTAAGTACAAGAGGACTGACACTTTCACTTTCTCTGTGGTGAACCTCTCCTGTGAGTCCAGTTTTAGATTCCGATGCTTCACTTCAGGTTTACTGTATCCCTTGGACCTTCTTATTGACGATGAAACACAGAAATTGCATCCAAATTTAATACAAATGGCTCAATGCCGACTTAAGTACAAGAGGACTGACACTCTCACTCTCTATGATTCGAACCTCTCCTGTGAGGTCAGATTTAGATTCCGATGCTTCACTTCAGGTTTACTGTAAACCTTGGACCTTCTTATTGACGATGAAACACAGAAAATGCATCGGAATTAAATTCAAAAGGCACAATGCCGTCTTAAGTACAAGTGGACTGTCACTCTCACTATCTATGATTTGAACCTCTCCTGTGATTCCAGTTTTAGATTCCGATGCTTCACTTCAGGTTTACTGTATCCCTTGGACCTTCTTATTGACGATGAAACACAGAGTTTGCATTCGAATTTAATACCAAGGGCACAATGCCGACTTAAGTACAAGAGGACTGACACTCTAACTTTCTATGATTTGAACGTCTCCTGTGAGTCCAGTTTTCGATTCCGATGCTTCACTTCAGGTTTACTGTATCCCTTGGACCTTCTTATTGACGATGAAACACAGAGTTTGCATCCGAATATAATACAAAAGGCACAATGCCGACTTAATGACAAGAGGACTGACACTTTAACTTTCTATGATTTGAACCTCTCCTGTGTGTCCAATTTTAGATTCCGATGCTTTACTACAGGTTTACTGTATCCCTTGGACCTTCTTATTGACGATGAAAACAGGAATTGCATCCGAATTTAATACAAAAGGCACAATGGCGACTTAAGTACAAGAGGACTGACACTCTCACTTTCTATGATTTGAACCTCCCCTGTGAGTCCAGTTTTAGAATCCGATGCTTCACTTCAGGTTTACTGTATCCCTTGGACCTTCTTATTGACGACGAAACACAGAAATTGCATCCGAATTTAATTCAAATGGCACAATGCCGACTTAAGTACAAGAGGACTGACACTCTCACTTTCTATGGTTCGAACCTCTCCTGTGAGGTCAGATTTAGATTCCGATGCTTCACTTCAGGTTTACTGTATACCTTGCACCTTCATATTGACGATGAAACACAGAAAAAGCATCGGAATTAAATTCAAAAGGCACAATGCCGACTTAAGTACAAGAGGACTGACACTCTCACTTTCTATGATTTGAACCTCTCCTGTGATTCCAGTTTTAGATTCCGATGCTTCAATTCAGGTATACTGTATCCCTTGGGCCTTCTAATTGACGATGAAACACAGAGTTTACATCCGAATTTAATACAAAAGGTACAATGCCGACTTAAGTACAAGAGGACTGACACTCTAACTTTCTATGAGTTGAACCTCTCCTGTGAGTCCAGTTTTAGATTCCGATGCTTCACTTCAGGTTTACTGTACCCCTTGGACCTTCTTATTGACGATGAAACGCAGAAATTGCATCCGAAATTAATACAAAAATCACAATGGCGACTTAAGTACCAAAGGACTGACACTCTCACTTTCTATGATTTGAACATCTCCTGTGAGTAAAGTTTTAGATTCCGATGCTTCACTTCAGGTTTACTGTATCCCTTGGACCTTCTTATTGACGATGAAACACAGAAATTGCATCTGAATTTAGTACAAAAGGCACAATGGCGACTTAAGTACAAGAGGACTGACACCGTCGCTTTCTATGGTTCGAACCTCTCCTGTGAGGTCAGATTTAGATTCCGATGCTTCACTGCAGGTTTACTGTATCCCTTGGACCTTCTTATTGACGACGAAACACAGAAATTGCATCCGAATTTAATTCAAATGGCACAATGCCGACTTAAGTACAAGAGGACTGACACTCTCGCTTTCTATGATTTGAACCTCTCCTGTGAATCCAATTTTTGATTCTGATGCTTCACTTCAGGTTTACTGTATCCCTTGGACCTTCTTATTGACGATGAAACACAGAGTTTGCATCCGAATTTAATACAAAAGGCACAATGCCGACTTAATGACAAGAGGACTGACACTTTAACATTCTATGATTTGAACCTCTCCTGTGTGTCCAATTTTAGATTCCGATGCTTTACTTCAGGTTTACTGTATCCCTTGGACCTTCTTATTGACGATGAAAACAGGAATTGCATCCGAATTTAATACAAAAGGCACAATGGCGACTTAAGTACAAGAGGACTGACACTCTCACTTTCTATGATTTGAACCTCCCCTGTAAGTCCAGTTTTAGATTCCGATTTTTCACTTCAGGTTTACTGTATCCCTTGGACCTTCTTATTGACGACGAAACACAGAAATTGCATCCGAATTTAATTCAAATGGCACAATGCCGACTTAAGTACAAGAGGATTGACACTCTCACTTTCTATGGTTCGAACCCCTCCTGTGAGGCCAGATTTAGATTCCGATGCTTCACTTCAGGTTTACTGTATACCTTGCACCTTCATATTGACGATGAAACACAGAAAAAGCATCGGAATTAAATTCAAAAGGCACAATGCCGTCTTAAGTACAAGAGGACTGACGCTCTCACTTTCTATGATTTGAACCTCTCCTGTGATTCCAGTTTTAGATTCCGATGCTTCACTTCAGGATTACTGTATCCCTTGGGCCTTCTAATTGACGATGAAACACAGAGTTTACATCCGAATTTAATACAAAAGGTACAATGCCGACTTAAGTAAGAGAGGACTGACACTCTAACTTTCTATGAATTGAACCTCACCTGTGAGTCCAGTTTTGGAATCCGATGCTTCACTTAAGGTTTACGGTATCCCTTGGGCCTTCTAATTGACGATGAAACACAGAGTTTACATCCGAATTTAATACAAAAGGTACAATGCCGACTTAAGTACAAGAGGACTGCCACTCTAACTTTCTATGAGTTGAACCTCTCCTGTGAGTCCAGTTTTAGATTCCGATGCTTCACTTCAGGTTTACTGTATCCCATGGACCTTCTTATTGACGATGAAACGCAGAAATTGCATCCGAATTTAATACAAAAATCACAATGGCGACTTAAGTACAAAAGGACTGACACTCTCACTTTCTATGATTTGAACATCTCCTGTGAGTCCAGTTTTAGATTCCGATGCTTCACTTCAGGTTTACTGTATCCCTTGGACCTTCTTATTGACGATGAAACACAGAAATTGCATCGGAATTAAATTCAAAACCCACAATGCCTACTTAAGCAAAAGAGGACTGACACTCTAACTTTCTATGATTTGAACCTCTCCTGTGAGTCCAGTTTTAGGTTCCGATGCTTCATTTCAGGTTTACTGTATCCCTTGGACCTTCTTATTGACGATGAAACACAGAAATTGCATCGGAATTAAACTCAAAAGGCACAATGCCGACTTAGGTACAAGAGGACTGACACTCTAACTTTCTAGGATTTGAACCTCTCCTGTGAGTCCAGTTTTAGATTCCGATGCTTCACTTCAGGTTTACTGTACCCCTTGGACCTTCTTATTGACGATGAAACACAGAAATTGCATCTGAATTTAGTACAAAAGGCACAATGGCGACTTAAGTACTAGAGGACTGACACCGTCGCTTTCTATGATTTGAACCTCTCCTGTGAGTCCAGTTTTAGATTCCGATGCTTCACTTCAGGTTTACTGTATCCCTAGGACCTTCTTATTGACAATGAAACACAGAAATTGCATCCGAACTTAATACAAAAGGCACAATGGCGGCTTAAGTACAAGAGGACTGACACTTTCACTTTCTCTGTGTTGAACCTCTCCTGTGAGTCCAGTTTTAGATTCCGATGCTTCACTTCAGGTTTACTGTATCCCTTGGACCTTCTTATTGACGATGAAACACAGAAATTGCATGCAAATTTAATACAAATGGCTCAATGCCGACCTAAGTACAAGAGGACTGACACTCTCACTCTCTATGATTCGAACCTCTCCTGTGAGGTCAGATTTAGATTCCGATGCTTCACTTCAGGTTTACTGTAAACCTTGGACCTTCTTATTGACGATGAAACACAGAAAATGCATCGGAATTAAATTCAAAAGGCACAATGCCGTCTTAAGTACAAGTGGACTGTCACTCTCACTCTCTATGATTTGAACCTCTCCTGTGATTCGAGTTTTTGATTCCGATGCTTCACTTCAGGTTTACTGTATCCCTTGGACCTTCTTATTGACGATGAAACACAGAGTTTGCATTCGAATTTAATACCAAGGGCACAATGCCGACTTAAGTACAAGAGGACTGACACTCTAACTTTCTATGATTTGAACGTCTCCTGTGAGTCCAGGTTTGGATTCCGATGCTTCACTTCAGGTTTACTGTATCCCTTGGACCTTCTTATTGACGATGAAACACAGAGTTTGCATCCGAATATAATACAAAAGGCACAATGCCGACTTAATGACAAGAGGACTGACACTTTAACTTCCTATGATTTGAACCTCTCCTGTGTGTCCAATTTTAGATTCCGATGCTTTACTTCAGGTTTACTGTATCCCTTGGACCTTCTTATTGACGATGAAAACAGGAATTGCATCCGAATTTAATACAAAAGGCACAATTGCGACTTAAGTACAAGAGGACTGACAGTCTCACTTTCTATGATTTGAACCTCCCCTGTGAGTCCAGTTTTAGAATCCGATGCTTCACTTCAGGTTTACTGTATCCCTTGGACCTTCTTATTGACGACGAAACACAGAAATTGCATCCGAATTTAATTCAAATGGCACAATGCCGACTTAAGTACAAAAGGACTGACACTCTCACTTTCTATGATTTGAACATCTCCTGTGAGTAAAGTTTTAGATTCCGATGCTTCACTTCAGGTTTACTGTATCCCTTGGACCTTCTTATTGACGATGAAACGCAGAAATTGCATCCGAAATTAATACAAAATTCACAATGGCGACTTAAGTACAAAAGGACTGACACTCTCACTTTCTATGATTTGAACATCTCCTGTGAGTAAAGTTTTAGATTCCGATGCTTCACTTCAGGTTTACTGTATCCCATGGACCTTCTTATTGACGATGAAACACAGAAATTGCATCGGAATTAAATTCAAAACCCACAATGCCGACTTAAGCAAAAGAGGACTGACACTCTAACTTTCTATGATTTGAACCTCTCCTGTGGGTCCAGTTTTAGATTCCGATGCTTCATTTCAGGTTTACTGTATCCCTTGGACCTTCTTATTGACGATGAAACGCAGAAATTGCATCGGAATTAAACTCAAAAGGCACAATGCCGACTTAAGTACAAGAGGACTGACACTCTAACTTTCTATGATTTGAACCTCTCCTGTGATTCCAGTTTTAGATTCCGATGCTTCAATTCAGGTTTACTGTATCCCTTGGGCCTTCTAATTGACGATGAAACACAGAGTTTACATCCGAATTTAATACAAAAGGTACAATGCCGACTTAAGTACAAGAGGACTGACACTCTAACTTTCTATGAGTTGAACCTCTCCTGTGAGTCCAGTTTTAGATTCCGATGCTTCACTTCAGGTTTACTGTATCCCTTGGACCTTCTTATTGACGATGAAACACAGAGTTTGCATCCGAATTTAATACAAAAGGCACAATACAGACTTTAGTACAAGAGGACTGACACTCTAACTTTCTATGATTTGAACCTCACCTGTGAGTCCAGTTTTGGATTCCGATGCTTCACTTCAGGTTTACTGTATCCCTTGGACCTTCTTATTGACGATGAAACACAGAAATTGCATCTGAATGTAGTACAAAAGGCACAATGGCGACTTAAGTACAAGAGGACTGACACTGTTGCTTTCTATGGTTCGAACCTCTCCTGTGAGGTCAGATTTAGATTCCGATGCTTCACTTCAGGTTTACTGTATCCCTTGGACCTTCTTATTGACGACGAAACACAGAAATTGCATCCGAATTTAATTCAAATGGCACAATGCCGACTTAAGTACAAGAGGACTGACACTCTCGCTTTCTATGATTTGAACCTCTCCTGTGAATCCAGTTTTTGATTCTGATGCTTCACTTCAGGTTTACTGTATCCCTTGGACCTTCTTATTGACGATGAAACACAGAGTTTGCATCCGAATTTAATACAAAAGGCACAATGCCGACTTAATGACAAGAGGACTGACACTTTAACTTTCTATGATTTGAACCTCTCCTGTGTGTCCAATTTTAGATTCCGATGCTTTACTTCAGGTTTACTGTATCCCTTGGACCTTCTTATTGACGATGAAAACAGGAATTGCATCCGAATTTAATACAAAAGGCACAATGGCGACTTAAGTACAAGAGGACTGACACTCTCACTTTCTATGATTTGAACCTCCCCTGTGAGTCCAGTTTTAGATTCCGATGCTTCACTTCAGGTTTACTGTATCCCTTGGACCTTCTTATTGACGACGAAACACAGAAATTGCATCCGAATTTAATTCAAATGGCACAATGCCGACTTAAGTACAAGAGGACTGACACTCTCACTTTCTATGGTTCGAACCCCTCCTGTGAGGTCAGATTTAGATTCCGATGCTTCACTTCAGGTTTACTGTATACCTTGCACCTTCATATTGACGATGAAACACAGAAAAAGCATCGGAATTAAATTCAAAAGGCACAATGCCGTCTTAAGTACAAGACGACTGACGCTCTCACTTTCTATGATTTGAACCTCTCCTGTGATTCCATTTTTAGATTTCGATGCTTCACTTCAGGATTACTGTATCCCTTGGGGCTTCTAATTGACGATGAAACACAGAGTTTACATCCGAATTTAATACAAAAGGTACAATGCCGACTTAAGTACAAGAGGACTGACACTCTAACTTTCTATGAGTTGAACCTCTCCTGTGAGTCCAGTTTTAGATTCCGATGCTTCTCTTCAGGTTTACTGTATCCCTTGGAATTTCTTATTGACGATGAAACGCAGAAATTGCATCCGAATTTAATACAAAAATCACAATGGCGACTTAAGTACAAAAGGACTGACACTCTCACTTTCAATGATTTGAACATCTCCTGTGAGTCCAGTTTTAGATTCCGATGCTTCACTTCAGGTTTACTGTATCCCTTGGACCTTCTTATTGACGACGAAACACAGAAATTGCATCCGAATTTAATTCAAATGGCACAATGCCGACTTAAGTACAAGAGGACTGACACTCTCACTTTCTATGGTTCGAACCTCTCCTGTGAGGTCAGATTTAGATTCCGATGCTTCACTTCAGGTTTACTGTATACCTTGCACCTTCATATTGACGATGAAACACAGAAAAAGCATCGGAATTAAATTCAAAAGGCACAATGCCGTCTTAAGTACAAGAGGACTGACACTCTCACTTTCTATGATTTGAACCTCTCCTGTGATTCCAGTTTTAGATTCCGATGCTTCAATTCAGGTTTACTGTATCCCTTGGGCCTTCTAATTGACGATGAAATACAGAGTTTACATCCGAATTTAATACAAGAGGTACAATGCCGACTTAAGTACAAGAGGACTGACACTCTAACTTTCTATGAGTTGAACCTCTCCTGTGAGTCCAGTTTTAGATTCCGATGCTTCACTTCAGGTTTACTGTATCCCTTGGACCTTCTTATTGACGATGAAACGCAGAAATTGCATCCGAAATTAATACAAAATTCACAATGGCGACTTAAGTACAAAAGGACTGACACTCTCACTTTCTATGATTTGAACATCTCCTGTGAGTAAAGTTTTAGATTCCGATGCTTCACTTCAGGTTTACTGTATCCCTTGGACCTTCTTATTGACGATGAAACACAGAAATTGCATCGGAATTAAATTCAAAACCCACAATGCCGACTTAAGCAAAAGAGGACTGACACTCTAACTTTCTATGATTTGAACCTCTCCTGTGGGTCCAGTTTTAGATTCCGATGCTTCATTTCAGGTTTACTGTATCCCTTGGACCTTCTTATTGACGATGAAACACAGAAATTGCATCGGAATTAAACTCAAAAGGCACAATGCCGACTTAAGTACAAGAGGACTGACACTCTAACTTTCTGTGATTTGAACCTCTCCTGTGAGTCCAGTTTTAGATTCCGATGCTTCACTTCAGGTTTACTGTATCCCTTGCACCTTCTTATTGACGATGAAACACAGAGTTTGCATCCGAATTTAATACAAAAGGCACAATACAGACTTTAGTACAAGAGGACTGACACTCTAACTTTCTATGATTTGAACCTCACCTGTGAGTCCAGTTTTGGATTCCGATGCTTCACTTCAGGTTTACTGTATCCCTTGGACCTTCTTATTGACGATGAAACACAGAAATTGCATCTGAATTTAGTACAAAAGGCACAATGGCGACTTAAGTACAAGAGGACTGACACTGTCGCTTTCTATGGTTCGAACCTCTCCTGTGAGGTCAGATTTAGATTCCGATGCTTCACTTCAGGTTTACTGTATCCCTTGGACCTTCTCATTGACGACGAAACACAGAAATTGTATCCGAATTTAATTCAAATGGCACAATGCCGACTTAAGTACAAGAGGACTGACACTCTCGCTTTCTATGATTTGAACCTCTCCTGTGAATCCAGTTTTTGATTCTGATGCTTCACTTCAGGTTTACTGTATCCCTTGGACCTTCTTATTGACGATGAAACACAGAGTTTGCATCCGAATTTAATACAAAAGGCACAATGCCGACTTAATGACAAGAGGACTGACACTTTAACTTTCTATGATTTGAACCTCTCCTGTGTGTCCAATTTTAGATTCCGATGCTTTACTTCAGGTTTACTGTATCCCTTGGACCTTCTTATTGACGATGAAAACAGGAATTGCATCCGAATTTAATACAAAAGGCACAATGGCGACTTAAGTACAAGAGGACTGACACTCTCACTTTCTATGATTTGAACCTCCCCTGTGAGTCCAGTTTTAGATTCCGATGCTTCACTTCAGGTTTACTGTATCCCTTGGACCTTCTTATTGACGACGAAACACAGAAATTGCATCCGAATTTAATTCAAATGGCACAATGCCGACTTAAGTACAAGAGGACTGACACTGTCGCTTTCTATGGTTCGAACCTCTCCTGTGAGGTCAGATTTAGATTCCGATGCTTCACTTCAGGTTTACTGTATCCCTTGGACCTTCTTATTGACGACGAAACACAAAAATAGCAACCGAATTTAATTCAAATGGCACAATGCCGACTTAAGTACAAGAGGACTGACACTCTCGCTTTCTATGATTTGAACCTCTCCTGTGAATCCAGTTTTTGATTCTGATGCTTCACTTCAGGTTTACTGTATCCCGTGGACCTTCTTATTGACGATGAAACACAGAGTTTGCATCCGAATTTAATACAAAAGGCACAATGCCGACTTAATGACAAGAGGACTGACACTTTAACTTTCTATGATTTGAACCTCTCCTGTGTGTCCAATTTTACATTCCGATGCTTTACTTCAGGTTTACTGTATCCCTTGGACCTTCTTATTGACGATGAAAACAGGAATTTCATCCGAATTTAATACAAAAGGCACAATGGCGACTTAAGTACAACAGGACTGACACTCTCACTTTCTATGATTTGAACCTCCCCTGTGAGTCCAGTTTTAGATTCCGATGCTTCACTTCAGGTTTACTGTATCCCTTGGACCTTCTTATTGACGACGAAACACAGAAATTGCATCCGAATTTAATTCAAATGGCACAATGCCGACTTAAGTACAAGAGGACTGACACTCTCACTTTCTATGGTTCGAACCCCTCCTGTGAGGTCAGATTTAGATTCCGATGCTTCACTTCAGGTTTACTGTATACCTTGCACCTTCATATTGACGATGAAACACAGAAAAAGCATCGGAATTAAATTCAAAAGGCACAATGCCGTCTTAAGTACAAGAGGACTGACGCTCTCACTTTCTATGATTTGAACCTCTCCTGTGATTCCAGTTTTAGATTCCGATGCTTCACTTCAGGTTTACTGTATCCCTTGGGGCTTCTAATTGACGATGAAACACAGAGTTTACATCCGAATTTAATACAAAAGGTACAATGCCGACTTAAGTACAAGAGGACTGACACTCTAACTTTCTATGAGTTGAACCTCTCCTGTGAGTATAGTTTTAGATTCCGATGCTTCTCTTCAGGTTTACTGTATCCCTTGGACCTTCTTATTGACGACGAAACACAGAAATTGCATCCGAATTTAATTCAAATGGCACAATGCCGACTTAAGTACAAGAGGACTGACACACTCACTTTCTATGGTTCGAACCTCTCCTGTGAGGTCAGATTTAGATTCCGATGCTTCACTTCAGGTTTACTGTATACCTTGCACCTTCATATTGACGATGAAACACAGAAAAAGCATCGGAATTAAATTCAAAAGGCACAATGCCGTCTTAAGTACAAGAGGACTGACACTCTCACTTTCTATGATTTGAACCTCTCCTGTGATTCCAGTTTTAGATTCCGATGCTTCAATTCAGGTTTACTGTATCCCTTGGGCCTTCTAATTGACGATGAAACACAGAGTTTACATCCGAATTTAATACAAAAGGTACAATGCCGACTTAAGTACAAGAGGACTGACACTCTAACTTTCTATGAGTTGAACCTCTCCTGTGAGTCCAGTTTTAGATTCCGATGCTTCACTTCAGGTTTACTGTATCCCTTGGACCTTCTTATTGACGATGAAACGCAGAAATTGCATCCGAAATTAATACAAAATTCACAATGGCGACTTAAGTACAAAAGGACTGACACTCTCACTTTCTATGATTTGAACATCTCCTGTGAGTAAAGTTTTAGATTCCGATGCTTCACTTCAGGTTTACTGTATCCCTTGGACCTTCTTATTGACGATGAAACACAGAAATTGCATCGGAATTAAATTCAAAACCCACAATGCCGACTTAAGCAAAAGAGGACTGACACTCTAACTTTCTATGATTTGAACCTCTCCTGTGGGTCCAGTTTTAGATTCCGATGCTTCATTTCAGGTTTACTGTATCCCTTGGACCTTCTTATTGACGATGAAACACAGAAATTGCATCGGAATTAAACTCAAAAGGCACAATGCCGACTTAAGTACAAGAAGACTGACACTCTAACTTTCTGTGATTTGAACCTCTCCTGTGAGTCCAGTTTTAGATTCCGATGCTTCACTTCAGGTTTACTGTATCGCTTGGACCTTCTTATTGACGATGAAACACAGAGTTTGCATCCGAATTTAATACAAAAGGCACAATGCCGACTTAATGACAAGAGGACTGACACTTTAACTTTCTATGATTTGAACCTCTCCTGTGTGTCCAATTTTAGATTCCGATGCTTTACTTCAGGTTTACTGTATCCCTTGGACCTTCTTATTGACGATGAAAACAGGAATTGCATCCGAATTTAATACAAAAGGCACAATGGCGACTTAAGTACAAGAGGACTGACACTCTCACTTTCTATGATTTGAACCTCCCCTGTGAGTCCAGTTTTAGATTCCGATGCTTCACTTCAGGTTTACTGTATCCCTTGGACCTTCTTATTGACGACGAAACACAGAAATTGCATCCGAATTTAATTCAAATGGCACAATGCCGACTTAAGTACAAGAGGACTGACACTCTCACTTTCTATGGTTCGAACCCCTCCTGTGAGGTCAGATTTAGATTCCGATGCTTCACTTCAGGTTTACTGTATACCTTGCACCTTCATATTGACGATGAAACACAGAAAAAGCATCGGAATTAAATTCAAAAGGCACAATGCCGTCTTAAGTACAAGAGGACTGACGCTCTCACTTTCTATGATTTGAACCTCTCCTGTGGGTCCAGTTTTAGATTCCGATGCTTCATTTCAGGTTTACTGTATCCCTTGGACCTTCTTATTGACGATGAAACACAGAGTTTGCATCCGAATTTAATACAAAAGGCACAATACAGACTTTAGTACAAGAGGACTGACACTCTAACTTTCTATGATTTGAACCTCACCTGTGAGTCCAGTTTTGGATTCCGATGCTTCACTTCAGGTTTACTGTATCCCTTGGACCTTCTTATTGACGATGAAACACAGAAATTGCATCTGAATTTAGTACAAAAGGCACAATGGCGACTTAAGTACAAGAGGACTGACACTGTCGCTTTCTATGGTTCGAACCTCTCCTGTGAGGTCAGATTTAGATTCCGATGCTTCACTTCAGGTTTACTGTATCCCTTGGACCTTCTCATTGACGACGAAACACAGAAATTGCATCCGAATTTAATTCAAATGGCACAATGCCGACTTAAGTACAAGAGGACTGACACTCTCGCTTTCTATGATTTGAACCTCTCCTGTGAATCCAGTTTTTGATTCTGATGCTTCACTTCAGGTTTACTGTATCCCTTGGACCTTCTTATTGACGATGAAACACAGAGTTTGCATCCGAATTTAATACAAAAGGCACAATGCCGACTTAATGACAAGAGGACTGACACTTTAACTTTCTATGATTTGAACCTCTCCTGTGTGTCCAATTTTAGATTCCGATGCTTTACTTCAGGTTTACTGTATCCCTTGGACCTTCTTATTGACGATGAAAACAGGAATTGCATCCGAATTTAATACAAAAGGCACAATGGCGACTTAAGTACAAGAGGACTGACACTCTCACTTTCTATGATTTGAACCTCCCCTGTGAGTCCAGTTTTAGATTCCGATGCTTCACTTCAGGTTTACTGTATCCCTTGGACCTTCTTATTGACGACGAAACACAGAAATTGCATCCGAATTTAATTCAAATGGCACAATGCCGACTTAAGTACAAGAGGACTGACACTCTCACTTTCTATGGTTCGAACCCCTCCTGTGAGGTCAGATTTAGATTCCGATGCTTCACTTCAGGTTTACTGTATACCATGCACCTTCATATTGACGATGAAACACAGAAAAAGCATCGGAATTAAATTCAAAAGGCACAATGCCGTCTTAAGTACAAGAGGACTGACGCTCTCACTTTCTATGATTTGAACCTCTCCTGTGATTCCAGTTTTAGATTCCGATGCTTCACTTCAGGATTACTGTATCCCTTGGGCCTTCTAATTGACGATGAAACACAGAGTTTACATCCGAATTTAATACAAAAGGTACAATGCCGACTTAAGTACAAGAGGACTGACACTCTAACTTTCTATGAGTTGAACCTCTCCTGTGAGTCCAGTTTTAGATTCCGAAGCTTCACTTTAGGTTTACTGTATCCCTTGGACCTTCTTATTGACGATGAAACGCAGAAATTGCATCCGAAATTAATACAAAAATCACAATGGCGACTTAAGTACAAAAGGACTGACACTCTCACTTTCTATGATTTGAACATCTCCTGTGAGTAAAGTTTTAGATTCCGATGCTTCACTTCAGGTTTACTGTATCCCTTGGACCTTCTTATTGACGATGAAACACAGAAATTGCATCGGAATTAAATTCAAAACCCACAATGCCGACTTAAGCAAAAGAGGACTGACACTCTAACTTTCTATGATTTGAACCTCTCCTGTGGGTCCAGTTTTAGATTCCGATGCTTCATTTCAGGTTTACTGTATCCCTTGGACCTTCTTATTGACGATGAAACACAGAAATTGCATCGGAATTAAACTCAAAAGGCACAATGCCGACTTAAGTACAAGAGGACTGACACTCTAACTTTCTGTGATTTGAACCTCTCCTGTGAGTCCAGTTTTAGATTCCGATGCTTCACTTCAGGTTTACTGTATCCCTTGGACCTTCTTATTGACGATGAAACACAGAGTTTGCATCCGAATTTAATACAAAAGGCACAATACAGACTTTAGTACAAGAGGACTGACACTGTCGCTTTCTATGGTTCGAACCTCTCCTGTGAGGTCAGATTTAGATTCCGATGCTTCACTTCAGGTTTACTGTATCCCTTGGACCTTCTTATTGACGACGAAACACAGAAATTGCATCCGAATTTAATTCAAATGGCACAATGCCGACTTAAGTACAAGAGGACTGACACTCTCGCTTTCTATGATTTGAACCTCTCCTGTGAATCCAGTTTTTGATTCTGATGCTTCACTTCAGGTTTACTGTATCCCTTGGACCTTCTTATTGACGATGAAACACAGAGTTTGCATCCGAATTTAATACAAAAGGCACAATGCCGACTTAATAACAAGAGGACTGACACTTCAACTTTCTATGATTTGAACCTCCCCTGTGTGTCCAATTTTAGATTCCGATGCTTTACTTCAGGTTTACTGTATCCCTTGGACCTTCTTATTGACGATGAAACACAGAGTTTACATCCGAATTTAATACAAAAGGTACAATGCCGACTTAACTACAAGAGGACTGACACTCTAACTTTCTATGAGTTGAACCTCTCCTGTGAGTCCAGTTTTAGATTCCGATGCTTCTCTTCAGGTTTACTGTATCCCTTGGACCTTCTTATTGACGATGAAACGCAGAAATTGCATCCGAATTTAATACAAAAATCACAATGGCGACTTAAGTACAAAAGGACTGACACTCTCACTTTCTATGATTTGAACATCTCCTGTGAGTCCAGTTCTAGATTCCGATGCTTCACTTCAGGTTTACTGTATCCCTTGGACCTTCTTATTGACGATGAAACACAGAAATTGCATCGGAATTAAATTCAAAACCCACAATGCCGACTTAAGCAAAAGAGGACTGACACTCTAATTTTCTATGATTTGAACCTCTCCTGTGAGTCCAGTTTTAGATTCCGATGCTTCATTTTAGGTTTACTGTATCCCTTGGACCTTCTTATTGACGATGAAACACAGAAATTGCATCTGAATTTAGTACAAAAGGCACAATGGCGACTTAAGTACAAGAGGACTGACACTGTCGCTTTCTATGGTTCGAACCTCTCCTGTGAGGTCAGATTTAGATTCCGATGCTTCACTTCAGGTTTACTGTATACCTTGCACCTTCTTATTGACGATGAAACAAGGAAATTGCATCCGAATCTAATACAAAAGGCACAATGCCGAATTAAGTACAAGAGGATTGACATTTTAACTTTCTATGATTTGAACCTCTCCTGTGAGTCCAGTTTTAGATTCCGATACTTCACTTCAGGTTTACTGTATCCCTTGGACCTTCTTATTGACAATGAAACACAGAAAAAGCATCGGAATTAAATTCAAAAGGCACAATGCCGACTTAAGTACATGAGGACTGACATTCTAACTTTCTATAATTTGAACCTCTCCTGTGAGTCCAGTTTTTAGATTCCGATGCTTCACTTCAGGTTTACTGTATCCCTTGGCCCTTCTTATTGACGACGAAACACAGAAATTGCATCCGAATTTAATTCAAATGGCACAATGCCGACATAAGTACAAGAGGACTGACACTCTCACTTTCTATGGTTCGAACCCCTCCTGTGAGGTCAGATTTAGATTCCGATGCTTCACTTCAGGTTTACTGTATACCATGCACCTTCATATTGACGATGAAACACAGAAAAAGCATCGGAATTAAATTCAAAAGGCACAATGCCGTCTTAAGTACAAGAGGACTGACGCTCTCACTTTCTATGATTTGAACCTCTCCTGTGATTCCAGTTTTAGATTCCGATGCTTCACTTCAGGATTACTGTATCCCTTGGGCCTTCTAATTGACGATGAAACACAGAGTTTACATCCGAATTTAATACAAAAGGTACAATGCCGACTTAAGTACAAGAGGACTGACACTCTAACTTTCTATGAGTTGAACCTCTCCTGTGAGTCCAGTTTTAGATTCCGAAGCTTCACTTTAGGTTTACTGTATCCCTTGGACCTTCTTATTGACGATGAAACGCAGTAATTGCATCCGAAATTAATACAAAAATCACAATGGCGACTGAAGTACAAAAGGACTGACACTCTCACTTTCTATGATTTGAACATCTCCTGTGAGTAAAGTTTTAGATTCCGATGCTTCACTTCAGGTTTACTGTATCCCTTGGACCTTCTTATTGACGATGAAACACAGAAATTGCATCGGAATTAAATTCAAAACCCACAATGCCGACTTAAGCAAAAGAGGACTGACACTCTAACTTTCTATGATTTGAACCTCTCCTGTGGGTCCAGTTTTAGATTCCGATGCTTCATTTCAGGTTTACTGTATCCCTTGGACCTTCTTATTGACGATGAAACACAGAAATTGCATCGGAATTAAACTCAAAAGGCACAATGCCGACTTAAGTACAAGAGGACTGACACTCTAACTTTCTGTGATTTGAACCTCTCCTGTGAGTCCAGTTTTAGATTCCGATGCTTCACTTCAGGTTTACTGTATCCCTTGGACCTTCTTATTGACGATGAAACACAGAGTTTGCATCCGAATTTAATACAAAAGGCACAATACAGACTTTAGTACAAGAGGACTGACACTGTCGCTTTCTATGGTTCGAACCTCTCCTGTGAGGTCAGATTTAGATTCCGATGCTTCACTTCAGGTTTACTGTATCCCTTGGACCTTCATATTGACGATGAAACACAGAAAAAGCATCGGAATTAAATTCAAAAGGCACAATGCCGTCTTAAGTACAAGAGGACTGACGCTCTCACTTTCTATGATTTGAACCTCTCCTGTGGGTCCAGTTTTAGATTCCGATGCTTCATTTCAGGTTTACTGTATCCCTTGGACCTTCTTATTGACGATGAAACACAGAGTTTGCATCCGAATTTAATACAAAAGGCACAATACAGACTTTAGTACAAGAGGACTGACACTCTAACTTTCTATGATTTGAACCTCACCTGTGAGTCCAGTTTTGGATTCCGATGCTTCACTTCAGGTTTACTGTATCCCTTGGACCTTCTTATTGACGATGAAACACAGAAATTGCATCTGAATTTAGTACAAAAGGCACAATGGCGACTTAAGTACAAGAGGACTGACACTGTCGCTTTCTATGGTTCGAACCTCTCCTGTGAGGTCAGATTTAGATTCCGATGCTTCACTTCAGGTTTACTGTATCCCTTGGACCTTCTCATTGACGACGAAACACAGAAATTGCATCCGAATTTAATTCAAATGGCACAATGCCGACTTAAGTACAAGAGGACTGACACTCTCGCTTTCTATGATTTGAACCTCTCCTGTGAATCCAGTTTTTGATTCTGATGCTTCACTTCAGGTTTACTGTATCCCTTGGACCTTCTTATTGACGATGAAACACAGAGTTTGCATCCGAATTTAATCCAAAAATCACAATGGCGACTTAAGTACAAAAGGACTGACACTCTCACTTTCTATGATTTGAACATCTCCTGTGAGTCCAGTTTTAGATTCCGATGCTTCACTTCAGGTTTACTGTATCCCTTGGACCTTCTTATTGACGATGAAAACAGGAATTGCATCCGAATTTAATACAAAAGGCACAATGGCGACTTAAGTACAAGAGGACTGACACTCTCACTTTCTATGATTTGAACCTCCCCTGTGAGTCCAGTTTTAGATTCCGATGCTTCACTTCAGGTTTACTGTATCCCTTGGACCTTCTTATTGACGACGAAACACAGAAATTGCATCCGAATTTAATTCAAATGGCACAATGCCGACTTAAGTACAAGAGGACTGACACTCTCACTTTCTATGGTTCGAACCCCTCCTGTGAGGTCAGATTTAGATTCCGATGCTTCACTTCAGGTTTACTGTATACCATGCACCTTCATATTGACGATGAAACACAGAAAAAGCATCGGAATTAAATTCAAAAGGCACAATGCCGTCTTAAGTACAAGAGGACTGACGCTCTCACTTTCTATGATTTGAACCTCTCCTGTGATTCCAGTTTTAGATTCCGATGCTTCACTTCAGGATTACTGTATCCCTTGGGCCTTCTAATTGACGATGAAACACAGAGTTTACATCCGAATTTAATACAAAAGGTACAATGCCGACTTAAGTACAAGAGGACTGACACTCTAACTTTCTATGAGTTGAACCTCTCCTGTGAGTCCAGTTTTAGATTCCGAAGCTTCACTTTAGGTTTACTGTATCCCTTGGACCTTCTTATTGACGATGAAACGCAGAAATTGCATCCGAAATTAATACAAAAATCACAATGGCGACTTAAGTACAAAAGGACTGACACTCTCACTTTCTATGATTTGAACATCTCCTGTGAGTAAAGTTTTAGATTCCGATGCTTCACTTCAGGTTTACTGTATCCCTTGGACCTTCTTATTGACGATGAAACACAGAAATTGCATCGGAATTAAATTCAAAACCCACAATGCCGACTTAAGCAAAAGAGGACTGACACTCTAACTTTCTATGATTTGAACCTCTCCTGTGGGTCCAGTTTTAGATTCCGATGCTTCATTTCAGGTTTACTGTATCCCTTGGACCTTCTTATTGACGATGAAACACAGAAATTGCATCGGAATTAAACTCAAAAGGCACAATGCCGACTTAAGTACAAGAGGACTGACACTCTAACTTTCTGTGATTTGAACCTCTCCTGTGAGTCCAGTTTTAGATTCCGATGCTTCACTTCAGGTTTACTGTATCCCTTGGACCTTCTTATTGACGATGAAACACAGAGTTTGCATCCGAATTTAATACAAAAGGCACAATACAGACTTTAGTACAAGAGGACTGACACTGTCGCTTTCTATGGTTCGAACCTCTCCTGTGAGGTCAGATTTAGATTCCGATGCTTCACTTCAGGTTTACTGTATCCCTTGGACCTTCTTATTGACGACGAAACACAGAAATTGCATCCGAATTTAATTCAAATGGCACAATGCCGACTTAAGTACAAGAGGACTGACACTCTCGCTTTCTATGATTTGAACCTCTCCTGTGAATCCAGTTTTTGATTCTGATGCTTCACTTCAGGTTTACTGTATCCCTTGGACCTTCTTATTGACGATGAAACACAGAGTTTGCATCCGAATTTAATACAAAAGGCACAATGCCGACTTAATAACAAGAGGACTGACACTTCAACTTTCTATGATTTGAACCTCCCCTGTGTGTCCAATTTTAGATTCCGATGCTTTACTTCAGGTTTACTGTATCCCTTGGACCTTCTTATTGACGATGAAACACAGAGTTTACATCCGAATTTAATACAAAAGGTACAATGCCGACTTAACTACAAGAGGACTGACACTCTAACTTTCTATGAGTTGAACCTCTCCTGTGAGTCCAGTTTTAGATTCCGATGCTTCTCTTCAGGTTTACTGTATCCCTTGGACCTTCTTATTGACGATGAAACGCAGAAATTGCATCCGAATTTAATACAAAAATCACAATGGCGACTTAAGTACAAAAGGACTGACACTCTCACTTTCTATGATTTGAACATCTCCTGTGAGTCCAGTTCTAGATTCCGATGCTTCACTTCAGGTTTACTGTATCCCTTGGACCTTCTTATTGACGATGAAACACAGAAATTGCATCGGAATTAAATTCAAAACCCACAATGCCGACTTAAGCAAAAGAGGACTGACACTCTAATTTTCTATGATTTGAACCTCTCCTGTGAGTCCAGTTTTAGATTCCGATGCTTCATTTTAGGTTTACTGTATCCCTTGGACCTTCTTATTGACGATGAAACACAGAAATTGCATCTGAATTTAGTACAAAAGGCACAATGGCGACTTAAGTACAAGAGGACTGACACTGTCGCTTTCTATGATTTGAACCTCTCCTGTGAGGTCAGATTTAGATTCCGATGCTTCACTTCAGGTTTACTGTATACCTTGCACCTTCTTATTGACGATGAAACAAGGAAATTGCATCCGAATCTAATACAAAAGGCACAATGCCGAATTAAGTACAAGAGGATTGACATTTTAACTTTCTATGATTTGAACCTCTCCTGTGAGTCCAGTTTTAGATTCCGATACTTCACTTCAGGTTTACTGTATCCCTTGGACCTTCTTATTGACAATGAAACACAGAAAAAGCATCGGAATTAAATTCAAAAGGCACAATGCCGACTTAAGTACATGAGGACTGACATTCTAACTTTCTATAATTTGAACCTCTCCTGTGAGTCCAGTTTTTAGATTCCGATGCTTCACTTCAGGTTTACTGTATCCCTTGGCCCTTCTTATTGACGACGAAACACAGAAATTGCATCCGAATTTAATTCAAATGGCACAATGCCGACTTAAGTACAAGAGGACTGACACTCTCACTTTCTATGGTTCGAACCCCTCCTGTGAGGTCAGATTTAGATTCCGATGCTTCACTTCAGGTTTACTGTATACCATGCACCTTCATATTGACGATGAAACACAGAAAAAGCATCGGAATTAAATTCAAAAGGCACAATGCCGTCTTAAGTACAAGAGGACTGACGCTCTCACTTTCTATGATTTGAACCTCTCCTGTGATTCCAGTTTTAGATTCCGATGCTTCACTTCAGGATTACTGTATCCCTTGGGCCTTCTAATTGACGATGAAACACAGAGTTTACATCCGAATTTAATACAAAAGGTACAATGCCGACTTAAGTACAAGAGGACTGACACTCTAACTTTCTATGAGTTGAACCTCTCCTGTGAGTCCAGTTTTAGATTCCGAAGGTTCACTTTAGGTTTACTGTATCCCTTGGACCTTCTTATTGACGATGAAACGCAGTAATTGCATCCGAAATTAATACAAAAATCACAATGGCGACTGAAGTACAAAAGGACTGACACTCTCACTTTCTATGATTTGAACATCTCCTGTGAGTAAAGTTTTAGATTCCGATGCTTCACTTCAGGTTTACTGTATCCCTTGGACCTTCTTATTGACGATGAAACACAGAAATTGCATCGGAATTAAATTCAAAACCCACAATGCCGACTTAAGCAAAAGAGGACTGACACTCTAACTTTCTATGATTTGAACCTCTCCTGTGGGTCCAGTTTTAGATTCCGATGCTTCATTTCAGGTTTACTGTATCCCTTGGACCTTCTTATTGACGATGAAACACAGAAATTGCATCGGAATTAAACTCAAAAGGCACAATGCCGACTTAAGTACAAGAGGACTGACACTCTAACTTTCTGTGATTTGAACCTCTCCTGTGAGTCCAGTTTTAGATTCCGATGCTTCACTTCAGGTTTACTGTATCCCTTGGACCTTCTTATTGACGATGAAACACAGAGTTTGCATCCGAATTTAATACAAAAGGCACAATACAGACTTTAGTACAAGAGGACTGACACTGTCGCTTTCTATGGTTCGAACCTCTCCTGTGAGGTCAGATTTAGATTCCGATGCTTCACTTCAGGTTTACTGTATCCCTTGGACCTTCTTATTGACGACGAAACACAGAAATTGCATCCGAATTTAATTCAAATGGCACAATGCCGACTTAAGTACAAGAGGACTGACACTCTCGCTTTCTATGATTTGAACCTCTCCTGTGAATCCAGTTTTTGATTCTGATGCTTCACTTCAGGTTTACTGTATCCCTTGGACCTTCTTATTGACGATGAAACACAGAGTTTGCATCCGAATTTAATACAAAAGGCACAATGCCGACTTAATAACAAGAGGACTGACACTTCAACTTTCTATGATTTGAACCTCCCCTGTGTGTCCAATTTTAGATTCCGATGCTTTACTTCAGGTTTACTGTATCCCTTGGACCTTCTTATTGACGATGAAACACAGAGTTTACATCCGAATTTAATACAAAAGGTACAATGGCGACTTAACTACAAGAGGACTGACACTCTAACTTTCTATGAGTTGAACCTCTCCTGTGAGTCCAGTTTTAGTTTCCGATGCTTCTCTTCAGGTTTACTGTATCCCTTGGACCTTCTTATTGACGATGAAACGCAGAAATTGCATCCGAATTTAATCCAAAAATCACAATGGCGACTTAAGTACAAAAGGACTGACACTCTCACTTTCTATGATTTGAACATCTCCTGTGAGTCCAGTTTTAGATTCCGATGCTTCACTTCAGGTTTACTGTATCCCTTGGACCTTCTTATTGACGATGAAACACAGAAATTGCATCGGAATTAAATTCAAAACCCACAATGCCGACTTAAGCAAAAGAGGACTGACACTCTAACTTTCTATGATTTGAACCTCTCCTGTGAGTCCAGTTTTAGATTCCGATGCTTCATTTTAGGTTTACTGTATCCCTTGGACCTTCTTATTGACGATGAAACACAGAAATTGCATCTGAATTTAGTACAAAAGGCACAATGGCGATTTAAGTACAAGAGGACTGACACTGTCGCTTTCTATGGTTCGAACCTCTCCTGTGAGGTCAGATTTAGATTCCGATGCTTCACTTCAGGTTTACTGTATACCTTGCACCTTCTTATTGACGATGAAACAAGGAAATTGCATCCGAATCTAATACAAAAGGCACAATGCCGAATTAAGTACAAGAGGATTGACATTTTAACTTTCTATGATTTGAACCTCTCCTGTGAGTCCAGTTTTAGATTCCGATACTTCACTTCAGGTTTACTGTATCCCTTGGACCTTCTTATTGACAATGAAACACAGAAAAAGCATCGGAATTAAATTCAAAAGGCACAATGCCGACTTAAGTACATGAGGACTGACATTCTAACTTTCTATAATTTGAACCTCTCCTGTGAGTCCAGTTTTTAGATTCCGATGCTTCACTTCAGGTTTACTGTATCCCTTGGCCCTTCTTATTGACGATGAAACACAGAAATTGCATCCGAATTTAATACAAATGGCACAGTGCCGACTTAAGTAAAAGAGGACTGACACTCTAACATTCTATGATTTGAACCTCACCTGTAAGTCCAGATTTGGATTCCAACGCTTCACTTCAGGTTTACTGTATCCCTTGGACCTTCTTATTGACGATGAAACACAGAAATTGCTTCCGAATTTTGTACAAAAGGCACAATGGCGACTTAAGTACAAGAGGACAGCCACTCTCGCATTCTATGGTTAGAACCTCTCCTGTGAGTCCAGTTTTAGATTCCGATGCTTCACTTCAGGTTTACTGTATCCCTTGAACCTTCTTATTGACGATGAAACACAGAAATTGCGTCCGAATTTAATACAAATGACACAATGTCGACTTAAGTAAAAGAGGAATGACACTCTAACTTTCTATGATTTGAACCTCTCCTGTGAGTCCAGTTTTAGATTCCGATTCTTCACTTCCGGTTTGCTGTATACCTTGCACCTTCTTGTTGACGATGAAACACAGAATTTGCATCCGAATTTAATACAAAATGCACAATGCCGACTTAAGTACAAGAGGACTGACATTCTAACTTTGTATGATTTGAACCTCTCCTGTGAGTCCATTTTTCGATTCCGATGCTTCACTACAGGTTTACTGTATTTCTTGGACCTTCTTATTGACAATGGAACACAGAAAATGCATCGGAATTAAATTCAAAAGGCACAATACCGACTTAAGTACAAGAGGACTGACATTCTAACTTTCTATGATTTGAACCTCTCCGAAGAGACCAGTTTTAGTTTCTGATGCTTCATTTAAGGTTTACTGTATCCCTTGGACCTTCTTATTGACGATGAAACACAGAGTTTGCATTCGAATTTAATACAAAGGGCACAATGCCGACTTAAGTACAAGAGGACTGACACTCTAACTTTCTATGATTTGAACGTCTCCTGTGAGTCCAGTTTTAGATTCCGATGCTTCACTACAGGTTTACTGTATTTCTTGGACCTTCTTATTGACAATGGAACACAGAAAATGCATCGGAATTAAATTCAAAAGGCACAATACCGACTTAAGTACAAGAGGACTGACATTCTAACTTTCTATGATTTGAACCTCTCCGAAGAGACCAGTTTTAGTTTCTGATGCTACATTTAAGGTTTACTGTATCCCTTGGACCTTCTTATTGACGATGAAACACAGAAATTGCATCCAAACTTAATACAAAAGGCACAATGGCGGCTTAAGTACAAGAGGACTGACACTTTCACTTTCTCTGTGTTGAACCTCTCCTGTGAGTCCAGTTTTAGATTCCGATGCTTCACTTCAGGTTTACTGTATCCCTTGGACCTTCTTATTGACGATGAAACACAGAAAAAGCATCGGAATTAAATTCAAAAGGCACAATGTCGTCTTTAGTACAAGAGGACTGTCACTCTCACTCTCTATGATTTGAACCTCTCCTGTGATTCCAGTTTTAGATTCCGATGCTTCACTTCAGGTTTACTGTATCCCTTGGACCTTCTTCTTGACGATGAAACACAGAAATTGCATCCGAATTTAATACAAGTTGCACAATGTCGACTTAAGTAAAAGAGGACTTACGCTCTAACTTTCTATGATTTGAACCTCTCCTGTGAGTCCAGTTTTAGATTCCGATGCTTCACTTCAGGTTTGCTGTATACCCTGCACCTTCTTATTAAAGATGAAACACAGAAATTGCATCCGAATTTAATAAAAAAAGGCACAATGCCGACTTAAGTACAAGAGGACTGACATAGTAACTTTCTATGATTTGAACCTCTCCTGTGAGTCCAGTTTTAGATTCCGATGCTTCACTTCAGGTTTACTGTATCCCTTGGACCTTCTTATTGACAATGAAACACATAAAAAGCATCGGAATTAAATTCAAAAGGCACAATGCCGACTTAAGTACAAGAGGACTGACATTCTAACTTTCTATGATTTGAACCTCTCTTAATAGACCAGTTTTAGATTCTGATGCTTCACTTAAGGTTTACTGTATCCCTTGGACCTTCTTATTGACGATGAAACAGAGAGTTTGCATTCGAATTTAATACAAAGTGCACAATGCCGACCTAAGTATAAGAGGACTGACACTCAAACTTTCTATGATTTGAAGCTCTCCTGTGAGTCCAGTTTTAGATTCCGATGCTTCACTTCAGGTTTACTGTATCCCTTGGACATTCTTATTGACGATGAAACACAGAAATTGCATCCGAACTTAATACAAAAGGCACAATGGCGGCTTAAGTACAAGAGGACTGACACTTTCACTTTCTATGATTTGAACCTCTCCTGTGAGTCCAGTTTTAGATTCCGATGCTTCACTTCAGGTTTACTGTATCCCTTGGACCTTCATATTGACGATGAAACACAGAAATTGCATCCGAATTTAATACAAATGGCACAATGGCGACTTAAGTACAAGAGGACTGACACTCTTACTCTCTATGATTTGAACCTCTCCTGCGAGTCCAGTTTTAGATTCCGATGCTTCACTTCAGGTTTACTGTATCCCTTGGACCTTCTTATTGACAATGAAACACAGAAAAAACATCGGAATTAAATTCAAAAGGCACAATACCGACTTAAGTACAAGAGGACTGACATTCTAACTTTCTATAATTTGAACCTCTCCTGTGAGTCCAGTTTTTAGATTGCGATGCTTCACTTCAGGTTTACTGTATCCCTTGGACCTTCTTATTGACGATGAAACACAGAAATTGCATCCGAATTTAATACAAATGGCACAATGTCGACTTAAGTACAAGAGGACTGACACTTTCCCTTTCTATGATTTGAACCTCTCCTGTGAGTCCAGTTTTAGATTCCGATGCTTCACTTCAGGTTTACTGTATCCCTTGGCCCTTCTTATTGACGATGAAACACAGAAATTGCATCCGAATTTAATACAAATGGCACAGTGCCGACTTAAGTATAAGAGGACTGACACTCTAACTTTCTGTGATTTGAACCTCACCTGTAAGTCCAGTTTTGGATTCCGATGCTTCACTTCAGGTTTACTGTATCCCTTGGACCTTCTTATTGACGATGAAACACAGAAATTGCATCCAAATTTAATACAAATAACTCAATGCCGACTTAAGTACAAGAGGACTGACACTCTCACTCTCTATGATTCGAACCTCTCCTGTGAGGTCAGATTTAGATTCCGATGCTTCACTTCAGGTTTACTGTAAACCTTGGACCTTCTTATTGACGATGAAACACAGAAAATGCGTCGGAATTAAATTCAAAAGGCACAATGCCGTCTTAAGTACAAGAGGACTGTCACTCTCACTCTCTATGATTTGAACCTCTCCTGTGATTCCAGTTTTAGATTCCGATGCTTCACTTCAGGTTTACTGTATCCCTTGGACCTTCTTATTGACGATGAAACACAGAGTTTGCATTCGAATTTAATACCAAGGGCACAATGCCGACTTAAGTACAAGAGGACTGACACTCTAACTTTCTATGATTTGAACGTCTCCTGTGAGTCCAGTTTTGGATTCCGATGCTTCACTTCAGGTTTACTGTATCCCTTGGACCTTCTTATTGACGATGAAACACAGAAATTGCATCCGAATTTAGTACAAAAGGCACAATGGCGGCTTAAGTACAAGAGGACTGACACTCTCTCTTTCTATGATTTGAACCTCTCCTGTGAGTCCAGTTTTTGATTCTGATGCTTCTCTTCAGGTTTACTGTATCCCTTGGACCTTCTTCTTGACGATGAAACACAGAAATTGCATCCGAATTTAATACAAGTTGCACAATGTCGACTTAAGTAAAAGAGGACTGACGCTCTAACTTTCTATGATTTGAACCTCTCCTGTGAGTCCAGTTTTAGATTCCGATGCTTCACTTCAGGTTTGCTGTATACCTTGCACCTTCTTATTAAAGATGAAACACAGAAATTGCATCCGAATTTAATAAAAAAAGGCACAATGCCGACTTAAGTACAAGAGGACTGACATTCTAACTTTCTATGATTTGAACCTCTCCTGTGAGTCCAGTTTTTAGATTCCGATGCTTCACTTCAGGTTTACTGTATCCCTTGGACCTTCTTATTGACAATGAAACACATAAAAAGCATCGGAATTAAATTCAAAAGGCACAATGCCGACTTAAGTACAAGAGGACTGACATTCTAACTTTCTATGATTTGAACCTCTCCTAATAGACCAGTTTTAGATTCTGATGCTTCACTTAAGGTTTACTGTATCCGTTGGACCTTCTTATTGACGATGAAACAGAGAGTTTGCATTCGAATTTAATACAAAGGGCACAATGCCGACCTAAGTATAAGAGGACTGACACTCAAACTTTCTATGATTTGAAGATCTCCTGTGAGTCCAGTTTTAGATTCCGATGCTTCACTTCAGGTTTACTGTATCCCTTGGACATTCTTATTGACGATGAAACACAGAAATTGCATCCGAACTTAATACAAAAGGCACAATGGCGGCTTAAGTACAAGAGAACTGACACTTTCACTTTCTATGATTTGAACCTCTCCTGTGAGTCCAGTTTTAGATTCCGATGCTTCACTTCAGGTTTACTGTATCCCTTGGAACTTCTTATTGACGATGAAACACAGAAATTGCATCCGAATTTAATACAAATGGCACAATGGCGACTTAAGTACAAGAGGACTGACACTCTCACTCTCTATGATTTGAACCTCTCCTGCGAGTCCAGTTTTAGATTCCGATGCTTCACTTCAGGTATACTGTATCCCTTGGACCTTCTTATTGACAATGAAACACAGAAAAAGCATCGGAATTAAATTCAAAAGGCACAATGCCGACTTAAGTACAAGAGGACTGACATTCTAACTTTCTATAATTTGAAACTCTCCTGTGAGTCCAGTTTTTAGATTGCGATGCTTCACTTCAGGTTTACTGTATCCCTTGGACCTTCTTATTGACGATGAAACACAGAAATTGCATCCGAATTTAATACAAATGGCACAATGTCGACTTAAGTACAAGAGGACTGACACTTTCACTTTCTATGGTTTGAACCTCTCCTGTGAGTCCAGTTTTAGATTCCGATGCTTCACTTCAGGTTTACTGTATCCCTTGGCCCTTCTTATTGACGATGAAACACAGAAATTGCATCCGAATTTAATACAAATGGCACAGTGCCGACTTAAGTATAAGGGGACTGACTCTCTAACTTTCTATGATTTGAACCTCACCTGTAAGTCCAGTTTTGGATTCCGATGCTTCACTTCAGGTTTACTGTATCCCTTGGACCTTCTTATTGACGATGAAACACAGAAATTGCTTCCGAATTTAGTACAAAAGGCACAATGGCGACTTAAGTACAAGAGGACTGACACTCTTGCATTCTATGGTTTGAACCTCTCCTGTGAGTCCAGTTTTAGATTCCGATGCTTCACTTCAGGTTTACTATATCCCTTGAACCTTCTTATTGACGATGAAACACAGAAATTGCATCCAAATTTAATACAAATGGCTCAATGCCGACTTAAGTACAAGAGGACTGACACTCTCACTCTCTATGATTCGAACCTCTCCTGTGAGGTCAGATTTAGATTCCGATGCTTTACTTCAGGTTTACTGTAAACCTTGGACCTTCTTATTGACGATGAAACACAGAAAATGCGTCGGAATTAAATTCGAAAGGCACAATGCCGTCTTAAGTACAAGAGGACTGTCACTCTCACTCTCTATGATTTGAACCTCTCCTGTGATTCCAGTTTTAGATTCCGATGCTTCACTTCAGGTTTACTGTATCCCTTGGACCTTCTTATTGACGAAGAAACACAGAGTTTGCAATCGAATTTAATACCAAGGGCACAATGCCGACTTAAGTACAAGAGGACTGACACTCTAACTTTCTATGATTTGAACGTCTCCTGTGAGTCCAGTTTTGGATTCCGATGCTTCACTTCAGGTTTACTGTATCCCTTGGACCTTCTTATTGACGATGAAACACAGAAATTGCATCCGAATTTAGTACAAAAGGAACAATGGCGGCTTAAGTACAAGAGGACTGACACTCTCTCTTTCTATGATTTGAACCTCTCCTGTGAGTCCAGTTTTTGATTCTGATGCTTCACTTCAGGTTTACTGTATCCCTTGGACCTTCTTCTTGACGATGAAACACAGAAATTGCATCCGAATTTAATACAAGTTGCACAATGTCGACTTAAGTAAAAGAGGACTGACGCTCTAACTTTCTATGATTTGAACCTCTCCTGTGAGTCCAGTTTTAGATTCCGATGCTTCACTTCAGGTTTGCTGTATACCTTGCACCTTCTTATTAAAGATGAAACACAGAAATTGCACCCGAATTTAATAAAAAAAGGCACAATGCCGACTTAAGTACAAGAGGACTGACATTCTAACTTTCTATGATTTGAACCTCTCCTGTGAGACCAGTTTTTAGATTCCGATGCTTCACTTCAGGTTTACTGTATCCCTTGGACCTTCTTATTGACAATGAAACACATAAAAAGCATCGGAATTAAATTCAAAAGGCACAATGCCGACTTAAGTACAAGAGGACTGACATTCTAACTTTCTATGATTTGAACCTCTCCTAATAGACCAGTTTGAGATTCTGATGCTTCACTTAAGGTTTACTGTATCCCTTGGACCTTCTTATTGACGATGAAACAGAGAGTTTGCATTCGAATTTAATACAAAGGGCACAATGCCGACCTAAGTATAAGAGGACTGACACTCAAACTTTCTATGATTTGAAGCTCTCCTGTGAGTCCAGTTTTAGATTCCGATGCTTCACTTCAGGTTTACTGTATCCCTTGGACATTCTTATTGGCGATGAAACACAGAAATTGCATCCGAACTTAATACAAAAGGCGCAATGGCGGCTTAAGTACAAGAGAACTGACACTTTCACTTTCTATGATTTGAACCTCTCCTGTGAGTCCAGTTTTAGATTCCGATGCTTCACTTCAGGTTTACTGTATCCCTTGGACCTTCTTATTGACAATGAAACACAGAAAAAGCATCGGAATTAAATTCAAAATGCACAATGCCGACTTAAGTACAAGAGGACTGACATTCTAACTTTCTATAATTTCAACCTCTCCTGTGAGTCCAGTTTTTAGATTGCGATGCTTCACTTCAGGTTTACTGTATCCCTTGGACCTTCTTATTGACGATGAAACTCAGAAATTGCATCCGAATTTAATACAAATGGCACAATGTCGACTTAAGTACCAGAGGACTGACACTTTCACTTTCTATGATTTGAACCTCTCCTGTGAGTCCAGTTTTAGATTCCGATGCTTCACTTCAGGTTTACTGTATCCCTTGGCCCTTCTTATTGACGATGAAACACAGAAATGGCATCCGAATTTAATACAAATGGCACAGTGCCGACTTAAGTATAAGAGGACTGACTCTCTAACTTTCTATGATTTGAACCTCACCTGTAAGTCCAGTTTTGGATTCCGATGTTCACTTCAGGTTTACTGTATCCCTTGGACCTTCTTATAGACGATGAAACACAGAAATTGCTTCCGAATTTAGTACAAAAGGCACAATGGCGACTTAAGTACAAGAGGACTGACACTCTTGCATTCTATGGTTTGAACCTCTCCTGTGAGTCCAGTTTTAGATTCCGATGCTTCACTTCAGGTTTACTATATCCCTTGAACCTTCTTATTGACGATGAAACACAGAAATTGCATCCGAATTTAATACAAATGGCACAATGTCGAGTTAAGTAAAAGAGGACTGACACTCTAACTTTCTATGATTTGAACCTTTCCTGTGAGTCCAGTTTTGGATTCCGATGCTTCACTTCAGGTTTGCTGTATACCTTGCACCTTCTTGTTGACGATGAAACACAGAAATTGCATCCGAATTTAATACAAAAGGCACAATGCCGACTTAAGTACAAGAGGACTGACATTCTAACTTTGTATGATTTGAACCTCTCCTGTGAGTCCATTTTTCGATTCCGATGTTCACTACAGGTTTACTGTATTTCTTGGACCTTCTTATTGACAATGGAACACAGAAAATGCATCGGAATTAAATTCCAAAGGCACAATGCCGACTTAAGTACAAGAGGACTGACATTCTAACTTTCTATGATTTGAACCTCTCCGAAGAGACCAGTTTTAGATTCTGATGCTTCATTTAAGGTTTACTGTATCCCTTGGACCTTCTTATTGACGATGAAACACAGAGTTTGCATTCGAATTTAATACAAAGGGCACAATGCCGACTTAAGTACAAGAGGACTGACACTCTAACTTTCTATGATTTGAACGTCTCCTGTGAGTCCAGTTTTAGATTCCGATGCTTCACTTCAGGTTTACTGTATCCCTTGGACATTCTTATTGACGATGAGACACAGAAATTGCATACGAACTTAATACAAAATGCACAATGGCGGCTTAAGTACAAGAGGACTGACACTTTCACTTTCTCTGTGTTGAACCACTCCTGTGAGTCCAGTTTTAGATTCCGATGCTTCACTTCAGGTTTACTGTATCCCTTGGACCTTCTTATTGACGATGAAACACAGAAATTGCATCCAAATTTAATACAAATTACTCAATGCCGACTTAAGTACAAGAGGACTGACACTCTCACTCTCTATGATTCGAACCTCTCCTGTGAGGTCAGATTTAGATTCCGATGCTTCACTTCAGGTTTACTGTAAACCTTGGACCTTCTTATTGACGATGAAACACAGAGTTTGCATTCGAATTTAATACCAAGGGCACAATGCCGACTTAAGTACAAGAGGACTGACACTCTAACTTTCTATGATTTGAACGTCTCCTGTGAGTCCAGTTTTGGATTCCGATGCTTCACTTCAGGTTTACTGTATCCCTTGGACCTTCTTATTGACGATGAAACACAGAGTTTGCATTCGAATTTAATACCAAGGGCACAATGCCGACTTAAGTACAAGAGGACTGACACTCTAACTTTCTATGATTTGAACGTCTCCTGTGAGTCCAGTTTTGGATTCCGATGCTTCACTTCAGGTTTACTGTATCCCTTGGACCTTCTTATTGACGATGAAACACAGAAATTGCATCCGAATTTAGTACAAAAGGCACAATGGCGGCTTAAGTACAAGAGGACTGACACTCTCTCCTTCTATGATTTGAACCTCTCCTGTGAGTCCAGTTTTTGATTCTGATACTTCACTTCAGGTTTACTGTATCCCTTGGACCTTCTTCTTGACGATGAAACACAGAAATTGCATCCGAATTTAATACAAGTTGCACAATGTCGACTTAAGTAAAAGAGGACTGACGCTCTAACTTTCTATGATTTGAACCTCTCCTGTGAGTCCAGTTTCAGATTCCGATGCTTCACTTCAGGTTTGCTGTATACCTTGCACCTTCTTATTAAAGATGAAACACAGAAATTGCATCCGAATTTAATAAAAAAAGGCACAATGCCGACTTAACTACAAGAGGACTGACATTCTAACTTTCTATGATTTGAACCTCTCCTGTGAGTCCAGTTTTAGATTCCGATGCTTCACTTCAGGTTTACTGTATCCCTTGGACCTTCTTATTGACGATGAAACAGAGAGTTTGCATTCGAATTTAATACAAAGGGCACAATGCCGATCTAAGTATAAGAGGACTGACACTCAAGCTTTCTATGATTTGAAGCTCTCCTGTGAGTCCAGTTTTAGATTCCGATGCTTCACTTCAGGTTTACTGTATCCCTTGGACATTCTTATTGACGATGAAACACAGAAATTGCATCCGAACTTAATACAAAAGGCACAATGGCGGCTTAAGTACAAGAGGACTGACACTTTCACTTTCTATGATTTGAACCTCTCCTGTGAGTCCAGTTTTAGATTCCGATGCTTCACTTCAGGTTTACTGTATCCCTTGGACCTTCTTATTGACGATGAAACACAGAAATTGCATCCAAATTTAATACAAATGACACAATATCGACTTAAGTACAAGAGGACTGACACTCTCACTCTCTATGATTTGAACCTCTCCTGCGAGTCCAGTTTTAGATTCCGATGCTTCACTTCAGGTTTACTGTATCCCTTGGACCTTCTTATTGACAATGAAACACAGAAAAAGCATCGGAATTAAATTCAAAAGGCACAATGCCGACTTAAGTACAAGAGGACTGACATTCTAACTTTCTATAATTTGAACCTCTCCTGTGAGTCCAGTTTTTAGATTGCGATGCTTCACTTCAGGTTTACTGTATCCCTTGAACCTTCTTATTGACGATGAAACACAGAAATTGCATCCGAATTTAATACAAATGGCACAATGTCGACTTAAGTACAAGAGGACTGACACTTTCACTTTCTATGATTTGAACCTCTCCTGTGAGTCCAGTTTTAGATTCAGATGCTTCACTTCAGGTTTACTGTATCCCTTGGACCTTCTTATTGACGATGAAACACAGAAATTGCTTCCGAATTTAGTACAAAAGGCACAATGGCGACTTAAGTAATAGAGGACTGACATTCTAACTTTCTATGATTTGAACCTCTCCGAAGAGACCAGTTTTTGATTCTGATGCTTCATTTAAGGTTTACTGTATCCCTTGGACCTTCTTATTGACGATGAAACACAGAGTTTGCATTCGAATTTAATACAAAGGGCACAATGCCGACTTAAGTACAAGAGGACTGACACTCTAACTTTCTCTGATTTGAACGTCTCCTGTGAGTCCAGTTTTAGATTCCGATGCTTCACTTCAGGTTTACTGTATCCCTTGGACCTTCTTATTGACGATGAAACACAGAAATTGCATCCGAACTTAATACAAAAGGCACAATGGCGGCTTAAGTACAAGAGGACTGACACTTTCACTTTCTCTGTGTTGAACCTCTCCTGTGAGTCCGGTTTTAGATTCCGATGCTTCACTTCAGGTTTACTGTATCCCTTGGACCTTCTTATTGACGATGAAACACAGAAATTGCATCCAAATTTAATACAAATGGCTCAATGCCGACTTTAGTACAAGAGGACTGACACTCTCACTCTCTATGATTCGAACCTCTCCTGTGAGGTCAGATTTAGATTCCGATGCTTCACTTCAGGTTTACTGTAAACCTTGGACCTTCTTATTGACGATGAAACACAGAAAATGCGTCGGAATTAAATTCAAAAGGCACAATGCCGTCTTAAGTACAAGAGGACTGTCACTCTCACTCTCCATGATTTGAACCTCTCCTGTGATTCCAGTTTTAGATTCCGATGCTTCACTTCATGTTTACTGTATCCCTTGGACCCTCTTATTGACAATGAAACACATAAAAAGCATCGGAATTAAATTCAAAAGGCACAATGCCGACTTAAGTACAAGAGGCCTGACATTCTAACTTTCTATGATTTGAACCTCTCCTAATAAACCAGTTTTAGATTCTGATGCTTCACTTAAGGTTTACTGTATCCCTTGGACCTTCTTATTGACGATGAAACCGAGAGTTTGAATTCGAATTTAATACAAAGGGCACAATGCCGACCTAAGTATAAGAGGACTGACACTCAAACTTTCTATGATTTGAAGCTCTCCTGTGAGTCCAGTTTTAGATTCCGATGCTTCACTTCAGGTTTACTGTATCCCTTGGACCTTCTTATTGACGATGAAACACAGAAATTGCATCCGAACTTAATACAAAAGGCACAATGGCGGCTTAAGTACAAGAGGACTGACACTTTCACTTTCTATGATTTGAACCTCTCCTGTGAGTCCAGTTTTAGATTCCGATGCTTCACTTCAGGTTTACTGTATCCCTTGGACGTTCTTATTGAAGATGAAACACAGAAATTGCATCCGAATTTAATACAAATGGCACAATGGCGACTTAAGTACAAGAGGACTGACACTCTCACTCTCTATGATTTGAACCTCTCCTGCGAGTCCAGTTTTAGATTCCGATGCTTCACTTCAGGTTTACTGTATCCCTTGGACCTTCTTATTGACAATGAAACACAGAAAAAGCATCGGAAATAAATTGAAAAGGCACAATGCCGACTTAAGTACAAGAGGACTGACATTCTAACTTTCTATGATTTGAACCTCTCCTAAGAGACCAGTTTTAGATTCTGATGCTTCATTTAAGGTTTACTGTATCCTTTGGACCTTCTTATTGATGATGAAACACAGAGTTTGCATTCGAATTTAATACAAAGGGCACAATGCCGACTTAAGTACAAGTGGACTGACACTCTAACTTTCTATATTTTGAACCTCTCCTATGGGTCCAGTTTCAGATTCCGATGCTTCACTTCAGGTTTACTGTATCCCTTGGACCTTCTTATTGACGATGAAACACAGAAATTGCATCCGAATTTAATACAAATGGCACAATGTCGACTTAAGTACAAGAGGACTGACACTTTCACTTTCTATGATTTGAACCTCTCCTGTGAGTCCAGTTTTAGATTCCGATGCTTCACTTCAGGTTTACTGTATCCCTTGGCCCTTCTTATTGACGATGAAACACAGAAATTGCATCCGAATTTAATACAAATGGCACAGTGCCGACTTAAGTATAAGAGGACTGACACTCTAACTTTCTATGATTTGAACCTCACCTGTAAGTCCAGTTTTGGATTCCGATGCTTCACTTCAGGTTTACTGTATCCCTTGGACCTTCTTATTGACGATGAAACACAGAAATTGCTACCGAATTTAGTACAAAATGCACAATGGCGACTTAAGTACAAGAGGACTGACACTCTCGCATTCTATGGTTTGAACCTCTCCTGTGAGTCCAGTTTTAGATTCCGATGCTTCACTTTCGTGTTTACTGTATCCCTTGAACCTTCTAATTGACGATGAAACACAGAAATTGCATCCGAATTTAATACAAATGGCACAATGTCGAGTTAAGTAAAAGAGGACTGACACTCTAACTTTCTATGATTTGAACCTCTCCTGTGAGTCCAGTTTTAGATTCCGATGCTTCACTTCAGGTTTGCTGTATACCTTGCACCTTCTTGTTGACGATGAAACACAGAAATTGCATCCGAATTTAATACAAAAGGCACAATGCCGACTTAAGTACAAGAGGACTGACATTCTAACTTTGTATGATTTGAACCTCTCCTGTGAGTCCATTTTTCGATTCCGATGTTCACTACAGGTTTACTGTATTTCTTGGACCTTCTTATTGACAATGGAACACAGAAAATGCATCGGAATTAAATTCAAAAGGCACAATGCCGACTTAAGTACAAGAGGACTTACATTCTAACTTTCTATGATTTGAACCTCTCCGAAGAGACCAGTTTTAGATTCTGATGCTTCATTTAAGGTTTACTGTATCCCTTGCACCTTCTTATTGACGATGAAACACAGAGTTTGCATTCGAATTTAATACAAAGGGCACAATGCCGACTTAAGTACAAGAGGACTGACACTCTAACTTTCTATGATTTGAACGTCTCCTGTGAGTCCAGTTTTAGAATCCGATGCTTCACTTCAGGTTTACTGTATCCCTTGGACCTTCTTATTGACGATGAAACACAGAAATTGCATCCGAACTTAATACAAAAGGCACAATGGCGGCTTAAGTACAAGAGGACTGACACTTTCACTTTCTATGATTTGAAACTCTCCTGTGAGTCCAGTTTTAGATTCCGACGCTTCACTTCAGGTTTACTGTATCCCTTGGCCCTTCTTATTGACGATGAAACACAGAAATTGCATCCGAATTTAATACAAATGGCACAGTGCCGACTTAAGTATAAGAGGACTGACACTCTAACTTTCTATGATTTGAACCTCACCTGTAAGTCCAGTTTTGGATTCCGATGCTTCACTTCAGGTTTACTGTATCCCTTGGACCTTCTTATTGACGATGAAACACAGAAATTGCTACCGAATTTAGTACAAAAGGCACAATGGGGACTTAAGTACAAGAGGACTGACACTCTCGCATTCTATGGTTTGAACCTCTCCTGTGAGTCCAGTTTTAGATTCCGATGCTTCACTTTCGTGTTTACTGTATCCCTTGAACCTTCTTATTGACGATGAAACACAGAAATTGCATCCGAATTTAATACAAATGGCACAATGTCGAGTTAAGTAAAAGAGGACTGACACTCTAACTTTCTATGATTTGAACCTCTCCGGTGAGTCCAGTTTTAGATTCCGATGCTTCACTTCAGGTTTGCTGTATACCTTGCACCTTCTTGTTGACGATGAAACACAGAAATTGCATCCGAATTTAATACAAAAGGCACAATGCCGACTTAAGTAAAAGAGGACTGACATTCTAACTTTGTATGATTTGAACCTCTCCTGTGAGTCCATTTTTCGATTCCGATGTTCACTACAGGTTTACTGTATTTCTTGGACCTTCTTATTGACAATGGAACACAGAAAATGCATCGGAATTAAATTCAAAAGGCACAATGCCGACTTAAGTACAAGAGGACTTACATTCTAACTTTCTATGATTTGAACCTCTCCGAAAAGACCAGTTTTAGATTCTGATGCTTCATTTAAGGTTTACTGTATCCCTTGGACCTTCTTATTGACGATGAAACACAGAGTTTGTATTCGAATTATTACAAAGGGCACAATGCCGACTTAAGTACAAGAGGACTGACACTCTAACTTTCTATGATTTGAACGTCTCCTGTGAGTCCAGTTTTAGATTCCGATGCTTCACTTCAGGTTTACTGTATCCCTTGGACCTTCTTATTGACGATGAAACACAGAAATTGCATCCGAACTTAATACAAAAGGCACAATGGCGGCTTAAGTACAAGAGGACTGACACTTTCACTTTCTCTGTGTTGAACCTCTCCTGTGAGTCCAGTTTTAGATTCCGATGCTTCACTTCAGGTTTACAGTATCCCTTGGACCTTCTTATTGACGATGAAAGACAGAAATTGCATCCAAATTTAATACAAATGGCTCAATGGCGACTTAGGTACAAGAGGACTGACACTCTCACTCTCTATGATTCGAACCTCTCCTGTGAGGTCAGATTTAGATTCCGATGCTTCACTTCAGGTTTACTGTAAACCTTGGACCTTCTTATTGACGATGAAACACAGAAAATGCGTCGGAATTAAATTCAAAAGGCACAATGCCGACTTAAGTACAAGAGGACTGTCACTCTCACTCTCTATGATTTAAACCTCTCCTGTGATTCCAGTTTTAGATTCCGATGCTTCACTTCAGGTTTACTGTATCCCTTGGACCTTCTTATTGACGATGAAACACAGAGTTTGCATTCGAATTTAATACCAAGGGCACAATGCCGACTTAAGTACAAGAGGACTGACACTCTAACTTTCTATGATTTGAACGTCTCCTGTGAGTCCAGTTTTGGATTCCGATGCTTCACTTCAGGTTTACTGTATCCCTTGGACCTTCTTATTGACGATGAAACACAGAAATTGCATCCGAATTTAGTACAAAAGGCACAATGGCGGCTTAAGTACAAGAGGACTGACACTCTCGCTTTCTATGATTTGAACCTCTCCTGTGAGTCCAGTTTTTGATTCTGATGCTTCACTTCAGGTTTACTGTATCCCTTGGACCTTCTTCTTGACGATGAAACACAGAAATTGCATCCGAATTTAACACAAGTTGCACAATGTCGACTTAAGTAAAAGAGGACTGACACTCTAACTTTCTATGATTTGAACCTCTCCTGTGAGTCCAGTTTTAGATTCCGATGCTTCACTTCAGGGTGGCTGTATACCTTGCACCTTCTTATTAAAGATGAAACACAGAAATTGCATCCGAATTTAATAAAAAAAGGCACAATGCCGACTTAAGTACAAGAGGACTGACATTCTAACTTTCAATGATTTGAACCTCTCCTGTGAGTCCAGTTTTAGATTCCGATGCTTCACTTCAGGTTTACTGTATCCCTTGGACCTTCTTATTGACAATGAAACACATAAAAAGCATCGGAATTAAATTCAAAATGCACAATGCCGAATTAAGTACAAGAGGACTGACATTCTAACTTTCTATGATTTGAACCTCTCCGAAGAGACCAGTTTTAGATTCCGATGCTTCACTTCAGGTTTGCTGTATACCTTGCACCTTATTGTTGACGATGAAACACAGAAATTGCATCCGAATTTAATACAAAAGGCACAATGCCGACTTAAGTACAAGAGGACTGACATTCTAACTTTGTATGATTTGAACCTCTCCTGTGAGTCCATTTTTCGATTCCGATGTTCACTACAGGTTTACTGTATTTCTTGGACTTTCTTATTGACAATGGAACACAGAAAATGCATCGGAATTAAATTCAAAAGGCACAATGCCGACTTAAGTACAAGAGGACTGACATTCTAACTTTCTATGATTTGAACCTCTCCTAATAGACCAGTTTTAGATTCTGATGCTTCACTTAAGGTTTACTGTATCCCTTGGACCTTCTTATTGACGATGATACAGAGAGTTTGCATTCGAATTTAATACAAAGGGCACAATGCCGACCTAAGTATAAGAGGACTGACACTCAAACTTTCTATGATTTGAAGCTCTCCTGTGAGACCAGTTTTAGATTCCGATGCTTCACTTCAGGTTTACTGTATCCCTTGGACCTTCTTATTGACGATGAAACACAGAAATTGCATCCGAACTTAATACAAAAGGCACAATGGCGGCTTAAGTACAAGAGGACTGACACTTTCACTTTCTATGATTTGAACCTCTCCTGTGAGTCCAGTTTTAGATTCCGATGCTTCACTTCAGGTTTACTGTATCCCTTGGACCTTCTTATTGAAGATGAAACACAGAAATTGCATCCGAATTTAATACAAATGGCACAATGGCGACTTAAGTACAAGAGGACTGACACTCTCACTCTCTATGATTTGAACCTTTCCTGCGAGTCCAGTTTTAGATTCCGATGCTTCACTTCAGGTTTACTGTATCCCTTGGACCTTCTTATTGACAATGAAACACAGAAAAAGCATCGGAAATAAATTCAAAAGGCACAATGCCGACTTAAGTACAAGAGAACTGACATTCTAACTTTCTATGATTTGAACCTCTCCTAAGAGACCAGTTTTAGATTCTGATGCTTCATTTAAGGTTTACTGTATCCTTTGTACCTTCTTATTGATGATGAAACACAGAGTTTGCATTCGAATTTAATACAAAGGGCACAATGCCGACTTAAGTACAAGTGGACTGACACTCTAACTTTCTATAATTTGAACCTCTCCTATGGGTCCAGTTTCAGATTCCGATGCTTCACTTCAGGTTTACTGTATCCCATGGACCTTCCTATTGACGATGAAACACAGAAATTGCATCCAAACTTGATAGAAAAGGCACAATGGCGGCTTAAATACAAGAGGACTGACACTTTCACTTTCTATGATTTGAACCTCTCCTGTGAGTCCAGTTTTAGATTCCGATGCTTCACTTCAGGTTTAGTGTATCCCTTGGACCTTCTTAATGACGATGAAACACAGAAATTGCATCCGAATTTAGTATAAAAGGCACAATGGCGACTTAAGTACAAGAGGACTGACACTCTCGCTTTCTATGATTTGAACCTCTCCTGTGAGTCCAGTTTTTGATTCCGATGCTTCACTTCAGGTTTACTGTATCCCTTGGACCTTCTTCTTGACGATGAAACACAGAAATTGCATCCGAATTTAATACAAGTTGCACAATGTCGACTTAAGTAAAAGAGGACTGACAATCTAACTTTCAATGATTTGAACCTCTCCTGTGAGTCCAGTTTTAGATTCCGATGCTTCACTTCAGGTTTGCTGTATACCTTGCACCTTCTTATTAACGATGAAACACAGAAATTGCATCCGAATTTGATAAAAAAAGGCACAATGCCGGCTTAAGTACAAGAGGACTGACATTCTAACTTTCTATGATTTGAACCTCTCCTGTGAGTCCAGTTTTAGATTCCGATGCTTCACTTCAGGTTTACTGTATCCCTCGGACCTTCGTATTGACAATGAAACACAGAAAAAGCATCGGAATTAAATTCAAAAGGCACAATGCCGAATTAAGTACAAGAGGACTGACATTCTAACTTTCTATGATTTGAACCTCCCCTAAGAGACCAGTTTTAGATTCTGATGCTTCACTTAAGGTTTACCGTATCCCATGGACCTTCTTATTGACGATGAAACACAGAAATTGCATCCGAATTTAATACAAAAATCACAATGGCGACTTAAGTACAAGAGGACTGACACTTTCACTTTCTATGATTTGAACATCTCCTGTGAGTCCAGTTTTAGATTCCGATGCTTCACTTCAGGTTTACTGTATCCCTTGGACCTTCTTATTGACGATGAAACACAGAAATTGCATCGGAATTAAATTCAAAAGGCACAATGCCGACTTAAGCAAAAGAGGACTGACACTTACACTTTCTATGATTTGAACTTCTCCTGTGAGTCCAGTTTTAGTTTCCGATGCTTCACTTTAGGTTTACTGTATACCTTCCACCTTCTTATTGACGATGAAACACAGAAATTGCATCCGAATTTAATACAAATGGCACAGTGCCGACTTAAGTATAAGAGGACTGACACTCTAACTTTCTATGATTTGAACCTCACCTGTAAGTCCAGTTTTGGATTCCGATGCTTCACTTCAGGTTTACTGTATCCCTTGGACCTTCTTATTGACGATGAAACACAGAAATTGCTTCCGAATTTAGTACAAAAGGCACAATGGCGACTTAAGTACAAGAGGACAGACACTCTCGCATTCTATGGTTTGAACCTCTCCTGTGAGTCCAGTTTTAGATTCCGATGCTTCACTTCAGGTTTATTGTATCCCTTGGACCTTCTTATAACGATGAAACACAGAAATTACATCCGAATTTAATACAAATGGCACAATGTCGACTTAAGTAAAAGAGGACTGACACTCTAATTTTCTATGATTTGAACCTCTCCTGTGAGTTCAGTTTTAGATTCCGATGCTTCACTTCAGGTTTGCTGTATACCTTGCACCTTCTTATTGACGATGAAACACAGAAATTGCATCCGAATCTAATACAAAAGGCACAATGCCGACTTAAGTACAAGAGGACTGACATTTTAACTTTCTATGATTTGAACCTCTCCTGTGAGTCCAGTTTTAGATTCTATACTTCACTTCAGGTTTACTGTATCCCTTGGACCTTCTTATTGAAATGAAACACAGAAAAAGCATCGGAATTAAATTCAAAAGGCACAATGCCGACTTAAGTACATGAGGACTGACATTCTAACATTCTATAATTTGAACCTCTCCTGTGAGTCCAGTTTTTAGATTCCGATGCTTCACTTCAGGTTTACTGTATCCCTTGGACCTTCTTATTGACGATGAAACACAGAAATTGCATCCGAATTTAATACAAATGGCACAATGTCGACTTAAGTACAAGAGGACTGACACTTTCACTTTCTATGATTTGAACCTCTCCTGTGAGTCCAGTTTTAGATTCCGATGCTTCACTTCAGGTTTACTGTATCCCTTGGCCCTTCTTATTGACGATGAAACACAGAAATTGCATCCGAATTTAATACAAATGGCACAGTGCCGACTTAAGTATAAGAGGACTGACACTCTAACTTTCTATGATTTGAACCTCACCTGTAAGTCCAGTTTTGGATTCCGATGCTTCACTTCAGGTTTACTGTATCCCTTGGACCTTCTTATTGACGATGAAACACAGAAATTGCTTCCGAATTTAGTACAAAAGGCACAATGGCGACTTAAGTACAAGAGGACAGACACTCTCGCATTCTATGGTTTGAACCTCTCCTGTGAGTCCAGTTTTAGATTCCGATGCTTCACTTCAGGTTTACTGTATCCCTTGAACCTTCTTATTGACGATGAAACACAGAAATTGCATCCGAATTTAATACAAATGGCACAATGTCGACTTAAGTAAAAGAGGAATGACACTCTAACTTTCTATGATTTGAACCTCTCCTGTGAGTCCAGTTTTAGATTCCGATGCTTCACTTCAGGTTTGCTGTATACCTTGCTCCTTCTTGTTGACGATGAAACACAGAAATTGCATCCGAATTTAATACAAAAGGCACAATGCCGACTTAAGTACAAGAGGACTGACATTCTAACTTTGTATGATTTGAACCTCTCCTGTGAGTCCATTTTTCGATTCCGATGCTTCACTACAGGTTTACTGTATTTCTTGGACCTTCTTATTGACAATGGAACACAGAAAATGCATCGGAATTAAATTCAAAAGGCACAATGCCGACTTAAGTACAAGAGGACTGACATTCTAACTTTCTATGATTTGAACCTCTCCGAAGAGACCAGTTTTAGATTCTGATGCTTCATTTAAGGTTTACTGTATCCCTTGGACCTTCTTATTGACGATGAAACACAGAGTTTGCATTCGAATAAAATACAAAGGGCACAATGCCGACTTAAGTACAAGAGGACTGACACTCTAACTTTCTATGATTTGAACGTCTCCTGTGAGTCCAGTTTTAGATTCGGATGCTTCACTTCAGGTTTACTGTATCCCTTGGACCCTCTTATTGACGATGAAACACAGAAATTGCATCCGAACTTAATACAAAAGGCACAATGGCGGCTTAAGTACAAGAGGACTGACACTTTCACTTTCTCTGTGTTGAACCTCTCCTGTGAGTCCAGTTTTAGATTCCGATGCTTCACTTCAGGTTTACTGTATCCCTTGGACCTTCTTATTGACGATGAAACACAGAAATTGCATCCAAATTTAATACAAATGGCTCAATGCCGACTTAAGTACAAGAGGACTGACACTCTCACTCTCTATCATTCGAACCTCTCCTGTGAGGTCAGATTTAGATTCCGATGCTTCACTTCAGGTTTACTGTAAACCTTGGGCCTTCTTATTGACGATGAAACACAGAAAATGCATCGGAATTAAATTCAAAAGGCACAATGCTGTCTTAAGTACAAGAGGACTGTCACTCTCACTCTCTATGATTTGAACCTCTCCTGTGATTCCAGTTTTAGATTCCGATGCTTCACTTCAGGTTTACTGTATCCCTTGGACCTTCTTATTGACGATGAAACACAGAGTTTGCATTCGAATTTAATACCAAGGGCACAATGCCGACTTAAGTACAAGAGGACTGACACTCTAACTTTCTATGATTTGAACGTCTCCTGTGAGTCCAGTTTTGGATTCCGATGCTTCACTTCAGGTTTACTGTATCCCTTGGACCTTCTTATTGACGATGAAACACAGAAATTGCATCCGAATTTTGTACAAAAGGCACAATGGCGGCTTAAGTACAAGAGGACTGACACTCTCGCTTTCTATGATTTGAACCTCTCCTGTGAGTCCAGTTTTTGATTCTGATGCTTCACTTCAGGTTTACTGTATCCCTTGGACCTTCTTCTTGACGATGAAACACAGAAATTGCATCCGAATTTAATACAGGTTGCACAATGTCGACTTAAGTAAAAGAGGACTGACATTCTAACTTTCTATGATTTGAACCTCTCCTAATAGACCAGTTTTAGATTCTGATGCTTCACTTAAGGTTTACTGTATCCCTTGGACCTTCTTATTGACGATGAAACAGAGAGTTTGCATTCGAATTTAATACAAAGGGCACAATGCCGACCTAAGTATAAGAGGACAGACACTCAAACTTTCTATGATTTGAAGCTCTCCTGTGAGTCCAGTTTTAGATTCCGATGCTTCACTTCAGGTTTACTGTATCCCTTGGACCTTCTTATTGACGATGAAACACAGAAATTGCATCCGAACTTAATACAAAAGGCACAATGGCGGCTTAAGTACAAGAGGACTGACACTTTCACTTTCTATGATTTGAACCTCTCCTGTGAGTCCAGTTTTAGATTCCGATGCTTCACTTCAGGTTTACTGTATCCCTTGGACCTTCTTATTGACGATGAAACACAGAAATTGCATCCGAATTTAATACAAATGGCACAATGGCGACTTAAGTACAAGAGGACTGACACTCTCACTCTCTATGATTTGTACCTCTCCTGCGAGTCCAGTTTTAGATTCCGATGCTTCACTTCAGGTTTACTGTATCCCTTGGACCTTCTTATTGACAATGAAACACAGAAAAAGCATCGGAATTAAATTCAAAAGGCACAATGCCGACTTAAGTACAAGAGGACTGACATTCTAACTTTCTATAATTTGAACCTCTCCTGTGAGTCCAGTTTTTAGATTCCGATGCTTCACTTCAGGTTTACTGTATCCCTTGGACCTTCTTATTGACGATGAAACACAGAAATTGCATCCGAATTTAATACAAATGGCACAATGTCGACTTAAGTACAAGAGGACTGACACATTCACTTTCTATGATTTGAACCTCTCCTGTGAGTCCAGTTTTAGATTCCGATGCTTCACTTCAGGTTTACTGTATCCCTTGGCCCTTCTTATTGACGATGAAACACAGAAATTGCATCCGAATGTAATACAAATGGCACAGTGCCGACTTAAGTATAAGAGGACTGACACTCTAACTTTCTATGATTTGAACCTCACCTTAAGTCCAGTTTTGATTTCCGATGCTTCACTTCAGGTTTACTGTATCCCTTGGACCTTCTTATTGACGATGAAACACAGAAATTGCTTCCGAATTTAGTACAAAAGGCACAATGGCGACTTAAGTACAAGAGGACTGACACTCTCGCATTCTATGGTTTGAACCTCTCCTGTGATTCCAGTTTTAGATTCCGATGCTTCACTTCAGGTTTACTGTATCCCTTGAACCTTCTTATTGACGATGAAACACAGAAATTGCATCCGAATTTAATACAAATGGCACAATGTCGAGTTAAGTAAAAGAGGACTGACACTCTAACTTTCTATGATTTGAACCTCTCCTGTGAGTCCAGTTTTAGATTCCGATGCTTCACTTCAGGTTTGCTGTATACCTTGCACCTTCTTGTTGACGATGAAACACAGAAATTGCATCCGAATTTAATACAAAAGGCACAATGCCGACTTAAGTACAAGAGGACTGACATTCTAACTTTGTATGATTTGAACCTCTCCTGTGAGTCCATTTTTCGATTCCGATGTTCACTACAGGTTTACTGTATTTCTTGGACCTTCTTATTGACAATGGAACACATGAAATGCATCGGAATTAAATTCAAAAGGCACAGTGCCGACTTAAGTACAAGAGGACTGACATTCTAAGTTTCTATGATTTGCACCTCTCCGAAGAGACCAGTTTTAGATTCTGATGCTTCATTTAAGTTTTACTGTATCCCTTGGACCTTCTTATTGACGATGAAACACAGAGTTTGCATTCGAATTTAATACAAAGGGCACAATGCCGACTTAAGTACAAGAGGACTGACACTCTAACTTTCTATGATTTGAACGTCTCCTGTGAGTCCAGTTTTAGATTCCGATGCTTCACTTCAGGTTTACTGTATCCCTTGGACCTTCTTATTGACGATGAAACACAGAAATTGCATCCGAATTTTGTACAAAAGTCACAATGGCGGCTTAAGTACAAGAGGACTGACATTCTCGCTTTCTATGATTTGAACCTCTCCTGTGAGTCCAGTTTTTGATTCTGATGCTTCACTTCAGGTTTACTGTATCCCTTGGACCTTCTTCTTGACGATGAAACACAGAAATTGCATCCGAATTTAATACAAGTTGCACAATGTCGACTTAAGTAAAAGAGGACTGACGCTCTAACTTTCTATGATTTGAACCTCTCCTGTGAGTCCAGTTTTAGATTCCGATGCTTCACTTCAGGTTTGCTGTATACCTTGCACCTTCTTATTAAAGATGAAACACAGAAATTGCATCCAAATTTAATAAAAAAAGGCACAATGCCGACTTAAGTACAAGAGGACTGACATTCTAACTTTCTATGATTTGAACTTCTCCTGTGAGTCCAGTTTTAGATTCCGATGCTTCACTTCAGGTTTACTGTATCCCTTGGACCTTCTTATTGACAATGAAACACATAAAAAGCATCGGAATTAAATTCAAAAGGCACAATGCCGACTTAAGTACAAGAGGACTGACATTCTAACTTTCTATGATTTGAACCTCTCCTAATAGACCAGTTTTAGATTCTGATGCTTCACTTAAGGTTTACTGTATCCCTTGGACCTTCTTATTGACGATGAAACAGAGAGTTTGCATTCGAATTTAATACAAAGGGCACAATGCCGACCTAAGTATAAGAGGACTGACACTCAAACTTTGTATGATTTGAAGCTCTCCTGTGAGTCCAGTTTTAGATTCCGATGCTTCACTTCAGGTTTACTGTATCCCTTGGACCTTCTTATTGACGATGAAACACAGAAATTGCATCCGAACTTAATACAAAAGGCACAATGGCGGCTTAAGTACAAGAGGACTGACACTTTCACTTTCTATGATTTGAACCTCTCCTGTGAGTCCAGTTTTAGATTCCGATGCTTCACTTCAGGTTTACTGTATCCCTTGGACCTTCTTATTGACGATGAAACACAGAAATTGCATCCGAATTTAATACAAATGGCACAATGGCGACTTAAGTACAAGAGGACTGACACTCTCACTCTCTATGATTTGTACCTCTCCTGCGAGTCCAGTTTTAGATTCCGATGCTTCACTTCAGGTTTACTGTATCCCTTGGACCTTCTTATTGACAATGAAACACAGAAAAAGCATCGGAATTAAATTCAAAAGGCACAATGCCGACTTAAGTACAAGAGGACTGACATTCTAACTTTCTATAATTTGAACCTCTCCTGTGAGTCCAGTTTTTAGATTCCGATGCTTCACTTCAGGTTTACTGTATCCCTTGGACCTTCTTATTGACGATGAAATCAGAAATTGCATCCGAATTTAATACAAATGGCACAATGTCGACTTAAGTACAAGAGGACTGACGCATTCACTTTCTATGATTTGAACCTCTCCTGTGAGTCCAGTTTTAGATTCCGATGCTTCACTTCAGGTTTACTGTATCCCTTGGCCCTTCTTATTGACGATGAAACACAAAAATTGCATCCGAATTTAATACAAATGGCACAGTGCCGACTTAAGTATAAGAGGACTGACACTCTAACTTTCTATGATTTGAACCTCACCTTAAGTCCAGTTTTGGATTCCGATGCTTCACTTCAGGTTTACTGTATCCCTTGGACCTTCTTATTACCGATGAAACACAGAAATTGCTTCCGAATTTAGTACAAAAGGCACAATGGCGACTTAAGTACAAGAGGACTGACACTCTCGCATTCTATGGTTTGAACCTCTCCTGTGAGTCCAGTTTTAGATTCCGATGCTTCACTTCAGGTTTACTGTATCCCTTGAACCTTCTTATTGACGATGAAACACAGAAATTGCATCCGAATTTAATACAAATGGCACAATGTCGAGTTAAGTAAAAGAGGACTGACACTCTAACTTTCTATGATTTGAACCTCTCCTGTGAGTCCAGTTTTAGATTCCGATGCTTCACTTCAGGTTTGCTGTATACCTTGCACCTTCTTGTTGACGATGAAACACAGAAATTGCATCCGAATTTAATACAAAAGGCACAATGCCGACTTAAGTACAAGAGGACTGACATTCTAACTTTGTATGATTTGAACCTCTCCTGTGAGTCCATTTTTCGATTCCGATGTTCACTACAGGTTTACTGTATTTCTTGGACCTTCTTATTGACAATGGAACACAGAAAATGCATCGGAATTAAATTCAAAAGGCACAGTGCCGACTTAAGTACAAGAGGACTGACATTCTAAGTTTCTATGATTTGAACCTCTCCGAAGAGACCAGTTTTAGATTCTGATGCTTCATTTAAGTTTTACTGTATCCCTGGGACCTTCTTATTGACGATGAAACACAGAGTTTGCATTCGAATTTAATAGAAAGGGCACAATGCTGACTTAAGTACAAGAGGACTGACACTCTAACTTTCTATGATTTGAACGTCTCCTGTGAGTCCAGTTTTAGATTCCGATGCTTCACTTCAGGTTTACTGTATCCCTTGGACCTTCTTATTGACGATGAAACACAGAAATTGCATCCGAACTTAATACAAAAGGCACAATGGCGGCTTAAGTACAAGAGGACTGACACTTTCACTTTCTCTGTGTTGAACCTCACCTGTGAGTCCAGTTTTAGATTCCGATGCTTCACTTCAGGTTTACTGTATCCCTTGGACCTTCTTAATGACGATGAAACACAGAAATTGCATCCAAATTTAATACAAATGGCTCAATGCCGACTTAAGTACAAGAGGACTGACACTTTCACTCTCTATGATTCGAACCTCTCCTGTGAGGTCAGATTTAGATTCCGATGCTTCACTTCAGGTTTACTGTAAACCTTGGACCTTCTTATTGACGATGAAACACAGAAAATGCATCGGAATTAAATTCAAAAGGCACAATGCCGTCATAAGTACAAGAGGACTGACACTCTCACTCTCTATGATTTGAACCTCTCCTGTGATTCCAGTTTTAGATTCCGATGCTTCACTTCAGGTTTACTGTATCCCTTGGACCTTCTTATTGACGATGAAACACAGAGTTTGCATTCGAATTGAATACCAAGGGCACAATGCCGACTTAAGTACAAGAGGACTGACACTCTAACTTTCTACGATTTGAACGTCTCCTGTGAGTCCAGTTTTGGATTCCGATGCTTCACTTCAGGTTTACTGTATCCCTTGGACCTTCTTATTGCCGATGAAACACAGAAATTGCATCCGAATTTAGTACAAAAGGCACAATGGCGGCTTAAGTACAAGAGGACTGACACTCTCGCTTTCTATGATTTGAACCTCTCCTGTGAGTCCAGTTTTTGATTCTGATGCTTCACTTCAGGTTTACTGTATCTCTTGGACCTTCTTCTTGATGATGAAACACAGAAATTGCATCCGAATTTAATACAAGTTGCACAATGTCGACTTAAGTAAAAGAGGACTGACACTCTAAGTATCTATGATTTGAACCTCTCCTGTGAGTCCAGTTTTAGATTCCGATGCTTCACTTCAGGTTTGCTGTATACCTTGCACCTTCTTATTAAAGATGAAACACAGAAATTGCATCCGAATTTAATAAAAAAAGGCACAATGCCGACTTAAGTACAAGAGGACTGACATTCTAACTTTCAATGATTTGAACCTCTCCTGTGAGTCCAGTTTTAGGTTCCGATGCTTCTCTTCAGGTTTACTGTATCCCTTGGACCTTCTTATTGACAATGAAACACATAAAAAGCATCGGAATTAAATTCAAAAGGCACAATGCCGACTTAAGTACAAGAGGACTGACATTCTAACTTTCTATGATTTGAACCTCTCCTAATAGACCAGTTTTAGATTCTGATGCTTCACTTAAGGTTTACTGTATCCCTTGGACCTTCTTATTGACGATGAAACAGAGAGTTTGCATTCGAATTTAATACAAAGGGCACAATGCCGACCTAAGTATAAGAGGACTGACACTCAAACTTTCTATGATTTGAAGCTCTCCTGTGAGTCCAGTTTTAGATTCCGATGCTTCACTTCAGGTTTACTGTATCCCTTGGACCTTCTTATTGACGATGAAACACAGAAATTGCATCCAAACATAATACAAAAGGCACAATGGCGGCTTAAGTACAAGAGGACTGACACTCTCACTCTCTATGATTTGAACCTCTCCTGCGAGTCCAGATTTAGATTCCGATGCTACACTTCAGGTTTACTGTATCCCATGGACCTTCCTATTTCGATGAAACACAGAAATTGCATCCGAACTTAATACAAAGGGCACAATGCCGACCTAAGTATAAGAGGACTGACACTCAAACTTTCTATGATTTGAAGCTCTCCTGTGAGTCCAGTTTTAGATTCCGATGCTTCACTTCAGGTTTACTGTATCCCTTGGACCTTCTTATTGACCATGAAACACAGAAATTGCATCCGAACTTAATACAAAAGGCACAATGGCGGCTTAAGTACAAGAGGACTGACACTTTCACTTTCTATGATTTGAACCTCTCCTGTGAGTCCAGTTTTAGATTCCGATGCTTCACTTCAGGTTTACTGTATCCCTTGGACCTTCTTATTGACGATGAAACACAGAAATTGCATCCGAATTTAATACAAATGGCACAATGGCGACTTAAGTACAAGAGGACTGACTCTCTCACTCTCTATGATTTGTACCTCTCCTGCGAGTCCAGTTTTAGATTCCGATGCTTCACTTCAGGTTTACTGTATCCCTTGGACCTTCTTATTGACAATGAAACACAGAAAAAGCATCGGAATTAAATTCAAAAGGCACAATGCCGACTTAAGTACAAGAGGACTGACATTCTAACTTTCTATAATTTGAACCTCTCCTGTGAGTCCAGTTTTTAGAATCCGATGCTTCACTTCAGGTTTACTGTATCCCTTGGACCTTCTTATTGACGATGAAACACAGAAATTGCATCCGAATTTAATACAAATGGCACAATGTCGACTTAAGTACAAGAGGACTGACACATTCACTTTCTATGATTTGAACCTCTCCTGTGAGTCCAGTTTTAGATTCCGATGCTTCACTTCAGGTTTACTGTATCCCTTGGCCCTTCTTATTGACGTTGAAACACAGAAATTGCATCCACATTTAATACAAATGGCACAGTGCCGACTTAAGTATAAGAGGACTGACACTCTAACTTTCTATGATTTGAACCTCACCTTAAGTCCAGTTTTGGGTTCCGAGGCTTCACTTCAGGTTTACTGTATCCCTTGGACCTTCTTATTGACGATGAAACACAGAAATTGCTTCCGAATTTAGTACAAAAGGCACAATGGCGACTTAAGTACAAGAGGACTGACACTCTCGCATTCTATGGCTTGAACCTCTCCTGTGAGTCCAGTTTTAGATTCCGATGCTTCACTTCAGGTTTACTGTATCCCTTGAACCTTCTTATTGACGATGAAACACAGAAATTGCATCCGAATTTAATACAAATGGCACAATGTCGAGTTAAGTAAAAGAGGACTGACACTCTAACTTTCTATGATTTGAACCTCTCCTGTGAGTCCAGTTTTAGATTCCGATGCTTCACTTCAGGTTTGCTGTATACCTTGCACCTTCTTGTTGACGATGAAACACAGAAATTGCATCCGAATTTAATACAAAAGGCACAATGCCGACTTAAGTACAAGAGGACTGACACTCTAACTTTGTATGATTTGAACCTCTCCTGTGAGTCCATTTTTCGATTCCGATGTTCACTACAGGTTTACTGTATTTCTTGGACCTTCTTATTGACAATGGAACACAGAAAATGCATCGGAATTAAATTCAAAAGGCACAGTGCAGACTTAAGTACAAGAGGACTGACATTCTAAGTTTCTATGATTTGAACCTCTCCGAAGAGACCAGTTTTAGATTCTGATGCTTCATTTAAGTTTTACTGTATCCCTTGGACCTTCTTCTTGACGATGAAACACAGAAATTGCATCCGAACTTAATACAAAAGGCACAATGGCGGCTTAAGTACAAGAGGACTGACACTTTCACTTTCTCTGTGTTGAACCTCACCTGTGAGTCCAGTTTTAGATTCCGATGCTTCACTTCAGGTTTACTGTATCCCTTGGACCTTCTTAATGACGATGAAACACAGAAATTGCATCCAAATTTAATACAAATGGCTCAATGCCGACTTAAGTACAAGAGGACTGACACTCTCACTCTCTATGATTCGAACCTCTCCTGTGAGGTCAGATTTAGATTCCGATGCTTCACTTCAGGTTTACTGTAAACCTTGGACCTTCTTATTGACGATGAAACACAGAAAATGCATCGGAATTAAATTCAAAAGGCACAATGCCGTCATAAGTACAAGAGGACTGACACTCTCACTCTCTATGATTTGAACCTCTCCTGTGATTCCAGTTTTAGATTCCGATGCTTCACTTCAGGTTTACTGTATCCCTTGGACCTTCTTATTGACGATGAAACACAGAGTTTGCATTCGAATTGAATACCAAGGGCACAATGCCGATTTAAGTAGAAGAGGACTGACACTCTAACTTTCTATGATTTGAACGTCTCCTGTGAGTCCAGTTTTGGATTCCGATGCTTCACTTCAGGTTTACTGTATTCCTTGGACCTTCTTATTGACGATGAAACACAGAAATTGCATCCGAATTTAGTACAAAAGGCACAATGGCGGCTTAAGTACCAGAGGACTGACACTCTCACTCTCTATGATTCGAACCTCTCCTGTGAGGTCAGATTTAGATTCCGATGCTTCACTTCAGGTTTACTGTATCTCTTGGACCTTCTTCTTGACGATGAAACACAGAAATTGCATCCGAATTTAATACAAGTTGCACAAAGTCGACTTATGTAAAAGAGGACTGACACTCTAAGTTTCTATGATTTGAACCTCTCCTGTGAGTCCAGTTTTAGATTCCGATGCTTCACTTCAGGTTTGCTGTATACCTTGCACCTTCTTATTAAAGATGAAACACAGAAATTGCATCCGAATTTAATAAAAAAAGGCACAATGCCGACTTAAGTACAAGAGGACTGACATTCTAACTTTCAATGATTTGAACCTCTCCTGTGAGTCCAGTTTTAGGTTCCGATGCTTCTCTTCAGGTTTACTGTATCCCTTGGACCTTCTTATTGACAATGAAACACATAAAAAGCATCGGAATTAAATTCAAAAGGCACAATGCCGACTTAAGTACAAGAGGACTGACATTCTAACTTTCTATGATTTGAACCTCTCCTAATAGACCAGTTTTAGATTCTGATGCTTCACTTAAGGTTTACTGTATCCCTTGGACCTTCTTATTGACGATGAAATAGAGAGTTTGCATTCGAATTTAATACAAAGGGCACAATGCCGACCTAAGTATAAGAGGACTGACACTCAAACTTTCTATGATTTGAAGCTCTCCTGTGAGTCCAGTTTTAGATTCCGATGCTTCACTTCAGGTTTACTGTATCCCTTGGACCTTCGTATTGACGATGAAACACAGAAATTGCATCCGAACATAATACAAAAGGCACAATGGCGGCTTAAGTACAAGAGGACTGACACTCTCACTCTCTATGATTTGAACCTCTCCTGCGAGTCCAGATTTAGATTCCGATGCTACACTTCAGGTTTACTGTATCCCACGGACCTTCCTATTTCGATGAAACACAGAAATTGCATCCGAACTTGATACAAAGGGCACAATGCCGACCTAAGTATAAGAGGACTGACACTCAAACTTTCTATGATTTGAAGCTCTCCTGTGAGTCCAGTTTTAGATTCCGATGCTTCACTTCAGGTTTACTGTATCCCTTGGACCTTCTTATTGACCATGAAACACAGAAATTGCATCCGAACTTAATACAAAAGGCACAATGGCGGCTTAAGTACAAGAGGACTGACACTTTCACTTTCTATGATTTGAACCTCTCCTGTGAGTCCAGTTTTAGATTCCGATGCTTCACTTCAGGTTTACTGTATCCCTTGGACCTTCTTATTGACGATGAAACACAGAAATTGCATCCGAAATTAATACAAATGGCACAATGGCGACTTAAGTACAAGAGGACTGACACTCTCACTCTCTATGATTTGTACCTCTCCTGCGAGTCCAGTTTTAGATTCCGATGCTTCACTTCAGGTTTACTGTATCCCTTGGACCTTCTTATTGACAATGAAACACAGAAAAAGCATCGGAATTAAATTCAAAAGGCACAATGCCGACTTAAGTACAAGAGGACTGACATTCTAACTTTCTATAATTTGAACCTCTCCTGTGAGTCCAGTTTTTAGATTCCGATCCTTCACTTCAGGTTTACTGTATCCCTTGGACCTTCTTATTGACGATGAAACACAGAAATTACATCCGAATTTAATACAAATGGCACAATGTCGACTTAAGTACAAGAGGACTGACACATTCACTTTCTATGATTTGAACCTCTCCTGTGAGTCCAGTTTTAGATTCCGATGCTTCACTTCAGGTTTACTGTATCCCTTGAACCTTCTTATTGACGATGAAACATAGAAATTGCATCCGAATTTAATACAAATGGCACAATGTCGAGTTAAGTAAAAGAGGACTGACACTCTAACTTTCTATGATTTGAACCTCTCCTGTGAGTCCAGTTTTAGATTCCGATGCTTCACTTCAGGTTTGCTGTATACCTTGCACCTTCTTTTTGACGATGAAACACAGAAATTGCATCCGAATTTAATACAAAAGGCACAATGCCGACTTAAGTACAAGAGGACTGACATTCTAACTTTGTATGATTTGAACCTCTCCTGTGAGTCCGTTTTTCGATTCCGATGTTCACTACAGGTTTACTGTATTTCTTGGACCTTCTTATTGACAATGGAACACAGAAAATGCATCGGAATTAAATTCAAAAGGCACAGTGCCGACTTAAGTACAAGAGGACTGACATTCTAAGTTTCTATGATTTGAACCTCTCCGAAGAGACCAGTTTAAGATTCTGATGCTTCATTTAAGTTTTACTGTATCCCTTGGACCTTCTTCTTGACGATGAAACACAGAAATTGCATCCGAACTTAATACAAAAGGCACAATGGCGGCTTAAGTACAAGAGGACTGACACTCTCACTCTCTATGATTCGAACCTCTCCTGTGAGGTCAGATTTAGATTCCGATGCTTCACTTCAGGTTTACTGTAAACCTTGGACCTTCTTATTGACGATGAAACACAGAAAATGCATCGGAATTAAATTCAAAAGGCACAATGCCGTCATAAGTACAAGAGGACTGACACTCTCACTCTCTATGATTTGAACCTCTCCTGTGATTCCAGTTTTAGATTCCGATGCTTCACTTCAGGTTTACTGTATCCCTTGGACCTTCTTATTGACGATGAAACACAGAGTTTGCATTCGAATTGAATACCAAGGGCACAATGCCGACTTAAGTAGGAGAGGACTGACACTCTAACTTTCTATGATTTGAACGTCTCCTGTGAGTCCAGTTTTGGATTCCGATGCTTCACTTCAGGTTTACTGTATTCCTTGGACCTTCTTATTGACGATGAAACACAGAAATTGCATCCGAATTTAGTACAAAAGGCACAATGGCGGCTTAAGTACAAGAGGACTGACACTCTCGCTTTCTATGATTTGAACCTCTCCTGTGAGTCCAGTTTTTGATTCTGATGCTTCACTTCAGGTTTACTGTATCTCTTGGACCTTCTTCTTGACGATGAAACACAGAAATTGCATCCGAATTTAATACAAGTTGCACAATGTCGACTTAAGTAAAAGAGGACTGACACTCTAAGTTTCTATGATTTGAACCTCTCCTGTGAGTCCAGTTTTAGATTCCGATGCTTCACTTCAGGTTTGCTGTATACCTTGCACCTTCTTATTAAAGATGAAACACAGAAATTGCATCCGAATTTAATAAAAAAAGGCACAATGCCGACTTAAGTACAAGAGGACAGACATTCTAACTTTCAATGATTTGAACCTCTCCTGTGAGTCCAGTTTTAGGTTCCGATGCTTCTCTTCAGGTTTACTGTATCCCTTGGACCTTCTTATTGACAATGAAACACATAAAAAGCATCGGAATTAAATTCAAAAGGCACAATGCCGACTTAAGTACAAGAGGACTGACATTCTAACTTTCTATGATTTGAACCTCTCCTAATAGACCAGTTTTAGATTCTGATGCTTCACTTAAGGTTTTCTGTATCCCTTGGACCTTCTTATTGACGATGAAACAGAGAGTTTGCATTCGAATTTAATACAAAGGGCACAATGCCGACCTAAGTATAAGAGGACTGACACTCAAACTTTCTATGATTTGAAGCTCTCCTGTGAGTCCAGTTTTAGATTCCGATGCTTCACTTCAGGTTTACTGTATCCCTTGGACCTTCTTATTGACGATGAAACACAGAAATTGCATCCGAACATAATACAAAAGGCACAATGGCGGCTTAAGTACAAGAGGACTGACACTCTCACTCTCTATGATTTGAACCTCTCCTGCGAGTCCAGATTTAGATTCCGATGCTACACTTCAGGTTTACTGTATCCCATTGACTTTCCTATTTCGATGAAACACAGAAATTGCATCCGAACTTAATACAAAAGGCACAATGGCGGCTTAAATACAAGAGGACTGACACTTTCACTTTCTATGATTTGAACCTCTCCTGTGAGTCCAGTTTTAGATTCCGATGCTTCACTTCAGGTTTACTGTATCCCTTGGACCTTCTTATTGACGATGAAACACAGAAATTGCATCCGAATTTAGTATAAAAGGCACAATGGCGACTTAAGTACAAGAGGACTGACACTCTCGCTTTCTATGATTTGAACCTCTCCTGTGAGTCCAGTTTTTGATTCCGATGCTTCACTTCAGGTTGACTATATCCCTTGGACCTTCTTCTTGACGATGAAACACAGAAATTGCATCCGAATTTAATACAAGTTGCACAATGTCGACTTAAGTAAAAGAGGACTGACACTCTAACTTTCTATAATTTGAACCTCCCCTGTGGGTCCAGTTTCAGATTCCGATCCTACACTTCAGGTTTACTGTATCCCATGGACCTTCCTATTTCGATGAAACACAGAAATTGCATCCGAATTTAATACAAGTTGCACAATGTCGACTTAAGTAAAAGAGGACTGACGCTCTAACTTTCTATGATTTGAACCTCTCCTGTGAGTCCAGTTTTAGATTCCGATGCTTCACTTCAGGTTTGCTGTATACCTTGCACCTTCTTATTAAAGATGAAACACAGAAATTGCATCCGAATTTAATACAAATGGCACAGTGCCGACTTAAGTATAAGAGGACTGACACTCTAACTTTCTATGATTTGAACCTCACCTTAAGTCCAGTTTTGGATTCCGATGCTTCACTTCAGGTTTACTGTATCCCTTGGACCTTCTTATTGACGATGAAACACAGAAATTGCTTCCGAATTTAGTACAAAAGGCACAATGGCGACTTAAGTACAAGAGGACTGACACTCTCGCATTCTATGGCTTGAACCTCTCCTGTGAGTCCAGTTTTAGATTCCGATGCTTCACTTCAGGTTTACTGTATACCTTGAACCTTCTTATTGACGATGAAACACAGAAATTGCATCCGAATTTAATACAAATGGCACAATGTCGAGTTAAGTAAAAGAGGACTGACACTCTAACTTTCTATGATTTGAACCTCTCCTGTGAGTCCAGTTTTAGATTCCGATGCTTCACTTCAGGTTTGCTGTATACCTTGCACCTTCTTGTTGACGATGAAACACAGAAATTGCATCCGAATTTAATACAAAAGGCACAATGCCGACTTAAGTACAAGAGGACTGACATTCTAACTTTGTATGATTTGAACCTCTCCTGTGAGTCCATTTTTCGATTCCGATGTTCACTACAGGTTTACTGTATTTCTTGGACCTTCTTATTGACAATGGAACACAGAAAATGCATCGGAATTAAATTCAAAAGGCACAGTGCCGACTTAAGTACAAGAGGACTGACATTCTAAGTTTCTATGATTTGAACCTCTCCGAAGAGACCAGTTTTAGATTCTGATGCTTCATTTAAGTTTTACTGTATCCCTTGGACCTTCTTCTTGACGATGAAACACAGAAATTGCATCCGAACTTAATACAAAAGGCACAATGGCGGCTTAAGTACAAGAGGACTGACACTTTCACTTTCTCTGTGTTGAACCTCACCTGTGAGTCCAGTTTTAGATTCCGATGCTTCACTTCAGGTTTACTGTATCCCTTGGACCTTCTTAATGACGATGAAACACAGAAATTGCATCCAAATTTAATACAAATGGCTCAATGCCGACTTAAGTACAAGAGGACTGACACTCTCACTCTCTATGATTCGAACCTCTCCTGTGAGGTCAGATTTAGATTCCGATGCTTCACTTCAGGTTTACTGTAAACCTTGGACCTTCTTATTGACGATGAAACACAGAAAATGCATCGGAATTAAATTCAAAAGGCACAATGCCGTCATAAGTACAAGAGGACTGACACTCTCACTCTCTATGATTTGAACCTCTCCTGTGATTCCAGTTTTAGATTCCGATGCATCACTTCAGGTTTGCTGTATCCCTTGGACCTTCTTATTGACGATGAAACACAGAGTTTGCATTCGAATTGAATACCAAGGGCACAATGCCGACTTAAGTACAAGAGGACTGACACTCTAACTTTCTATGATTTGAACGTCTCCTGTGAGTCCAGTTTTGGATTCCGATGCTTCACTTCAGGTTTACTGTATTCCTTGGACCTTCTTATTGACGATGAAACACAGAAATTGCATCCGAATTTAGTACAAAAGGCACAATGGCGGCTTAAGTACAAGAGGACTGACACTCTCGCTTTCTATGATTTGAACCTCTCCTGTGAGTCCAGTTTTTGATTCTGATGCTTCACTTCAGGTTTACTGTCTCTCTTGGACCTTCTTCTTGACGATGAAACACAGAAATTGCATCCGAATTTAATACAAGTTGCACAATGTCGACTTAAGTAAAAGAGGACTGACACTCTAAGTTTCTATGATTTGAACCTCTCCTGTGAGTCCAGTTTTAGATTCCGATGCTTCACTTCAGGTTTGCTGTATACCTTGCACCTTCTTATTAAAGATGAAACACAGAAATTGCATCCGAATTTAATAAAAAGAGGCACAATGATGACTTAAGTACAAGAGGACTGACATTCTAACTTTCAATGATTTGAACCTCTCCTGTGAGTCCAGTTTTAGGTTCCGATGCTTCTCTTCAGGTTTACTGTATCCCTTGGACCTTCTTATTGACAATGAAACACATAAAAAGCATCGGAATTAAATTCAAAAGGCACAATGCCGACTTAAGTACAAGAGGACTGACATTCTAACTTTCTATGATTTGAACCTCTCCTAATAGACCAGTTTTAGATTCTGATGCTTCACTTAAGGTTTACTGTATCCCTTGGACCTTCTTATTGACGATGAAACAGAGAGTTTGCATTCGAATTTAATACAAAGGGCACAATGCCGACCTAAGTATAAGAGGACTGACACTCAAACTTTCTATGATTTGAAGCTCTCCTGTGAGTCCAGTTTTAGATTCCGATGCTTCACTACAGGTTTACTGTATCCCTTGGACCTTCTTATTGACGATGAAACACAGAAATTGCATCCGAACAAAATACAAAAGGCACAATGGCGGCTTAAGTACAAGAGGACTGACACTCTCACTCTCTATGATTTGAACCTCTCCTGCGAGTCCAGATTTAGATTCCGATGCTACACTTCAGGTTTACTGTATCCCATGGACCTTCCTATTTCGATGAAACACAGAAATTGCATCCGAACTTAATACAAAAGGCACAATGGCGGCTTAAATACAAGAGGACTGACACTTTCACTTTCTATGATTTGAACCTCTCCTGTGAGTCCAGTTTTAGATTCCGATGCTTCACTTCAGGTTTACTGTATCCCTTGGACCTTCTTATTGACGATGAAACACAGAAATTGCATCCGAATTTAGTATAAAAGGCACAATGGCGACTTAAGTACAAGAGGACTGACACTCTCGCTTTCTATGATTTGAACCTCTCCTGTGAGTCCAGTTTTTGATTCCGATGCTTCACTTCAGGTTTACTGTATCCCTTGGACCTTCTTCTTGACGATGAAACACAGAAATTGCATCCGAATTTAATACAAGTTGCTCAATGTCGACTTAAGTAAAAGAGGACTGACACTCTAACTTTCTATAATTTGAACCTCTCCTGTGGGTCCAGTTTCAGATTCCGATCCTACACTTCAGGTTTACTGTATCCCATGGACCTTCCTATTTCGATGAAACACAGAAATTGCATCCGAATTTAATACAAGTTGCACAATGTCGACTTAAGTAAAAGAGGACTGACGCTCTAACTTTCTATGATTTGAACCTCTCCTGTGAGTCCAGTTTTAGATTCCGATGCTTCACTTCAGGTTTGCTGTATACCTTGCACCTTCTTATTAAAGATGAAACACAGAAATTGCATCCGAATTTAATAAAAAAAGGCACAATGCCGACTTAAGTTCAAGAGGACTGACATTCTAACTTTCTATGATTTGAACTTCTCCTGTGAGTCCAGTTTTAGATTCCGATGCTTCACTTCAGGTTTACTGTATCCCTTGGACCTTCTTATTGACAATGAAACACATAAAAAGCATCGGAATTAAATTCAAAAGGCACAATGCCGACTTAAGTACAAGAGGACTGACATTCAAACTTTCTATGATTTGAACCTCTCCTAATAGACCAGTTTTAGATTCTGATGCTTCACTTAAGGTTTACTGTATCCCTTGGACCTTCTTATTGACGATGAAACAGAGAGTTTGCATTCGAATTTAATACAAAGGGCACAATGCCGACCTAAGTATAAGAGGACTGACACTCAAACTTTCTATGATTTGAAGCTCTCCTGTGAGTCCAGTTTTAGATTCCGATGCTTCACTTCAGGTTTACTGTATCCCTTGGACCTTCGTATTGACCATGAAACACAGAAATTGCATCCGAACTTAATACAAAAGGCACAATGGCGGCTTAAGTACAAGAGGACTGACACTTTCACTTTCTATGATTTGAACCTCTCCTGTGAGTCCAGTTTTAGATTCCGATGCTTCACTTCAGGTTTACTGTATCCCTTGGACCTTCTTATTGACGATGAAACACAGAAATTGCATCCGAATTTAATACAAATGGCACAATGGCGACTTAAGTACAAGAGGACTGACACTCTCACTCTCTATGATTTGTACCTCTCCTGCGAGTCCAGTTTTAGATTCCGATGCTTCACTTCAGGTTTACTGTATCCCTTGGACCTTCTTATTGACAATGAAACACAGAAAAAGCATCGGAATTAAATTCAAAAGGCACAATGCCGACTTAAGTACAAGAGGACTGACATTCTAACTTTCTATAATTTGAACCTCTCCTGTGAGTCCAGTTTTTAGATTCCGATGCTTCACTTCAGGTTTACTGTATCCCTTGGACCTTCTTATTGACGATGAAACACAGAAATTGCATCCGAATTTAATACAAATGGCACAATGTCGACTTAAGTACAAGAGGACTGACACATTCACTTTCTATGATTTGAACCTCTCCTGTGAGTCCAGTTTTAGATTCCGATGCTTCACTTCAGGTTTACTGTATCCCTTGGCCCTTCTTATTGACGTTGAAACACAGAAATTGCATCCGAATTTAATACAAATGGCACAGTGCCGACTTAAGTATAAGAGGACTGACACTCTAACTTTCTATGATTTGAACCTCACCTTAAGTCCAGTTTTGGATTCCGATGCTTCACTTCAGGTTTACTGTATCCCTTGGACCTTCTTATTGACGATGAAACACAGAAATTGCTTCCGAATTTAGTACAAAAGGCACAATGGCGACTTAAGTACAAGAGGACTGACACTCTCGCATTCTATGGCTTGAACCTCTCCTGTGAGTCCAGTTTTAGATTCCGATGCTTCACTTCAGGTTTACTGTATCCCTTGAACCTTCTTATTGACGATGAAACACAGAAATTGCATCCGAATTTAATACAAATGGCACAATGTCGAGTTAAGTAAAAGAGGACTGACACTCTAACTTTCTATGATTTGAACCTCTCCTGTGAGTCCAGTTTTAGATTCCGATGCTTCACTTCAGGTTTGCTGTATACCTTGCACCTTCTTGTTGACGATGAAACACAGAAATTGCATCCGAATTTAATACAAAAGGCACAATGCCGACTTAAGTACAAGAGGACTGACATTCTAACTTTGTATGATTTGAACCTCTCCTGTGAGTCCATTTTTCGATTCCGATGTTCACTACAGGTTTACTGTATTTCTTGGACCTTCTTATTGACAATGGAACACAGAAAATGCATCGGAATTAAATTCAAAAGGCACAGTGCCGACTTAAGTACAAGAGGACTGACATTCTAAGTTTCTATGATTTGAACCTCTCCGAAGAGACCAGTTTTAGATTCTGATGCTTCATTTAAGTTTTACTGTATCCCTTGGACCTTCTTATTGACGATGAAACACAGAAATTGCATCCGAACTTAATACAAAAGGCACAATGGCGGCTTAAGTACAAGAGGACTGACACTTTCACTTTCTCTGTGTTGAACCTCACCTGTGAGTCCAGTTTTAGATTCCGATGCTTCACTTCAGGTTTACTGTATCCCTTCTACCTTCTTAATGACGATGAAACACAGAAATTGCATCAAAATTTAATACAAATGGCTCAATGCCGACTTAAGTACAAGAGGACTGACACTCTCACTCTCTATGATTCGAACCTCTCCTGTGAGGTCAGATTTAGATTCCGATGCTTCACTTCAGGTTTACTGTAAACCTTGGACCTTCTTATTGACGATGAAACACAGAAAATGCATCGGAATTAAATTCAAAAGGCACAATGCCGTCATAAGTACAAGAGGACTGACACTCTCACTCTCTATGATTTGAACCTCTCCTGTGATTCCAGTTTTAGATTCCGATGCTTCACTTCAGGTTTACTGTATCCCTTGGACCTTCTTATTGACGATGAAACACAGAGTTTGCATTCGAATTGAATACCAAGGGCACAATGCCGACTTAAGTACAAGAGGACTGACACTCTAACTTTCTATGATTTGAACGTCTCCTGTGAGTCCAGTTTTGGATTCCGATGCTTCACTTCAGGTTTACTGTATTCCTTGGACCTTCTTATTGACGATGAAACACAGAAATTGCATCCGAATTTAGTACAAAAGGCACAATGGCGGCTTAAGTACAAGAGGACTGACACTCTCGCTTTCTATGATTTGAACCTCTCCTGTGGGTCCAGTTTTTGATTCTGATGCTTCACTTCAGGTTTACTGTATCCCTTGGACCTTCTTCTTGACGATGAAACACAGAAATTGCATCCGAATTTAATACAAGTTGCACAATGTCGACTTAAGTAAAAGAGGACTGACACTCTAAGTTTCTATGATTTGAACCTCTCCTGTGAGTCCAGTTTAAGATTCCGATGCTTCACTTCAGGTTTGCTGTATACCTTGCACCTTCTTATTAAAGATGAAACACAGAAATTGCATCCGAATTTAATAAAAAAAGGCACAATGCCGACTTAAGTACAAGAGGACTGACATTCTAACTTTCAATGATTTGAACCTCTCCTGTGAGTCCAGTTTTAGATTCCGATGCTTCACTTCAGGTTTACTGTATCCCTTGGACCTTCTTATTGACAATGAAACGCATAAAAAGCATCGGAATTAAATTCAAAAGGCACAATGCCTACTTAAGTACAAGAGGACTGACATTCTAACTTTCTATGATTTGAACCTCTCCTAATAGACCAGTTTTAGATTCTGATGCTTCACTTAAGGTTTACTGTATCCCTTGGACCTTCTTATTGACGATGAAACAGAGAGTTTGCATTCGAATTTAATACAAAGGGCACAATGCCGACCTAAGTATAAGAGGACTGACACTCAAACTTTCTATGATTTGAAGCTCTCCTGTGAGTCCAGTTTTAGATTCCGATGCTTCACTTCAGGTTTACTGTATCCCTTGGACCTTCTTATTGACGATGAAACACAGAAATTGCATCCTAACTTAATACAAAAGGCACAATGGTGGCTTAAGTACAAGAGGACTGACACTTTCACTTTCTATGATTTGAACCTCTCCTGTGAGTCTAGTTTTAGATTCCGATGCTTCACTTCAGGTTTACTGTATCCCTTGGACCTTCTTATTGACGATGAAACACAGAAATTGCATCCGAATTTAATACAAATGGCACAATGGCGACTTAAGTACAAGAGGACTGACACTCTCACTCTCTATGATTTGAACCTCTCCTGCGAGTCCAGATTTAGATTCCGATGCTACACTTCAGGTTTACTGTATCCCATGGACCTTCCTATTTCGATGAAACACAGAAATTGCATCCGAACTTATTACAAAAGGCACAATGGCGGCTTAAATACAAGAGGACTGACACTTTCACTTTCTATGATTTGAACCTCTCCTGTGAGTCCAGTTTTAGATTCCGATGCTTCACTTCAGGTTTACTGTATCCCTTGGACCTTCTTATTGACGATGAAACACAGGAATTGCATCCGAATTTAGTATAAAAGGCACAATGGCGACTTAAGTACAAGAGGACTGACACTCTCGCTTTCTATGATTTGAACCTCTCCTGTGAGTCCAGTTTTTGATTCCGATGCTTCACTTCAGGTTTACTGTATCCCTTGGACCTTCTTCTTGACGATGAAACACAGAAAATGCATCCGAATTTAATACAAGTTGCACAATGTCGACTTAAGTAAAAGAGGACTGACACTCTAAGTTTCTATGATTTGAACCTCTCCTGTGAGTCCAGTTTTAGAGTCCGATGCTTCACTTCAGGTTTGCTGTATACCTTGCACCTTCTTATTAACGATGAAAGACAGAAATTGCATCCGAATTTAATAAAAAAAGGCACAATGCCGACTTAAGTACAAGAGGACTGACATTCTAACTTTCTATGATTTGAACCTCTCCTGTGAGTCCAGTTTTAGATTCCGATGCTTCACTTCAGGTTTACTGTATCCCTTGGACCTTCTTATTGACAATGAAACACAGAAAAAGCATCGGAATTAAATTCAAAAGGCACAATGCCGACTTAAGTACAAGAGGACTGTCATTCTAACTTTCTATGATTTGAACCGCTCCTAAGAGACCAGTTTTAGATTCTGATGCGTTACTTAAGGTTGACTGTATCCCTTGGACCTTCTTATTGACGGTGAAACACAGAGTTTGCATTCGAATTAAATACAAAGGGCACAATGCCGACTTAAGTACAAGTGGACTGACACTCTAACTTTCTATAATTTGAACCTCTCCCGTGGGTCCAGTTTCAGATTCCGATGCTTCACTTCAGGTTTACTGTATCCCATGGGCCTTCCTATTGACGATGAAACACAGAAATTGCATCCCAATTTAATACAAATGGCACAATGCCGCCTTAAGTACAAGAGGACTGACACTCTCACTGTCTATGATTCGAACCTCTCCTGTGAGGTCAGATTTAGATTCCGATGCTTCACTTCAGGATTACTGTAAACCTTGCACCTTCTTATTGACGATGAAACACAGAAAATGCATCGGAAATAAATTCAAAAGGCACAATGCCGCCTTAAGTACAAGAGGACTGACACTCTCACTTTCTATGATTTGAACCTCTCCTGTGATTCCAGCTTTAGATTCAGATGCTTCACTTCAGGTTTACTGTATCCCTTGGACCTTCTAATTGACGATGAAACACAGAGTTTGCATCCGAATTTAATACAAAAGGTACAATGCCCACTTAAGTGCAAGAGGACAGACACTCTAACTTTCTATGATTTGAACCTCTCCTGTGAGTCCAGTTTTAGATTCCGATGCTTCACTTCAGGTTTACTGTATCCCTTGGACCTTCTTATTGACGATGAAACACAGAAATTGCATCCGAATTTAATACAAAAATCACAATGGCGACCTAAGTACAAGAGGACTGACACTCTCACTTTCTATGATTTGAACATCTCCTGTGAGTCCAGTTTGAGATTCCGATGCTTCACTTCAGGTTTACTGTTTCCCTCGGACCTTCTAATTGACGATGAAACACAGAGTTTGCATCCGAATTTAGTACAAAGGGTACAATGCCGACTTAAGTACAAGAGGACTGACACTCTAACTTTCTATGATTTGAACCTCTCCTGTGATTCCAGTTTTAGATTCCGATGCTTCACTTCAGGTTTACTGTATCTCTTGGACCTTCTAATTGACGATGAAACACAGAAATTGCATCGAAATTAAATTCAAAAGGCACAATTCTGACTTAAGTGCAAGAGGACTGACACTCTCACTTTCTATGATTTGAACCTCTCCTGTGAGTCCAGTTTTAGATTCCGATGCTTCACTTCAGGTTTACTGTATCCCTTGGACCTTCTAATTGACGATGAAACACAGAAATTGCATCCGAATTTAATACAAATGGCACAATGCCGACTTAAGTACAAGAGGACTGACACTCTCACTCTCTTTGATTCGAACCTCTCCTGTGAGGTCATATTTTGATTCCGATGCTTCACTTCAGGTTTACTGTATACCTTGCACCTTGTTATTGACGATGAAACACAGAAATTGCATCGGAATTATATTCAAAAGGCACAATGCCGTCTTAAGTACAAGAGGACTGACACCCTCACTTTCTATGATTTGAACCTCTCCTGTGAGTCCAGTTTTAGATTCCGATGCTTCACTTCAGGTTTACTGTATCCCTCGGACCTTCTAATTGACGATGAAACACAGAGTTTGCATCCGAATTTAGTACAAAGGGTACAATGCCGACTTAAGTATAAGAGGACTGACACTCTAACTTTCTATGATTTGAACCTCTCCTGTGATTACAGTTTTAGATTCCGATGCTTCACTTCAGGTTTACTGAATCCCTTGGACCTTCTTATTGACGATGAAACACAGAAATTGCATCCGAATTTAATACAAAAATCACAATGGCGACTTAAGTACAAGGGGACTGACACTCTCATTTTCTATGATTTGAACATCTCCTGTGAGTCCAGTTTTAGATTCCGACGCTTCACTTCTGGTTTACTGTATCCCTTGGATTTTCTTATTTACGATGAAACACAGAGATTGCATCGGAATCAAATTCAAAACGCACAATGCCGACATAAGTAAAAGAGGACTGACACTCTCACTTTCTATGATTTCAACCTCTCCTGTGAGTCCAGTTATAGATTCCAATGCTTCACTTCAGGTTTACTGTATCCCTTGGACCTTCTTATTGACGATGAAACACAGAAATGGCATCCGAATTAAATTCAAAACGCACAATGCCGACTTAAGCAAATGATTACTAACATTCTCACTTTCTATGATTTGAACCTCTCCTGTGAGTCCAGTTTTAGATTCCGATGCTTCACTTCAGGTTTACTCTATCCCTTGGACCTTCATATTGACGATGAAACACAGAAATTGCATCGGAATTAAATTCAAAAGGCATAATGCCGACTTAAGTACAAGAGGACTGACACTCTAACTTTCTATGATTTGAACCTCTCCTGTGAGTCCAGTTTGAGATTCCGATGCTTCACTTCAGGTTTACTGTATCCCTTGGACCTTCTTATTGACGATGAAACACAGAGTTTGCATCCGAATTAAATACAAAAGGCACAATACCGACTTAAGAACAAGAGGACTGACACTCTAACTTTCTATGATTTGAACCTCTCCTGTGAGTCCAGTTTTGGATTCCGATGCTTCACTTCAGGTTTACTGTATCCCTTGGACCTTCTTATTGACGATGAAACACAGAAATTGCATCCGAATTTAATACAAAACGCACAATGGCGACTTAAGTACAAGAGGACTGACACTCTCACTTTCTATGATTTGAAGCTCTCCTGTGAGACCAGTTTTAGATTCCGATGCTTCACTTCAGGTTTACTGTATCCCTTGGACCTTCTTATTGACGATGAAACATAGAGTTTGCATCCGAATTTAATACAAAAGGCTCAATACCGACTTAGGTAGAAGAGGACTGACACTCTAACTTTCTATGATTTGAACCTCACCTGTGAGTCAAGTTTTGGCTTTCCGATTCTTCACTTCAGGTTGACTGTATCCCTTGGACCTTCTTATTGACGATGAAACACAGAAATTGCATCCGAATTTAGTACAAAAGGCACAATGGCGACTTAAGTACAAGAGGACTGACACTCTTGCTTTCTATGATTTGAACCTCTCCTGTGAGTCCAGTTTTAGATTCCGATGCTTCACTTCAGGTTTTCTGTATCCCTTGGACCTTCTTATTGACGATGAAACACAGAAATTGCATCTGAATTTAATACAAATGGCACAATGTCGACTTAAGTAAAAGAGGACTGACACTCTAACTTTCTATTATTTGAACCTCTCCTGTGAGTCCAGTTTTAGATACCGATGCTTCACTTCAGGTTTGCTGTATCCCTTGCACCTTCTTATTGACGATGAAACACAGAAATTGCATCCGAATTTAATACAAAAGGCACAATGCCGACTTAAGTACAAGAGGACTGACATTCTAACTTTCCATGATTTGAACCTCCCTGTGAGTCCAGTTTTAGATTCCGATGCTTCAATTCAGGTTTACTGTATCCCTTGGACTTCTTATTGACGATGAAACACAGAAATTGCATCCGAACTTAATACAAATGGCACAATGGCGGCTTAAGTACAAGAGGACTGACACTTTCACTTTCTATGATTTGAACCTCTCCTGTGAGTCCAGTTTTTGATTCCGACGCTTCACGTCTGGTTTACTGTATCCCTTGGAATTTCTTATTGACGATGAAACACAGAAATTGCATCGGAATCAAATTCAAAACGCACAATTCCGACATAAGTAAAAGATGACTGACACTCTCACTTTCTATGATTTGAACCTCTCCTGTGAGTCCACTTTTAGATTCCGATGCTTCACTTCAGGTTTGCTGTATACCTTGCACCTTCTTATTAACGATGAAACACAGAAATTGCATCCGAATTTAATAAAAAAAGGCACAATGCCGACTTAAGTACGAGAGGACTGACATTCTAACTTTCTATGATTTGAACCTCTCCTGTGAGTCCAGTTTTAGATTCCGATGCTTCACTTCAGATTTACTGTATCCCTTGGACCTTCTTATTGACAATGAAACACAGAAAAAGCATCGGAATTAAATTCAAAAGGCACAATGCCGAATTAAGTACAAGAGGACTGACATTCTAACTTTCGATGATTTGATCCTCTCCTAAGAGACCAGTTTTGATTCTGATGCTTCACTTAAGGTTTACTGTATCCCTTGGACCTTCTTATTGACGATGAAACAGAGAGTTTGCATTCGAATTTAATACAAAGGGCACAATGCCGACCTAAGTATAAGAGGACTGACACTCTAACTTTCTATGATTTGAAGCTCTCCTGTGAGTCCAGTTTTAGATTCCGATGCTTCACTTCAGGTTTACTGTATCCCTTGGACCATCTTATTGACGATGAAACACAGCAATTGCATCCGAACTTAATACAAAAGGCACAATGGCGGCTTAAGTACAAGAGGACTGACACTTTCACTTTCTATGATTTGAACCTCTCCTGTGAGTCCAGTTTTAGATTCCGATGCTTCACTTCAGGTTTACTGTATCCCTTGGACCTTCTTATTGACGATGAAACACAGAAATAGCATCCGAATTTAATACAAATGGCACAATGGCGACTTAAGTACAAGAGGACTGACACTCTCACTATCTATGATTCGAACCTCTCCTGTGAGGTTAGATTTAGATTCCGATGCTTCACTTCAGGTTTACTGTAAACCTTGCATCTTCTTATTGACGATGAAACACAGAAAATGCATCGGAATTAAATTCAAAAGGCACAATGCCGTCTTAAGTACAAGAGGACTGACACTCTCACTTTCTATGATTTGAACCTCTGCTGTGATTCCAGTTTTAGATTCTGATGCTTCACTTCAGGTTTACTGTATCCCTTGGTCCTTCTAATTGACGATAAAACACTGAGTTTGCATCCGAATTTAATACAAAAGGAACAATGCCGACTTAAGTACAAGAGGACTGACACTCTAACTTTCTATGAGTTGAACCTCTCCTGTGAGTCCAGTTTTAGATTCCGATGCTTCACTTCAGGTTTACTGTATCCCATGGACCTTCTTATTGACGATGAAACACAGAAATTGCATCCGAATTTAATACAAAAATCTCAATGGCGACTTAAGTACAAGAGGACTGACACTTTCACTTTCTATGATTTGAACATCTCCTGTGAGTCCAGTTTTAGATACCGATGCTTCACTTCAGATTTACTGTATCCCTTGGACCTTCTTATTGACGATGAAACACAGAAATTGCATCGGAATTAAATTCAAAACGCACAATGCCGACTTAAGCAAAAGAGGACTGACACTTACACTTTCTATGATTTGAACCTCTCCTGCGAGTCCAGTTTTAGATTCCGATTCTTCACTTCAGGTTTACTGTATCCCTTGGACCTTCTTATTGACGATGAAACACAGAAATTGCATCCGAACTTAATACAAAAGGCACAATGGCGGCTTAAGTACAAGAGGACTGACACTTTCACTTTCTATGATTTGAACCTCTCCAGTGAGTGCAGTTTTAGATTCCGATGCTTCACTTCAGGTTTACTGTATCCCTTGGATCTTCTTATTGACGATGAAACACAGAAATTGCATCCGAATTTAATACAAATGGCACAATGCCGACTTAAGTACAAGAGGACTGACACTCTCGCTTTCTATGAATTGAACCTCTCCTGTGAGTCCAGTTTTAGATTCCGATGCTTCACTTCAGGTTTGCTGTATACCTTGCACCTTCTTATTGACGATGATACACAGAAATTGCATCCGAATTTAATACAAAACGCACAATGCCAACTTAAGTACAAGAGGACTGACATTCTAACTTTCTATGATTTGAACCTCTCCTGCGAGTCCAGTTTTAGATTCCGATGCTTCACTTCAGGTTTACTGTATCCCTTGGACCTTCTTATTAACAATGAAACACAGAAAAAGCATCGGAATTAAATTCAAAAGGCACAATGCCGACTTAAGTGCATGAGGACTGACGTTCTAACTTTCTATGATTTGAACCTCTCCTAAGAGACCAGTTTTAGATTCTGATGCTTCATTTAAGGTTCACTGTATCCCTTGGACCTTCTTATTGATGATGCAACACAGAGTTTGCATTCGAATTTAATACAAAGGGCACAATGCCGACTTAAGTACAAGTGGACTGACACTTTAACTTTCTATAATTTGAACCTCTCCTTTGGGTCCAGTTTCAGATTCCGATGCTTCACTTCAGGTTTACTGTATCCCATGGACCTTCCTATTGACGATGAAACACAGAAATTGCATCCGAACTTAATACAAAAGGCACAATGGCGGCTTAAATACAAGATGACTGACACTCTCGCGTTCTATGATTTGAACCTCTCCTGTGAGTACAGTTTTAGATTCCGATGCTTCACTTCAGGTTTGCTGTATACCTTGCACCTTCTTATTAACGATGAAACACAGAAATTGCATCCGAATTTAATAAAAAAAGGCACAATGCCGACTTAAGTACAAGAGGACTGACATTCTAACTTTCTATGATTTGAACCTCTCCTGTGAGTCCAGTTTTAGATTCCGAAGCTTCACTTCAGGTTTACTTTATACCTTGGAACTTCTTATTGACAATGAAACACAGAAAAAGCATCGGAATTTAATTCAAAAGGCACAATGCCGAATTAAGTACAAGAGGACTGACATTCTAACTTTCTATGATTTGAACCCCCTCCTACGAGACCAGTTTTAGATTCTGATGCTTCACTTAAGGTTTACTGTATCCCTTGGACCTTCTTATTGACGATGAAACAGAGAGTTTGCATTCGAATTTAATACAAAGGGCACAATGCCGACCTAAGTATAAGAGGAATGACACTCTAACTTTCTATGAGTTGAACCTCTCCTGTGAGTCCAGTTTTAGATTCCGATGCTTCACTCCAGGTATACTGTATCCCATGGACCTTCTTATTGACGATGAGACACAGAAATTGCATCCGAACTTAATACAAAAGGCACAATGGCGGCTTAAGTACAAGAGGACTAACACTTTCACTTTCTATGATTTGAACCTCTCCTGTGAGTCCAGTTTTAGATTCCGATGCTTCACTTCAGGTTTACTGTATCCCTTGGACCTTCTTATTGACGATGAAACACAGAAATTGCATCCGAATTTAATACAAATGGCACAATGGCGACTTAAGTACAAGAGTACTGACACTCTCACTCTCTATGATTCGAACCACTCCTGTGAGTTCAGATTTAGATTCCGATGCTTCACTTCTGGTTTACTGTAAACCTTGCACCTTCTTATTGACGATGAAACACAGAAAATGCATCGGAATTAAATTCAAAAGGCACAATGACGTCTTAAGTACAAGAGGACTGACACTCTCACTTTCTATGATTTGAACCTCTCCTGTGACTCCAGTTTTAGATTCCGATGCTTCACTTCAGGTTTACTGTATCCCTTGGTCCTTCTAATTGACGATAAAACACTGAGTTTGCATCCGATTTTAATACAAAAGGAACAATGTCGACTTAAGTACAAGAGGACTGACACTCTAACTTTCTATGAGTTGAACCTCTCCTGTGAGTCCAGTTTTAGATTCCGATGCTTCACTCCAGGTATACTGTATCCCATGGACCTTCTTATTGACGATGAAACACAGAAATTGCATCCGAACTTAATACAAAAGGCACAATGGCGGCTTAAGTACAAGAGGACTAACACTTTCACTTTCTATGATTTGAACCTCTCCTGTGAGTCCAGTTTTAGATTCCGATGCTTCACTTCAGGTTTACTGTATCCCTTGGACCTTCTTATTGACGATCAAACACAGAAATTGCATCCGAATTTAATACAAATGGCACAATGGCGACTTAAGTACAAGAGGACTGACACTCTCACTCTCTATGATTCGAACCACTCCTGTGAGGTCAGGTTTAGCTTCCGATGCTTCACTTCAGGTTTACTGTAAACCTTGCACCTTCTTATTGACGATGAAACACAGAAAATCCATCGGAATTAAATTCAAAAGGCACAATGCCGTCTTAAGTACAAGAGGACTGACACTCTCACTTTCTATGATTTGAACCTCTCCTTTGATTCCAGATTTAGATTCCGAAGCTTCACTTCAGGTTTACTGTATCCCTTGGTCCTTCTCATTGACGATAAAACACTGAGTTTGCATCCGAATTTAATACAAAAGGAACAATGCCGACTTAATTACAAGAGGACTGACACTCTAACTTTCTATGAGTTGAACCTCTCCTGTAAGTCCAGTTTTAGATTCCGATGCTTCACTTCAGGTTTACTGTATCCCTTGGACCTTCTTATTGACGATGAAACACAGAAATTGCATCGGAATTAAATTCAAAAGGCACAATGCCGACTTAAGCAAAAGAGGACTGACACTTACACTTTCTATGATTTGAACCTCTCCTGTGAGTCCAGTTTTAGATTCCGATGCTTCACTTCAGGTTTACTGTATCCCTTGGTCCTTCTTATTGACGATGAAACACAGAAATTGCATCCGAACTTAATACAAAAGGCACAATGGCGGCTTAAGTACAAGAGGACTGACAGTTTCACTTTCTATGATTTGAACCTCTCCTGTGAGTGCAGTTTTAGATTCCGATGCTTCACTTCAGGTTTACTGTATCCCTTGGACCTTCTTATTGACGATGAAACACAGAAATTGCATCCGAATTTAATACAAACATCACAATGGCGACCTATGTACAAGAGGACTGACACTCTCACTTTCTATCATTTGAACATCTCCTGTGAGTCCAGTTTGAGATTCCGATGCTTCACTTCAGGTTTACTGTATCCCTTGGACCTTCTTATTGACGATGAAACATAGAAATTGCATCGGAATTAAATTCAAAACGCACAATGCCGACTTAAGCAAAAGAGGACTGACCCTCTCACTTTCTACGATTTGAACCTCTCCTGTGAGTCCAGTTTTAGATTCCGATGCTTCACTTCAGGTTTACTGTATCCCTTGGACCTTCTTATTGACGATGAAACACAGAAATTGCATCGGAATTAAATTCAAAAAGCACAATGCCGACTTAAGTACAAGAGGACTGACACTCTAACTTTCTATGATTTGAACTACTCAAGTGAGTCCAGTTTTAGATTCCGATGCTTCACTTCAGGTTTACTGTATCCCTTGGACCTTCTAATTGACGATGAAACACAGAAATTGCATCCGAATTTAATACAAATGGCACAATGCCGACTTAAGTACAAGAGGACTGACACTCTCACTCTCTTTGATTCGAACCTCTCCTGTGAGGTCAGATTTTGATTCCGATGCTTCACTTCAGGTTTACTGTATACCTTGCACCTTGTTATTGACGATGAAACATAGAAATTGCTTTGGAATTATATTCAAAAGGCACAATGCCGTCTTAAGTACAAGAGGACTGACACCCTCACTTTCTATGATTTGAACCTCTCCTCTGAGTCCAGTTTTAGATTCCGATGCTTCACTTCAGGTTTATTGTATCCCTCGGACCTTCTAATTGACGATGAAACACAGAGTTTGCATCCGAATTTAGTACAAAGGGTACAATGCCGACTTAAGTACAAGAGGACGGACACTTTAACTTTCTATGATTTGAACCTCTCCTGTGAGTCCAGTTTTAGATTCCGATGCTTCACTTCAGGTTTACTGTATCCCTTGGACCTTCTTATTGACGATGAAACACCGAGTTTGCATCCGAATTTAATACAAAAGGCACAATGCCGACTTAAGTACAAGAGGACTGACACTCCAACTTTCTATGATTTGAACCTCTCCTGTGAGTCCAGTTTTGGATTCCGATGCTTCACTTCAGGTTTACTGTAACCCTTGGACCTTCTTATTGAATATGAAACACAGAAATTGCATCCGAATTAAATTCAAAACGCACAATGCCGACTTAAGCAAATGAGGACTGACATTCTCACTTTCTATGATTTGAACCCATCCTGTGAGTCCAGTTTTAGATTCCGATGCTTCACTTCAGGTTTACTGTATCCCTTGGACCTTATTATTGACGATGAAACACAGAAATTGCATCCGAATTTAATACAAAAGGCACAATGGCGACTTAAGTACAAGAGGACTGACACTCTCACTTTCTATGATTTGAACCTCTCCTGTGAGTCCAGTTTTGGATTCCGATGCTTCACTTCAGGTTTACTGTATCCCTTGGACCTTATTATTGACGATGAAACACAGAAATTGCATCCGAATTTAATACAAAAGGCACAATGGCGACTTAAGTACAAGAGGACTGACACTCTCACTTTCTATGATTTGAACCTCTCCTGTGTGACCAGTTTTAGATTCCGATGCTTCACTTCAGGTTTACTGTATCCCTTGGAGCTTCTTATTGACGATGAAACACAGTAATTGCATCGGAATTAAATTCAAAAGGCACAATGCCGATTTAAGTACAAGAGGACTGACACTCTAACTCTCTATGATTTGAACCTCTCCTGGGAGTCCAGTTTTAGATTCCGATGCTTCACTTCAGGTTTGCTGTATACCTTGCACCTTCTTATTGACGATGAAACACAGAAATTGCATCCGAACTTAATACAAATGGCACACTGGCGGCTTAAGTACAAGAGGACTGACACTTTCACTTTCTATGATTTGAACCTCTCCTGTGAGTCCAGTTTTAGATTGGGACGCTTCACGTCTGGTTTACTGTATCCCTTGGAATTTCTTATTGACGATGAAACACAGAAATTGCATCGGAATCAAATTCAAAACGCACAATGCCGACATAAGTAAAAGAGGACTGACACTCTCACTTTCTATGATTTGAACCTCTCCTGTGAGTCCAGTTTTAGATTCCGATGCTTCACTTCAGGTTTAATGTATCCCTTGGACCTTCTTATTGACGATGAAACACAGAGTTTGCATCCGAATTTAATACAAAAGGCACAATACCGACTTAAGAACAAGAGGAAACACACTCTAACTTTCTATGATTTGAAACTCTCCTGTGAGTCCAGTTTTGGATTCCGATGCTTCACTTCAGGTTTACTGTATCCCTTGGACCTTCTTATTGACGTTGAAACACAGAAATTGCATCCGAATTTAATACAAAAGGCACAAGGCGACTTAAGTACAAGCGGATTGACACTCTCACTTTCTATGATTTGAACCTCTCCTGTGAGACCAGTTTTAGATTCTGATGTTTCACTTCAGGTTTACTGTATCCCTTGGACCTTCTTATTGACGATGAAACACAGTAATTGCATCGGAATTAAATTCAAAAGGCACAATGCCGACATAAGTACAAGAGGACTGACACTCTAACTTTCTATGATTTGAACCTCTCCTGGGAGTCCAGTTTTAGATTCCGATGCTTCAAATCAGGCTTACTGTATTCCTTGGACCTTCTTATTGACGATGAAACACAGGGTTAGCATCCGAATTTAATACAAAAGGCACAATACCGACTTAAGTACAAGAGGACTGACACTCTAACTTTCTATGATTTGAACCTCACCTGTGAGTCCATTTTGGATTCCGATGCTTCACTTTAGGTTGACTGTATCCCTTGGACCTTCTTATTGACGATGAAACACAGAAATTGCATCCGAATTTAGTACAAAAGGCTCAATGGCGACTTAAGTACAAGAGGACTGACACTCTTGCTTTCTATGATTTGAACCTCTCCTGTGAGTCCAGTTTTAGATTCCGATGCTTCACTTCAGGTTTACTGTAAACCTTGCACCTTCTTATTGACGATGAAACACAGAAAATGCATCGGAATTAAATTCAAAAGGCACAATGCCGTCTTAAGTACAAGAGGACTGACACTCTCACTTTCTATGATTTGAACCTCTCCTGTGATTCCAGTTTTAGATTCCGATGCTTCACTTCAGGTTTACTGTATCCCTTGGTCCTTCTAATTGACGATAAAACACTAAGTTTGCATCCGAATTTAATACAAAAGGAACAATGCCGACTTAAGTACAAGAGGACTGACACTCTAACTTTCTATGAGTTGAACCTCTCCTGTAAGTCCAGTTTTAGATTCCGATGCTTCACTTCAGGTTTACTGTATCCCATGGACCATCTTATTGACGATGAAACACAGAAATTGCATCCGAATTTCATACAAAAATCACAATGGCGACTTAAGTACAAGAGGACTGACACTTTAACTTTCTATGATTTGAACATCACCTGTGAGTCCAGTTTTAGATTCCGATGCTTCACTTCAGGTTTACTGCATCCCTTGGACCTTCTTATTGACGATGAAACACAGAAATTGCATCCGAATTTAATACAAATGGCACAATGCCGACTTAAGTACAAGAGGACTGACACTCTCGCTTTCTATGATTTGAACCTCTCCTGTGAGTCCAGTTTTAGATTACGATGCTTCACTTCAGGTTTGCTGTATACCTTGCACCTTCTTATTGACGATGAAACACAGAAATTGCATCCGAATTTAATACAAAAGGCACAATGCCGACTTAAGTACAAGGGGACTGATTTTCTAACTTTCTATGATTTGAACCTCTCCTGCGAGTCCAGTTTTAGATTCCGATGCTTCACTTCAGGTTTACTGTATCCCTTGGACCTTCTCATTGACAAAGAAACACAGAAAAAGCATCGGAATTAAATTCAAAAGGCACAATGCCGACTTAAGTACAAGAGGACTGACATTCTAACTTTCTATGATTTGAACCTCTCCTAAGAGACCAGTTTTAGATGCTGATGCTTCACTTAAGGTTTACTGTATACCTTGGACCTTCTTATTGACGGTGAAACACAGAGTTTGCATTCGAATTAAATACAAAGGGCACAATGCCGACTTAAGTGCAAGTGGACTGACACTCTAACTTTCTATAATTTGAACCTCTCCTGTGGGTCCAGTTTCAGATTCCGATGCTTCACTTCAGGTTTACTGTATCCCATGGACCTTCCTATTGACGATGAAACACAGAAATTGCATCCGAACTTAATACAAAAGGCACAATGGCGGCTTAAATACAAGAGGACTGACACTTTCACTTTCTATGATTTGAACCTCTCCTGTGAGTCCAGTTTTAGATTCCGATGCTTCACTTCAGGTTTACTGTATCCCTTGGACCTTCTTATTGACGATGAAACACAGAAATTGCATCCCAATTTAATACAAATGGCACAATACCGCCTTAAGTACAAGAGGACTGACACTCTCACTGTCTATGATTCGAACCTCTCCTGTGAGGTCAGATTTAGATTCCGATGCTTCACTTCAGGTTTACTGTATCCCTTTTACCTTCTAATTGACGATGAAACACAGAGTTTGCATCCGAATTTAATACAAAAGGTACAATGACGACTTAAGTGCCAGAGGACTGCTACTCTAACTTTCTTTTGATTTGAACCTCTCCTGTGAGTCCAGTTTTAGATTCCGATGCTTCACTTCAGGTTTACTGTAGCCTTGGACCTTCTTATTGACGATGAAACACAGAAATTGCATCCGAATTTAATACAAAAATCACAATGGCGACCTAAGTACAAGAGGACTGACACTTTCACTTTCTATGATTTGAACATCTCCTGTGAGTCCAGTTTTAGATTCCGATGCTTCACTTCAGGTTTACTGTATCCCTTGGACCTTCTTATTGGCGATGAAACACAGAATTTGCATCGGAATTAAATTCAAAGCGCACAATGCCGACTTAAGCAAAAGAGGACTGACACTCTCACTTTCTATGATTTGAACCTCTCCTGTGAGACCAGTTTTAGACTCCGATGCTTCACTTCAGGTTTACTGTATCCCTTGGACCTTCTTATTGACGATGAAACACAGTAATTGCATCGGAATTAAATTCAAAAGGCACAATGCCGACTTAAGTACAAGAGGACTGACACTCTAACTCTCTATGATTTGAACCTCTCCTGGGAGTCCAGTTTTAGATTCCGATGCTTCACTTCAGGTTTTCTGTATCCCTTGGACCTTCTTATTGACGATGAAACACAGAAATTGCATCTGAATTTAATACAAATGGCACAATGTCGACTTAAGTAAAAGAGGACTGACACTCTAACTTTCTATTATTTGAACCTCTCCTGTGAGTCCAGTTTTAGATTCCGATGCTTCACTTCAGGTTTGCTGTATACCTTGCACCTTCGTATTGACGATGAAACACAGAAATTGCATCCGAATTTAATACAAAAGGCACAATGCCGAATTAAGTACAAGAGGACTGACATTCTAACTTTCCATGATTTGAACCTCACCTGTGAGTCCAGTTTTAGATTCCGATGCTTCACTTCAGGTTTACTGTATCCCGTGGACCTTCTTATTGACGATGAAACACAGAAATTGCATCCGAACTTAATACAAATGGCACACTGGCGGCTTAAGTACAAGAGGACTGACACTTTCACTTTCTATGATTTGAACCTCTCCTGTGAGTCCAGTTTTAGATTCCGACGCTTCACGTCTGGTTTACAGTATCCCTTGGAATTTCTTATTGACGATGAAACACAGAAATTGCATCGGAATCAAATTCAAAACGCACAATGCCGACATAAGTAAAAGAGGACTGACACTCTCACTTTCTATGATTTGAACCTCTCCTGTGAGTCCAGTTTTAGATTCCGATGCTTCACTTCAGGTTTACTGTATCCCTTGGACCTTCTTATTGACGATGAAACACAGAGTTTGCATCCGAATTTAATACAAAAGGCACAATACCGACTTAAGAACAAGAGGAAACACACTCTAACTTTCTATGATTTGAACCTCTCCTGTGAGTCCAGTTTTGGATTCCGATGCTTCACTTCAGGTTTACTGTATCCCTTGGACCTTCTTATTGACGTTGAAACACAGAAATTGCATCCGAATTTAATACAAAATGCACAATGGCGACTTAAGTACAAGAGGACTGACACTCTCACTTTCTATGATTTGAACCTCTCCTGTGAGACCAGTTTTAGATTCCGATGTTTCACTTCAGGTTTACTGTATCCCTTGGACCTTCTTATTGACGATGAAACACAGTAATTGCATCGGAATTAAATTCAAAAGGCACAATGCCGACATAAGTACAAGAGGACTGACACTCTAACTTTCTATGATTTGAACCTCTCCTGGGAGTCCAGTTTTAGATTCCGATGCTTCACTTCAGGCTTACTGTATCCCTTGGATCTTCTTATTGACGATGAAACACAGAGTTTGCATCCGAATTTAATACAAAAGGCACAATACCGACTTAAGTACAAGAGGACTGACACTCTAACTTTCTATGATTTGAACCTCACCTGTGAGTCCAGTTTTGGATTCCGATGCTTCACTTCAGGTTGACTGTATCCCTTGGACCTTCTTATTGACGATGAAACACAGAAATTGCATCCGAATTTAGTACAAAAGGCTCAATGGCGACTTAAGTACAAGAGGACTGACACTCTTGCTTTCTATGATTTGAACCTCTCCTGTGAGTCCAGTTTTAGATTCCGATGCTTCACTTCAGGTTTTCTGTATCCCTTGGACCTTCTTATTGACGATGAAACACAGAAATTGCATCTGAATTTAATACAAATGGCACAATGTCGACTTAAGTAAAAGAGGACTGACACTCTAACTTTCTATTATTTGAACCTCTCCTGTGAGTCCAGTTTTAGATTCCGATGCTTCACTTCAGGTTTGCTGTATACCTTGCACCTTCGTATTGACGATGAAACACAGAAATTGCATCCGAATTTAATACAAAAGGCACAATGCCGAATTAAGTACAAGAGGACTGACATTCTAACTTTCCATGATATGAACCTCTCCTGTGAGTCCAGTTTTAGATTCCGATGCTTCACTTCAGGTTTACTGTATCCCTTGGACCTTCTTATTGACGATGAAATACAGAAATTGCATCGGAATTAAATTCAAAATGCATAATGCCGACTTAAGTACAAGAGGACTGACACTCTAACTTTCTATGATTTGAACCTCTCCTGTGAGTCCAGTTTTGGATTCCGATGCTTCACTTCAGCTTTACTGTAACCCCTGGACCTTCTTATTGACGATGAAACACAGAAATTGCATCCGAATTAAATTCAAAACGCACAATGCCGACATAAGTAAAAGAGGACTGACACTCTCACTTTCTATGATTAGAACCTCTCCTGTGAGTCCAGTTTTAGATTCCGATGCTTCACTTCACGTTTACTGTATCCCTTGGACTTTCTTATTGACGATGAAACACAGAAATTGCATCCGAATTTAATACAAAAGGCACAATGGCGACTTAAGTACAAGAGGACTGACACTCTTGCTTTCTATTATTTAAACCTCTCCTGTGAGTCCAGTTTTAGATTCCGATGCTTCACTTCAGGTTTGCTGTATACCTTGCACCTTCTTATTGACGATGAAACACAGAAATTGCATCCGAATTTAATACAAAAGGCACAATGCCGACTTAAGTACAAGAGGACTGACATTCTAACTTACCATGATTTGAACCTCTCCTGTGAGTCCAGTTTTAGATTCCGATGCTTCACTTCAGGTTTACTGTATCCCTTGGACCTTCTTTTTGACGATGAAACACAGAAATTGCATCCGAACTTAATACAAAAGGCACTATGGCGGCTTAAGTACCAGAGGACTGACACTTTCACTTTCTATGATTTGAACCTCTCCTGTGAGTCCAGTTTTTGATTCCGACGCTTCACGTCTGGTTTACTGTATCCCTTGGAATTTCTTATTGACGATGAAACACAGAAATATCATCGGAATCAAATTCAAAATGCACAATGCCGACATAAGTAAAAGAGGACTGACACTCTCACTTTCTATGATTAGAACCTCTCCTGTGAGTCCAGTTTTAGATTCCGATGCTTCACTTCAGGTTTACTGTATCCCTTGGACCTTCTTATTGACGATGAAACACAGAAATTGCATCCGAATTTAATACAAAAGGCACAATGGCGACTTAAGTACAAGAGGACTGACACTCTCACTTTCTGTGATTTGAACCTCTCCTGTGAGTCCAGTTTTAGATTCCGATGCTTCACTTCAGGTTTACTGTATCCCTTGGACCTTCTTATTGACGATGAAACACAGAGTTTGCATCCGAATTTAATACAAAAGGCACAATGCCGTCTTAAGTACAAGAGGACTGACACTCTAACTTTCTATGATTTGAACCTCTCCTGTGAGTCCAGTTTTGGATTCCGATGCTTCACTTCAGGTTTACTGTATCCTTTGGACCTTCTTATTGACGATGAAACACAGAAATTGCATCCGAATTAAATTCAAAACGCACAATGCCGGCTTAAGCAAAAGAGGACTGACACTCTCACTTTCTATGATTTGAAACTCTTCTGTGAGTCCAGTTTTAGATTCCGATGCTTCACTTCAGGTTTTCTGTATCCCTTGGACCTTCTTATAGACGATGAAACACAGAAATTGCATCTGAATTTAATACAAATGGCACAATGTCGACTTAAGTAAAAGAGGACTGACACTCTAACTTTCTATTATTTGAACCTCTCCTGTGAGTCAAGTTTTAGTTTCCGATGCTTCACTTCAGGTTTTCTGTATACCTTGCACCTTCTTATTGACGATGAAACACAGAAATTGCATCCGAATTTAATACAAAAGGCACAATGCCGACTTAAGTACAAGAGGAATGACATTCTAACTTTCCATGATATGAACCTCTCCTGTGAGTCCAGTTTTAGATTCCGATGCTTCACTTCAGGTTTACTGTATCCCTTGGACCTTCTTATTGACGATGAAATACAGAAATTGCATCGGAATTAAATTCAAAAGGCATAATGCCGACTTAAGTACAAGAGGACTGACACTCTAACTTTCTATGATTTGAACCTCTCCTGTGAGTCCAGTTTTGGATTCCGATGCTTCACTTCAGCTTTACTGTAACCCTTGGACCTTCTTATTGACGATGAAACACAGAAATTGCATCCGAATTAAATTCAAAACGCACAATGCCGACATAAGTAAAAGAGGACTGACACTCTCACTTTCTATGATTAGAACCTCTCCTGTGAGTCCAGTTTTAGATTCCGATGCTTCACTTCAAGTTTACTGTATCCCTTGGACCTTCTTATTGACGATGAAACACAGAAATTGCATCCGAATTTAATACAAAAGGCACAATGGCGACTTAAGTACAAGAGCACTGACACTCTTGCTTTCTATTATTTAAACCTCTCCTGTGAGTCCAGTTTTAGATTCCGATGCTTCACTTCAGGTTTGCTGTATACCTTGCACCTTCTTATTGACGATGAAACACAGAAATTGCATCCGAATTTAATACAAAAGGCACAATGCCGACTTAAGTACAAGAGGACTGACATTCTAACTTTCCATGATTTGAACCTCTCCTGTGAGTCCAGTTTTAGATTCCGATGCTTCACTTCAGGTTTACTGTATCCCTTGGACCTTCTTATTGACGATGAAACACAGAAATTGCATCCGAACTTAATACAAAAGGCACAATGGCGGCTTAAGTACCAGAGGACTGACACTTTCACTTTCTATGATTTGAACCTCTCCTGTGAGTCCAGTTTTAGATTCCGACGCTTCACGTCTGGTTTACTGTATCCCTTGGAATTACTTATTGACGATGAAACACAGAAATTGCATCGGAATCAAATTCAAAACGCAAAATGCCGACATAAGAGAAAGAGGACTGACACTCTCACTTTCTATGATTAGAACCTCTCCTGTGAGTCCAGTTTTGGATTCCGATGCTTCACTTCAGGTTTACTGTATCCCTTGGACCTTCTTACTGACGATGAAACACAGAAATTGCATCCGAATTTAATACAAAAGGCACAATGGCGACTTAAGTACAAGAGGACTGACACTCTCACTTTCTGTGATTTGAACCTCTCCTGTGAGTCCAGTTTTAGATTCCGATGCTTCACTTCAGGTTTACTGTATCCCTTTGACCTTCTTATTGACGATGAAACACTGAAATTGCATCCGAATTAAATTCAAAACGCACAATGCCGGCTTAAGCAAAAGAGGACTGACACTCTCACTTTCTATGATTTGAACCTCTCCTGTGAGTCCTGTTTTAGATTCCGATGCTTCACGTCAGGTTTACTGTATCCCTTGGACCTTCTTATTGAAGATGAAACACAGAAATTGCATCGGAATTAAATTCAAAAGGCATAATGCCGACTTAAGTACAAGAGCACTGACACTCTAACTTTCTATGATTTGAACCTCTCCTGTGAGTCCAGTTTTAGATTCCGATTCTTCACTTCAGGGTTACTGTATCCCTTGGACCTTCTTATTGACGATAAAACACGGAAATCGCATCCGAATTTAATACAAATGGCACAATGCCGACTTAAGTACAAGAGGACTGACACTCGCACTTTCTATGATTTGAACCTCTCCTGTGAGTCCAGTTTTGGATTCCGATGCTTCACTTCAGGTTTACTGTATCCCTTGGACCTTCTTATTGACGATGAAACACAGAATTTGCATCCGAATTTAATACAAAAGGCACATGGCGACTTAAGTACAAGAGGACTGACACTTTCAATTTCTATGAATTGAACCTCTCCTCTGAGTCCAGTTTTAGATTCCGATGCTTCACCTCAGGTTTACTGCATCCCTTGGGCATTCTTATTGACGATGAAACACAGAAATTGCATCCGAATTTAATACTAATGGCACAATGCCGACTTAAGTACAAGAGGGCTGACACTCTCACTTCCTATGATTCGAACCTCTCCTGTGAGGTCAGATTTAGATTCCGATGCTTCACTTCAGGTTTACTGTATCCCTTGGACCATCTTATTGACGATAAAACACGGAAATCGCATCCGAATTTAATACAAATGGCACAATGCCGACTTAAGTACAAGAGGACTGACACTCGCACTTTCTATGATTTGAACCTCTCCTGTGAGACCGGTTTTAAATTCCGATGCTTCACTTCAGGTTTACTGTATCCCTTAGACCTTCTTATTGACGATGAAACACAGAAATTGAATCCGAATTTAATACAAAAATCACAATGGTGGCTTAAGTACAAGAGGACTGACACTCTCACTTTCTATGATTTGAACATCTCCTGTGAGTCCAGTTTTAGATTCCGATGCTTCACTTCAGGTTTACTGTATCCCTTGGACCTTCTTATTGACGATGAAACACAGAGTTTGCATCCGAATTTAATACAAAAGGCACAATACCGACTTAAGAACAAGAGGAAACACACTCTAACTTTCTATGATTTGAACCTCTCCTGTGAGTCCAGTTTTGGATTCCGATGCTTCACTTCAGGTTTACTGTATCCCTTGGACCTTCTTATTGACGTTGAAACACAGAAATTGCATCCGAATTTAATACAAAATGCACAATGGCGACTTAAGTACAAGAGGACTGACACTCTCACTTTCTATGATTTGAACCTCTCCTGCGAGTCCAGTTTTGGATTCCGATGCTTCACTTCAGGTTTACTGTATCCCTAGGACCTTCTTATTGACGATGAATCACAGAAATTGCATCCGAATTTAGTACAAAAGGCACAATGGCGACTTAAGTACAAGAGGACTGACACTCTCCTTTTCCATGATTTGAACCTCTCATGTGAGTCCAGTTTCAGATTCCGATGCTTCACTTCAGGTTTGCTGTATACCTTGCACCTTCTTAATGACGATGAAACACAGATATTGCATCCGAATTTAATACAAAAGGCACAATGCCGACTTAAGTACAAGAGGACTGACATTCTAACTTTCTATGATTTGAACCTCTCCTGTGAGTCCAGTTTTAGATTCGGTTGCTTCACTTCAGGTTTACTGTGTCCCTTGGACCTTCTTATTAACAATGAAACACAGAAAAAGCATCAGAATTAAATTCAAAAGTCACAATGCCGACTTAAGTACAAGAGGACTGACATTCTAACTTTCCATGATTTGAACCTCTCCTGTGAGTCCAGTTTTAGATTCCGATGCTTCACTTCAGGTTTACTGTATCCCTTGGACCTTCTTATTGACGATGAAACACAGAAATTGCATCCGAACTTAATACAAAAGGCACTATGGCGGCTTAACTACCAGAGGACTGACACTTTCACTTTCTATGATTTGAACCTCTCCTGTGAGTCCAGTTTTTGATTCCGACGCTTCACGTCTGGTTTACTGTATCCCTTGGAATTTCTTATTGACGATGAAACACAGAAATTTCATCGGAATCAAATTCAAAACGCACAATGCCGACATAAGTAAAAGATGGACTGACACTCTCACTTTCTATGATTAGAACCTCTCCTGTGAGTCCAGTTTTAGATTCCGATGCTTCACTTCAGGTTTACTGTATCCCTTGGACCTTCTTATTGACGATGAAACACAGAAATTGCATCCGAATTTAATACAAAAGGCACAATGGCGACTTAAGTACAAGAGGACTGACACTCTCACTTTCTGTGATTTGAACCTCTCCTGTGAGTCCAGTTTTAGATTCCGATGCTTCACTTCAGGTTTACTGTATCCCTTGGACCTTCTTATTGACGATGAAACACAGAGTTTGCATAGGAATTTAATACAAAAGGCACAATGCCGTCTTAAGTACAAGAGGACTGACACTCTAACTTTCTATGATTTGAACCTCTCCTGTGAGTCCAGTTTTGGATTCCGATGCTTCACTTCAGGTTTACTGTATCCTTTGGACCTTCTTATTGACGATGAAACACAGAAATTGCATCCGAATTAAATTCAAAACGCACAATGCCGGCTTAAGCAAAAGAGGACTGACACTCTCACTTTCTATGATTTGAAACTCTTCTGTGAGTCCAGTTTTAGATTCCGATGCTTCACTTCAGGTTTTCTGTATCCCTTGGACCTTCTTATAGACGATGAAACACAGAAATTGCATCTGAATTTAATACAAATGGCACAATGTCGACTTAAGTAAAAGAGGACTGACACTCTAACTTTCTATTATTTGAACCTCTCCTGTGAGTCAAGTTTTAGTTTCCGATGCTTCACTTCAGGTTTTCTGTATACCTTGCACCTTCTTATTGACGATGAAACACAGAAATTGCATCCGAATTTAATACAAAAGGCACAATGCCGACTTAAGTACAAGAGGAATGACATTCTAACTTTCCATGATATGAACCTCTCCTGTGAGTCCAGTTTTAGATTCCGATGCTTCACTTCAGGTTTACTGTATCCCTTGGACCTTCTTATTGACGATGAAATACAGAAATTGCATCGGAATTAAATTCAAAATGCATAATGCCGACTTAAGTACAAGAGGACTGACACTCTAACTTTCTATGATTTGAACCTCTCCTGTGAGTCCAGTTTTGGATTCCGATGCTTCACTTCAGCTTTACTGTAACCCCTGGACCTTCTTATTGACGATGAAACACAGAAATTGCATCCGAATTAAATTCAAAACGCACAATGCCGACATAAGTAAAAGAGGACTGACACTCTCACTTTCTATGATTAGAACCTCTCCTGTGAGTCCAGTTTTAGATTCCGATGCTTCACTTCACGTTTACTGTATCCCTTGGACTTTCTTATTGACGATGAAACACAGAAATTGCATCCGAATTTAATACAAAAGGCACAATGGCGACTTAAGTACAAGAGGACTGACACTCTTGCTTTCTATTATTTAAACCTCTCCTGTGAGTCCAGTTTTAGATTCCGATGCTTCACTTCAGGTTTGCTGTATACCTTGCACCTTCTTATTGACGATGAAACACAGAAATTGCATCCGAATTTAATACAAAAGGCACAATGCCGACTTAAGTACAAGAGGACTGACATTCTAACTTACCATGATTTGAACCTCTCCTGTGAGTCCAGTTTTAGATTCCGATGCTTCACTTCAGGTTTACTGTATCCCTTGGACCTTCTTTTTGACGATGAAACACAGAAATTGCATCCGAACTTAATACAAAAGGCACTATGGCGGCTTAAGTACCAGAGGACTGACACTTTCACTTTCTATGATTTGAACCTCTCCTGTGAGTCCAGTTTTTGATTCCGACGCTTCACGTCTGGTTTACTGTATCCCTTGGAATTTCTTATTGACGATGAAACACAGAAATATCATCGGAATCAAATTCAAAATGCACAATGCCGACATAAGTAAAAGAGGACTGACACTCTCACTTTCTATGATTAGAACCTCTCCTGTGAGTCCAGTTTTAGATTCCGATGCTTCACTTCAGGTTTACTGTATCCCTTGGACCTTCTTATTGACGATGAAACACAGAAATTGCATCCGAATTTAATACAAAAGGCACAATGGCGACTTAAGTACAAGAGGACTGACACTCTCACTTTCTGTGATTTGAACCTCTCCTGTGAGTCCAGTTTTAGATTCCGATGCTTCACTTCAGGTTTACTGTATCCCTTGGACCTTCTTATTGACGATGAAACACAGAGTTTGCATCCGAATTTAATACAAAAGGCACAATGCCGTCTTAAGTACAAGAGGACTGACACTCTAACTTTCTATGATTTGAACCTCTCCTGTGAGTCCAGTTTTGGATTCCGATGCTTCACTTCAGGTTTACTGTATCCTTTGGACCTTCTTATTGACGATGAAACACAGAAATTGCATCCGAATTAAATTCAAAACGCACAATGCCGGCTTAAGCAAAAGAGGACTGACACTCTCACTTTCTATGATTTGAAACTCTTCTGTGAGTCCAGTTTTAGATTCCGATGCTTCACTTCAGGTTTTCTGTATCCCTTGGACCTTCTTATAGACGATGAAACACAGAAATTGCATCTGAATTTAATACAAATGGCACAATGTCGACTTAAGTAAAAGAGGACTGACACTCTAACTTTCTATTATTTGAACCTCTCCTGTGAGTCAAGTTTTAGTTTCCGATGCTTCACTTCAGGTTTTCTGTATACCTTGCACCTTCTTATTGACGATGAAACACAGAAATTGCATCCGAATTTAATACAAAAGGCACAATGCCGACTTAAGTACAAGAGGAATGACATTCTAACTTTCCATGATATGAACCTCTCCTGTGAGTCCAGTTTTAGATTCCGATGCTTCACTTCAGGTTTACTGTATCCCTTGGACCTTCTTATTGACGATGAAATACAGAAATTGCATCGGAATTAAATTCAAAAGGCATAATGCCGACTTAAGTACAAGAGGACTGACACTCTAACTTTCTATGATTTGAACCTCTCCTGTGAGTCCAGTTTTGGATTCCGATGCTTCACTTCAGCTTTACTGTAACCCTTGGACCTTCTTATTGACGATGAAACACAGAAATTGCATCCGAATTAAATTCAAAACGCACAATGCCGACATAAGTAAAAGAGGACTGACACTCTCACTTTCTATGATTAGAACCTCTCCTGTGAGTCCAGTTTTAGATTCCGATGCTTCACTTCAAGTTTACTGTATCCCTTGGACCTTCTTATTGACGATGAAACACAGAAATTGCATCCGAATTTAATACAAAAGGCACAATGGCGACTTAAGTACAAGAGCACTGACACTCTTGCTTTCTATTATTTAAACCTCTCCTGTGAGTCCAGTTTTAGATTCCGATGCTTCACTTCAGGTTTGCTGTATACCTTGCACCTTCTTATTGACGATGAAACACAGAAATTGCATCCGAATTTAATACAAAAGGCACAATGCCGACTTAAGTACAAGAGGACTGACATTCTAACTTTCCATGATTTGAACCTCTCCTGTGAGTCCAGTTTTAGATTCCGATGCTTCACTTCAGGTTTACTGTATCCCTTGGACCTTCTTATTGACGATGAAACACAGAAATTGCATCCGAACTTAATACAAAAGGCACAATGGCGGCTTAAGTACCAGAGGACTGACACTTTCACTTTCTATGATTTGAACCTCTCCTGTGAGTCCAGTTTTAGATTCCGACGCTTCACGTCTGGTTTACTGTATCCCTTGGAATTACTTATTGACGATGAAACACAGAAATTGCATCGGAATCAAATTCAAAACGCAAAATGCCGACATAAGAGAAAGAGGACTGACACTCTCACTTTCTATGATTAGAACCTCTCCTGTGAGTCCAGTTTTGGATTCCGATGCTTCACTTCAGGTTTACTGTATCCCTTGGACCTTCTTACTGACGATGAAACACAGAAATTGCATCCGAATTTAATACAAAAGGCACAATGGCGACTTAAGTACAAGAGGACTGACACTCTCACTTTCTGTGATTTGAACCTCTCCTGTGAGTCCAGTTTTAGATTCCGATGCTTCACTTCAGGTTTACTGTATCCCTTTGACCTTCTTATTGACGATGAAACACTGAAATTGCATCCGAATTAAATTCAAAACGCACAATGCCGGCTTAAGCAAAAGAGGACTGACACTCTCACTTTCTATGATTTGAACCTCTCCTGTGAGTCCTGTTTTAGATTCCGATGCTTCACGTCAGGTTTACTGTATCCCTTGGACCTTCTTATTGAAGATGAAACACAGAAATTGCATCGGAATTAAATTCAAAAGGCATAATGCCGACTTAAGTACAAGAGCACTGACACTCTAACTTTCTATGATTTGAACCTCTCCTGTGAGTCCAGTTTTAGATTCCGATTCTTCACTTCAGGGTTACTGTATCCCTTGGACCTTCTTATTGACGATAAAACACGGAAATCGCATCCGAATTTAATACAAATGGCACAATGCCGACTTAAGTACAAGAGGACTGACACTCGCACTTTCTATGATTTGAACCTCTCCTGTGAGTCCAGTTTTGGATTCCGATGCTTCACTTCAGGTTTACTGTATCCCTTGGACCTTCTTATTGACGATGAAACACAGAATTTGCATCCGAATTTAATACAAAAGGCACATGGCGACTTAAGTACAAGAGGACTGACACTTTCAATTTCTATGAATTGAACCTCTCCTCTGAGTCCAGTTTTAGATTCCGATGCTTCACCTCAGGTTTACTGCATCCCTTGGGCATTCTTATTGACGATGAAACACAGAAATTGCATCCGAATTTAATACTAATGGCACAATGCCGACTTAAGTACAAGAGGGCTGACACTCTCACTTCCTATGATTCGAACCTCTCCTGTGAGGTCAGATTTAGATTCCGATGCTTCACTTCAGGTTTACTGTATCCCTTGGACCATCTTATTGACGATAAAACACGGAAATCGCATCCGAATTTAATACAAATGGCACAATGCCGACTTAAGTACAAGAGGACTGACACTCGCACTTTCTATGATTTGAACCTCTCCTGTGAGACCGGTTTTAAATTCCGATGCTTCACTTCAGGTTTACTGTATCCCTTAGACCTTCTTATTGACGATGAAACACAGAAATTGAATCCGAATTTAATACAAAAATCACAATGGTGGCTTAAGTACAAGAGGACTGACACTCTCACTTTCTATGATTTGAACATCTCCTGTGAGTCCAGTTTTAGATTCCGATGCTTCACTTCAGGTTTACTGTATCCCTTGGACCTTCTTATTGACGATGAAACACAGAGTTTGCATCCGAATTTAATACAAAAGGCACAATACCGACTTAAGAACAAGAGGAAACACACTCTAACTTTCTATGATTTGAACCTCTCCTGTGAGTCCAGTTTTGGATTCCGATGCTTCACTTCAGGTTTACTGTATCCCTTGGACCTTCTTATTGACGTTGAAACACAGAAATTGCATCCGAATTTAATACAAAATGCACAATGGCGACTTAAGTACAAGAGGACTGACACTCTCACTTTCTATGATTTGAACCTCTCCTGCGAGTCCAGTTTTGGATTCCGATGCTTCACTTCAGGTTTACTGTATCCCTAGGACCTTCTTATTGACGATGAATCACAGAAATTGCATCCGAATTTAGTACAAAAGGCACAATGGCGACTTAAGTACAAGAGGACTGACACTCTCCTTTTCCATGATTTGAACCTCTCATGTGAGTCCAGTTTCAGATTCCGATGCTTCACTTCAGGTTTGCTGTATACCTTGCACCTTCTTAATGACGATGAAACACAGATATTGCATCCGAATTTAATACAAAAGGCACAATGCCGACTTAAGTACAAGAGGACTGACATTCTAACTTTCTATGATTTGAACCTCTCCTGTGAGTCCAGTTTTAGATTCGGTTGCTTCACTTCAGGTTTACTGTGTCCCTTGGACCTTCTTATTAACAATGAAACACAGAAAAAGCATCAGAATTAAATTCAAAAGTCACAATGCCGACTTAAGTACAAGAGGACTGACATTCTAACTTTCCATGATTTGAACCTCTCCTGTGAGTCCAGTTTTAGATTCCGATGCTTCACTTCAGGTTTACTGTATCCCTTGGACCTTCTTATTGACGATGAAACACAGAAATTGCATCCGAACTTAATACAAAAGGCACTATGGCGGCTTAACTACCAGAGGACTGACACTTTCACTTTCTATGATTTGAACCTCTCCTGTGAGTCCAGTTTTTGATTCCGACGCTTCACGTCTGGTTTACTGTATCCCTTGGAATTTCTTATTGACGATGAAACACAGAAATTTCATCGGAATCAAATTCAAAACGCACAATGCCGACATAAGTAAAAGATGGACTGACACTCTCACTTTCTATGATTAGAACCTCTCCTGTGAGTCCAGTTTTAGATTCCGATGCTTCACTTCAGGTTTACTGTATCCCTTGGACCTTCTTATTGACGATGAAACACAGAAATTGCATCCGAATTTAATACAAAAGGCACAATGGCGACTTAAGTACAAGAGGACTGACACTCTCACTTTCTGTGATTTGAACCTCTCCTGTGAGTCCAGTTTTAGATTCCGATGCTTCACTTCAGGTTTACTGTATCCCTTGGACCTTCTTATTGACGATGAAACACAGAGTTTGCATAGGAATTTAATACAAAAGGCACAATGCCGTCTTAAGTACAAGAGGACTGACACTCTAACTTTCTATGATTTGAACCTCTCCTGTGAGTCCAGTTTTGGATTCCGATGCTTCACTTCAGGTTTACTGTATCCTTTGGACCTTCTTATTGACGATGAAACACAGAAATTGCATCCGAATTAAATTCAAAACGCACAATGCCGGCTTAAGCAAAAGAGGACTGACACTCTCACTTTCTATGATTTGAAACTCTTCTGTGAGTCCAGTTTTAGATTCCGATGCTTCACTTCAGGTTTTCTGTATCCCTTGGACCTTCTTATAGACGATGAAACACAGAAATTGCATCTGAATTTAATACAAATGGCACAATGTCGACTTAAGTAAAAGAGGACTGACACTCTAACTTTCTATTATTTGAACCTCTCCTGTGAGTCAAGTTTTAGTTTCCGATGCTTCACTTCAGGTTTTCTGTATACCTTGCACCTTCTTATTGACGATGAAACACAGAAATTGCATCCGAATTTAATACAAAAGGCACAATGCCGACTTAAGTACAAGAGGAATGACATTCTAACTTTCCATGATATGAACCTCTCCTGTGAGTCCAGTTTTAGATTCCGATGCTTCACTTCAGGTTTACTGTATCCCTTGGACCTTCTTATTGACGATGAAATACAGAAATTGCATCGGAATTAAATTCAAAAGGCATAATGCCGACTTAAGTACAAGAGGACTGACACTCTAACTTTCTATGATTTGAACCTCTCCTGTGAGTCCAGTTTTGGATTCCGATGCTTCACTTCAGCTTTACTGTAACCCTTGGACCTTCTTATTGACGATGAAACACAGAAATTGCATCCGAATTAAATTCAAAACGCACAATGCCGACATAAGTAAAAGAGGACTGACACTCTCACTTTCTATGATTAGAACCTCTCCTGTGAGTCCAGTTTTAGATTCCGATGCTTCACTTCAAGTTTACTGTATCCCTTGGACTTTCTTATTGACGATGAAACACAGAAATTGCATCCGAATTTAATACAAAAGGCACAATGGCGACTTAAGTACAAGAGGACTGACACTCTTGCTTTCTATTATTTAAACCTCTCCTGTGAGTCCAATTTTAGATTCCGATGCTTCACTTCAGGTTTGCTGTATACCTTGCACCTTCTTATTGACGATGAAACACAGAAATTGCATCCGAATTTAATACAAAAGGCACAATGCCGACTTAAGTACAAGAGGACTGACATTCTAACTTTCCATGATTTGAACCTCTCCTGTGAGTCCAGTTTTAGATTCCGATGCTTCACTTCAGGTTTACTGTATCCCTTGGACCTTCTTATTGACGATGAAACACAGAAATTGCATCCGAACTTAATACAAAAGGCACAATGGCGGCTTAAGTACCAGAGGACTGACACTTTCACTTTCTATGATTTGAACCTCTCCTGTGAGTCCAGTTTTAGATTCCGACGCTTCACGTCTGGTTTACTGTATCCCTTGGAATTACTTATTGACGACGAAACACAGAAATTGCATCGGAATCAAATTCAAAACGCAAAATGCCGACATAAGAGAAAGAGGACTGACACTCTCACTTTCTATGATTAGAACCTCTCCTGTGAGTCCAGTTTTGGATTCCGATGCTTCACTTCAGGTTTACTGTATCCCTTGGACCTTCTTATTGACGATGAAACACAGAAATTGCATCCGAATTTAATACAAAAGGCACAATGGCGACTTAAGTACAAGAGGACTGACACTCTCACTTTCTGTGATTTGAACCTCTCCTGTGAGTCCAGTTTTAGATTCCGATGCTTCACTTCAGGTTTACTGTATCCCTTGGACCTTCTTATTGACGATGAAACACAGAGTTTGCATCCGAATTTAATACAAAAGGCACAATGCCGACTTAAGTACAAGAGGACTGACACTCTAACTTTCTATGATTTGAACCTCTCCTGTGAGTCCAGTTTTGGATTCCGATGCTTCACTTCAGGTTTACTGTATCCTTTGGACCTTCTTATTGACGATGAAACACTGAAATTGCATCCGAATTAAATTCAAAACGCACAATGCCGGCTTAAGCAAAAGAGGACTGACACTCTCACTTTCTATGATTTGAACCTCTCCTGTGAGTCCTGTTTTAGATTCCGATGCTTCACGTCAGGTTTACTGTATCCCTTGGACCTTCTTATTGAAGATGAAACACAGAAATTGCATCGGAATTAAATTCAAAAGGCATAATGCCGACTTAAGTACAAGAGCACTGACACTCTAACTTTCTATGATTTGAACCTCTCCTGTGAGTCCAGTTTTAGATTCCGATTCTTCACTTCAGGGTTACTGTATCCCTTGGACCTTCTTATTGACGATAAAATACGGAAATCGCATCCGAATTTAATACAAATGGCACAATGCCGACTTAAGTACAAGAGGACTGACACTCGCACTTTCTATGATTTGAACCTCTCCTGTGAGTCCAGTTTTGGATTCCGATGCTTCACTTCAGGTTTACTGTATCCCTTGGACCTTCTTATTGACGATGAAACACAGAATTTGCATCCGAATTTAATACAAAAGGCACATGGCGACTTAAGTACAAGAGGACTGACACTTTCAATTTCTATGAATTGAACCTCTCCTCTGAGTCCAGTTTTAGATTCCGATGCTTCACCTCAGGTTTACTGCATCCCTTGGGCATTCTTATTGACGATGAAACACAGAAATTGCATCCGAATTTAATACTAATGGCACAATGCCGACTTAAGTACAAGAGGGCTGACACTCTCACTTCCTATGATTCGAACCTCTCCTGTGAGGTCAGATTTAGATTCCGATGCTTCACTTCAGGTTTACTGTATCCCTTGGACCATCTTATTGACGATAAAACACGGAAATCGCATCCGAATTTAATACAAATGGCACAATGCCGACTTAAGTACAAGAGGAATGACACTCGCACTTTCTATGATTTGAACCTCTCCTGTGAGACCGGTTTTAAATTCCGATGCTTCACTTCAGGTTTACTGTATACCTTAGACCTTCTTATTGACGATGAAACACAGAAATTGAATCCGAATTTAATACAAAAATCACAATGGTGGCTTAAGTACAAGAGGACTGACACTCTCACTTTCTATGATTTGAACATCTCCTGTGAGTCCAGTTTTAGATTCCGATGCTTCACTTCAGGTTTACTGTATCCCTTGGACCTTCTTATTGACGATGAAACACAGAGTTTGCATCCGAATTTAATACAAAAGGCACAATACCGACTTAAGAACAAGAGGAAACACACTCTAACTTTCTATGATTTGAACCTCTCCTGTGAGTCCAGTTTTGGATTCCGATGCTTCACTTCAGGTTTACTGTATCCCTTGGACCTTCTTATTGACGTTGAAACACAGAAATTGCATCCGAATTTAATACAAAATGCACAATGGCGACTTAAGTACAAGAGGACTGACACTCTCACTTTCTATGATTTGAACCTCTCCTGTGAGTCCAGTTTTGGATTCCGATGCTTCACTTCAGGTTTACTGTATCCCTAGGACCTTCTTATTGACGATGAATCACAGAAATTGCATCCGAATTTAGTACAAAAGGCACAATGGCGACTTAAGTACAAGAGGACTGACACTCTCCTTTTCCATGATTTGAACCTCTCATGTGAGTCCAGTTTCAGATTCCGATGCTTCACTTCAGGTTTGCTGTATACCTTGCACCTTCTTAATGACGATGAAACACAGAAATTGCATCCGAATTTAATACAAAAGGCACAATGCCGACTTAAGTACAAGAGGACTGACATTCTAACTTTCTATGATTTGAACCTCTCCTGTGAGTCCAGTTTTAGATTCGGTTGCTTCACTTCAGGTTTACTGCATCCCTTGGACCTTCTTATTAACAATGAAACACAGAAAAAGCATCAGAATTAAATTCAAAAGTCACAATGCCGACTTAAGTACAAGAGGACTGACATTCTAACTTTCTATGATTTGAACCTCTCCTAAGAGACCAGTTTTAGATTCTGATGCTTCACTTCCGGTTTACTGTATCCCTTGGACCTTCTTATTGACGATGAAACACAGAAATTGCATCCGAACTTAATACAAAAGGCACAATGGCGGCTTAAGAACAAGAGGACTGACACTTTCACATTCTATGATTTGAACCTCTCCTGTTAGTCCAGTTTTAGATTCCGATGCTTCACTTCAGGTTTACTGGATCCCTTGGACCTTCTTATTGACGATGAAACACAGAAATTGCATCCGAATGTAATGCAAATGGCACAATGCCGACTTAAGTACAAGAGGACTGACACTCTAACTCTCTATGATTCGAACCTCTCCTGTGAGGTCAGATTTAGATTCCGATGCTTCACTACAGGTTTACTGTATACCTTGCACCTTATTATTGACGATGAAACACAGAAATTGCATCGGAATTAAATTCAAAAGGCACAATGCCGTCTTAAGTACAAGAGGACTGACACCCTCACTTTCTATGATTTGAACCTCTCCTGTGAGTCCAGTTTTAGATTCCGATGTTTCACATCACGTTTACTGTGTCCCTCGGACCTTCTAATTGACGATGGAACACAGAGTTTGCATCCGAATTTAATACAAAAGGTACAATGTCGACTTAAGTACAAGAGGACTGACACTCTAATTTTCTATGATTTGAACCTCTCCTGTGAGTCCAGTTTTAGATTCCGACGCTTCACGTCTGGTTTACTGTATCCGTTGGAATTTCTTATTGACGATGAAACACAGAAATTGCATCGGAATCAAATTCAAAACGCACAATGCCGACATAAGTAAAAGAGGACTGACACTCTCACTTTCTATGATTTGAACCTCTCCTGTGAGTCCAGTTTTAGATTCCGATGATTCACTTCAGGTTTACTGTATCCCTTGGACCTTCTTATTGACGATGAAACACAGAGTTTGGATCCGAATTTAATACAAAAGGCACAATACCGACTTAAGAACAAGAGGAAACACACTCTAACTTTCTATGATTTGAACCTCTCCTGTGAGTCCAGTTTTGGATTCCGATGCTTCACTTCAGGTTTACTGTATCCCTTGGACCTTCTTATTGACGTTGAAACACAGAAATTGCATCCGAATTTAATACAAAAGGCACAATGGCGACTTAAGTACAAGAGGACTGACACTCTCACTTTCTATGATTTGAACCTCTCCTGTGAGACCAGTTTTAGATTCCGATGTTTCACTTCAGGTTTACTGTATCCCTTGGACCTTCATATTGACGATGAAACACAGTAATTGCATCGGAATTAAATTCAAAAGGCACAATGCCGACTTAAGTACAAGAGGACTAACACTCTAACTTTCTATGATTTGAACCTCTCCTGGGAGTCCAGTTTTAGATTCCGATGCTTCACTTCAGGCTTACTGTATCCCTTGGACCTTCTTATTGACGATGAAACACAGAGTTTGCATCCGAATTTAATACAAAAGGCACAATACCGACTTAAGTACAAGAGGACTGACACTCTAACTTTCTATGATTTGAACATCACCTGTGAGTCCAGTTTTGGATTCCGATGCTTCACTTCAGGTTGACTGTATCCCTTGGACCTTCTTATTGACGATGAAACACAGAAATTGCATCCGAATTTAGTACAAAAGGCTCAATGGCGACTTAAGTACAAGAGGACTGACACTCTTGCTTTCTATGATTTGAACCTCTCCTGTGAGTCCAGTTCTAGATTCCGATGCTTCACTTCAAGTTTTCTGTATCCCTTGGACCTTCTTATTGACGATGAAACACAGAAATTGCATCTGAATTTAATACAAATGGCACAATGTCGACTTAAGTGAAAGAGGACTGAGACTCTAACTTTCTATTATTTGAACCTCTCCTGTGAGACCAGTTTTAGATTCCGATGCTTCACTTCAGGTTTACTGTATCCCTTGGACCTTCTTATTGACGATGAAACACAGTAATTGCATCGGAATTAAATTCAAAGGCACAATGCCGACTTAAGTACAAGAGGACTGACACACTAACTTTCTATGATTTGAACCTCTCCTGAGAGTCCAGTTTTAGATTCCGATGCTTCACTTCAGGTTTACTGTATCCCTTGGACCTTCGTATTGACGATGAAACACAGAGTTTGCATCCGAATTCAATACAAAAGGCACAATACCGACTTAAGTACAAGAGGACTGACACTCTATCTTTCTATGATTTGAACCTCACCTGTGAGTCCAGTTTTGGATTCCGATGCTTCACTTCAGGTTGACTGTATCCCTTGGACCTTCTTATTGACGATGAAACACAGAAATTGCATCCGATATTAGTACAAAAGGCACAATGGCGACTTAAGTACAAGTGGACTGACACTCTTGCTTTCTATTATTTGAACCTCTCCTGTGAGTCCAGTTTTAGATTCCGATGCTTCACTTCAGGTTTGCTGTATACCTTGCACCTTCTTATTGACGATGAAACACAGAAATTGCATCCGAATTTAATACAAAAGGCACAATGCCGACTTAAGTACAAGAGGACTGACATTCTAACCTTCCATGATTTGAACCTCTAATGTGAGTCCAGTTTTAGATTCCGATGCTTCACTTCAGGTTTACTGTATCCCTTGGACCTTCTTATTGACGATGAAACACAGAAATTGCATCCGAACTTAATACAAAAGGCACAATGGCGGCTTAAGTACAAGAGGACTGACACTTTCACTTTCTATGATTTGAACCTCTCCTGTGAATCCAGTTTTAGATTCCGACACTTCACGTCTGGTTTACTGTATCCCTTGGAATTTCTTATTGACGATGAAACACAGAAATTGCATCGGAATCAAATTCAAAACGCACAATGCCGACATAAGTAAAAGAGGACTGACACTCTCACTTTCTACGATTAGAACCTCTCATGTGAGTCCAGTTTTAGATTCCGATGCTTCACTTCAGGTTTACTGTATCCCTTGGACCTTCTTATTGACGATGAAACACAGAAATTGCATCCGAATTTAATACAAAAGGCACAATGGCGACTTAAGTACAAGAGGACTGACACTTTCACTTTCTGTGATTTGAACCTCTCCTGTGAGTCCAGTTTTAGATTCCGATGCTTCACTTCAGGTTTACTGTATCCCTTGGACCTTCTTATTGACGATGAAAGACAGAGTTTGCATCCGAATTTAATACAAAAGGCACAATGACGACTTAAGAACAAGAGGACTGACACTCTAACTTTCTATGATTTGAACCTCTCCTGTGAGTCCAGTTTTAGATTCCGATTCGTCACTTCAGGTTTACTGTATCCCTTGGACCTTCTTATTGACGATGAAACACAGAGTTTGCTTCCGAATTTAATACAAAAGGCACAATACCGACTTAAGTACAAGAGGACTGACACTCTAACTTTCTATGATTTGAACCTCTCCTGTGAGTCCAGTTTTGGATTCCGATGTTTCACTTCAGGTTTACTGTATCCCTTGGACCTTCTAATTGACGATGAAACACAGAAATTGCATCCGAATGTAATACAAAAGGCACAATGGCGACTTAACTACAAGAGGACTGACACTCTCACTTTCTATGATTTGAACCTCTCCTGTTAGTCCAGTTTTAGTTTCCGATGCTTCACTTCAGGTTTACTGTATCCCTTGGACCTTCTTATTCACGATGAAACACAGAAATTGCATTCGAACTTAATACAAAAGGCACAATGGCGGCTTAAGTACAAGAGGACTGACACTTTCACATTCTATGATTTGAACCTCTCCTGTGAGTCCAGTTTTAGATTCCGATGCTTCACTTCAGGTTTACAGTATCCCTTCGACCTTCTTATTGACGATGAAACACAGAAATTGCATCCGAATTTAATGCAAATGGCACTATGCCGACTTAAGTACAAGAGGACTGACAATCTCACTCTCTATGATTCGAACCTCTCCTGTGAGGTCAGTAGTAGATTCCGATGCTTCACTACAGGTTTACTGTATACCTTGCACCTTGTTATTGACGATGAAACACAGAAATTGCATCGGAATTAAATTCAAAAGGCACAATGCCGTCTTAAGTACAAGAGGACTGACACCCTCACTTTCTATGATTGGAACCTCTCCTGTGAGTCCAGTTTTAGATTCCGGTGCTTCACTTCAGGTTTACTGTATCCCTCGGACCTTCTAATTGACGATGGAACACAGAGTTTGCATCCGAATTTAATACAAAAGGTACAATGTCGACTTAAGTACAAGAGGACTGACACTCTAACTTTCTATGATTTGAACCTCTCCTGTGAGTCCAGTTTTAGATTCCGATGCTTCACTTCAGGTTTACTGTATCCCTTGGACCTTCTTATTGACGATGAAACACAGAAATTGCATCCGAATTTAATACAAAATACACAATGGCGACTTAACTACAATAGGACTGACGCTCTCACTTTCTATGATTTGAACATCTCCTGTGAGTCCAGTTTTAGATTCTGACGCTTCATTTCTGGTTTACTGTATCCCTTGGAATTTCTTGTTGACGATGAAACACATAAATTGCATCGGAATCAAATTCAAAACGCACAATGCCGACATAAGTAAAAGAGGACTGACACTCTCACTTTCTATGATTTGAACCTCTCCTGTGAGTCCAGTTTTAGATTCCGTTGCTTCACTTCAGGTTTACTGTATCCCTTGGATCTTCTTATTGACGATGAAACCCAGAAATTGCATCGGAATTAAATTCAAAAGGCACAATGCCGACTTAAGTACAAGAGGGCTGACACTCTCACTTTCTATGATTCGAACCTCTCCTGTGAGGTCAGATTTAGATTCCGATGCTTCACTTCAGGTTTACTGCATCCCTTGGACCTTCTTATTGACGATGAAACACAGAAATTGCATTCGAATTTAATACAAAAGGCACAATGGCGACTTAAGTACAAGTGGACTGACACTTTCAAATTCTATGAATTGAACCTCTCCTCTGAGTCCAGTTTTAGATTCCGATGCTTCACCTCAGGTTTACTGTATCCCTTGGACATTCTTATTGACGATGAAATACAGAAATTGCATCCGAATTTAATACAAATGGCACAATGCCGACTTAAGTACAAGAGGGCTGACACTCTCACTTTCTATGATTCGAACCTCTCCTGTGAGACCGGTTTTAAATTCCGATGCTTCACTTCAGGTTTACTGTATCCCTTGGACCTTCTTATTGACGATGAAACACGGAAATTGAATCCGAATTTAATACAAAAATCACAATGGCGGCTTAAGTACAAGAGGACTGACACTCTCACTTTCTATGATTTGAACATCTCCTGTGAGTCCAGTTCTAGATTCCGATGCTTCACTTCAGGTTTACTGTTTCCCTTGGACGTTCCTATTGACGATGAAACACAGAAATTGCATCGGAATTAAATTCAAAAGGCACAGTGCCGACCTAAGTAGAAGAGGACTAATACTCTCACTTTCTATGATTTGAACCTCTCCTGTGAGTCCAGTTTTAGATTCCGATGCTTCACTTCATGTTTACTGTATACCTTGCAGCTTCTTGTTGACGATGAAACACAGAAATTGCATCGGAATTAAATTCAAAAGGCACAATGCCGACTTAAGTACAAGAGGACTGACACTCTAACTTTCTATGATTTGAACCTCTCCTGTGAGTCCAGTTTTGGATTCCGATGCTACACTTTAGGATTACTGTATCCCTTGGACCTTCTTATTGACGATGAAACACAGAAATTGCATCCGAATTAAATTCAAAACGCACAATGCCGACTTAAGCAAAAGAGGACTGACACTCTCACTTTCTATGATTTGAACCTCTCCCGTGAGTCCAGTTTTAGTTTCCGATGCTTCACTTCAGGTTTACTGTATCCCTTGGACCTTCTTATTGACGATGAAACACAGAAATTGCATCGGAATTAAATTCAAAAGGCATAATGCCGACTTAAGTACAAGAGCACAGACACTCTAACTTTCTTTGATTTGAACCTCTCCTGTGAGTCCAGTTTTAGATTCCGATGCATCACTTCTGGTTTACTGTATCCCTAGGACCTTCTTATTGACGATGAAACACAGAGTTTGCATCCGAATTTAATACAAAAGGCACAATACCAACTTAAGTACAAGAGGACTGACACTCTGACTTTCTATGCTTTGAACCTCACCTGCGAGTCCAGTTTTGGATTCCGATGCTTCAATTCAGGTTTACTGTATCCCTAGGACCTTCTTATTGACGATGAAACACAGAAATTGCATCCGAATTTAATACAAAAGGCACAATGGCGACTTAAGTACAAGAGGACTGACACTTTCAATTTCTATGAATTGAACCTCTCCTCTGAGTCCAGTTTTAGATTCCGATGCTTCACCTCAGGTTTACTGTATCCCTTGGACATTCTTATTGACGATGAAACACAGAAATTGCATCCGAATTTAATACAAATGGCACAATGCCGACTTAAGTACAAGAGGGCTGACACTCTCACTTTCTATGATTCGAACCTCTCCTGTGAGGTCAGATTTAGATTCCGATGCTTCACTTCAGGTTTACTGTATCCCTTGGACCTTCTTATTGACGATAAAACACGGAAATCGCATCCGAATTTAATACAAAAGGCACAATGGCGACTTAACTACAAGAGGACTGACACTCTCACTTTCTATGATTTGAACCTCTCCTGTGAGTCCAGTTTTAGTTTCCGATGCTTCACTTCAGGATTACTGTATCCCTTCGACCTTCTTATTGACGATGAAACACAGAAATTGCATCCGAATTTAATGCAAATGGCACTATGCCGACTTAAGTACAAGAGGATTGACAATCTCACTCTCTATGATTCGAACCTCTCCTGTGAGGTCAGATTTAGATTCCGATGCTTCACTACAGGTTTCCTGTATACCTTGCACCTTTTTATTGACGATGAAACACAGAAATTGCATCGGAATTAAATTCAAAAGGCACAATGCCGTCTTAAGTACAAGACGACTGACACCCTCACTTTCTATGATTTGAACCTCTCCTGTGAGTCCAGTTTTAGATTCCGATGCTTCACTTCAGGTTTACTGTATCCCTCGGACCTTCTAATTGACGATGGAACACAGAGTTTGCATCCGAATTTAATACAAAAGGTACAATGTCGACTTAAGTACAAGAGGACTGACACTCTAACTTTCTATGATTTGAACCTCTCCTGTGAGTCCAGTTTTAGAATCCGATGCTTCACTTCAGGTTTACTGTATCCCTTGGACCTTCTTATTGACGATGAAACACAGAAATTGCATCCGAATTTAATACAAAATACACAATGGCGACTTAAGTACAAGAGGACTGACGCTCTCACTTTCTATGATTTGAACATCTCCTGTGAGTCCAGTTTTAGATTCTGACGCTTCATTTCTGGTTTACTGTATCCCTTGGAATTTCTTGTTGACGATGAAACACATAAATTGCTTCGGAATCAAATTCAAAACGCATAATGCCGACATAAGTAAAAGAGGACTGACACTCTCACTTTCTATGATTTGAACCTCTCCTGTGAGTCCAGTTTTAGATTCCGTTGCTTCACTTCAGGTTTACTGTATCCCTTGGATCTTCTTATTGACGATGAAACCCGAAATTGCATCGGAATTAAATTCAAAAGGCACAATGCCGACTTAAGTACAAGAGGACTGACACTCTAACTTTCTATGATTTGAACTTCTCCTGTGAGTCCAGTTTTAGATTCCGATGCATCACTTCAGGTTTACTGTTTCCCTTGGACCTTCTTATTGACGATGAAACACAGAGTTTGCATCCGAATTTAATTCAAAAGGCACAATGCCGACTTAAGTACAAGAGGACTGACACTCTAACTTTCTATGATTTGAACCTCTCCTGTGAGTCCAGTTTTGGATTCCGATGCTTCACTTCAGGTTTACTGTATCCCTCGGACCTTCTAATTGACGATGGAACACAGAGTTTGCATCCGAATTTAATACAAAAGGTACAATGTCGACTTAAGTACAAGAGGACTGACACTCTAACTTTCTATGAGTTCAACCTCTCCTGTGAGTCCAGTTTTAGTTTCCGATGCTTCACTTCAGGTTTACTGTATCCCTTGGACCTTCTTATTGACGATGAAACACAGAAATTGCATCCGAATTTAATACAAAATACACAATGGCGACTTAAGTACAAGAGGAATGATGCTCTCACTTTCTATGATTTGAACATCTCCTGTGAGTCCAGCTTTAGATATTGACGCTTCATTTCTGGTTTACTGTATCCCTTGGAATTTCTTGTTGACGATGAAACACATAAATTGCTTCGGAATCAAATTCAAAACGCACAATGCCGACACAAGTAAAAGAGGACTGACACTCTCACTTTCTATGATTTGAACCTCTCCTGTGAGTCCAGTTTTAGATTCCGTTGCTTCACTTCAGGTTTACTGTATCCCTTGGATCTTCTTATTGACGATGAAACCCAGAAATTGCACCGGAATGAAATTCAAAAGGCTCAATGCCGACTTAAGTACAAGAGGACTGACACTCTAACTTTCTATGATTTGAACTTCTCCTGTGAGTCCAGTTTTAGATTCCGATGCATCACTTCAGGTTTACTGTTTCCCTTGGACCTTCTTATTGACGATGAAACACAGAGTTTGCATCCGAATTTAATTCAAAAGGCACAATGCCGACTTAAGTACAAGAGGACTGACACTCTAACTTTCTATGATTTGAACCTCTCCTGAGAGTCCTGTTTTGGATTCCGATGCTTCACTTCAGGTTTACTGTATCCCTTGGACCTTCTTATTGACGATGAAACACAGAAATTGCATCCGAATTTAATACAAAAGGCACAATGGCGACATAAGTACAAGAGGACTGACACTTTCAATTTCTATGAAGTGAAGCTCTCCTCTGAGTCCAGTTTTAGATTCCGATGCTTCACCTCAGGTTTACTGTATCCCTTGGACATTCTTATTGACGATGAAACACAGAAATTGCATCCGAATTTAATACAAATGGCACAATGCCGACTTAAGTACAAGAGGGCTGACACTCTCACTTTCTATGATTCGAACCTCTCCTGTGAGGTCAGATTTAGATTCCGATGCTTCACTTCAGGTTTACTGTATCCCTTGGACTTTCTTATTGACGATAAAATACGGAAATCGCATCCGAATTTAATACAAATGGCACAATGCCGACTTAAGTACAAGCGGACTGACACTCGCACTTTCTATGATTTGAACCTCTCCTGTGAGACCGGTTTTAAATTCCGATGCTTCACTTCAGGTTTACTGTATCCCTTGGACCTTCTTATTGACGATGAAACACAGAAATTGAATCCGAATTTAATACAAAAATCACAATGGCGGCTTAAGTACAAGAGGACTGACACTCTCACTTTCTATGATTTTAACATCTCCTGTGAGTCCAGTTCTAGATTCCGATGCTTCACTTCAGGTTTACTGTTTCCCTTGGACGTTCTTATTGACGATGAAACACAGAAATTGCATCCGAATTTAATACAAATGGCACAATGCCGACTTAAGTACAAGCGGACTGACACTCTCACTTTCTATGATTTGAACCTCTCCTGTGAGTCCAGTTTTAGATTCCGATGCTTCACTTCAGGTTTGCTGTATACCTTACACCTTCTTAATGACGATGAAACACAGAAATTGCATCCGAATTTAATACAAAAGGCACAATGCCGACTTAAGTACAAGAGGACTGACACTCTGACTTTCTATGCTTTGAACCTCACCTGTGAGTCCAGTTTTGGATTCCGATGCTTCAATTCAGGTTTACTGTATCCCTAGGACCTTCTTATTGACGATGAATCACAGAAATTGCATCCGAATTTAGTACAAAAGGCACAATGGCGACTTAAGTACAAGAGGACTGACACTCTCGCTTTCCATGATTTGAACCTCTCCTCTGAGTCGAGTTTTAGATTCCGATGCTTCACCTCAGGTTTACTGTATCCCTTGGACATTCTTATTGACGATGAAACACAGAAATTGCATCCGAATTTAATGCAAATGGCACTATGCCGACTTAAGTACAAGAGATCTGACAATCTCACTCTCTATGATTCGAACCTCTCCTGTGAGGTCAGATTTAGATTCTGATGCTTCACTACAGGTTTCCTGTATACCTTGCACCTTGTTATTGACGATGAAACACAGAAATTGCATCGGAATTAAATTCAAAATGCACAATGCCGTCTTAAGTACAAGAGGACTGACACCCTCACTTTCTATGATTTGAACCTCTCCTGTGAGTCCAGTTTTAGATTCCGATGCTTCACTTCAAGTTTACTGTATCCCTCGGACCTTCTAATTGACGATGGAACACAGAGTTTCCATCCGAATTTAATACAAAAGGTACAATGTCGACTTAAGTACAAGAGGACTGACACTCTAACTTTCTATGATTTCAACTTCTCCTGTGAGTCCAGTTTTAGATTCCGATGCTTCACTTCAGGTTTACTGTATCCCTTGGACCTTCTTATTGACGATGAAACACAGAAATTGCATCCGAATTTAATACAAAATACACAATGGCGACTTAAGTACAAGAGGACTGATGCTCTCACTTTCTATGATTTGAACATCTCCTGTGAGTCCAGTTTTAGATTCTGACGCTTCATTTCTGGTTTACTGTATCCCTTGGAATTTCTTGTTGACGATGAAACACATAAATTGCTTCGGAATCAAATTCAAAACGCACAATGCCGACACAAGTAAAAGAGGACTGACACTCTCACTTTCTATGATTTGAACCTCTCCTGTGAGTCCAGTTTTAGATTCCGTTGCTTCACTTCAGGTTTACTGTATCCCTTGGATCTTCTTATTGACGATGAAACCCAGAAATTGCACCGGAATTAAATTCAAAAGGCACAATGCCGACTTAAGTACAAGAGGACTGACACTCTAACTTTCTAATATTTGAACTTCTCCTGTGAGTCCAGTTTTAGATTCCGATGCATCACTTCAGGTTTACTGTTTCCCTTGGACCTTCTTATTGACGATGAAACACAGAGTTTGCATCCGAATTTAATTCAAAAGGCACAATGCCGACTTAAGTACAAGAGGACTGACACTCTAACTTTCTATGATTTGAACCTCTCCTGAGAGTCCTGTTTTGGATTCCGATGCTTCACTTCAGGTTTACTGTATCCCTTGGACCTTCTTATTGACGATGAAACACAGAAATTGCATCCGAATTTAATACAAAAGGCACAATGGCGACATAAGTACAAGAGGACTGACACTTTCAATTTCAATGAAGTGAAGCTCTCCTCTGAGTCCAGTTTTAGATTCCGATGCTTCACCTCAGGTTTACTGTATCCCTTGGACATTCATATTGACGATGAAACACAGAAATTGCATCCGAATTTAATACAAATGGCACAATGCCGACTTAAGTACAAGAGGGCTGACACTCTCACTTTCTATGATTCGAACCTCTCCTGTGAGGTCAGATTTAGATTCCGATGCTTCTCTTCAGGTTTACTGTATCCCTTGGACTTTGTTATTGACGATAAAATACGGAAATCGCATCCGAATTTAATACAAATGGCACAATGCCGACTTAAGTACAAGCGGACTGACACTCGCACTTTCTATGATTTGAACCTCTCCTGTGAGACCGGTTTTAAATTCCGATGCTTCACTTCAGGTTTACTGTATCCCTTGGACCTTCTTATTGACGATGAAACACAGAAATTGAATCCGAATTTAATACAAAAATCACAATGGTGGCTTAAGTACAAGAGGACTGACACTCTCACTTTCTATGATTTGAACATCTCCTGTGAGTCCAGTTCTAGATTCCGATGCTTCACTTCAGGTTTACTGTTTCCCTTGGACGTTCTTATTGACGATGAAACACAGAAATTGCATCGGAATTAAATTCAAAAGGCACAGTGCCGACCTAAGTAGAAGAGGACTAATACACTCACTTTCTATGATTTGAACCTCACCTGTGAGTCCAGTTTTAGATTCCGATGCTTCACTTCAGGTTTGCTGTATACCTTGCACCTTCTTAATGACGATGAAACACAGAAATTGCATCCGAATTTAATACAAAAGGCACAAAGCCGACTTAAGTACAAGAGGACTGACACTCTGAATTTCTATGCTTTGAACCTCACCTGTGAGTCCAGTTTTGGATTCCGATGCTTCAATTCAGGTTTACTGTATCCCTAGGACCTTCTTATTGACGATGAATCACAGAAATTGCATCCGAATTTAGTACAAAAGGCACAATGGCGACTTAAGTACAAGAGGACTGACACTCTCGCTTTCCATGATTTGAACCTCTCCTCTGAGTCGAGTTTTAGATTCCGATGCTTCACCTCAGGTTTACTGTATCCCTTGGACATTCTTATTGACGATGAAACACCGAAATTGCATCCGAATTTAATGCAAATGGCACTATGCCGACTTAAGTACAAGAGATCTGACAATCTCACTCTCTATGATTCGAACCTCTCCTGTGAGGTCAGATTTAGATTCCGATGCTTCACTACAGGTTTCCTGTATACCTTGCACCTTGTTATTGGCGATGAAACACAGAAATTGCATCGGAATTAAATTCAAAAGGCACAATGCCGTCTTAAGTACAAGAGGACTGACACCCTCACTTTCTATGATTTGAACCTCTCCTGTGAGTCCAGTTTTAGATTCCGATGCTTCACTTCAAGTTTACTGTATCCCTCGGACCTTCTAATTGACGATGGAACACAGTTTCCATCCGAATTTAATACTAAAGGTACAATGTCGACTTAAGTACAAGAGGACTGACACTCTATCTTTCTATGATTTCAACTTCTCCTGTGAGTCCAGTTTTAGATTCCGATGCTTCACTTCAGGTTTACTGTATCCCTTGGACCTTCTTATTGACGATGAAACACAGAAATTGCATCCGAATTTAATACAAAATACACAATGGCGACTTAAGTACAAGAGGACTGATGCTCTCACTTTCTATGATTTGAACATCTCCTGTGAGTCCAGTTTTAGATTCTGACGCTTCATTTCTGGTTTACTGTATCCCTTGGAATTTCTTGTTGACGATGAAACACATAAATTGCTTCGGAATCAAATTCAAAACGCACAATGCCGACACAAGTAAAAGAGGACTGACACTCTCACTTTCTATGATTTGAACCTCTCCTGTGAGTCTAGTTTTAGATTCCGTTGCTTCACTTCAGGTTTACTGTATCCCTTGGATCTTCTTATTGACGATGAAACCCAGAAATTGCACCGGAATTAAATTCAAAAGGCACAATGCCGACTTAAGTACAAGAGGACTGACACTCTAACTTTCTATGATTTGAACTTCTCCTGTGAGTCCAGTTTTAGATTCCGATGCATCACTTCAGGTTTACTGTTTCCCTTGGACCTTCTTATTGACGATCAAACACAGAGTTTGCATCCGAATTTAATTCAAAAGGCACAATGCCGACTTAAGTACAAGAGGACTGACACTCTAACTTTCTATGATTTGAACCTCTCCTGTGAGTCCAGTTTTGGATTCCGATGCTTCACTTCAAGTTTACTGTATCCCTTGGACCTTCTTATTGACGATGAAACACAGAAATTGCATCCGAATTTAATACAAAAGGCACAATGCCGCCTTAAGTACAAGAGGACTGACACTCTGACTTTCTATGCTTTGAACCTCACCTGTGAGTCCAGTTTTGGATTCCGATGCTTCAATTCAGGTTTACTGTATCCCTAGGACCTTCTTATTGACGATGAATCACAGAAATTGCATCCGAATTTAGTACAAAAGGCACAATGGCGACTTAAGTACAAGAGGACTGACACTCTCGCTCTCCATGATTTGAACCTCTCATGTGAGTCCAGTTTTAGATTCCGATGCTTCACTTCAAGTTTTGCTGTATCCCTTGGACCTTCTTATTGACGATGAAACACAGAAATTGCATCTGAATTTAATACAAATGGCACAATGTCGACTTAAGTAAAAGAGGACTGACACTCTAACTTTCTATGATTTGAACCTCTCCTGTGAGTCCAGTCTTAGATTCCGATGCTTCCCTTCAGGTTTGCTGTATACCTTGCACCTTCTTAATGACGATGAAACACAGAAATTGCATCCGAATTTAATACAAAAGGCACAATGCCGACTTAAGTACAAGAGGACTGACATTCTAACTTTCTATGATTTGAACCACTCCTGTGAGACCAGTTTTAGATTCCGTTGCTTCACTTCAGGTTTACTGTATCCCTTGGACCTTCTTATTAACAATGAAACACAGAAAAAGCATCGGAATTAAATTCAAAAGTCACAATGCCGACTTAAGTACAAGAGGACTGACATTCTAACTTTCTATGATTTGAACCTCTCCTAAGAGACCAGTTTTAGATTCTGATGCTTCACTTCAGGTTTACTGTATCCCTTGGACCTTCTTATTGACGATGAAACACAGAAATTGCATCCGAACTTAATACAAAAGGCACAATGGCGGCTTAAGTACAAGAGGACTGACACTTTCACATTCTATGATTTGAACCTCTCCTGTTAGTCCAGTTTTAGATTCCGATGCTTCACTTCAGGTTTACTGTATCCCTTAGACCTTCTTATTGACGATGAAACACAGAAATTGCATCCGAATGTAATGCAAATGGCACAATGCCGACTTAAGTACAAGAGGACTGACACTCTAACTCTCTATGATTCGAAACTCTCCTGTGAGGTCAGTTTTAGATTCCGATGCTTCACTACAGGTTTACTGTATACCTTGCACCTTATTATTGACGATGAAACACAGAAATTGCATCGGAATTAAATTCAAAAGGCACAATGCCGTCTTAAGTACAAGAGGACTGACACCCTCACTTTCTATGATTTGAACCTCTCCTGTGAGTCCAGTTTTAGATTCCGATGTTTCACTTCAGGTTTACTGTGTCCCTCGGACCGTCTAATTGACGATGGAACACAGAGTTTGCATCCGAATTTAATACAAAGGTACAATGTCGACTTAAGTACAAGAGGACTGACACTCTAACTTTCTATGATTTGAACCTCTCCTGTGAGTCCAGTTTTAGATTCCGATGCTTCACTTCAGGTTTACTGTATCCCTTGGACCTTCTTATTGACGATGAAACACAGAAATTGCATCCGAATTTAATACAAAAATCACAATGGCGACTTAAGTACAAGAGGACTGAAGCTCTCACTTTCTAAGATTTGAACATCTCCTGTGAGTCCAGTTTTAGATTCCGACGCTTCACTTCTGGTTTACTGTATCCCTTGGATTTTCTTGTTGACGATGAAACACATAAATTGCATCGGAATCAAATTCAAAACGCACAATGCCGACATAAGTAAAGAGGACTGACACTCTCACTTTCTATGATTTGATCCTCTCCTGTGAGTCCAGTTTTAGATTCCGATGCTTCACTTCAGGTTTACTGTATCCCTTGGATCTTCTTATTGACGATGAAACCCAGAAATGGCATCGGAATTAAATTCAAAGGCACAATGCCGACTTAAGTACAAGAGGACTGACACTCTAACTTTCTATGATTTGAACCTCTCCTGTGAGTCCAGTTTTAGATTCCGATGCTTCACCTCAGGTTTACTGTATCCCTTGGACATTCTTATTGACGATTAAACACAGATTTTGCATCCGAATTTAATACAAAAGGCACAATACCGACTTAAGTTCAAGGGGGCTGACACTCTAACTTTCTATGATTTGAACCTCTCCTGTGAGTCCAGTTTTAGATTCCGATGCTTCACCTCAGGTTTACTGTATCCCTTGGACATTCTTATTGACGATGAAACACAGAAATTGCATCCGAATTTAATACAAATGGCACAATGCCGACTTAAGTACAAGAGGGCTGACACTCTCACTTTCTATGATTCGAACCTCTCCTGTGAGGTCAGATTTAGATTCCGATGCTTCACTTCAGGTTTACTGTATCCCATAAACCTTCTTATTGACGATAAAACACGGAAATCGCATCCGAATTTAATACAAATGGCACAATGCCGATTTATGTACAGTCGCACTTTCTATGATTTGAACCTCTCCTGTGAGACCGGTTTTAAATTCCGATGCTTCACTTCAGGTTTACTGTAACCCTTGGACTTTCTTGTTGACGACGAGACACAGAAATTCAATCCGAATTTAATACAAAAATCACAATGGCGGCTTAAGTACAAGAGGACTGACACTCTCACTTTCTATGATTTGAACATCTCCTGTGAATCCAGTTCTAGATTCCGATGCTTCACTTCAGGTTTACTGTTTCCCTTGGACGTTCTTATTGACGATGAAACACAGAAATTGCATCGGAATTAAATTCAAAAGGCACAGTGCCGACCTAAGTAGAAGAGGACTAATACTCTCACTTTCTATGATTTGAACCTCTCCTGTGAGTCCAGTTTTAGATTCCGATGCTTCACTTCAGGTTTACTGTATACCTTGCAGATTCTTGTTGACGATGAAACACAGAAATTGCATCGGAATTAAATTTGAAAGGCACAATGCCGACTTAAGTACAAGACGGCTGACACTCTAACTTTCTATGATTTGAACCTCTCCTGTGAGTCCAGTTTTAGATTCCAATACTTCACTTCAGGTTTACTGTAACCCTTGGACCTTCTTATTGACGATGAAACACAGAGTTTGCATCCGAATTTAATACAAAAGGCACAATGCCGACTTAAGTACAAGAGGACTGACACTCTAACTTTCTATGATTTGAACCTCTCCTGTGAGTCCAGTTTTGGATTCCGATACTTCACTTCAGGTTTACTGTATCCCTTGGACCTTCTTATTGACGATGAAACACAGATATTGCATCCGAATTAAATTCAAAACGCACAATGCCGACTTAAGCAAAAGAGGACTGACACTCTCACTTTCTATGATTTGAACCTCTCCTGTGAGTACAGTTTTAGATTCCGATGCTTCACATCAGGTTTACTGTATCCCTTGGACCTTCTTATTGACGATGAAACACAGAAATTGCATCGGAATTAAATTCAAAAGGCATAATGCCGACTTAAGTACAAGAGCACTGACACTCTAACTTTCTATGATTTGAACCTCTCCTGTGAGTCCAGTTTTAGATTCCGATGCTTCACTTCAGGTTTACTGTATCCGTTGGACCTTCTTAGTGACGATGAAACACAGAGTTTGCATCCGAATTTAATACAAAAGGCACAATTCCGACTTAAGTACAAGAGGACTGACACTCTAACTTTCTATGATTTGAACCTCTCCTGTGAGTCCAGTTTTGGATTCCGATGCTTCACTTCAGGTTTACTATATCCCTTGGACCTTCTTATTGACGATGAAACATAGAAATTGCATCCGAATTTAATACAAAAGGCACAATGGGGACTTAAGTACAAAAGGACTGACACTCTCACTTTCTATGATTTGAACCTCTCCTGAGAGTCCAGTTTTAGTTTCCGATGCTTCACTTCAGGTTTACTGTGTCCCTTGGACCATCTTATTGACGATGAAACACAGAAATTGCATCCAAATTTAATACAAAAGGCACAATGGAGACTTAAGTACAAAAGGACTGACACTCTCGCTTTCCATGATTTGAACCTCTCATGTGAGTCCAGTTTTAGATTCCGATGCTTCACTTCAGGTTTACTATATCCCTTGGACCTTCTTAGTGACGATGAAACACAGAGTTTGCATCCGAATTTAATACAAAAGGCTCAATTCCGACTTAAGTACAAGAGGACTGACACTCTAACTTTCTATGATTTGAACCTCTCCTGTGAGTCCAGTTTTGGATTCCGATGCTTCACTTCAGGTTTACTATATCCCTTGGACCTTCTTATTGTCGATGAAACATAGAAATTGCATCCGAATTTAATACAAAAGGCACAATGGTGACTTAAGTACAAAAGGACTGACACTCTCGCTTTCCATGATTTGAACCTCTCATGTGAGTCCAGTTTTAGATTCCGATGCTTCACTTCAGGTTTACTGTATCCCTTGGACCTTCTTATTGACGATGAAACACAGAAATTGCATCTGAATTTAATACAAATGGCACAATGTCGACTTAAGTAAAAGAGGACTGACACTCTAACTTTCTATGATTTGAACCTCTCCTGTGAGTCCAGTTTTAGATTCCGATGCTTCACTTCAGGTTTGCTGTATACCTTGCACCTTCTTAATGACGATGAAACACAGAAATTGCATCCGAATTTAATACAAAAGGCACAATGCCGACTTAAGTACAAGAGGACTGACATTCTAACTTTCTATGATTTGAACAACTCCTGTGAGACCAGTTTTAGATTCCGTTGCTTCGCTTCAGGTTTACTGTATCCCTTGGACCTTCTTATTAACAATGAAACACAGAAAAAGCATCGGAATTAAATTCAAAAGTCACAATGCCGACTTAAGTACAAGAGGACTGACATTCTAACTTTCTATGCTTTGAACCTCTCCTAAGAGACCAGTTTTAGATTCTGATGCTTCACTTCAGGTTTACTGTATCCCTTGGACCTTCTTATTGACGATGAAACACAGAAATTGCATCCGAACTTAATACAAAAGGCACAATGGCGGCTTAAGTACAAGAGGACTGACACTTTCACATTCTATGATTTGAACCTCTCCTGTTAGACCAGTTTTAGATTCCGATGCTTCACTTCAGGTTTACTGTATCCCTTAGACCTTCTTATTGACGATGAAACACAGAAATTGCATCCGAATGTAATGCAAATGGCACAATGCCGACTTAAGTACAAGAGGACTGACACTCTAACTCTCTATGATTCGAACCTCTCCTGTGAGGTCAGATTTAGATTCCGATGCTTCACTACAGGTTTACTGTATACCTTGCACCTTATTATTGACGATGAAACACAGAAATTGCATCGGAATTAAATTCAAAAGGCACAATGCCGTCTTAAGTACAAGAGGACTGACACCCTCACTTTCTATGATTTGAACCTCTCCTGTGAGTCCAGTTTTAGATTCCGATGTTTCACTTCAGGTTTACTGTGTCCCTTGGACCTTCGAATTGACGATGGAACACAGAGTTTGCATCCGAATTTAATACAAAAGGTACAATGTCGACTTAAGTACAAGAGGACTGACACTCTAACTTTCTATGATTTGAACCTTTCCTGTGAGTCCAGTTTTAGATTCCGATGCTTCACTTCAGGTTTACTGTATCCCTTGGACCTTCTTATTGACGATGAAACACAGAAATTGCATCCGAATTTAATACAAAAAATACAATGGCGACTTAAGTACAAGAGGACTGAAGCTCTCACTTTCTAAGATTTGAACATCTCCTGTGAGTCCAGTTTTAGATTCCGACGCTTCACTTCTGGTTTACTGTATCCCTTGGAATTTCTTGTTGACGATGAAACACATAAATTGCATCGGAATCAAATTCAAAACGCACAATGCCGACATAAGTAAAGAGGACTGACACTCTTACTTTCTATGATTTGAACCTCTCCTGTGAGTCCAGTTTTAGATTCCGATGCTTCACTTCAGGTTTACTGTATCCCTTGGATCTTCTTATTGACGATGAAACCCAGAAATTGCATCGGAATTAAATTCAAAAGGCACAATGCCGACATAAGTACAAGAGGACTGACACTCTAACTTTCTATGATTTGAACCTCTCCTGTGAGTCCAGTTTCAGATTCCGATGCTTCACTGCAGGTTTACTGTTTCCCTTGGACCTTCTTATTGACGATGAAACACAGATTTTGCATCCGAATTTAATACAAAAGGCACAATACCGACTTAAGTACAAGAGGACTGTTACTCTAACTTTCTATGATTTGAACCTCTCCTGTGAGTCCAGTTTTGGATTCCGATGCTTCACTTCAGGTTTACTGTATCCCTTGGACCTTCTTATTGACGATGAAACACAGAAATTGCATCCGAATTTAATACAAAAGGCACAATGGCGACTTAAGTACATAAGGACTGACACTTTCACTTTCTATGAATTGAACCTCTCCTTTGAGTCCAGTTTTAGATTCCGATGCTTCACCTCAGGTTTACTGTATCCCTTGGACATTCTTATTGACGATGAAACACAGAAATTGCATCCGAATTTAATACAAATGGCACAATGGCGACTTAAGTACAAGAGGGCTGACACTCTCACTTTATATGATCCGAACCTCTCCTGTGAGGTCAGATTTAGATTCCGACGCTTCACTTCAGGTTTACTGTATCCCATAAACCTTCTTATTGACGATAAAACACGGAAATCACATCCGAATTTAATACAAATGGCACAATGCCGACTTAAGTACAAGAGGACTGACACTCGCACTTTCTATGATTTGAACCTCTCCTGTGAGACCGGTTTTAAATTCCGATCCTTCACTTCAGGTTTACTGTAACCCTTGGACCTTCTTATTGACGATGAGACACAGAAATTCTATCCGAATTTAATACAAAAATCACAATGGCGGCTAAAGTACAAGAGGACTGACACTCTCACTTTCTATGATTTGAACATCTCCTGTGAGTCCAGTTCTAGATTCCGATGCTTCACTTCAGGTTTACTGTTTCCCTTGGACGTTCTTATTGACGATGAAACACAGAAATTGCATCGGAATTAAATTCAAAAAGCACAGTGCCGACCTAAGTAGAAGAGGACTAATACTCTCACTTTCTATGATTTGAACCTCTCCTGTGAGTCCAGTTTTAGATTGCGATGCTTCTCTTCATGTTTACTGTATACCTTGCAGCTTCTTGTTGACGATGAAACACAGAAATTGCATCGGAATTAAATTCAAAAGGCACAATGCCGACTTAAGTACAAGAGGGCTGACACTCTAACTTTCTATGATTTGAACCTCTCCTGTGAGTCCAGTTTTAGATTCCGATACTTCACTTCAGGTTTACTGTATCCCTTGGACCTTCTTATTGACGATGAAACACAGAGTTTGCATCCGAATTTAATACAAAAGGCACAATGCCGACTTAAGTACAAGAGGACTGACACTCTAACTTTCTATGATTTGAACCTCTCCTGTGAGTCCAGTTTTGGATTCCGATACTTCACTTCAGGTTTACTGTATCCCTTGGACCTTCTTATTGACGATGAAACACAGAAATTGCATCCGAATTAAATTCAAAACGCACAATGCCGACTTAAGCAAAAGAGGACTGACACTCTCACTTTCTGTGATTTGAACCTCTCCTGTGAGTACAGTTTTAGATTCCGATGCTTCACTTCAGGTTTACTGTATCCCTTGGACCTTCTTATTGACGATGAAACACAGAAATTGCATCGGAATTAAATTCAAAAGGCATAATGCCGACTTAAGTACAAGAGCACTGACACTCTAACTTTCTATGATTTGAACCTCTCCTGTGAGTCCAGTTTTAGATTCCGATGCTTCACTTCAGGTTTTCTGTATCCCTTGGACCTTCTTAGTGACGATGAAACACAGAGTTTGCATCCGAATTTAATACAAAAGGCACAATTCCGACTTAAGTACAAGAGGACTGACACTCTAACTTTCTATGATTCGAACCTCTCCTGTGAGTCCAGTTTTGGATTCCGATGCTTCACTTCAGGTTCACTGTATCCCTTGGACCTTCTTATTGACGATGAAACACAGAAATTGTGTCCGAATTTAATACAAAAGGCACAATGGCGACTTAAGTACAAGAGGACTGACACTTTCACTTTCTATGAATTGAACCTCTCCTGTGAGTCCAGTTTTAGATTCCGATGCTTCACCTCAGGTTTACTGTATCCCTTGGACATTCTTATTGACGATGAAACACAGAAATTGCATCCGAATTTAATACAAACGGCACAATGCCGACTTAAGTACAAGAGGGCTGACACTCTCACTTTCTATGATTCGAACCTCTCCTGTGAGGTCAGATTTAGGTTCCGATGCTTCACTTCAGGTTTACTGTATCCCATAAACCTTCTTATTGACGATAAAACACGGAAATCGCATCCGAATTTAATACAAATGGCACAATGCCGACTTAAGTACAAGAGGACTGACACTCGCACTTTCTATGATTTGAACCTCTCCTGTGAGACCGGTTTTAAATTCCGATGCTTCACTTCAGGTTTACTGTAACCCTTGGACCTTCTTATTGACGATGAGACACTGAAATTCAATCCGAATTTAATACAAAAATCACAATGGCGGCTTAAGTACAAGAGGACTGACACTCTCACTTTCTATGATTTGAACATCTCCTGTGAGTACAGTTCTAGATTCCGATGCTTCACTTCAGGTTTACTGTTTCCCTTGGACGTTCTTATTGACGATGAAACACAGAAATTGCATCGGAATTAAATTCAAAAGGCACAGTGCCGACCTAAGTAGAAGAGGACTAATACTCTCGCTTTCTATGATTTGAACCTCTCCTGTGAGTCCAGTTTTAGATTCCGATGCTTCACTTCAGGTTTACTGTATACCTTGCAGCTTCTTGTTGATGATGAAACACAGAAATTGCATCGGAATTAAATTCAAAAGGCACAATGCCGACTTAAGTACAAGAGGGCTGACACTCTAACTTTCTATGATTTGAACCTCTCCTGTGAGTCCAGTTTTAGATTCCGATACTTCACTTCAGGTTTACTGTATCCCTCGGACCTTCTTATTGACGATGAAACACAGAGTTTGCATCCGAATTTAATACAAAAGGCACAATGCCGACTTAAGTACAAGAGGACTGACACTCTAACTTTCTATGATTTGAACCTCTCCTGTGAGTCCAGTTTTGGATTCCGATACTTCACTTCAGGTTTACTGTATCCCTTGGACCTTCTTATTGACGATGAAACACAGAAATTGCATCCGAATTAAATTCAAAACGCACAATGCCGACTTAAGCAAAAGAGGACTGACACTCTCACTTTCTGTGATTTGAACCTCTCCTGTGAGTACAGTTTTAGATTCCGATGCTTCACTTCAGGTTTACTGTATCCCTTGGACCTTCTTATTGACGATGAAACACAGAAATTGCATCGGAATTAAATTCAAAAGGCATAATGCCGACTTAAGTACAAGAGCACTGACACTCTAACTTTCTATGATTTGAACCTCTCCTGTGAGTCCAGTTTTAGATTCCGATGCTTCACTTCAGGTTTTCTGTATCCCTTGGACCTTCTTAGTGACGATGAAACACAGAGTTTGCATCCGAATTTAATACAAAAGGCACAATTCCGACTTAAGTACAAGAGGACTGACACTCTAACTTTCTATGATTCGAACCTCTCCTGTGAGTCCAGTTTTGGATTCCGATGCTTCACTTCAGGTTCACTGTATCCCTTGGACCTTCTTATTGACGATGAAACACAGAAATTGTATCCGAATTTAATACAAAAGGCACAATGGCGACTTAAGTACAAGAGGACTGACACTTTCACTTTCTATGAATTGAACCTCTCCTGTGAGTCCAGTTTTAGATTCCGATGCTTCACCTCAGGTTTACTGTATCCCTTGGACATTCTTATTGACGATGAAACACAGAAATTGCATCCGAATTTAATACAAACGGCACAATGCCGACTTAAGTACAAGAGGGCTGACACTCTCACTTTCTATGATTCGAACCTCTCCTGTGAGGTCAGATTTAGGTTCCGATGCTTCACTTCAGGTTTACTGTATCCCATAAACCTTCTTATTGACGATAAAACACGGAAATCGCATCCGAATTTAATACAAATGGCACAATGCCGACTTAAGTACAAGAGGACTGACACTCGCACTTTCTATGATTTGAACCTCTCCTGTGAGACCGGTTTTAAATTCCGATGCTTCACTTCAGGTTTACTGTAACCCTTGGACCTTCTTATTGACGATGAGACACTGAAATTCAATCCGAATTTAATACAAAAATCACAATGGCGGCTTAAGTACAAGAGGACTGACACTCTCACTTTCTATGATTTGAACATCTCCTGTGAGTACAGTTCTAGATTCCGATGCTTCACTTCAGGTTTACTGTTTCCCTTGGACGTTCTTATTGACGATGAAACACAGAAATTGCATCGGAATTAAATTCAAAAGGCACAGTGCCGACCTAAGTAGAAGAGGACTAATACTCTCGCTTTCTATGATTTGAACCTCTCCTGTGAGTCCAGTTTTAGATTCCGATGCTTCACTTCAGGTTTACTGTATACCTTGCAGCTTCTTGTTGATGATGAAACACAGAAATTGCATCGGAATTAAATTCAAAAGGCACAATGCCGACTTAAGTACAAGAGGGCTGACACTCTAACTTTCTATGATTTGAACCTCTCCTGTGAGTCCAGTTTTAGATTCCGATACTACACTTCAGGTTTACTGTATCCCCTGGACCTTCTTATTGACGATGAAACACAGAGTTTGCATCCGAATTTAATACAAAAGGCACAATGCCGACTTAAGTACAAGAGGACTGACACTCTAACTTTCTATGATTTGAACCTCTCCTGTGAGTCCAGTTTTGGATTCCGATACTTCACTTCAGGTTTACTGTATCCCTTGGACCTTCTTATTGACGATGAAACACAGAAATTGCATCCGAATTAATTTTAAAACGCACAATGCCGACTTAAGCAAAAGAGGACTGACACTCTCACTTTCTATGATTTGAACCTCTCCTGTGAGTACAGTTTTAGATTCCGATGCTTCACTTCAGGTTTACTGTATCCCTTGGACCTTCTTATTGACGATGAAACACAGAAATTGCATCGGAATTAAATTCAAAAGGCATAATGCCGACATAAGTACAAGAGCACTGACACTCTAACTTTCTATGATTTGAACCTCTCCTGTGAGTCCAGTTTTAGATTCCGATGCTTCACTTCAGGTTTACTGTATCCCTTGGACCTTCTTAGTGACGATGAAACACAGAAATTGCATCCGAATTTAATACAAAAGGCACAATTGCGACATAAGTACAAGAGGACTGACACTTTCACTTTCTATGAATTGAACCTCTCCTGTGAGTCCAGTTTTAGATTCCGATGCTTCACCTCAGGTTTACTGCAACCCTTGGACATTCTTATTGACGATGAAACACAGAAATTGCATCCGAATTTAATACAAATGGCACAATGCCGACTTAAGTACAAGAGGGCTGACACTCTCACTTTCTATGATTCGAACCTCTCCTGTGAGGTCAGATTTAGATTCCGATGCTTCACTTCAGGTTTACTGTATCCCTTGGACCTTCTTATTGACGATAAAACACGAAAATCGCATCCGAATTTAATACAAATGGCACAATGGCGACTTAAGTACAAGAGGACTGACACTCGCACTTTCTATGATTTGAACCTCTCCTGTGAGACCGGTTTTAAATTCCGATGCTTCACTTCAGGTTTACTGTATCTTGGACCTTGTTATTGACGTTGAAACACAGAAAATGAATCCGAATTTAATACAAAAAGACAATGGCGGCTTAAGTACAAGAGGACTGACACTCTCACTTTCTATGATTTGAACATCTCCTGTGAGTCCAGTTCTAGATTCCGATGCTTCACTTCAGGTTTACTGTTTCCCTTGGACGATCTTATTGACGATGAAACACAGAAATTGCATCGGAATTAAATTCAAAAGGCACAGTGCCGACCTAAGTAGAAGAGGACTAATACTCTCACTTTCTATGATTTTAACCTCTCCTGTGAGTCCAGTTTTAGATTCCGATGCTTCACTTCAGGTTTACTGTATACCTTGCAGCTTCTTATTGACGATGAAACACAGAAATTGCATCGGAATTAAATTCAAATATGCACAATGCCGACTTAAGTACAAGAGGACTGACACTCTAACTTTCAATGATTTGAACCTCTCCTGTGAGTCCAGTTTTAGATTCCGATGCTTCACTTCATGTTTACTGTATCCCTTGGACCTTCTTATTGACGATGAAACACAGAGTTTGCATCCGAATTTAATACAAAAGGCACAATGCCGACTTAAGTACAAGAGGACTGACACTCTAACTTTCTATGATTTGAACCTCTCCTGTGAGTCCAGTTTGGATTCCGTTGCTTCACTTCAGGTTTACTGTATCCCTTGGACCTTTTTATTGACGATGAAACACAGAAATTGCATCCGAATTAAATTCAAAACGCACAATGCCGACTTAAGCGAAAGAGGACTGACACTCTCACTTTCTATGATTTGAACCTCTCCTGTGAGTCCAGTTTTAGATTCCGATGCTTCACTTCAGGTTTACTGTATCCCTTGGACTTTCTTATTGACGATGAAACACAGAAATTGCATCGGAATTAAATTCAAAAGGCATAATGCCGACTTAAGTACAAGAGCACTGACTCTCTAACTTTCTATGATTTGAACCTCTCCTGTGAGTCCAGTTTTGGATTACGATGCTTCACTTCAGGTTTACTGTATCCCTTGGACCTTCTTATTGACGATGAAACACAGAAATTGCATCCGAATTTAATACAAAAGGCACAATGGCGACTTAAGTACAAGAGGACTGACACTCTCACTTTCTATGATTTGAACCCCTCCTGTGAGTCAAGTTTTAGTTTCCGATGCTTCACTTCAGGTTTACTGTATCCCTTGGACCTTCTTATTGACGATGAAACACAGAAATTGCATCCGAACTTAATACAAAAGGCACAATGGCGGCTTAAGTACAAGAGGACTGACACTTTCACATTCTATGATTTGAACCTCTCCTGTGAGTACAGTTTTAGATTCCGATGCTTCACTTCAGGTTTACTGTATCCCTTGGACCTTCTTATTGACGATGAAACACAGAAATTGCATCGGAATTAAATTCAAAAGGCATAATGCCGACTTAAGTACAAGAGCACTGACACTCTAACTTTCTATGATTTGAACCTCTCCTGTGAGTCCAGTTTTAGATTCCGATGCTTCACTTCAGGTTTACTGTATCCCTTGGACCTTCCTAGTGACGATGAAACACAGAGTTTGCATCCGAATTTAATACAAAAGGCACAATTCCGACTTAAGTACAAGAGGACTGACACTCTAACTTTCTATGATTTGAACCTCTCCTGTGAGTCCAGTTTTGGATTCCGATGCTTCACTTCAGGTTTACTATATCCCTTGGACCTTCTTATTGACGATGAAACATAGAAATTGCATCCGAATCTAATACAAATGGCACAATGCCGACTTAAGTACAAGAGGGCTGACACTCTCACTTTCTATGATACGAACCTCTCCTGTGAGGTCAGATTTAGATTCCGATGCTTCACTTCAGGTTTACTGTATCCCTTGGACCTTCTTATTGACGATAAAACACGAAAATCGCATCCGAATTTAATACAAATGGCACAATGCCGACTTAAGTACAAGAGGACTGACACTCGCACTTTCTATGATTTGAACCTCTCCTGTGAGACCGGTTTTAAATTCCGATGCTTCACTTCAGGTTTACTGTATCTTGGACCTTCTTATTGACGATGAAACACAGAAAATGAATCCGAATTTAATACAAAAATGACAATGGCGGCTTAAGTACAAGAGGACTGACACTCTCACTTTCTATGATTTGAACATCTCCTGTGAGTCCAGTTCTAGATTCCGATGCTTCACTTCAGGTTTACTGTTTCCCTTGGACGTTTTTATTGACGATGAAACACAGAAATTGCATCGGAATTAAATTCAAAAGGCACAGTGCCGACCTAAGTAGAAGAGGACTAATACTCTCACTTTCTATGATTTTAACCTCTCCTGTGAGTCCAGTTTTAGATTCCGATGCTTCACTTCAGGGTTACTGTATACCTTGCAGCTTCTTATTGACGATGAAACACAGAAATTGCATCGGAATTAAATTCAAAAGGCACAATGCCGACTTAAGTACAAGAGGACTGACACTCTAACTTTCTATGATTTGAACCTCTCCTGTGAGTCCAGTTTTAGATTCCGATGCTTCACTTCATGTTTACAGTATCCCTTGGACCTTCTTATTGACGATGAAACACAGAGTTTGCATCCGAATTTAATACAAAAGGCACAATGCCGACTTAAGTACAAGAGGACTGACACTCTAACTTTCTATGATTTGAACCTCTCCTGTGAGTCCAGTTTGGATTCCGATGCTTCACTTCAGGTTTACTGTATCCCTTGGACCTTTTTATTGACGATGAAACACAGAAATTGCATCCGAATTAAATTCAAAACGCACAATGCCGACTTAAGCGAAAGAGGACTGACACTCTCACTTTCTATGATTTGAACCTCTCCTGTGAATCCAGTTTTAGATTCCGATGCTTTACTTCAGGTTTACTGTATCCCTTGGACCTTCTTATTGACGATGAAACACAGAAAGTGCATCGGAATTAAATTCAAAAGGCATAATGCCGACTTAAGTACAAGAGCACTGACTCTCTAACTTTCTATGATTTGAAGCTCTCCTGTGGGTCGAGTTTTCGATTCCGATGCTTCACTTCAGGTTTACTGTATCCCTTGGACCTTCTTAGTAACGATGAAACACAGAGTTTGCATCCGAATTTAATACAAAAGGCACAATACAGACTTAAGTACAAGAGGACTGACACTCTCACTTTCTATGATTTGAACCTCTCCTGTGAGTCCAGTTTTAGTTTCCGATGCTTCACTTCAGGTTTACTGTATCCCTTGGACCTTCTTATTGACGATGAAACACAGAAATTGCATCGGAATTAAATTCAAAAGGCACAATGCCGACTTAAGTACAAGAGGACTGACATTCTAACTTTCTATGATTTGAACCTCTCCTAAGAGACCAGTTTTAGATTCTGATGCTTCACTTCAGGTTTACTGTATCCCTTGGACCTTCTTATTGACGATGAAACACAGAAATTGCATCCGAACTTAATACAAAAGGCACAATGGCGGCTTAAGTACAAGAGGACTGACACTTTCACATTCTATGATTTGAACCTCTCCTGTGAGTCCAGTTTTAGATTCCGATGCTTCACTTCAGGTTTACTGTATCCCTTGGACCTTCTTATTGACGTTGAAACACAGAAATTGCATCCGAATTTAATGCAAATGGCACAATGCCGACATAAGTACAAGAGGACTGACACTCTAACACTCTATGATTCGAACCTCTCCTGTGAGGTCAGATTTAGATTCCGATGCTTCACTACAGGTTTACTGTATACCTTGCACCTTGTTATTGACGATGAAACACAGAAATTGCATCGGAATTAAATTCAAAAGACACAATGCCGTCTTAAGTACAAGAGGACTGACACCCTCACTTTCTATGATGTGAACCTCTCCTGTGGGTCCAGTTTTAGATTCCGATGCTTCACTTCAGGTTTACTGTATCCCTTGGACCTTCTTATTGACGATGAAACACAGAAATTGCATCCGAATTTAATACAAAAAACACAATGGCGACTTAAGTACAAGAGGACTGACGCTCTCACTTTCTATGATTTGAACATCTCCTGTGAGCCCAGTTTTAGATTCCGACGCTTCACTTCTGGTTTACTGTATCCCTTGGAATTTCTTGTTGACGATGAAACACATAAATTGCATCGGAATCAAATTCAAAACGCACAATGCCGACATAAGTAAAAGAGGACTGACACTCTCACTTTCTATGATTTGAACCTCTCCTGTGAGTCCAGTTTTAGATTCCGATGTTTCACTTCGGGTTTACTGTATCCCTTGGATATTCTTATTGACGATGAAACCCAGAAATTGCATCGGAATTAAATTCAAAAGGCACAATGCCGACTTAAGTACAAGAGGACTGACACTCTAACTTTCTATGATTTGAACCTCTCCTGTGAGTCCAGTTTTAGGTTCCGATGCTTCACTTCAGGTTTACTGTTTCCCTTGGACGTTCTTATTGACGATGAAACACAGAAATTGCATCGGAATTAAATTCAAAAGGCACAGTGCCGACCTAAGTAGAAGAGGACTAATACTTTCACTTTCTATGATTTGAATCTCTCCTGTGAGTCCAGTTTTAGATTCCGATGCTTCACTTCAGGTTTACTGTATACCTTGCAGCTTCTTATTGACGATGAAACACAAAAATTGCATCGGAATTAAATTCAAAAGGCACAATGCCGACTTAAGTACAAGAGGACTGACACTCTAACTTTCTATGATTTGAACCTCTCCTGTGAGTCCAGTTTTAGATTCCGATGCTTCACTTCAGGTTTCCTGTATCCCTTGGACCTTCTTATTGACGATGAAACACAGAGTATGCATCCGTATTTAATACAAAAGGCACATTGCCGACTTAAGTACAAGAGGACTGACACTCTAACTTTCTATGATTTGAACCTCTCCTGTGAGTCCAGTTTTGGATTCCGATGCTTCACTTCAGGTTTACTGTATCCCTTGGACCTTCTTATTGTCGATGAAACACAGAAATTGCATCCGAATTAAATTCAAAAAGCACAATGCCGACTTAAGCAAAAGAGGACTGACACTCTCACTTTCTATGATTTGAACCTCTCCTGTGAGTCCAGTTTTAGATTCCGATGCTTCACTTCAGGTTTGCTGTATACCTTGCACCTTCTTAATGACGATGAAACACAGAAATTGCATCCGAATTTAATACAAAAGGCACAATGCCGACTTAAATACAAGAGGACTGACATTCTAACTTTCTATGATTTGAACCTCTCCTCTGAGTCCAGTATTAGATTCCGATGCTTCACTTCAGGTTTACTGTTTCCCTTGGACGTTCTTATTGACGATGAAACACAGAAATTGCATCGGAATTAAATTCAAAAGGCACAGTGCCGACCTAAGTAGATGAGGACTAAAACTCTCACTTTCTATGATTTGAACCTCTCCTGTGAGTCCAGTTTTAGATTCCGATACTTCACTTCAGGTTTACTGTATCCCTTGGACCTTCTTAGTGACGATGAAACACAGAGTTTGCATCCAAATTTAATACAAAAGGCACAATGGAGACTTAAGTACAAGAGGACTGACACTCTCACTTTCTATGAATTGAACCTCTCCTGTGAACCCAGTTTTAGATTCCGATGCTTCACTTCAGGTTTACTGTATCCCTTGGACCTTCTTAGTGACGATGAAACACAGAGTTTGCATCCAAATTTAATACAAAAGGCACAATTCCGACATAAGTACAAGAGGACTGACACTCTAACTTTCTATGATTTGAACCTCTCCTGTGAGTCCAGTTTTGGATTCCGATGCTTCACTTCAGGTTTACTATATCCCTTGGACCTTCTTACTGACGATGAAACACAGAAATTGCATCCGAATTTAATACAAAAGGCACAATGGAGACTTAAGTACAAGAGGACTGACACTCTCACTTTCTATGAATTGAACCTCTCCTGTGAGTCCAGTTTTAGTTTCCGATGCTTCACTTCAGGTTTACTGTATCCCTTGGACCTTCTTATTGACGATGAAACACAGAAATTGCATCCGAATTTAATACAAAAGGCACAATGACGACATAAGTACAACAGGACTGACACTTTCACTTTCTATGAATTGAACCTCTCCTGTGAGTCCAGTTTTAGATTCCGATGCTTCACCTCAGGTTTACTGTATCCCTTGGACATTCTTATTGACGATGAAACACAGAAATTGCATCCGAATTTAATACAAATGGCACAATGCCGACTTAAGTACAAGAGGGCTGACACTCTCACTTTCTATGATTCGAACCTCTCCTGTGAGGTCAGATTTAGATTCCGATGCTTCACTTCAGGTTTACTGTATCCCTTGGACCTTCTTATTGACGATGAAACCCAGAAATTGCATCGGAATTAAATTCAAAAGGCACAATGCCGACTTAAGTACAAGAGGACTGACACTCTAACTTACTATGATTTAAACCTCTCCTGTGAGTCCAGTTTTAGGTTCCGATGCTTCACTTCAGGTTTACTGTTTCCCCTGGACCTTCTTATTGACGATGAAACACAGAGTTTGCATCCGAATTTAATACAAAAGGCACAATGCCGACTAAAGTACAAGAGGACTGACACTCTCACTTTCTATGATTCGAACCTCTCCTGGGAGGTCAGATTTAGATTCCGATGCTTCACTTCAGGTTTACTGTATCCCATAAACATTCTTATTGACGATAAAACACGGAAATCGCATCCGAATTTAATACAAATGGCACAATGCCGACTTAAGTACAAGAGGACTGACACTCGCACTTTCTATTGTTTGAACATCTCCTGTGAGACCGGTTTTAAATTCCGATGCTTTACTTCAGGTTTACTGTATCCCTTAGACCTTCTTATTGACGATGAAACACAGAAATTGAATCCGAATTTAATACAAAAATCACAATGGCGGCTTAAGTACAAGAGTACTGACACTCTCACTTTCTATGATTTGAACATCTCCTGTGAGTCCGGTTCTAGATTCCGATGCTTCACTTCAGGTTTACTGTTTCCCTTGGACGTTCTTATTGACGATGAAACACAGAAATTGCATCGGAATTAAATTCAAAAGGCACAGTGCCGACCTAAGTAGAAGAGGACTAATACTCTCACTTTCTATGATTTGAACCTCTCCTGTGAGTCCAGTTTTAGATTCCGATACTTCACTTCAGGTTTACTGTATCCCTTGGACCTGCTTATTGACGATGAAACACAGAGTTTGCATCCAAATTTAATACAAACGGCACAATGCCGACTTAAGTACAAGAGGACTGACACTCTAACTTTCTATGATTTGAACCTCTCCTGTGAGTCCAGTTTTGGATTCCGATGCTTCACTTCAGGTTTACTGTATCCCTTGGACCTTCTTATTGACGATGAAACACAGAAATTGCATCCGAATTAAATTCAAAACGCACAATGCCGACTTAAGCAAAAGAGGACTGACACTCTCACTTTCTATGATTTGAACCTCTCCTGTGAGTCCAGTTTTTGTTTCCGATGCTTCACTTCAGGGTTACTGTATCCCTTGGACCTTCTTATTGACGATGAAACACAGAAATTGCATCGGAATTAAATTCAAAAGGCATAATGCCGACTTAAGTACAAGAGCACTGATACTCTAACTTTCTATGATTTGAACCTCTCCTGTGAACCCAGTTTTAGATTCCGATGCTTCACTTCAGGTTTACTGTATCCCTTGGACCTTCTTAGTGACGATGAAACACAGAGTTTGCATCCAAATTTAATACAAAAGGCACAATTCCGACTTAAGTACAAGAGGACTGACACTCTAAGTTTCTATGATTTGAACCTCTCCTGTGAGTCCAGTTTTGGATTCCGATGCTTCACTTCAGGTTTACTATATCCCTTGGACCTTCTTACTGACGATGAAACACAGAAATTGCATCCGAATTTAATACAAAAGGCACAATGGAGACTTAAGTATAAGAGGACTGACACTCTCACTTTCTATGAATTGAACCTCTCCTGTGAGTCCAGTTTTAGTTTCCGATGCTTCACTTCAGGTTTACTGTATCCCTTGGACCTTCTTATTGACGATGAAACACAGAAATTGCATCCGAATTTAATACAAAAGGCACAATGACGACATAAGTACAAGAGGACTGACACTTTCACTTTCTATGAATTGAACCTCTCCTGTGAGTCCAGTTTTAGATTCCGATGCTTCACCTCAGGTTTACTGTATCCCTTGGACATTCTTATTGACGATGAAACACAGAAATTGCATCCGAATTTAGTACAAATGGCACAATGCCGACTTAAGTACAAGAGGGCTGACACTCTCACTTTCTATGATTCGAACCTCTCCTGTGAGGTCAGATTTAGATTCCGATGCTTCACTTCAGGTTTACTGTATCCCTTGGACCTTCTTATTGACGATAAAACACGGAAATCGCATCCGAATATAATACAAATGGCACAATGCCGACTTAAGTACAAGAGGACTGACACTCGCACTTTCTATGATTTGAACCTCTCCTGTGAGACCGGTTTTAAATTCCGATGCTTCACTTCAGGTTTACTGTATCCCTTGGACCTTCTTATTGACGATGAAACACAGAAATTGCATCGGAATTAAATTCAAAAGGCATAATGCCGACTTAAGTACAAGAGCACTGACTCTCTAACTTTCTATGATTTGAAGCTCTCCTGTGGGTCGAGTTTTCGATTCCGATGCTTCACTTCAGGTTTACTGTATCCCTTGGACCTTCTTAGTAACGATGAAACACAGAGTTTGCATCCGAATTTAATACAAAAGGCACAATACAGACTTAAGTACAAGAGGACTGACACTCTCACTTTCTATGATTTGAACCTCTCCTGTGAGTCCAGTTTTAGTTTCCGATGCTTCACTTCAGGTTTACTGTATCCCTTGGACCTTCTTATTGACGATGAAAAACAGAAATTGCATCGGAATTAAATTCAAAAGGCACAATGCCGACTTAAGTACAAGAGGACTGACATTCTAACTTTCTATGATTTGAACCTCTCCTAAGAGACCAGTTTTAGATTCTGATGCTTCACTTCAGGTTTACTGTATCCCTTGGACCTTCTTATTGACGATGAAACACAGAAATTGCATCCGAACTTAATACAAAAGGCACAATGGCGGCTTAAGTACAAGAGGACTGACACTTTCACATTCTATGATTTGAACCTCTCCTGTGAGTCCAGTTTTAGATTCCGGTGCTTCACTTCAGGTTTACTGTATCCCTTGGACCTTCTTATTGACGTTGAAACACAGAAATTGCATCCGAATTTAATGCAAATGGCACAATGCCGACTTAAGTACAAGAGGACTGACACTCTAACACTCTATGATTCGAACCTCTCCTGTGAGGTCAGATTTAGATTCCGATGCTTCACTACAGGTTTACTGTATACCTTGCACCTTGTTATTGACGATGAAACACAGAAATTGCATCGGAATTAAATTCAAAAGACACAATGCCGTCTTAAGTACAAGAGGACTGACACCCTCACTTTCTATGATGTGAACCTCTCCTGTGGGTCCAGTTTTAGATTCCGATGCTTCACTTCAGGTTTACTGTATCCCTTGGACCTTCTTATTGACGATGAAACACAGAAATTGCATCCGAATTTAATACAAAAAACACAATGGCGACCTAAGTACAAGAGGACTGACGCTCTCACTTTCTATGATTTGAACATCTCCTGTGAGCCCAGTTTTAGATTCCGACGCTTCACTTCTGGTTTACTGTATCCCTTGGAATTTCTTGTTGACGATGAAACACATAAATTGCATCGGAATCAAATTCAAAACGCACAATGCCGACATAAGTAAAAGAGGACTGACACTCTCACTTTCTATGATTTGAACCTCTCCTGTGAGTCCAGTTTTAGATTCCGATGTTTCACTTCAGGTTTACTGTATCCCTTGGATATTCTTATTGACGATGAAACCCAGAAATTGCATCGGAATTAAATTCAAAAGGCACAATGCCGACTTAAGTACAAGAGGACTGACACTCTAACTTTCTATGATTTGAACCTCTCCTGTGAGTCCAGTTTTAGGTTCCGATGCTTCACTTCGGGTTTACTGTTTCCCTTGGAACTTCTTATTGACGATGAAACACAGAGTTCGCATCCGAATTTAATACAAAAGGCACAATGCCGACTTAAGTACAAGAGGACTGACACTCCAACTTTCTATGATTTGAACAACTCCTGTGAGTGCAGTTTTGGATTCCGATGCTTCACTTCAGGTTTACTGTATCCCTTGGACCATCTTATTGACGATGAAGCACTGAAATTGCATCCGAATTTAATACAAAAGGCACAATGCCGACTTAAGCGAATGAGGACTGACACTCTCACTTTCTATGATTTGAACCTCTCCTGTGAATCCAGTTTTAGATTCCGATGCTTCACTTCTGGTTTACTGTATCCCTTGGACCTTCTTATTGACGATGAAACACTGAAATAGAATCCGAATTTAATACAAAAATCACAATTGCGGCTTAAGTACAAGAGGACTGACACTCTCACTTTCTATGATTTGAACATCTCCTGTGAGTCCGGTTCTAGATTCCGATGCTTCACTTCAGGTTTACTGTTTTCCTTGGACGTTCTTATTGACGATGAAACACAGAAATTGCATCGGAATTAAATGCAAAAGGCATAGTGCCGACCCAAGTAGAAGAGGACTAATACTCTCACTTTCTATGATATGAACCTCTCCTGTGAGTCCAGTATTAGATTCCGATGCTTCACTTCAGGTTTACTGTATACCTTGCAGCTTCTTGTTGACGATGAAACACAGAAATTGCATCGGAATTAAATTCAAAACGCACAATGCCGACTGAAGTAAAAGAGGACTGACACTCTCACTTTCTATGATTTGAGCCTCTCCTGTGAGTCCAGACTTAGATTCCGATGCTTCACTCCAGGTTTACTGTATCCCTTGGACCTTCTTATTGACGATGAAACACAGAAATTGCATCGGAATTAAATTCAAAAGGCACAATGCCGACTTAAGTACAAGAGGACTGACACTCTAACTTTCTATGATTTGAACCTCTCCTGTGAGTCCAGTTTTAGATTCCGATTCTTTACTTCAGGTTTACTGTATCCCTTGGACCTGCTTATTGACGATGAAACACAGAGTTTGCATCCGAATTTAATACAAAAGGCACAATGCCGACTTAAGTACAAGAGGACTGACACTCTAACTTTCTATGATTTGAAACTTTCCTGTGAGTCCAGTTTTGGATCTCGATGCTTCACTTCAGGTTTACTGTATCCCTTGGACCTTCTTATTGACGATGAAACACAGAAATTGCATCGGAATTAAATTCAAAAGGCATAATGCCGACTTAAGTACAAGAGCACTGATACTCTAACTTTCTATGATTTAACCCTCTCGTGTGAGTCCAGTTTTAGATTCCGATGCTTCACTTCAGGTTTACTGTATCCCTTGGACCTTCTTAGTGACGATGAAACACAGATTTTGCATCCAAATTTAATACAAAAGGCACAATTCCGACTTAAGTACAAGAGGACTGACACTCTAACTTTCTATGATTTGAACCTCTCCTGTGAGTCCAGTTTTGGATTCCGATGCTTCACTTCAGGTTTACTATATCCCTTGGACCTACTTATTGACGATGAAACACAGAAATTGCATCCGAATTTAATACAAAATGCACAATGGAGACTTAAGTACAAGAGGACTGACACTCTCACTTTCGATGATTTGAACCTCTCCTGTGAGTCCAGTTTTAGTTTCCGATGCTTCACTTCAGGTTTACTGTATCCCTTGGACCTTCTTATTGACGATGAAACACAGAAATAGCATCCGAATTTAATACAAAATGCACAATGGCGACATAAGTACAAGAGGACTGACACTTTCACTTTCTATGAATTAAACCTCTCCTATGAGTCCAGTTTTAGATTCCGATGCTTCACCTCAGGTTTACTGTATCCCTTGGACATTCTTATTGACGATGAAACACAGAAATTGCATCCGAATTTAATACAAATGGCACAATGCCGACTTAAGTACAAGAGGGCTGACACTCTCACTTTCTATGATTCGAACCTCTCCTGTGAGGTCAGATTTAGATTCCGATGCTTCACTTCAGGTTTACTGTATCCCTTGGACCTTCTTATTGACTATAAAACACGGAAATCGCATCCGAATTTAATACAAATGGCACAATGCTGACTTAAGTACAAGAGGACTGACACTCGCACTTTCTATGATTTGAACCTCTCGTGTGAGACCGGTTTTAAATTCCGATGCTTCACTTCAGGTTTACTGTATCCCTTGGACCTTCTTATTGACGATGAAACACAGAAATTGAATCCGAATTTAATACAAAAATCACAATGGCGACTTAAGTACAAGAGGACTGACACTCTCACTTCCTATGATTTGAACATCTCCTGTGAGTCCAGTTCTAGATTCCGATGCTTCACTTCAGGTTTACTGTTTCCCTTGGACGTTCTTATTGACGATGAAACACAGAAATTGCATCGGAATTAAATTCAAAAGGCACAGTGCCGACCTAAGTAGAAGAGGACTAATACTTTCACTTTCTATGATTTGAACCTCTCCTGTGAGTCCAGTTTTAGATTCCGATGCTTCACTTCAGGTTTACTGTATACCTTGCAGCTTCTTATTGACGATGAAACACAAAAATTGCATCGGAATTAAATTCAAAAGGCACAATGCCGACTTAAGTACAAGAGGACTGACACTCTAACTTTCTATGATTTGAACCTCTCCTGTGAGTCCAGTTTTAGATTCCGATGCTTCACTTCAGGTTTACTGTATCCCTTGGACCTTCTTATTGACGATGAAACACAGAGTATGCATCCGAATTTAATACAAAAGGCACATTGCCGACTTAAGTACAAGAGGACTGACACTCTAACTTTCTATGATTTGAACCTCTCCTGTGAGTCCAGTTTTGGATTCCGATGCTTCACTTCAGGTTTACTGTATCCCTTGGACCTTCTTATTGTCGATGAAACACAGAAATTGCATCCGAATTAAATTCAAAAAGCACAATGCCGACTTAAGCAAAAGAGGACTGACACTCTCACTTTCTATGATTTGAACCTCTCCTGTGAGTCCAGTTTTAGATTCCGATGCTTCACTTCAGGTTTGCTGTATACCTTGCACCTTCTTAATGACGATGAAACACAGAAATTGCATCCGAATTTAATACAAAAGGCACAATGCCGACTTAAATACAAGAGGACTGACATTCTAACTTTCTATGATTTGAACCTCTCCTCTGAGTCCAGTATTAGATTCCGATGCTTCACTTCAGGTTTACTGTATCCCTTGGATCTTCTTATTGACGATGAAACCCAGAAATTGCATCGGAATTAAATTCAAAAGGCACAATGCCGACTTAAGTACAAGAGGACTGACACTCTAACTTTCTATGATTTGAACCTCTCCTGTGAGTCCAGTTTTAGGTTCCGATGCTTCACTTCAGGTTTACTGTTTCCCTTGGACCTTCTTATTGACGATGAAACACAGAGTTTGCATCCGAATTTAATACAAAAGGCACAATGCCGACTTAAGTACAAGAGGACTGACACTCTAACTTTCTATGATTTGAACCTCTCCTGTGAGTCCAGTTTTGGATTCCGATGCTTCACTTCAGGTTTACTGTATCCCTTGCACCTTCTTATTGTCGATGAAACACAGAAATTGCATCCGAATTAAATTCAAAAAGCACAATGCCGACTTAAGCAAAAGAGGACTGACACACTCACTTTCTATGATTTGAACCTCTCCTGTGAGTCCAGTTTTAGATTCCTATGCTTCACTTCAGGTTTGCTGTGTACCTTGCACCTTCTTAATGACGATGAAACACAGAAATTGCATCCGAATTTAATACAAAAGGCACAATGCCGACTTAAGTACAAGAGGACTGACACTCGCACTTTCTATTGTTTGAACATCTCCAGTGAGACCGGTTTTAAATTCCGATGCTTTACTTCAGGTTTACTGTATCCCTTAGACCTTCTTATTGACGATGAAACACAGAAATTGAATCCGAATTTAATACAAAAATCACAATAGCGGCTTAAGTACAAGAGTTCTGACACTCTCACTTTCTATGATTTGAACATCTCCTGTGAGTCCGGTTCTAGATTCCGATGCTTCACTTCAGGTTTACTGTTTCCCTTGGACGTTCTTATTGACGATGAAACACAGAAATTGCATCGGAATTAAATTCAAAAGGCACAGTGCCGACCTAAGTAGATGAGGACTAAAACTCTCACTTTCTATGATTTGAACCTCTCCTGTGAGTCCAGTTTTAGATTCCGATACTTCACTTCAGGTTTACTGTATCCCTTGGACCTGCTTATTGACGATGAAACACGGAGTTTGCATCCGAATTTAATACAAAAGGCACAATGCTGACTTAAGTACAAGAGGACTGACACTCTAACTTTCTATGATTTGAACCTCTCCTGTGAGTCCAGTTTTGGATACCGATGCTTCACTTCAGGTTTACTGTATCCCTTGGACCTTCTTATTGACGATGAAACACAGAAATTGCATCCGAATTTAATACAAAAGGCACAATGGAGACTTAAGTACAAGAGGACTGACACTCTCACTTTCTATGAATTGAACCTCTCCTGTGAACCCAGTTTTAGATTCCGATGCTTCACTTCAGGTTTACTGTATCCCTTGGACCTTCTTAGTGACGATGAAACACAGAGTTTGCATCCAAATTTAATACAAAAGGCACAATTCCGACATAAGTACAAGAGGACTGACACTCTAACTTTCTATGATTTGAACCTCTCCTGTGAGTCCAGTTTTGGATTACGATGCTTCACTTCAGGTTTACTATATCCCTTGGACCTTCTTACTGACGATGAAACACAGAAATTGCATCCGAATTTAATACAAAAGGCACAATGGAGACTTAAGTACAAGAGGACTGACACTCTCACTTTCTATGAATTGAACCTCTCCTGTGAGTCCAGTTTTAGTTTCCGATGCTTCACTTCAGGTTTACTGTATCCCTTGGACCTTCTTATTGACGATGAAACACAGAAATTGCATCCGAATTTAATACAAAAGGCACAATGACGACATAAGTACAACAGGACTGACACTTTCACTTTCTATGAATTGAACCTCTCCTGTGAGTCCAGTTTTAGATTCCGATGCTTCACCTCAGGTTTACTGTATCCCTTGGACGTTCTTATTGACGATGAAACACAGAAATTGCATCCGAATTTAATACAAATGGCACAATGCCGACTTAAGTACAAGAGGGCTGACACTCTCACTTTCTATGATTCGAACCTCTCCTGTGAGGTCAGATTTAGATTCCGATGATTCACTTCAGGTTTACTGTATCCCTTGGACCTTCTTATTGACGATGAAACCCAGAAATTGCATCGGAATTAAATTCAAAAGGCACAATGCCGACTTAAGTACAAGAGGACTGACACTCTAACTTACTATGATTTAAACCTCTCCTGTGAGTCCAGTTTTAGGTTCCGATGCTTCACTTCAGGTTTACTGTTTCCCCTGGACCTTCTTATTGACGATGAAACACAGAGTTTGCATCCGAATTTAATACAAAAGGCACAATGCCGACTAAAGTACAAGAGGACTGACACTCTCACTTTCTATGATTCGAACCTCTCCTGGGAGGTCAGATTTAGATTCCGATGCTTCACTTCAGGTTTACTGTATCCCATAAACCTTCTTATTGACGATAAAACACGGAAATCGCATCCGAATTTAATACAAATGGCACAATGCCGACTTAAGTACAAGAGGACTGACACTCGCACTTTCTATTGTTTGAACATCTCCTGTGAGACCGGTTTTAAATTCCGATGCTTTACTTCAGGTTTACTGTATCCCTTAGACCTTCTTATTGACGATGAAACACAGAAATTGAATCCGAATTTAATACAAAAATCACAATGGCGGCTTAAGTACAAGAGTACTGACACTCTCACTTTCTATGATTTGAACATCTCCTGTGAGTCCGGTTCTAGATTCCGATGCTTCACTTCAGGTTTACTGTTTCCCTTGGACGTTCTTATTGACGATGAAACACAGAAATTGCATCGGAATTAAATTCAAAAGGCACAGTGCCGACCTAAGTAGAAGAGGACTAATACTCTCACTTTCTATGATTTGAACCTCTCCTGTGAGTCCAGTTTTAGATTCCGATACTTCACTTCAGGTTTACTGTATCCCTTGGACCTGCTTATTGACGATGAAACACAGAGTTTGCATCCAAATTTAATACAAAAGGCACAATGCCGACTTAAGTACAAGAGGACTGACACTCTAACTTTCTATGATTTGAACCTCTCCTGTGAGTCCAGTTTTGGATTCCGATGCTTCACTTCAGGTTTACTGTATCCCTTGGACCTTCTTATTGACGATGAAACACAGAAATTGCATCCGAATTAAATTCAAAACGCACAATGCCGACTTAAGCAAAAGAGGACTGACACTCTCACTTTCTATGATTTGAACCTCTCCTGTGAGTCCAGTTTTTGTTTCCGATGCTTCACTTCAGGGTTACTGTATCCCTTGGACCTTCTTATTGACGATGAAACACAGAAATTGCATCGGAATTAAATTCAAAAGGCATAATGCCGACTTAAGTACAAGAGCACTGATACTCTAACTTTCTATGATTTGAACCTCTCCTGTGAACCCAGTTTTAGATTCCGATGCTTCACTTCAGGTTTACTGTATCCCTTGGACCTTCTTAGTGACGATGAAACACAGAGTTTGCATCCAAATTTAATACAAAAGGCACAATTCCGACTTAAGTACAAGAGGACTGACACTCTAAGTTTCTATGATTTGAACCTCTCCTGTGAGTCCAGTTTTGGATTCCGATGCTTCACTTCAGGTTTACTATATCCCTTGGACCTTCTTACTGACGATGAAACACAGAAATTGCATCCGAATTTAATACAAAAGGCACAATGGAGACTTAAGTATAAGAGGACTGACACTCTCACTTTCTATGAATTGAACCTCTCCTGTGAGTCCAGTTTTAGTTTCCGATGCTTCACTTCAGGTTTACTGTATCCCTTGGACCTTCTTATTGACGATGAAACACAGAAATTGCATCCGAATTTAATACAAAAGGCACAATGACGACATAAGTACAAGAGGACTGACACTTTCACTTTCTATGAATTGAACCTCTCCTGTGAGTCCAGTTTTAGATTCCGATGCTTCACCTCAGGTTTACTGTATCCCTTGGACATTCTTATTGACGATGAAACACAGAAATTGCATCCGAATTTAGTACAAATGGCACAATGCCGACTTAAGTACAAGAGGGCTGACACTCTCACTTTCTATGATTCGAACCTCTCCTGTGAGGTCAGATTTAGATTCCGATGCTTCACTTCAGGTTTACTGTATCCCTTGGACCTTCTTATTGACGATAAAACACGGAAATCGCATCCGAATATAATACAAATGGCACAATGCCGACTTAAGTACAAGAGGACTGACACTCGCACTTTCTATGATTTGAACCTCTCCTGTGAGACCGGTTTTAAATTCCGATGCTTCACTTCAGGTTTACTGTATCCCTTGGACCTTCTTATTGACGATGAAACACAGAAATTGACTCCGAATTTAATACAAAAATCACAATGGCGGCTTAAGTACAAGAGGACTGACACTCTCACTTTCTATCATTTGAACATCTCCTGTGAGTCCAGTTCCAGATTTCGATGCTTCACTTCAGGTTTACTGTTTCCCTTGGACGTTCTTATTGACGATGAAACACAGAAATTGCATCGGAATTAAACTCAAAAGGCACAGTGCCGACCTAAGTAGAAGAGAACTAATACTCTCACTTTCTATGATTTGAACCTCTCCTGTGAGTCCAGTTTTAGATTCCGATGCTTCACTTCAGGTTTACTGTACACCCTGCAGCTTCTTGTTGACGATGAAACACAGAAATTGCATCGGAATTAAAGTCAAAAGGCACAATGCCGACTTAAGTACAAGAGGACTGACACTCTAACTTTCTATGATTTGATCCTCTCCTGTGAGTCCAGTTTTAGATTCCGATGCTTCACTTCAGGTTTACTGTATCCCTTGGACCTTCTTATTGACGATGTAACACAGAGTTTGCATCCGAATTTAATACAAAAGGCACAATGCCGACTTAAGTACAAGAGGACAGACACTCTAACTTTCTATGATTTCAACCTCTCCTGTGAGTCCAGTTTTGGATTCCGATGCTTCACTTCAGGTTTACTGTATCCCTTGGACCTTCTTATTGTCGATGAAACACAGAAATTGCTTCCGAATTAAATTCAAAACGCCCAATGCCGACTTAAGCAAAAGAGGACTGACAGTCTCACTTTCTATGATTTGAACCTCTCCTATGAGTCCAGTTTTAGATTCCGATGCTTCACTTCAGGTTTACTGTATCCCTTGCACCTTCTTATTGACGATGAAGTATAGAAATTGTATCGGAATTAAATTCAAAAGGCATAATGCCGACTTAAGTACAAGAGGACTGACACTCTAACTTTCTATGATTTGAACCTCTCCTGTGAATCCAGTTTTGGATTACGATGCTTCACTTCAGGTTTACTGTATCCCTTGGACCTTCTTATTGACGATGTAACACAGAGTTTGCATCCGAATTTAATACAAAAGGCACAATGCCGACTTAAGTACAAGAGGACAGACGCTCTAACTTTCTATGATTTGAACCTCTCCTGTGAGTCCAGTTTTGGATTCCGATGCTTCACTTCAGGTTTACTGTATCCCTTGGACCTTCTTATTGACGATGAAACACAGAAATTGCATCCGAATTAAATTCAAAACGCACAATGCCGACTTAAGCAAAAGAGGACTGACACTCTCACTTTCTATGATTTGAACCTCTCCTGTGAGTCCAGTTTTTGTTTCCGATGCTTCACTTCAGGGTTACTGTATCCCTTGGACCTTCTTATTGACGATGAAACACAGAAATTGCATCGGAATTAAATTCAAAAGGCATAATGCCGACTTAAGTACAAGAGCACTGATACTCTAACTTTCTATGATTTGAACCTCTCCTGTGAACCCAGTTTTAGATTCCGATGCTTCACTTCAGGTTTACTGTATCCCTTGGACCTTCTTAGTGACGATGAAACACAGAGTTTGCATCCAAATTTAATACAAAAGGCACAATTCCGACTTAAGTACAAGAGGACTGACACTCTAAGTTTCTATGATTTGAACCTCTCCTGTGAGTCCAGTTTTGGATTCCGATGCTTCACTTCAGGTTTACTATATCCCTTGGACCTTCTTACTGACGATGAAACACAGAAATTGCATCCGAATTTAATACAAAAGGCACAATGGAGACTTAAGTATAAGAGGACTGACACTCTCACTTTCTATGAATTGAACCTCTCCTGTGAGTCCAGTTTTAGTTTCCGATGCTTCACTTCAGGTTTACTGTATCCCTTGGACCTTCTTATTGACGATGAAACACAGAAATTGCATCCGAATTTAATACAAAAGGCACAATGACGACATAAGTACAAGAGGACTGACACTTTCACTTTCTATGAATTGAACCTCTCCTGTGAGTCCAGTTTTAGATTCCGATGCTTCACCTCAGGTTTACTGTATCCCTTGGACATTCTTATTGACGATGAAACACAGAAATTGCATCCGAATTTAGTACAAATGGCACAATGCCGACTTAAGTACAAGAGGGCTGACACTCTCACTTTCTATGATTCGAACCTCTCCTGTGAGGTCAGATTTAGATTCCGATGCTTCACTTCAGGTTTACTGTATCCCTTGGACCTTCTTATTGACGATAAAACACGGAAATCGCATCCGAATATAATACAAATGGCACAATGCCGACTTAAGTACAAGAGGACTGACACTCGCACTTTCTATGATTTGAACCTCTCCTGTGAGACCGGTTTTAAATTCCGATGCTTCACTTCAGGTTTACTGTATCCCTTGGACCTTCTTATTGACGATGAAACACAGAAATTGACTCCGAATTTAATACAAAAATCACAATGGCGGCTTAAGTACAAGAGGACTGACACTCTCACTTTCTATCATTTGAACATCTCCTGTGAGTCCAGTTCTAGATTTCGATGCTTCACTTCAGGTTTACTGTTTCCCTTGGACGTTCTTATTGACGATGAAACACAGAAATTGCATCGGAATTAAACTCAAAAGGCACAGTGCCGACCTAAGTAGAAGAGAACTAATACTCTCACTTTCTATGATTTGAACCTCTCCTGTGAGTCCAGTTTTAGATTCCGATGCTTCACTTCAGGTTTACTGTACACCCTGCAGCTTCTTGTTGACGATGAAACACAGAAATTGCATCGGAATTAAAGTCAAAAGGCACAATGCCGACTTAAGTACAAGAGGACTGACACTCTAACTTTCTATGATTTGATCCTCTCCTGTGAGTCCAGTTTTAGATTCCGATGCTTCACTTCAGGTTTACTGTATCCCTTGGACCTTCTTATTGACGATGTAACACAGAGTTTGCATCCGAATTTAATACAAAAGGCACAATGCCGACTTAAGTACAAGAGGACAGACACTCTAACTTTCTATGATTTCAACCTCTCCTGTGAGTCCAGTTTTGGATTCCGATGCTTCACTTCAGGTTTACTGTATCCCTTGGACCTTCTTATTGTCGATGAAACACAGAAATTGCTTCCGAATTAAATTCAAAACGCCCAATGCCGACTTAAGCAAAAGAGGACTGACAGTCTCACTTTCTATGATTTGAACCTCTCCTATGAGTCCAGTTTTAGATTCCGATGCTTCACTTCAGGTTTACTGTATCCCTTGCACCTTCTTATTGACGATGAAGTATAGAAATTGTATCGGAATTAAATTCAAAAGGCATAATGCCGACTTAAGTACAAGAGGACTGACACTCTAACTTTCTATGATTTGAACCTCTCCTGTGAGTCCAGTTTTGGATTACGATGCTTCACTTCAGGTTTACTGTATCCCTTGGACCTTCTTATTGACGATGTAACACAGAGTTTGCATCCGAATTTAATACAAAAGGCACAATGCCGACTTAAGTACAAGAGGACAGACGCTCTAACTTTCTATGATTTGAACCTCTCCTGTGAGTCCAGTTTTGGATTCCGATGCTTCACTTCAGGTTTACTGTATCCCTTGGACCTTCTTATTGTCGATGAAACACAGAAATTGCTTCCGAATTAAATTCAAAACGCCCAATGCCGACTTAAGCAAAAGAGGACTGACAGTCTCACTTTCTATGATTTGAACCTCTCCTATGAGTCCAGTTTTAGATTCCGATGCTTCACTTCAGGTTTACTGTATCCCTTGCACCTTCTTATTGACGATGAAGTATAGAAATTGTATCGGAATTAAATTCAAAAGGCATAATGCCGACTTAAGTACAAGAGGACTGACACTCTAACTTTCTATGATTTGAACCTCTCCTGTGAGTCCAGTTTTGGATTACGATGCTTCACTTCAGGTTTACTGTATCCCTTGGACCTTCTTATTGACGATGAAACACAGAAATTGCATCCGAATTTAATACAAAAGACACAATGGCGACTTAAGTACAAGAGGACTGACACTCTCACTTTCTATGATTTGAACCTCTCCTGTGAGTCCAGTTTTAGTTTCCGATGCCTCACTTCAGGTTTACTGTATCCCTTGGACCTTCTTATTGACGATGAAACACAGAAATTGCATCGGAATTAAATTCAAAAGGCACAATGCTGACTTAATTGCATGAGGACTGACACACTAACTTTCTATGATTTGAACCTCTCCTGTGAGTTCAGTTTTGGATTGCGATGCTTCACTTCAGGTTTACTATATCCCTAGGACCCTCTTATTGACGATGAAACACAGAAATTGCATTCGAATTTAGTACAAAAGGCACAATGGCGACATAAGTAAAGGAGGACTGACACTCTCGCTTTCCATGATTTGAACCTCTCCTGTCAGTCCAGTTTTAGATTCCGATGCTTCACTTCAGGTTTACTGTATCCCTTGGACCTTCTAATTGACGATGAAACACAGAGTTTGCATCCGAATTTAATACAAAAGGCACAATGCCGACTTAAGTACAAGAGGACTGACACTCTAACTTTCTATGATTTGAACCTCTCCTGTGAGTCCAGTTTTAGATTCCGATGCTTCACTTCAGGTTTACTGTATCCCTTGGACCTTCTTATTGACGATGAAACACAGAAATTGCATCCGAATTAAATTCAAAACGCACAATGCAGACTTAAGCAAAAGAGGACTGACACTCTCACTATCTATGGTTTGAACCTCTCCTGTGAGTCCAGTTTTTGATTCCGATGCTTCACTTCAGGTTTACTGTATCCCTTGGACCTTCTTATTGACGATGAAACACAGAAATTGCATCGGAATTAAATTCAAATGGCACAATGCCGACTTAAGTACAAGAGGACTGACATTCTAACTTTCTATGATTTGAACCTCTCCTGTGAGTCCAGTTTTAGATTCCGATGCTTCACTTAAGGTTTGCTGTATACCTTGCACCTTCTTAATGACGATGAAACACAGAAATTGCATCCGAATTTAATACAAAAGGCACAATGCCGACTTAAATACAAGAGGACTGACATTCTAACTTTCTATGATTTGAACCTCTCCTGTGAGTCCAGTTTTAGATTCCGATGCTTCACTTCAGGTTTACTGTATCCGTTGGACCTTCTTATTGACAATGAAACACAGAAAAAGCATCGAAATTAAATTCAAAAGGCACAATGCCGACTTAAGTACAAGAGGACTGACATTCTAATTTTCTATGATTTGAACCTCTCCTAAGAGACCAGTTTTAGATTCTGGTGCTTCACTTCAGGTTTACTGTATCCCTTGGACCTTCTTATTGACGATGAAACACAGAAATTGCATCCGAACTTAATACAAAAGGCACAATGGCGGCTTAAGTACAAGACTACTGACACTTTCACGTTCTATGACTTGAACCTCTCCTGTGAGTCCAGTTTTAGATTCCGATGCTTCACTTCAGGTTTACTGTATCCCTTGGACCTTCTTATTGACGATGAAACACAGAAATTGCATCTGAATTTAAAACAAATGGCACAATGCCGACTTAAGTACAAGAGGACTGACACTCTCACTCTCCATGATTCAAACCTCTCCTGTGAGGTCACATTTAGATTCCGATGCTTCACTTCAGGTTTACTGTATACCTTGCACCTTGTTATTGACGATAAAACACAGAAATTGCATCGGAATTAAATTCAAAAGGCACAATGCCGTCTTATGTACAAGAGGACTGATACCCTCACTTTCTATGATTTGAACCTCTCCTGTGAGTCCAGTTTTAGATTCCGATGCTTCACTTCAGGTTTACTGTATCCCTTGGACCTTCTTATTGACGATCAAACACAGAAATTGCATCCGAATTTAATACAAAATACACAATGGCGACTTAAGTACAAGAGGACTGACGCTCTCATTTTCTATGATTTGAACATTTCCTGTGAGTCCAGTTTTAGATTCCGACGCTTCACTTCTGGTTTACTGTATCCCTTGATATTTCTTATTGACGATGAAACACAGAAATTGCATCGGAATCAAATTCAAAACGCATCATGCCGACATAAGTAAAAGAGGACTGACACTCTCACTTTCTATGATTTGATCCTCTCCTATGAGTCCAGTTTTAGACTCCGATGCTTCACTTCAGGTTTACTGTATCCCTTGGACCTTCTTATTGACGATGAAACACAGAAATTGCATCGGAATTAAATTCAAAAGGCACAATGCCGACTTAAGTACAAGAGGACTGACACTCTAACTTTCTATGATTTGAACCTCTCCTGTGAGTCCAGTTTTCGATTCCGATGCTTCACTTCAGGTTTACTGTATCCCTTGGACCTTCGTATTGACGATGAAACACAGAGTTTGCATCCGAATTTAATACAGAAGGCACAATGCCGACTTAAGTACAAGAGGACTGACACTCTAACTCTCTATGATTTGAACCTCTCCTGTGAGTCCAGTTTTGGATTCCGATGCTTCACTTCAGGTTTACTGTATCCCTTGGACCTTCTTATTGACGATGAAACACAGAAATTGCATCCGAATTTAATACAAAAGGCACAATGGCGACTTAAGTACAAGAGGACTGACACTCTCTCTTTCTATGATTCCAACCTCTGCTGTGAGGTCACATTTAGATTCCGATGCTTCACTTCAGGTTTACTGTATCCCTTGGACCGTCTTATTGACGATAAAACACGGAAATCTATTCCGAATTTAATACAAATGGTACAATACCGACTTAAGTACAAGAGGCCTGACACTCTCACTTTCTATGATTTGAACCTCTCCTGTGAGTCCAGTTTTAGATTCCGATGCTTCACTTCTGGTTTACTGTACCCCTTGGACCTTCTTATTGACGATGAAACACAGAAATTGAATCCGAAATTAATACAAAAATCACAATGGCGGCTTAAGTAGAAGAGGACTGACACTCTCACTTTCTATGATTTGAACCTATCCTGTGAGACCGGTTTTAAACTCCGATGCTTCACTTCAGGTTTACTGTATCCCTTGGACCTTCTTATTGACGATGAAACACAGAAATTGAATCCGAAATTAATACAAAAATCACAATGGCGGCCAAAGTACAAGAGGACTGACACTCTCACTTTCTATGATTTGAACCACTCCTGTGAGTCCAGTTTTACATTCCGATGCTTCACTTCTGGTTTACTGTACCCCTTGGACCTTCTTATTGACGATGAAACACAGAGTTTGCATCCGAATTTAATACAAAAGGCACAGTACCGACTCAAGAACAAGAGGACTGACACTCTGACTTTCTATGATTTGAACCTCACCTGTGAGTCCAGTTTTGGATTCCGATGCTTCACTTCAGGTTTACTGTATCCCTACGACCCTCTTATTGACGATGAAACACAGAAAATGCATCCGCATTTAGTACAAAAGGCACAATGGCGACTTAAGTACAAGAGGACTGACATTCTAACTTTCTATGATTTGAACCTCTCCTGTGAGTCCAGTTTTAGATTCCGATGCTTCACTTCAGGTTTACTGTATCCCTTGGACCTTCTTATTGACAATGAAACACAGAAAAAGCATCGAAATTAAATTCAAAAGGCACAATGCCGACTTAAGTACAAGAGGACTGACATTCTAACTTTCTATGATTTGAACCTCTCCTAAGAGACCAGTTTTAGATTCTGGTGCTTCACTTCAGGTTTACTGTATCCCTTGGACCTTCTTATTGACGATGAAACACACAAATTGCATCCGAACTTAATACAAAAGGCACAATCGCGGCTTAAGTACAAGAGGACTGACACTTTCACACTCTATGATTTGAACCTTTCCTGTGAGTCCAGTTTTAGATTCCGATGCTTCACTTCAGGTTTACTGTATACCTTGCACCTTGTTATTGACGATGAAACACAGAAATTGCATCGGAATTAAATTCCAAAGGCACAATGCCGTCTTAAGTACAAGAGGACTGACACCCTCACTTTCTATGATTTGAACCTCTCCTGTGAGTCCAGTTTTAGGTTCCGATGCTTCACTTCAGGTTTACTGTATCCCTTGGACCTTCTTATTGACGATGAAACACAGAAATTGCATCCGAATTTAATACAAAAAACACAATGGCGACTTTAGAACAAGAGGACTGACGCTCTCACTTTCTATGATTTGAACATCTCTTGTGAATGCAGTTTTAGATTCCGACGCTTCACTTCTGGTTTACTGTATCCCTTGATATTTCTTATTGACGATGAAACACAGAAATTGCATCGGAATTAAATTCAAAAGGCACAATGCCGACTTAAGTACAAGAGGACTGTCATTCTAACTTTCTATGATTTGAACCTCTCCTGTGAGTCCAGTTTTAGATTCCGATGCTTCACTTCAGGTTTGCTGTATACCTTGCACCTTCTTAATGACGATGAACCACAGAAATTGCATCCGAATTTAATACAAAAGGCACAATGCCGACTTAAATACAAGAGGACTGACATTCTAACTTTCTATGATTTGAACCTCTCCTGTGAGTCCAGTTTTAGATTCCGATGCTTCACTTCAGGTTTACTGTATCCTTTGCACCTTCTTATTGACGATGAAACATAGAAATTGTATCGGAATTAAATTCAAAAGGCATAATGCCGACTTAAGTACAAGAGGACTGACACTCTAACTTTCTATGATTTGAACCTCTCCTGTGAGTCCAGTTTTGGATTACGATGCTTCACTTCAGGTTTACTGTATCCCTTGGACCTTCTTATTGACGATGAAACACAGAAATTGCATCCGAATTTAATACAAAAGACACAATGGCGACTTAAGTACAAGAGGACTGAGACTCTCACTTTCTATGATTTGAACCTCTCCTGTGAGTCCAGTTTTAGTTTCCGATGCCTCACTTCAGGTTTACTGTATCCCTTGGATCTTCTTATTGACGATGAAACACAGAAATTGCATCGGAATTAAATTCAAAAGGCACAATGCTGACTTAAATACAAGAGGACTGACACACTATTTTTCTATGATTTGAACCTCTCCTGTGAGTCCAGTTTTGGATTCCGATGCTTCACTTCAGGTTTACTATATCCCTAGGACCCTCTTATTGACGATGAAACACAGAAATTGCATTCGAATTTAGTACAAAAGGCACAATGGCGACTTAAGTAAACGAGGACTGACACTCTCGCTTTCCATGATTTGAACCTCTCCTGTGAGTCCAGTTTTAGATTCCGATGGTTCACTTCAGGTTTACTGTATCCCTTGGACCTTCTTATTGACGATGAAACACAGAGTTTGCATCCGAATTTAATACAAAAGGCACAATGCCGACTTAAGTACAAGAGGACTGACACTCTAACTTCCTATGATTTGAACCTCTCCTGTGAGTCCAGTTTTAGATTCCGATGCTTCACTTCAGGTTTACTGTATCCCTTGGACCTTCTTATTGACGATGAAACACAGAAATTGCATCCGAATTAAATTGAAAACGCACAATGCAGACTTAAGCAAAAGAGGACTGACACTCTCACTTTCTATGGTTTGAACCTCTCCTGTGAGTCCAGTTTTTGATTCCGATGCTACACTTCAGGTTTACTGTATCCCTTGGACCTTCTTATTGACGATGAAACACAGAAATTGCATCGGAATTAAATTCAAAAGGCACAATGCCGACTTAAGTACAAGAGGACTGACATTCTAACTTTCTATGATTTGAACCTCTCCTGTGAGTCCAGTTTTAGATTCCGATGCTTCACTTAAAGTTTGCTGTATACCTTGCACCTTCTTAATGACGATGAAACACAGAAATTGCATCCGAATTTAATACAAAAGGCACAATGCCGACTTAAATACAAGAGGACTGACATTCTAACTTTCTATGATTTGAACCTCTCCTGTGAGTCCAGTTTTAGATTCCGATGCTTCACTTCAGGTTTACTGTATCCGTTGGACCTTTCATATTGACAATGAAACACAGAAAAAGCATCGAAATTAAATTCAAAAGGCACAATGCCGACATAAGTACAAGAGGACTGACATTCTAACTTTCTATGATTTGAACCTCTCCTAAGAGACCAGTTTTAGATTCTGGTGCTTCACTTCAGGTTTACTGTATCCCTTGGACCTTCTTATTGACGATGAAACACAGAAATTGCATCCGAACTTAATACAAAAGGCACAATGGCGGCTTAAGTACAAGACTACTGACACTTTCACATTCTATGACTTGAACCTCTCCTGTGAGTCCAGTTTTAGATTCCGATGCTTCACTTCAGGTTTACTGTATCCCTTGGACCTTCTTATTGACGATGAAACACAGAAATTGCATCTGAATTTAAAACAAATGGCACAATGCCGACTTAAGTACAAGAGGACTGACACTCTCACTCTCTATGATTCAAACCTCTCCTGTGAGATCAGATTTAGATTCCGATGCTTCACTTCAGGTTTACTGTATACCTTGCACCTTGTTATTGACGATAAAACACAGAAATTGCATCGGAATTAAATTCAAAATGCACAATGCCGTCTTATGTACAAGAGGACTGACACCCTCACTTTCTATGATTTGAACCTCTCCTGTGAGTCCAGTTTTAGATTCCGATGCTTCACTTCAGGTTTACTGTATCCCTTGGACCTTCTTATTGACGATCAAACACAGAAATTGCATCCGAATTTAATACAAAATACACAATGGCGACTTAAGTACAAGAGGATTGACGCTCTCATTTTCTATGATTTGAACATCTCCTGTAAGTCCAGTTTTAGATTCCGACGCTTCACTTCTGGTTTACTGTATCCCTTGATATTTCTTATTGACGATGAAACACAGAAATTGCATCGGAATCAAATTCAAAACGCATCATGCCGACATAAGTAAAAGAGGACTGACACTCTCACTTTCTATGATTTGAACCTCTCCTTTGAGTCCAGTTTTAGACTCCGATGCTTCACTTCAGGTTTACTGTATCCCTTGGACCTTCTTATTGACGATGAAACACAGAAATTGCATCGGAATTAAATTCAAAAGGCACAATGCCGACTTAAGTACAAGAGGACTGACACTCTAACTTTCTATGATTTGAACCTCTCCTGTGAGTCCAGTTTTCGATTCCGATGCTTCACTTCAGGTTTACTGTTTCCCTTGGACCTTCGTATTGACGATGAAACACAGAGTTTGCATCCGAATTTAATACAGAAGGCACAATGCCGACTTAAGTACAAGAGGACTGACACTCTAACTCTCTATGATTTGAACCTCTCCTGTGAGTCCAGTTTTGGATTCCGATGCTTCACTTCAGGTTTACTGTATCCCTTGGACCTTCTTATTGACGATGAAACACAGAAATTGCATCCGAATTTAATACAAAAGGCACAATGGCGACTTAAGTACAAGAGGACTGACACTTTCACTTTCTATGAATTGAACCTCTCCTGTGAGTCCAGTTTTAGATTCCGATGCTTCACCTCAGGTTTACTGTATCCCTTGGACATTCTTATTGACGATGAAAAACAGAAATTGCATCCGAATTTAATACAAAAGGCACAATGCCGACTTAAGTACAAGAGGGCTGACACTCTCTCTTTCTATGATTCCAACCTCTGCTGTGAGGTCACATTTAGATTCCGATGCTTCACTTCAGGTTTACTGTATCCCTTGGACCGTCTTATTGACGATAAAACACGGAAATCTCATCCGAATTTAATACAAATGGCACAATACCGACTTAAGTACAAGAGGACTGACACTCTCACTTTCTATGATTTGAACCTATCCTGTGAGACCGGTTTTAAACTCCGATGCTTCACTTCAGGTTTACTGTATCCCTTGGACGTTCTTATTGACGATGAAACACAGAAATTGAATCCGAAATTAATACAAAAATCACAATGGCGGCTTAAGTACAAGAGGACTGACACTCTCACTTTCTATGATTTGAACCTCTCCTGTGAGTCCAGTTTTAGATTCCGATGCTTCACTTCTGGTTTACTGTACCCCTTGGACCTTCTTATTGACGATGAAACACAGAGTTTGCATCCGAATTTAATACAAAAGGCACAATACCGACCCAAGAACAAGAGGACTGACACTCTGACTTTCTATGATTTGAACCTCACCTGTGAGTCCAGTTTTAGATTCCGATGCTTCACATCAGGTTTACTGTATCCGTTGGACCTTCTTATTGACTATGAAGCACAGAAAAAGCATCGAAATTAAATTCAAAAGGCACAATGCCGACTTAAGTACAAGAGGACTGACATTCTAACTTTCTATGATTTGAACCTCTCCTAAGAGACCAGTTTTAGATTCTGGTGCTTCACTTCAGGTTTACTGTATCCCTTGGACCTTCTTATTGACGATGAAACACAGAAATTGCATCCGAACTTAATACAAAAGGCACAATGGCGGCTTAAGTACAAGACTACTGACACTTTCACATTCTATGACTTGAAGCTCTCCTGTGAGTCCAGTTTTAGATTCCAATGCTTCACTTCAGGTTTACTGTATCCCTTGGACCTTCTTATTGACGATGAAACACAGAAATTGCATCTGAATTTAAAACAAATGGCACAATGCTGACTTAAGTACAAGAGGACTGACACTCTCACTCTCTATGATTCAAACCTCTCCTGTGAGGTCAGATTTAGATTCCGATGCTTCACTTCAGGTTTACTGTATACCTTGCACCCTGTTATTGACGATAAAACACAGAAATTGCATCGGAATTAAATTCAAAAGGCACAATGCCGTCTTATGTACAAGAGGACTGACACGCTCACCTTCTATGATTTGAACCTCTCCTGTGAGTCCAGTTTTAGATTCCGATGCTTCACTTCAGGTTTACTGTATCCCTTGGACCTTCTTATTGACGATCGAACACAGAAATTGCATCCGTATTTAATACAAAATACACAATGGCGACTTAAGTACAAGAGGACTGATGCTCTCATTTTCTATGATTTGAACATCTCCTGTGAGTCCAGTTTTAGATTCCGACGCTTCACTTCTGGTTTACTGTATCCCTTGATATTTCTTATTGACGATGAAACACAGAAATTGCATCGGAATCAAATTCAAAACGCATCATGCCGACATAAGTAAAAGAGGACTGACACTCTCACTTTCTATGATTTGAACCTCTCCTTTGAGTCCAGTTTTAGACTCCGATGCTTCACTTCAGGTTTACTGTATCCCTTGGACCTTCTTATTGACGATGAAACACAGAAATTGCATCGGAATTAAATTCAAAAGGCACAATGCCGACTTAAGTACAAGAGGACTGACACTCTAACTTTCTATGATTTGAACCTCTCCTGTGAGTCCAGTTTTCGATTCCGATGCTTCACTTCAGGTTTACTGTTTCCCTTGGACCTTCGTATTGACGATGAAACACAGAGTTTGCATCCGAACTTAATACAGAAGGCACAATGCCGACTTAAGTACAAGAGGACTGACACTCTAACTCTCTATGATTTGAACCTCTCCTGTGAGTCCAGTTTTGGATTCCGATGCTTCACTTCAGGTTTACTGTATCCCTTGGACCTTCTTATTGACGATGAAACACAGAAATTGCATCCGAATTTAATACAAAAGGCACAATGGCGACTTAAGTACAAGAGGACTGACACTTTCACTTTCTATGAATTGAACCTCTCCTGTGAGTCCAGTTTTAGATTCCGATGCTTCACCTCAGGTTTACTGTATCCCTTGGACATTCTTATTGACGATGAAACACAGAAATTGCATCCGAATTTAATACAAATGGCACAATACCGACTTAAGTACAAGAGGGCTGACACTCTCTCTTTCTATGATTCCAACCTCTGCTGTGAGGTCACATTTAGATTCCGATGCTTCACTTCAGGTTTACTGTATCCCTTGGACCGTCTTATTGACGATAAAACACGGAAATCGCATCCGAATTTAATACAAATGGCACAATACCGACTTAAGTACAAGAGGACTGACACTCTCACTTTCTATGATTTGAACCTCTCCAGTGAGTCCAGTTTTAGATTCCGATGCTTCACTTCTGGTTTACTGTACCCCTTGGACCTTCTTATTGACGATGAAACACAGAAATTGAATCCGAAATTAATACAAAAATCACAATGGCGGCTTAAGTAGAAGAGGACTGACACTCTCACTTTCTATGATTTGAACCTATCCTGTGAGACCGGTTTTAAACTCCGATGCTTCACTTCAGGTTTATTGTATCCCTTGGACCATCTTATTGACGATGAATCACAGAAATTGAATCCGAAATTAATACAAAAGTCACAATGGCGGCTTAAGTACAAGAGGACTGACACTCTCACTTTCTATGATTTGAACCTCTCCTGTGAGTCCAGTTTTAGATTCCGATGCTTCACTTCTGGTTTACTGTACCCCTTGGACCTTCTTATTGACGATGAAACACAGAGTTTGCATCCGAATTTAATACAAAAGGCACAATACCGTCCCAAGAACAAGAGGACTGACACTCTGACTTTCTGTGATTTGAACCTCACCTGTGAGTCCAGTTTTGGATTCCGATGCTTCACTTCAGGTTTACTGTATCCCTAGGACCCTCTTATTGACGATGAAACACAGAAAATGCATCCGCATTTAGTACAAAAGGCACAATGGCGACTTAAGTACAAGAGGACTGACATTCTAACTTTCTAAGATTTGAACCTCTCCTGTGAGTCCAGTTTTAGATTCCGAAGCTTCACTTCAGGTTTACTGTATCCCTTGGACCTTCTTATTGACAATGAAACACAGAAAAAGCATCGAAATTTAATTCAAAAGGCACAATGCCGACTTAAGTACAAGAGGACTGACATTCTAACTTTCTATGATTTGAACCTCTCCTAAGAGACCTGTTTTAGATTCTGGTGCTTCACTTCAGGTTTACTGTATCCCTTGGACCTTCTTATTGACGATGAAACACAGAAATTGTATCCGAACGTAATACAAAAGGCACAATCGCGGCTTAAGTACAAGAGGACTGACACTTTCACACTCTATGATTTGAACCTCTCCTGTGAGTCCAGTTTTAGATTCCGATGCTTCACTTCAGGTTTACTGTATACCTTGCACCTTGTTATTGACGATGAAACACAGAAATTGCATCGGAATTAAATTCCAAAGGCACAATGCCGTCTTAAGTACAAGAGGACTGACACCCTCACTTTCTATGATTTGAACCTCTCCTGTGAGTCCAGTTTTAGGTTACGATGCTTCACTTCAGGTTTACTGTATCCCTTGGACCTTCTTATTGACGATGAAACACAGAAATTGCATCCGAATTTAATACAAAAAACACAATGGCGACTTTAGAACAAGAGGACTGACGCTCTCACTTTCTATGATTTGAACTTCTCCTGTGAGTCCAGTTTTAGATTCCGACGCTTCATTTCTGGTTTACTGTATCCCTTGATATTTCTTATTGACGATGAAACACAGAAATTGCATCGGAATTAAATTCAAAAGGCACAATGCCGACTTAAGTACAAGAGGACTGACATTCTAACTCTCTATGATTTGAACCTCTCCTGTGAGTCCAGTTTTAGATTCCGATGCTTCACTTCAGGTTTGCTGTATACCTTGCACCTTCTTAATGACGATGAAACACAGAAATTGCATCCGAATTTAATACAAAAGGCACAATGCCGACTTAAATACAAGAGGACTGACATTCTAACTTTCTATGATTTAAACCTCTCCTGTGAGTCCAGTTTTAGATTCCGATGCTTCACTTCAGGTTTACTGTATCCCTTGGACCTTCTTATTGACAATGAAACACAGAAAAAGCATCGAAATTAAATTCAAAAGGCACAATGCCGACTTAAGTACAAGAGGACTGACATTCTAACTTTCTATGATTTGAACCTCTCCTAAGAGACCAGTTTTAGATTCTGGTGCTTCACTTCAGGTTTACTGTATCCCTTGGACCTTCTTATTGACGATGAAACACAGAAATTGCATCCGAACTTAATACAAAAGGCACAATGGCGGCTTAAGTACAAGAGGACTGACACTTTCACATTCTATGACTTGAACCTCTCCTGTAAGTCCAGTTTTAGATTCCGATGCTTCACTTCAGGTTTACTGTATCCCTTGGACCTTCTTATTGACGATGAAACACAGAAATTGCATCTGAATTTAAAACAAATGGCACAATGCCGACTTAAGTACAAGAGGACTGACACTCTCACTCTCTATGATTCAATCCTCTCCTGTGAGGTCAGATTTAGATTCCGATGCTTCACTTCAGGTTCACTGTATACCTTGCACCTTGTTATTGACGATAAAACACAGAAATTGCATCGGAATTAAATTCAAAAGGCACATTGCCGTCTTATGTACAAGAGGACTGATACCCTCACTTTCTATGATTTGAACCTCTCCTGTGAGTCCAGTTTTAGATTCCGATGCTTCACTTCAGGTTTACTGTATCCCTTGGACCTTCTTATTGACGATGATACACAGAAATTGCATCCGAATTTAATACAAAAAACACAATGGCGACTTAAGTACAAGAGGACTGACGCTCTCACTTTCTATGATTTGAACATCTCCTGTGAGTCCAGTTTTAGATTCCGACGCTTCACTTCTGGTTTACTGTATCCCTTGATATTTCTTATTGACAATGAAACACAGAAATTGCATCGGAATCAAATTCAAAACGCATCATGCCGACATAAGTAAAAGAGGACTGACACTCTCACTTTCTATGATTTGAACCTCTCCTGTGAGTCCAGTTTTAGACTCCGATGCTTCACTTCAGGTTTACTGTATCCCTTGGACCTTCTTATTGACGATGAAACACAGAAATTGCATCGGAATTAAATTCAAAAGGCACAATGCCGACTTAACTACAAGAGGACTGACACTCTAACTTTCTATGATTTGAACCTCTCCTGTGAGTCCAATTTTCGATTCCGATGCTTCACTTCAGGTTTACTGTTTCCCTTTTACCTTCGTATTGACGATAAAACACAGAGTTTGCATCCGAATTTAATACAGAAGGCACAATGCCGACTTAAGTACAAGAGGACTGACACTCTAACTTTCTATGATTTGAACCTCTCCTGTGAGTCCAGTTTTGGATTCCGATGCTTCACTTCAGGTTTACTGTATCCCTTGGACCTTCTTATTGACGATAAAACACAGAAATTCCATCCGAATTTAATACAAAAGGCACAATGGCGACTTAAGTACAAGAGGACTGACACTTTCACTTTCTATGAATTGAACCTCTCCTGTGAGTCCAGTTTTAGATTCCGATGCTTCACCTCAGGTTTACTGTATCCCTTGGACATTCTTATTGACGATGAAACACAGAAATTGCATCCGAATTTAATACAAATGGCACAATGCCGACTTAAGTACAAGAGGGCTGACACTCTCTCTTCCTATGGTTCCAACCTCTCCTGTGAGGTCACATTTAGATTCCGATGCTTCACTTCAGGTTTACTGTATCCCTTGGACCGTCTTATTGACGATAAAACACGGAAATCTCATCCGAATTTAATACAAATGGCACAATGCCGACTTAAGTACAAGAGGACTGACACTCTCACTTTCTATGATTTGAACCTCTCCTGTGAGTCCAGTTTTAGACTCCGATGCTTCACTTCTGGTTTACTGTACCCCTTATACCTTCTTATTGACGATGAAACACAGAAATTGAATCCGAAATTAATACAAAAATCACAATGGCGGCTTAAGTACAAGAGGACTGACACTCTCACTTTCTATGATTTGAACCTATCCTGTGAGACCGGTTTTAAACTCCGATGCTTCACTTCAGGTTTACTGTATCCCTTGGACCTTCTTATTGACGATGAAACACAGAAATTGAATCCGAAATTAATACAAAAATCACAATGGCGGCTTAAGTACAAGAGGACTGACACTCTCACCTTCTATGATTTGAACCTCTCCTGTGAGTCCAGTTTTAGATTCCGATGCTTCACTTCTGGCTTACTGTACCCCTTGGACCTTCTTATTGACGATGAAACACAGAGTTTGCATCCGAATTTAATACAAAAGGCACAATACCGACTCAAGAACAAGAGGACTGACACTCTGACTTTCTATGATTTGAACATCACCTGTGAGTCCAGTTTTGGATTCCGATGCTTCACATCAGGTTTACTGTATCCCTAGGACCCTCTTATTGACGATGAAACACAGAAATTGCATCCGCATTTAGTACAAAAGGCACAATGGCGACTTAAGTACAAGAGGACTGACACTCTAACTTTCTATGATTTGAACCTCTCCTGTGAGTCCAGTTTTGGATTCCGATGCTTCACTTCAGGTTTACTGTATCCCTTGGACCTTCTTATTGACGATAAAACACAGAAATTCCATCCGAATTTAATACAAAAGGCACAATGGCGACTTAAGTACAAGAGGACTGACACTTTCACTTTCTATGAATTGAACCTCTCCTGTGAGTCCAGTTTTAGATTCCGATGCTTCACCTCAGGTTTACTGTATCCCTTGGACATTCTTATTGACGATGAAACACAGAAATTGCATCCGAATTTAATACAAATGGCACAATGCCGACTTAAGTACAAGAGGGCTGACACTCTCTCTTCCTATGGTTCCAACCTCTCCTGTGAGGTCACATTTAGATTCCGATGCTTCACTTCAGGTTTACTGTATCCCTTGGACCGTCTTATTGACGATAAAACACGGAAATCTCATCCGAATTTAATACAAATGGCACAATGCCGACTTAAGTACAAGAGGACTGACACTCTCACTTTCTATGATTTGAACCTCTCCTGTGAGTCCAGTTTTAGACTCCGATGCTTCACTTCTGGTTTACTGTACCCCTTATACCTTCTTATTGACGATGAAACACAGAAATTGAATCCGAAATTAATACAAAAATCACAATGGCGGCTTAAGTACAAGAGGACTGACACTCTCACTTTCTATGATTTGAACCTATCCTGTGAGACCGGTTTTAAACTCCGATGCTTCACTTCAGGTTTACTGTATCCCTTGGACCTTCTTATTGACGATGAAACACAGAAATTGAATCCGAAATTAATACAAAAATCACAATGGCGGCTTAAGTACAAGAGGACTGACACTCTCACCTTCTATGATTTGAACCTCTCCTGTGAGTCCAGTTTTAGATTCCGATGCTTCACTTCTGGCTTACTGTACCCCTTGGACCTTCTTATTGACGATGAAACACAGAGTTTGCATCCGAATTTAATACAAAAGGCACAATACCGACTCAAGAACAAGAGGACTGACACTCTGACTTTCTATGATTTGAACATCACCTGTGAGTCCAGTTTTGGATTCCGATGCTTCACATCAGGTTTACTGTATCCCTAGGACCCTCTTATTGACGATGAAACACAGAAATTGCATCCGCATTTAGTACAAAAGGCACAATGGCGACTTAAGTACAAGAGGACTGACACTCTCACTTTCTATGATTTGAACATCTCCTGTGAGTCCAGTTCTAGATTCCGATGCTTCACTTCGGGTTTACTGTTTCCCTTGGACGTTCTTATTGACGATGGAGCACAGAAATTGCATCGGAATTAAATTCAAAAGGCACAGTGCCGACCTAAGTAGAAGAGGACTAATACTCTCACTTTCTATGATTTGAACCTCTCCTGTGAGTCCTTTTTTAGATTCCGATGCTTCACCTCAGGTTTACTGTATCCCTTGGACATTCTTATTGACGATGAAACACAGAAATTGCATCCGAATTTAATACAAATGGCACAATGCCGACTTAAGTACAGGAGGATTGACACTCTCACTCTCTATGATTCAAACCTCTCCTGTGAGGTCAGATTTAGATTCCGATGCTTCACTTCAGGTATACTGTATACCTTGCACCTTGTTATTGACGATGAAACACAGAAATTGCATCCGAATTTAATACAAAAAACACAATGGCGACTTAAGGACAAGAGGACTGACGCTCTCACTTTCTATGATTTGAACATCTCCTGTGAGTCCAGTTTTAGATTCCGACGCTTCACTTCTGGTTTACTGTATCCCTTGATATTTCTTATTGACGATGAAACACAGAAATTGCATCGGAATTAAATTCAAAAGGCACAATGCCGACTTAAGTACAAGAGGACTGACACTCTAACTTTCTATGATTTGAACCTCTCCTGTGAGTCCAGTTTTCGATTCCGATGCTTCACTTCAGGTTTACTGTTTCCCTTGGACCTTCGTATTGACGATGAAACACAGAGTTTGCATCCGAATTTAATACAAAAGGCACAATGCCGACTTAAGTACAAGAGGACTGACACTCTAACTTTCTATGATTTGAACCTCTCCTGTGAGTCCAGTTTTAAATTCCGATGCTTCACTTCAGGTTTACTGTATCCCGTGGACCTTCTTATTGACGATGAAACACAGAAATTGCATCCGAATTTAATACAAAAGGCACAATGGCGACTTAAATACAAGAGGACTGAAACTTTCACATTCATTGAATTGAACCTCTCCTGTGAGTCCAGTTTTAGATTCCGATGCTTCACCTCATGTTTACTGTATCCCTTGGACATTCTTATTGACGATGAAACACAGAAATTGCATCCGAGTTTAATACAAATGGCACAATGCCGACTTAAGTAGAAGAGGGCTGACACTCTCTCTTTCTATGATTCGAACCTCTCCTGAGAGGTCACATTTAGATTCCGATGCTTCACTTCAGGTTTACTGTATCCCTTGGACCTTCTTATTGACGATAAAACACGGAAATCTCATCCGAATTTAATACAAATGGCACAATGCCGACTTAAGTACAAGAGGACTGACACTCGCATTTTCTATGATTTGAACCTCTCCTGTGAGACCGGTTTTAAACTCCGATGCTTCACTTTAGGTTTACTGTATCCCATGGACCTTCTTATTGACGATGAAACACAGAAATTGAATCCGAATTTAATACAAAAATCACAATGGCGGCTTAAGTACAAGAGGTCTGACACTCTCACTTTCTATGATTAGAACATCTCCTGTGAGTCCAGTTCTAGATTCCGATGCTTCACTTCAGGTTTACTGTTTCCCTTGGACGTTCTTATTGACGATGGAGCACAGAAATTGCATCGGAATTAAATTCAAAAGGCACAGTGCCGACCTAAGTAGCAGAGGGCTAATACTCTCACTTTCTATGATTTGAACCTCTCCTGTGAGTCCTGTTTTAGATTCCGATGCTTCACTCCAGGTTTACTGTATACCTTGCAGCTTCTTATTGACGATGAAACACAGAAATTGCATCTGAATTTAATACAAATGGCACAATGTCGACTTAAGTAAAAGAGGACTGATACTCTAACATTCTATGATTTGAACCTCTCCTGTGAGTCCAGTTTTAGATTCCGATGCTTCACTTCAGGTTTGCTGTATACCTTGCACCTTCTTAATGACGATGAAACACAGATATTGCATCCCAATTTAATACAAAATGCACAATGCCGACTGAAGTACAAGAGGACTGACATTCTAACTTTCTATGATTTGAATCTCTCCTGTGAGTCCAGTTTTAGATTCCGATGCTTCACTTCAGGTTTACTGTATCCCTTGGACCTTCTTATTGACAATGAAACATGGAAAAAGCATCGGAAATAATTTCAAAAGGCTCAATGCCGACTTAAGTACAAGAGGACTGATACTCTAACATTCTATGATTTGAACCCCTTCTGTGAGTCCAGTTTTAGATTCCGATGCTTCACTTCAGGTTTTCTGTTTCCCTTGGACCTTCTTATTGCCGATGAAACACAGAGTTTGCATCCGAATTTAATACAAAAGGCACAATGCCGACTTAAGTACAAGAGGACTGACACTCTAACTTTCTATGATTTGAACCTCTCCTGTGAGTCCAGTTTTGGATTCCGATGCTTCACCTCAGGTTTACTGTATCCCTTGGACCTTCTTATTGACGATAAAACACGGAAATCGCATCCGAATTTAATACAAATGGCACAATGCCGACTTAAGTACAAGAGGACTGACACTCGCCTTTTCTATGATTTGAACCTCTCCTGTGAGACCGGTTTTAAATTCCGATGCTTCACTTCAGGTTTACTGTATCCCTTGGACCTTCTTATTGACGATGAAACACAGAAATTGAAACCGAATTTAATACAAAAATCACAATGGTGGCTTAAGTACAAGAGGACTGACACTCTCACTTTCTATAATTTGAACATCTCCTGTGAGTCCAGTTCTAGATTCCGATGCTTCACTTCAGGTTTACTGTTTCCCTTGGACGTTCTTATTGACGATGAAACACAGAAATTGCATCGGAATTAAATTCAAAAGGCACAGTGCCGACCTAAGTAGAAGGGGACTAATACTCTCACTTTCTATGATTTGAACCTCTCCTGTGAGTCCAGTTTTAGATTCCGATGCTTCACTTCAGGTTGACTGTATACCTTGCAGTTTCTTATTGACGATGAAACACAGAAATTGCATCGGAATTAAATTCAAAAGGCACAATGCCGACTTAAGTACAAGAGGACTGACACTCTAACTTTCTATGATTTGAACCTGTCCTGTGAGTCCAGTTTTAGATTCCGATGCTTCACTTCAGTTTTACTGTATCCCTTGGAACTTCTTATTGACGATGAAACACAGAGTTTGCATCCGAATTTAATACAAAAGGCACAATGCCGACTTAAGAACAAGAGGACTGACACTCTAACTTTCTATGATTTGAACCACTCCTGTGAGTCTAGTTTTGGATTCCGATGCTTCACTTCAGGTTTACTGTACCCCTTGGACCTTCTTATTGACGATGAAACACAGAAATTGCATCCAAATTAAATTAAAACGCACAATGCCGACTTAAGCAAAATAGGACTGACACTCTCACTTTCTATGATTTGAACCTCTCCTGTGAGTCCAGTTTTAGATTCCGATGCTTCACTTCAGGTTTACTGTATCCCTTGGACCTTCTTATTGACGATGAAACACAGAATTTGCATCGGAATTAAATTCAAAATGCATAATGCCGACTTAAGTACAAGAGGACAGACATTCCATCTTTCTATGATTTGAACCTCTCCTGTGAGTCCAGTTTTAGATTCCGATGCTTCACTTCAGGTTTACTGTATCCCTTTCACTTTCTTATTGACAATGAAACACAGAAAAAGCATCGAAATTAAATTCAAAATGCACAATGCCGACTTAAGTACAAGAGGACTGACATTCTAACTTTCTATGCTTTGAACCTCTCCTAAGAGACCAGTTTTAGATTCTGATGCTTCACTTCAGGTTTACTGTATCCCTTGGACCTTCTTATTGACGATGAAACACAGAAATTGCATCCGAACTTAATACAAAAGGCACAATGGCGACTTAAGTACAACTGGACTGACACTCTCACTCTCTATGATTCGAACCTCTCATGTGAGGTCAGATTTAGATTCCGATGCTTCACTTCAGGTTTACTGTATACCTTGCACCTTGTTATTGACGATGAAACACAGGTATTGCATCGGAATTAAATTCAAAAGGCACAATGCCGTCTTAAGTACAAGCGGACTGACACCCTCACTTTCTATGATTTCAACCTCTCCAGTGAGCCCTGTTTTAGATTCCGATGCTTCACTTCAGGTTTACTGTATCCCTTGGACCTTCTTATTGACGATGAAACACAGAAATTGCATCGGAATTAAATTCAAAAGGCATAATGCCGACTTAAGTACAAGAGCACTGACGTTCTAACTTTCTATGATTTGAACCTCTCCTGTGAGTCCAGTTTTAGATTCCAATGCTTCACTTCATTTTACTGTATCCCTTGGACCTTCTTAGTGACGATGAAACACAGACTTTGCATCCGAATTTATTACAAAAGGCACAATACCGACTTAAGTACAAGAGGACTGACACTCTAACTTTCTATGGTTTGAACCTCTCTTGTGAGTCCAGTTTTGGATTCCGATGCTTCACTTCAGGTTTACTGTATCCCTTGGACCTTCTAATTGACGATGAAACACAGAAATTGCATCCGAATTTAATACAAAATGCACAATGGCGACTTATGTACAAGAAGACTGACACTCTCACTTTCTATGATTTGAACCTCTCCTGTGAGTCCAGTTTTAGTTTCCGATGCTTCACTTCAGGTGTACTGTATCCCTTGGACCTTCTTACTGACAATGAAACACAGAAATTGCATCGGAATTAAATTCAAAAGGCATAATGCCGACTTAAGTACAAGAGCACTGACGCTCTAACTTTCTATGATTTGAACCTCTCCTGTGAGTCCAGTTTTAGATTCCAATGCTTCACTTCATTTTACTGTATCCCTTGGACCTTCTTAGTGACGATGAAACACAGAGTTTGCATCCGAATTTAATACAAAAGGCACAATACCGACTTAAGTACAAGAGGACTGACACTCTAACTTTCTATGATTTGAACCTCTCCTGTGAGTCCAGTTTTGGATTCCGATGCTTCACTTCAGGTTTACTGTATCCCTTGGCCCTTCTAATTGACGATGAAACACAGAAATTGCATCCGAATTTAATACAAAAGGCACAATGGCGACTTATGTACAAGAGGACTGACACTCTCACTTTCTATGATTTGAACCTCTCCTGTGAGTCCAGTTTTAGTTTCCGATGCTTCACTTCAGGTTTACTGTATCCCTTATACCTTCTTACTGACAATGAAACACAGAAATTGCATCGGAATTAAATTAAAAAGGCACAATGCCGAATTAAGTACAAGAGGACTGACACTCTAACTTTCTATGATTTGAACCTCTCCTGTGAGTCCAGTTTTAGATTCCGATGCTTCACTTCTGGTTTACTGTATCCCTTGGACCTTCCTATTGACGATGAATCACAGAGTTTGAATCCGAATTTAATACAAAAGGCACAATACCGACTTAAGTACAAGAGGACTGACACTCTGAATTTCTATGATTTGAACCACACCTGTGAGTCCAGTTTTGGATTCCGATGCTTCACTTCAGGTTTACTGTATCCCTAGGACCTTCTTATTGACGATGAAACACAGAAATTGCATCCGAATTTAGTACAAAAGGCACAATGGCGACTTAAGTACAAGAGGACTGACACTCTCGCTTTCCATGATTTGAACCTCTCCTGTGAAGCCAGTTTTAGATTCCGACGCTTCACTTAAGTTTTACTGTATCCCTTGGACCTTCTTATTGACGATGAAACACAGAAATTGCATCTGAATTTAATACAAATGGCACAATTTCGACTTAAGTAAAAGAGGACAGACACTCTAACTTTCTATGATTTGAACATCTCCTGTGAGTCCAGTTTTAGATTCCACTGCTTCACTTCAGGTTTGCTGTATACCTTGGACCTTCTTATTGACAATGAAACACAGAAAAAGCATCGAAATTAAATTCAAAAGGCACAATGCCGACTTAAGTACAAGAGGACTGACATTCTAACTTTCTATGCTTTCAACCTCTCCTAAGAGACCAGTTTTAGATTCTGATGCTTCACTTCAGGTTTACTGTATCCCTTGGACCTTCTTATTGACGATGAAACACAGAAATTGCATCCGAAATTAATACAAAAGGCACAATGGCGGCTTAAGTACAAGAGGACTGACACTTTCACATTCTATGATTTGAACCTCTCCTGTGAGTCCAGTTTTAGATTCCGATGCTTCACTTCAGGTTTACTGTATCCCTCGGACCTTCTAATTGACGATGGAACACAGAGTTTGCATTGGAATTTAATACAAAAGGTACAATGCCGACTTAAGTACAAGAGGACTGACACTCTAACTTTCTATGATTTGAACCTCTCCTGTGAGTCCAGTTCTAGATTCTGATGCTTCACTTCAGGTTTACTGTATACCTTGCACCTTGTTATTGACGATGAAACACAGATATTGCATCGGAATTAAATTCAAAAGGCACAATGCCGTCTTAAGTACAAGAGGACTGACACCCTCACTTTCTATGATTTGAACCTCTCCAGTGAGTCCTGTTTTAGATTCCGATGCTTCACTTCAGGTTTACTGTATCCCTTGGACCTTCTTATTGACGATGAAACACAGAAATTGCATCGGAATTAAATTCAAAAGGCATAATGCCGACTTAAGTACAAGAGCACTGACGCTCTAACTTTCTATGATTTGAACCTCTCCTGTGAGTCCAGTTTTAGATTCCAATGCTTCACTTCATTTTACTGTATCCCTTGGACCTTCTTAGTGACGATGAAACACAGAGTTTGCATCCGAATTTAATACAAAAGGCACAATACCGACTTAAGTACAAGAGGACTGACACTCTAACTTTCTATGATTTGAACCTCTCCTGTGAGTCCGGTTTTGGATTCCGATGCTTCACTTCAGGTTTACTGTATCCCTTGGACATTCTAATTGACGATGAAACACAGAAATTGCATCCGAATTTAATACAAAAGGCACAATGGCGACTTATGTACAAGAGGACTGACACTCTCACTTTCTATGATTTGAACTTCTCCTGTGAGTCCAGTTTTAGTTTCCGATGCTGCACTTCAGGTTTACTGTATCCCTTGGACCTTCTTACTGACAATGAAACACAGAAATTGCATCGGAATTAAATTCAAAAGGCACAATGCCGACTTAAGTACAAGAGGACTGACACTCTAACTTTCTATGATTTGAACCTCTCCTGTGAGTCCAGTTTTAGATTCCGATGCTTCACTTCAGGTTTACTGTATCCCTTGGACCTTCCTATTGACGATGAATCACAGAGTTTGCATCCGAATTTAATACAAAAGGCACAATACCGACTTAAGTACAAGAAGACTGACACTCTGAATTTCTATGATTTGAACCTCACCTGTGAGTCCAGTTATGGATTCCGATGATTCACTTCAGGTTTACTGTATCCCTAGGACCTTCTTATTGACGATGAAACACAGAAATTGCATCCGAAATTAGTACAAAAGGCACAATGGCGACTTAAGTACAAGAGGACTGACACTCTCGCTTTCCATGATTTGAACCTCTCCTGTGAGTCCAGTTTTAGATTCCGATGCTTCAATTCAGGTTTACTGTATCCCTTTCACCTTCTTATTGACAGTGAAACACAGAAAAAGCATCGAAATTAAATTCAAAAGGCACAATGCCGACTTAAGTACAAGAGGACTGACATTCTAACTTTCTATGATTTGAACCTCTCCTAAGAGACCAGTTTTAGATTCTGATGCTTCACTTCAGGTTTACTGTATCCCTTGGACCTTCTTATTGACGATGAAACACAGAAATTGCATCCGAACTTAATACAAAAGGCACAATGGCGTCTTAAGTACAACAGGACTGACACTCTCACTCTCTATGATTCGAACCTCTCATGTGAGGTCAGATTTAGATTCCGATGCTTCACTTCAGGTTTACTGTATACCTTGCACCTTGTTATTGACGAAGAAACACAGATATTGCATCGGAATTAAATTCAAAAGGCACAATGCCGTCTTAAGTACAAGAGGACTGACACCCTCACTTTCTATGATTTGAACCTCTCCAGTGAGTCCTGTTTTAGATTCCGATGCTTCACTTCAGGTTTACTGTATCCCTTGGACCTTCTTATTGACGATGAAACACAGAAATTGCATCGGAATTAAATTCAAAAGGCATAATGCCGACTTAAGTACAAGAGCACTGACGCTCTAACTTTCTATGATTTGAACCTCTCCTGTGAGTCCAGTTTTAGATTCCGATGTTTCACTTCAGGTTTACTGTATCCCTTGTACCTTCTTATTGACGATGAAACACAGAAATTGCCTCCGAATTTAATACAAAAGGCACAATGGCGACTTAAGTACAAGAGGACTGACACTTTCACTTTCTATGAATTGAACCTCTCCTGTGAGTCCAGTTCTAGATTCCGATGCTTCACTTCAGGTTTACTGTATCCCTTGGACCTTCTTATTGACGATGAAACACAGAAATTGCATAGGAATTAAATTCAAAAGGCACAGTGCCGACCTAAGTAGAAGACGACTAACATTCTTACTTTCTATGATTTGAACCTCTTCTGTGGGTCCTGTTTTAGATTCCGATGCTTCACTTCAGGTTTACTGTATACCTTGCACCTTCTTATTGACGATGAAACACATAATTTGCATCGGAATTAAATTCAAAAGGCACAATGTCGACTTAAGTACAAGAGGACTGACACTCTCACTTTCTATGATCTGAACCTCTCCTGTGAGTCCAGTTTTAGATTCCGATGCTTCACCTCAGGTTTACTGTATCCCTTGGACCTTCTTATTGACGATGAAACACAGAAATTGCATCCGAATTTAATACAAATGGCGCAATGCCGACTGAAGTACAAGAGGACTGACACTCTCACTTTCTATGATTCGAACCTCTCTTGTGAGTCCAGTTTTAGATTCCGATGCTGCACTTCAGGTTTACTGTATCCCTTGGGCTTTCTAATTGACGATGAAACACAGAGTTTGCATCCGAATTTAATACAAAAGGTACAATGCCGACTTAAGTACAGGAGGACTGACACTCTAACTTTCTATGATTTGCACCTCTCCTGTGAGTCCAGTTTTAGATTCCGATGCTTCACTTCAGGTTTACTGTATCCCTTGGACCTTCTTATTGACGATGAAACACAGAAATTGCATCCGAATTTAATACAAAAATCACAATGGCGGCTTAAGTAAAAGAGGACTGACACTCTCACTTTCTATGATTTGAACATCTCCTGTGGATCCAGTTCTAGATTCCGATGCTTCACTTCAGGTTAACTGTATCCCTTGGACCTTCTTATTGACGATGAAACACAGATAATGCATCGGAATTAAATGTAAAACGCACAATTTCGACTTAAGTAAAAGAGGACTGACACTCTCACTATCTATGATTTGAACGTCTCCTGTGAGTCCAGTTTTAGATTCCGATGCTTCACTTCAGGTTTACTGTATCCCTTGGACCTTCTTATTGACGATGAAACACAGAAATTGCATCCTAAAGTAATACAAAAGTCACAATGGTGACTTAAGTACAAGAGGACTGACACTCTCACTTTATATGATTTGAACCTCTCCTCTGAGTCCAGTTTTAGATTCCGATGCTTCACCTCAGGTTTACTGTATCCCTTGGACCTTCTTATTGACGATGAAACACAGAAATTGCATCCGAATTTAATACAAATGGCGCAATGCCGACTGAAGTACAAGAGGACTGACACTCTCACTTTCTATGATTCGAACCTCTCTTGTGAGTCCAGTTTTAGATTCCGATGCTGCACTTCAGGTTTACTGTATCCCTTGGGCTTTCTAATTGACGATGAAACACAGAGTTTGCATCCGAATTTAATACAAAAGGTACAATGCCGACTTAAGTACAGGAGGACTGACACTCTAACTTTCTATGATTTGCACCTCTCCTGTGAGTCCAGTTTTAGATTCCGATGCTTCACTTCAGGTTTACTGTATCCCTTGGACCTTCTCATTGACGATGAAACACAGAAATTGCATCCGAATTTAGTACAAAAATCACAATGGCGGCTTAAGTAAAAGAGGACTGACACTCTCACTTTCTATGATTTGAACATCTCCTGTGGATCCAGTTCTAGATTCCGATGCTTCACTTCAGGTTAACTGTATCCCTTAGACCTTCTTATTGACGATGAAACACAGATAATGCATCGGAATTAAATGTAAAACGCACAATTTCGACTTAAGTAAAAGAGGACTGACACTCTCACTATCTATGATTTGAACCTCTCCTGTGAGTCCAGTTTTAGTTTCCGATGCTTCACTTCAGGTTTACTGTATCCCTTGGACCTTCTTACTGACAATGAAACACAGAAATTGCATCGGAATTAAATTCAAAAGGCACAACGCCGACTTAAGTACAAGAGGACTGACACTCTAACTTTCTATGATTTGAACCTCTCCTGTGAGTCCAGTTTTAGATTCCGATGCTTCACTTCTGGTTTACTGTATCCCTTGGACCTTCCTATTGACGATGAAACACAGAGTTTGCATCCGAATTTAATACAAAAGGCACAATACCGACTTAAGTACAAGAGGACTGACACTCTGAATTTCTATGATTTGAACCTCTCCTGTGAGTCCAGTTTTAGATTCCGATGCTACACTTAAGTTTTACTGTATCCCTTGGACCTTCTTATTGACGATGAAACACAGAAATTGCATCTGAATTTAATACAAATGGCACAATTTCGACTTAAGTAAAAGAGGACTGACACTCTAACTTTCTATGATTTGAACCTCTCCAGTGAGTCCAGTTTTAGATTCCACTGCTTCACTTCAGGTTTGCTGTATACCTTGGACCTTCTTATTGACAATGAAACACAGAAAAAGCATCGAAATTAAATTCAAAAGGCACAATGCCGACTTAAGAACAAGAGGACTGACATTCTTACTATCTATGCTTTGAACCTCTCCTAAGAGACCAGTTTTACATTCTGATGCTTCACTTCAGGTTTACTGTATCCCTTGGACCTTCTTATTGACGATGAAACACAGAAATTCCATCCGAACTTAATACAAAAGGCACAATGGCGGCTTAAGTACAAGTGGACTGACACTTTCACATTCTATGATTTGAACCTCTCCTGTGAGTCCAGTTTTAGATTCCGATGCTTCACTTCAGGTTTTCTGTATTCCTTGGACCTTCTTATTGACGATGAAACACAGAAATTGCATCCGAATTTAATACAAATGGCACAATGCCGACTTAAGTACAACAGGACTGACACTCTCACTCTCTATGATTGGAACCTCTCATGTGAGGTCAGATTTAGATCCCGATGCTTCACTTCAGGTTTACTGTATACCTTGCACCTTGTTATTGACGATGAAACACAGATATTGCATCGGAATTAAATTCAAAAGCCACAATGCCGTCTTAAGTACAAGAGGACTAACGCCCTCACTTTCTATGATTTGAACCTCTCCAGTGAGTCCTGTTTTAGATTCCGATGCTTCACTTCAGGTTTACTGTATCCCTCGGACCTTCTAATTGACGATGGAACACAGAGTTTGCATCCGAATTTAATACAAAAGGTACAATGCCGACTTAAGTACAAGAGGACTGACACTCTAACTTTCTATGATTTGAACCTCTCCTGTGAGTCCAGTTCTAGATTCTGATGCTTCACTTCAGGTTTACTGTATCCCTTGGACCTTATTATTGACGATGAAACACAGAAATTGCATCCGAATTTAATACATAAAACACAATGGCGACTTAAGTACAAGAGGACTGACGCTCTCACTTTCTATGATTTGAACATCTCCTGTGAGTCCAGTTTTAGATTCCGACGCTTCACTTCTGGTTTACTGTATCCCTTGGAATATCTTATTGACGATGAAACACAGAAATTGCATCGGAATCAAATTCAAAACGCACAATGCCGACATAAGTAAAAGAGGACTGACACTCTCACTTTCTATGATTTGAACCTCTCCTGTGAGTCCAGTTTCAGATTCCGATGCTTCACTTCAAGTTTACTGTATCCCTTGGACCTTCTTATTGACGATGAAACATAGAAATTGCATCGGAATTAAAATCAAAAGGCACAATGCCGACTTAAGTACAAGAGGACTGACACTCTAACTTTCTATGATTTGAACCTTTCCTGTGAGTCCAGTTTTCGATTCCGATGCTTCACTTCAGGTTTACTGTTTCCCTTGGACCTTCTTATTGACGATGAAACACAGAGTTTGCATCCGAATATAATACAAAAGGCACAATGCCGACTTAAGTACAAGAGGACTGACACTCTAACTTTCTATGATTTGAACCTCTCCTGTGAGTCCAGTTTGGTTCCGATGTTTCACTTCAGGTTCACTGTTTCCCTTGTACCTTCTTATTGACGATGAAACACAGAAATTGCCTCCGAATTTAATACAAAAGGCACAATGGCGACTTAAGTACAAGAGGACTGACACTTTCACTTTCTATGAATTGAACCTCTCCTGTGAGTCCAGTTCTAGATTCCGATGCTTCACTTCAGGTTTACTGTATCCCTTGGACCTTCTTATTGACGATGAAACACAGAAATTGCATCGGAATTAAATTCAAAAGGCACAGTGCCGACCTAAGTAGAAGACGACTAACACTCTCACTTTCTATGATTTGAACCTCTTCTGTGGGTCCAGTTTTAGATTCCGATGCTTCACTTCAGGTTTACTGTATACCTTGCAGCTTCTTATTGACGATGAAACACATAATTTGCATCGGAATTAAATTCAAAAGGCACAATGTCGACTTAAGTACAAGAGGACTGACACTCTCACTTTCTATGATTTGAACCTCTCCTGTGAGTCCAGTTTTAGATTCCGATGCTTTACTTCAGGTTTACTGTATCACTTGGACCTTCTTAATGACGATGACACACAGAAATTGCATCCGAATTTATTACAAAAGGCACAATGGCGATTTAAGTACAAGAGGACTGACACTCTCACTTTCTATGATTTGAACCTCTCCTGTGAGTCCAGTTTTAGATTCCGATGCTTCACTTCAGTTTTACTGTATCCCTTGGACCTTCTTATTGACGATGAAACACAGAAATTGCATCCTAAATTAATACAAAAGTCACAATGGTGACTTAAGTACAAGAGGACTGACACTCTCACTTTATATGATTTGAACCTCTCCTCTGAGTCCAGTTTTAGATTCCGATGCTTCACCTCAGGTTTACTGAATCCCTTGGACCTTCTTATTGACGATGAAACACAGAAATTGCATCCGAATTTAATACAAATGGCGCAATGACGACTGAAGTACAAGAGGACTGACATTCTCACTTTCTATGATTCGAACCTCTCTTGTGAGTCCAGTTTTAGATTCCGATGCTGCACTTCAGGTTTACTGTATCCCTTGGGCCTTCTAATTGACGACGAAACACAGAGTTTGCATCCGAATTTAATACAAAAGGTACAATGCCGACTTAAGTACAGGAGGACTGACACTCTAACTTTCTATGATTTGCACCTCTCCTGTGAGTCCAGTTTTAGATTCCGATGCTTCACTTCAGGTTTACTGTATCCCTTGGACCTTCTTATTGACGATGAAACACAGAAATTGCATCCGAATTTAATACAAAAATCACAATGGCGGCTTAAGTAGAAGAGGACTGACACTCTCACTTTCTATGATTTGAACATCTCCTGTGAGTCCAGTTCTTGATTCCGATGATTCACTTCAGGTTAACTGTATCCCTTGGACCTTCTTATTGACGATGAAACACAGATAATGCATCGGAATTAAATTTAAAACGCACAATGCCGACTTAAGTAAAAGAGGACTGACACTCTCACTATCTATGATTTGAATCTCTCCTGTGAGTCCAGTTTTAGATTTCGATGCTTCACTTCAGGTTCACTGTATCCTTTGGACCTTCTTATTGACGAGGAAACACAGATATTGCATCGGAATCAAATTTAAAACGCACAATGCCGACTTAAGTAAAAGAGGACTGACACTCCCACTTTCTATGATTTGAACCTCTCCTGTGAGGTCAGATTTAGATTCCGATGTTTCACTTCAGGTTTACTGTATCCCTAGGACCTACTTATTGACAATGAAACACAGAAATAGCATCGGAATTAAATTCAAAAGGCACAAGGCCGACTTAAGTACAAGAGGACTGACACTCTAACTTTCTATGATTTGAACCTCTCCTGTGAGTCCTGTTTTAGATTCCGATGCTTCACTTCAGGTTTACTGTATCCCTCGGACCTTCTAATTGACGATGGAACACAGAGTTTGCATCCGAATTTAATACAAAAGGTACAATGCCGACTTAAGTACAAGAGGACTGACACTCTAACTTTCTATGATTTGAACCTCTCCTGTGAGTCCAGTTCTAGATTCTGATGCTTCACTTCAGGTTTACTGTATCCCTTGGACCTTATTATTGACGATGAAACACAGAAATTGCATCCGAATTTAATACATAAAACACAATGGCGACTTAAGTACAAGAGGACTGACGCTCTCACTTTCTATGATTTGAACATCTCCTGTGAGTCCAGTTTTAGATTCCGACGCTTCACTTCTGGTTTACTGTATCCCTTGGAATTTCTTATTGACGATGAAACACAGAAATTGCATCGGAATCAAATTCAAAACGCACAATGCCGACATAAGTAAAAGAGGACTGACACTCCCACTTTCTATGATTTGAACCTCTCCTGTGAGGTCAGATTTAGATTCCGATATTTCACTTCAGGTTTACTGTATCCCTAGGACCTTCTTATTGACAATGAAACACAGAAATAGCATCGGAATTAAATTCAAAAGGCACAAGGCCGACTTAAGTACAAGAGGACTGACACTCTAACTTTCTATGATTTGAACCTCTCCTGTGAGTCCTGTTTTAGATTCCGATGCTTCACTTCAGGTTTACTGTATCCCTCGGACCTTCTAATTGACGATGGAACACAGAGTTTGCATCCGAATTTAATACAAAAGGTACAATGCCGACTTAAGTACAAGAGGACTGACACTCTAACTTTCTATGATTTGAACCTCTCCTGTGAGTCCAGTTCTAGATTCTGATGCTTCACTTCAGGTTTACTGTTTCCCTTGGACCTTCTAATTGACGATGAAACACAGAGTTTGCATCCGAATTTAATACAAAAGGCACAATGCCGACTTAAGTACAAGAGGACTGACACTCTAACTTTCTATGAGTTGAACCTCTCCTGTGAGTCCAGTTTTGGTTCCGATGTTTCACTTCAGGTTCACTGTTTCCCTTGTACCTTCTTATTGACGATGAAACACAGAAATTGCCTCCGAATTTAATACAAAAGGCACAATGGCGACTTAAGTACAAGAGGACTGACACTTTCACTTTCTATGAATTGAACCTCTCCTGTGAGTCCAGTTCTAGATTCCGATGCTTCACTTCAGGTTTACTGTATCCCTTGGACCTTCTTATTGACGATGAAACACAGAAATTGCATCGGAATTAAATTCAAAAGGCACAGTGCCGACCTAAGTAGAAGACGACTAACACTCTCACTTTCTATGATTTGAACCTCTTCTGTGGGTCCAGTTTTAGATTCCGATGCTTCACTTCAGGTTTACTGTATACCTTGCAGCTTCTTATTGACGATGAAACACATAATTTGCATCGGAATTAAATTCAAAAGGCACAATGTCGACTTAAGTACAAGAGGACTGACACTCTCACTTTCTATGATTTGAACCTCTCCTGTGAGTCCAGTTTTAGATTCCGATGCTTTACTTCAGGTTTACTGTATCACTTGGACCTTCTTAATGACGATGACACACAGAAATTGCATCCGAATTTATTACAAAAGGCACAATGGCGATTTAAGTACAAGAGGACTGACACTCTCACTTTCTATGATTTGAACCTCTCCTGTGAGTCCAGTTTTAGATTCCGATGCTTCACTTCAGTTTTACTGTATCCCTTGGACCTTCTTATTGACGATGAAACACAGAAATTGCATCCTAAATTAATACAAAAGTCACAATGGTGACTTAAGTACAAGAGGACTGACACTCTCACTTTATATGGTTTGAACCTCTCCTCTGAGTCCAGTTTTAGATTCCGATGCTTCACCTCAGGTTTACTGTATCCCTTGGACCTTCTTATTGACGATGAAACACAGAAATTGCATCCGAATTTAATACAAATGGCGCAATGCCGACTGAAGTACAAGAGGACTGACATTCTTACTTTCTATGATTCGAACCTCTCTTGTGAGTCCAGTTTTAGATTCCGATGCTGCACTTCAGGTTTACTGTATCCCTTGGGCCTTCTAATTGACGATGAAACACAGAGTTTGCATCCGAATTTAATACAAAAGGTACAATGCCGACTTAAGTACAGGAGGACTGACACTCTAACTTTCTATGATTTGCACCTCTCCTGTGAGTCCAGTTTTAGATTCCGATGCTTCACTTCAGGTTTACTGTATCCCTTGGACCTTCTTATTGACGATGAAACACAGAAATTGCATCCGAATTTAATACAAAAATCACAATGGCGGCTTAAGTAGAAGAGGACTGACACTCTCACTTTCTATGATTTGAACATCTCCTGTGAGTCCAGTTCTTGATTCCGATGCTTCACTTCAGGTTAACTGTATCCCTTGGACCTTCTTATTGACGATGAAACACAGATAATGCATCGGAATTAAATTTAAAACGCACAATGCCGACTTAAGTAAAAGAGGACTGACACTCTCACTATCTATGATTTGAATCTCTCCTGTGAGTCCAGTTTTAGATTTCGATGCTTCACTTCAGGTTCACTGTATCCATTGGACCTTCTTATTGACGAGGGAACACAGATATTGCATCGGAATCAAATTTAAAACGCACAATGCCGACTTAAGTAAAAGAGGACTGACACTCCCACTTTCTATGATTTGAACCTCTCCTGTGAGTTCAGATTTAGATTCCGATGTTTCACTTCAGGTTTACTGTATCCCTAGGACCTTCTTATTGACAATGAAACACAGAAATAGCATCGGAATTAAATTCAAAAGGCACAAGGCCGACTTAAGTACAAGAGGACTGACACTCTAACTTTCTATGATTTGAACCTCTCCTGTGAGTCCAGTTTTAGATTCCGATGCTGCACTTCAGGTTTACTGTATCCCTTGGGCCTTCTAATTGACGATGAAACACAGAGTTTGCATCCGAATTTAATACAAAAGGTACAATGCCGACTTAAGTACAGGAGGACTGACACTCTAACTTTCTATGATTTGGACCTCTCCTGTGAGTCCAGTTTTAGATTCCGATGCTGCACTTCAGGTTTACTGTATCCCTTGGGCCTTCTAATTGACGATGAAACACAGAGTTTGCATCCGAATTTAATACAAAAGGCACAATGGTGACTTAAGAACAAGAGGACTGACACTCTAACTTTCTATGATTTGAACCTCTCCTGTGCGTCCAGTTTTAGATTCCGATGCTTCACTTCAGGTTTACTGTATCCCTTGGACCTTCTTATTGACGATGAAACACAGAAATTGCATCCGAATTTAATACAAAAATCACAACGGCGGCTTAAGTACAAGAGGACTGACACTTTCACTTTCTATGATTTGAACATCTCCTGTGAGTCCAGTTCTAGATTCCGATGCTTCACCTCAGGTTAAATGTATTCCTTGGACCTTCATATTGACGATGAAACACAGATAATGCATCGGAATTATATTTAAAACGCACAATGCCGACTTTAGTAAAAGAGGACTGACACTCTAACTATCTATGATTTGAATCTCTCCTGTGAGTCCAGTTTTAGATTCCGATGCTTCGCTTCAGGTTCACTGTATCCCTTGGACTTTCTTATTGACGATGAAATAAGATATTGCATCGGAATTAAATTTAAAACGCACAATGCCGACTTAAGTAAAAGAGGACTCATACTCTCACTTTCTATGATTTGAACCTCTCCTGTGAGTCCAGTTTTAGATTTCGATGCTTTACTTCAGGTTTACTGTATCCCTTGGACCTTCTTATTGACGATGACACACAGAAATTGCATACGAATTTATTACAAAAGGCACAATGGCGATTTAAGTACAAGAGGACTGACACTCTCACTTTCTATGATTTGAACCTCTCCTGTGAGTCCAGTTTTAGATTCCGATGCTTCACTTCAGGTTTACTGTATCCCTTGGACCTTCTTATTGACGATGAAACACAGAAATTGCATCCTAAATTAATACAAAAGTCACAATGGTGACTTAAGTACAAGAGGACTGACACTCTCACTTTATATGATTTGAACCTCTCCTCTGAGTCCAGTTTTAGATTCCGATGCTTCACCTCAGGTTTACTGTATCCCTTGGACCTTCTTATTGACGATGAAACACAGAAATTGCATCCGAATTTAATACAAATGGCGCAATGCCGACTGAAGTACAAGGGGACTGACACTCTCATTTTCTATGATTCGAACCTCTCTTGTGAGTCCAGTTTTAGATTCCGATGCTGCACTTCAGGTTTACTGTATCCCTTGGACCTTCTAATTGACGATGAAACACAGAGTTTGCTTCCGAATTTAATACAAAAGGTACAATGCCGACTTAAGTACAAGAGGACTGACACTCTAACTTTCTATGATTTGCACCTCTCCTGTGAGTCCAGTTTTAGATTCCGATGCATCACTTCAGGTTTACTGTATCCCTTGGACCTTCTTATTGACGATGAAACACAGAAATTGCATCCGAATTTTATACAAATGGCGCAATGCCGACTTAAGTACAAGAAGACTGACACTCTCACTTTCTATGATTTGAACCTCTCCTGTGAGTCCAGTTTTAGATTCCGATGCTTCACTTCAAGTTTACTGTATCCCTCGGACCTTCTTATTGACGATGAAACATAGAAATTGCATCGGAATTAAAATCAAAAGGCACAATGCCGACTTAAGTACAAGAGGACTGACACTCTAACTTTCTATGATTTAACCTCTCCTGTGAGTCCAGTTTTCGATTCCAATGCTTCACTTCAGGTTTACTGTTTCCCTTGGACCTTCTTATTGACGATGAAACACAGAGTTTGCATCCGAATTTAATACAAAAGGCACAATGCCGACTTAAGTACAAGAGGAGTGACACTCTAACTTTCGATGATTTGAACCTCTCCTGTGAGTCCAGTTTTCGATTCCAATGCTTCACTTCAGGTTTACTGTTTCCCTTGGACCTTCTTATTGACGATGAAACACAGATTTTGCATCCGAATTTAATACAAAAGGCACAATGCCGACTTAAGTACAAGAGGGCTGACACTCTCACTTTCTATGATTTGAACCTCTCCTGTGAGGTCAGATTTAGATTCCGATGCTTCACTTCAGGTTTACTGTATCCCTTGGACCTTCTTATTGACGATAAAACACGGAAATCGCATCCGAATTTAATACAAATGGCACAATGCCGACTTAAGTACAAGAGGATTGACACTCGCACTTTCTATGATTTGAACCTCTCCTGTGAGACCGGTTTTAAATTCCGATGCTTCACTTCAGGTTTACTGTATCCTTTGGACCTTCTTATTGACGATGAAACACAGAAATTGAATCCGAATTTAATACAAAAATCACAATGGCGGCTTAAGTACAAGAGGACTGACACTCTCACTTTCTATGATTTGAACGTCTCCTGTGAGTCCAGTTCTAGATTCCGATGCTTCACTTCAGGTTTACTGTTTCCCTTGGACATTCTTATTGACGATGAAACACAGAAATTGCATCGGAATTAAATTCAAAAGGCACAGTGCCGACCTAAGTAGAAGAGGACTAATACTCTCACTTTCTATGATTTGAACCTCTCCTGTGAGTCCAGTTTTAGATTCCGATGCTTCACTTCAGGTTTACTGTATACCTTGCAGCTTCTTATTGACGATGAAACACAGAAATTGCATCGGAATTAAATTCTAAAGGCACAATGCCGACTTAAGTACAAGAGGACTGTCACTCTCACTTTCTATGATTTGAACCTCTCCTGTGAGTCCAGTTTTACGTTCCGATGCTTCACTTTAGGTTTACTGTATCCCTTGGACCTTCTAATTGACGATGAAACACAGAGTTTGCATCCGAATTTAAAACAAAATGTACAATGCCGACTTAAGTACAAGAGGACTGACACTCTAACTTTCTATGATTTGCAACTCTCCTGTGAGTCCAGTTTTAGATTCCGATGCTTCACTTCAGGTTTACTGTATCATTTGGACCTTCTTATGACGATGAAACACAGAAATTGCATCTGAATTTAATACAAAAATCACAATGGCGGCTTATGTACTAGAGGACAGACACTCTCACTTTCTATGATTTGAACATCTCCTGTGAGTCCAGTTCTAGATTCCGATGCTTCACTTCAGGTTTACTGTATCCCTTGGACCTTCTTAATGACGATGATCCACAGATAATGCATCGGAATTAAATTTAAAACGCACAATGCCGACTTAAGTAAAAGGGGACTGAAACTCTCACTATCTATGATTCGAATCTCTCCGGTGAGTCCAGTTTTATATTCCGATGAATCATTTCAGGTTTACTGTATCCCTTGGACCTTCTTATTGACAATGAAACACAGACATAGCATCGGAATTAAATTCAAAAGGCACAATGCCGACTTAAGTACAAGAGGACTGACACTCTAACTTTTTATGATTTGAACCTCTCCTGTGAGTCCAGTTTTAGATTCCGATGCTTCACTTCAGGTTTACTGTATCCCTTGGACCTTCTTATTGACGATGAAACACAGAAATTGCATCCGAAATTAATACAAAAGTCACAATGATGACTTAAGTACAAGAGGACTGACACTCTCACTTTCTATGATTTGAACTTCTCCTGTGAGTCCAGTTTTAGATTCCGATGCTTCACCTCAGGTTTACTGTATCTCTTGGACCTTCTTATTGACGATGAAACACAGAAATTGCATCCGAATTTAGTACAAATGGAACAATGCCGACTTAAGAACAAGAGGACTGACACTCTCACTTTCTATGATTCGAACCTCTCTTGTGAGGTCTGATTTAGATTCCGATGCTTCACTTCACGTTTACTGTATCCCTTGGACCTTCTTGTTGACGATAAAACACAGAAATCGCATCCGAATTTAATTCAAATGGCACAATGCCGTTTTAAGTAAAAGAGGACTGACACTCTAACATTCTATGATTTGAACGTCTCCTGCGAGTCCAGTTTTGGATTCCGATATTTCACTTAAGGTTGACTGTATCCCTTGGACCTTCTTATTGACGATGAAACACAGAAATTGCATCCGAATTTAATACAAAAGGCACATTACCGACTTAAGTACAAGAGGAGTGACACTCTAACTTTCTATGATTTGAATCTCTCCTGTGAGTCCAGTTTTAGATTCCGATGCTTCACTTCAGTTTTACTGTTTCCCTTGGACCTTCTTATTGACGATGAAACACAGATTTTGCATCCGAATTTAATACAAAAGGCACAATGCCGACTTAAGTACAAGAGGGCTGACACTCTCACTTTCTATGATTTGAACCTCTCCTGTGAGGTCAGATTTAGATTCCGATGCTTCACTTCAGGTTTACTGTATCCCTTGGACCTTCTTATTGACGATAAAACACGGAAATCGCATCCGAATTTAATACAAATGGCACAATGCCGACTTAAGTACAAGAGGATTGACACTCGCACTTTCTATGATTTGAACCTCTCCTGTGAGACCGGTTTTAAATTCCGATGCTTCACTTCAGGTTTACTGTATCCTTTGGACCTTCTTATTGACGATGAAACACAGAAATTGAATCCGAATTTAATACAAAAATCACAATGGCGGCTTAAGTACAAGAGGACTGACACTCTCACTTTCTATGATTTGAACGTCTCCTGTGAGTCCAGTTCTAGATTCCGATGCTTCACTTCAGGTTTACTGTTTCCCTTGGACATTCTTATTGACGATGAAACACAGAAATTGCATCGGAATTAAATTCAAAAGGCACAGTGCCGACCTAAGTAGAAGAGGACTAATACTCTCACTTTCTATGATTTGAACCTCTCCTGTGAGTCCAGTTTTAGATTCCGATGCTTCACTTCAGGTTTACTGTATACCTTGCAGCTTCTTATTGACGATGAAACACAGAAATTGCATCGGAATTAAATTCTAAAGGCACAATGCCGACTTAAGTACAAGAGGACTGTCACTCTCACTTTCTATGATTTTAACCTCTCCTGTGAGTCCAGTTTTACGTTCCGATGCTTCACTTTAGGTTTACTGTATCCCTTGGACCTTCTAATTGACGATGAAACACAGAGTTTGCATCCGAATTTAAAACAAAATGTACAATGCCGACTTAAGTACAAGAGGACTGACACTCTAACTTTCTATGATTTGCAACTCTCCTGTGAGTCCAGTTTTAGATTCCGATGCTTCACTTCAGGTTTACTGTATCATTTGGATCTTCTTATGACGATGAAACACAGAAATTGCATCTGAATTTAATACAAAAATCACAATGGCGGCTTATGTACTAGAGGACAGACACTCTCACTTTCTATGATTTGAACATCTCCTGTGAGTCCAGTTCTAGATTCCGATGCTTCACTTCAGGTTTACTGTATCCCTTGGACCTTCTTAATGACGATGATCCACAGATAATGCATCGGAATTAAATTTAAAACGCACAATGCCGACTTAAGTAAAAGGGGACTGAAACTCTCACTATCTATGATTCGAATCTCTCCGGTGAATCCAGTTTTATATTCCGATGAATCATTTCAGGTTTACTGTATCCCTTGGACCTTCTTATTGACAATGAAACACAGACATAGCATCGGAATTAAATTCAAAAGGCACAATGCCGACTTAAGTACAAGAGGACTGACACTCTAACTTTTTATGATTTGAACCTCTCCAGTGAGTCTAGTTTTAGATTCCGATGCTTCACTTCAGGTTTACTGTATCCCTTGGACCTTCTTATTGACGATGAAACACAGAAATTGCATCCGAAATTAATACAAAAGTCACAATGATGACTTAAGTACAAGAGGACTGACACTCTCACTTTCTATGATTTGAACTTCTCCTGTGAGTCCAGTTTTAGATTCCGATGCTTCACCTCAGGTTTACTGTATCTCTTGGACCTTCTTATTGACGATGAAACACAGAAATTGCATCCGAATTTAATACAAATGGAACAATGCCGACTTAAGAACAAGAGGACTGACACTCTCACTTTCTATGATTCGAACCTCTCCTGTGAGGTCTGATTTAGATTCCGATGCTTCACTTCACGTTTACTGTATCCCTTGGACCTTCTTGTTGACGATAAAACACAGAAATCGCATCCGAATTTAATTCAAATGGCACAATGCCGTTTTAAGTAAAAGAGGACTGACACTCTAACATTCTATGATTTGAACGTCTCCTGCGAGTCCAGTTTTGGATTCCGATATTTCACTTAAGGTTGACTGTATCCCTTGGACCTTCTTATTGACGATGAAACACAGAAATTGCATCCGAATTTAATACAAAAGTCACATTACCGACTTAAGTACAAGAGGAGTGACACTCTAACTTTCTATGATTTGAATCTCTCCTGTGAGTCCAGTTTTAGATTCCCATGCTTCACTTCAGTTTTACTGTATCCCTTGGACGTTCTTATTGACGATGAAACACAGAAATTGCATCGGAATTAAATTCAAAAGGCACAGTGCCGAACTAAGTAGAAGACGACTAACACTCTCACTTTCTATGATTTGAACCTCTTCTGAGAGTCCAGTTTTAGATTCCGATGCTTCACTTCAGGTTTACTGTATACCTTGCACCTTCTTATTGACGATGAAACACATAATTTGCATCGGAATTAAATTTAAAAGGCACAATGTCGACTTAAGTACAAGAGGACTGACACTCTAACTTTCTATGATTTGAACCTATCCTGTGAGTCCAGTTTTAGATTCCGATGCTTCTCTTCAGGTTTACTGATTCCCTTAGACCTTCTTATTGACGATGAAACACAGAGTTTGCATCCGAATTTAATACAAAAGGCACAATGCCGACTTAAGTACAAGAGGGCTGACACTCTAAGTTTCTATGATTTGAACCTCTCCTGTGACTCCAGTTTAGATTCCGATGCTTTACTTCAGGTTTACTGTATCCCTTGGACCTTCTTATTGACGATGACACACAGAAATTGCATCCGAATTTAATACAAAAGGCACAATGGCGACTTAAGTACAAGAGGACTGACACTCTCACTTTCTATGATTTTAACCTCTCCTGTGAGTCCAGTTTTAGATTCCGATGCTTCACCTCAGGATTACTGTATCCCTTGGACCTTCTTATTGACTATGAAACACTGAACTTGCATCTGAAATTAATACAAAAGTCACAATGGTGACTTAAGTACAAGAGGTCTGAAACTCTCACTTTATACGATTTGAACGTCTCCTCTGAGTCCAGTTTTAGATTCCGATGCTTCACCTCAGGTTTACTGTATCCCTTGGACCTTCTTATTGACGATGAAACACAGAAATTGCATCCGAATTTAATACAAATGGCGCAATGCCGACTTAAGTACAAGAGGACTGACACTCTCACTTTCTATGATTCGAACCTCTCCTGTGAGTCCAGTTTTATATTCCGATGCTTCACTTCAGGTTTACTGTATCCCTTGGACCTTCTAATTGACGATGAAACACAGAGTTTTTTCATCCGAATTTAATACAAAAGGTACAATGCCGACTTAAGTACAAGAGGACTGACACTCTAACTTTCTATGATTTGAACCTCTCCTGTGAGTCCAGTTTTAGATTCCGATGCTTCACTTCAGGTTTACTGTATCCCTTGGACGTTCTTATTGACGATGAAACACAGAAATTGCATCCGAATTTAATACAAAAATCACAACGGCGGCTTAAGTACAAGAGGACTGACACTCTCACTTTCTATGATTTGAACCTCTCCTGTGAGTCCAGTTTTAGATTCCGATGCTTTACTTCAGGTTTACTGAATCCCTTGGACATTCTTATTGACGATGACACACAGAAATTGCATCCGAATTTATTACAAAAATCACAATGGCGATTTAAGTGCAAGAGGACTGACACTCTCACTTTCTATGATTTGAACCTCTCCTGTGAGTCCAGTTTTAGATTCCGATGCTTCACTTCAGGTTTACTGTATCCCTTGGACGTTCTTATTGACGATGAAACACAGAAATTGCATGCTAAATTAATACAAAGGTCACAATGGTGACTTACGTACAAGAGGACTGACACTCTCACTTTCTATGATTTGAACCTCTCCTCTGAGTCCAGTTTTAGATTCCGATGCTTCACCTCAGGTTTACTGTATCCCTTGGACCTTCTTATTGACGATGAAACACAGAAATTGCATCCGAATTTCATACAAATGGCGCAATGCCGACTGAAGTACAAGGGGACTGACACTCTCACTTTCTATGATTCGAACCTCTCTTGTGAGTCCAGTTTTAGATTCCGATGCTGCACTTCAGGTTTACTGTATCCCTTGGACCTTCTAATTGACGATGAAACACAGAGTTTGCATCCGAATTTAATACAAAAGGTACAATGCGACTTAAGTACAAGAGGACTGACACTCTAACTTTCAATGATTTGCACCTCTCCTGTGAGTCCAGTTTTGGATTCCGATGCTTCACTTCAGGTTTACTGTATCCCTTGGACCTTCTTATTGACGATGAAACACAGAAATTGCATCCGAATTTAATACAAAAATCACAATGGCGGCTTAAGTACAAGAGGACTGACACTCTCACTTTCTATGATTTGAACATCTCCTGTGAGTCCAGTTCTAGATTCCGATGCTTCACTTCAGGTTAACTGTATCCCTTGGACCTTCTTATTGACGATGAAACACAGATAATGCATCGGAATTAAATTTAAAACGCACAATGCCGACTTAAGTAAAAGAGGACTGACACTCTAACTTTCTATGATTTGAATCTCTCCTGTGAGTCCAGTTTTAGATTCTGATGCTTCATTTCATTTTTACTGTATCCCTTGGACCTTCTTATTGACGATGAAACACAGAGTTTGCATCCGAATTTAATACAAAAGTCACAATGCCGACTTAAGTACAAGAGGACTGACACTCTAATTCTCTATGATTTGAACCTCTCCTGTGAGTCCAGTTTCAGATTCCGATGCTTTACTTCAGGTTTACTGTATCCCTTGGACCTTCTTATTGACGATGACACACAGAAATTGCATCCGAATTTAATACAAAAGGAACAATGGCGACTTAAGTACAAGCGGACTGACACTCTCACTTTCTATGAATTGAACCTCTCCTGTGAGTCCAGTTTTAGATTCCGATGCTTCACTTCAGGATTACTGTATCCCTTGGACCTTCTTATTGACTATGAAACACTGAAATTACATCCGAAATTAATACAAAAGTCACAATGGTGACTTAAGTAGAAGAGGTCTGACACTGTCACTTAATACGATTTGAACCTCTCCTCTGAGTCCAGTTTTAGATTCCGATGCTTCACCTCAGGTTTACTGTATCCCTTGGACCTTCATATTGACGATGAAACACAGAAATTGCATCTGAATTTAATACAAATGGCGCAATGCCGACTTAAGTACAAAGGGACTGACACTCTCACTTTCTATGATTTGCACCTCTCCTGTGCGTCCAGTTTTAGATTCCGATGCTTCACTTCAGGTTTACTGTATCCCTTGGACCTTCTTTTTGACGATGAAACACAGAAATTGCATCCGAAATTAATACAAAAATCACAACGGCGGCTTAAGTACAAGAGGACTGACACTCTCACTTTCTATGATTTGAACATCTCCTGTGAGACCAGTTCTAGATTCCGATGCTTCACTTCAGGTTAACAGTATCCCTTGGACCTTCTTATTGACGATGAAACACAGATAATGCATCGGAATTAAATTTTAAACGCACAATGCCGACTTAAGTAAAAGAGGACTGACACTCTCACTATCTATGATTTGAATCTCTCCTGTGAGTCCAGTTTTAGATTCCGATGCTTCACTTCGGGTTCACTGTATCCCTTGGACATTCTTATTGACGATGAAATAAGATATTGCATCGGAATTAAATTTAAAACGCACAATGCCGACTTAAGTAAAAGAGGACTGATACTCTCACTTACTATGATTTGAACCTTTCCTGTGAGTCCAGATTTAGATTCCGATGCTTTACTTCAGGTTTACTGTATCCCTTGGACCTTCTTATTGACGATAACACACAGAAATTGCATCCGAATTTATTACAAAAGGCACAATGGCGCTTTAACTACAAGCGGACTGACACTCTCACTTTCTATGATTTGAACCTCTCCTGTGTGTCCAGTTTTAGATTCCGATGCTTCACTTCAGGTTTACTGTATCCCTTGGACCATCTTATTGACGATGAAACACAGAAATTGCATCCTAAATTAATACAAAAGTCACAATGGTGACTTAAGTATAAGAGGACTGACACTCTCACTTTATATGATTTGAACCTCTACTCTGAGTCCAGTTTTAGATTCCGATGCTTCACCTAAGGTCTACTGTATTCCTTTTACCTTCTTATTGACGATGAAACACAGAAATTGCATCCGAATTTAATACAAATGGCGCAATGCCGACTGAAGTACAAGAGGACTGACACTCTCACTTTCTATGATTCGAACCTCTCTTGTGAGTCCAGTTTTAGATTCCGATGCTGCACTTCAGGTTTACTGTATCCCTTGGACCTTCTAATTGACGATGAAACACAGAGTTTGCATCCGAATTTAATACAAAAGGTACAATGCCGACTTAAGTACAAGAGGACTGACACTCTAACTTTTTATGATTTGCACCTCTCCTGTGAGTCCAGTTTTAGATTCCGATGCTTCACTTCAGGTTTACTGTATCCCTTGGACCTTCTTATTGACGATGAAACACAGAAATTGCATCCGAATTTAATACAAAAATCACAATGGCGGCTTAAGTACAGGAGGACTGACACTCTCACTTTCTATTTTTGAACATCTCCTGTGAGTCCAGTTCTAGATTCCGATGCTTCACTTCAGGTTAACTGTATCCCTTGGACCTTCTTATTGACGACGAAACACAGATAATGCATCGGAATTAAATTTAAAACGCACAATGCCGACTTAAGTAAAAGAGGACTGACACTCTCACTATCTATGATTTGAATCTCTCCTGTGAGTCCAGTTTTAGATTTCGATGCTTCACTTCAGGTTCACTGTATCCTTTGGACCTTCTTATTGACGAGGAAACACAGATATTGCATCAGAATTAAATTTAAAACGCACAATGCCGACTTAAGTAAAAGAGGACTGACACTCTCACTTTCTATGATTTGAACCTCTCCTGTGAGGTCTGATTTAGATTCCGATGCTTCACTTCAGGTTTACTGTATCCCTAGGACCTTCTTATTGACAATGAAACACAGAAATAGCATCGGAATTAAATTCAAAAGGCACAATGCCGACTTAAGTACAAGAGGACTGACACTCTAACTTTCTATGATTTGAACCTCTCCTGTGAGTCCAGTTTTAGATTCCGATGCTTCACTTCAGGTTTACTGTATCCCTTGGACCTTCTTATTGACGATGAAACACAGAGTTTGCATCCGAATTTAATACAAAAGGCACAATGCCGACTTAAGTACAAGAGGACTGACACTCTAACTCTCTATGATTTGAACCTCTCCTGTGAGTCCAGTTTTAGATTCCGATGCTTTACTTCAGGTTTACAGTATCCCTTGGACCTTCATATTGACGATGACACACAGAAATTGCATCCGAATTTAATACAAAAGGCACTATGGCGACTTAAGTACAAAAGGACCGACACTCTCACTTTCTATGATCTGAACCTCTCCTGTGAGGCCAGTTTTAGATTCCGATGCTTCACTTCAGGATTACTGTATCCCTTCGACCTTCTTATTGACGATGAAACACAGAAATTGCATCCGAAATTAATACAAAAGTCACAATGGTGACTTAAGTACAAGAGGACTGACACTCTCACTTTATATGATTTGAACCTCTCCTCTGAGTCCAGTTTTAGATTCCGATGCTTCACCTCAGATTTACTGTATCCCTTGGACCTTCTTATTGACGATGAAACACAGAAATTGCATCCGAATTTAATACAAATGGCGCAATGCCGACTTAAGTACAAGAGGACTGACACTCTCACTTTCTATGATTCGAACCTCTCCTGTGAGTGCAGTTTTAGATTCCGATGCTTCACTTCAGGATTACTGTACCCCTTGGACGTTCTTATTGACGATGAAACACAGAAATTGCATCGGAATTAAATTCAAAAGGCACAGTGCCGACCTAAGTAGAAGAGGACTAACACTCTCACTTTCTATGATTTGAACCTCTCCTGTGTGTCCAGTTTTAGATTCAGAAGCTTCACTTCAGGTTTACTGTATACCTTGCAGCTTCTTATTGACGATGAAACACAGAAATTGCATCGGAATTAAATTCAAAAGGCACAACGCCGACTTAAGTACAAGAGGACTGACACTCTCACTTACTATGATTTGAACCTCTCCTGTGAGTCCAGTTTTACATTCCGATGCTTCACTTCAGGTTTACTGTATCCCTTGGACCTTCTTATTGACGATGAAACACAGATATAGCATCGGAATTAAATTTAAAACGCACAATGCCGACTTAAGTAAAAGAGGACTGACACTCTCACTATCTATGATTTGAATCTCTCCTGTGAGTCCAGTTTTAGATTCCGATGCTTCACTTCAGATTAACTGTATCCCTTCTACCTTCTTATTGACGATGAAACAGAGATATTGCATCGGAATTAAATTTAAAACGCACAATGCCGACTTAAGTAAAAGAGGACTGACACTCTCACTTTCTATGATTTGAACCTCTCCTGTGAGGTCAGATTTAGATTCCGATGCTTCACTTCAGGTTTACTGTATCCCTTGGACCTTCAAATTGCCAATGAAACACAGAAATAGCATCGGAATTAAATTCAAAAAGTACAATGCCGACTTAAGTACATTAGGACTGACACTCTAACTTTCTATGATTTGACCCTCTCCTGTGAGTCCAGTTTTAGATTCCGATGCTTCACTTCAGGTTTACTGTATCCCTTGGACCTTCTTATTGACTATGAAACACAGAGTTTGCATCCGAATTTAATACAAAAGGCACGATGCCGTCTTAAGTACAAGAGGACTGACACTCTAACTTTCTATGATTTGAACCTCTCCTGTGAGTCCAGTTTTAGATTCCGATGCTTTACTTCAAGTTTACAGTATCCCTTGGACCTTCATATTGACGATGACACACAGAAATTGCATCCGAATGTAATACAAAAGGCACAATGGCGACTTAAGTACAAGAGGACCGACACTCTCACTTTCTATGATTTGAACCTCTCCTGTGAGTCCAGTTTTAGATTCCGATGCTTCACTTCAGGTTTACTGTATCCCTTGGACTTTCTTATTGACGATGAAATACAGAAATTGCATCCGAAATTAATACAAAATTCACAATGGTGAATTAAGTAGAAGAGGACTGACACTCTCACTTTATATGATTTGAACCTCTCCTCTGAGTCCAGTTTTAGATTCCGATGCCTCACCTCAGATTTACTGTAACCCTTGGACCTTCTTATTGACGATGAAACACAGAAATTGCATTAGAATTTAATACAAATGGCGCAATGCCGACTTAAGTACAAGAGGACTGACACTCTCACTTTCTATGATTCGAACCTCTCCTGTGAGTCCAGTTTTAGATTCCGATGCTTCACTTCAGGATTACTATATCCCTTGGACGCTCTTATTGACGATGAAACACAGAAATTGCATCGGAATTATATTCAAAAGGCACAGTGCCGAACTAAGTAGAAGAGGACTAACACTCTCACTTTCTATGATTTGAACCTCTCCTGTGTGCCCAGTTTTAGATTCCGAAGCTTCACTTCAGGTTTACTGTATACCTTGCAACTTCTTATTGACGATGAAACACAGAAATTGCATCAGAATTAAATTCAAAAGGCACAATGCCGACTTAAGTACAAGAGGACTGACACTCTCACTTTCTATGATTTGAACCTCCCCTGTGAGTCCACTTTTAGATTCCGATGCTTCACTTCAGGTTTACTGTATCCCTTGGACCTTCTTATTGACGACGAATCACAGAAATTGCATCCAAATTTATTTCAAATGCCACAATGCCGACATAAGTACAAGAGGACTGAATCTCGCCCTTTCTATGATTTGAACCTTTCCTGTGAGTCCAGTTTTAGTTTCCGATGCTTCACTTAAGGGTTTACTGTATACCTTGCACCTTCTTATTGACGATGAAACACAGAAATTGCATCCGAATTTAATACAAAAAAGGCACAATGCCGACTTACGTACAAGAGGACTGACATTCTAACTTTCTATGATTAGATCCTCTCCTGTGAGTCCTGTTTTAGATACCGATGCTTCCCTTTAGAGTTACTGTATACCTTGGACCTTCTTATTGACAATGAAACACAGAAATAGCATCGGAATTAAATTCAAAAAGCACAATGCCCACTTAAGTAAAAGAGGACTGACACTCTAACTTTCTATGATTTGAACCTCTCCTGCGAGTCCAGTTTTAGATTCCGATGCTTCACTTCAGGTTTACTGTATCCCTTGGACCTTCTTATTGACGATGAAACACAGAAATTGCATCCGAATTTAATACAAATGGCACAATGTCGACTTTAAGTACAAGAGGACTGACACTCTCACTTTCTATGATTGGAACCTCTCCTGTGAGTCCAGTTTTGGATTCCGATGATTTACTTAAGGTTTACTGTATCCCTTGGACCTTCTTATTGACGATAAAACACAGAAATTGCATCAGAATTAAATTCAAAACGCACAATGCCGACTTAAGCAAAAGAGGACTGACACACTCACTTTCTATGATTTGAACCTCTCCTGTGAGTCCAGTTTCAGATTCCGATGCTTCACTTCAGGTTTACTGTACCCCTTGGACCTTCTTATTCACGATGAAAGACAGAAATTGCATCCGAATTTAATACAAAAGGCACAATACCGACTTAAGTACAAGAGGACTGACACTCTAACTTTCTATGATTTGAACCTCACCTGTGAGTCCAGTTTTGGATTCCGATGCTTCACTTCAGGTTTACTGTATCCCTTGGACCTTCTTATTGACGATGAAACACAGAAATTGCATCCGAATTTAGTACGAAAGGCACAATGGCGACTTAAGTACAAGAGGACTGACACTCTCACTTTCTATGATTTGAACCTCTCCTTTGAGTCCAGTTTTAGATTCCGATGCTTCACTTCAGGTTTACTGTATCCCTTGACCTTCTTATTGTCAATGAAACACAAAATTGCATCCGAATTTAATACAAATGGCACAATGTCGACTTAAGTACAAGAGGACTGACACTCTCACTTTCTATGATTTGAACCCCTCCTGTGAGTCCAGTTTTAGATTCCGATGCTTCACTTCAGGTTGGCTGTATACTTTGCACCTTCTTATTGACGATGAAACACAGAAATAGAATCCGAATTTAATACAAAAGTCACAATGCCGACTTAAGTACAAGAGGACTGACATTCTACCTTTCTATGATTTGAACCTCTCCTGTGAGTCCAGTTTTAAATTTCGATGCTTCACTTCAGGTTTACTGTATCCCTTGGACCTTCTTATTGACAATGAAACACAGAAAAAGCATCGGAAATAAATTCAAAAGGCACAATGCCGACTTAAGTACAAGAGGACTGACATTCTAACTTTCTATGATTTGAACCTCTCCTAAGAGACCTGTTTTAGATTCTGATGCTTCACTTAAGGTTTACTGTATCCCTAGGACCTTCTTATTGACGATGAAACACAGAGTTTGCATTCGAATTTAATACAAAGGGCACAATGCCGACTTAAGTACAAGAGGACTGACACTCTAACTTTCTATGATTAGAACGTCTCCTGTGAGTCCAGTTTTAGATTCCGATGCTTCGATTCAGGTTTACTGTATCCCTTGGACCTTCTTATTGACGATGAAACACAGAAATTGCATCCGAATTTAATACAAAAGGCACAATGGCGGCTTAAGTACAAGAGGACTGACACTTTCACTTTCTATGATTTGAACCTCTCCTGTGAGTCCAGTTTTAGATTCCGCTGCTTCACTTCAGGTTTACTGTATCCCTTGGACCTTCTTATTGACGATGAAACACAGAAATTGCATCCGAATTTAATACAAATGGCACAATGCCGACTTAAGTACAAGAGGACCTACACTCTCACTCTCTATGATTCGAACCTCTCCTGTGAGGTCAGATTTAGATTCCGATGCTTCACTTCAGGTTTACTGTATACCTCGCACCTTGTTATTGACGATGAAACACAGAAATTGCATCAGGACTAAATTCAAAAGGCACAATGCCGTCTTAAGTACAAGAGGACTGACACCCTCACTTTCTATGATTTGAACCTCTCCTCTGAGTCCAGTTTTAGATTCCGATGCTTCACTTCAGGTTTTCTGTATCCCTTGGACCTTCTTATTGACGATGAAACACAGAAAGTGCATCCGAATTTAATGCAAAAATCACAATGGTGACTTAAGTACAAGAGGACTGACACTCTCACTTTCTATGATTTGAACATCTCCTGTGAGTCCAGTTTTAGATTCCGACGCTTCACTTCTGGTTTACTGTATCCCTTGGAATTATTTATTAACGATGAAACACAGAAATTGCATCGGAATCAAATTCAAAACTCAAAATGCCGACATAAGTAAAAGAGGACTGACACTCTCACTTTCTATGATTTGAACCTCTCCTGTGAGTCCAGTTTTAGATTCCGATGCTTCACTTTAGGTTTACTGTATCCCTTGGACCTTCTTATTGACGATGACACACAGAAATTGCACCCGAATTTTATTCAAATCGCACAATGCCGACTTAAGTAAAAGAGGACTTACACTCTCACTTTCTATGATTTGAACCTCTCCTGTGAGTCCAGTTTTAGATTCCGATGCTTCACTCCAGGTTAACTGTATCCCTTGGACCTTCTTATTGACGATGAAACATAGAAATTGCATCGGAATTAAATTCAAAAATCACAATGCCGACATAAGTAAAAGAGGACTGACACTCTCACTTTCTATGATTTGAACCTCTCCTGTGAGTCCAGTTTTAGATTCCGATGCTTCACTTCAGGTTTACTGTATCCCTTGGACCTTATTATTGACGATGAAACACAGAAAATGCATCCGAATTTGATACAAATGCCACAATGCCGACATAAGTACAAGAGGACTGAAACTCTCCCTTTCTATGATTTGAACCTTTCCTGTGAGCCCAGTTTTAGTTTCCGATGCTTCACTTAAGGGTTTACTGTATACCTTGCACCTTCTTATTGACGATGAAACACAGAAATTGCATCCGAATTTAATACAAAAGTCACAATGCCGACTTAAGTACAAGAGGACTGACATTCTAACTTTCTATGATTAGACCCTCTCCTGTGAGTACTGTTTTAGATTCCGATGCTTCACTACAGGTTTACTGTATCCCTTGGACCTTCTTATTGACAATGAAACACAGAAATAGCATCGGAATTATATTCAAAACGCACAATGCCCACTTAAGTAAAAGAGGACTGACACTCTAACTTTCTATGATTTGAACCTCTCCTGTGAGTCCAGTTTTAGATTCGGATGCTTCACTTCAGGTTTACTGTATCCCTTGGACTTTCTTATTTACGATGAAACACAGAAATTGCATCCGAATTTAATACAAATGGCACAATATCGACTTAAGTGCAAGAGGACTGACACTCTCACTTTCTATGATTTGAACGTCTCCTGTGAGTCCAGTTTTAGATTCCGATGATTTACTTAAGGTTTACTGTATCCCTTGGACCTTCTTATTGACGATGAAACACAGAAATTGCATCCGAATTTAATACAAAAGGCACAATACCGAATTAGGTACAAGAGGAGAGACACTCTAACTTTTTATGATTTGAATCCCTCGTGTGAGACCAGTTTTAGATTCCGATGCTTCACGTAAGTTTTACTGTATCGTTTGGACCTTCTTATTGACGATGAAACACAGAAATTGCATCCGAATTAAATCCAAAAGGCACAATGACGACCTAAGTAGAAGAGAACTGACACTCTGACTTTCTATGATTTGAACCTCTCCTGTGAGTCCAGTTTTAGATTCCGATGCTTCACTTCAGGTTTACTGTATCCCTCGGACCTTCTTATTGACGATGAAACACAGAAAATGCATCCGAATTCGATACAAATGCCACAATGCCGACATAAGTACAAGAGGACTGAAACTCTCCCTTTCTATGATTTGAACCTTTCCTGTGAGTCCAGTTTTAGATTCCGATGCTTCACTTAAGGGTTTACTGTATACCTTGCACGATCCTATTGACGATGAAACACAGAAATTGCATCCGAATTTAATACAAATGGCACAATGCCGACTTAAGTACAAGAGGACTGACATTCTAACTTTCTATGATTAGAACCTCTTCTGTGAGTCCTGTTTTAGATTCCGATGCTTCACTTCAGGTTTACTGTAACCCTTGGAACTTCTTATTGACAATGAAACACAGAAATAGCATCGGAATTAAATTCAAAACGCACAATGCCGACTTAAGTAAAAGAGGACTCACACTCTAACTTTCTATGATTTGAACCTCTCCTGTGAGTCCAGTTTTAGATTCCGACCCTTCACTTCAGGTTTACTGAATCCCTTGGACCTTCTTATTGACGATGAAACACAGAAATTGGATCCGAATATAATACAAAAATCACAATGGCGACTAAAGTACAAGAGGACTGACACTCTCACTCTCTATGATTTGAACCTATCCTGTGAGTCCAGTTTTTGATTCCGATGCTTCACTTCAGGTTTACTGTATCCCTTGGACCTTCTTATTGACGATGAAACACAGATATTGCATCCGAATTTAATACAAATGCCACAATGCCGACTTAAGTACAAGAGGACTGACACTCTCACTTTCTATGATTTGAACCTCTCCAGTGAGTCCAGTTTTAGATTCCGATGCTTCTCTTCAGGTTTACTGTATACCTTGCACCTTCTTATTGACGATGAAACACAGAAATTGCATCCGAATTCAATACAAAAGGCACAATGCCGACTTAAGTACAAGAGGACTGTCATTCTAACTTTCTATGATTTGAACCTCTCCTGTGAGTCCAGTTTTAGAGTCCGATGCTTCACTTCAGGTTTACTGTATCCCTTGAACCTTCTTATTGACGATGACACACAGAAATTGCAGCCGAATTTAATACAAAAGGCACAATACCCACTCAAGTACAAGAGGAGTGACACTCTAACTTTCTCTGATTTGAACCTCTCCTGTGAGTCCAGTTTTAGATTCCGATGCTTCACTCCAGATTTACTGTATCCCTTGGACCTTCTTATTGACGATGAAACACAGAAATTGCATCCGAATTTAATACAAAAGGCACAATACCGAATTAGGAACAAGAGGAGAGACACTGTAACTTTCTATGATTTGAATCACTCCTGTGAGTCCAGTTTTAGATTCCGATGCTTCACTTCAGTTTTACTGTATCGTTTGGACCTTCTTATTGACGATGAAACACAGAAATTGCAACCGAATTTAATACAAAAGGCACAATGGCGGCTTAAGTACAAGAGGACTGACACTTTCACTTTCTATGATTTGAACCTCTCCTGTGAGTCCAGTTTTAGATTCCGCTGCTTCACTTCAGGTTTACTGTATCCCTTGGACCTTCTTATTGACGATGAAACACAGAAATTGCATCCGAATTTAATACAAATGGCACAATGCCGACTTAAGTACAAGAGGACCTACACTCTCACTCTCTATGATTCGAACCTCTCCTGTGAGGTCAGATTTAGATTCCGATGCTTCACTTCAGGTTTACTGTATACCTTGCACCTTGTTATTGACGATGAAACACAGAAATTGCATCGGGACTAAATTCAAAAGGCACAATGCCGTCTTAAGTACAAGAGGACTGACACCCTCACTTTCTATGATTTGAACCTCTCCTCTGAGTCCAGTTTTAGATTCCGGTGTTTCACTTCAGGTTTACTGTATCCCTTGGACCTTCTTATTGACGATGAAACACAGAAAGTGCATCCGAATTTAATGCAAAAATCACAATGGTGACTTAAGTACAAGAGGACTGACACTCTCACTTTCTATGATTTGAACATCTCCTGTGAGTCCAGTTTCAGATTCCGACGCTTCACTTCTGGTTTACTGTATCCCTTGGAATTATTTATTAACGATGAAACACAGAAATTGCATCGGAATCAAATTCAAAACTCAAAATGCCGACATAAGTAAAAGAGGACTGACACTCTCACTTTCTATGATTTGAACCTCTCCTGTGAGTCCAGTTTTAGATTCCGATGCTTCACTTCAGGTTTACTGTATCCCTTGGACCTTCTTATTGACGATGACACACAGAAATTGCACCCGAATTTAATTCAAATCGCACAATGCCGACTTAAGTAAAAGAGGACTTACACTCTCACTTTCTATGATTTGAACCTCTCCTGTGAGTCCAGTTTTAGATTCCGATGCTTCACTCCAGGTTAACTGTATCCCTTGGACCTTCTTATTGACGATGAAACACAGAAATTGCATCGGAAATAAATCCAAAAGGCACAATGCCGACCTAAGTAGAAGAGAACTGACACTCTCACTTTCTATGATTTGAACCTCTCCTGTGAGTCATGTTTTAGATTCCGATGTTTCACTTCAGGTTTACTGTATCCCTTGGACCTTCTTATTGACAATGAAACACAGAAATAGCATCGGAATTAAATTTAAAAGGCACAATGCCGACTTAAGTAAAAGAGGACTGACACTCTAACTTTCTATGATTAGAACCTCTCCTGTGAGTCCTGTTTTAGATTCCGATGCTTCACTTCAGGTTTACTGTATCCCTTGGACCTTCTTATTGACAATGAAACACAGAAATAGCATCGGAATTAAATTCAAAAGGCACAATGCCGACTTAAGTAAAAGAGGACTGACACTCTAACTGTCTATGATTTGAACTTCTCCTGTGAGTCCAGTTTTTAGATTCCGATGCTTCACTTCAGGTTTACTGTATCCCTTGGACCTTCTTATTGACGATGAAACACAGAAATTGCATCCGAATTTAATACAAATGGTACAATGCCAACTTAAGTACAAGAGGACTGACACTCTCAATTTCTATGATTTGAACCTCTCCTGTGAGTCCAGTTTTAGATTCCGATGCTTCACCTCAGGTTTACTGTATACCTTGCACTTTCTTATTGACGATGAAACACAGAGTTTGCATCCGAATTTAATACAAACGGAACAATGCCGACTTAAATACAAGAGGAATGACACTCTAACTTTCTATGATTTCAACCTCTAATGTGAGTCCAGATTTGGATTCCGATGCTTCACTTCAGGTTTACTGTATCCCTTGGACCTTCTTATTGACGATGAAACACAGAAATTGCATCTGAATTTAATACAAATGATACAATGCCGACTTAAGTACAAGAGGACTGACACTCTCACTTTCTATGATTTGAAGCTCTCCAGTGAGTCCAGTTTTAGATTCCGATGCTTCTCTTCAGGTTTACTGTATACCTTGCACCTTCTTATTGACGATGAAACACAGAAATTGCATCCGAATTTAATACAAATGGTACAATGCCAACTTAAGTACAAGAGGACTGACACTCTCAATTTCTATGATTTGAACCTCTCCAGTGAGTCCAGTTTTAGATTCCGATGCTTCTCTTCAGGTTTACTGTATACCTTGCACCTTCTTATTGACGATGAAACACAGAAATTGCACCCGAATTCAATACAAAAGGCACAATGCATACCTAAGTACAAGAGGCCTGACAATCTAACTTTCTATGATTTGAACCTCTCCTGTGAGTCCAGATTTAGAGTCCGATGCTTCACCTCAGGTTTACTGTATCCCTTGGACCTTCTTATTGACGATGACACACAGAAATTGCACCCGAATTTAATACAAAAGGCACAATACCGACTCAGGTACAAGAGGAGTTACACTCTAACTTTCTATGATTTGATCCTCTCCTGTGAGTCCAGTTTTAGATTCCGATGCTTCACTTAAGAGGTTTACTGTATTCCTTGCACCTTCTTATTGACGATGAAACACAGAAAATGCATCCGAATTTGATACAAATGCCACAATGCCGACATAAGTACAAGAGGACTGACTCACTCCTTTTCTATGATTTGAACCTTTCCTGTGAGTCCAGTTTTAGATTCCGATGCTTCACTTCAGTTTCACTGTATACCTTGCACCTTCTTATTGACGATGAAACACAGAAATTGCATCCGAATTTAATACAAAAGGCACAATGCCGACTTAAGTACAAGAGGACTGTCATTCTAACTTTCTATGATTAGAACCTCTCCTGTGAGTCCTGTTTTAGATTCCGATGCTTCACTTCAGGTTTACTGTATCCCTTGGACCTTCTTATTGACAATGAAACACAGAAATAGCATCGGAATTAAATTCAAAAGGCACAATGCCGACTTAAGTAAAAGAGGACTGACACTCTAACTGTCTATGATTTGAACTTCTCCTGTGAGTCCAGTTTTTAGATTCCGATGCTTCACTTCAGGTTTACTATATCCCTTGGACCTTCCTATTGACGATGAAACACAGAAATTGCATCCGAATTTAATACAAATGGTACAATGCCAACTTAAGTACAAGAGGACTGACACTCTCAATTTCTATGATTTGAACCTCTCCTGTGAGTCCAGTTTTAGATTCCGATGCTTCACCTCAGGTTTACTGTATACCTTGCACTTTCTTATTGACGATGAAACACAGAGTTTGCATCCGAATTTAATACAAACGGAACAATGCCGACTTAAATACAAGAGGAATGACACTCTAACTTTCTATGATTTCAACCTCTAATGTGAGTCCAGATTTGGATTCCGATGCTTCACTTCAGGTTTACTGTATCCCTTGGACCTTCTTATTGACGATGAAACACAGAAATTGCATCTGAATTTAATACAAATGCCACAATGCCGACTTAAGTACAAGAGGACTGACACTCTCACTTTCTATGATTTGAAGCTCTCCAGTGAGTCCAGTTTTAGATTCCGATGCTTCTCTTCAGGTTTACTGTATACCTTGCACCTTCTTATTGACGATGAAACACAGAAATTGCACCCGAATTCAATACAAAAGGCACAATGCCGACCTAAGTACAAGAGGCCTGACAATCTAACTTTCTATGATTTGAACCTCTCCTGTGAGTCCAGATTTAGAGTCCGATGCTTCACTTCAGGTTTACTGTATCCCTTGGACCTTCTTATTGACAATGAAACACAGAAATAATATCGGAATTAAATTCAAAAGGCACAATGCCGACTTAAGTAAAAGAGGACTGACACTCTAACTTTCTATGATTTGAACCTCTCCTGTGAGTCCAGTTTTAGATACCGATGCTTCACTTCAGGTTTACTGTATCCCTTGGATCTTCTTATTGACGATGAAACACAGAAATTGCATCCGAATTTAATACAAATGGCACAATGTCGACTTAAGTACAAGAGGACTGACACTCTCACTTTCTATGATTTGAACCTTTCCTGTGAGTCAAGTTTTTGATTCCGATGCTTCACTTCACGTTTACTGTACCCCTTGGACCTTTTTATTGACGATGAAACCCAGAAATTGCACCTGAATTTAATATAAATGGCACAATGCCGACTTAAGTACAAGAGGACTGACACTCTCACTTTCTATGATTTGAACCTCTTCTGTGAGTCCAGTTTTATATGCCGATGCTTCACTTCAAGTTTACTGTATCCCTTGGACCTTCTTATTGACGATGAAACACAGAAATTGCATCGGAATTAAATTCAAAACGCACAATGCCGACTTAACAACAAGAGGACTGACACTCTAACTTTCTATGATTTGAACTTCTTCTGTGAGTCCAGTTTTAGATTCCGATGCTTCACTTCAGGTTTTCTGTATCCCTTGGACCTTCTTATTGACGATGAAACACAGAGTTTGCATCCGAAATTAATACAAAAGCCACAATGCCGACTTAAGTAAAAGAGGACTGACACTCTAACTTTCTATGATTTGAACCTCTCCTGTGAGTCCAGTTTTAGATTCCGATGATTTACTTAAGGTTTACTGTATCCCTTGGACCCTCTTAGTGACGATAAAACACAGAAGTTACATCCGAATTTAATACAAATGGCACAATACCGAATTAGGTACAAGAGGAGAGACACTCTAAGTTTCTATGACTTGAATCTCTCCTGTGAGTCCAGTTTTAGATTCCGATGCTTCACTTCAGTTTTACTGTATCGTTTGGACCTTCTTATTGACGATGAAACACAGAAATTGCATCCGAATTCAATACAAAAGGCACAATGCCGGCTTAAGCACAAGATGACTGACACTCTCCATTTCTATGATTTGAACCTTTCCTGTGAGTCCAGTTTTAGATTCCGATGCTTCACTTCAGGTTTACTGTATACCTTGCACCTTCGTATTGACGATGAAACACAGAAATTGCATCCGAAGTTAATACAAAAGGCACAATGCCGCCATAAGCACAAGAGGACTGACATTCTAACTTCCTATGATTAGAACCTCTCCTGCGAGTCCTGTTTTAGATTCCGATGCTTCACTTCAGGTTTACTGTATCCCTTGGACCTTCTTATTGACAATGAAACACAGAAATAATATCGGAATTAAATTCAAAAGGCACAATGCCGACTTAAGTAAAAGAGGACTGACACTCTAACTTTCTATGATTTGAACCTCTCCTGTGAGTCCAGTTTTAGATACCGATGCTTCACTTCAGGTTTACTGTATCCCTTGGATCTTCTTATTGACGATGAAACACAGAAATTGCATCCGAATTTAATACAAATGGCACAATGTCGACTTAAGTACAAGAGGACTGACACTCTCACTTTCTATGATTTGAACCTCCCCTGTGAGTCCAGTTTTAGATTCCGATCATTTACTTAAGGTTTACTGTATCCCTTGGACCTTCTTATTGACGTTGAAACACAGAAATTGCATCCGAATTCAATACAAAAGGCACAATGCCGGCTAAAGTACAAGAGGACTGACATTCTAACTTTCTATGAATTGAACCTCTCCTGCGAGTCCAGTTTTAGAGTCCGATGCTTCACTTCAGGTTTACTGTATCCCTTGGACGTTCTTATTGACAATGAAACACAGAAATAGCATCGGAATTAAATTCAAAAAGCACAATGCCGACTTAAGTAAAAGAGGACTGACACTCTAACATTCTATGATTTGAACCTCTCCTGTGAGTCCAGTTTTAGATTCCGATGCTTCACTTCAGGTTTACTGTATCCCTTGGACCTTCTTATTGACGATGACACACAGAAATTGCACCCTAATTTAACACAAAAGGCACAATACTGACTCAATTACAAGAGGAGTGACACTCTAACTTTCTATGATTTGAACCTCTCCTGTGAGCCCAGTTTTAGATTCCGACGTTTCACTTCAGTTTTACTGTATCCCTTGGACCTTCTTATTGACGATGAAACACAGAAAATGCATCCGAATTTGATACAAATGCCACAATGCCGACATAAGTCCAAGAGGACTGACACACTCCTTTTCTATGATTTGAACCTTTCCTGTGAGTCCAGTTTTAGATTCCGATGCTTCACTTCAGGTTTACTGTATACCTTGCACCTTCTTATTGACGATGAAACACAGAAATTGCATCCGAATTTAATACAAAAGGCACAATGCCGACTTAAGTACAAGAGGACTGTCATTCTAACTTTCTATGATTAGAACCTCTCCTGTGAGTCCTGTTTTAGATTCCGATGCTTCACTTCAGGTTTACTGTATCCCTTGGACCTTCTTATTGACAATGAAACACAGAAATAGCATCGGAATTAAATTCAAAAGGCACAATGCCGACTTAAGTAAAAGAGGACTGACACTCTAACTGTCTATGATTTGAACCTCTCCTGTGAGTCCAGTTTTTAGATTCCGATGCTTCACTTCAGGTTTACTGTATCCCTTGGACCTTCTTATTGACGATGAAACACAGAAATTGCATCCGAATTAAATTCAAAACGCGCAGTGCCGACTTAAGCAAATGAGGACTGACATTCTCAATTTCTATGATTTGAACCTCTCCTGTGAGTCCAGTTTTAGATTCTGATGCTTCACTTCAGGTTTACTGTATACCTTGCACTTTCTTATTGACGATGAAACACAGAGTTTGCATCCGAATTTAATACAAACGGATCAATGCCGACTTAAATACAAGAGGAATGACACTCTCACTTTCTATGATTTGAACCTCTTCTGTGAGTCCAGTTTTATATGCCGATGCTTCACTTTAAGTTTGCTGTATCCCTTGGACCTTCTTATTACGATGAAACACAGAAATTGCATCGGAATTAAATTCAAAACGCACAATGCCGACTTAACAACAAGAGGACTGACACTCTAACTTTCTATGATTTGAACTTCTTCTGTGAGTCCAGTTTTAGATTCCGATGCTTCACTTCAGGTTTTCTGTATCCCTTGGACCTTCTTATTGACGATGAAACACAGAGTTTGCATCCGAAATTAATACAAAAGCCACAATGCCGACTTAAGTACAAGAGGACTGACACTCTAACTTTCTATGATTTGAACCTCTCCTGTGAGTCCAGTTTTAGATTCCGATGATTTACTTAAGGTTTACTGTATCCCCTGGACCTTCTTAGTGACGATAAAACACAGAAATTACATCCGAATTTAATACAAATGGCACAATACCGAATTAGGTACAAGAGGAAAGACACTCTAACTTTCTATGATTTGAATCTCTCCTGTGAGTCCAGTTTTAGATTCCGATGCTTCACTTCAGTTTTACTGTATCGTTTGGACCTTCTTATTGACGATGAAACACAGATATTGCATCCGAATTCAATACAAAAGGCACAATGCCGGCTTAAGCACAAGAGGACTGACACTCTCCATTTCTATGATTTGAACCTTTCCTGTGAGTCCAGTTTTAGATTCCGATGCTTCACTTCAGGTTTACTGTATACCTTGCACCTTCTTATTGACGATGAAACACAGAAATTGCATCCGAAGATAATACAAAAGGCACAATGCCGCCATAAGCACAAGAGGACTGACATTCTAACTTTCTATGATTAGAACCTCTCCTGCGAGTCCTGTTTTAGATTCCGATGCTTCACTTCAGGTTTACTGTATCCCTTGGACCTTCTTATTGACAATGAAACACAGAAATAATATCGGAATTAAATTCAAAAGGCACAATGCCGACTTAAGTAAAAGAGGACTGACACTCTAACTTTCTATGATTTGAACCTCTCCTGTGAGTCCAGTTTTAGATACCGATGCTTCACTTCAGGTTTACTGTATCCCTTGGATCTTCTTATTGACGATGAAACACAGAAATTGCATCCAAATTTAATACAAATGCCACAATGCCGACTTAAGTACAAGAGGACTGACACTCTCACTTTCTATGATTTGAACCTTTCCTGTGAGTCAAGTTTTTGATTCCGATGCTTCACTTCACGTTTACTGTACCCCTTGGACCTTCTTATTGACGATGAAACCCAGAAATTGCACCTGAATTTAATACAAATGGCACAATGCCGACTTAAGTACAAGAGGACTGACACTCTCACTTTCTATGATTTGAACCTCTTCTGTGAGTCAAGTTTTATATGCCGATGCTTCACTTCAAGTTTGCTGTATCCCTTGGACCTTCTTATTGATGATGAAACACAGAAATTGCATCGGAATTAAATTCAAAACGCACAATGCCGACTTAACAACAAGAGGACTGACACTCTAACTTTCTATGATTTGAACTTCTTCTGTGAGTCCAGTTTTAGATTCCGATGCTTCACTTCAGGTTTTCTGTATCCCTTGGACCTTCTTATTGACGATGAAACACAGAGTTTGCATCCGAAATTAATACAAAAGCCACAATGCCGACTTAAGTACAAGAGGACTGACACTCTAACTTTCTATGATTTGAACCTCTCCTGTGAGTCCACTTTTAGATTCCGATGATTTACTTAAGGTTTACTGTATCCCTTGGACCTTCTTAGTGACGATAAAACACAGAAATTACATCCGAATTTAATACAAATGGCACAATACCGAATTAGGTACAAGAGGAGAGACACTCTAACTTTCTATGATTTGAATCTCTCCTGTGAGTCCAGTTTTAGATTCCGATGCTTCACTTCAGTTTTACTGTATCGTTTGGACCTTCTTATTGACGATGAAACACAGAAATTGCATCCGAATTCAATACAAAAGGCACAATGCCGGCTTAAGCACAAGAGGACTGACACTCTCCATTTCTATGATTTGAACCTTTCCTGTGAGTCCAGTTTTAGAATCCGATGCTTCACTTCAGGTTTACTGTATACCTTGCACCTTCTTATTGACGATGAAACACAGAAATTGCATCCGAAGTTAATACAAAAGGCACAATGCCGCCATAAGCACAAGAGGACTGACATTCTAACTTTCTATGATTAGAACCTCTCCTGCGAGTCCTGTTTTAGATTCCGATGCTTCACTTCAGGTTTTCTGTATCCCTTGGACCTTCTTATTGACAATGAAACACAGAAATAATATCGGAATTAAATTCAAAAGGCACAATGCCGACTTAAGTAAAAGAGGACTGACACTCTAACTTTCTATGATTTGAACCTCTCCTGTGAGTCCAGTTTCAGATACCGATGCTTCACTTCAGGTTTACTGTATCCCTTGGATCTTCTTATTGACGATGAAACACAGAAATTGCATCCGAATTTAATACAAATGGCACAATGTCGACTTAAGTACAAGAGGACTGACACACTCACTTTCTATGATTTGAACCTCCCCTGTGAGTCCAGTTTTATTTGCCGATGCTTCACTTCAAGTTTGCTGTATCCCTTGGACCTTCTTATTGACGATGAAACACAGAAATTGCATCGGAATTAAATTCAAAACGCACAATGCCGACTTAACAACAAGAGGACTGACACTCTAACTTTCTATGATTTGAACTTCTTCTGTGAGTCCAGTTTGAGATTCCGATGCTTCACTTCAGGTTTTCTGTATCCCTTGGACCTTCTTATTGACGATGAAACACAGAGTTTGCATCCGAAATTAATACAAAAGCCACAATGCCGACTTAAGTACAAGAGGACTGACACTCTAACTTTCTATGATTTGAACCTCTCCTGTGAGTCCAGTTTTAGATTCCGATGATTTACTTAAGGTTTACTGTATCCCTTGGACCTTCTTAGTGACGATAAAACACAGAAATTACATCCGAATTTAATACAAATGGCACAATACCGAATTAGGTACAAGAGGAGAGACACTCTAACTTTCTATGATTTGAATCTCTCCTGTGAGTCCAGTTTTAGATTCCGATGCTTCACTTCAGTTTTACTGTATCCCTTGGACCTTCTTATTGCCGATGAAACACAGAAAATGCATCCGAATTTGATACAAATGCCACAATGCCGACATAAGTACAAGAGGACTGACACACTCCTTTTCTATGATTTGAACCTTTCCTGTGAGTCCAGTTTTAGATTCCGATGCTTCACTTCAGGTTTACTGTATACCTTGCACCTTCTTATTGACGATGAAACACAGAAATTGCATCTGAAGTTAATACAAAAGGCACAATGCCGCCATAAGCACAAGAGGACTGACATTCTAACTTTCTATGATTAGAACCTCTCCTGCGAGTCCTGTTTTAGATTCCGATGCTTCACTTCAGGTTTACTGTATCCCTTGGACCTTCTTATTGACAATGAAACACAGAAATAATATCGGAATTAAATTCAAAAGGTACAATGCCGACTTAAGTAAAAGAGGACTGACACTCTAACTTTCAATGATTTGAACCTCTCCTGTGAGTCCAGTTTTAGATACCGATGCTTCACTTCAGGTTTACTGTATCCCTTGGATCTTCTTATTGACGATGAAACACAGAAATTGCATCCGAATTTAATACAAATGGCACAATGTCGACTTAAGTACAAGAGGACTGACACTCTCACTTTCTATGATTTGAACCTCCCCTGTGAGTCCAGTTTTAGATTCCGAAGATTTACTTAAGGTTTACTGTATCCCTTGGACCTTCTTATTGACGTTGAAACACAGAAATTGCATCCGAATTCAATACAAAAGGCACAATGCTGGCTAAAGTACAAGAGGACTGACATTCTAACTTTCTATGATCTGAACCTCTCCTGCGAATCCTGTTTTAGAGTCCGATGCTTCACTTCAGGTTTACTGTATCCCTTGGACGTTCTTATTGACAATGAAACATAGAAATAGCATCGGAATTAAATTCAAAAGGCACAATGCCGACTTAAGTAAAAGAGGACTGACACTCTAACTTTCTATGATTTGAACCTCTCCTGTGAGTCCAGTTTTAGATTCCGATGCTTCACTTCAGGTTTACTGTATCCCTTGGACCTTCTTATTGACGATGACACACAGAAATTGCACCCTAATTTAATACAAAAGGCACAATACTGACTCAATTACAAGAGGAGTGACACTCTAACTTTCTATGATTTGAACCTCTCCTGTGAGCCAGTTTTAGATTCCGACGTTTCACTTCAGTTTTACTGTATCCCTTGGACATTCTTATTGCCGATGAAACACAGAAAATGCATCCGAATTTGATACAAATGCCACAATGCCGACATAAGTACAAGAGGACTGACACACTCCTTTTCTATGATTTGAACCTTTCCTGTGAGTCCAGTTTTAGATTCCGATGCTTCACTTCAGGTTTACTGTATACCTTGCACCTTCTTATTGACGATGAAACACAGAAATTGCATCGGAATTAAATTCAAAAATCACAATGCCGACTTAACAACAAGAGGACTGCCACTCTAACTTTCTGTGATTTGAACTTCTTCTGTGAGTCCAGTTTTAGATTCCGATGCTTCACTACAGGTTTTCTGTATCCCTTGGACCTTCTTATTGACGATGAAACACAGAGTTTGCATCCGAAATTAATACACAAGGCACAATGCCGACTTAAGTACAAGAGGACTGACACTCTAACTTTCTATGATTTGAACCTCTCCTGTGAGTCCAGTTTTAGATTCCGATGATTTACTTAACGTTTACTGTATACCTTGGACCTTCTTATTGACGATAAAACACAGAAATTACATCCGAATTTAATACAAAAGGCACAATATCGAATTAGGTACAAGAGGAGAGACACTCTAACTTTCTATGATTGGAATCTCTCCTGTGAGTACAGTTTTAGATTCCGATGCTTCACTTCAGTTTTACTGTATCCTTTGGACCTTCTTATTGACGATGAAACACAGAAATTGCATCCGAATTCAATACAAAAGGCACAATGCCGCTTTAAGCACAAGAGGACTGACACTCTCCATTTCTATGATTTGAACCTTTCCTGTGAGTCCAGTTTTAGATTCCGATGCTTCACTTCAGGTTTACTGTATACCTTGCACCTTCTTATTGACGATGAAACACAGAAATTGCATCCGAAGTTAATACAAAAGGCACAATGCCGCCATAAGCACAAGAGGACTGACATTCTAACTTTCTATGATTAGAACCTCTCCTGCGAGTCCTGTTTTAGATTCCGATGCTTCACTTCAGGTTTACTGTATCCCTTGGACCTTCTTATTGACAATGAAACACAGAAATAATATCGGAATTAAATTCAAAAGGCACAATGCCGACTTAAGTAAAAGAGGACTGACACTCTAACTTTCTATGATTTGAACCTCTCCTGTGAGTCCAGTTTTAGATACCGATGCTTCACTTCAGGTTTACTGTATCCCTTGGATCTTCTTATTGACGATGAAACACAGAAATTGCATCCGAATTTAATACAAATGGCACAATGTCGACTTAAGTACAAGAGGACTAACACTCTCACTTTCTATGATTTGAACCTCCCCTGTGAGTCCAGTTTTAGATTCCGATGATTTACTTAAGGTTTACTGTATCCCTTGGACCTTCTTATTGACGTTGAAACACAGAAATTGCATCCGAATTCAATACAAAAGCCACAATGCCGGCTAAAGTACAAGAGGACTGACATTCTAACTTTCTATGATTTGAACCTCTCCTGCGAGTCCAGTTTTAGAGTCCGATGCTTCACTTCAGGTTTACTGTATCCCTTGGACGTTCTTATTGACAATGAAATACAGAAATAGCATCGGAATTAAATTCAAAAGGCACAATGCCGACTTAAGTAAAAGAGGACTGACACTCCAACTTTCTATGACTTGAACCTCTCCTGTGAGTCCAGTTTTAGATTCCGATGCTTCACTTCAGGTTTACTGTATCCCTTGGACCTTCTTATTGACGATGAAACACAGAAATTGCATCCAAATTTAATACAAATGCCACAATGCCGACTTAAGTACAAGAGGACTGACACTCTCACTTTCTATGATTTGAACCTTTCCTGTGAGTCAAGTTTTTGATTCCGATGCTTCACTTCACGTTTACTGTACCCCTTGGACCTTCTTATTGACGATGAAACCCAGAAATTGCACCTGAATTTAATATAAATGGCACAATGCCGACTTAAGTACAAGAGGACTGACACTCTCACTTTCTATGATTTGAACCTCTTCTGTGAGTCAAGTTTTATATGCCGATGCTTCACTTCAAGTTTGCTGTATCCCTTGGACCTTCTTATTGACGATGAAACACAGAAATTGCATCGGAATTAAATTCAAAACGCACAATGCCGACTTAACAACAAGAGGACTGACACTCTAACTTTCTATGATTTGAACTTCTTCTGTGAGTCCAGTTTTAGATTCCGATGCTTCACTTCAGGTTTTCTGTATCCCTTGGACCTTCTTATTGACGATGAAACACAGAGTTTGCATCCGAAATTAATACAAAAGCCACAATGCCGACTTAAGTACAAGAGGACTGACACTCTAACTTTCTATGATTTGAACCTCTCCTGTGAGTCCAGTTTTAGATTCCGATGATTTACTTAAGGTTTACTGTATCCCTTGGACCTTCTTAGTGACGATAAAACACAGAAATTACATCCGAATGTAATACAAAAGGCACAATACCGAATTAGGTACAAGAGGAGAGACATTCTAACTTTCTATGATTTGAATCTCTCCTGTGAGTCCAGTTTTAGATTCCGATGCTTCACTTCAGTTTTACTGTATCGTTTGGACCTTCTTATTGACGATGAAACACAGAAATTGCATCCGAATTCAATACAAAAGGCACAATGCCGGCTTAAGCACAAGAGGACTGACACTCTCCATTTCTATGATTTGAACCTTTCCTGTGAGTCCAGTTTTAGAATCCGATGCTTCACTTCAGGTTTACTGTATACCTTGCACCTTCTTATTGACGATGAAACACAGAAATTGCATCCGAAGTTAATACAAAAGGCACAATGCCGCCATAAGCACAAGAGGACTGACATTCTAACTTTCTATGATTAGAACCTCTCCTGCGAGTCCTGTTTTAGATTCCGATGCTTCACTTCAGGTTTACTGTATCCCTTGGACCTTCTTATTGACAATGAAACACAGAAATAATATCGGAATTAAATTCAAAAGGCACAATGCCGACTTAACAACAAGAGGACTGACACTCTAACTTTCTATGATTTGAACTTCTTCTGTGAGTCCAGTTTTAGATTCCGATGCTTCACTTCAGGTTTTCTGTATCCCTTGGACCTTCTTATTGACGATGAAACACAGAGTTTGCATCCGAAATTAATACAAAAGCCACAATGCCGACTTAAGTACAAGAGGACTGACACTCTAACTTTCTATGATTTGAACCTCTCCTGTGAGTCCAGTTTTAGATACCGATGCTTCACTTCAGGTTTACTGTATCCCTTGGATCTTCTTATTGACGATGAAACACAGAAATTGCATCCGAATTTAATACAAATGGCACAATGTCGACTTAAGTACAAGAGGACTGACACACTCACTTTCTATGATTTGAACCTCCCCTGTGAGTCCAGTTTTATATGCCGATGCTTCACTTCAAGTTTGCTGTATCCCTTGGACCTTCTTATTGACGATGAAACACAGAAATTGCATCGGAATTAAATTCAAAACGCACAATGCCGACTTAACAACAAGAGGACTGACACTCTAACTTTCTATGATTTGAACTTCTTCTGTGAGTCCAGTTTTAGATTCCGATGCTTCACTTCAGGTTTTCTGTATCCCTTGGACCTTCTTATTGACGATGAAACACAGAGTTTGCATCCGAAATTAATACAAAAGCCACAATGCCGACTTAAGTACAAGAGGACTGACACTCTAACTTTCTATGATTTGAATCTCTCCTGTGAGTCCAGTTTTAGATTCCGATGCTTCACTTCAGTTTTACTGTATCCCTTGGACCTTCTTATTGCCGATGAAACACAGAAAATGCATCCGAATTTGATACAAATGCCACAATGCCGACATAAGTACAAGAGGACTGACACACTCCTTTTCTATGATTTGAACCTTTCCTGTGAGTCCAGTTTTAGATTCCGATGCTTCACTTCAGGTTTACTGTATACCTTGCACTTTCTTATTGACGATGAAACACAGAAATTGCATCTGAAGTTAATACAAAAGGCACAATGCCGCCATAAGCACAAGAGGACTGACATTCTAACTTTCTATGATTAGAACCTCTCCTGCGAGTCCTGTTTTAGATTCCGATGTTTCACTTGAGGTTTACTGTATCCCTTGGACCTTCTTATTGACAATGAAACACAGAAATAATATCGGAATTAAATTCAAAAGGCACAATGCCGACTTAAGTAAAAGAGGACTGACACTCTAACTTTCAATGATTTGAACCTCTCCTGTGAGTCCAGTTTTAGATACCGATGCTTCACTTCAGGTTTACTGTATCCCTTGGATCTTCTTATTGACGATGAAACACAGAAATTGCATCCGAATTTAATACAAATGGCACAATGTCGACTTAAGTACAAGAGGACTGACACTCTCACTTTCTATGATTTGAACCTCCCCTGTGAGTCCAGTTTTAGATTCCGAAGATTTACTTAAGGTTTACTGTATCCCTTGGAAATTCTTATTGACGTTGAAACACAGAAATTGCATCCGAATTCAATACAAAAGGCACAATGCTGGCTAAAGTACAAGAGGACTGACATTCTAACTTTCTATGATTTGAACCTCTCCTGCGAGTCCAGTTTTAGAGTCCGATGCTTCACTTCAGGTTTACTGTATCCCTTGGACGTTCTTATTGACAATGAAACATAGAAATAGCATCGGAATTAAATTCAAAGGGCACAATGCCGACTTAAGTAAAAGAGGACTGACACTCTAACTTTCTATGATTTGAACCTCTCCTGTGAGTCCAGTTTTAGATTCCGATGCTTCACTTCAGGTTTGCTGTATCCCTTGGACCTTCTTATTGACGATGACACACAGAAATTGCACCCTAATTTAATACAAAAGGCACAATACTGACTCAATTACAAGAGGAGTGACACTCTAACTTTCTATGATTTGAACCTCTCCTGTGAGCCTGTTTTAGATTCCGACGTTTCACTTCAGTTTTACTGTATCCCTTGGACCTTCTTATTGCCGATGAAACACAGAAAATGCATCCGAATTTGATACAAATGCCACAATGCCGACATAAGTACAAGAGGACTGACACACTCCTTTTCTATGATTTGAACCTTTCCTGTGAGTCCAGTTTTAGATTCCGATGCTTCACTTCAGGTTTACTGTATACCTTGCACCTTCTTATTGACGATGAAACACAGAAATTGCATCCGAATTTAATACAAAAGGCACAATGCCGACTTAAGTACAAGAGGACTGTCATTCTAACTTTCTATGATTAGAACCTCTCCTGTGAGTCCAGTTTTTAGATTCCGATGCTTCACTTCAGGTTTACTGTATCCCTTGGACCTTCTTATTGACGATGAAACACAGAAATTGCATCCGAATTAAATTCAAAACGCGCAGTGCCGACTTAAGCAAATGAGGACTGACATTCTCACTTTCTATGATTTGAACCTCTCCTGTGAGTCCAGTTTTAGATTCTGACGCTTCACTTCAGGTTTACTGTATACCTTGCACTTTCTTATTGACGATGAAACACAGAGTTTGCATCCGAATTTAATACAAACGGAACAATGCCGACTTAAATACAAGAGGAATGACACTCTATCTTTCTATGATTTGAACCTCTAATGTGAGTCCAGATTTGGATTCCGATGCTTCACTTCAGGTTTACTGTATCCCTTGGACCTTCTTATTGACGATGAAACACAGAAATTGCATCTGAATTTAATACAAATGCCACAATGCCGACTTAAGTACAATAGGACTGACACTCTCACATTCTATGATTTGAAGCCCTCCAGTGAGTCCAGTTTTAGATTCCGATGCTTCTCTTCAGGTTTACTGTATACCTTGCACCTTCTTATTGACGATGAAACACAGAAATTGCACCCGAATTCAATACAAAAGGCACAATGCCGACCTAAGTACAAGAGGCCTGACAGTCTAACTTTCTATGATTTGAACCTCTCCTGTGAGTCCAGTTTTAGAGTCCGATGCTTCACTTCAGGTTTACTGTATCCCTTGGACCTTCTTATTGACGACGACACAAAGAAATTGCACCCGAATTTAATACAAAAGGCACAATACCGACTCAGGTTCAACATGAGTTACACTCTAACTTTCTATGATTTGATCCTCTCCTGTGAGTCCCGTTTTAGATTCCGATGCTTCACTTCAGGTTTATTGTATCCCTTGGACCTTCTTATTGACGATGAAACACAGAAATTGCATCCAAATTTAATACAAATGCCACAATGCCGACTTAAGTACAAGAGGAGTGACACTCTCACTTTCTATGATTTGAACATTTCCTGTGAGTCAAGTTTTTGATTCCGATGCTTCACTCCAGGTTTACTGTATCCCTTGGACCTTCTTATTGACGATGAAACACAGAAATTGCATCGGAATTAAATTCAAAAATCACAATGCCGACTTAACAACAAGAGGACTGACACTCTAACTTTCTATGATTTGAACTTCTTCTGTGAGTCCAGTTTTAGATTCCGATGCTTCACTACAGGTTTTCTGTATCCCTTGGACCTTCTTATTGACGATGAAACACAGAGTTTGCATCCGAAATTAATACACAAGGCACAATGCCGACTCAAGTACAAGAGGACTGACACTCTAACTTTCTATGATTTGAACCTCTCCTGTGAGTCCAGTTTTAGATTCCGATGATTTAGTTAACGTTTACTGTATACCTTGGACCTTCTTATTGACGATAAAACACAGAAATTACATCCGAATTTAATACAAAAGGCACAATATCGAATTAGGTACAAGAGGAGAGACACTCTAACTTTCTATGATTTGAACCTCACCTGTGAGTCCAGTTTTAGATTCCGATGCTTCACTTCAGGTTTAATGTATCCCTTGGACCTTCTTATTGATGATGAAACACAGAAAATGCATCCGAATTTGATACAAATCCCACAATGCCGACATAAGTACAAGAGGACTGACATTCTCGATTTCTATGATTTGAACCTTTCCTTTGAGTCCAGTTTTAGATTCCGATGCTTCACTTCAGGTTTACTGTATACCTTGCACCTTCTTATTGACGATGAAACACAGAAATTGCATCCGAAGTTAATACAAAAGGCACAATGCCGCCATAAGTACAAGAGGACTGACATTCTAACTTTTTATGATTAGAACCTCTCCTGTGAGTCCTGTTTTAGATTCCGATGCTTCACTTCAGGTTTACTGTATCCCTTGGATGTTCTTATTGACAATGAAACACAGAAATAGCATTGGAATTAAATCAAAAGGCACAATACCGACTTAAGTACAAGAGGACTGACACTCTAACTTTCTATGATTTGAACCTCTCCTGTGAGTCCAGTTTTAGATTCCGATGCTTCACTTCAGTTTTACTGTATCGTTTGGACCTTCTTATTGACGATGAAACACAGAAATTGCATCCGAATTCAATACAAAAGGCACAATGCCGGCTTAAGCACAAGAGGACTGACACTCTCCATTTCTATGATTTGAACCTTTCCTGTGAGTCCAGTTTTAGATTCCGATGCTTCACTTCAGGTTTACTGTATACCTAGCACCTTCTTATTGACGATGAAACACAGAAATTGCATCCGAAGTTAATACAAAAGGCACAATGCCGCCATAAGCACAGGAGGACTGACATTCTAACTTTCTATGATTAGAACCTCTCCTGCGAGTCCTGTTTTAGATTCCGATGCTTCACTTCAGGTTTACTGTATCCCTGGGACCTTCTTATTGACAATGAAACACAGAAATAATATCGGAATTAAATTCAAAAGGCACAATGCCGACTTAAGTAAAAGAGGACTGACACTCTAACTTTCTATGATTTGAACCTCTCCTGTGAGTCCAGTTTTAGATACCGATGCTTCACTTCAGGTTTACTGTATCCCTTGGATCTTCTTATTGACGATGAAACACAGAAATTGCATCCGAATTTAATACAAATGGCACAATGTCGACTTAAGTACAAGCGGACTGACACTCTCACATTCTATGATTTGAAGCTCTCCAGTGAGTCCAGTTTTAGATTCCGATGCTTCTCTTCAGGTTTACTGTATACCTTGCACCTTCTTATTGACGATGAAGCACAGAAATTGCACCCGAATTCAATACAAAAGGCACAATGCCGACCTAAGTACAAGAGGCCTGACAGTCTAACTTTCTATGATTTGAACCTCTCCTGTGAGTCCAGTTTTAGATTCCGATGATTTACTTAAGGTTTACTGTATCCCTTGGACCTTCTTAGTGACGATAAAACACAGAAATTACATCCGAATTTAATACAAATGGCACAATACCGAATTAGGTACAAGAGGAGAGACACTCTAACTTTCTATGATTTGAATCTCTCCTGTGAGTCCAGTTTTAGATTCCGATGCTTCACTTCAGCTTTACTGTATCGTTTGGACCTTCTTATTGACGATGAAACACAGAAATTGCATCCGAATTCAATACAAAAGGCACAATGCCGGCTTAAGCACAAGAGGACTGACACTCTCCATTTCTATGATTTGAACCTTTCCTGTGAGTCCAGTTTTAGAATCCGATGCTTCACTTCCGGTTTACTGTATACCTTGCACCTTCTTATTGACGATGAAACACAGAAATTGCATCCGAAGTTAATACAAAAGGCACAATGCCGCCATAAGCACAAGAGGACTGACATTCTAACTTTCTATGATTAGAACCTCTCCTGCGAGTCCTGTTTTAGATTCCGATGCTTCACTTCAGGTTTACTGTATCCCTTGGACCTTCTTATTGACAATGAAACACAGACTTAAGCAAAAGAGGACTGACACTCTAACTTTCTATGATTTGAACCTCTCCTGTGAGTCCAGATTTAGATACCGATGCTTCACTTCAGGTTTACTGTATCCCTTGGATCTTCTTATTGACGATGAAACACAGAAATTGCATCCGAATTTAATACAAATGGCACAATGTCGACTTAAGTACAAGAGGACTGACACTCTCACTTTCTATGATTTGAACCTCCCCTGTGAGTCCAGTTTTATATGCCGATGCTTCACTTCAAGTTTGCTGTATCCCTTGGACCTTCTTATTGACGATGAAACACAGAAATTGCATCGGAATTAAATTCAAAACGCACAATGCCGACTTAACATCAAGAGGACTGACACTCTAACTTTCTATGATTTGAACTTCTTCTGTGAGTAGAGTTTTAGATTCCGATGCTTCACTTCAGGTTTTCTGTATCCCTTGGACCTTCTTATTGACGATGAAACACAGAGTTTGCATCCGAAATTAATACAAAAGCCACAATGCCGACTTAAGTACAAGAGGACTGACACTCTAACTTTCTATGATTTGAACCTCTCCTGTGAGTCCAGTTTTAGAGTCCGATGATTTACTTAAGGTTTACTGTATCCCTTGGACCTTCTTAGTGACGATAAAACACAGAAATTACATCCGAATTTAATACAAATGGCACAATACCGAATTAGGTACAAGAGGAGAGACACTCTAACTTTCTATGATTTGAATCTCTCCTGTGAGTCCAGTTTTAGATTCCGATGCTTCACTTCAGTTTTACTGTATCCCTTGGACCTTCATATTGCCGATGAAACACAGAAAATGCATCCGAATTTGATACAAATGCCACAATGCCGACATAAGTACAAGAGGACTGACACACTCCTTTTCTATGATTTGAACCTTTCCTGTGAGTCCAGTTTTAGATTCCGATGCTTCACTTCAGGTTTACTGTATATCTTGAACCTTCTTATTGACGATGAAACACAGAAATTGCATCCGAAGTTAATACAAAAGGCACAATGCCGCCATAAGCACAAGAGGACTGACATTCTAACTCTCTATGATTAGAACCTTTCCTGCGAGTCCAGTTTTAGATTCCGATGCTTCACTTCATGTTTACTGTATACCTTGCACCTTCTTATTGACAATGAAACACAGAAATAATATCGGAATTAAATTCAAAAGGCACAATGCCGACTTAAGTAAAAGAGGACTGACACTCTAACTTTCTATGATTTGAACCTCTCCTGTGAGTCCAGTTTTAGATACCGATGCTTCACTTCAGGTTTACTGTATCCCTTGGATCTTCTTATTGACGATGAAACACAGAAATTGCATCCGAATTTAATACAAATGGCACAATGTCGACTTAAGTACAAGAGGACTGACACTCTCACTTTCTATGATTTGAACCTCCCCTGTGAGTCCAGTTTTGGATTCCGAAGATTTACTTAAGGTTTACTGTATCCCTTGGACCTTCTTAATGACGTTGAAACACAGAAATTGCATCCGAATTCAATACAAAAGGCACAATGCCGGTAAAGTACAAGAGGACTGACATTCTAACTTTCTATGATTTGAACCTCTCCTGCGAGTGCAGTTTTAGAGTCCGATGCTTCACTTCAGGTTTACTGTATCCCTTGGACGTTCTTATTGACAATGAAACACAGAAATAGCATCGGAATTAAATTCAAAAGGCACAATGCCGACTTAAGTAAAAGAGGACTGACACTCTAACTTTCTATGATTTGAACCTCTCCTGTGAGTCCAGTTTTAGATTTCGATGCTTCACTTCAGGTTTACTGTATCCCTTGGACCTTCTTATTGACGATGACACACAGAAATTGCACCCTAATTTAATACAAAAGGCACAATACTGACTCAATTACAAGAGGAGTGACACTCTAACTTTCTATGATTTGAACCTCTCCTGTGAGCCCAGTTTTAGATTCCGACGTTTCACTTCAGTTTTACTGTATCCCTTGGACCTTCTTATTGCCGATGAAACACAGAAAATGCATCCGAATTTGATACAAATGCCACAATGCCGACATAAGTACAAGAGGACTGACACACTCCTTTTCTATGATTTGAACCTTTCCTGTGAGTCCAGTTTTAGATTCCGATGCTTCACTTCAGGTTTACTGTATACCTTGCACCTTCTTATTGACGATGAAACACAGATATTGCATCCGAATTTTATACAAAAGGCACAATGCCGACTTAAGTACAAGAGGACTGTCATTCTAAATTTCTATGATTAGAACCTCTCCTGTGAGTCCTGTTTTAGATTCCGATGCTTCACTTCAGGTTTACTGTATCCCTTGGACCTTCTTATTGACAATGAAACACAGAAATAGCATCGGAATTAAATTCAAAAGGCACAATGCCGACTTAAGTAAAAGAGGACTGACACTCTAACTGTCTATGATTTGAATCTCTCCTGTGAGTCCAGTTTTTAGATTCCGATGCTTCACTTCAGGTTTACTGTATCCCTTGGACCTTCTTATTGACGATGAAACACAGAAATTGCATCCGAATTAAATTCAAAACGCGCAGTGCCGACTTAAGCAAATGAGGACTGACATTCTCACTTTCTATGATTTGAACCTCTCCTGTGAGTCCAGTTTTAGATTCTGATGCTTCACTTCAGGTTTACTGTATACCTTGCACTTTCTTATTGACGATGAAACACAGAGTTTGCATCCGAATTTAATACAAACGGAACAATGCCGACTTAAATACAAGGGGAATGACACTCTAACTTTCTATGATTTGAACCTCTAATGTGAGTCCAGATTTGGATTCCGATGCTTCACTTCAGGTTTACTGTATCCCTTGGACCTTCTTATTGACGATGAAACACAGAAATTGCATCTGAATTTAATACAAATGCCACAATGCCGACTTAAGTACAAGAGGACTGACACTCTCACATTCTATGATTTGAAGCTCTCCAGTGAGTCCAGTTTTAGATTCCGATGCTTCTCTTCAGGTTTACTGTATACCTTGCACCTTCTTATTGACGATGAAACACAGAAATTTCACCCGAATTCAATACAAAAGGCACAATGCCGACCTAAGTACAAGAGGCCTGACAGTCTAACTTTCAATGATTTGAACCTCTCCTGTGAGTCCAGTTTTAGAGTCCGATGCTTCACTTCAGGTTTACTGTATCCCTTGGACCTTCTTATTGACGACGACACACAGAAATTGCACCCGAATTTAATACAAGAGGCACAATACCGCCTCGGGTTCAACATGAGTTACACTCTAACTTTCTATGATTTGATCCTCTCCTGTGAGTCCCGTTTTAGATTCCGATGCTTCACTTCAGATTTATTGTATCCCTTGGACCTTCTTATTGACGATGAAACACAGAAATTGCATCCAAATTTAATACAAATGCCACAATGCCGACTTAAGTACAAGAGGAGTGACACTCTCACTTTCTATGATTTGAACATTTCCTGTGAGTCAAGTTTTTGATTCCGATGCTTCACTCCAGGTTTACTGTATCCCTTGGACCTTCTTATTGACGATGAAACACAGAAATTGCATCGGAATTAAATTCAAAAATCACAATGCCGACTTACCAACAAGAGGACTGACACTCTAACTTTCTATGATTTGAACTTCTTCTGTGAGTCCAGTTTTAGATTCCGATGCTTCACTACAGGTTTTCTGTATCCCTTGGACCTTCTTATTGACGATGAAACACAGAGTTTGCATCCGAAATTAATACACAAGGCACAATGCCGACTTAAGTACAAGAGGACTGACACTCTAACTTTCTATGATTTGAACCTCTCCTGTGAGTCCAGTTTTAGATTCCGATGATTTACTTAACGTTTACTGTACACCTTGGACCTTCTTATTGATGATAAAACACAGAAATTACTTCCGAATTTAATACAAAAGGCACAATACCTAATTAGGTACAAGAGGAGAGACACGCTAACTTTCTATGATTTGAATCTCTCCTGTGAGTACAGTTTTAGATTCCGATGCTTCACTTCAGTTTTACTGTATCCTTTGGACCTTCTTATTGACGATGAAACACAGAAATTGCATCGGAATTAAATTCAAAAGGCACAATGCCGACCTAAGTAGAAGAGAACTGACACTCTCACTTTCTATGATTTGAACCTCACCTGTGAGTCCAGTTTTAGATTCCGATGCTTCACTTCAGGTTTAATGTATCCCTTGGACCTTCTTATTGATGATGAAACACAGAAAATGCATCCGAATTTGATACAAATGCCACAATGCCGACATAAGTACAAGAGGACTGACATTCTCGATTTCTATGATTTGAACCTTTCCTGTGAGTCCAGTTTTAGATTCCGATGCTTCACTTCAGGTTTACTGTATACCTTGCACCTTCTTATTGACGATAAAACACAGAAATTGCATCCGAAGTTAATACAAAAGGCACAATGCCGCCATAAGTACGAGAGGACTGACATTCTAACTTTTTATGATTAGAACCTCTCCTGTGAGTGCTGTTTTAGATTCCGATGCTTCACTTCAGGTTTACTGTATCCCTTGGATGTTCTTATTGACAATGAAACACAGAAATAGCATTGGAATTAAATCAAAAGGCACAATGCCGACTTAAGTACAAGAGGACTGACACTCTAACTTTCTATGATTTGAGCCTCTCCTGTGAGTCCAGTTTTAGATTCCGATGCTTCACTTAAGGTTTACTGTATCCCTTGGATCTTCTTATTGACGATGAAACACAGAAATTGCATCCGAATTTAATACAAAAGGCACAATACCAAATTAGGTACAAGAGGAGAGACACTCTAACTTTCTATGATTTGAATCTCTCCTGTGAGTCCAGTTTTAGATTCCGATGCTTCACTTCAGTTTTACTGTATCGTTTGGACCTTCTTATTGACGATGAAACACAGAAATTGCATCCGAATTCAATACAAAAGGCACAATGCCGGCTTAAGTACAAGAGGACTGACATTCTAACTTTCTATGATTTGAACCTCTCCTGCGAGTCCAGTTTTAGAGTCCGATGCTTCACTTCAGGTTTACTGTATCCCTTGGACGTTCTTATTGACAATGAAACACAGAAATAGCATCGGAATTAAATTCAAAAGGCACAATGCCGACTTAAGTAAAAGAGGACTGACACTCTAACTTTCTATGATTTGAACCTCTCCTGTGAGTCCAGTTTTAGATTCCGATGCTTCACTTCAGGTTTACTGTATCCCTTGGACCTTCTTATTGACGATGACACAAAGAAATTGCACCCTAATTTAATACAAAAGGCACAATACTGACTCAATTACAAGAGGAGTGACACTCTAACTTTCTATGATTTGAACCTCTCCTGTGAGCCCAGTTTTAGATTCCGATGTTTCACTTCAGTTTTACTGTATCCCTTGGACCTTCTTATTGACGATGAAACACAGAAAATGCATCCGAATTTGATACAAATGCCACAATGCCGACATAAGTACAAGAGGACTGACACACTCCCTTTCTATGATTTGAACCTTTCCTGTGAGTCCAGTTTTAGATTCCGATGCTTCACTTCAGGTTTACTGTATACCTTGCACCTTCTTATTAACGATGAAACACAGAAATTGCATCCGAATTTAATACAAAAGGCACAATGCCGACTTAAGTACAAGAGGACTGTCATTCTAACTTTCTATGATTAGAACCTCTCCTGTGAGTCCTGTTTTAGATTCCGATGCTTCACTTCAGGTTTACTGTATCCCTTGGACCTTCTTATTGACAATGAAACACAGTAATAGCATCGGAATTAAATTCAAAAGGCACAATACCGACTCAGGTTCAAGATGAGTTACACTCTAACTTTCTATGATTTGATCCTCTCCTGTGAGTCCCGTTTTAGATTCCGATGCTTCACTTCAGGTTTATTGTATCCCTTGGACCTTCTTATTGACGATGAAACACAGAAATTGCATCCAAATTTAATACAAATGCCACAATGCCGACTTAAGTACAAGAGGACTGACACTCTCACTTTCTATGATTTGAACATTTCCTGTGAGTCAAGTTTTTGATTCCGATGCTTCACTGCAGGTTTTCTGTATCCCTTGGACCTTCTTATTGACGATGAAACACAGAGTTTGCATCCGAAATTAATACAAAAGGCACAATGCCGACTTAAGTACAAGAGGACTGACACTCTAACTTTCTATGATTTGAACCTCTCCTGTGAGTCCAGTTTTAGATTCCGATGATTTACTTAACGTTTACTGTATCCCTTGGACCTTCTTATTGACGATAAAACACGGAAATTACATCCGAATTTAATACAAAAGGCACAATACCGAATTAGGTACAAGAGGAGAGACACTCTAACTTTCTATGATTTGAATCTCTCCTGTGAGTACAGTTTTAGATTCCCATGCTTCACTTCAGTTTTACTGTATCCTTTGGACCTTCTTATTGACGATGAAACACAGAAATTGCATCGGAATTAAATTCAAAAGGCACAATGCCGACCTAAGTAGAACAGAACTGACACTCTCACTTTCTATGATTTGAACCTCACCTGTGAGTCCAGTTTTAGATTCCGATGCTTCACTTCAGGTTTAATGTATCCCTTGGACCTTCTTATTGATGATGAAACACACAAAATGCATCCGAATTTGATACAAATGCCACAATGCCGACATAAGTACAAGAGGACTGACATTCTCGATTTCTATGATTTGAACCTTTCCTGTGAGTCCAGTTTTAGATTCCGATGCTTCACTTCAGGTTTACTGTATACCTTGCACCTTCTTATTGACGATGAAACACAGAAATTGCATCCGAAGTTAATACAAAAGGCACAATGCCGCCATAAGCACAAGAGGACTGACATTCTAACTTTCTATGATTAGAACCTCTCCTGCGAGACCTGTTTTAGATTCCGATGCTTCACTTCAGGTTTACTGTATCCCTTGGACCTTCTTATTGACAATGAAACACAGAAATAATATCGGAATTAAATTCAAAAGGCACAATGCCGACTTAAGTAAAAGAGGACTGACACTCTAACTTTCTATGATTTGAACCTCTCCTGTGAGTCCAGTTTTAGATACCGATGCTTCACTTCAGGTTTACTGTATCCCTTGGATCTTCTTATTGACGATGAAACACAGAAATTGCATCCGAATTTAATACAAATGGCACAATGTCGACTTAAGTACAAGAGGACTGACACTCTCACTTTCTATGATTTGAACCTCTCCTGTGAGTCCAGTTTTAGATTCCGATGATTTACTTAAGGTTTACTGTATCCCTTGGACCTTCTTATTGATGATGAAACACAGAAATTGCATCCGAATTTAATACAAAAGGCACAATACCGAATTAGGTACAAGAGGAGAGACTCTCTAACTTTCTATGATTTGAATCTCTCCTGTGAGTCCACTTTTAGATTCCGATGCTTCACTTCAGTTTTACTGTATCGTTTGGACCTTCTTATTGACGATGAAACACAGAAATTGCATCCGAATTCAATACAAAAGGCACAATGCCGGCTTAAGTACAAGAGGACTGACATTCTAACTTTCTATGATTTGAACCTCTCCTGCGAGTCCAGTTTTAGAGTCCGATGCTTCACTTCAGGTTTACTGTATCCCTTGGACCTTCTTATTGACAATGAAACACAGAAATAGCATCGGAATTAAATTCAAAAGGCACAATGCCGACTTAAGTAAAAGAGGACTGACACTCTAACTTTCTATGATTTGAACCTCTCCTGTGAGTCCAGTTTTAGATTCCGATGCTTAACTTCAGGTTTACTGTATCCCTTGGACCTTCTTATTGACGATGACACACAGAAATTGCACCCTAATTTAATACAAAAGGCACAATACTGACTCAATTACAAGAGGAGTGACACTCTAACTTTCTATGATTTGAACCTCTCCTGTGAGCCCAGTTTTAGATTCCGATGTTTCACTTCAGTTTTACTATATCCCTTGGACCTTCTTATTGACGATGAAACACAGAAAATGCATCCGAATTTGATACAAATGCCACAATGCCGACATAAGTGCAAGAGGACTGACACACTCCCTTTCTAAGATTTGAACCTTTCCTGTGAGTCCAGTTTTAGATTCCGATGCTTCACTTCAGGTTTACTGTATACCTTGCACCTTCTTATTGACGATGAAACACAGAAATTGCATCCGAATTTAATACAAAAGGCACAATTCCGACTTAAGTACAAGAGGACTGTCATTCTAACTTTCTATGATTAGAACCTCTCCTGTGAGTCCTGTTTTAGATTCCGATGCTTCACTTCAGGTTTACTGTATCCCTTGGACCTTCTTATTGACAATGAAACACAGAAATAGCATCGGAATTAAATTCAAAAGGCACAATGCCGACTTAAGTAAAAGAGGACTGACACTCTAACTGTCTATGATCTGAACCTCCCCTGTGAGTCCAGTTTTTAGATTCCGATGCTTCACTTCAGGTTTTTCTGTATCCCTTGGACCTCCTTATTGACGATGAAACACAGAAATTGCATCCGAATTAAATTCAAAACGCGCAATGCCGACTTAAGCAAATGAGGACTGACATTCTCACTTTCTATGATTTGAACCTCTCCTGTGAGTCCAGTTTTAGATTCTGATGCTTCACTTCAGGTTTACTGTATACCTGGCACTTTCTTATTGACGATGAAACACAGAGTTTGCATCCGAATTTAATACAAACGGAACAATGCCGACTTAAATACAAGAGGAATGACACTCTAACTTTCTATGATTTGAACCTCTAATGTGAGTCCAGATTTGGATTCCGATGCTTCACTTCAGGTTTACTGTATCCCTTGGACCTTCATATTGACGATGAAACACAGAAATTGCATCTGAATTTAATACAAATGCCACAATGCCGACTTAAGTACAAGAGGACTGACACTCTCACATTCTATGATTTGAAGCTCTCCAGTGAGTCCAGTTTTAGATTCCGATGCTTCTCTTCAGGTTTACTGTATACCTTGCACCTTCTTATTGACGATGAAACACAGAAATTGTACCCGAATTCAATACAAAAGGCACAATGCCGACCTAAGTACAAGAGGCCTGACAGTCTAACTTTCTATGATTTGAACCTCTCCTGTGAGTCCAGTTTTAGAGTCCGATGCTTCACTTCAGGTTTACTGTATCCCTTGGACCTTCTTATTGACGACGACACACAGAAATTGCACCCGAATTTAATACAAAAGGCACAATACCGACTCAGGTTCAAGATGAGTTACACTCTAACTTTCTATGATTTGATCTTCTCCTGTGAGTCCCGTTTTAGATTCCGATGCTTCACTTCAGGTTTATTGTATCCCTTGGACCTTCTTATTGACGATGAAACACAGAAATTGCATCCAAATTTAATACAAATGCCACAATGCCGACTTAAGTACAAGAGGACTGACACTCTCACTTTCTATGATTTGAACATTTCCTGTGAGTCAAGTTTTTGATTCCGATGCTTCACTCCAGGTTTACTGTATCCCTTGGACCTTCTTATTGACGATGAAACACAGAAATTGCATCGGAATTAAATTCAAAAATCACAATGCCGACTTAACAACAAGAGGACTGACACTCTAACTTTCTATGATTTGAACTTCTTCTGTGAGTCCAGTTTTAGATTCCGATGCTTTACTTCAGGTTTTCTGTATCCCTTGGACCTTCTTATTGACGATGAAACACAGAGTTTGCATCCGAAATTAATACAAAAGGCACAATTCCGACTTAAGTACAAGAGGACTGACACTCTAACTTTCTATGATTTGAACCTCTCCTGTGAGTCCAGTTTTAGATTCCGATGATTTACTTAACGTTTGCTGTATCCCTTGGACCTTCTTATTGACGATAAAACAAAGAAATTACATCCGAATTTAATACAAAAGGCACAATACCGAATTAGGTACAAGAGGAGAGACACTCTAACTTTCTATGATTTGAATCTCTCCTGTGAGTACAGTTTTAGATTCCGATGCTTCACTTCAGTTTTACTGTATCCTTTGGACCTTCTTATTGACGATGAAACACAGAAATTGCATCGGAATTAAATTCAAAAGGCACAATGCCGACCTAAGTAGAAGAGAACTGACACTCTCACTTTCTATGATTTGAACCTCACCTGTGAGTCCAGTTTTAGATTCCGATGCTTCACTTCAGGTTTAATGTATCCCTTGGACCTTCTTATTGATGATGAAACACAGAAAATGCATCCGAATTTGATACAAATGCCACAATGCCGACATATGTACAAGAGGACTGACATTCTCGATTTCTATAATTTGAACCTTTCCTGTGAGTCCAGTTTTAGATTCCGATGCTTCACTTCAGGTTTACTGTATACCTTGCACCTTCTTATTGACGATGAAACACAGAAATTGCATCCGAAGTTAATACAAAAGGCACAATGCCGCCATAAGTATAAGAGGACTGACATTCTAACTTTTTATGATTAGAACCTCTCCTGTGAGTCCTGTTTTAGATTCCGATGCTTCACTTCAGGTTTAATGTATCCCTTGGATGTTCTTATTGACAATGAAACACAGAAATAGCATCGGAATTAAATTCAAAAGGCACAATGCCGACTTAAGTAAAAGAGGACTGACACTCTAACTTTCTATGATTTGAACCTCTCCTGTGAGTCCAGTTTTAGATTCCGATGCTTCACTTCAGGTTTACTGTATCCCTTGGATCTTCTTATTGACGATGAAACACAGAAATTGCATCCGAATTTAATACAAATGGCACAATGTCGACTTAAGTACAAGAGGACTGACACTCTCACTTTCTATGATTTGAACCTCTCCTGTGAGTCCAGTTTTAGATTCCGATGATTTACTTAAGGTTTACTGTATCCCTTGGACCTTCTTATTGACGATGAAACACAGAAATTGCATCCGAATTTAATACAAAAGGCACAATACCGAATTAGGTACAAGAGGAGAGACACTCTAACTTTCTATGATTTGAATCTCTCCTGTGAGTCCAGTTTTAGATTCCGATGCTTCACTTCAGTTTTACTGTATGGTTTGGACCTTCTTATTGACGATGAAACACAGAAATTGCATCCGAATTCAATACAAAAGGCACAATGCCGGCTTAAGTACAAGAGGACTGACATTCTAACTTTCTATGATTTGAACCTCTCCTGCGAGTCCAGTTTTAGAGTCCGATGCTTCACTTCAGGTTTACTGTATCCCTTGGACCTTCTTATTGACGATGACACACAGAAATTACACCCGAATTTAATACAAAAGGCACAATACTGACTCAAGTACAAGAGGAGTGACACTCTAAATTTCTATGATTTGAACCTCTCCTGTGAGTCCAGTTTTTGATTCCGATGCTTCACTTCAGGTTTATTGTATCCCTTGGACCTTCTTATTGACGATGAAACACAGAAATTGCACCCGAATTTAATATAAATGGCACAATGCTGACTTAAGTACAAGAGGACTGACACTCTCACTTTCTATGATTTGAACCTCTTCTGTGAGTCCAGTTTTATATGCCGATGCTTCACATCAGGTTTACTGTATCCCTTGGACCTTCTTATTGACGATGAAACACAGAAATTGCATCGGAATTAAATTCAAAACGCACAATGCCGACTTAAGCAAAAGAGGACTGACACTCTCACTTTCTATGATTTGAACCTCTCCTGTGAGTCCAGTCTTAGATTCCGATGCTTCACTCCAGGTTTACTGTATCCCTTGGACCTTCTTATTGACGATGAAACACAGAAATTGCATCGGAATTAAATTCAAAAATCACAATGCCGACTTAACAACAAGAGGACTGACACTCTAACTTTCTATGATTTGAACTTCTTCTGTGAGTCCAGTTTTAGATTCCGATGCTTCACTTCAGGTTTTCTGTATCCCTTGGACGTTCTTATTGACGATAAAACACAGAAATTACATCCGAATATAATACAAAAGGCACAATACCGAATTAGGTACAAGAGGGAGAGACACTCTAACTTTCTATGATTTGAATCTCTCCTGTGAGTACAGTTTTAGATTCCGATGCTTCACTTCAGTTTTACTGTATCCTTTGGACCTTCTTATTGACGATGAAACACAGAAATTGCATCGGAATTAAATTCAAAAGGCACAATGCCGACCTAAGTAGAAGAGAACTGACACTCTGACTTTCTATGATTTGAACCTCTCCTGTGAGTCCAGTTTTAGAGTCCGATGCTTCACTTCAGGTTTACTGTATCCCTTGGACCTTCTTATTGACGACGACACACAGAAATTGCACCCGAATTTAATACAAAAGGCACAATACCGACTCAGGTTCAAGATGAGTTACACTCTAACTTTCTATGATTTGATCTTCTCCTGTGAGTCCCGTTTTAGATTCCGATGCTTCACTTCAGGTTTATTGTATCCCTTGGACCTTCTTATTGACGATGAAACACAGAAATTGCATCCAAATTTAATACAAATGCCACAATGCCGACTTAAGTACAAGAGGACCGACACTCTCACTTTCTATGATTTGAACATTTCCTGTGAGTCAAGTTTTTGAATCCGATGCTTCACTCCAGGTTTACTGTATCCCTTGGACCTTCTTATTGACGATGAAACACAGAAATTGCATCGGAATTAAATTCAAAAATCACAATGCCGACTTAACAACAAGAGGACTGACACTCTAACTTTCTATGATTTGAACTTCTTCTGTGAGTCCAGTTTTAGATTCCGATGCTTTACTTCAGGTTTTCTGTATCCCTTGGACCTTCTTATTGACGATGAAACACAGAGTTTGCAACCGAAATTAATACAAAAGGCACAATTCCGACTTAAGTACAAGAGGACCGACACTCTAACTTTCTATGATTTGAACCTCTCCTGTGAGTCCAGTTTTAGATTCCGATGATTTACTTAACGTTTGCTGTATCCCTTGGACCTTCTTATTGACGATAAAACACAGAAATTACATCCGAATTTAATACAAAAGGCACAATACCGAATTAGGTACAAGAGGAGAGACACTCTAACTTTCTATGATTTGAATCTCTCCTGTGAGTACAGTTTTAGATTCCGATGCTTCACTTCAGTTTTACTGTATCCTTTGGACCTTCTTATTGACGATGAAACACAGAAATTGCATCGGAATTAAATTCAAAAGGCACAATGCCGACCTAAGTAGAAGAGAACTGACACTCTCACTTTCTATGATTTGAACCTCACCTGTGAGTCCAGTTTTAGATTCTGATGCTTCACTTCAGGTTTAATGTATCCCTTGGACCTTCTTATTGATGATGAAACACAGAAAATGCATCCGAATTTGATACAAATGCCACAATGCCGACATATGTACAAGAGGACTGACATTCTCGATTTCTATAATTTGAACCTTTCCTGTGAGTCCAGTTTTAGATTCCGATGCTTCACTTCAGGTTTACTGTATACCTTGCACCTTCTTATTGACGATGAAACACAGAAATTGCATCAGAAGTTAATACAAAAGGCACAATGCTGACTTCAGTACAAGAGGACTGACACTCTCACTTTCTATGATTTGAACCTCTTCTGTGAGTCCAGTTTTATATGCCGATGCTTCACATCAGGTTTACTGTATCCCTTGGACCTTCTTATTGACGAAGAAACACAGAAATTGCATCGGAATTAAATTCAAAACGCACAATGCCGACTTAAGTAAAAGAGGACTGACACTCTCACTTTCTATTATTTGAACCTCTCCTGTGAGTCCAGTCTTAGATTCCGATGCTTCACTCCAGGTTTACTGTATCCCTTGGACCTTCTTATTGACGATGAAACACAGAAATTGCATCGGAATTAAATTCAAAAATCACAATGCCGACTTAACAACAAGAGGACTGACACTCTAACTTTCTATGATTTGAACTTCTTCTGTGAGTCCAGTTTTAGATTCCGATGCTTCACTTCAGGTTTTCTGTATCCCTTGGACCTTCTTATTGACGATGAAACACAGAGTTTGCATCCGAAATTAATACAAAAGGCACAATGCCGACTTAAGTACAAGAGGACTGACACTGTAACTTTCTATGATTTGAACCTCTCCTGTGAGTCCAGTTTTAGATTCCGATGATTTACTTAACGTTTACTGTATCCCTTGGACCTTCTTATTGACGATAAAACACAGAAATTACATCCGAATATAATACAAAAGGCACAATACCGAATTAGGTACAAGAGGGAGAGACACTCTAACTTTCTATGATTTGAATCTCTCCTGTGAGTACAGTTTTACATTCCGATGCTTCACTTCAGTTTTACTGTATCCTTTGGACCTTCTTATTGACGATGAAACACAGAAATTGCATCGGAATTAAATTCAAAAGGCACAATGCCGACCTAAGTAGAAGAGAACTGACACTCTGACTTTCTATGATTTGAACCTCACCTGTGAGTCCAGTTTTAGATTCCGATGCTTCACTTCAGGTTTAATGTATCCCTTGGACCTTCTTATTGATGATGAAACACAGAAAATGCATCCGAATTTGATACAAATGCCACAATGCCGACATAAGTACAAGAGGACTGACATTCTCGATTTCTATGATTTGAAGCTCTCCAGTGAGTCCAGTTTTAGATTCCGATGCTTCTCTTCAGGTTTACTGTATACCTTGCACCTTCTTATTGACGATGAAACACAGAAATTGCACCCGAATTCAATACAAAAGGCACAATGCCGACCTAAGTGCAAGAGGCCTGACAGTCTAACTTTCTATGATTTGAACCTCTCCTGTGAGTCCAGTTTTAGAGTCCGATGCTTCACTTCAGGTTTACTGTATCCCTTGGACCTTCTTATTGACGACGACACACAGAAATTGCACCCGAATTTAATACAAAAGGCACAATAACGACTCAGGTTCAAGATGAGTTACACTCTAACTTTCTATGATTTGATCTTCTCCTGTGAGTCCCGTTTTAGATTCCGATGCTTCACTTCAGGTTTATTGTATCCCTTGGACCTTCTTATTGACGATGAAACACAGAAATTGCATCCAAATTTAATACAAATGCCACAATGCCGACTTAAGTACAAGAGGACTGACACTCTCACTTTCTATGATTTGAACATTTCCTGTGAGTCAAGTTTTTGATTCCGATGCTTCACTCCAGGTTTACTGTATCCCTTGGACCTTCTTATTGACGATGAAACACAGAAATTGCATCGGAATTAAATTCAAAAATCACAATGCCGACTTAACAACAAGAGGACTGACACTCTAACTTTCTATGATTTGAACTTCTTCTGTGAGTCCAGTTTTAGATTCCGATGCTTTACTTCAGGTTTTCTGTATCCCTTGGACCTTCTTATTGACGATGAAACACAGAGTTTGCATCCGAAATTAATACAAAAGGCACAATTCCGACTTAAGTACAAGAGGACTGACACTCTAACTTTCTATGATTTGAACCTCTCCTGTGAGTCCAGTTTTAGATTCCGATGATTTACTTAACGTTTGCTGTATCCCTTGGACCTTCTTATTGACGATAAAACACAGAAATTACATCCGAATTTAATACAAAAGGCACCATACCGAATTAGGTACAAGAGGAGAGACACTCTAACTTTCTATGATTTGAATCTCTCCTGTGAGTACAGTTTTAGATTCCGATGCTTCACTTCAGTTTTACTGTATCCTTTGGACCTTCTTATTGACGATGAAACACAGAAATTGCATCGGAATTGAATTCAAAAGGCACAATGCCGACCTAAGTAGAAGAGAACTGACACTCTCACTTTCTATGATTTGAACCTCACCTGTGAGTCCAGTTTTAGATTCTGATGCTTCACTTCAGGTTTAATGTATCCCTTGGACCTTCTTATTGATGATGAAACACAGAAAATGCATCCGAATTTGATACAAATGCCACAATGCCGACATATGTACAAGAGGACTGACATTCTCGATTTCTATAATTTGAACCTTTCCTGTGAGTCCAGTTTTAGATTCCGATGCTTCACTTCAGGTTTACTGTATACCTTGCACCTTCTTATTGACGATGAAACACAGAAATTGCATCCGAAGTTAATACAAAAGGCACAATGCCGCCATAAGTATAAGAGGACTGACATTCTAACTTTTTATGATTAGAACCTCTCCTGTGAGTCCTGTTTTAGATTCCGATGCTTCACTTCAGGTTTAATGTATCCCTTGGATGTTCTTATTGACAATGAAACACAGAAATAGCATCGGAATTAAATTCAAAAGGCACAATGCCGACTTAAGTAAAAGAGGACTGACACTCTAACTTTCTATGATTTGAACCTCTCCTGTGAGTCCAGTTTTAGATTCCGATGCTTCACTTCAGGTTTACTGTATCCCTTGGATCTTCTTATTGACGATGAAACACAGAAATTGCATCCGAATTTAATACAAATGGCACAATGTCGACTTAAGTACAAGAGGACTGACACTCTCACTTTCTATGATTTGAACCTCTCCTGTGAGTCCAGTTTTAGATTCCGATGCTTCACTTCAGTTTTACTGTATGGTTTGGACCTTCTTATTGACGATGAAACACAGAAATTGCATCCGAATTCAATACAAAAGGCACAATGCCGGCTTAAGTACAAGAGGACTGACATTCTAACTTTCTATGATTTGAACCTCTCCTGCGAGTCCAGTTTTAGAGTCCGATGCTTCACTTCAGGTTTACTGTATCCCTTGGACCTTCTTATTGACGATGACACACAGAAATTACACCCGAATTTTAATACAAAAGGCACAATACTGACTCAAGTACAAGAGGAGTGACACTCTAAATTTCTATGATTTGAACCTCTCCTGTGAGTCCAGTTTTTGATTCCGATGCTTCACTTCAGGTTTATTGTATCCCTTGGACCTTCTTATTGACGATGAAACACAGAAATTGCACCCGAATTTAATATAAATGGCACAATGCTGACTTAAGTACAAGAGGACTGACACTCTCACTTTCTATGATTTGAACCTCTTCTGTGAGTCCAGTTTTATATGCCGATGCTTCACATCAGGTTTACTGTATCCCTTGGACCTTCTTATTGACGATGAAACACAGAAATTGCATCGGAATTAAATTCAAAACGCACAATGCCGACTTAAGTAAAAGAGGACTGACACTCTCACTTTCTATGATTTGAACCTCTCCTGTGAGTCCAGTCTTAGATTCCGATGCTTCACTCCAGGTTTACTGTATCCCTTGGACCTTCTTATTGACGATGAAACACAGAAATTGCATCGGAATTAAATTCAAAAATCACAATGCCGACTTAACAACAAGAGGACTGACACTCTAACTTTCTATGATTTGAACTTCTTCTGTGAGTCCAGTTTTAGATTCCGATGCTTCACTTCAGGTTTTCTGTATCCCTTGGACCTTCTTATTGACGATGAAACACAGAGTTTGCATCCGAAATTAATACAAACGGCACAATGCCGACTTAAGTACAAGAGGACTGACACTGTAACTTTCTATGATTTGAACCTCTCCTGTGAGTCCAGTTTTAGATTCCGATGATTTACTTAACGTTTACTGTATCCCTTGGACCTTCTTATTGACGATAAAACACAGAAATTACATCCGAATATAATGCAAAAGGCACAATACCGAATTAGGTACAAGAGGGAGAGACACTCTAACTTTCTATGATTTGAATCTCTCCTGTGAGTACAGTTTTAGATTCCGATGCTTCACTTCAGTTTTACTGTATCCTTTGGACCTTCTTATTGACAATGAAACACAGAAATTGCATCGGAATTAAATTCAAAAGGCACAATGCCGACCTAAGTAGAAGAGAACTGACACTCTGACTTTCTATGATTTGAACCTCACCTGTGAGTCCAGTTTTAGATTCCGATGCTTCAATTCAGGTTTAATGTATCCCTTGGACCTTCTTATTGATGATGAAACACAGAAAATGCATCCGAATTTGATACAAATGCCACAATGCCGACATAAGTACAAGAGGACTGACATTCTCGATTTCTATGATTTGAACCTTTCCTGTGAGTCCAGTTTTAGATTCCGATGCTTCACTTCAGGTTTACTGTATACCTTGCACCTTCTTATTGACGATGAAACACAGAAATTGCATCCGAAGTTAATAGAAAAGGCACAATGCCGCCATAAGTACAAGAGGACTGACATTCTAACTTTTTATGATTAGAACCTCTCCTGTGAGTCCTGTTTTAGATTCCGATGCTTCACTTCAGGTTTACTGTATCCCTTGGACCTTCTTATTGACAATGAAACACAGAAATAGCATCGGAATTAAATTCAAAAGGCAGAATGCCGACTTAAGTAAAAGAGGACTGACACTCTAACTTTCTATGATTTGAACCTCTCCTGTGAGTCCAGTATTAGATTCCGATGTTTCACTTTAGGTTTACTGTATCGCTTGGATCTTCCTATTGACGATGAAACACAGAAATTGCATCCGAATTTAATACAAATGGCACAATGTCGACTTAAGTACAAGAGGACTGACACTCTCACTTTCTATGATTTGAACGTCTCCTGTGAGTCCAGTTTTAGATTCCGATGATTTACTTAAGGTTTACTGTATCCCTTGGACCTTCTTATTGACGATGAAACACAGAAATTGCATCCGAAATTAATACAAAAGGCACAATACCGAATTAGGTACAAGAGGAGAGACACTCTAACTTTCTATGATTTGAATCTCTCCTGTGAGTCCAGTTTTAGATTCCGATGCTTCACTTCAGTTTTACTGTATCGTTGGGACCTTCTTATTGACGATGAAACACAGAAATTGCATCCGAATTCAATACAAAAGGCACAATGCCGGCTTAAGTACAAGAGGACTGACATTCTAACTTTCTATGATTTGAACCTCTCCTGCGAGTCCAGTTTTAGAGTCCGATGATTCACTTTAGGTTTACTGTATCCCTTGGACCTTCTTATTGACGATGACACACAGAAATTGCACCCGAATTTAATACAAAAGGCACAATACTGACTCAAGTACAAGAGGAGTGACACTCTAACTTTCTATGATTTGAACCTCTCCTGTGAGTCCAGATTTAGATTCCGATACTTCACTTCAGGTTTATTGTATCCCTCGGACCTTCTTATTGACGATGAAACACAGAAAGTGCATCCAAATTTAATACAAATGCCACAATGCCGACTTAAGTACAAGAGGACTGACACTCTCACTTTCTATGATTTGAACCTCTCCTGCGAGTCCAGTTTTAGAGTCCGATGATTCACTTTAGGTTTACTGTATCCCTTGGTCCTTCTTATTGACGATGACACACAGAAATTGCACCCGAATTTAATACAAAAGGCACAATACTGGCTCAAGTACAAGAGGAGTGACACTCTAACTTTCTATGATTTGAACCTCTCCTGTGAGTCCAGATTTAGATTCCGATACTTCACTTCAGGTTTATTGTATCCCTTGGACCTTCTTATTGACGATGAAACACAGAAAGTGCATCCAAATTTAATACAAATGCCACAATGCCGACTTAAGTACAAGAGGACTGACACTCTCACTTTCTATGATTTGAACCTTTCCTGTGTGTCAAGATTTTGATTCCGATGCTTCACTTCAGGTTTACTGTACCCCTTGGACCTTATTATTGACGATGAAACCCAGAAATTGCATCCGAATTTAATACAAATGGCACAATGTCGACTTAAGTACAAGAGGACTGACACTCTCACTTTCTATGATTTGAACGTCTCCTGTGAGTCCAGTTTTAGATTCCGATGATTTACTTAAGGTTTACTGTATCCCTTGGACCTTCTTATTGACGATGAAACACAGAAATTGCATCCGAAATTAATACAAAAGGCACAATACCGAATTAGGTACAAGAGGAGAGACACTCTAACTTTCTATGATTTGAATCTCTCCTGTGAGTCCAGTTTTAGATTCCGATGCTTCACTTCAGTTTTACTGTATCGTTGGGACCTTCTTATTGACGATGAAACACAGAAATTGCATCCGAATTCAATACAAAAGGCACAATGCCGGCTTAAGTACAAGAGGACTGACATTCTAACTTTCTATGATTTGAACCTCTCCTGCGAGTCCAGTTTTAGAGTCCGATGATTCACTTTAGGTTTACTGTATCCCTTGGACCTTCTTATTGACGATGACACACAGAAATTGCACCCGAATTTAATACAAAAGGCACAATACTGACTCAAGTACAAGAGGAGTGACACTCTAACTTTCTATGATTTGAACCTCTCCTGTGAGTCCAGATTTAGATTCCGATACTTCACTTCAGGTTTATTGTATCCCTTGGACCTTCTTATTGACGATGAAACACAGAAAGTGCATCCAAATTTAATACAAATGCCACAATGCCGACTTAAGTACAAGAGGACTGACACTCTCACTTTCTATGATTTGAACCTTTCCTGTGTGTCAAGATTTTGATTCCGATGCTTCACTTCAGGTTTACTGTACCCCTTGGACCTTATTATTGACGATGAAACCCAGAAATTGCATCCGAATTTAATTCAAATGGCACAATGTCGACTTAAGTACAAGAGGACTGACACTCTCACTTTCTATGATTTGAACGTCTCCTGTGAGTCCAGTTTTAGATTCCGATGATTTACTTAAGGTTTACTGTATCCCTTGGACCTTCTTATTGACGATGAAACACAGAAATTGCATCCGAAATTAATACAAAAGGCACAATACCGAATTAGGTACAAGAGGAGAGACACTCTAACTTTCTATGATTTGAATCTCTCCTGTGAGTCCAGTTTTAGATTCCGATGCTTCACTTCCGTTTTACTGTATCGTTGGGACCTTCTTATTGACGATGAAACACAGAAATTGCATCCGAATTCAATACAAAAGGCACAATGCCGGCTTAAGTACAAGTGGACTGACATTCTAACTTTCTATGATTTGAACCTCTCCTGCGAGTCCAGTTTTAGAGTCCGATGATTCACTTTAGGTTTACTGTATCCCTTGGACCTTCTTATTGACGATGACACACAGAAATTGCACCCGAATTTAATACAAAAGGCACAATACTGACTCAAGTACAAGAGGAGTGACACTCTAACTTTCTATGATTTGAACCTCTCCTGTGAGTCCAGATTTAGATTCCGATACTTCACTTCAGGTTTATTGTATCCCTTGGACCTTCTTATTGACGATGAAACACAGAAAGTGCATCCAAATTTAATACAAATGCCACAATGCCGACTTAAGTACAAGAGGACTGACACTCTCACTTTCTATGATTTGAACCTCTCCTGCGAGTCCAGTTTTAGAGTCCGATGATTCACTTTAGGTTTACTGTATCCCTTGGACCTTCTTATTGACGATGACACACAGAAATTGCACCCGAATTTAATACAAAAGGCACAATACTGACTCAAGTACAAGAGGTGTGACACTCTAACTTTCTATGATTTGAACCTCTCCTGTGAGTCCAGATTTAGATTCCGATACTTCACTTCAGGTTTATTGTATCCCTTGGACCTTCTTATTGACGATGAAACACAGAAAGTGCATCCAAATTTAATACAAATGCCACAATGCCGACTTAAGTACAAGAGGACTGACACTCTCACTTTCTATGATTTGAACCTTTCCTGTGTGTCAAGATTTTGATTCCGATGCTTCACTTCAGGTTTACTGTACCCCTTGGACCTTATTATTGACGATGAAACCCAGAAATTGCATCCGAATTTAATACAAATGGCACAATGTCGACTTAAGTACAAGAGGACTGACACTCTCACTTTCTATGATTTGAACGTCTCCTGTGAGTCCAGTTTTAGATTCCGATGATTTACTTAAGGTTTACTGTATCCCTTGGACCTTCTTATTGACGATGAAACACAGAAATTGCATCCGAAATTAATACAAAAGGCACAATACCGAATTAGGTACAAGAGGAGAGACACTCTAACTTTCTATGATTTGAATCTCTCCTGTGAGTCCAGTTTTAGAGTCCGATGATTCACTTCAGTTTTACTGTATCGTTGGGACCTTCTTATTGACGATGAAACACAGAAATTGCATCCGAATTCAATACAAAAGGCACAATGCCGGCTTAAGTACAAGAGGACTGACATTCTAACTTTCTATGATTTGAACCTCTCCTGCGAGTCCAGTTTTAGAGTCCGATGATTCACTTTAGGTTTACTGTATCCCTTGGACCTTCTTATTGACGATGACACACAGAAATTGCACCCGAATTTAATACAAAAGGCACAATACTGACTCAAGTACAAGAGGAGTGACACTCTAACTTTCTATGATTTGAACCTCTCCTGTGAGTCCAGATTTAGATTCCGATACTTCACTTCAGGTTTATTGTATCCCTCGGACCTTCTTATTGACGATGAAACACAGAAAGTGCATCCAAATTTAATACAAATGCCACAATGCCGACTTAAGTACAAGAGGACTGACACTCTCACTTTCTATGATTTGAACCTCTCCTGCGAGTCCAGTTTTAGAGTCCGATGATTCACTTTAGGTTTACTGTATCCCTTGGTCCTTCTTATTGACGATGACACACAGAAATTGCACCCGAATTTAATACAAAAGGCACAATACTGGCTCAAGTACAAGAGGAGTGACACTCTAACTTTCTATGATTTGAACCTCTCCTGTGAGTCCAGATTTAGATTCCGATACTTCACTTCAGGTTTATTGTATCCCTTGGACCTTCTTATTGACGATGAAACACAGAAAGTGCATCCAAATTTAATACAAATGCCACAATGCCGACTTAAGTACAAGAGGACTGACACTCTCACTTTCTATGATTTGAACCTTTCCTGTGTGTCAAGATTTTGATTCCGATGCTTCACTTCAGGTTTACTGTACCCCTTGGACCTTATTATTGACGATGAAACCCAGAAATTGCATCCGAATTTAATACAAATGGCACAATGTCGACTTAAGTACAAGAGGACTGACACTCTCACTTTCTATGATTTGAACGTCTCCTGTGAGTCCAGTTTTAGATTCCGATGATTTACTTAAGGTTTACTGTATCCCTTGGACCTTCTTATTGACGATGAAACACAGAAATTGCATCCGAAATTAATACAAAAGGCACAATACCGAATTAGGTACAAGAGGAGAGACACTCTAACTTTCTATGATTTGAATCTCTCCTGTGAGTCCAGTTTTAGATTCCGATGCTTCACTTCAGTTTTACTGTATCGTTGGGACCTTCTTATTGACGATGAAACACAGAAATTGCATCCGAATTCAATACAAAAGGCACAATGCCGGCTTAAGTACAAGAGGACTGACATTCTAACTTTCTATGATTTGAACCTCTCCTGCGAGTCCAGTTTTAGAGTCCGATGATTCACTTTAGGTTTACTGTATCCCTTGGACCTTCTTATTGACGATGACACACAGAAATTGCACCCGAATTTAATACAAAAGGCACAATACTGACTCAAGTACAAGAGGAGTGACACTCTAACTTTCTATGATTTGAACCTCTCCTGTGAGTCCAGATTTAGATTCCGATACTTCACTTCAGGTTTATTGTATCCCTTGGACCTTCTTATTGACGATGAAACACAGAAAGTGCATCCAAATTTAATACAAATGCCACAATGCCGACTTAAGTACAAGAGGACTGACACTCTCACTTTCTATGATTTGAACCTTTCCTGTGTGTCAAGATTTTGATTCCGATGCTTCACTTCAGGTTTACTGTACCCCTTGGACCTTATTATTGACGATGAAACCCAGAAATTGCATCCGAATTTAATACAAATGGCACAATGTCGACTTAAGTACAAGAGGACTGACACTCTCACTTTCTATGATTTGAACGTCTCCTGTGAGTCCAGTTTTAGATTCCGATGATTTACTTAAGGTTTACTGTATCCCTTGGACCTTGTTATTGACGATGAAACACAGTAATTGCATCCGAAATTAATACAAAAGGCACAATACCGAATTAGGTACAAGAGGAGAGACACTCTAACTTTCTATGATTTGAATCTCTCCTGTGAGTCCAGTTTTAGATTCCGATGCTTCACTTCAGTTTTACTGTATCGTTGGGACCTTCTTATTGACGATGAAACACAGAAATTGCATCCGAATTCAATACAAAAGGCACAATGCCGGCTTAAGTACAAGAGGACTGACATTCTAACTTTCTATGATTTGAACCTCTCCTGCGAGTCCAGTTTTAGAGTCCGATGATTCACTTTAGGTTTACTGTATCCCTTGGACCTTCTTATTGACGATGACACACAGAAATTGCACCCGAATTTAATACAAAAGGCACAATACTGACTCAAATACAAGAGGAGTGACACTCTAACTTTCTATGATTTGAACCTCTCCTGTGAGTCCAGATTTAGATTCCGATACTTCACTTCAGGTTTATTGTATCCCTTGGACCTTCTTATTGACGATGAAACACAGAAAGTGCATCCAAATTTAATACAAATGCCACAATGCCGACTTAAGTACAAGAGGACTGACACTCTCACTTTCTATGATTTGAACCTTTCCTGTGTGTCAAGATTTTGATTCCGATGCTTCACTTCAGGTTTACTGTACCCCTTGGACCTTATTATTGACGATGAAACCCAGAAATTGCATCCGAATTTAATACAAATGGCACAATGTCGACTTAAGTACAAGAGGACTGACACTCTCACTTTCTATGATTTGAACGTCTCCTGTGAGTCCAGTTTTAGATTCCGATGATTTACTTAAGGTTTACTGTATCCCTTGGACCTTCTTATTGACGATGAAACACAGAAATTGCATCCGAAATTAATACAAAAGGCACAATACCGAATTAGGTACAAGAGGAGAGACACTCTAACTTTCTATGATTTGAATCTCTCCTGTGAGTCCAGTTTTAGATTCCGATGCTTCACTTCAGTTTTACTGTATCGTTGGGACCTTCTTATTGACGATGAAACACAGAAATTGCATCCGAATTCAATACAAAAGGCACAATGCCGGCTTAAGTACAAGAGGACTGACATTCTAACTTTCTATGATTTGAACCTCTCCTGCGAGTCCAGTTTTAGAGTCCGATGATTCACTTTAGGTTTACTGTATCCCTTGGACCTTCTTATTGACGATGACACACAGAAATTGCACCCGAATTTAATACAAAAGGCACAATACTGACTCAAGTACAAGAGGAGTGACACTCTAACTTTCTATGATTTGAACCTCTCCTGTGACTCCAGATTTAGATTCCGATACTTCACTTCAGGTTTATTGTATCCCTTGGACCTTCTTATTGACGATGAAACACAGAAAGTGCATCCAAATTTAATACAAATGCCACAATGCCGACTTAAGTACAAGAGGACTGACACTCTCACTTTCTATGATTTGAACCTTTCCTGTGTGTCAAGATTTTGATTCCGATGCTTCACTTCAGGTTTACTGTACCCCTTGGACCTTATTATTGACGATGAAACCCAGAAATTGCATCCGAATTTAATACAAATGGCACAATGTCGACTTAAGTACAAGAGGACTGACACTCTCACTTTCTATGATTTGAACGTCTCCTGTGAGTCCAGTTTTAGATTCCGATGATTTACTTAAGGTTTACTGTATCCCTTGGACCTTCTTATTGACGATGAAACACAGAAATTGCATCCGAAATCAATACAAAAGGCACAATACCGAATTAGGTACAAGAGGAGAGACACTCTAACTTTCTATGATTTGAATCTCTCCTGTGAGTCCAGTTTTAGACTCCGATGATTCACTTCAGTTTTACTGTATCGTTGGGACCTTCTTATTGACGATGAAACACAGAAATTGCATCCGAATTCAATACAAAAGGCACAATGCCGGATTAAGTACAAGAGGACTGACATTCTAACTTTCTATGATTTGAACCTCTCCTGCGAGTCCAGTTTTAGAGTCCGATGATTCACTTTAGGTTTACTGTATCCCTTGGACCTTCTTATTGACGATGACACACAGAAATTGCACCCGAATTTAATACAAAAGGCACAATACTGACTCAAGTACAAGAGGAGTGACACTCTAACTTTCTATGATTTGAACCTCTCCTGTGAGTCCAGATTTAGATTCCGATACTTCACTTCAGGTTTATTGTATCCCTTGGACCTTCTTATTGACGATGAAACACAGAAAGTGCATCCAAATTTAATACAAATGCCACAATGCCGACTTAAGTACAAGAGGACTGACACTCTCACTTTCTATGATTTGAACCTCTCCTGCGAGTCCAGTTTTAGAGTCCGATGATTCACTTTAGGTTTACTGTATCCCTTGGTCCTTCTTATTGACGATGACACACAGAAATTGCACCCGAATTTAATACAAAAGGCACAATACTGACTCAAGTACAAGAGGAGTGACACTCTAACTTTCTATGATTTGAACCTCTCCTGTGAGTCCAGATTTAGATTCCGATACTTCACTTCAGGTTTATTGTATCCCTTGGACCTTCTTATTGACGATGAAACACAGAAAGTGCATCCAAATTTAATACAAATGCCACAATGCCGACTTAAGTACAAGAGGACTGACACTCTCACTTTCTATGATTTGAACCTCTCCTGCGAGTCCAGTTTTAGAGTCCGATGATTCACTTTAGGTTTACTGTATCCCTTGGTCCTTCTTATTGACGATGACACACAGAAATTGCACCCGAATTTAATACAAAAGGCACAATACTGACTCAAGTACAAGAGGAGTGACACTCTAACTTTCTATGATTTGAACCTCTCCTGTGAGTCCAGATTTAGATTCCGATACTTCACTTCAGGTTTATTGTATCCCTTGGACCTTCTTATTGACGATGAAACACAGAAAGTGCATCCAAATTTAATACAAATGCCACAATGCCGACTTAAGTACAAGAGGACTGACACTCTCACTTTCTATGATTTGAACCTCTCCTGCGAGTCCAGTTTTAGAGTCCGATGATTCACTTTAGGTTTACTGTATCCCTTGGTCCTTCTTATTGACGATGACACACAGAAATTGCACCCGAATTTAATACAAAAGGCACAATACTGACTCAAGTACAAGAGGAGTGACACTCTAACTTTCTATGATTTGAACCTCTCCTGTGAGTCCAGATTTAGATTCCGATACTTCACTTCAGGTTTATTGTATCCCTTGGACCTTCTTATTGACGATGAAACACAGAAAGTGCATCCAAATTTAATACAAATGCCACAATGCCGACTTAAGTACAAGAGGACTGATACTCTCACTTTCTATGATTTGAACCTTTCCTGTGTGTCAAGATTTTGATTCCGATGCTTCACTTCAAGTTTACTGTACCCCTTGGACCTTATTATTGACGATGAAACCCAGAAATTGCATCCGAATTTAATACAAATGGCACAATGTCGACTTAAGTACAAGAGGACTGACACTCTCACTTTCTATGATTTGAACGTCTCCTGTGAGTCCAGTTTTAGATTCCGATGATTTACTTAAGGTTTACTGTATCCCTTGGACCTTCTTATTGACGATGAAACACAGAAATTGCATCCGAAATTAATACAAAAGGCACAATACCGAATTAGGTACAAGAGGAGAGACACTCTAACTTTCTATGATTTGAATCTCTCCTGTGAGTCCAGTTTTAGATTCCGATGCTTCACTTCAGTTTTACTGTATCGTTGGGACCTTCTTATTGACGATGAAACACAGAAATTGCATCCGAATTCAATACAAAAGGCACAATGCCGGCTTAAGTACAAGAGGACTGACATTCTAACTTTCTATGATTTGAACCTCTCCTGCGAGTCCAGTTTTAGAGTCCGATGATTCACTTTAGGTTTACTGTATCCCTTGGACCTTCTTATTGACGATGACACACAGATATTGCACCCGAATTTAATACAAAAGGCACAATACTGACTCAAGTACAAGAGGAGTGACACTCTAACTTTCTATGATTTGAACCTCTCCTGTGAGTCCAGATTTAGATTCCGATACTTCACTTCAGGTTTATTGTATCCCTTGGACCTTCTTATTGACGATGAAACACAGAAAGTGCATCCAAATTTAATACAAATGCCACAATGCCGACTTAAGTACAAGAGGACTGACACTCTCACTTTCTATGATTTGAACCTTTCCTGTGTGTCAAGATTTTGATTCCGATGCTTCACTTCAGGTTTACTGTACCCCTTGGACCATATTATTGACGATGAAACCCAGAAATTGCACCCGAATTTAATACAAATGGCACAATGCCGACTTAAGTACAAGAGGACTGACACGTCAAACTTTCTATGATTTGAATCTCTCCTGTGAGTCCAGTTTTAGATTCCGATGCTTCACTTCAGGTTTACTGTATCCCTTGGACCTTCTTATTGACGATGAAACACAGAAATTGGATCCGAATATAATACAAAAATCACAATGGCGACTAAAGTACAAGAGGACTGACACTCTCAATTTCTATGATTTGAACCTCTCCAGTGAGTCCAGTTTTAGATTCCGATGCTTCTTTCCAGGTTTACTGGATACCTTGCACCTTCTTATTGATGATGAAACACAGAAATTGCATCCGAATTCAATACAAAAGGCACAATGCCGACTTAAGTACAAGAGGACTGTCATTCTAACTTTCTATGATTAGAACCTCTCCTGTGAGTCCTGTTTTAGATTCCGATGCTTCACTTCAGGTTTACTGTATCCCTTGGACCTTCTTATTGACAATGAAACACAGAAATAGCATCGGAATTAAATTCAAAAGTCACAATGCCGACTTAAGTAAAAGAGGACTGACACTCTAACTTTCTATGACTTGAACCTCTCCTGTGAGTTCAGTTTTTAGATTCCGATGCTTCACTTCAGGTTTACTGTATCCCTTGGACCTTCTTATTGACGATGAAACACAGAAATTGCATCCGAATTTAATACAAATGGCACAATGTCGACTTAAGTACAAGAGGACTGACACTCTCACTTTCTATGATTTGAACCTCTCCGTTGAGTCCAGTTTTAGATTCCGATGCTTCTTTTCTGGTTTACTGTATACCTTGCACTTTCTTATTGACGACGAAACACAGAGTTTGCGTCCGAATTTCATACAAACGGAACAATGCCGACTTAAATTCGAGAGGAATGACACTCTAACTTTTTATGATTTGAACCTCTCCTGTGTGTCCAGTTGTAGAGTCCGATGCTTCACTTCAGGTTTACTGTATCACTTGGGCCTTCTTATTGACGATGACACACAGATATTGCACCCGAATTTAATACAAAAGGGACAATACCGACTCAGGTACAAGAGGGGTTACACTCTAACTTTCTATGATTTGATCCTCTCCTGTGAGTCCCGTTTTAGATTCCGATGCTTCACTTCAGGTCTATTGTATCCCTTGGACCTTCTTATTGACGATGAAACACTGAAATTGCATCCAAATTTAATACAAATGCCACAATGCCGACTTAAGTACAAGAGGACTGACACTCTCACTTTCTATGATTTGAACCTTTCCTGTGAGTCAAGTTTTTGATTCCGATGCTTCACTTCACGTTTACTGTACCCCTTGGACCTTCTTATTGACGATGAAACCTAGAAATTGCACCCGAATTTAATATAAATGGCACAATGCCGACTTAAGTACAAGAGGACTGACACTCTCACTTTCTATGATTTGAACCTCTTCTGTGAGTCCAGTTTTATATGCCGATGCTTCACTTCAGGTTTACTATATCCCTTGGACCTTCTTATTGACGATGAAACACAGAAATTGCATCGGAATTAAATTCAAAACGCACAATGCCGACTTAAGTAAAAGAGGACTGACACTCTCACTTTCTATGAATTGAACCTCTCCTGTGAGTCCAGTCTTAGATTCCGATGCTTCACTCCAGGTTTACTGTATCCCTTGGACTTTCTTATTGACGATGAAACACAGAAATTGCATCGGAATTTAATTCAAAAATCACAATGCCGACTTAACAACAAGAGGACTGACACTCTAACTTTCTATGATTTGAACTTCCTCTGTGAGTCCAGTTTTAGATTCCGATGCTTCACTTCAGGTTTTCTGTATCCCTTGGACCTTCTTATTGACGATGAAACACAGAGTTTGCATCCGAAATTAATACAAAAGGCACAATGCCGACTTAAGTACAAGAGGACTGACACTCTAACTTTCAATGATTTGAACCTCTCCTGTGAGTCCAGTTTTAGATTACGATGATTTACTTAAGGTTTACTGTCTCTTCGACCTTCTTATTGACGATAAAACACAGAAATTACATCCGAATTTAATACAAAAGGCACAATACCGAATTAGGTACAAGAGGAGAGACACTCTAACTTTCTATGATTTGAATCTCTCCTGTGAGTACAGTTTTAGATTCCGATGCTTCACTTCAGTTTTACTGTATCCTTTGGACCTTCTTATTGACGATGAAACACAGAAATTACATCGGAATTAAATTCAAAAGGCACAATGCCGACCTAAGTAGAAGAGAACTGACACTCTCACTTTCTATGATTTGAACCTCACCTGTGAGTCCAGTTTTAGATTCCGATGCTTCACTTCAGGTTTAATGTATCCCTTGGACCTTCTTATTGATGATGAAACACAGAAAATGCATCCGAATTTGATACAAATGCCACAATGCCGACATAAGTACAAGAGGACTGAAATTCTCGATTTCTATGATTTGAACCTTTCCTGTGAGTCCAGTTTTAGATTCCGATGCTTCACTTCAGGTTTACTGTATACCTTGCACCTTCTTATTGACGATGAAACACAGAAATTGCATCCGAATATAATACAAAAGGCACAATACCGAATTAGGTACAAGAGGAGAGACACTCTAACTTTCTATGATTTGAATCTCTCCTCTGAGTCCAGTTTTAGATTCCGATGCTTCACTTCAGTTTTACTGTATCGTTTGGACCTTCTTATTGACGATGAAACACAGAAATTGCACCCGAATTTAATACAAATGGCACAATGCCGACTTAAGTACAAGAGGACTGACACTTCAACTTTCTATGATTTGAATCTCTCCTGTGAGTCCAGTTTTAGATTCCGATGCTTCACTTCAGGTTTACTGTATCCCTTGGACCTTCTTATTGACGATGAAACACAGAAATTGGATCCGAATGTAATACAAAAATCACAATGGCGACTAAAGTACAAGAGGACTGTCACTCTCACTCTCTTTGATTTGAACCTCTCCGGTGAGTCCAGTTTCTGATTCCGATGCTTCACTTCAGGTTTACTGTATCCCTTGGACCTTCTTATTGACGATGAAACACAGAAATTGCATCCGAATTTAATACAAAAGCACAATGGCGACTTAAGTACAAGAGGACTGACACTCTCAATTTCTATGATTTGAACCTCTCCAGTGAGTCCAGTTTTAGATTCCGATGCTTCTTTCCAGTTTTACTGGATACCTTGCACCTTCTTATTGACGATGAAACACAGAAATTGCATCCGAATTCAATACAAAAGGCACAATACCGACTTAAGTACAAGAGGACTGACATTCTAACTTTCTATGATTTGAACCTCTCCTGTGGGTCCAGTTTTAGAGTCCGATGCTTCACTTCAGGTTTACTGTATCCCTTGGACCTTCTTATTGACGATGACACACAGAAATTGCTCCCGAATGTAATACAAAAGGCACAATACCGACTCAAGTACAACAGGAGTGACACTCTAACTTTCTATGATTTGAACCTCTCCTGTGAGTCCAGTTTTAGATTCCGATGCTTCACTTCAGGTTTATTGTATCCCTTGGACCTTCTTATTGACGATGAAACACAGAAATTGCATCCAAATTTAATACAAATGCCACAATGCCGACTTAAGTACAAGAGGACTGACACTCTCACTTTCTATGATTTGAACCTCTCCTGTGAGTCCAGTTTTAGATTCCGATGCTTCACTTCAGGTTTACTGTACCCCTTGGACCTTCCCATTGACGATGAAACCCAGAAATTGCACCCGAATTTAATACAAATGGCACAATGCCGACTTAAGTACAAGAGGACTGACACTCTAACTTTCTATGATTTGAATCTCTCCTGTGAGTCCATTTTTTGATTCCGATGCTTCACTTCAGGTGTACTGTATCCCTTGGACCTTCTTATTGACGATGAAACACAGAAATTGCATCCGAATTTAATACAAAAGGCACAATACCGAATTAGGTACAAGAGGAGAGACACTCTAACTTTCTATGATTTGAATCTCTCCTGTGAGTCCAGTTTTAGATTCCGATGTTTCACTTCAGTTTTACTGTATCCCTTGGACCTTCTTATTGACGATGAAACACAGAAAATGCATCCGAATTTGATACAAATGCCGCAATGCCGACATAAGTACAAGCGGACTGACACACTCCCTTTCTATGATTTGAACCTTTCCTGTGAGTCCGGTTTTAGATTCCGATGCTTCACTTCAGGTTTACTGTATACCTTGCACCTTCGTATTGACGATGAGACACAGAAATTGCATCCGAATTTAATACAAAAGGCACAATGCCGACTTAAGTACAAGAGGACTGTCATTCTAACTTTCTATTATTAGAACCTCTCCTGTGAGTCCTGTTTTAGATTCCGATGCTTCAGTTCAGGTTTACTGTATCCCATGGACCTTCTTATTGACAATGAAACACAGAAATAGCATCGGAATTAAATTCAAAAGGCACAATGCCGACTTAAGTACAAGAGGACTGACACTCTCACTTTCTATGATTTGAAGCTTTCCAGTGAGACCAGTTATAGATTCCGATGCTTCACTTTAGGTTTACTGTATCCCTTGGACCTTCTTATTGACGATGACACACAGAAATTGCTCCCAAATGTAATACAAAAGGCACAATACCGACTCAAGTACAACGGGAGTGACACTCTAACTTTCTATGATTTGAACCTCTCCTGTGAGTCCAGTTTTAGATTCCGATTCTTCACTTCAGGTTTATTGTATCCCTTGGACCTTCTTATTGACGATGAAACACAGAAATTGCATCCAAATTTAATACAAATGCCACAATGCCGACTTAAGTACAAGAGGACTGACACTCTAACTTTCTATGATTTGAATCTCTCCTGTGTGTCCATTTTTTGATTCCGATGCTTCACTTCAGGTTTACTGTATCCCTTGGACCTTCTTATTGACGATGAAACACAGAAATTGCATCCGAATTTAATACAAAAGGAACAATACCGAATTATGTACAAGAGGAGAGACACTCTAACTTTCTATGATTTGAATCTCTCCTGTGAGTCCAGTTTTAGATTCCGATGTTTCACTTCAGTTTTACTGTATCCCTTGGACCTTCTTATTGACGATGTAACACAGAAAATGCATCCGAATTTGATACAAATGCCACAATGCCGACATAAGTACAAGGGGACTCACACACTCCCTTTCTATGATTTGAACCTTTCCTGTGAGTCCAGTTTTAGATTCCTATGCTTCACTTCAGGTTTACTGTATACCTTGCACCTTCGTATTGGCGATGAAACACAGAAATTGCATCCGAATTTAATACATAAGGCACAATGCCGACTTAAGTACAAGAGGACTGTCATTCTAACTTTCTATGATTAGAACCTCTCCTGTGAGTCCTGTTTTAGATTCCGATGCTTCACTTCAGGTTTACTGTATCCCTTGGACCTTCTTATTGACGATGAAACACAGAAATTGCATCCGAATTTAATACAAATGGCACAATGTCGACATAAGTACAAGAGGACTGACACTCTCACTTTCTATGATTTGAACCTCTCTTGTGAGTCCAGCTTTAGATTCCGATGCTTCACTTCAGGTTTACTGTATACCTTGCACTTTCTTATTGACGATGAAACACAGAGTTTGCATCCGAATTTAATACAAACGGAACAATGCCGACTTAAATACAAGAGGAATGACACTCTAACTTTCTATGATTTGAACCTCTAATGTGAGTCCAGATTTGGATTCCGATGCTTCACTTCAGGTTTACTGTATCCCTTGGACCTTCTTATTGACGATGAAACACAGAAATTGCATCTGAATTTAATACAAATGCCACAATGCCGACTTAAGTACAAGAGGACTGACACTCTCACTTTCTATGATTTGAAGCTCTCCAGTGGGACCAGTTATAGGTTCCGATGCTTCTCTTCAGGTTTACTGTATACCTTGCACCTTCTTATTGACGATGAAACACAGAAATTGCACCCGAATTCAATACAAAAGGCACAATGCCGACCTAAGTACAAGAGGACTGACAATCTAACTTTCTATGATTTGAACCTCTCCTGTGAGTCCAGTTTTAGAGTCCGATGCTTCACTTCAGGTTTACTGTATCACTTGCACCTTCGTATTGACGATGAGACACAGAAATTGCATCCGAATTTAATACAAAAGGCACAATGCCGACTTAAGTACAAGAGGACTGTCATTCTAACTTTCTATGATTAGAACCTCTCCTGTGAGTCCTGTTTTAGATTCCGATGCTTCAGTTCAGGTTTACTGTATCCCATGGACCTTCTTATTGACAATGAAACACAGAAATAGCATCGGAATTAAATTCAAAAGGCACAATGCCGACTTAAGTACAAGAGGACTGACACTCTCACTTTCTATGATTTGAAGCTTTCCAGTGAGACCAGTTATAGATTCCGATGCTTCACTTTAGGTTTACTGTATCCCTTGGACCTTCTTATTGACGATGACACACAGAAATTGCTCCCAAATGTAATACAAAAGGCACAATACCGACTCAAGTACAACGGGAGTGACACTCTAACTTTCTATGATTTGAACCTCTCCTGTGAGTCCAGTTTTAGATTCCGATTCTTCACTTCAGGTTTATTGTATCCCTTGGACCTTCTTATTGACGATGAAACACAGAAATTGCATCCAAATTTAATACAAATGCCACAATGCCGACTTAAGTACAAGAGGACTGACACTCTAACTTTCTATGATTTGAATCTCTCCTGTGTGTCCATTTTTTGATTCCGATGCTTCACTTCAGGTTTACTGTATCCCTTGGACCTTCTTATTGACGATGAAACACAGAAATTGCATCCGAATTTAATACAAAAGGAACAATACCGAATTATGTACAAGAGGAGAGACACTCTAACTTTCTATGATTTGAATCTCTCCTGTGAGTCCAGTTTTAGATTCCGATGTTTCACTTCAGTTTTACTGTATCCCTTGGACCTTCTTATTGACGATGTAACACAGAAAATGCATCCGAATTTGATACAAATGCCACAATGCCGACATAAGTACAAGGGGACTCACACACTCCCTTTCTATGATTTGAACCTTTCCTGTGAGTCCAGTTTTAGATTCCGATGCTTCACTTCAGGTTTACTGTATACCTTGCACCTTCGTATTGGCGATGAAACACAGAAATTGCATCCGAATTTAATACAAAAGGCACAATGCCGACTTAAGTACAAGAGGACTGTCATTCTAACTTTCTATGATTAGAACCTCTCCTGTGAGTCCTGTTTTAGATTCCGATGCTTCACTTCAGGTTTACTGTATCCCTTGGACCTTCTTATTGACGATGAAACACAGAAATTGCATCCGAATTTAATACAAATTGCACAATGTCGACATAAGTACAAGAGGACTGACACTCTCACTTTCTATGATTTGAACCTCTCTTGTGAGTCCAGCTTTAGATTCCGATGCTTCACTTCAGGTTTACTGTATACCTTGCACTTTCTTATTGACGATGAAACACAGAGTTTGCATCCGAATTTAATACAAACGGAACAATGCCGACTTAAATACAAGAGGAATGACACTCTAACTTTCTATGATTTGAACCTCTAATGTGAGTCCAGATTTGGATTCCGATGCTTCACTTCAGGTTTACTGTATCCCTTGGACCTTCTTATTGACGATGAAACACAGAAATTGCATCTGAATTTAATACAAATGCCACAATGCCGACTTAAGTACAAGAGGACTGACACTCTCACTTTCTATGATTTGAAGCTCTCCAGTGGGACCAGTTATAGGTTCCGATGCTTCTCTTCAGGTTTACTGTATACCTTGCACCTTCTTATTGACGATGAAACACAGAAATTGCACCCGAATTCAATACAAAAGGCACAATGCCGACCTAAGTACAAGAGGACTGACAATCTAACTTTCTATGATTTGAACCTCTCCTGTGAGTCCAGTTTTAGAGTCCGATGCTTCACTTCAGGTTTACTGTATCACTTGGACCTTCCTATTGACGATGACACACAGAAATTGCACCCGAATTTAATACAAAAGGCACAATACCGACTCAGGTACAAGAGGGGTTACACACTAACTTTCTATGATTTGATCCTCTCCTGTGAGTCCCGTCTTAGATTCCGATGCTTCACTTCAGGTTTATTGTATCCCTTGGACCTTCTTATTGACGATGAAACACAGAAATTGCATCCAAATTTAATACAAATGCCACAATGCCGACTTAAGTACAAGAGGACTGACACTCTCACTTTCTATGATTTGAACCTCTTCTGTGAGTCCAGTTTAATATGCCGATGCTTCACTTCAGGTTTACTGTATCACTTGGACCTTCTTATTGACGATGAAACACAGAAATTGCATCGGAATCAAATTCAAAACGCACAATGCCGACTTAAGTAAAAGAGGACTGACACTCTCACTTTCTATGATTTAAACCTCTCCTGTGAGTCCAGTCTTAGATTCCGATGCTTCACTCCAGGTTTACTGTATCCCTTGGACCTTCTTATTGACGATGAAACACAGAAATTGCATCGGAATTAAATTCAAAAATCACAATGCCGACTTAACAACAAGAGGACTGACACTCTAACTTTCTATGATTAGAACTTCTTCTGTGAGTCCAGTTTTAGATTCCGATGCTTCACTTCAGGTTTTCTGTATCCCTTGGACCTTCTTATTGACGATGAAACACAGAGTTTGCATCCGAAATTAATACAAAAGGCACAATGCCGACTTAAGTAAAAGAGGACTGACAGTCTAACGTTCTATGATTTGAACCTCTTCTGTGAGTCCAGTTTAATATGACGATGCTTCACTTCAGGTTTACTGTATCACTTGGACCTTCTTATTGACGATGAAACACAGAAATTGCATCGGAATTAAATTCAAAACGCACAATGCCGACTTAAGTAAAAGAGGACTGACACTCTAACGTTCTATGATTTGAACCTCTCCTGTGAGTCCAGTCTTAGATTCCGATGCTTCACTCCAGGTTTACTGTATCCCTTGGACCTTCTTATTGATGATGAAACACAAAAAATGCATCCGAATTTGATACAAATGCCACAATGCCGACATAAGTACAAGAGGACTGACATTCTCGATTTCTATGATTTGAACCTTTCCTGTGAGTCCAGTTTTAGATTCCGATGCTTCACTTCAGGTTTACTGTATACCTTGCACCTTCTTATTAACGATGAAACACAGAAATTGCATCCGAATTTAATACAAATGGCACAATGCCGACTTAAGTACAAATGGGCTGACACTTCAACTTTCTATGATTTGAATCTCTCCTGTGAGTCCAGTTTTAGATTCCGATGCTTCACTTCAGGTTTACTGTATCCCTTGGACCTTCTTATTGACGATGAAACACAGAAATTGGATCCGAATATAATACCAAAATCACAATGGCGATTAAAGTACAAGAGGACTGACACTCTCACTCTCTTTGATTTGAACCTATCCGGTGAGTCCAGTTTTTGATTGCGATGCTTCACTTCAGGTTTACTGTATCCCTTGGACCTTCTTATTGACGATGAAACGCAGAAATTGCTTCCGAATTTAATACAAAAGGCACAATGGCGACTTAAGTACAAGAGGACTGACACTCTCAATTTCTATGATTTGAACCTCTCCAGTGAGTCCAGTTTTAGATTCCGATGCTTCTTTCCAGGTTTACTGGATACGTTGCACCTTCTTATTGACGATGAAACACAGAAATTGCATTCGAATTCAATACAAAAGGCACAATGCCGTCTTAAGTACAAGAGGACTGACATTCTAACTTTCTATGATTTGAACCTCTCCTGTGGGTCCAGTTTTAGAGTCCGACGCTTCACTTCAGGTTTACTGTATCCCTTGGACCTTCTTATTGACGATGACACACAGAAATTGCTCCCGAATGTAATACAAAAGGCACAATACCGACTCAAGTACAACGGGAGTGACACTCTAACTTTCTATGATTTGAACTTCTCCTGTGAGTCCAGTTTTAGATTCCGATTCTTCACTTCAGGTTTATTGTATCCCTTGGACCTTCTTATTGACGATGAAACACAGAAATTGCATCCAAATGTAATACAAATGTCACAATGCCGACTTAAGTACAAGAGGACTGACACTCTCACTTTCTATGATTTGAACCTCTCCTGTGAGTCCAGTTTTAGATTCCGATGCTTCACTTCAGGTTTACTGTACCCCTTGGACCTTCCCATTGACGATGTAACCCAGAAATTGCACCCGAATTTGATACAAATGGCATAACGCCGACTTAAGTACAAGAGGACTGACACTCTAACTTTCTATGATTTGAATCTCTCCTGTGAGTCCATTTTTTGATTCCGATGCTTCACTTCAGGTTTACTGTATCCCTTGGACCTTCTTATTGACGATGAAACACAGAAATTGCATCCGAATTTAATACAAAAGGCACAATGCCGACTTAAGTACAAGAGGACTGTCATTCTAACTTTCTATGATTAGAACCTCTCCTGTGAGTCCTGTTTTAGATTCCGATGCTTCACTTCAGGTTTACTGTATCCCTTGGACCGTCTTATTGACAATGAAACACAGAAATAGCATCGGAATTAAATTCAAAAGGCACAATGCCGACTTAAGTAAAAGAGGACTGACACTCTAACTTTCTATGATTTGAACCTCTCCTGTGAGTCCAGTTTTTAGATTCCGATGCTTCACTTCAGGTTTACTGTATCCCTTGGACCTTCTTATTGACGATGAAACACAGAAATTGCATCCGAATTTAATACAAATGGCACAATGTCGACATAAGTACAAGAGAACTGACACTCTCACTTTCTATGATTTGAACCTCTCCTGTGAGTCCAGTTTTAGATTCCGATGCTTCACTTCAGGTTTACTGTATTCCTTGCACTTTCTTATTGACGATGAAACACAGAGTTTGCATCCGAATTTAATACAAACGGAACAATGCCGACTTAAATACAAGAGGAATGACACTCTAACTTTCTATGATTTGAACCTCTAATGTGAGTCCAGATTTGGATTCCGATGCTTCACTTCAGGTTTACTGTATCCCTTGGACCTTCTTATTGTCGATGAAACACAGAAATTGCATCTGAATTTAATACAAATGCCACAATGCCGACTTAAGTAGAAGAGGACTGACACTCTCACTTTCTATGATTAGAACCTCTCCTGAGAGTCCAGTCTTAGATTCCGATGCTTCACTCCAGGTTTACTGTATCCCTTAGACCTTCTTATTGACGATGAAACACCGAGTTTGCATCCGAAATTAATACAAAAGGCACAATGCCGACTTAAGTAAAAGAGGACTGACACTCTAACGTTCTATGATTTGAACCTCTCCTGTGAGTCCAGTTTTAGATTCCGATGATTTATTTAAGGTTTACTGTATCCCTTGGACCTTCTTATCGACGATAAAACACAGAAATTACATCCGAATTCAATACAAAAGGCACAATACCGAATTAGGTACAAGAGGAGAGACACTCTAACTTTCTATGATTTGAATCTCTCCTGTGAGTACAGTTTTAGATTCCGATGCTTCACTTCAGTTTTACTGAATCCTTTGGACCTTCTTATTGACGATGAAACACAGAAATTGCATCGGAATTAAATTCAAAAGGCACAATGCCGACCTAAGTAGAAGAGAACTGACACTCTCACTTTCTATGATTTGAACCCCACCTGTGAGTCCAGTTTTAGATTCCGATGCTTCACTTCAGGTTTAATGTATCCCTTGGACCTTCTTATTGATGATGAAACACAGAAAATGCATCCGAATTTGATACAAATGCCACAATGCCGACATAAGTAGAAGAGGAATGACACTCTCCATTTCTATGATTTGAACCTTTCCTGTGAGTCCAGTTTTAGATTCCGATGCTTCACTTCAGGTTTACTGTATTCCTTGCACCTTCTTATTGACGATGAAACACAGAAATTGCATCCGAATTTAATACAAAAGGCACAATGCCGACTTAAGTACAAGAGGACTGACATTCTAACTTTCTATGATTTGAACCTCTCCTGTGGGTCCAGTTTTAGTTTCCGATGCTTCACTTCAGGTTTACTGTATCCCTTGGACCTTCTTATTGACGATGAAACACAGATATTGCATCCGAATTTAATACAAAAGGCACAATGTCGACATAAGTACAAGAGGACTGACACTCTCACTTTCTATGATTTGAACCTCTCCTGTGAGTCCTGTTTTAGATTCCGATGCTTCAGTTCAGGTTTACTGTATCCCTTGGACCTTCTTATTGACAATAAAACACAGAAATAGCATCGGAATTAAATTCAAAAGGCACAATGCCGACTTAAGTAAAAGAGGACTGACACTCTAACTTTCTATGATTTGAACCTCTCCTGTGAGTCCAGTTTTTAGATTCCGATGCTTCACTTCAGGTTAACTGTATCCCTTGGACCTTCTTATTGACGATGAAACACAGAAATTGCATCCGAATTTAAGACAAATGGCACAATGTCGACATAAGTACAAGAGGACTGACACTCTCACTTTCTATGATTTGAACCTCTCCTGTGAGTCCAGTTTTAGATTCCGATGCTTCACTTCAGGTTTACTGTATCCCTTGGACGTTCTTATTGACAATGAAACACAGAAATAGAATCGGAATTAAATTGAAAAGGCACAATGCCGACTTAAGTAAAAGAGGACTGACACTCTAACTTTCTATGATTTGAACCTCTCCTGTGAGTCCAGTTTTAGATTTCGATGCTTCACTTCAGGTTTACTGTATCCCTTGGATCTTCTTATTGACGATGAAACACAGAAATTGCATACGAATTTAATACAAATGGCACAATGTCGACTTAAGTACAAGAGGACTGACACTCTCACTTTCTATGATTTAAACCTCTCCTGTGAGTCCAGTCTTAGATTCCGATGCTTCACTCCAGGTTTACTGTATCCCTTGGACCTTCTTATTGACGATGAAACACAGAAATTGCATCGGAATTAAATTCAAAAATCACAATGCCGACTTAACAACAAGAGGACTGACACTCTAACTTTCTATGATTAGAACTTCTTCTGTGAGTCCAGTTTTAGATTCCGATGCTTCACTTCAGGTTTTCTGTATCCCTTGGACCTTCTTATTGACGATGAAACACAGAGTTTGCATCCGAAATTAATACAAAAGGCACAATGCCGACTTAAGTAAAAGAGGACTGACAGTCTAACGTTCTATGATTTGAACCTCTTCTGTGAGTCCAGTTTAATATGACGATGCTTCACTTCAGGTTTACTGTATCACTTGGACCTTCTTATTGACGATGAAACACAGAAATTGCATCGGAATTAAATTCAAAACGCACAATGCCGACTTAAGTAAAAGAGGACTGACACTCTAACGTTCTATGATTTGAACCTCTCCTGTGAGTCCAGTCTTAGATTCCGATGCTTCACTCCAGGTTTACTGTATCCCTTGGACCTTCTTATTGATGATGAAACACAAAAAATGCATCCGAATTTGATACAAATGCCACAATGCCGACATAAGTACAAGAGGACTGACATTCTCGATTTCTATGATTTGAACCTTTCCTGTGAGTCCAGTTTTAGATTCCGATGCTTCACTTCAGGTTTACTGTATACCTTGCACCTTCTTATTAACGATGAAACACAGAAATTGCATCCGAATTTAATACAAATGGCACAATGCCGACTTAAGTACAAATGGGCTGACACTTCAACTTTCTATGATTTGAATCTCTCCTGTGAGTCCAGTTTTAGATTCCGATGCTTCACTTCAGGTTTACTGTATCCCTTGGACCTTCTTATTGACGATGAAACACAGAAATTGGATCCGAATATAATACCAAAATCACAATGGCGATTAAAGTACAAGAGGACTGACACTCTCACTCTCTTTGATTTGAACCTATCCGGTGAGTCCAGTTTTTGATTGCGATGCTTCACTTCAGGTTTACTGTATCCCTTGGACCTTCTTATTGACGATGAAACGCAGAAATTGCTTCCGAATTTAATACAAAAGGCACAATGGCGACTTAAGTACAAGAGGACTGACACTCTCAATTTCTATGATTTGAACCTCTCCAGTGAGTCCAGTTTTAGATTCCGATGCTTCTTTCCAGGTTTACTGGATACGTTGCACCTTCTTATTGACGATGAAACACAGAAATTGCATTCGAATTCAATACAAAAGGCACAATGCCGTCTTAAGTACAAGAGGACTGACATTCTAACTTTCTATGATTTGAACCTCTCCTGTGGGTCCAGTTTTAGAGTCCGACGCTTCACTTCAGGTTTACTGTATCCCTTGGACCTTCTTATTGACGATGACACACAGAAATTGCTCCCGAATGTAATACAAAAGGCACAATACCGACTCAAGTACAACGGGAGTGACACTCTAACTTTCTATGATTTGAACTTCTCCTGTGAGTCCAGTTTTAGATTCCGATTCTTCACTTCAGGTTTATTGTATCCCTTGGACCTTCTTATTGACGATGAAACACAGAAATTGCATCCAAATGTAATACAAATGTCACAATGCCGACTTAAGTACAAGAGGACTGACACTCTCACTTTCTATGATTTGAACCTCTCCTGTGAGTCCAGTTTTAGATTCCGATGCTTCACTTCAGGTTTACTGTACCCCTTGGACCTTCCCATTGACGATGTAACCCAGAAATTGCACCCGAATTTGATACAAATGGCATAACGCCGACTTAAGTACAAGAGGACTGACACTCTAACTTTCTATGATTTGAATCTCTCCTGTGAGTCCATTTTTTGATTCCGATGCTTCACTTCAGGTTTACTGTATCCCTTGGACCTTCTTATTGACGATGAAACACAGAAATTGCATCCGAATTTAATACAAAAGGCACAATGCCGACTTAAGTACAAGAGGACTGTCATTCTAACTTTCTATGATTAGAACCTCTCCTGTGAGTCCTGTTTTAGATTCCGATGCTTCACTTCAGGTTTACTGTATCCCTTGGACCGTCTTATTGACAATGAAACACAGAAATAGCATCGGAATTAAATTCAAAAGGCACAATGCCGACTTAAGTAAAAGAGGACTGACACTCTAACTTTCTATGATTTGAACCTCTCCTGTGAGTCCAGTTTTTAGATTCCGATGCTTCACTTCAGGTTTACTGTATCCCTTGGACCTTCTTATTGACGATGAAACACAGAAATTGCATCCGAATTTAATACAAATGGCACAATGTCGACATAAGTACAAGAGAACTGACACTCTCACTTTCTATGATTTGAACCTCTCCTGTGAGTCCAGTTTTAGATTCCGATGCTTCACTTCAGGTTTACTGTATTCCTTGCACTTTCTTATTGACGATGAAACACAGAGTTTGCATCCGAATTTAATACAAACGGAACAATGCCGACTTAAATACAAGAGGAATGACACTCTAACTTTCTATGATTTGAACCTCTAATGTGAGTCCAGATTTGGATTCCGATGCTTCACTTCAGGTTTACTGTATCCCTTGGACCTTCTTATTGTCGATGAAACACAGAAATTGCATCTGAATTTAATACAAATGCCACAATGCCGACTTAAGTAGAAGAGGACTGACACTCTCACTTTCTATGATTAGAACCTCTCCTGTGAGTCCAGTCTTAGATTCCGATGCTTCACTCCAGGTTTACTGTATCCCTTAGACCTTCTTATTGACGATGAAACACCGAGTTTGCATCCGAAATTAATACAAAAGGCACAATGCCGACTTAAGTAAAAGAGGACTGACACTCTAACGTTCTATGATTTGAACCTCTCCTGTGAGTCCAGTTTTAGATTCCGATGATTTATTTAAGGTTTACTGTATCCCTTGGACCTTCTTATCGACGATAAAACACAGAAATTACATCCGAATTCAATACAAAAGGCACAATACCGAATTAGGTACAAGAGGAGAGACACTCTAACTTTCTATGATTTGAATCTCTCCTGTGAGTACAGTTTTAGATTCCGATGCTTCACTTCAGTTTTACTGAATCCTTTGGACCTTCTTATTGACGATGAAACACAGAAATTGCATCGGAATTAAATTCAAAAGGCACAATGCCGACCTAAGTAGAAGAGAACTGACACTCTCACTTTCTATGATTTGAACCCCACCTGTGAGTCCAGTTTTAGATTCCGATGCTTCACTTCAGGTTTAATGTATCCCTTGGACCTTCTTATTGATGATGAAACACAGAAAATGCATCCGAATTTGATACAAATGCCACAATGCCGACATAAGTAGAAGAGGAATGACACTCTCCATTTCTATGATTTGAACCTTTCCTGTGAGTCCAGTTTTAGATTCCGATGCTTCACTTCAGGTTTACTGTATTCCTTGCACCTTCTTATTGACGATGAAACACAGAAATTGCATCCGAATTTAATACAAAAGGCACAATGCCGACTTAAGTACAAGAGGACTGACATTCTAACTTTCTATGATTTGAACCTCTCCTGTGGGTCCAGTTTTAGTTTCCGATGCTTCACTTCAGGTTTACTGTATCCCTTGGACCTTCTTATTGACGATGAAACACAGATATTGCATCCGAATTTAATACAAAAGGCACAATGTCGACATAAGTACAAGAGGACTGACACTCTCACTTTCTATGATTTGAACCTCTCCTGTGAGTCCTGTTTTAGATTCCGATGCTTCAGTTCAGGTTTACTGTATCCCTTGGACCTTCTTATTGACAATAAAACACAGAAATAGCATCGGAATTAAATTCAAAAGGCACAATGCCGACTTAAGTAAAAGAGGACTGACACTCTAACTTTCTATGATTTGAACCTCTCCTGTGAGTCCAGTTTTTAGATTCCGATGCTTCACTTCAGGTTAACTGTATCCCTTGGACCTTCTTATTGACGATGAAACACAGAAATTGCATCCGAATTTAAGACAAATGGCACAATGTCGACATAAGTACAAGAGGACTGACACTCTCACTTTCTATGATTTGAACCTCTCCTGTGAGTCCAGTTTTAGATTCCGATGCTTCACTTCAGGTTTACTGTATCCCTTGGACGTTCTTATTGACAATGAAACACAGAAATAGAATCGGAATTAAATTGAAAAGGCACAATGCCGACTTAAGTAAAAGAGGACTGACACTCTAACTTTCTATGATTTGAACCTCTCCTGTGAGTCCAGTTTTAGATTTCGATGCTTCACTTCAGGTTTACTGTATCCCTTGGATCTTCTTATTGACGATGAAACACAGAAATTGCATACGAATTTAATACAAATGGCACAATGTCGACTTAAGTACAAGAGGACTGACACTCTCACTTTCTATGATTTGAACCTCTCCTGTGAGTCCAGTTTTAGATTCCGATGATTTACTTAAGGTTTACTGTATCCCTTGGACCTTCTTATTGACAATGAAACACAGAAATTGCATCCGAATTTAATACAAAAGGCACAATACCGAATTAGGTACAAGAGGAGAGACACTCTAATTTTCTATGATTTGAATCTCTCCTGTGAGTCCAGTTTTAGATTCCGATGCTTCACTTCAGTTTTACTGTATCGTTTGGACTTCCTTATTGACGATGAAACACAGATATTGCATCCGAATAAAATCCAAAAGGCACAATGCCGACCTAAGTAGAGGAGAACTGACACTCTCACTTTCTATGATTTGAACCTCTCCTGTGAGTCCAGTTTTAGATTCCGATGCTTCACTTCAGGTTTACTGTATCCCTTGGACCTTCTTATTGACGATGAAACACAGAAAATGCATCCGAATTTGATGCAAATGCCACAATACCGACATAAGTACAAGAGGACTGAAACTCTCCCTTTCTATGATTTAAACCTTTCCTGTGAGTCCAGTTTTAGATTCCGATACTTCACTTAAGGGTTTACTGTATACCTTGCAGCTTCTTATTGACGATGAAACACAGAAATTGCATCCGAATTTAATACAAAAGGCACAATGTCGACTTAAGTACAAGAGGACTGACATTCTAACTTTCTACGATTAGAACCTCTCCTGTGAGTCCTGTTTTAGATTCCGATGCTTCACTTCAGTTTTACTGTAACCCTTGGACCTTCTTATTGACAATGAAACACAGAAATAGCATCGGAATAAATTTCAAAAGGCACAATGCCGACTTAAGTAAAAGAGGACTGACACTCTAACTTTCTATGATTTGAACCTCACCTGTGAGTCCAGTTTTAGATTCCGATGCTTCACTTCAGCTTTACTGTATCCCCTGGACCTTCTCACTGACGATGAAACACAGAAATTGCATCCGAATTTAATACATATGGCACAATGTCGACTTAAGTACAAGAGGACTGACACTCTCACTTTCTATGATTTGAACCTCTCCTGTGAGTCCAGTATTAGATTCCGATGCTTCACTTCAGGTTTACTGTATACCTTGCACTGTCTTATTGACGATGAAACACAGAGTTTGCATCCGAATTTAATACAAAAGGCACAATGCCGACTTAAATACAAGAGGACTGACACTCTAACTTTCTATGATTTGAACCTCTCCTGTGAGTCCAGTTTTTGATTCCGATGCTTCACTTCAGGTTTGCTGTATCCCTTGGACGTCCTTATTGACGATGAAACACAGAAATTGCATCCGAATTTAATACAAATGCCACAATGCCGACTTAAGTACAAGATGAATGACACTCTCACTTTCTATGATTTGAACCTCTCCAGTGAGTCCAGTTTTAGATTCCGATGCTTCTCTTCAGGTTCACTGTATACCTTGCACCTTCTTATTGACGATGAAACACAGAAATTGCATCCGAATTCAATACAAATGCCACAATGCCGACTTAAGTACAAGAGGACTGACACTCTCACTTTCTATGATTTGAACCTTTCCTGTGAGTCAAGTTTTTGATTCCGATGCTTCACTTCAGGTTTACTGTACCCCTTGGACCTTCTTATTGACGATGAAACCCAGAAATTGCACCCGAATTTAAGACATATGGCACAATGCCGACTTAAGTACAAGAGGACTGACACTCTCACTTTCTATGATTTAAACCTCTCGTGTGAGTCCAGTTTTTAGATTCCGATGCTTCACTTCAGGTTTACTGCACCCCTTGGACTTCTTATTGACGATGAAACCCAGAAATTGCACCCGAATTTAATACAAATGGCACAATGCCGACTTAAGTACAAGAGGAGTGACACTCTAACTTTCTATGATTTGAACCTCTCCTGTGAGTCCAGTTTTAGATTCCGATGCTTCACTTCAGGTTTATTGTATCCCTTGGACCTTCTTATTGACGATGAAACACAGAAAGTGCATCCAAATTTAATACAAATGCCACAATGCCGACTTAAGTACAAGAGGACTGACAATCTCACTTTCTATGATTTGAACCTTTCCTGTGAGTCAAGTTTTTGATTCCGATGCTTCACTTCAGGTTTACTGTACCCCTTGGACTTCTTATTGACGATGAAACCCAGAAATTGCACCCGAATTTAATACAAACGGAACAATGCCGACTTAAATACAAGAGGAATGACACTCTAACTTTCTATGATTTGAACCTCTAATGTGAGTCCAGATTTGGATTCCGATGCTTCACTTCAGGTTTACTGTATCCCTTGGACCTTCTTATTGACGGTGAAACACAGAAATTGCATCTGAATTTAATACAAATGCCACAATGCCGACTTAAGTACAAGGGGACTGACACTCGCACTTTCTATGATTTGAAGCTCTCCAGTGAGTCCAGTTTTAGATTCCGATGCTTCTCTTCTGGTTTACTGTATACCTTGCACCTTCTTATTGACGATGAAACACAGAAATTGCACCCGAATTCAATAAAAAAGGCACAATGCCGACCTAAGTACAAGAGGACTGACAATCTAACTTTCTGTGATTTGAACCTCTCCTGTGAGTCCAGTTTTAGAGTCCGATGCTTCACTTCAGGTTTACTGTATCCCTTGGACCTTCTTATTGACGATGACTCACAGAAATTGCACCCGAATTTAATACAAGAGGCACAATACCGACTCAGGTACAAGAGGAGTTACACTCTAACTTTCTATGATTTGATCCTCTCCTGTGAGTCCCGTTTTAGATTCCGATGCTTAACTTCAGGTTTATTGTATCCCTTGGACCTTCTTATTGACGATAAAACACAGAAATTGCATCCAAATTTAATACAAATGCCACAATGCCGACTTAAGTACAAGAGGACTGACACTCTCACTTTCTATGATTTGAACCTTTCCTGTGAGTCAAGTTTTTCATTCCGATGCTTCACTTCACGTTTACTGTACCCCTTGGACCTTCGTAATGACGATGAAACCATGAAATTGCACCCGAATTTAATATAAATGGCACAATGCCGACTTAAGTACAAGAGGACTGACACTCTCACTTTCTATGATTTGAACCTCTTCTGCGAGTCCAGTTTTATATGCCGATGCTTCACTTCAGGTTTACTGTATCCCTTGGACCCTCTTATTGACGATGAAACACAGAAATTGCATCGGAATTAAATTCAAAACGCACAATGCCGACTTAAGTAAAAGAGGACTGACACTCTCACTTTCTATGATTTGAGCCTCTCCTGTGAGTCCAGACTTAGATTCCGATGCTTCACTCCAGGTTTACTGAATCCCTTGGACCTTCTTATTGACGATGAAACACAGAAATTGCATCGGAATTAAATTCAAAAATCACAATGCCGACTTAACAACAAGAGGACTGACACACTAACTTTCTATGATTTGAACTTCTTCTGTGATTCCAGTTTTAGATTCCGATGCTTCACTTCAGGTTTTCTGTATCCCTTGGACCTTCTTATTGACGATGAAACACAGAGTTTGCATCCGAAATTAATACAAAAGGCACAATGCCGAGTTAAGTACAAGAGGACTGACACTCTAACTTTCTATGATTTGAACCTCTCCTGTGAGTCCAGTTTTAGATTCTGATGATTTACTTAAGGTTTACTGTATCCCTTGGACCTTCTTATTGACGATAAAACACAGAAATTACATCCGAATTTAATACAAAAGGCACAATACCGAATTAGGTACAAGAGGAGAGACACTCTAACTTTCTATGATTTGAATCTCTCCTGTGAGTCCAGTTTTAGATTCCGATGCTTCACTTCAGTTTTACTGTATCCTTTGGACCTTCTTATTAACGATGAAACACAGAAATTGCATCGGAATTAAATTCAAAAGGCACAATGCCGACCTAAGTAGAAGAGAACTGACACTCTAACTTTCTATGATTTGAACCTCTCCTGTGAGTCCAGTTTTAGATTCCGATGCTTCACTTCAGGTTTACTGTATCCCCTGGACCTTCTCATTGACGATGAAACACAGAAATTGCATCCGAATTTAATACAAATGGCACAATATCGACTTAAGTACAAGAGGACTGACACTCTCACTTTCTATGATTTCAACCTCTCCTGTGAGTCCAGTTTTAGATTCCGATGCTTCACTTCAGGTTTACTGTATACCTTGCACTTTCTTATTGACGATGAAACACAGAGTTTGCATCCGAATATAATACAAAAGGCACAATGCCGACTTAAATACAAGAGGACTGACACTCTAACTTTCTATGATTTGAACCTTTCCTGTGAGTCCAGTTTTAGATTCCGATGCTTCACTTCAGGTTTACTGTATACCTTGCACCTTCTTATTGACGATGAAACACAGAAATTGCATCCGAAGTTAATACAAAAGGCACAATGCCGCCATAAGTACAAGAGGACTGACATTCCAACTTTCTATGATTAGAACCTCTCCTGTGAGTGCTGTTTTAGATTCCGATGCTTCACTTCAGGTTTACTGTATCCCTTGGACGTTCTTATTGACAATGAAACACAGAAATAGCATCGGAATTAAATTCAAAAGGCACAATGCCGATTTAAGTAAAAGAGGACTGACACTCTAACTTTCTATGATTTGAACCTCTCCTGTGAGTCCAGTTTTAGATTCCGTTGCTTCACTTCAGGTTTACTGTATCCCTTGGATCTTCTTATTGACGATGAAACAAAGAAATTACATCCGAATTTAATACAAACCGCACAATGTCGACTTAAGTACAAGAGGACTGACACTCTCACCTTCTATGATTTGAACCTCTCCTGTGAGTCCAGTTTTAGATTCCGATGATTTACTTAAGGTTTACTGTATCCCTTGGACCTTCTTATTGACGATGAAACACAGAAATTGCATCTGAATTTAATACAAAAGGCACAATACCGAATTAGGTACAAGAGGAGAGACACTCTAACTTTCTATGATTTGAATCTCTCCTGTGAGTCCAGTTTTAGATTCCGATGCTTCACTTCAGTTTTACTGTATCGTTGGGACCTTCTTATTGACGATGAAACACAGAAATTGCATCCGGTTAAAATCCAAAAGGCACAATGCCGACCTAAGTAGAGGAGAACTGACACTCTCACTTTCTATGATTTGAACCTCTCCTGTGAGTCCAGTTTTAGATTCCGATGCTTCACTTCAGGTTTACTGTATCCCTTGGACCTTCTTACTGACGATGAAACACAGAAAATGCATCCGAATTTGATACAAATGCCACAATGCCGACATAAGTACAAGAGGACTGAAACTCTCCCTTTCTATGATTTGAACCTTTCCTGTGATTCCAGTTTTAGATTCCTATGCTTCACTTAAGGGTTTACTGTATACCTTGCACCTTCTTATTGACGATGAAACACAGAAATTGCATCCGAATTTAATACAAAAGGCACAATGCCGACTTAAGTACAAGAGGACTGACATTCTAACTTTCTACGATTAGAACCTCTCCTGTGAGTCCTGTTTTAGATTCCGATGCTTCACTTCAGGTTTACTGTAACCCTTGGACCTTCTTATTGACAATGAAACACAGAAATAGCATCGGAATTAAATTCAAAAGGCACAATGCCGACGTAAGTAAAAGAGGACTGACACTCTAACTTTCTATGATTTGAACCTCTCCTGTGAGTCCAGTTTTAGATTCCGATGCTTCACTTCAGGTTTACTGTATCCCCTGGACCTTCTCATTGACGATGAAACACAGAAATTGCATCCGAATTTAATACAAATGGCACAATGTCGACTTAAGTACAAGAGGACTGACACTCTCACTTTCAATGATTTCAACCTCTCCTGTGAGTCCAGTTTTAGATTCCGATGCTTCACTTCAGGTTTACTGTATACCTTGCACTTTCTTATTGACGATGAAACACAGAGTTTGCATCCGAATATAATACAAAAGGCACAATGCCGACTTAAATACAAGAGGACTGACACTCTAACTTTCTATGATTTGAACCTCTCCTGTGAGTCCAGTTTTGGATTCCGATGCTTCACTTCAGGTTTACTGTATACCTTTAACGTTCTTATTGACGATGAAACACAGAAATAGCATCCGAATTTAATACAAATGCCACAATGCCGACTGAAGTACAAGATCAATGACACTCTCACTTTCAATGATTTGAACCTCTCCAGTGAGTACAGTTTTAGATTCCGATGCTTCTCTTCAGGTTCACTGTATACCTTGCACCTTCTTATTGACGATGAAACACAGAAATTGCATCCGAATTCAATACAAAAGGCACAATGCCGGCTTAAGTACAAGTAGACTGACATTCTAACTTTCTATGATTTGAACCTCTCCTGCGAGTCCAGATTTAGAGTCCGATGCTTCACTTCAGATATACTGTATCCCTTGGACCTTCTTATTGACGATGACACACAGAAATTGCACCCGAATTTAATACAAAAGGCTCAATACTGACTCAAGTACAAGAGGAGTGACACTCTAACTTTCTATGATTTGAACCTCACCTGTGAGTCCAGTTTTGGATTCCGATGCTTCACTTCAGGTTTATTGTATCCCTTGGACCTTCTTATTGACGATGAAACACAGAAAGTGCATCCAAATTTAATACAAATGCCGCAATGCCGACTTAAGTACAAGAGGACTGACACTCTCACTTTCTATGATTTGAACCTTTCCTGTGAGTCAAGTTTTTGATTCCGATGCTTCACTTCAGGTTTACTGTACCCCTTGGACCTTCTCTTTGACGATGAAACCCAGAAATTGCACCCGAATTTAATGCAAATGGCACAATGCCGACTAAAGTACACAGGACAGACACTCTCACTTTCTATGATTTGAACCTCTCGTGTGAGTCCAGTTTTAGATTCCGATGCTTCACTTCAGGTTTAATGCACCCCTTGGACTTCTTATTGACGATGTAACCCAGAAATTGCACCCGAATTTAATACAAATGGCCCAATGCCGACTTAAGTACAAGAGGACTGACACTCTAACTTTCTATGATTTGAATCTCTCCTGAGAGTCCAGTTTTTGATTCCGATGCTTCACTTCAGGTTTACTGTATCCCTTGGACCTTCTTATTGACGATGAAACACAGAAATTGGATCCGAATATAATACAAAAATCACAATGGGGACTAAAGTACAAGAGGACTGACACTCTAACTCTCTTTGATTTGAACCTCTCCGGTGAGTCCAGTTTTTGATTCCGATGCTTCACTTCAGGTTTACTGTATCCCTTGGACCTTCTTATTGACGATGAAACACAGAAATTGCATCCGAATTTAATACAAATGCCACAATGCCGGCTTAAGTACAAGAGGACTGACACTCTCAATTTCTTTGATTTGAACCTCTCCAGTGAGTCCAGTTTTAGATTCCAATGCTTCTCTTCAGGTTTACTGGATACCTTGCACCTTCTTATTGACGATGAAACACAGAAATTGCATCCGAATTTAATACAAAAGGCACAATGCCGACTTAAGTACAAGAGGACTGACATTCTAACTTTCTTTGATTTGAACCTCTCCTGTGGGTCCAGTTTTAGAGTCCGATGCTTCACTTCAGGTTTACTGTATCCCTTGGACCTTCTTATTGACGATGACACACAGAAATTGCTCCCGAATTTAATACAAAAGCACAATACCGACTCAAGTACAACAGGAGTGACACTCTAACTTTCTATGATTTGAACCTCTCCTGTGTGTCCAGTTTTAGATTCCGATGCTTCACTTCAGGTTTATTGTATCCCTTGGACCTTCTTATTGACGATGAAACACGGAAATTGCATCCAAATTTAATACAAATGCCACAATGCCGACTTAAGTACAAGAGGACTGACACTCTCACTTTCTATTATTTGAACCTCTCCTGTGAGTCCAGTTTTAGATTCCGATGCTTCACTTCAGGTTTACTGTACCCCTTGGACCTTCCCATTGACGATGAAACCCATAAATTGCACCCGAATTTAATACAAATGGCACAATGCCGACTTAAGTACAAGAGGACTGACACTCTAACTTTCTATGATTTGAATCTCTCCTGTGAGTCCATTTTTTGATTCCGATGCTTCACTTCAGGTTTACTGTATCCCTTGGACCTTCTTATTGACGATGAAACACAGAAATTTGATCCAAATATAATACAAAAATCACAATGGCGACTAAAGTACAGGAGGACTGACACTCTCACTCTCTATGATTTGAACCTCACCTGTGCGACCAGTTTTTGATTCCGATGCTTCACTTCAGGTTTACTGTATCCCTTGGACCTTCTTATTGACGATGAAACACAGAAATTGCATCCGAATTTAATACAAATGCCACAATGCCGACTTAAGTACAAGAGGACTGACACTCTCACTTTCTATGATTTGAACCTCTCCAGTGAGTCCAGTTTTAGATTCCGATGCTTCTCTTCAGGTTTACTGTATACCTTGCACCTTCTTATTGACGATGAAACACAGAAATTGCATCCGAATTCAATACAAAAGGCACAATGCCGACTTAAGTACAAGAGGACTGACACTCTAACTTTCTATGATTTGAATCTCTCATGTGAGTCCAGTTTTAGATTCCGATGCTTCACTTCAGTTTTACTGTATCGTTGGGACCTTCTTATTGACGATGAAACACAGAAATTGCATCCGGTTAAGATCCAAAAGGCACAATGCCGACCTAAGTAGAGGAGAACTGACACTCTCACTTTCTATGATTTGGACCTCTCCTGTGAGTCCAGTTTTAGATTCCGATGCTTCACTTCAGGTTTACTGTATCCCTTGGACCTTCTTATTGACGATGAAACACAGAAAATGCATCCGAATTTGATACAAATGCCACAATGCCGACATAAGTACAAGAGGACTGAAACTCTCCCTTTCTATGATTTGAACCTTTCCTGTGATTCCAGTTTTAGATTCCTATGCTTCACTTAATGGTTTACTGTATACCTTGCACCTTCTTATTGACGATGAAACACAGAAATTGCATCCGAATTTAATACAAAAGGCACAATGCCGACTTAAGTACAAGAGGACTGACATTCTAACTTTCTACGATTAGAACCTCTCCTGTGAGTCCTGTTTTAGATTCCGATGCTTCACTTCAGGTTTACTGTAACCCTTGGACCTTCTTATTGACAATGAAACACAGAAATAGCATCGGAATTAAATTCAAAAGGCACAATGCCGACGTAAGTAAAAGAGGACTGACACTCTAACTTTCTATGATTTGAACCTCTCCTGTGAGTCCAGTTTTAGATTCCGATGCTTCACTTCAGGTTTACTGTATCCCCTGGACCTTCTCACTGACGATGAAACACAGAAATTGCATCCGAATTTAATACAAATGGCACAATGTCGACTTAAGTACAAGAGGACTGACACTCTCACTTTCTATGATTTCAACCTCTCCTGTGAGTCCAGTTTTAGATTCCGATGCTTCACTTCAGGTTTACTGTATACCTTGCACTTTCTTATCGACGATGAAACACAGAGTTTGCATCCGAATATAATACAAAAGGCACAATGCCGACTTAAATACAAGAGGACTGACACTCTAACTTTCTATGATTTGAACCTCTCCTGTGAGTCCAGTTTTGGATTCCGATGCTTCACTTCAGGTTTACTGTATACCTTTAACGTTCTTATTGACGATGAAACACAGAAATTGCATTAGAATTTAATACAAATGCCACAATGCCGACTTAAGTACAAGATGAATGACACTCTCACTTTCTATGATTTGAACCTCACCAGTGAGTACAGTTTTAGATTCCGATGCTTCTCTTCAGGTTCACTGTATACCTTGCACCTTCTTATTGACGATGAAACACAGAAATTGCATCCGAATTCAATACAAAAGGCACAATGCCGGCTTAAGTACAAGTAGACTGACATTCTAACTATCTATGATTTGAACCTCTCCTGCGAGTCCAGTTTTAGAGTCCGATGCTTCACTTCAGATATACTGTATCCCTTGGACCTTCTTATTGACGATGACACACAGAAATTGCACCCGAATTTAATACAAAAGGCTCAATACTGACTCAAGTACAAGAGGAGTGACACTTTAACTTTCTATGATTTGAACCTCTCCTGTGAGTCCTGTTTTAGATTCCGATGCTTCACTTCAGGTTTATTGTATCCCTTGGACCTTCTTATTGACGATGAAACACAGAAAGTGCATCCAAATTTAATACAAATGCCACAATGCCGACTTAAGTACAAGAGGACTGACACTCTCACTTTCTATGATTTGAACCTTTCCTGTGAGTCAAGTTTTTGATTCCGATGCTTCACTTCAGGTTTACTGCACCCCTTGGACTTCTTATTGACGATGAAACCCAGAAATTGCACCCGAACTTAATACAAATGGCACAATGCCGACTTAAGTACAAGAGGACTGACACTCTATCTTTCTATGATTTGAATCTCTCCTGAGAGTCCAGTTTTTGATTCCGATGCTTCACTTCAGGTTTACTGTATCCCTTGGACCTCTTATTGACGATGAAACACAGAAATTGGATCCGAATATAATACAAAAATCACAATGGCGACTAAAGTACAAGAGGACCGACACTCTCAATTTCTTTGATTTGAACCTCTCCAGTGAGTCCAGTTTTAGATTCCGATGCTTCTCTTCAGGTTTACCGGATACCTTGCACCTTCTTATTGACGATGAAACACAGAAATTGCATCCGAAATTAATACAAAAGGCACAATGCCGACTTAAGTACAAGAGGACTGACATTCTAACTTTCTATGATTTGAACCTCTCCTGTGGGTCCAGTTTTAGAGTCCGATGCTTCACTTCAGGTTTACTGTATCCCTTGGACCTTCTTATTGACGATGACACACAGAAATTGCTCCCGAATATAATACAAAAGCACAATACCGACTCAAGTACAACAGGAGTGACACTCTAACTTTCTATGATTTGAATCTCTCCTGTGAGTCCATTTTTTGATTCCGATGCTTCACTTCAGGTTTACTGTATCCCTTGGACTTTCTTATTGACCATGAAACACAGAAATTTGATCCAAATATAATACAAAAGTCACAATGGCGACTAAAGTACAAGAGGACTGACACTCTCACTCTCTATGATTTGAACCTCACCTGTGCGTCCAGTTTTTGATTCCGATGCTTCACTTCAGGTTTACTGTATCCCTTGGACCTTCTTATTGACAATGAAACACAGAAATTGCATCCGAATTTAATACAAATGCCACAATGCCGACTTAAGTACAAGAGGACTGACACTCTCACTTTCTATGATTTGAACCTCTCCAGTGAGTCCAGTTTTAGATTCCGATGCTTCTCTTCAGGTTTACTGTATACCTTGCACCTTCTTATTGACGATGAAACACAGAAATTGCATCCGAATTCAATACAAATGGCACAATGCCGACTTAAGTACAAGAGGACTGACATTCTAACCTTCTATGATTTGAACCTTTCCTGTGAATCCAGTTTTAGAGTTCGATGCTTCACTTCAGGTTTACTGTATCCCTTGGACTTTCTTATTGACGATGACACACAGAAATTGCACCCGAATTTAATACAAAAGGCACAATACCGACTCAAGTACAAGAGGAGTGACACTCTAACTTTCTATGATTTAAACCTCTCCTGTGAGTCCAGTTTTAGATTCCAATGCTTCACTCCAGGTTAACTGTACCCCTTGGACCTTCTTATTGACGATGAAACACAGAAATTGCATCCGAATTTAATACAAAAGGCACAATACCGAATAGGTACAAGAGGAGAGACACTCTAACTTTCTATGATTTGAATCTCTCATGTGAGTCCAGTTTTAGATTCCGATGCTTCACTTCAGTTTTACTGTATCGTTTGGACCTTCTTATTGACGATGAAACACAGAAATTGCATCGGAATTAAATCCAAAAGGCACAATGCCGACCTAAGTAGAAGAGAACTGACACTCTCACTTTCTATGATTTGAACCTCTCCTGTGAGTCCAGTTTTTAGATTCCGATGCTTCACATCAGGTTTACTGTATCCCTTGGACCTTCTTATTGACGATGAAACACAGATATTGCATCCGAATTTAATACAAATGGCACAATGTCGTTTTAAGTACAAGAGGACTGACACTCTCACTTTCTATGATGTGAACCTCTCCTGTGAGTCCAGTTTTAGATTCCGATGCTTCACTTCAGGTTTACTGTATACCTTGCACTTTCTTATTGACGATGAAACAGAGTTTGCATCCGAATTTAATACAAAAGGCACAATGCCGACTTAAATACAAGAGGACTGACACTCTAACTATCTATGATTTGAACCTCTCCAGTGAGTCCAGTTTTGGATTCCGATGCTTCACTTCGGGTTTACTGTATCCCTTGGACCTTCTTATTGACGATGAAACACAGAAATTGCATCCGAATTTAATACAAATGCCACAATGCCGACTTAAGTACAAGAGGACTGACACTCTCACTTTCTATGATTTGAACCTCTCCAGTGAGTCCAGTTTTAGATTCCGATGCTTCTCTTTAGGTTTACTGTATACCTTGCACCTTCTTATTGACGATGAAACACAGAAATTGCACCCGAATTCAATACAATAGGCACAATGCCGACTTAAGTACAAGAGGACTGACACTCTCACTTTCTATGATTGGTACCTCTCCTGTGAGTCCAGTTTTAGATTCCGATGCTTCACTTCAGGTTTACTGTAACCCTTGGAACTTCTTATTGACGATGAAACACAGAAATTGCATCGGAATTAAATTCAAAACGCACAATGCCGACTTAAGTAAAAGGGGACTGACACTCTCACTTTCTATGATTTGAACCTCTCCTGTGAGTCCAGTCTTAGATTCCGATGCTTCACTCCAGGTTTACTGTATCCCTTGGACCTTCTTATTGACGATGAAACACAGAAATTGCATCGGAATTAAATTCAAAAATTACAATGCCGACTTAACTACAAGAGGACTGACGTTCTAACTTTCTATGATTTGAACTTCTTCTGTGAGTCCAGTTTTAGATTCCGATGCTTCACTTCAGGTTTACTGTATCCCTTGGACGTTCTTATTGACGATGAAACACAGAGTTTGCATCCGAAAATAATACAAAATGCCAATGCCGACTTAAGTACAAGAGGACTGACACTCTAATTTTCTATGATTTGAACCTCTCCTGTGAGTACAGTTTTAGATTCCGATGATTTACTTAAGGTTTACTGTATCCCTTGGACCTTCTTATTGACGATGAAACACTGAAATGGCATCCGAATTTAATACAAAAGGCACAATACCGAATTAGGTACAAGAGGAGAGACACTCCAACTTTCTATGATTTGAATCTCTCCTGTGAGTCCAGTTTTAGATTCCGATGCTTCGCTTCAGTTTTACTGTATCCTTTGGACCTTCTTATTGACGATGAAACACAGAAATTGCATCGTAATTAAATTCAAAAGCACAATGCCGACCTAAGTAGAAGAGAACTGACACTCTCACTTTCTATGATTTGAACCTCTCCAGTGAGTCCAGTTTTAGATTCCGATGCTTCACTTCAGGTTTAATGTATCCCTTGGACCTTCTTATTGACGATGAAACACAGAAAATGCATCCAAATTTGATACAAATGCCACAATGCCGACATAAGTACAAGAGGACTGACACACTCCCTTTCTATGATTTGAACCTTTCCTGTGAGTCCAGTTTTAGATTCCGGGGTTCACTTCAGGTTTACTGTATACCTTGCTCCTTCTTATTTACGATGAAACGCAGAAATTGCATCCGAATGTAATAGAAAAGGCACAATGCCGACTTAAGTACAAGAGGACTGACATTCTAACTTTCTATGATTAGATCCTTACCTGTGAGTCCTGTTTTAGTTCCGATGCTTCACTTCAGGTTTACTGTATCCCTTGGACCTTCCTATTGACAATGAAACACAGAAATAGCATCCGAATTAAATTCAAAAGGCACAATGCCGACTTAAGTAAAAGAGGACTGGCACTCTAACTTTCTATGATTTGAACCTCTCCTGTGAGTCCAGTTTTTAGATTCCGTTGCTTCACTTCAGGTTTACTGTATCCCTTGGACCTTCTTATTGACGATGAAACACAGAAATTGCATCCAAATTTAATACAAATGGCACAATGTCGACTTAAGTACAAGAGGACTGACACTCTCAGTTTCTATGATTTGAACCTCTCCTGTGAGTCCAGTTTTAGAGTCCGATGCTTCACTACAGGTTTACTGTATCCCTTGGACCTTCTTATTGACGACGACACACAGAAATTGCACCCGAATTCAATACAAAAGGCACAATACCGACTCAGGTAACTCTAACTTTCTATGATTTGATCCTCTCCTGTGAGTCCCGTTTAAGATTCCGATGCTTCACTTCAGGTTTATTGTATCCCTTGGACATTCTTATTGACGATGAAACCCAGAAATTGCACCCGAATTTAATATAAATGGCACAATGCCGACTTAAGTACAAGAGGACTGACACTCTCACTTTCTATGATTTGAACCTCTCCTGTGAGTCCAGTTTTAGATTCCGATGCTTCACTTCAGGTTTAATGTATACCTTGGACCTTCTTATTGACGATGAAACACAGAAAATGCATCCGAATTTGATACAAATGCCACAATGCCGACATAAGTACAAGAGGACTGACACTCTCCCTTTCTATGACTTGAACCTTTCCTGTGAGTCCAGTTTTAGATTTCGATGCTTCACTTCAGGTTTACTGTATACCTTGCACCTTCTTATTGACGATGAAACACAGAAATTGTGTCCGAAGTTAATACAAAAGGCACAATGCCGCCTTAAGTACAAGAGGACTGACATTCTAACTTTCTATGATTAGAACCACTCCTGTGAGTCCTGTTTTAGATTCCGACGCTTCACTTCAGGTTTACTGTATCCCTTGGCCTTCTTATTGACAATGAAACACAGAAATAGAATCGGAATTAAATTCAAAAGGCACAATGCCGACTTAAGTAAAAGAGGACTGACACTCTAACTTTCTATGATTTGAACCTATCCTGTGAGTGCAGTTTTAGATTCCGACGCTTCACTTCAGGTTTACCGTATCCCTTGGACCTTCCTATTGACGATTAAACACAGAAATTGCATCCGAATTTAATACAAATGGCACAATGTCGACTTAAGTACAAGAGGACTGACACTCTCACTTTCTATGATTTGAACCTCTCCTGTGAGTCCAGTTTTAGATTCCGATGCTTCACTTAAGGCTTACTGTATGCCTTGCACCTTCTTATTGACGATGAAACACAGAGTTTGCATCCGAATTTAATACAAAAGGCACAATGCCGACTTAAATACAAGAGGACTGACACTCTAACTTTCTATGATTTGAACGTCTCCTGTGAGTCCAGTTTTGCATTTCGATGCTTCACTTCAGGTTTACTGTATCCCTTGGACCTTCTGATTGACGATGAAACACAGAAATTGCATCCGAATTTAATACAAAAGGCACAATGGCGACTTAAGTAAAAGAGGACTGACACTCTCACTTTCTATGATTTGAACCTCTCCAGTGAGTCCAGTTTTGGATTTCCATGCTTCACTTCAGGTTTACTGTATCCCTTGGACCTTCTGATTGACGATGAAACACAGAAATTGCATCCGAATTTAATACAAAAGGCACAATGGCGACATAAGTACAAGAGGGCTGACATTCTAACTTTCTATGATTTGAACCTCTCCTGTGAGTCCAGTTTTGGATTTCCATGCTTCACTTCAGGTTTACTGTACTCCTTGGACCTTCTGATTGACGATGAAACACAGAAATTGCATCCGAATTTAATACAAAAGGCACAATGGCGACTTAAGTACAAGAGGGCTGACATTCTAACTTTCTATCATTTGAACCTCTCCTGTGAGTCCAGTTTTAGAGTCCGATGCTTCACTTCAGGTTTACTGTATACCTTGCACCTTCTTATTGACGATGAAACACAGAGTTTGCATCCGAAATTAATACAAAAGGCACAATGCCGACTTAAGTACAAGAGGACTGACACTCTAACTTTCTATGATTTGAACCTCTCCTGTGAGTCCAGTTTTAGATTCCGACGCTTCACTTCAGGTTTACTGTATCACTTGGACCTTCTTATTGACGATGAAACACAGAAATTGCATCCGAATTTAATACAAATGGCACAATGTCGACTTAAGTACAAGAGGACTGACACTCTCACTTTCTATGATTTGAACCTCTCCTGTGAGTCCAGTTTTAGATTCCGATGCCTCACTTCAGGTTTACTGTATACCTTGCACCTTCTTATTGACGATGAAACACAGAAATTGTATCCGAAGTTAATACAAAAGGCACAATGCCGCCTTAAGTACAAGAGTACTGACATTCTAACTTTCTATGATTAGAACCACTCCTGTGAGTCCTGTTTTAGATTCCGATGCTTCACTTCAGGTTTACTGTATCCCTTGGCCTTCTTATTGACAATGAAACACAGAAATAGAATCGGAATTAAATTCAAAAGGCACAATGCCGACTTAAGTAAAAGAGGACTGACACTCTAACTTTCTATGATTTGAACCTATCCTGTGAGTCCAGTTTTAGATTCCGACGCTTCACTTCAGGTTTACTGTATCCCTTGGACCTTCTTATTGACGATGAAACACAGAAATTGCATCCGAATTTAATACAAATGGCACAATGTCGACTTAAGTACAAGAGGACTGACACTCTCACTTTCTATGATTTGAACCTCTCCTGTGAGTCCAGTTTTAGATTCCGATGCTTCACTTCAGGTTTACTGTATACCTTGCACCTTCTTATTGACGATGAAACACAGAGTTTGCATCCGAATTTAATACAAAAGGCACAATGCCGACTTAAATACAAGAGGACTGACACTCTAACTTTCTATGATTTGAACCTCTCCTGTGAGTCCAGTTTTGGATTTCGATGCTCCACTTCAGGTTTACTGTATCACTTGGACCTTCTGATTGACGATGAAACACAGAAATTGCATCCGAATTTAATACAAAAGGCACAATGGCGACTTAAGTACAAGAGCACTGACACTCTCACTTTCTATGATTTGAACCTCTCCAGTGAGTCCAGTTTTAGATTCCGATGCTTCACTTCAGGTTTACTGTATACCTTGCACCTTCTTATTGACGATGAAACACAGAGTTTGCATCCGAATTTAATACAAAAGGCACAATGCCGACTTAAATACAAGAGGACTGACACTCTAACTTTCTATGATTTGAACCTCTCCTGTGAGTCCAGTTTTGGATTTCCATGCTTCACTTCAGGTTTACTGTATCCCTTGGACCTTCTGATTGACGATGAAACACAGAAATTGCATCCGAATTTAATACAAAAGGCACAATGGCGACTTAAGTACAAGAGGGCTGACATTCTAACTTTCTATGATTTGAACCTCTCCTGTGAGTCCACTTTTGGATTTCCATGCATCACTTCAGGTTTACTGTATCCCTTGGACCTTCTGATTGACGATGAAACACAGAAATTGCATCCGAATTTAATACAAAAGGCACAATGGCGATTTAAGTACAAGAGGGCTGACAATCTAACTTTCTATGATTTGAACCTCTCCTGTGAGTCCAGTTTTAGAGTCCGATGCTTCACTTCAGGTTTACTGTATACCTTGCGCCTTCTTATTGACGATGAAACACAGAGTTTGCATCCGAATTTAATACAAAAGGCACAATGCCGACTTAAATACAAGAGGACTGACACTCTAACTTTCTATGATTTGAACCTCTCCTCTGAGTCCAGTTTTGGATTTCCATGCTTCACTTCAGGTTTACTGTATCCCTTGGACCTTCTGATTGACGATGAAACACAGAGTTTGCATCCGAATTTAATACAAAAGGCACAATGGTGACTTCAGTACGAGAGGACTGACACTCTCACTGTCTATGATTTGAACCTCTCCTGTGAGTCCAGTTTTGGATTTAAATGCTTCACTTTAGGTTGACTGTATCCCTTGGACCTTCTGATTGACGATGAAACACAGAAATTGCATCCGAATTTAATACAAAAGGCACAATGGCGACTTAAGTACAAGAGGGCTGAAATTCTAACTTTCTATGATTTGAACCTCTCCTGTGAGTCCAGTCTTAGAGTCCGATGCTTCACTTCAGGTTTACTGTATCCCTTGGTCCTTCTTATTGACGATGACACACAGAAATTGCACCCGAATTTAATACAAAAGGCACAATACCGACTCAAGTACAAGAGGAGTGACACTATTACTTTCTATGATCTCAACCTCTCCTGTGAGTCCAGTTTTAGATTCCGATGCTTCACTTTAGGTTTATTGGATCCCTTGGACCTTCTTATTGACGATGAAACCCAGAAATTGCACCTGAATTTAATACAAATGGCACAATGCCGACTTAAGTACAAGAGGACTGACACTCTCACATTCTATGATTTGAACCTCTCCTGTGAGTCCAGATTTAGATTCCGATGCTTCACTTCAGGATTACTGTATCCCTTGGACTTTCTTATTGACGATGAAACACAGAAATTGCATCGGAATTAAATTCAAAACGCACAATGCCGACTTAAGTAAAAGAGGACTGACATTCTCACTTTCTATGATTTGAACCTCTCCTGTGAGTCCAGTCTTAGATTCCGATGCTTCACTCCAGGTTTACTGTATGCCTTGTACCTTCTTATTGACGATGAAACACAGAAATTGCAACGGAATTAAATTAAAAAATCACAATGCCGACTTAACTACAAGAGGACTGACACTCTAACTTTCAATGATTTGAACTTCTTCTGTGAGTCCAGTTTTAGATTCCGATGCCTCACTTCAGGTTTACTGTATCCCTTGGACCTTCTTATTGACGATGAAACACAGAAATTGCATCGGAATTAAATTCAAATGGCACAATGCCGACCTAAGTAGAAGAGAACTGACACTCTCACTTTCTATGATTTGAACCTCTCCTGTGAGTCCAGTTTTAGATTCCGATGCTTCACTTCAGGTTTGATGTATCCCTTGGACCTTCTTATTGACGATGAAACACAGAAAATGCATCCAAATTTGATACAAATGCCACAATGCCGACATAAGTACAAGAGGACTGACACTCTCCCTTTCTATGATTTGAACCTTTCCTGTGAGTCCAGTTTTAGATTCCGATGCTTCACTTCAGGTTTACTGTATACCTTGCACCTTCTTATTGACGATGAAACACAGATATTGCATCCGAATTTAATACAAAAGGCACAATGCCGACTTAAGTACAAGAGGACTGACATTCTAACTTTCTATGATTAGAACCTCTCCTGTGAGTCCTGTTTTAGATTCCGATGCTTCACTTCAGGTTTACTGTATTCCTTGGACCATCTTATTGACAATGAAACACAGAAATAGCAACGGAATTAAATTCAAAAGGCACAATGCCGACTTAAGTAAAAGAGGACTGACACTCTAACTTTGTATGATTTGACCCTCTCCTGTGAGTCCAGTTTTAGATTCCGATGCTTCACTTCAGGTTTACTGTAACCTTTGGACCTTCTTATTGACGATGAAACACAGAAATTGCATCCGAATTTAATACAAATGGCACAATGTCGACTTAAGTACAAGAGGACTGACACTCTCACTTTCTATGATTTGAACCTCTCCTGTGAGTCCAGTTTTTGATTCCGATGATTCACTTCAGGTTTACTGTATACCTTGCACCTTCTTATTGACGATGGAACACAGAGTTTGCATCCGAATTTAATACAAAAGGCACAATGCCGACTTAAATACAAGAGGACTGACACTCTAACTTTCTATGATTTGAACCTCTCTTGTGAGTCCAGTTTTGGAATCCGATGCTTCACTTCAGGTTTACTGTATCCCTTGGACCTTCTTATTGACGATGAAACACAGAAATAGCATCCGAATTTAATACAAAAGGCACAATGGCGACTTAAGTACAAGAGGACTGACACTCTTACTATTTATGATTTGAACCTCTCCTGCGAGTCCAGTTTTAGATTCCGAAGCTTCACTTCAGGTTTACTGTATACCTTGCACCTTCTTATTGACTATGAAACACAGAAATTGCATCCGAATGTAATACAAAAGGCACAATGCCGTCTTAAGTACAAGAGGAATGACATTCTAACTCTCTATGTTTAGAACCTCTCTTGTGAGTCCAGTTTTAGATTCCAATGCTTCACTTATGGTTTACTGTATCCCTTGGACCTTCTTATTGACGATGAAACACAGAAATTTGATCCAAATATAATACAAAAATCACAATGGCGACTAAAGTACAAGAGGACTGACACTCTCACACTCTATGATTTGAACCTCACCTGTGCGTCCAGTTTTTGATTCCGATGCTTCACTTCAGGTTTACTGTATCCCTTGGACCTTCTTATTGACGATGAAACACAGAAATTGCATCCGAATTTAATACAAATGCCACAATGCCGCCTTAAGTACAAGAGGACTGACACTCTCACTTTCTATGATTTGAACCTCTCCAGTGAGTCCAGTTTTAGATTCCGATGCTTCACTTCAGTTTTACTGTATCGTTGGGACCTTCTTATTGACGATGAAACACAGAAATTGCATCCGGTTAAGATCCAAAAGGCACAATGCCGACCTAAGTAGAGGAGAACTGACACTCTCACTTTCTATGATTTGGACCTCTCCTGTGAGTCCAGTTTCAGATTCCGATGCTTCACTTCAGGTTTGCTGTATCCCTTGGACCTTCTTATTGACGATGAAACACAGAAAATGCATCCGAATTTGATACAAATGCCACAATGCCGACATAAGTACAAGAGGACTGAAACTCTCCCTTTCTATGATTTGAACCTTTCCTGTGATTCCAGTTTTAGATTCCTATGCTTCACTTAAGGGTTTACTGTATACCTTGCACCTTCTTATTGACGATGAAACACAGAAATTGCATCCGAATTTAATACAAAATGCACAATGCCGACTTAAGTACAAGAGGACTGACATTCTAACTTTCTACGATTAGAACCTCTCCTGTGAGTTCTGTTTTAGATTCCGATGCTTCACTTCAGGTTTACTGTAACCCTTGGACCTTCTTATTGACAATGAAACACAGAAATAGCATCGGAATTAAATTCAAAAGGCACAATGCCGACGTAAGTAAAAGAGGACTGACACTCTAACTTTCTATGATTTGAACCTCTCCTGTGAGTCCAGTTTTAGATTCCGATGCTTCACTTCAGGTTTACTGTATCCCCTGGACCTTCTCATTGACGATGAAACACAGAAATTGCATCCGAATTTAATACAAATGGCACAATGTCGACTTAAGTACAAGAGGACTGACACTCTCACTTTCTATGATTTCAACCTCTCCTGTGAGTCCAGTTTTAGATTCCGATGCTTCACTTCAGGTTTACTGTATACCTTGCACTTTCTTATTGACGATGAAACACAGAGTTTGCATCCGAATATAATACAAAAGGCACAATGCCGACTTAAATACAAGAGGACTGACACTCTAACTTTCTATGATTTGAACCTCTCCTGTGAGTCCAGTTTTGGATTCCGATGCTTCACTTCAGGTTTACTGTATACCTTTAACGTTCTTATTTACGATGAAACACAGAAATTGCATTAGAATTTAATACAAATGCCACAATGCCGACTTAAGTAAAAGATGAATGACACTCTCACTTTCTATGATTTGAACCTCTCCAGTGAGTACAGTTTTAGATTCCGATGCTTCTCTTCAGGTTCACTGTATACCTTGCACCTTCTTATTGACGATGAAACACAGAAATTGCATCCGAATTCAATACAAAAGGCACAATGCCGGCTTAAGTACAAGTAGACTGACATTCTAACTATCTATGATTTGAACCTCTCCTGCGAGTCCAGTTTTAGAGTCCGATGCTTCACTTCAGATATACTGTATCCCTTGGACCTTCTTATTGACGATGACACACAGAAATTGCACCCGAATTTAATACAAAAGGCTCAATACTGACTCAAGTACAAGAGGAGTGACACTTTAACTTTCTATGATTTGAACCTCTCCTGTGAGTCCAGTTTTAGATTCCGATGCTTCACTTCAGGTTTATTGTATCCCTTGGACCTTCTTATTGACGATGAAACACAGAAAGTGCATCCAAATTTAATACAAATGCCACAATGCCGACTTAAGTACAAGAGGACTGACACTCTCACTTTCTATGATTTGAACCTTTCCTGTGAGTCAAGTTTTTGATTCCGATGCTTCACTTCAGGTTTACTGCACCCCTTGGACTTCTTATTGACGATGAAACCCAGAAATTGCACCCGAATTTAATACAAATGGCACAATGCCGACTTAAGTACAAGAGGACTGACACTCTATCTTTCTATGATTTGAATCTCTCCTGAGAGTCCAGTTTTTGATTCCGATGCTTCACTTCAGGTTTACTGTATCCCTTGGACCTTCTTGTTGACGATGAAACACAGAAATTGAATCCGAATATAATACAAAAATCACAATGGCGACTAAAGTACAAGAGGACCGACACTCTCAATTTCTTTGATTTGAACCTCTCCAGTGAGTCCAGTTTTAGATTCCGATGCTTCTCTTCAGGTTTACTGGATACCTTGCACCTTCTTATTGACGATGAAACACAGAAATTGCATCCGAATTTAATACAAAAGGCACAATGCCGACTTAAGTACAAGAGGACTGACATTCTAACTTTCTATGATTTGAACCTCTCCTGTGGGTCCAGTTTTAAAGTCCGATGCTTCACTTCAGGTTTACTGTATCCCTTGGACCTTCTTATTGACGATGACACACAGAAATTGCTCCCGAATTTAATACAAAAACACAATACAGACTCAAGTACAACAGGAGTGACACTCTAACTTTCTATGATTTGAACCTCTCCTGTGAGTCCAGTTTTAGATTCCGATGCTTCACTTCAGGTTTATTGTATCCCTTGGACCTTCTTATTGACGATGAAACACAGAAATTGCATCCAAATTTAATACAAATGCCACAATGCCGACTTAAGTACAAGAGGACTGACACTCTCACTTTCTATTATTTGAACCTCTCCTGTGAGTCCAGTTTTCGATTCCGATGCTTCACTTCAGGTTTTCTGTACCCCTTGGACCTTCCCATTGACGATGAAACCCAGAAATTGCACCCGAATTTAATACAAATGGCACAATGCCGACTTAAGTACAAGAAGACTGACACTCTAACTTTCTATGATTTGAATCTCTCCTGTGAGTCCATTTTTTGATTCCGATGCTTCACTTCAGGTTTACTGTATCCCTTGGACTTTCTTATTGACCATGAAACACAGAAATTTGATCCAAATATAATACAAAAATCACAATGGCGACTAACGTACAAGAGGACTGACACTCTCACTCTCTATGATTTGAACCTCACCTGTGCGTCCAGTTTTTGATTCCGATGCTTCACTTCAGGTTTACTGTATCCCTTGGACCTTCTTATTGACGATGAAACACAGAAATTGCATCCGAATTGAATACAAATGCCACAATGCCGACTTAAGTACAAGAGGACTGACACTCTCACTTTCTATGATTTGAACCTCTCCAGTGAGTCCAGTTTTAGATTCCGATGCTTCTCTTCAGGTTTACTGTATACCTTGCACCTTCTTATTGACGATGAAACACAGAAATTGCATCCGAATTCAATACAAATGGCACAATGCCGACGTAAGTACAAGAGGACTGACATTATAACTTTCTATGATTTGAACCTCTCCTGTGAATCCAGTTTTAGAGTTCGATGCTTCACTTCAGGTTTACTGTATCCCTTGGACCTTCTTATTGACGATGACACACAGAAATTGCACCCGAATTTAATACAAAATGCACAATACCGACTCAAGTACAAGAGGAGTGACACTCTAACTTTCTATGATTTAAACCTCTCCTGTGAGTCCAGTTTTAGATTCCAATGCTTCACTCCAGGTTAACTGTACCCCTTGGACCTTCTTATTGACGATGAAACACAGAAATTGCATCCGAATTTAATACAAAAGGCACAATACCGAATAGGTACAAGAGGAGAGACACTCTAACTCTCTATGATTTGAATCTCTCATGTGAGTCCAGTTTTAGATTCCGATGCTTCACTTCAGTTTTACTGTATCGTTTGGACCTTCTTATTGACGATGAAACACAGAAATTGCATCGGAATTAAATCCAAAAGGCACAATGCCGACCTAAGTAGAAGAGAACTGACACTCTCACTTTCTATGATTTGAACCTCTCCTGTGAGTCCAGTTTTTAGATTCCGATGCTTCACATCAGGTTTACTGTATCCCTTGGACCTTCTTATTGACGATGAAACACAGATATTGCATCCGAATTTAATACAAATGGCACAATGTCGTTTTAAGTACAAGAGGAGTGACACTCTCACTTTCTGTGATTTGTACCTCTCCTGTGAGTCCAGTTTTAGATTCCGATGCTTCACTTCAGGTTTACTGTATACCTTGCACTTTCTTATTGACGATGAAACAGAGTTTGCATCCGAATTTAATACAAAAGGCACAATGCCGACTTAAATACAAGAGGACTGACACTCTAACTTTCTATGATTTGAACCTCTCCAGTGAGTCCAGTTTTGGATTCCGATGCTTCACTTCGGGTTTACTGTATCCCTTGGACCTTCTTATTGACGATGAAACACAGAAATTGCATCCGAATTTAATACAAATGCCACAATGCCGACTTAAGTACAAGAGGACTGACACTCTCACTTTCTATGATTTGAACCTCTCCAGTGAGTCCAGTTTTAGATTCCGATGCTTCTCTTTAGGTTTACTGTATACCTTGCACCTTCTTATTGACGATGAAACACAGAAATTGCACCCGAATTCAATACAATAGGCACAATGCCGACTTAAGTACAAGAGGACTGACACTCTCACTTTCTATGATTGGTACCTCTCCTGTGAGTCCAGTTTTAGATTCCGATGCTTCACTTCAGGTTTACTGTAACCCTTGGAACTTCTTATTGACGATGAAACACAGAAATTGCATCGGAATTAAATTCAAAACGCACAATGCCGACTTAAGTAAAAGGGGACTGACACTCTCACTTTCTATGATTTGAACCTCTCCTGTGAGTCCAGTCTTAGATTCCGATGCTTCACTCCAGGTTTACTGTATCCCTTGGACCTTCTTGTTGACGATGAAACACAGAAATTGCATTGGAATTAAATTCAAAAATTACAATGCCGACTTAACTACAAGAGGACTGACGTTCTAACTTTCTATGATTTGAACTTCTTCTGTGAGTCCAGTTTTAGATTCCGATGCTTCACTTCAGGTTTACTGTATCCCTTGGACGTTCTTATTGACGATGAAACACAGAGTTTGCATCCGAAAATAATACAAAATGCCAATGCCGACTTAAGTACAAGAGGACTGACACTCTAATTTTCTATGATTTGAACCTCTCCTGTGAGTACAGTTTTAGATTCCGTGATTTACTTAAGGTTTACTGTATCCCTTGGACCTTCTTATTGACGATGAAACACTGAAATTGCATCCGAATTTAATACAAAAGGCACAATACCGAATTAGGTACAAGAGGAGAGACACTCCAACTTTCTATGATTTGAATCTCTCCTGTGAGTCCAGTTTTAGATTCCGATGCTTCACTTCAGTTTTACTGTATCCTTTGGACCTTCTTATAGACGATGAAACACAGAAATTGCATCGTAATTAAATTCAAAAGCACAATGCCGACCTAAGTAGAAGAGAACTGACACTCTCACTTTCAATGATTTGAACCTCTCCAGTGAGTCCAGCTTTAGATTCCGATGCTTCACTTCAGGTTTAATGTATCCCTTGGACCTTCTTATTGACGATGAAACACAGAAAATGCATCCAAATTTGATACAAATGCCACAATGCCGACATAAGTACAAGAGGACTGACACACTCCCTTTCTATGATTTGAACCTTTCCTGTGAGTCCAGTTTTAGATTCCGATGCTTCACTTCAGGTTTACTGTATACCTTGCTCCTTCTTATTTACGATGAAACACAAAATTGCATCCGAATTTAATAGAAAAGGCACAATGCCGACTTAAGTACAAGAGGACTGACATTCTAACTTTCTATGATTAGATCCTTACCTGTGAGTCCTGTTTTAGATTCCGATGCTTCACTTCAGGTTTACTGTATCCCTTGGACCTTCCTATTGACAATGAAACACAGAAATAGCATCCGAATTAAATTCAAAAGGCACAATGCCGACTTAAGTAAAAGAGGACTGACACTCTAACTTTCTATGATTTGAACCTCTCCTGTGAGTCCAGTTTTTAGATTCCGTTGCTTCACTTCAGGTTTACTGTATCCCTTGGACCTTCTTATTGACGATGAAACACAGAAATTGCATCCAAATTTAATACAAATGGCACATGTCGACTTAAGTACAAGAGGACTGACACTCTCAGTTTCTATGATTTGAACCTCTCCTGTGAGTCCAGTTTTAGAGTCCGATGCTTCACTTCAGGTTTACTGTATCCCTTGGACCTTCTTATTGACGACGACACACAGAAATTGCACCCGAATTCAATACAAAAGGCACAATACCGACTCAGGTAACTCTAACTTTCTATGATTTGATCCTCTCCTGTGAGTCCCGTTTAAGATTCCGATGCTTCACTTCAGGTTTATTGTATCCCTTGGACCTTCTTATTGACGATGAAACCCAGAAATTGCACCCGAATTTAATATAAATGGCACAATGCCGACTTAAGTACAAGAGGACTGACACTCTCACTTTCTATGATTTGAACCTCTCCTGTGAGTCCAGTTTTAGATTCCGATGCTTCACTTCAGGTTTAATGTATACCTTGGACCTTCTTATTGACGATGAAACACAGAAAATGCATCCGAATTTGATACAAATGCCACAATGCCGACATAAGTACAAGAGGACTGACACTCTCCCTTTCTATGACTTGAACCTTTCCTGTGAGTCCAGTTTTAGATTCCGATGCTTCACTTCAGGTTTACTGTATACCTTGCACCTTCTTATCGACGATGAAACACAGAAATTGTATCCGAAGTTAATACAAAAGGCACAATGCCGCCTTAAGTACAAGAGGACTGACATTCTAACTTTCTATGATTAGAACCACTCCTGTGAGTCCTGTTTTAGATTCCGACGCTTCACTTCAGGTTTACTGTATCCCTTGGCCTTCTTATTGACAATGAAACACAGAAATAGAATCGGAATTAAATTCAAAAGGCACAATGCCGACTTAAGTAAAAGAGGACTGACTCTCTAACTTTCTATGATTTGAACCTATCCTGTGAGTCCAGTTTTGGATTCCGACGCTTCACTTCAGGTTTACCGTATCCCTTGGACCTTCTTATTGACGATGAAACACAGAAATTGCATCCGAATTTAATACAAATGGCACAATGTCGACTTAAGTACAAGAGGACTGACACTCTCACTTTCTATGATTTGAACCTCTCCTGTGAGTCCAGTTTTAGATTCCGATGCTTCACTTAAGGCTTACTGTATACCTTGCACCTTCTTATTGACGATGAAACACAGAGTTTGCATCCGAATTTAATACAAAAGGCACAATGCCGACTTAAATACAAGAGGACTGACACTCTAACTTTCTATGATTTGAACGTCTCCTGTGAGTCCAGTTTTGGATTTCGATGCTTCACTTCAGGTTTACTGTATCCCTTGGACCTTCTGATTGACGATGAAACACAGAAATTGCATCCGAATTTAATACAAAAGGCACAATGGCGACTTAAGTAAAAGAGGACTGACACTCTCACTTTCTATGATTTGAACCTCTCCAGTGAGTCCAGTTTTAGATTCCGATGCTTCACTTCAGGTTTACTGTATACCTTGCACCTTCCTTTTGACGATGAAACACAGAGTTTGTATCCGAATTTACTACAAAAGGCACAATGCCGACTTAAATACAAGAGGACTGACACTCTAACTTTCTATGATTTGAACCTCTCCTGTGAGTCCAGTTTTGGATTTCCATGCTTCACTTCAGGTTTACTGTATCCCTTGGACCTTCTGATTGACGATGAAACACAGAAATTGCATCCGAATTTAATACAAAAGGCACAATGGCGACTTAAGTACAAGAGGGCTGACATTCTAACTTTCTATGATTTGAACCTCTCCTGTGAGTCCAGTTTTGGATTTCCATGCTTCACTTCAGGTTTACTGTATCCCTTGGACCTTCTGATTGACGATGAAACACAGAAATTGCATCCGAATTTAATACAAAAGGCACAATGGCGACTTAAGGACAAGAGGGCTGACATTCTAACTTTCTATGATTTGAACCTCTCCTGTGAGTCCAGTTTTAGAGTCCGATGCTTCACTTCAGGTTTACTGTATACCTTGCACCTTCTTATTGACGATGAAACACAGAGTTTGCATCCGAAATTAATACAAAAGGCACAATGCCGACTTAAGTACAAGAGGACTGACACTCTAACTTTCTATGATTTGAACCTCTCCTGTGAGTCCAGTTTTAGATTCCGACGCTTCACTTCAGGTTTACTGTATCCCTTGGACCTTCTTATTGACGATGAAACACAGAAATTGCATCCGAATTTAATACAAATGGCACAATGTCGACTTAAGTACAAGAGGACTGACACTCTCACGTTCTATGATTTGAACCTCTCCTGTGAGTCCAGTTTTAGATTCCGATGCTTCACTTCAGGTTTACTGTATACCTTGCACCTCCTTATTGACGATGAAACACAGAAATTGTATCCGAAGTTAATACAAAAGGCACAATGCCGCCTTAAGTACAAGAGTACTGACATTCCAACTTTCTATGATTAGAACCACTCCTGTGAGTCCTGTTTTAGATTCCGATGCTTCACTTCAGGTTTACTGTATCCCTTGGCCTTCTTATTGACAATGAAACACAGAAATAGAATCGGAATTAAATTCAAAAGGCACAATGCCGACTTAAGTAAAAGAGGACTGACACTCTAACTTTCTATGATTTGAACCTATCCTGTAAGTCCAGTTTTAGATTCCGACGCTTCACTTCAGGTTTACTGTATCCCTTGGACCTTCTTATTGACGATGAAACACAGAAATTGCATCCGAATTTAATACAAATGGCACAATGTCGACTTAATTACAAGAGGACTGACACTCTCACTTTCTATGATTTGAACCTCTCCTGTGAGTCCAGTTTTAGATTCCGATGCTTCACTTCAGGTTTACTGTATACCTTGCACCTTCTTATTGACGATGAAACACAGAGTTTGCATCCGAATTTAATACAAATGCCACAATGCCGACTTAAGTACAAGAGGACTGACACTCTCACTTTCTATGATTTGAACCTTTCCTGTGAGTCAAGTTTTTGATTCCGATGCTTCACTTCAGGTTTACTGCACCCCTTGGACTTCTTATTGACGATGAAACCCAGAAATTGCACCCGAATTTAATACAAATGGCACAATGCCGACTTAAGTACAAGAGGACTGACACTCTATCTTTCTATGATTTGAATCTCTCCTGAGAGTCCAGTTTTTGATTCAGATGCTTCACTTCAGGTTTACTGTATCCCTTGGACCTTCTTATTGACGATGAAACACAGAAATTGGATCCGAATATAATACAAAAATCACAATGGCGACTAAAGTACAAGAGGACCGACACTCTCAATTTCTTTGATTTGAACCTCTCCAGTGAGTCCAGTTTTAGATTCCGATGCTTCTCTTCAGGTTTACTGGATACCTTGCAACTACTTATTGACGATGAAACACAGAAATTGCATCCGAATTTAATACAAAAGGCACAATGCCGACTTAAGTACAAGAGGACTGACATTCTAACTTTCTATGATTTGAACCTCTCCTGTGGGTCCAGTTTTAGAGTCCGATGCTTCACTTCAGGTTTACTGTATCCCTTGGACCTTCTTATTGACGATGACACACAGAAATAGCTCCCGAATTTAATACAAAAGCACAATACCGACTCAAGTACAACAGGAGTGACACTCTAACTTTCTATGATTTGAACCTCTCCTGTGAGTCCAGTTTTAGATTCCGATGCTTCACTTCAGGTTTATTGTATCCCTTGGACCTTCTTATTGACGATGAAACACAGAAATAGCATCCAAATTTAATACAAATGCCACAATGCCGACTTAAGTACAAGAGGACTGACACTCTCACTTTCTATTATTTGAACCTCTCCTGTGAGTCCAGTTTTAGATTCCGATGCTTCACTTCAGGTTTACTGTACCCCTTGGACCTTCCCATTGACGATGAAACCCAGAAATTGCACCCGAATTTAATACAAATGGCACAATGCCGACTTAAGTACAAGAAGACTGACACTCTAACTTTCTATGATTTGAATCTCTCCTGTGAGTCCATTTTTTGATTCCGATGCTTCACTTCAGGTTTACTGTATCCCTTGGACTTTCTTATTGACCATGAAACACAGAAATTTGATCCAAATATAATACAAAAATCACAATGGTGACTAAAGTACAAGAGGACTGACAGTCTCACTCTCTATGATTTGAACCTCACCTGTGCGTCCAGTTTTTGATTCCGATGCTTCACTTCAGGTTTACTGTATCCCTTGGACCTTCTTATTGACGATGAAACACAGAAATTGCATCCGAATTTAATACAAATGCCACAATGCCGACTTAAGTACAAGAGGACTGACACTCTCACTTTCTATGATTTGAACCTCTCCAGTGAGTCCAGTTTTAGATTCCGATGCTTCTCTTCAGGTTTACTGTATACCTTGCACCTTCTTATTGACGATGAAACACAGAAATTGCATCCGAATTCAATACAAATGGCACAATGCCGACTTAAGTGCAAGAGGACTGACATTCTAACTTTCTATGATTTGAACCTCTCCTGTGAATCCAGTTTTAGAGTTCGATGCTTCACTTCAGGTTTACTGTATCCCTTCGACCTTCTTATTGACGATGACACACAGAAATTGCACCCGAATTTAATACAAAAGGCACAATACCGACTCAAGTACAAGAGGAGTGACACTCTAACTTTCTATGATTTAAACCTCTCCTGTGAGTCCAGTTTTAGATTCCAATGCTTCACTCCAGGTTAACTGTACCCCTTGGACCTTCTTATTGACGATGAAACACAGAGTTTGCATCCGAATTTAATACAAAAGGCACAATACCGAATAGGTACAAGAGGAGAGACACTCTAACTTTCTATGATTTGAATCTCTCATGTGAGTCCAGTTTTAGATTCCGATGCTTCACTTCAGTTTTACTGTATCGTTTGGACCTTCTTATTGACGATGAAACACAGAAATTGCATCGGAATTAAATCCAAAAGGCACAATGCCGACCTAAGTAGAAGAGAACTGACACTCTCACTTTCTATGACTTGAACCTCTCCTGTGAGTCCAGTTTTTAGAATCCGATGCTTCACATCAGGTTTACTGTATCCCTTGGACCTTCTTATTGACGATGAAACACAGATATTGCATCCGAATTTAATACAAATGGCACAATGTCGTTTTAAGTACAAGAGGACTGACACTCTCACTTTCTATGATTTGAACCTCTCCTGTGAGTCCAGTTTTAGATTCCGATGCTTCACTTCAGGTTTACTGTATACCTTGCACTTTCTTATTGACGATGAAACAGAGTTTGCATCCGAATTTAATACAAAAGGCACAATGCCGACTTAAATACAAGAGGACTGACACTCTAACTTTCTATGATTTGAACCTCTCCAGTGAGTCCAGTTTTGGATTCCGATGCTTCACTTCGGGTTTACTGTATCCCTTGGACCTTCTTATTGACGATGAAACACAGAAATTGCATCCGAATTTAATACAAATGCCACAATGCCGACTTAAGTACAAGAGGACTGACACTCTCACTTTCTATGATTTGAACCTCTCCAGTGAGTCCAGTTTTAGATTCCGATGCTTCTCTTTAGGTTTGCTGTATACCTTGCACCTTCTTATTGACGATGAAACACAGAAATTGCACCCGAATTCAATACAATAGGCACAATGCCGACTTAAGTACAAGAGGACTGACACTCTCACTTTCTATGATTGGTACCTCTCCTGTGAGTCCAGTTTTAGATTCCGATGCTTCACTTCAGGTTTACTGTAACCCTTGGAACTTCTTATTGACGATGAAACACAGAAATTGCATCGGAATTAAATTCAAAACGCACAATGCCGACTTAAGTAAAAGGGGACTGACACTCTCACTTTCTATGATTTGAACCTCTCCTGTGAGTCCAGTCTTAGATTCCGATGCTTCACTCCAGGTTTACTGTATCCCTTGGACCTTCTTATTGACGATGAAACACAGAAATTGCATCGGAATTAAATTCAAAAATTACAATGCCGACTTAACTACAAGAGGACTGACGTTCTAACTTTCTATGATTTGAACTTCTTCTGTGAGTCCAGTTTTAGATTCCGATGCTTCACTTCAGGTTTACTGTATCCCTTGGACGTTCTTATTGACGATGAAACACAGAGTTTGCATCCGAAAATAATACAAAATGCCAATGCCGACTTAAGTACAAGAGGACTGACACTCTAATTTTCTATGATTTGAACCTCTCCTGTGAGTACAGTTTTAGATTCCGTGATTTACTTAAGGTTTACTGTATCCCTTGGACCTTCTTATTGACGATGAAACACTGAAATTGCATCCGAATTTAATACAAAAGGCACAATACCGAATTAGGTACAAGAGGAGAGACACTCCAACTTTCTATGATTTGAATCTCTCCTGTGAGTCCAGTTTTAGATTCCGATGCTTCACTTCAGTTTTACTGTATCCTTTGGACCTTCTTATTGACGATGAAACACAGAAATTGCATCGTAATTAAATTCAAAAGCACAATGCCGACCTAAGTAGAAGAGAACTGACACTCTCACTTTCTATGATTTGAACCTCTCCAGTGAGTCCAGTTTTAGATTCCGATGCTTCACTTCAGGTTTAATGTATCCCTTGGACCTTCTTATTGACGATGAAACACAGAAAATGCATCCAAATTTGATACAAATGCCACAATGCCGACATAAGTACAAGAGGACTGACACACTCCCTTTCTATGATTTGAACCTTTCCTGTGAGTCCAGTTTTAGATTCCGATGCTTCACTTCAGGTTTACTGTATACCTTGCTCCTTCTTATTTACGATGAAACACAGAAATTGCATCCGAATTTAATAGAAAAGGCACAATGCCGACTGAAGTACAAGAGGACTGACATTCTAACTTTCTATGATTAGATCCTTACCTGTGAGTCCTGTTTTAGATTCCGATGCTTCACTTCAGGTTTACTGTATCCCTTGGACCTTCCTATTGACAATGAAACACAGAAATAGCATCCGAATTAAATTCAAAAGGCACAATGCCGACTTAAGTAAAAGAGGACTGACACTCTAACTTTCTATGATTTGAACCTCTCCTGTGAGTCCAGTTTTTAGATTCCGTTGCTTCACCTCAGGTTTACTGTATCCCTTGGACCTTCTTATTGACGATGAAACACAGAAATTGCATCCAAATTTAATACAAATGGCACAATGTCGACTTAAGTACAAGAGGACTGACACTCTCAGTTTCTATGATTTGAACCTCTCCTGTGAGTCCAGTTTTTGGGTCCGATGCTTCACTTCAGGTTTACTGTATCCCTTGGACCTTCTTATTGACGACGACACACAGAAATTGCACCCGAATTCAATACAAAAGGCACAATACCGACTCAGGTAACTCTAACTTTCTATGATTTGATCCTCTCCTGTGAGTCCCGTTTAAGATTCCGATGCTTCACTTCACGTTTATTGTATCCCTTGGACCTTCTTATAGACGATGAAACCCAGAAATGGCACCCGAATTTAATATAAATGGCTCAATGCTGACATAAGTACAAGAGGACTGACACTCTCCCTTTCTATGACTTGAACCTTTCCTGTGAGTCCAGTTTTAGATTCCGATGCTTCACTTCAGGTTTACTGTATACCTTGCACCTTCTTATTGACGATGAAACACAGAAATTGTATCCGAAGTTAATACAAAAGGCACAATGCCGCCTTAAGTACAAGAGGACTGACATTCTAACTTTCTATGATTAGAACCACTCCTGTGAGTCCTGTTTTAGATTCCGACGCTTCACTTCAGGTTTACTGTATCCCTTGGCCTTCTTATTGACAATGAAACACAGAAATAGAATCGGAATTAAATTCAAAAGGCACAATGCCGACTTAAGTAAAAGAGGACTGACACTCTAACTTTCTATGATTTGAACCTATCCTGTGAGTCCAGTTTTAGATTCCGACGCTTCACTTCAGGTTTACTGTATCCCTTGGACCTTCTTATTGACGATGAAACACAGAAATTGCATCCGAATTTAATACAAATGGCACAATGTCGACTTAAGTACAAGAGGACTGACACTCTCACTTTCTATGATTTGAACCTCTCCTGTGAGTCCAGTTTTAGATTCCGATGCTTCACTTCAGGTTTACTGTATACCTTGCACCTTCTTATTGACGATGAAACACAGAGTTTGCATCCGAATTTAATACAAAAGGCACAATGCCGACTTAAATACAAGAGGACTGACACTCTAACTTTCTATGATTTGAACGTCTCCTGTGAGTCCAGTTTTGGATTTCGATGCTTCACTTCAGGTTTACTGTATCCCTTGGACCTTCTGATTGACGATGAAACACAGAAATTGCATCCGAATTTAATACAAAAGGCACAATGGCGACTTAAGTACAAGAGCACTGACACTCTCACTTTCTATGATTTGAACCTCTCCAGTGAGTGCAGTTTTAGATTCCGATGCTTCACTTCAGGTTTACTGTATACCTTGCACCTTCTTATTGACGATGAAACACAGAGTTTGCATCCGAATTTAATACAAAAGGCACAATGCCGACTTAAATACAAGAGGACTGACACTCTAACTTTCTATGATTTGAACCTCTCCTGTGAGTCCAGTTCTGGATTTCCATGCTTCACTTCAGGTTTACTGTATCCCTTGGACCTTCTGATTGACGAAGAAACACAGAAATTGCATCCGAATTTAATACAAAAGGCACAATGGCGACTTAAGTACAAGAGGGCTGACATTCTAACTTTCTATGATTTGAACCTCTCCTGTGAGTCCAGTTTTGGATTTCCATGCTTCACTTCAGGTTTACTGTATCCCTTGGACCTTCTGATTGACGATGAAGCACAGAAATTGCATCCGAATTTAATACAAAAGGCACAATGGCGACTTAAGTACAAGAGGGCTGACATTCTAACTTTCTATGATTTGAACCTCTCCTGTGAGTCCAGTTTTAGAGTCCGATGCTTCACTTCAGGTTTACTGTATACCTTGCGCCTTCTTATTGACGATGAAACACAAAGTTTGCATCCGAATTTAATACAAAAGGCACAATGCCGACTTAAATACAAGAGGACTGACACTCTAACTTTCTATGATTTGAACCTCTCCTGTGAGTCCAGTTTTGGATTTCCATGCTTCACTTCAGGTTTACTGTATCCCTTGGACCTTCTGATTGACGATGAAACACAGAGTTTGCATCCGAATTTAATACAAAAGGCACAATGGTGACTTCAGTACGAGAGGACTGACACTCTCACTTTCTATGATTTGAACCTCTCCTGTGAGTCCAGTTTTGGATTTAAATGCTTCACTTTAGGTTTACTGTATCCCTTGGACCTTCTGATTGACGATGAAACACAGAAATTGCATCCGAATTTAATACAAAAGGCACAATGGCGACTTAAGTACAAGAGGGCCGAAATTCTAACTTTCTATGATTTGAACCTCTCCTGTGAGTCCAGTTTTAGAGTCCGATGCTTCACTTCAGGTTTACTGTATCCCTGGGACCTTTCGTATTGACGATGACACACAGAAATTGCACCCGAATTTAATACAAAAGGCACAATACCGACTCAAGTACAAGAGGAGTGACACTCTTACTTTCTATGATCTCAACCTCTCCTGTGAGTCCAGTTTTAGATTCCGATGCTTCACTTTAGGTTTATTGGATCCCTTGGACCTTCTTATTGACGATGAAACCCAGAAATTGCACCTGAATTTAATACAAATGGCACAATGCCGACTTAAGTACAAGAGGACTGACACTCTCACTTTCTATGATTTGAACCTCTTCTGTGAGTGCAGTTTTATATGCCGATGCTTCACTTCAGGTGTACTGTATCCCTTGGACCATCTTATTGACGATGAAACACAGAAATTGCATCGGAATTAAATTCAAAACGCACAATGCCGACTTAAGTAAAAGAGGACTGACACTCTCACTTTCTATGGTTTGAACGTCTCCTGTGAGTCCAGTCTTAGATTCCGATGCTTCACTCCAGGTTTACTGTATCCCTTGGACCTTCTTATTGACGATGAAACACAGAAATTACATCGGAATTAAATTCAAAAATCACAATGCCGACTTAACTACAAGAGGACTGACACTCTAACTTTCTATGATTTGAACTTCTTCTGTGAGTCCAGTTTTAGATTCCGATGCTTCACTTCAGGTTTTCTGTATCCCTTGTACCTTCTTATTGACGATGAAACACAGAGTTTGCATCCGAAATTAATACAAAAGGCACAATGCCGACTTAAGTACAAGAGGACTGACACTCTAACTTTCTATGATTTGAACCTCTCCTGTGAGTCCAGTTTTAGATTCCGATTATTTACTTAAGGTTTACTGTATCCCTTGGACCTTCTTGTTGACGATAAAACACAGAAATTGCATCCAAATGTAATACAAAAGGCACAATACCGAATTAGGTACAAGAGGAGAGAACTTTAACTTTCTATGATTTGAACCTCTCCTGTGAGTCCAGTTTTGGATTTCCATGCTTCACTTCAGGTTTACTGTATCCCTTGGACCTTCTGATTGACGATGAAACACAGAGTTTGCATCCGAAATTAATACAAAAGGCACAATGGTGACTTCAGTACGAGAGGACTGACACTCTCACTTTCTATGATTTGAACCTCTCCTGTGAGTCCAGTTTTGGATTTAAATGCTTCACTTTAGGTTTACTGTATCCCTTGGACCTTCTGATTGACGATGAAACACAGAAATTGAATCCGAATTTAATACAAAAGGCACAATGGCGACTTAAGTACAAGTGGGCTGAAATTCTAACTTTCTATGATTTGAACCTCTCCTGTGAGTCCAGTTTTAGAGTCCGATGCTTCACTTCAGGTTTACTGCATCCCTTGGACCTTCTTATTGACGATGACACACAGAAATTGCACCCGAATTTAATACAAAAGGCACAATACCGACTCAAGTACAAGAGGAGTGACACTCTTACTTTCTATGATCTCAACCTCTCCTGTGAGTCCAGTCTTAGATTCCGATGCTTCACTCCAGGTTTACTGTATCCCTTTGTACCTTCTTATTGACGATGCAACACAGAAATTGCAACGGAATTAAATTAAAAAATCACAATGCCGACTTAACTACAAGAGGACTGACACTCTAACTTTCAATGATTTGAACTTCTTCTGTGAGTCCAGTTTTAGATTCCGATGCCTCACTTCAGGTTTACTGTATCCCTTGGACCTTCTTATTGACGATGAAACACAGAGTTTGCATCCGAAATTAATACAAAAGGCACAATGCCGACTTAAGTACAAGAGGACTGACACTCTAACTTTCTATGATTTGAACCTCTCCTGTAAGTCCAGTTTTAGATTCCGATGATTTACTTAAGGTTTACTGTATCCCTTGGACCTTCTTATTGACGATGAAACACAGAAATTGCATCCGAATTTAATTCAAAAGGCACAATACCGAATTAGGTACATGAGGAGAGACACTCTAACTTTCTATGATTTGAATCTCTCCTGTGAGTCCAGTTTTAGATTCCCATGCTTCACTTCAGTTTTACTGTATCCTTTGGACCTTCGTATTGACGATGAAACACAGAAATTGCATCGGAATTAAATTCAAATGGCACAATGCCGACCTAAGCAGAAGAGAACTGACACTCTCACTTTCTATGATTTGGACCTCTCCTGTGAGTCCAGTTTTAGATTCCGATGCTTCACTTCAGGTTTGATGTATCCCTTGGACCTTCTTATTGACGATGAAACACAGAAATTGCATCCGAATTTAATACAAATGGCACAATGTCGACTTAAGTACAAGAGGACTGACACTCTCACTTTCTATGATTTGAACCTCTCCTGTGAGTCCAGTTTTTGATTCCGATGATTCACTTCAGGTTTACTGTATACCTTGCACCTTCTTATTGACGATGGAACACAGAGTTTGCATCCGAATTTAATACAAAAGGCACAATGGTGACTTCAGTACGAGAGGACTGACACTCTCACTTTCTATGATTTGAACCTCTCCTGTGAGTCCAGTTTTGGATTTAAATGCTTCACTTTAGGTTTACTGTATCCCTTGGACCTTCTGATTGACGATGAAACACAGAAATTGCATCCGAATTTAATACAAAAGGCACAATGGCGACTTAAGTACAAGTGGGCTGAAATTCTAACTTTCTATGATTTGAACCTCTCCTGTGAGTCCAGTTTTAGAGTCCGATGCTTCACTTCAGGTTTACTGCATCCCTTGGACCTTCTTATTGACGATGACACACAGAAATTGCACCCGAATTTAATACAAAAGGCACAATACCGACTCAAGTACAAGAGGAGTGACACTCTTACTTTCTATGATCTCAACCTCTCCTGTGAGTCCAGTCTTAGATTCCGATGCTTCACTCCAGGTTTACTGTATCCCTTTGTACCTTCTTATTGACGATGCAACACAGAAATTGCAACGGAATTAAATTAAAAAATCACAATGCCGACTTAACTACAAGAGGACTGACACTCTAACTTTCAATGATTTGAACTTCTTCTGTGAGTCCAGTTTTAGATTCCGATGCCTCACTTCAGGTTTACTGTATCCCTTGGACCTTCTTATTGACGATGAAACACAGAGTTTGCATCCGAAATTAATACAAAAGGCACAATGCCGACTTAAGTACAAGAGGACTGACACTCTAACTTTCTATGATTTGAACCTCTCCTGTAAGTCCAGTTTTAGATTCCGATGATTTACTTAAGGTTTACTGTATCCCTTGGACCTTCTTATTGACGATGAAACACAGAAATTGCATCCGAATTTAATTCAAAAGGCACAATACCGAATTAGGTACATGAGGAGAGACACTCTAACTTTCTATGATTTGAATCTCTCCTGTGAGTCCAGTTTTAGATTCCCATGCTTCACTTCAGTTTTACTGTATCCTTTGGACCTTCGTATTGACGATGAAACACAGAAATTGCATCGGAATTAAATTCAAATGGCACAATGCCGACCTAAGCAGAAGAGAACTGACACTCTCACTTTCTATGATTTGGACCTCTCCTGTGAGTCCAGTTTTAGATTCCGATGCTTCACTTCAGGTTTGATGTATCCCTTGGACCTTCTTATTGACGATGAAACACAGAAATTGCATCCGAATTTAATACAAATGGCACAATGTCGACTTAAGTACAAGAGGACTGACACTCTCACTTTCTATGATTTGAACCTCTCCTGTGAGTCCAGTTTTTGATTCCGATGATTCACTTCAGGTTTACTGTATACCTTGCACCTTCTTATTGACGATGGAACACAGAGTTTGCATCCGAATTTAATACAAAAGGCACAATGCCGACTTAAATACAAGAGGACTGACACTCTAACTTTCTATGATTTGAACCTCTCTTGTGAGTCCAGTTTTGGATTCCGATGCTTCACTTCAGGTTTACTGTATCCCTTGGACCTTCTTATTGACGATGAAACACAGAAATAGCATCCGAATTTAATACAAAAGGCACAATGGCGACTTAAGTACAAGAGGACTGACACTCTCACTTTCTATGATTTGAACCTTTCCAGTGAGTCAAGTTTTTTATTCCGATGCTTCACCTCAGGTTTACTGTACCCCTTGGACCTTCTTATTGACGATGAAACCCAGAAATTGCACCCGAATTTAATACAAATGGCACAATGTCGACTTAAGTACAAGAGGACTGACACTCTCACTTTCTATGATTTGAACCTCTCCTGTGAGTCCAGTTTTTGATTCCGATGATTCACTTCAGGTTTACTGTATACCTTGCACCTTCTTATTGACGATGGAACACAGAGTTTGCATCCGAATTTAATACAAAAGGCACAATGCCGACTTAAATACAAGAGGACTGACACTCTAACTTTCTATGATTTGAACCTCTCTTGTGAGTCCAGTTTTGGATTCCGATGCTTCACTTCAGGTTTACTGTATCCCTTGGACCTTCTTATTGACGATGAAACACAGAAATAGCATCCGAATTTAATACAAAAGGCACAATGGCGACTTAAGTACAAGAGGACTGACACTCTCACTTTCTATGATTTGAACCTTTCCAGTGAGTCAAGTTTTTTATTCCGATGCTTCACCTCAGGTTTACTGTACCCCTTGGACCTTCTTGTTGACGATGAAACCCAGAAATTGCACCCGAATTTAATACAAATGGCACAATGCCAACTTAAGTAGAAGAGGACTGACACTCTCACATTCTATGATTTGAACCTCTCCTGTGAGTCCAGTTTTAGATTCCGATGCTTCACTTCAGGATTACTGTATCCCTTGGACCTTCTTATTGACGATGAAACACAGAAATTGCATCGGAATTAAATTCAAAACGCACAATGCCGACTTAAGTAAAAGAGGACTGACACTCTCACTTTCTATGATTTGAACCTCTCCTGTGAATCCAGTCTTAGATTCCGATGCTTCACTCCTGGTTTACTGTATCCCTTGGACCTTCTTATTGACGATGAAACACAGAAATTGCACCGGAATTAAATTCAAAAATCAGAATGCCGACTTAACTACAAGAGGAATGACATTCTAACTTTCTATGATTAGAACCTATCCTGTGAGTCCTGTTTTAGATTCCGATGATTTACTTCAGGTTTACTGTATCCCTTGGACCTTCTTATTGACGATGAAACACAGAAATTGCATCCGAATTTAATACAAAATGCACAATACCGAATTAGGTGCAAGAATAGAGACACTCTACCTTTCTATGATTTGAATCTCTCCTGTGAGTCCAGTTTTAGATTCCGATGCTTCACTTCAGTTTTACTGTATCCTTTGGAACTTCGTATTGACGATGAAACACAGAAATTGCATCGGAATTAAATTCAAATGGCACAATGCCGACCTATGTAGAAGAGAACTGACACTCTCACTTTCTATGATTTGAACCTCTCCAGTGAGTCCAGTTTTAGATTCCGATGCTTCACTTCAGGTTTGATGTATTTCTTGGACCTTCTTATTGACGATGAAACACAGAAAATGCATCCGAATTTGATACAAATGCCACAATGCCGACATAAGTACAGGAGGACTGACACTCTCCCTTTCTATGATTTGAACCTTTCCTGTGAGTCCAGTTTTAGATTCCGATGCTTCACTTCAGGTTTACTATATACCTTGCACCTTCTTATTGACGATGAAACACAGAAATTGCATCCGAATTTAATACAAAAGGCAAAATGCCGACTTAAGCACAAGAGGACTGACATTCTAACTTTCTATGATTAGAACCTCTCCTGTGAGTCCTGTTTTGTTTCCGATGCTTCACTTCAGGTTTACTGTATTCCTTGGACCTTCTTATTGACAATGAAACACAGAATTAGCATCGGAATTAAATTCAAAAGGCACAATGCCGACTTAAGTAAAAGCGGACTGACACTCTAACTTTCTATGATTTGAACCTCTCCTGTGAGTCCAGTTTTAGATTCCGATGCTTCACTTCAGGTTTACTGTATCCCTTGGACCTTCTCATTGACGATGAAACACAGTAATTGCATCCGAATTTAATACAAAAGGCACAATACCGAATTAGGTACAAGAATAGAGACACTCTAACTTTCTATGATTTGAATCTCTCCTGTGAGCCCAGTTTTAGATTCCGATTCTTCACTTCAGTTTTACTGTATCCTTTGGAACTTCTTATTGACGATGAAACACTGAAATTGCATCGGAATTAAATTCAAATGGCACAATGCCGACCTAAGTAGAAGAGAACTGACACTCTCACTTTCTATGATTTGAACCTCCCCAGTGAGTCCAGTTTTAGATTCCGATGCTTCACTTCAGGTTTGATGTATTCCTTGGACCTTCTTATTGACGATGAAACACAGAGTTTGCATCCGAATGTAATACAAAAGGCACAATGCCGTTTTAAATACAAGAGGACTGACACTCTAACTTTCTATGATTTGAACCTCTCCTGTGAGTCCAGTTTTGGATTTCCATGCTTCACTTCAGGTTTACTGTATCCCTTGGACCTTCTGATTGACGATGAAACACAGAGTTTGCATCCGAATTTAATACAAAAGGCACAATGGTGACTTCAGTACGAGAGGACTGACACTCTCACTTTCTATGATTTGAACCTCTCCTGTGAGTCCAGTTTTGGATTTAAATGCTTCACTTTAGGTTTACTGTATCCCTTGGACCTTCTGATTGACGATGAAACACAGAAATTGCATCCGAATTTAATACAAAAGGCACAATGGCGACTTAAGTACAAAAGGGCTGAAATTCTAACTTTCTATGATTTGAACCTCTCCTGTGAGTCCAGTTTTAGAGTCCGATGCTTCACTTCAGGTTTACTGTATCCCTGGGACCTTCTTATTGACGATGACACACAGAAATTGCACCCGAATTTAATACAAAAGGCACAATACCGACTCAAGTACAAGAGGAGTGACACTCTTACTTTCTATGATCTCAACCTCTCCTGTGAGTCCAGTTTTAGATTCCGATGCTTCACTTTAGGTTTATTGGATCCCTTGGACCTTCTTATTGACGATGAAACCCAGAAATTGCACCTGAATTTAATACAAATGGCACAATGCCGACTTAAGTACAAGAGGACTGACACTCTCACTTTCTATGATTTGAACCTCTTCTGTGAGTGCAGTTTTATATGCCGATGCTTCACTTCAGGTGTACGGTATCCCTTGGACCATCTTATTGACGATGAATCACAGAAATTGCATCGGAATTAAATTCAAAACGCACAATGCCGACTTAAGTAAAAGAGGACTGACACTCTCACTTTCTATGGTTTGAACGTCTCCTGTGAGTCCAGTCTTAGATTCCGATGCTTCACTCCAGGTTTACTGTATCCCTTGGACCTTCTTATTGACGATGAAACACAGAAATTACATCGGAATTAAATTCAAAAATCACAATGCCGACTTAACTACAAGAGGACTGACACTCTAACTTTCTATGATTTGAACTTCTTCTGTGAGTCCAGTTTTAGATTCTGATGCTTCACTTCAGGTTTTCTGTATCCCTTGTACCTTCTTATTGACGATGAAACACAGAGTTTGCATCCAAAATTAATACAATAGGCACAATGCCGACTTAAGTACAAGAGGACTGACACTCTAACTTTCTATGATTTGAACCTCTCCTGTGAGTCCAGTTTTAGATTCCGATTATTTACTTAAGGTTTACTGTATCCCTTGGACCTTCTTATTGACGATAAAACACAGAAATTGCATCCAAATTTAATACAAAAGGCACAATACCGAATTAGGTACAAGAGGAGAGAACTCTAACTTTCTATGATTTGAACCTCTCCTGTGAGTCCAGTTTTGGATTTCCATGCTTCACCTTAGGTTTACTGTATCCCTTGGACCTTCTGATTGACGATGAAACACAGAGTTTGCATCCGAATTTAATACAAAAGGCACAATGGTGACTTCAGTACGAGAGGACTGACACTCTCACTTTCTATGATTTGAACCTCTCCTGTGAGTCCAGTTTTGGATTTAAATGCTTCACTTTAGGTTTACTGTATCCCTTGGACCTTCTGATTGACGATGAAACACAGAAATTGCATCCGAATTTAATACAAAAGGCACAATGGCGACTTAAGTACAAGAGGGCTGAAATTCTAACTTTCTATGATTTGAACCTCTCCTGTGAGTCCAGTTTTAGAGTCCGATGCTTCACTTCATGTTTACTGTATCCCTTGGACCTTCTTATTGACGATAACACACAGAAATTGCACCCGAATTTAATACAAAAGGCACAATACCGACTCAAGTACAACAGGAGTGACACTCTTACTTTCTATGATCTCAACCTCTCCTGTGAGTCCAGTTTTAGATTCCGATGCTTCACTTTAGGTTTATTGGATCCCTTGGACCTTCTTATTGACGATGAAACCCAGAAATTGCACCTGAATTTAATACAAATGGCACAATGCCGACTTAAGTACAAGAGGACTGACACTCTCACATTCTATGATTTGAACCTCTCCTGTGAGTCCAGATTTAGATTCCGATGCTTCACTTCAGGATTACTGTATCCCTTGGACTTTCTTATTGACGATGAAACACAGAAATTGCATCGGAATTAAATTCAAAACGCACAATGCCGACTTAAGTAAAAGAGGACTGAGACTCTCACTTTCTATGATTTGAACCTCTCCTGTGAGTCCAGTCTTAGATTCCGATGCTTCACTCCAGGTTTACTGTATCCCTTGTACCTTCTTATTGACGATGAAACACAGAAATTGCAACGGAATTAAATTAAAAAATCACAATGCCGACTTAACTACAAGAGGACTGACACTCTAACTTTCAATGATTTGAACTTCTTCTGTGAGTCCAGTTTTAGATTCCGATGCCTCTTTTCAGGTTTACTGTATCCCTTGGACCTTCTTATTGACGATGAAACACAGAGTTTGCATCCGAAATTAATACAAAAGGCACAATGCCGACTTAAGTACAAGAGGACTGACACTCTAACTTTCTATGATTTGAACCTCTCCTGTGAGTCCAGTTTTAGATTCCGATGATTTACTTAAGGTTTACTGTATCCCTTGGACCTTCTTATTGACGATGAAACACAGAAATTGCATCCGAATTTAATACAAAAGGCACAATACCGAATTAGGTACATGAGGAGAGACACTCTAACTTTCTATGATTTGAATCTCTCCTGTGAGTCCAGTTTTAGATTCCCATGCTTCACTTCAGTTTTACTGTATCCTTTGGACCTTCTTATTGACGATGAAACACAGAAATTGCATCGGAATTAAATTCAAATGGCACAATGCCGACCTAAGTAGAAGAGAACTGACACTCTCACTTTCTATGATTTGAACCTCTCCTGTGAGTCCAGTTTTAGATTCCGATGCTTCACTTCAGGTTTGATGTATCCCTTGGACCGTCTTATTGACGATGAAACACAGAAAATGCATCCACATTTGATACAAATGCCACAATGCCGACATAAGTACAAGAGGACTGACACTCTCCCTTTCTATGATTTGAACCTTTCCTGTGAGTCCAGTTTTAGATTCCGATGCTTCACTTCAGGTTTACTGTATACCTTGCACTTTCTTATTGACGATGAAACACAGATATTGCATCCGAATTTAATACAAAAGGCACAATGCCGACTTAAGTACAAGAGGACTGACATTCTAACTTTCTATGATTAGAACCTCTCCTGTGAGTCCTGTTTTAGATTCCGATGCTTCACTTCAGGTTTACTGTATTCCTTGGACCATCTTATTGACAATGAAACACAGAAATAGCAACGGAATTAAATTCAAAAGGCACAATGCCGACTTAAGTAAAAGAGGACTGACACTCTAACTTTCTATGATTTGACCCTCTCCTGTGAGTCCAGTTTTAGATTCCGATGCTTCACTTCAGGTTTACTGTAACCTTTGGACCTTCTTATTGACGATGAAACACAGAAATTGCATCCGAATTTAATACAAATGGCACAATGTCGACTTAAGTACAAGAGGACTGACACTCTCACTTTCTATGATTTGAACCTCTCCTGTGAGTCCAGTTTTTGATTCCGATGATTCACTTCAGGTTAACTGTATACCTTGCACCTTCTTATTGACGATGGAACACAGAGTTTGCATCCGAATTTAATACAAAAGGCACAATGCCGACTTAAATACAAGAGGACTGACACTCTAACTTTCTATGATTTGAACCTCTCTTGTGAGTCCAGTTTTGGATTCCGATGCTTCACTTCAGGTTTACTGTATCCCTTGGACCTTCTTATTGACGATGAAACACAGAAATAGGATCCGAATTTAATACAAAAGGCACAATGGCGACTTAAGTACAAGAGGACTGACACTCTCACTTTCTATGATTTGAACCTTTCCAGTGAGTCAAGTTTTTTATTCCGATGCTTCACCTCAGGTTTACTGTACCCCTTGGACCTTCTTATTGACGATGAAACCCAGAAATTGCACCCGAATTTAATACAAATGGCACAATGCCAACTTAAGTAGAAGAGGACTGACACACTCACATTCTATGATTTGAACCTCTCCTGTGAGTCCAGTTTTAGATTCCGATGCTTCACTTCAGGGTTACTGTATCCCTTGGACCTTCTTATTGACGATGAAACACAGAAATTGCATCGGAATTAAATTCAAAACGCACAATGCCGACTTAAGTAAAGAGGACTGACACTCTCACTTTCTATGATTTGAACCTCTCCTGTGAGTCCAGTCTTAGATTCCGATGATTCACTCCTGGTTTACTGTATCCCTTGGACCTTCTTATTGACGATGAAACACAGAAATTGCACCGGAATTAAATTCAAAAATCAGAATGCCGACTTAACTACAAGAGGAATGACATTCTAACTTTCTATGATTAGAACCTATCCTGTGAGTCCTGTTTTAGATTCCGATGATTTACTTCAGGTTTACTGTATCCCTTGGACCTTCTTATTGACGATGAAACACAGAAATTGCATCCGAATTTAATACAAAATGCACAATACCGAATTAGGTGCAAGAATAGAGACACTCTACCTTTCTATGATTTGAATCTCTCCTGTGAGTCCAGTTTTAGATTCCGATGCTTCACTTCAGTTTTACTGTATCCTTTGGAACTTCTTATTGACGATGAAACACAGAAATTGCATCGGAATTAAATTCAAATGGCACAATGCCGACCTAAGTAGAAGAGAACTGACACTCTCACTTTCTATGATTTGAACCTCTCCAGTGAGTCCAGTTTTAGATTCCGATGCTTCACTTCAGGTTTAATGTATTCCTTGGACCTTCTTATTGACGATGAAACACAGAAAATGCATCCGAATTTGATACAAATGCCACAATGCCGACATAAGTACAAGAGGACTGACACTCTCCCTTTCTATGATTTGAACCTTTCCTGTGAGTCCAGTTTTAGATTCCGATGCTTCACTTCAGGTTTACTATATACCTTGCACCTTCTTATTGACGATGAAACACAGAAATTGCATCCGAATTTAATACAAAAGGCACAATGCCGACTTAAGCACAAGAGGACTGACATTCTAACTTTCTATGATTAGAACCTCTCCTGTGAGTCCTGTTTTAGTTTCCGATGCTTCACTTCAGGTTTACTGTATTCCTTGGACCTTCTTATTGACAATGAAACACAGAATTAGCATCGGAATTAAATTCAAAAGGCACAATGCCGACTTAAGTAAAAGCGGACTGACACTCTAACTTTCTATGATTTGAACCTCTCCTGTGAGTCCAGTTTTAGATTCCGATGCTTCACTTCAGGTTTACTGTATCCCTTGGACCTTCTCATTGACGATGAAACACAGTAATTGCATCCGAATTTAATACAAAAGGCACAATACCGAATAAGGTACAAGAATAGAGACACTCTAACTTTCTATGATTTGAATCTCTCCTGTGAGCCCAGTTTTAGATTCCGATTCTTCACTTCAGTTTTACTGTATCCTTTGGAACTTCTTATTGACGATGAAACACTGAAATTGCATCGGAATTAAATTCAAATGGCACAATGCCGACCTAAGTAGAAGAGAACTGACACTCTCACTTTCTATGATTTGAACCTCTCCAGTGAGTCCAGTTTTAGATTCCGATGCTTCACTTCAGGTTTGATGTATTCCTTGGACCTTCTTATTGACGATGAAACACAGAAATTGCATCCGAATTTAATACAAAAGGCACAATGCCGACTTAAGTACAAGAGGACTGACTTTCTAACTTTCTATGATTAGAACCTCTCCTGTGAGTCCTGTTTTAGATTCCGATGCTTCACTTCAGGTTTACTGTATTCCTTGGACCTTCTTATTGACAATGAAACACAGAAATAGCATCGGAATTAAATTCAAAAGGCACAATGCCGACTTAAGTAAAAGAGGATTGACACTCTAACTTTCTATGATTTGAACCTCTCCTGTGAGTCCAGTTTTAGATTCCGATGCTTCACTTCAGGTTTACTGTATCCCTTGGACCTTCTTATTGACGATGAATCACAGAAATTGCATCCGAATTTAAGACAAATGGCATAGTGTCGACTTAAGTACAAGAGGACTGACACTCTCACTTTTTATGATTTGAACCTCTCCTGCGAGTCCAGTTTTAGATTCCGATGCTTCACTTCAGGTTTACTGTATACCTTGCACCTTCGTATTGACGATGAAACACAGAAATTGCATCCGAATGTAATACAAAAGGCACAATACCGACTTAAGTACAAGAGGAATGACATTCTAACTTTTTATGATTATAACCTCTCCTGTGAGTCCAGCTTTAGATTCCAATGCTTCACTTCAGGTTTACTGTATCCCTTGGACCTTCTTATTGACGATGAAACACAGAAATTGCATCCAAATGTAATACAAATGCCACAATGGCGACTTAAGTACAAGAGGACTGACACTCTCACTTTCTATGATTTGAACCTCTTCTGTGAGTGCAGTTTTATATGCCGATGCTTCACTTCAGGTCTACTGTATCCCTTGGACCATCTTATTGACGATGAAACACAGAAATTGCATCGGAATTAAATTCAAAACGCACAATGCCGACTTAAGTAAAAGAGGACTGACACTCTCACTTTCTATGGTTTGAACGTCTCCTGTGAGTCCAGTCTTAGATTCCGATGCTTCACTCCAGGTTTACTGTATCCCTTGGACCTTCTTATTGACGATGAAACACAGAAATTACATCGGAATTAAATTCAAAAATCACAATGCCGACTTAACTACAAGAGGACTGACACTCTAACTTTCTATGATTTGAACTTCTTCTGTGAGTCCAGTTTTAGATTCCGATGCTTCACTTCAGGTTTTCTGTATCCCTTGTACCTTCTTATTGACGATGAAACACAGAGTTTGCATCCGAAATTAATACAAAAGGCACAATGCCGACTTAAGTACAAGAGGACTGACACTCTAACTTTCTATGATTTGAACCTCTCCTGTGAGTCCAGTTTTAGATTCCGATTATTTACTTAAGGTTTACTGTATCCCTTGGACCTTCTTATTGACGATAAAACACAGAAATTGCATCCAAATTTAATACAAAAGGCACAATACCGAATTAGGTACAAGAGGAGAGAACTCTAACTTTCTATGATTTGAATCTCTCCTGTGAGTACAGTTTTAGATTCCGATGCTTCACTTCAGTTTTAGTGTATACTTTGGACCTTCTTATTGACGATGAAACACAGAAATTGCATCGGAATTAAATTCAAATGGCACAATGCCGACCTAAGTAGAAGAGAACTGACACTCTCACTTTCTATGATTTGAACCTCTCCAGTGAGTCCAGTTTTAGATTCCGATGCTTCACTTCAGGTTTGATGTATTCCTTGGACCTTCTTATTGACGATGAAACACAGAAATTGCATCCGAATTTAATACAAAAGGCACAATGCCGACTTAAGTACAAGAGGATGACTTTCTAACTTTCTATGATAAGAACCTCTCCTGTGAGTCCTGTTTTAGATTCCGATGCTTCACTTCAGGTTTACTGTATTCCTTGGACTTTCTTATTGACAATGAAACACAGAAATAGCATCGGAATTAAATTCAAAAGGCACAATGCCGACTTAAGTAAAAGAGGACTGACACTCTAACTTTCTATGATTTGAACCGCTCCTGTGAGTCCAGTTTTAGATTCCGATGCTTCACTTCAGGTTTACTGTATCCCTTGGACCTTCTTATTGACGATGAATCACAGAAATTGCATCCGAATTTAATACAAATGGCATAATGTCGCCTTAAGTACAAGAGGACTAACACTCTCACTTTTTATGATTTGAACCTCTCCTGCGAGTCCAGTTTTAGATTCCGATGCTTCACTTTAGGTTTACTGTATACCTTGCACCTTCGTATTGACGATGAAACACAGAAATTGCATCCGAATGTAATACAAAAGGCACAATACCGACTTAAGTACAAGAGGAATGACATTCTAACTTTTTATGATTAGAACCTCTCCTGTGAGTCCAGTTTTAGATTCCAATGCTTCACTTCAGGTTTACTGTATCCCTTGGACCTTCTTATTGACGATGAAACACAGAAATTGCATCCAAATTTAATACAAATGCCACAATGGCGACTTAAGTACAAGAGGACTGACACTCTCACTTTCTATGATTTGAACCTTTCCTGTGAGTCAAGTTTTTGATTCCGATGCTTCACTTCAGGTTTACTGTACCCCTTTGACCTTCTTATTGACGATGAAACCCAGAAATTGCACCCGAATTTAATATAAATGGCACAATGCCGACTTAAGTATAAGAGGACTGACACTCTCACTTTCTATGATTTGAACCTCTTCTGTGAGTGCAGTTGTATATGCCGATGCTTCACTTCAGGTTTACTGTATCCCTTGGACCATCTTATTGACGATGAAACACAGAAATTGCATCGGAATTAAATTCAAAACGCACAATGCCGACTTAAGTAAAAGAGGACTGACACTCTCACTTTCTATGATTTGAACCTCTCCTGTGAGTCCACTCTTAGATTCCGATGCTTCACTCCAGGTTTACTGTATCCCTTGGACCTTCTTATTGACGATGAAACACAGAAATTGCATCGGAATTAAATTCAAAAATCACAATGCCGACTTAACTACAAGAGGACTGACACTCTAACTTTCTATGATTTGAACTTCTTCTGTGAGTCCAGTTTTAGATTCCGATGCTTCACTTCAGGTTTTCTGTATCCCTTGTACCTTCTTATTGACGATGAAACACAGAGTTTGCATCCGAAATTAATACAAAAGGCACAATGCCGACTTAAGTACAAGAGGACTGACACTCTAACTTTCTATGATTTGAACCTCTCCTGTGAGTCCAGTTTTAGATTCCGATGATTTACTTAAGGTTTACTGTATCCCTTGGACCTTCTTATTGACGATAAAACACAGAAATTGCATCCAAATTTAATACAAAAGGCACAATACCGAATTAGGTACAAGAGGAGAGAACTCTAACTTTCTATGATTTGAATCTCTCCTGTGAGTACAGTTTTAGGTTCCGATGCTTCACTTCAGTTTTAGTGTATCCTTTGGACCTTCTTATTGACGATGTAACAGAGAAATTGCATCGGAATTAAATTCAAAAGGCACAATGCCGACCTAAGTAGACGAGAGCTGACACTCTCACTTTCTATGATTTGAACCTCTCCTGTGAGTCCAGTTTTAGATTCCGATGCTTCACTTCAGGTTTAATGTATCCCTTGGACCTTCTTATTGACGATGAAACACAGAAATTGCATCGGAATTAAGTTCAAAACGCACAATGCCGACGTAAGTAAAAGAGGACTGACACTCTCACTTTCTATGATTTGTACCTCTCCTGTGAGTCCAGTCTTTGATTCCGATACTTCACTCCAGGTCTACTGTATCCCTTGTACCTTCTTATTGACGATGAAACACAGAAATTGCAACGGAATTAAATTCAAAATGCACAATGCCGACCTAAGTAGACGAGAACTGACACTCTCACTGTCTATGATTTGAACCTCTCCTGTGAGTCCAGTTTTAGATTCCGATGCTTCACTTCAGGTTTAATGTATCCCTTGGACCTTCTTATTGACGATGAAACACAGTAAATGCATCCGAATTTGATACAAATGTCACAATGCCGACATAAGTAAAGAGGACTGACACTCTCCCTTTCTATGATTTGAACCTTTCCTGTGAGTCCAGTTTTAGATTCCGATGCTTCACTTCAGGTTTACTGTTTACCTTGCACCTTCTTATTGACGATGAAACACAGAAATTGTATCCGAAGTTAATACAAAAGGCACAATGCCGCCTTAAGTACAAGAGGACTGACATTCTAACTTTCTATGATTAGAACCACTCCTGTGAGCCCAGTTTTAGAGTCCGATGCTTCACTTCAGGTTTACTGTATCCCTTGGACCTTCTTATTGACGATGACACACAGAAATTGCACCCGAATTTAATACAAAAGGCACAATACCGACTCAAGTACAAGAGGAGTGACACTCTAACTTTCTATGATCTCAACCCCTCCTGTGAGTCCAGTTTTAGATTCCGATGCTTCACTTTAGGTTTACTGTATCCCTTGGACCTTCTTATTGACGATGAAACCCAGAAATTGCACCCGAATTTAATACAAATGGCACAATGCCGACTTAAGTACAAGAGGACTGACACTCTCACATTCTATGATTTGAACCTCTCCTGTGAGTCCAGGTTTAGATTCCGATGCTTCACTTCAGGATTACTGTATCCCTTGGACTTTCTTATTGACGATGAAACACAGAAATTGCATCGGAATTAAATTCAAAACGCACAATGCCGACTTAAGTAAAAGAGGACTGACACTCTCACTTTCTATGGCTTGAACGTCTCCTGTGAGTCCAGTCTTAGATTCCGATGCTCCACTCCAGGTTTACTGTATCCCTTGTACCTTCTTATTGACGATGAAACACAGAAATTGCAACGGAATTAAATTCAAAAATCGCAATGCCGACTGAACTACAAGAGGACTGACACTCTAACTTTCTATGATTTGAACTTCTTATGTGAGTCCAGTTTTAGATTCCGATGCCTCACTTCAGGTTTACTGTATCCCTTGGACCTTCTTATTGACGATGAAACACAGAGTTTGCATCCGATTTTAATACAAAAGGCACAATGCAGACTTAAATACAAGAGGACTGACACTCTAACTTTCTATGATTTGAACCTCTCCTGTGAGTCCAGTTTTGGATTCCGATGCTTCACTTCAGGTTTACTATATACCTTGCACCTTCTTATTGACGATGAAACACAGAAATTGCATCCGAATTTAATACAAAAGGCACAATGCCGACTTAAGCACAAGAGGACTGACATTCTAACTTTCTATGATTAGAACCTCTCCTGTGAGTCCTGTTTTAGTTTCCGATGCTTCACTTCAGGTTTACTGTATTCCTTGGACATTCTTATTGACAATGAAACACAGAATTAGCATCGGAATTAAATTCAAAAGGCACAATGCCGACTTAAGTAAAAGCGGACTGACACTCTAACTTTCTATGATTTGAACCTCTCCTGTGAGTCCAGTTTTAGATTCCGATGCTTCACTTCAGGTTTACTGTATCCCTTGGACCTTCTCATTGACGATGAAACACAGTAATTGCATCCGAATTTAATACAAAAGGCACAATACCGAATAAGGTACAAGAATAGAGACACTCTAACTTTCTATGATTTGAATCTCTCCTGTGAGCCCAGTTTTAGATTCCGATTCTTCACTTCAGTTTTACTGTATCCTTTGGAACTTCTTATTGACGATGAAACACTGAAATTGCATCGGAATTAAATTCAAATGGCACAATGCCGACCTAAGTAGAAGAGAACTGACACTCTCACTTTCTATGATTTGAACCTCTCCAGTGAGTCCAGTTTTAGATTCCGATGCTTCACTTCAGGTTTGATGTATTCCTTGGACCTTTTTATTGACGATGAAACACAGAAATTGCATCCGAATTTAATACAAAAGGCACAATGCCGACTTAAGTACAAGAGGACTGACTTTCTAACTTTCTATGATTAGAACCTCTCCTGTGAGTCCTGTTTTAGATTCCGATGCTTCACTTCAGGTTTACTGTATTCCTTGGACCTTCTTATTGACAATGAAACACAGAAATAGCATCGGAATTAAATTCAAAAGGCACAATGCCGACTTAAGTAAAAGAGGATTGACACTCTAACTTTCTATGATTTGAACCTCTCCTGTGAGTCCAGTTTTAGATTCCGATGCTTCACTTCAGGTTTACTGTATCCCTTGGACCTTCTTATTGACGATGAATCACAGAAATTGCATCCGAATTTAAGACAAATGGCATAGTGTCGACTTAAGTACAAGAGGACTGACACTCTCACTTTTTATGATTTGAACCTCTCCTGCGAGTCCAGTTTTAGATTCCGATGCTTCACTTCAGGTTTACTGTATACCTTGCACCTTCGTATTGACGATGAAACACAGAAATTGCATCCGAATGTAATACAAAAGGCACAATACCGACTTAAGTACAAGAGGAATGACAATCTAACTTTTTATGATTATAACCTCTCCTGTGAGTCCAGTTTTAGATTCCAATGCTTCACTTCAGGTTTACTGTATCCCTTGGACCTTCTTATTGACGATGAAACACAGAAATTGCATCCAAATGTAATACAAATGCCACAATGGCGACTTAAGTACAAGAGGACTGACACTCTCACTTTCTATGATTTGAACCTCTTCTGTGAGTGCAGTTTTATATGCCGATGCTTCACTTCAGGTGTACTGTATCCCTTGGACCATCTTATTGACGATGAAACACAGAAATTGCATCGGAATTAAATTCAAAACGCACAATGCCGACTTAAGTAAAAGAGGACTGACACTCTCACTTTCTATGGTTTGAACGTCTCCTGTGAGTCCAGTCTTAGATTCCGATGCTTCACTCCAGGTTTACTGTATCCCTTGGACCTTCTTATTGACGATGAAACACAGAAATTCCATCGGAATTAAATTCAAAAATCACAATGCCGACTTAACTACAAGAGGACTGACACTCTAACTTTCTATGATTTGAACTTCTTCTGTGAGTCCAGTTTTAGATTCCGATGCTTCACTTCAGGTTTTCTGTATCCCTTGTACCTTCTTATTGACGATGAAACACAGAGTTTGCATCCGAAATTAATACAAAAGGCACAATGCCGACTTAAGTACAAGAGGACTGACACTCTAACTTTCTATGATTTGAACCTCTCCGGTGAGTCCAGTTTTAGATTCCGATTATTTACTTAAGGTTTACTGTATCCCTTGGACCTTCTTATTGACGATAAAACACAGAAATTGCATCCAAATTTAATACAAAAGGCACAATACCGAATTAGGTACAAGAGGAGGGAACACTAACTTTCTATGATTTGAATCTCTCCTGTGAGTACAGTTTTAGATTCCGATGCTTCACTTCAGTTTTAGTGTATCCTTTGGACCTTCTTATTGACGATGAAACACAGAAATTGCATCGGAATTAAATTCAAATAGCACAATGCCGACCTAAGTAGAAGAGAACTGACACTCTCACTTTCTATGATTTGAACCTCTCCAGTGAGTCCAGTTTTAGATTCCGATGCTTCACTTCAGGTTTGATGTATTCCTTGGACCTTCTTATTGACGATGAAACACAGAAATTGCATCCGAATTTAATACAAAAGGCACAATGCCGACTTAAGTACAAGAGGACTGACTTTCTAACTTTCTATGATAAGAACCTCTCCTGTGAGTCCTGTTTTAGATTCCGATGCTTCACTTCAGGTTTACTGTATTCCTTGGACTTTCTTATTGACAATGAAACACAGAAATAGCATCGGAATTAAATTCAAAAGGCACAATGCCGACTTAAGTAAAAGAGGACTGACACTCTAACTTTCTATGATTTGAACCGCTCCTGTGAGTCCAGTTTTAGATTCCGATGCTTCACTTCAGGTTTACTGTATCCCTTGGACCTTCTTATTGACGATGAATCACAGAAATTGCATCCGAATTTAATACAAATGGCATAATGTCGCCTTAAGTACAAGAGGATTAACACTCTCACTTTCTATGATTTGAACCTTTCCTGTGAGTCCAGTTTTTGATTCCGATGCTTCACTTCAGGTGTACTGTATCCCTTGGACCATCTTATTGACGATGAAACACAGAAATTGCATCGGAATTAAATTCAAAACGCACAATGCCGACTTAAGTAAAAGAGGACTGACACTCTCACTTTCTATGGTTTGAACGTCTCCTGTGAGTCCAGTCTTAGATTCCGATGCTTCACTCCAGGTTTACTGTATCCCTTGGACCTTCTTATTGACGATGAAACACAGAAATTACATCGGAATTAAATTCAAAAATCACAATGCCGACTTAACTACAAGAGGACTGACACTCTAACTTTCTATGATTTGAACTTCTTCTGTGAGTCCAGTTTTAGATTCCGATGCTTCACTTCAGGTTTTCTGTATCCCTTGTACCTTCTTATTGACGATGAAACACAGAGTTTGCATCCGAAATTAATACAAAAGGCACAATGCCGACTTAAGTACAAGAGGACTGACACTCTAACTTTCTATGATTTGAACCTCTCCTGTGAGTCCAGTTTTAGATTCCGATTATTTACTTAAGGTTTACTGTATCCCTTGGACCTTCTTATTGACGATAAAACACAGAAATTGCATCCAAATTTAATACAAAAGGCACAATACCGAATTAGGTACAAGAGGAGAGAACTCTAACTTTCTATGATTTGAATCTCTCCTGTGAGTACAGTTTTAGATTCCGATGCTTCACTTCAGTTTTAGTGTATACTTTGGACCTTCTTATTGACGATGAAACACAGAAATTGCATCGGAATTAAATTCAAATGGCACAATGCCGACCTAAGTAGAAGAGAACTGACACTCTCACTTTCTATGATTTGAACCTCTCCAGTGAGTCCAGTTTTAGATTCCGATGCTTCACTTCAGGTTTGATGTATTCCTTGGACCTTCTTATTGACGATGAAACACAGAAATTGCATCCGAATTTAATACAAAAGGCACAATGCCGACTTAAGTACAAGAGGATGACTTTCTAACTTTCTATGATAAGAACCTCTCCTGTGAGTCCTGTTTTAGATTCCGATGCTTCACTTCAGGTTTACTGTATTCCTTGGACTTTCTTATTGACAATGAAACACAGAAATAGCATCGGAATTAAATTCAAAAGGCACAATGCCGACTTAAGTAAAAGAGGACTGACACTCTAACTTTCTATGATTTGAACCGCTCCTGTGAGTCCAGTTTTAGATTCCGATGCTTCACTTCAGGTTTACTGTATCCCTTGGACCTTCTTATTGACGATGAATCACAGAAATTGCATCCGAATTTAATACAAATGGCATAATGTCGCCTTAAGTACAAGAGGACTAACACTCTCACTTTTTATGATTTGAACCTCTCCTGCGAGTCCAGTTTTAGATTCCGATGCTTCACTTTAGGTTTACTGTATACCTTGCACCTTCGTATTGACGATGAAACACAGAAATTGCATCCGAATGTAATACAAAAGGCACAATACCGACTTAAGTACAAGAGGAATGACATTCTAACTTTTTATGATTAGAACCTCTCCTGTGAGTCCAGTTTTAGATTCCAATGCTTCACTTCAGGTTTACTGTATCCCTTGGACCTTCTTATTGACGATGAAACACAGAAATTGCATCCAAATTTAATACAAATGCCACAATGGCGACTTAAGTACAAGAGGACTGACACTCTCACTTTCTATGATTTGAACCTTTCCTGTGAGTCAAGTTTTTGATTCCGATGCTTCACTTCAGGTTTACTGTACCCCTTTGACCTTCTTATTGACGATGAAACCCAGAAATTGCACCCGAATTTAATATAAATGGCACAATGCCGACTTAAGTATAAGAGGACTGACACTCTCACTTTCTATGATTTGAACCTCTTCTGTGAGTGCAGTTGTATATGCCGATGCTTCACTTCAGGTTTACTGTATCCCTTGGACCATCTTATTGACGATGAAACACAGAAATTGCATCGAAATTAAATTCAAAACGCACAATGCCGACTTAAGTAAAAGAGGACTGACACTCTCACTTTCTATGATTTGAACCTCTCCTGTGAGTCCACTCTTAGATTCCGATGCTTCACTCCAGGTTTACTGTATCCCTTGGACCTTCTTATTGACGATGAAACACAGAAATTGCATCGGAATTAAATTCAAAAATCACAATGCCGACTTAACTACAAGAGGACTGACACTCTAACTTTCTATGATTTGAACTTCTTCTGTGAGTCCAGTTTTAGATTCCGATGCTTCACTTCAGGTTTTCTGTATCCCTTGTACCTTCTTATTGACGATGAAACACAGAGTTTGCATCCGAAATTAATACAAAAGGCACAATGCCGACTTAAGTACAAGAGGACTGACACTCTAACTTTCTATGATTTGAACCTCTCCTGTGAGTCCAGTTTTAGATTCCGATGATTTACTTAAGGTTTACTGTATCCCTTGGACCTTCTTATTGACGATAAAACACAGAAATTGCATCCAAATTTAATACAAAAGGCACAATACCGAATTAGGTACAAGAGGAGAGAACTCTAACTTTCTATGATTTGAATCTCTCCTGTGAGTACAGTTTTAGGTTCCTATGCTTCACTTCAGTTTTAGTGTATCCTTTGGACCTTCTTATTGACGATGAAACAGAGAAATTGCATCGGAATTAAATTCAAAAGGCACAATGCCGACCTAAGTAGACGAGAGCTGACACTCTCACTTTCTATGATTTGAACCTCTCCTGTGAGTCCAGTTTTAGATTCCGATGCTTCACTTCAGGTTTAATGTATCCCTTGGACCTTCTTATTGACGATGAAACACAGAAATTGCATCGGAATTAAATTCAAAACGCACAATGCCGACGTAAGTAAAAGAGGACTGACACTCTCACTTTCTATGATTTGTACCTCTCCTGTGAGTCCAGTCTTTGATTCCGATACTTCACTCCAGGTCTACTGTATCCCTTGTACCTTCTTATTGACGATGAAACACAGAAATTGCAACGGAATTAAATTCAAAATGCACAATGCCGACCTAAGTAGACGAGAACTGACACTCTCACTGTCTATGATTTGAACCTCTCCTGTGAGTCCAGTTTTAGATTCCGATGCTTCACTTCAGGTTTAATGTATCCCTTGGACCTTCTTATTGACGATGAAACACAGTAAATGCATCCGAATTTGATACAAATGTCACAATGCCGACATAAGTAAAGAGGACTGACACTCTCCCTTTCTATGATTTGAACCTTTCCTGTGAGTCCAGTTTTAGATTCCGATGCTTCACTTCAGGTTTACTGTTTACCTTGCACCTTCTTATTGACGATGAAACACAGAAATTGTATCCGAAGTTAATACAAAAGGCACAATGCCGCCTTAAGTACAAGAGGACTGACATTCTAACTTTCTATGATTAGAACCACTCCTGTGAGCCCAGTTTTAGAGTCCGATGCTTCACTTCAGGTTTACTGTATCCCTTGGACCTTCTTATTGACGATGACACACAGAAATTGCACCCGAATTTAATACAAAAGGCACAATACCGACTCAAGTACAAGAGGAGTGACACTCTAACTTTCTATGATCTCAACCCCTCCTGTGAGTCCAGTTTTAGATTCCGATGCTTCACTTTAGGTTTACTGTATCCCTTGGACCTTCTTATTGACGATGAAACCCAGAAATTGCACCCGAATTTAATACAAATGGCACAATGCCGACTTAAGTACAAGAGGACTGACACTCTCACATTCTATGATTTGAACCTCTCCTGTGAGTCCAGGTTTAGATTCCGATGCTTCACTTCAGGATTACTGTATCCCTTGGACTTTCTTATTGACGATGAAACACAGAAATTGCATCGGAATTAAATTCAAAACGCACAATGCCGACTTAAGTAAAAGAGGACTGACACTCTCACTTTCTATGGTTTGAACGTCTCCTGTGAGTCCAGTCTTAGATTCCGATGCTTCACTCCAGGTTTACTGTATCCCTTGTACCTTCTTATTGACGATGAAACACAGAAATTGCAACGGAATTAAATTCAAAAATCGCAATGCCGACTGAACTACAAGAGGACTGACACTCTAACTTTCTATGATTTGAACTTCTTATGTGAGTCCAGTTTTAGATTCCGATGCCTCACTTCAGGTTTACTGTATCCCTTGGACCTTCTTATTGACGATGAAACACAGAGTTTGCATCCGATTTTAATACAAAAGGCACAATGCAGACTTAAATACAAGAGGACTGACACTCTAACTTTCTATGATTTGAACCTCTCCTGTGAGTCCAGTTTTGGATTCCGATGCTTCACATCAGGTTTACTATATACCTTGCACCTTCTTATTGACGATGAAACACAGAAATTGCATCCGAATTTAATACAAAAGGCACAATGCCGACTTAAGCACAAGAGGACTGACATTCTAACTTTCTATGATTAGAACCTCTCCTGTGAGTCCTGTTTTAGTTTCCGATGCTTCACTTCAGGTTTACTGTATTCCTTGGACCTTCTTATTGACAATGAAACACAGAATTAGCATCGGAATTAAATTCAAAAGGCACAATGCCGACTTAAGTAAAAGCGGACTGACACTCTAACTTTCTATGATTTGAACCTCTCCTGTGAGTCCAGTTTTAGATTCCGATGCTTCACTTCAGGTTTACTGTATCCCTTGGACCTTCTCATTGACGATGAAACACAGTAATTGCATCCGAATTTAATACAAAAGGCACAATACCGAATAAGGTACAAGAATAGAGACACTCTAACTTTCTATGATTTGAATCTCTCCTGTGAGCCCAGTTTTAGATTCCGATTCTTCACTTCAGGTTTACTGTATACCTTGCACCTTCGTATTGACGATGAAACACAGAAATTGCATCCGAATGTAATACAAAAGGCACAATACCGACTTAAGTACAAGAGGAATGACATTCTAACTTTTTATGATTATAACCTCTCCTGTGAGTCCAGTTTTAGATTCCAATGCTTCACTTCAGGTTTACTGTATCCCTTGGACCTTCTTATTGACGATGAAACACAGAAATTGCATCCAAATGTAATACAAATGCCACAATGGCGACTTAAGTACAAGAGGACTGACACTCTCACTTTCTATGATTTGAACCTCTTCTGTGAGTGCAGTTTTATATGCCGATGCTTCACTTCAGGTGTACTGTATCCCTTGGACCATCTTATTGACGATGAAACACAGAAATTGCATCGGAATTAAATTCAAAACGCACAATGCCGACTTAAGTAAAAGAGGACTGACACTCTCACTTTCTATGGTTTGAACGTCTCCTGTGAGTCCAGTCTTAGATTCCGATGCTTCACTCCAGGTTTACTGTATCCCTTGGACCTTCTTATTGACGATGAAACACAGAAATTACATCGGAATTAAATTCAAAAATCACAATGCCGACTTAACTACAAGAGGACTGACACTCTAACTTTCTATGATTTGAACTTCTTCTGTGAGTCCAGTTTTAGATTCCGATGCTTCACTTCAGGTTTTCTGTATCCCTTGTACCTTCTTATTGACGATGAAACACAGAGTTTGCATCCGAAATTAATACAAAAGGCACAATGCCGACTTAAGTACAAGAGGACTGACACTCTAACTTTCTATGATTTGAACCTCTCCAGTGAGTCCAGTTTTAGATTCCGATTATTTACTTAAGGTTTACTGTATCCCTTGGACCTTCTTATTGACGATAAAACACAGAAATTGCATCCAAATTTAATACAAAAGGCACAATACCGAATTAGGTACAAGAGGAGAGAACACTAACTTTCTATGATTTGAATCTCTCCTGTGAGTACAGTTTTAGATTCCGATGCTTCACTTCAGTTTTAGTGTATCCTTTGGACCTTCTTATTGACGATGAAACACAGAAATTGCATCGGAATTAAATTCAAATGGCACAATGCCGACCTAAGTAGAAGAGAACTGACACTCTCACTTTCTATGATTTGAACCTCTCCAGTGAGTCCAGTTTTAGATTCCGATGCTTCACTTCAGGTTTGATGTATTCCTTGGACCTTCTTATTGACGATGAAACACAGAAATTGCATCCGAATTTAATACAAAAGGCACAATGCCGACTTAAGTACAAGAGGATGGACTTTCTAACTTTCTATGATAAGAACCTCTCCTGTGAGTCCTGTTTTAGATTCCGATGCTTCACTTCAGGTTTACTGTATTCCTTGGACTTTCTTATTGACAATGAAACACAGAAATAGCATCGGAATTAAATTCAAAAGGCACAATGCCGACTTAAGTAAAAGAGGACTGACACTCTAACTTTCTATGATTTGAACCGCTCCTGTGAGTCCAGTTTTAGATTCCGATGCTTCACTTCAGGTTTACTGTATCCCTTGGACCTTCTTATTGACGATGAATCACAGAAATTGCATCCGAATTTAATACAAATGGCATAATGTCGCCTTAAGTACAAGAGGATTAACACTCTCACTTTTTATGATTTGAACCTCTTCTGTGAGTGCAGTTGTATATGCCGATGCTTCACTTCAGGTTTACTGTATCCCTTGGACCATCTTATTGACGATGAAACACAGAAATTGCATCGGAATTAAATTCAAAACGCACAATGCCGACTTAAGTAAAAGAGGACTGACACTCTCACTTTCTATGATTTGAACCTCTCCTGTGAGTCCACTCTTAGATTCCGATGCTTCACTCCAGGTTTACTGTATCCCTTGGACCTTCTTATTGACGATGAAACACAGAAATTGCATCGGAATTAAATTCAAAAATCTCAATGCCGACTTAACTACAAGAGGACTGACACTCTAACTTTCTATGATTTGAACTTCTTCTGTAAGTCCAGTTTTAGATTCCGATGCTTCACTTCAGGTTTTCTGTATCCCTTGTACCTTCTTATTGACGATGAAACACAGAGTTTGCATCCGAAATTAATACAAAAGGCACAATGCCGACTTAAGTACAAGAGGACTGACACTCTAACTTTCTATGATTTGAACCTCTCCTGTGAGTCCAGTTTTAGATTCCGATGATTTACTTAAGGTTTACTGTATCCCTTGGACCTTCTTATTGACGATAAAACACAGAAATTGCATCCAAATTTAGTACAAAAGGCACAATACCGAATTAGGTACAAGAGGAGAGAACACTAACTTTCTATGATTTGAATCTCTCCTGTGAGTACAGTTTTAGATTCCGATGCTTCACTTCAGTTTTAGTGTATCCTTTGGACCTTCTTATTGACGATGAAACACAGAAATTGCATCGGAATTAAATTCAAATGGCACAATGCCGACTTAAGTACAAGAGGACTGACACTCTCACATTCTATGATTTGAACCTCTCCTGTGAGTCCAGTTTTAGATTCCGATGCTTCACTTCAGGATTACTGTATCCCTTGGCCTTTCTTACTGACGATGAAACACAGAAATTGCATCGGAATTAAATTCAAAACGCACAATGCCGACGTAAGTAAAAGAGGACTGACACTCTCACTTTCTATGATTTGTACCTCTCCTGTGAGTCCAGTCTTTGATTCCGATACTTCACTCCAGGTCTACTGTATCCCTTGTACCTTCTTATTGACGATGAAACACAGAAATTGCAACGGAATTAAATTCAAAATGCACAATGCCGACCTAAGTAGACGAGAACTGACACTCTCACTGTCTATGATTTGAACCTCTCCTGTGAGTCCAGTTTTAGATTCCGATGCTTCACTTCAGGTTTAATGTATCCCTTGGACCTTCTTATTGACGATGACACACAGAAATTGCACCCGAATTTAATACAAAAGGCACAATACCGACTCAAGTACAAGAGGAGTGACACTCTAACTTTCTATGATCTCAACCCCTCCTGTGAGTCCAGTTTTAGATTCCGATGCTTCACTTTAGGTTTACTGTATCCCTTGGACCTTCTTATTGACGATGAAACCCAGAAATTGCACCCGAATTTAATACAAATGGCACAATGCCGACTGAAGTACAAGAGGACTGACACTCTCACATTCTATGATTTGAACCTCTCCTGTGAGTCCAGGTTTAGATTCCGATGCTTCACTTCAGGATTACTGTATCCCTTGGACTTTCTTATTGACGATGAAACACAGAAATTGCATCGGAATTAAATTCAAAACGCACAATGCCGACTTAAGTAAAAGAGGACTGACTCTCTCACTTTCTATGATTTGAACCTCTCCTGTGAGTCCAGTCTTAGATTCCGATGCTTCACTCCAGGTTTACTGTATCCCTTGTACCTTCTTATTGACGATGAAACACAGAAATTGCAACGGAATTAAATTCAAAAATCGCAATGCCGACTGAACTACAAGAGGACTGACACTCTAACTTTCTATGATTTGAACTTCTTATGTGAGTCCAGTTTTAGATTCCGATGCCTCACTTCAGGTTTACTGTATCCCTTGGACCTTCTTATTGACGATGAAACACAGAGTTTGCATCCGATTTTAATACAAAAGGCACAATGCAGACTTAAATACAAGAGGACTGACACTCTAACTTTCTATGATTTGAACCTCTCCTGTGAGTCCAGTTTTGGATTCCGATGCTTCACTTCAGGTTTACTGTATCCCTTGGACCTTCTTATTGACGATGAATCACAGAAATTGCATCCGAATTTAATACAAATGGCATAATGTCGCCTTAAGTACAAGAGGATTAACACTCTCACTTTTTATGATTTGAACCTCTTCTGTGAGTGCAGTTGTATATGCCGATGCTTCACTTCAGGTTTACTGTATCCCTTGGACCATCTTATTGACGATGAAACACAGAAATTGCATCGGAATTAAATTCAAAACGCACAATGCCGACTTAAGTAAAAGAGGACTGACACTCTCACTTTCTATGATTTGAACCTCTCCTGTGAGTCCACTCTTAGATTCCGATGCTTCACTCCAGGTTTACTGTATCCCTTGGACCTTCTTATTGACGATGAAACACAGAAATTGCATCGGAATTAAATTCAAAAATCTCAATGCCGACTTAACTACAAGAGGACTGACACTCTAACTTTCTATGATTTGAACTTCTTCTGTAAGTCCAGTTTTAGATTCCGATGCTTCACTTCAGGTTTTCTGTATCCCTTGTACCTTCTTATTGACGATGAAACACAGAGTTTGCATCCGAAATTAATACAAAAGGCACAATGCCGACTTAAGTACAAGAGGACTGACACTCTAACTTTCTATGATTTGAACCTCTCCTGTGAGTCCAGTTTTAGATTCCGATGATTTACTTAAGGTTTACTGTATCCCTTGGACCTTCTTATTGACGATAAAACACAGAAATTGCATCCAAATTTAGTACAAAAGGCACAATACCGAATTAGGTACAAGAGGAGAGAACACTAACTTTCTATGATTTGAATCTCTCCTGTGAGTACAGTTTTAGATTCCGATGCTTCACTTCAGTTTTAGTGTATCCTTTGGACCTTCTTATTGACGATGAAACACAGAAATTGCATCGGAATTAAATTCAAATGGCACAATGCCGACTTAAGTACAAGAGGACTGACACTCTCACATTCTATGATTTGAACCTCTCCTGTGAGTCCAGTTTTAGATTCCGATGCTTCACTTCAGGATTACTGTATCCCTTGGCCTTTCTTACTGACGATGAAACACAGAAATTGCATCGGAATTAAATTCAAAACGCACAATGCCGACGTAAGTAAAAGAGGACTGACACTCTCACTTTCTATGATTTGTACCTCTCCTGTGAGTCCAGTCTTTGATTCCGATACTTCACTCCAGGTCTACTGTATCCCTTGTACCTTCTTATTGACGATGAAACACAGAAATTGCAACGGAATTAAATTCAAAATGCACAATGCCGACCTAAGTAGACGAGAACTGACACTCTCACTGTCTATGATTTGAACCTCTCCTGTGAGTCCAGTTTTAGATTCCGATGCTTCACTTCAGGTTTAATGTATCCCTTGGACCTTCTTATTGACGATGACACACAGAAATTGCACCCGAATTTAATACAAAAGGCACAATACCGACTCAAGTACAAGAGGAGTGACACTCTAACTTTCTATGATCTCAACCCCTCCTGTGAGTCCAGTTTTAGATTCCGATGCTTCACTTTAGGTTTACTGTATCCCTTGGACCTTCTTATTGACGATGAAACCCAGAAATTGCACCCGAATTTAATACAAATGGCACAATGCCGACTGAAGTACAAGAGGACTGACACTCTCACATTCTATGATTTGAACCTCTCCTGTGAGTCCAGGTTTAGATTCCGATGCTTCACTTCAGGATTACTGTATCCCTTGGACTTTCTTATTGACGATGAAACACAGAAATTGCATCGGAATTAAATTCAAAACGCACAATGCCGACTTAAGTAAAAGAGGACTGACTCTCTCACTTTCTATGATTTGAACCTCTCCTGTGAGTCCAGTCTTAGATTCCGATGCTTCACTCCAGGTTTACTGTATCCCTTGTACCTTCTTATTGACGATGAAACACAGAAATTGCAACGGAATTAAATTCAAAAATCGCAATGCCGACTGAACTACAAGAGGACTGACACTCTAACTTTCTATGATTTGAACTTCTTATGTGAGTCCAGTTTTAGATTCCGATGCCTCACTTCAGGTTTACTGTATCCCTTGGACCTTCTTATTGACGATGAAACACAGAGTTTGCATCCGATTTTAATACAAAAGGCACAATGCAGACTTAAATACAAGAGGACTGACACTCTAACTTTCTATGATTTGAACCTCTCCTGTGAGTCCAGTTTTGGATTCCGATGCTTCACTTCAGGTTTACTGTATCCCTTGGACCTTCTTATTGACGATGAAACACAGAAATAGCATCCGAATTTAATACAAAAGGCACAATGGCGACTTAAGTAGAAGAGGACTGACACTCTTACTTTTTATGATTTGAACCTCTCCTGCGAGTCCAGTTTTTGATTCCGATGATTCACTTCAGGTTTACTGTATACCTTGCACCTTCTTATTGACGATGAAACACAGAGTTTGCATCCGAATTTAATACAAAAGGCACAATGCCGACTTAAATACAAGAGGACTGACACTCTAACTTTCTATGATTTGAACCTCTCCTGTGAGTCCGGTTTTGGATTCCGATGCTTCACTTCAGGGTTACTGTATCCCTTGGACCTTCTTATTGACGATGAAACACAGAAATTGCATTCAAATTTAATACAAATGCCACAATGCGGACTTAAGTACAAGAGGACTGACACTCTCACTTTCTATGATTTCAACCTTTCCAGTGAGTCAAGTTTTTGATTCCGATGCTTCACTTCAGGTTTACTGTACCCCTTGGACCTTCTTATTGACGATGAAACCCAGAAATTGCACCCGAATTTAATACAAATGGCACAATGCCGACTTAAGTAGAAGAGGACTGACACTCTCACATTCTATGATTTGAACCTCTCCTGTGAGTCCAGTTTTATATTCCGATGCTTCACTTCAGGATTACTGTATCCCTTAGACCTTCTTATTGACGATGAAACACAGAAATTGCATCGGAATTAAATTCAAAACGCACAATGCCGACTTAAGTAAAAGAATACTGACGCTCTCACTTTCTATGATTTGAACCTCTCCTGTGAGTCCAGTGTTAGATTCCGATGCTTCACTCCAGGTTTACTGTATCCCTTGGACTTTCTTATTGACGATGAAACACAGAAATTGCAACGGAATTAAATTCAAAAATCACAATGCCGACTTAACTACAAGAGGACTGACACTCTAACTTTCTATGATTTGAACTTCTTCTGTGAGTCCAGTTTTAGATTCCGATGCTTCACTTCAGGTTTACTGTATCCCTTGGTCCTTCATATTGACGATGAAACACAGAAATTGCATCCGAATTTAATACAAAAGGCACAATACCGAATTAGGTACAAGAATAGAGACACTCTACCTTTCTATGATTTGAATCTCTCCTGTGAGTCCAGTTTTAGATTCCGATGCTTCACTTCAGTTTTACTGTATCCTTTGGAACTTCTTATTGACGATGAAACACAGAAATTGCATCGGAATTAAATTCAAATGGCACAATGCCGACCTAAGTAGAAGAGAACTGACACTCTCACTTTCTATGATTTGAACCTCTCCAGGGAGTCCAGTTTTAGATTCCGATGCTTCACTTCACGTTTGATGTATCCCTTGGACCTTCTTATTGACGATGAAACACAGAAAATGCATCCGAATTTGATACAAATGCCACAATGCCGACATAAGTACAAGAGGACTGACACTCTCCCTTTCTATGATTTGAACCTTTCCTGTGAGTCCAGTTTTAGATTCCGATGCTTCGCTTCAGGTTTACTATATACCTTGCAACTTCTTATTGACGATGAAAGACAGAAATTGCATCCGAATTTAATACAAAAGGCACAATGCCGACTTAAGTACAAGAGGACTGACATTCTAACTTTCTATGATGAGAACCTCTCCTGTGAGTCCTGTTTTAGATTCCGATGCTTCACATCAGGTTTACTGTATTGCTTGGACCTTCTTATTGACAACGAAACACAGAAGTAGCAATGGAATTAAATTCAAAAGGCACAATGCCGACTTAAGTAAAAGATGACTGACACTCTAACTTTCTATGATTTGAACCTCTCCTGCGAGTCCAGTTTTAGATTCCGATGCTTCACTTCAGGTTTACTGTATACCTTGCACCTTCGTTTGACGATGAAACACAGAAATTGCATCCGAATGTAATACAAATGGCACAATGCCGACTTAAGTACAAGAGGAATGACATTCTAACTTTCTATGATTAGAACCTCTCCTGTGAGTCCAGTTTTAGATTCCAATGCTTCACTTCAGGTTTACTGTATCCCTTGGACCTTCTTATTGACAATGAAATACAGAAATAGCATCGGAATTGAATTGACAAGGCACAATGCCGACTTAAGTAAAAGAGGACTGACACTCTAACTTCCTATGATTTGAACCTCTCCTGTGAGTCCAGTTTTAGATTCCGAGGCACCACTTCAGGTTTACTGTATCCCTTAGACCTTCTTATTGACGATGACACACAGAAATTGCACCCGAATTTAATACAAAAGGCACAATACCGACTCAAGTACAAGGGGAGTGACACTCTAACTTTCTATGATTTCAACCTGTCCTGTGAGTCCAGTTTTGGATTCCGATGCTTCACTTTAGGTTTGTTGTATCCCTTGGACCTTCTTATTGACGATGAAACACAGAAATTGCCTCCAAATTTAATACAAATGCCACAATGCCGACTTAAGTACAAGAGGACTGACACTCTCACTTTCAACGATTCGAACCTTTCCAGTGAGTCAAGTTTATGATTCCGATGCTTCACTTCAGGTTTACTGTACCCCTTGGACCTTCTTATTGACGATGAAACCCAGAAATTGCACCCGAATTTAATACATATGGCACAATGCCGACTTAAGTACAAGAGGACTGACACTCTCACTTTCTATGATTTGAACCTCTCCTGTGAGTCCAGTTTTAGATTGCGATGATTTACTTAAGGTTTACTGTATCCCTTGGACCTTCTTATTGACGATGAAACACAGAAATTGCATCCGAATTTAATACAAAAGGCACAATACCGAATTAGGTACAAGAGGAGAGACACTCTATCTTTCTATGATTTGCATCTCTCCTGTGAGTCCAGTTTTTGATTCCGATGCTTCACTTCAATTTAACTGTATCCTTTGGACATTCCTATTGATGATGAAACACAGAAATTGCATCGGAATTAAATTCAAAAGGCACAATGCCGACCTAAGTAGAAGAGAACTGACACTCTCACTTTCTATGATTTGAACCTCTCCTGTGAGTCCAGTTTTAGATTCCGATGCTTCACTTCAAGTTTAGTGTATCCCTTGGACCTTCTTATTGACGATGAAACACAGTAAATGCATCCGAATTTGATACAAATGCCACAATGCCGACATAAGTAAAGAGGACTGACACTCTCCCTTTCTATGATTTGAACCTTTCCTGTGAGTCCAGTTTTAGATTCCGATGCTTCACTTCAGGTTTACTGTTCACCTTGCACCTTCTTATTGACGATGAAACACAGAAATTGTATCCGAAGTTAATACAAAAGGCACAATGCCGCCTTAAGTACAAGAGGACTGACATTCTAACTTTCTATGATTAGAACCACTCCTGTGAGCCCAGTTTTAGAGTCCGATGCTTCACTTCAGGTTTACTGTATCCCTTGGACCTTCTTATTGAAGATGACACACAGAAATTGCACCCGAATTTAATACAAAAGGCACAATACCGACTCAAGTACAAGTGGAGTGACACTCTAACTTTCTATGATCTCAACCCCTCCTGTGAGTCCAGTTTTAGATTCCGATGCTTCACTTTAGGTTTACTGTATCCCTTGGACCTTCTTATTGACGATGAAACCCAGAAATTGCACCCGAATTTAATACAAATGGCACAATGCCGACTTAAGTACAAGAGGACTGACACTCTCACATTCTATGATTTGAACCTCTCCTGTGAGTCCAGGTTTAGATTCCGATGCTTCACTTCAGGATTACTGTATCCCTTGGACTTTCTTATTGACGATGAAACACAGAAATTGCATCGGAATTAAATTCAAAACGCACAATGCCGACTTAAGTAAAAGAGGACTGACTCTCTCACTTTCTATGATTTGAACCTCTCCTGTGAGTCCAGTCTTAGATTCCGATGCTTCACTCCAGGTTTACTGTATCCCTTGTACCTTCTTATTGACGATGAAACACAGAAATTGCAACGGAATTAAATTCAAAAATCGCAATGCCGACTGAACTACAAGAGGACTGACACTCTAACTTTCTATGATTTGAACTTCTTATGTGAGTCCAGTTTTAGATTCCGATGCCTCACTTCAGGTTTACTGTATCCCTTGGACCTTCTTATTGACGATGAAACACAGAGTTTGCATCCGATTTTAATACAAAATGCACAATGCAGACTTAAATACAAGAGGACTGACACTCTAACTTTCTATGATTTGAACCTCTCCTGTGAGTCCAGTTTTGGATTCCGATGCTTCACTTCAGGTTTACTGTATCCCTTGGACCTTCTTATTGACGATGAAACACAGAAATAGCATCCGAATTTAATACAAACGGCACAATGGCGACTTAAGTAGAAGAGGACTGACACTCTTACTTTTTATGATTTGAACCTCTCCTGCGAGTCCAGTTTTTGATTCCGATGATTCACTTCAGGTTTACTGTATACCTTGCACCTTCTTATTGACGATGAAACACAGAGTTTGCATCCGAATTTAATACAAAAGGCACAATGCCGACTTAAATACAAGAGGACTGACACTCTAACTTTCTATGATTTGAACCTCTCCTGTGAGTCCGGTTTTGGATTCCGATGCTTCACTTCAGGGTTACTGTATCCCTTGGACCTTCTTATTGACGATGAAACACAGAAATTGCATTCAAATTTAATACAAATGCCACAATGCGGACTTAAGTACAAGAGGACTGACACTCTCACTTTCTATGATTTGAACCTTTCCAGTGAGTCAAGTTTTTGATTCCGATGCTTCACTTCAGGTTTACTGTACCCCTTGGACCTTCTTATTGACGATGAAACCCAGAAATTGCACCCGAATTTAATACAAATGGCACAATGCCGACTTAAGTAGAAGAGGACTGACACTCTCACATTCTATGATTTGAACCTCTCCTGTGAGTCCAGTTTTATATTCCGATGCTTCACTTCAGGATTACTGTATCCCTTAGACCTTCTTATTGACGATGAAACACAGAAATTGCATCGGAAATAAATTCAAAACGCACAATGCCGACTTAAGTAAAAGAGGACTGACGCTCTCACTTTCTATGATTTGAACCTCTCCTGTGAGTCCAGTGTTAGATTCCGATGCTTCACTCCAGGTTTACTGTATCCCTTGGACTTTCTTATTGACGATGAAACACAGAAATTGCAACGGAATTAAATTCAAAAATCACAATGCCGACTTAACTACAAGAGGACTGACACTCTAACTTTCTATGATTTGAACTTCTTCTGTGAGTCCAGTTTTAGATTCCGATGCTTCACTTCAGGTTTACTGTATCCCTTGGTCCTTCATATTGACGATGAAACACAGAAATTGCATCCGAATTTAATACAAAAGGCACAATACCGAATTAGGTACAAGAATAGAGACACTCTACCTTTCTATGATTTGAATCTCTCCTGTGAGTCCAGTTTTAGATTCCGATGCTTCACTTCAGTTTTACTGTATCCTTTGGAACTTCTTATTGACGATGAAACACAGAAATTGCATCGGAATTAAATTCAAATGGCACAATGCCGACCTAAGTAGAAGAGAACTGACACTCTCACTTTCTATGATTTGAACCTCTCCAGGGAGTCCAGTTTTAGATTCCGATGCTTCACTTCAGGTTTGATGTATCCCTTGGACCTTCTTATTGACGATGAAACACAGAAAATGCATCCGAATTTGATACAAATGCCACAATGCCGACATAAGTACAAGAGGACTGACACTCTCCCTTTCTATGATTTGAACCTTTCCTGTGAGTCCAGTTTTAGATTCCGATGCTTCACTTCAGGTTTACTATATACCTTGCAACTTCTTATTGACGATGAAAGACAGAATTTGCATCCGAATTTAATACAAAAGGCACAATGCCGACTTAAGTACAAGAGGACTGACATTCTAACTTTCTATGATGAGAACCTCTCCTGTGAGTCCTGTTTTAGATTCCGATGCTTCACATCAGGTTTACTGTATTGCTTGGACCTTCTTATTGACAATGAAACACAGAAATAGCATCGGAATTAAATTCAAAAGGCACAATGCCGACTTAAGTAAAAGATGACTGACACTCTAACTTTCTATGATTTGAACCTCTCCTGTGAGTCCAGTTTTAGATTCCGATGCTTCACTTCAGGTTTACTGTATACCTTGCACCTTCTTATTGACGATGAAACACAGAGTTTGCATCCGAATTTAATACAAAAGGCACAATGCCGACTTAAATACAAGAGGACTGACCCTCTAATTTTCTATGATTTGAACCTGTCCTGTGAGTCCAGTTTTGGATTCCGATGCTTCACTTCAGGTTTACTGTATCCCTTGGACCTTCTTATTGACGATGAAACACAGAAATAGCATCCGAATTTAATACAAAAGGCACAATGGCGACATCAGTACAAGAGGACTGCCACTCTCACTTTTTATGATTTGAACCTCTCCTGCGAGTCCAGTTTTAGATTCCGATGCTTCACTTCAGGTTTACTGTATACCTTGCACCTTCGTTTGACGATGAAACACAGAAATTGCATCCGAATGTAATACAAATGGCACAATGCCGACTTAAGTACAAGAGGAATGACATTCTAACTTTCTATGATTAGAACCTCTCCTGTGAGTCCAGTTTTAGATTCCAATGCTTCACTTCAGGTTTACTGTATCCCTTGGACCTTCTTATTGACAATGAAATACAGAAATAGCATCGGAATTGAATTGACAAGGCACAATGCCGACTTAAGTAAAAGAGGACTGACACTCTAACTTCCTATGATTTGAACCTCTCCTGTGAGTCCAGTTTTAGATTCCGAGGCACCACTTCAGGTTTACTGTATCCCTTAGACCTTCTTATTGACGATGACACACAGAAATTGCACCCGAATTTAATACAAAAGGCACAATACCGACTCAAGTACAAGGGGAGTGACACTCTAACTTTCTATGATTTCAACCTGTCCTGTGAGTCCAGTTTTAGATTCCGATGCTTCACTTTAGGTTTGTTGTATCCCTTGGACCTTCTTATTGACGATGAAACACAGAAATTGCCTCCAAATTTAATACAAATGCCACAATGACGACTTAAGTACAAGAGGACTGACACTCTCACTTTCAACGATTCGAACCCTTCCAGTGAGTCAAGTTTATGATTCCGATGCTTCACTTCAGGTTTACTGTACCCCTTGGACCTTCTTATTGACGATAAAACCCAGAAATTGCACCCGAATTTAATACATATGGCACAATGCCGACTTAAGTACAAGAGGACTGACACTCTCACTTTCTATGATTTGAACCTCTCCTGTGAGTCCAGTTTTAGATTGCGATGATTTACTTAAGGTTTACTGTATCCCTTGGACCTTCTTATTGACGATGAAACACAGAAATTGCATCCGAATTTAATACAAAAGGCACAATACCGAATTAGGTACAAGAGGAGAGACACTCTATCTTTCTATGATTTGAATCTCTCCTGTGAGTCCAGTTTTTGATTCCGATGCTTCACTTCAATTTAACTGTATCCTTTGGACCTTCCTATTGATGATGAAACAAAGAAATTGCATCGGAATTAAATTCAAAAGGCACAATGCCGACCTAAGTAGAAGAGAACTGACACTCTCACTTTCTCTGATTTGAACCTCTCCTGTGAGTCCAGTTTTAGATTCCGATGCTTCACTTCAAGTTTAGTGTATCCCTCGGACCTTCTTATTGACGATGAAACACAGAAAATGCATCGGAATTTGGTACAAATGCCACAATGCCGACATAAGTACAAGAGGACTGACACTCTCCATTTCTATGATTTTAACCTTTCCTGTGAGACCAGTTATAGATTCCGATGCTTCACTTCTGGTTTACTGTATACCTTGCACCTTCTTATTGACGATGAAACACAGAGTTTGCATCCGAATTTAATACAAAAGGCACAATGCCGACTTAAATACAAGAGGACTGACACTCTAATTTTCTATGATTTGAACCTGTCCTGTGAGTCCAGTTTTGGATTCCGATGCTTCACTTCAGGTTTACTGTATCCCTTGGACCTTCTTATTGACGATGAAACACAGAAATAGCATCCGAATTTAATACAAAAGGCACAATGGCGACATCAGTACAAGAGGACTGCCACTCTCACTTTTTATGATTTGAACCTCTCCTGTGAGTCCAGTTTTAGATTCCGATGCTTCACTTCAGGTTTACTGTATACCTTGCACCTTCGTTTGACGATGAAACACAGAAATTGCATCCGAATGTAATACAAATGGCACAATGCCGACTTAAGTACAAGAGGAATGATATTCTAACTTTCTATGATTAGAACCTCTCCTCTGAGTCCAGTTTTAGATTTCAATGCTTCACTTCAGGTTTACTGTATCCCTTGGACCTTCTTATTGACAATGAAATACAGAAATAGCATCGGAATTGAATTGAAAAGGCACAATGCCGACTTAAGTAAAAGAGGACTGACACTCTAACTTCCTATGATTTGAACCTCTCCTGTGAGTCCAGTTTTAGATTCCGAGGCACCACTTCAGGTTTACTGTATCCCTTAGACCTTCTTATTGACGATGACACACAGAAATTGCACCCGAATTTAATACAAAAGGCACAATACGGACTCAAGTACAAGGGGAGTGACACTCTAACTTTCTATGATTTCAACCTGTCCTGTGAGTCCAGTTTTAGATTCCGATGCTTCACTTTAGGTTTATTGTATCCCTTGGACCTTCTTATTGACGATGAAACACAGCAATTGCCTCCAAATTTAATACAAATGCCACAATGCCGACTTAAGTACAAGAGGACTGACACTCTCACTTTCAACGATTCGAACCTTTCCAGTGAGTCAAGTTTATGATTCCGATGCTTCACTTCAGGTTTACTGTACCCCTTGGACCTTCTTATTGACGATGAAACCCAGAAATTGCACCCGAATTTAATACATATGGCACAATGCCGACTTAAGTACAAGAGGACTGACACTCTCACTTTCTATGATTTGAACCTCCCCTGTGAGTCCAGTTTTAGATTGCGATGATTTACTAAAGGTTTACTGTATCCCTTGGACCTTCTTATTGACGATGAAACACAGAAATTGCATCCGAATTTAATACAAAAGGCACAATACCGAATTAGGTACAAGAGGAGAGACACTCTCTCTTTCTATGATTTGAATCTCTCCTGTGAGTCCAGTTTTTGATTCCGATGCTTCACTTCAATTTAACTGTATCCTTTGGACCTTCCTATTGATGATGAAACTCAGAAATTGCATCGGAATTAAATTCAAAAGGCACAATGCCGACCTAAGTAGAAGAGAACTGACACTCTCACTTTCTATGATTTGAACCTCTCCTGTGAGTCCAGTTTTAGATTCCGATGCTTCACTTCAAGTTTAGTGTATCCCTCGGACCTTCTTATTGACGATGAAACACAGAAAATGCATCCGAATTTGGTACAAATGCCACAATGCCGACATAAGTACAAGAGGACTGACACTCTCCCTTTCTATGATTTGAACCTCTCCTGTGAGTCCAGTTTCAGATTCTGATGCTTCACTTTAGGTTTACTGTATCCCTCGGACCTCCTTATTGACGATGAAACACAGAAATTGCATCGGAATTTAATACAAAAGGCACAATGCCGACTTAAGTAAAAGATGACTGACACTCTGACATTCTATGATTTGAATCTCTCCTGTGGGTCCAGTTTTTGATTCTGATGCTTCACTTCAGGTTTACTGTTTCCCTTGGAACTTCTTATTGACGATGAAACACAGAATTTGCATCGGAATTAAATTCAAAACGCACAATGCAGAGTTAAGTACAAGAGGAATGACACTCTACCTTTCTATGATTTGAACATCTTCTGTGAGTCCAGTTTTAGATTCCGATGCTTTACCTAAGGTTTACTGTATCCCTTGGACCTTCTTATTGATGATGAAACACAGAAATTGCATCCGAATTTAATACAAAAGGCACAATACCGACTCAAGTACAAGAGGAGTGACACTCTATCTTTCAATGATTTGAATCTCTCCTGTGAGTCCAGTCTTAGATTCCGATGCTTCACTTCAGGTTTACTGTTTCCCTTGGACCTTCTTATTGGCGATGAAACAGAAATTGCATCGGAATTAAATTCAAAAGGCACAATGCCGATAAGTAGAAGAGGACTGACACTCTCACTTTCTATGATTTGAACCTCTCCTGTGAGTCCAGTTTTAGATTCCGATGCTTCACTTCAGGTTTTCTGTATACCTTGCACCTTTTTATTGACGATGAACCATAGAAATTGCATCGGAATTTAATACAAAAGGCACAATGCCGACTTAAGTAAAAGAGGACTGACACTCTAACTTTCTGTGATTTGAACCTCTCCTGTGAGTCCAGTTTTAGATTCCGATGCTTCACTTCAGGTTTATTGTATCCCTTGGACATTCTTACTGACGATGAAACACAGAAATTGCATCCGAATTCAATACAATTGCCACAATGCCGACTTAAGTACAAGAGGACTGACACTCTCACTTTCTATGATTTGAACCTTTCCTGTGAGTCCAGTTTTTGATTCCGATGCTTCACTTCAGGTTTCCTGTATCCCTTGGACCTTCTTATTGACGATGAAACACAGAATTTGCATCGGAATTAAATTCTAAACGCACAATGCCGACTTAAGTAAAAGAGGACTGACACTCTCATTTTCTATGATTTGAACCTCTCCTGTGAGTCCAAACTTAGATTCCAATGCTTCATTCCAGGTTTACTGTATCCCTTGGACCTTCTTATTGACAATGAAACACAGAAATTGCATCGGAATTAAATTCAAAAATCACAATGCAGAGTTAAGTACAAGAGGAATGACACTTTAACTTTTTTGATTTGAACCTCTCCTGTGAGTCCAGTTTTGATTCCGATGCTTTACTTATGGTTTACTGTATCCCTTGGACCTTCTTATTGATGATGAAACACAGAAATTGCATCCGAATTTATTACAAAATGCACAATACCAACTTAAGTACAAGAGGAGTGACACTCTAGCTTTCTATGATTTGAATCTCTCCTGTGAGTTCAGTTTTAGATTCCGATGCTTCACTTCAGGTTTACTATATCCTTTGAACCTTCTTATTGACGATGAAACACAGAAATTGCATCGGAATTAAATTCAAAAGGCACAATGCCGACCTAAGTAGAAGAGGACTGACACTCTCACTTTCTATGATTTGAACCTCTCCTGTGAGTCCAGTTTTAGATTCCGATGCTTCACTTCAGGTTTACTGTATCCCTTGGACCTTCTTATTGACGATGAAACACAGAAATTGCACCCGAATTTAATACAAATAGCACAATGCCGACTTAAGTACAAGAGGACTGACACTCTCACTTTGTATGATTTGAACCTCTCCTGTGAGTCCAGTTTGAGATTCCGAAGCTTCACTTCAGGTTTACTGTATCCCTCGGACCTTCTTAAGGCCGATGAAACACAGAAATCGCATCCGAATTTAATACAAAAAACACAATGGCGACTTAAGTACAAGACTACTGACACTCTCACTTTCTATGATGTGAACCTCTCCTGTGAGTCCAGTTTCAGATTCCGATACTTCACTTCAGGTTTACTGCATCCCTTTCACCTTCTTATTGACGATGAAACACAGAAATTGCATCGGAATTAAATTCAAAATGCACAATACCGACTTAACTACAAGAGGACTGCCACTCTCACTTTCTATGATTTGAACCTCTCCTATGAGTCCAGTTTTAGATCCCGATGCTTCACTTCAGGTTTACTGTTTCCCTTGCACCTTCTTATTGACGATGAAACACAGAGTTTGCATCCGAATTTAATACAAAAGGCACAATGCCGACTTAAATACAAGAGGACTGACCCTCTAATTTTCTATGATTTGAACCTGTCCTGTGAGTCCAGTTTTGGATTCCGATGCTTCACTTCAGGTTTACTGTATCCCTTGGACCTTCTTATTGACGATGAAACACAGAAATAGCATCCGAATTTAATACAAAAGGCACAATGGCGACATCAGTACAAGAGGACTGCCACTCTCACTTTTTATGATTTGAACCTCTCCTGCGAGTCCAGTTTTAGATTCCGATGCTTCACTTCAGGTTTACTGTATACCTTGCACCTTCGTTTGACGATGAAACACAGAAATTGCATCCGAATGTAATACAAATGGCACAATGCCGACTTAAGTACAAGAGGAATGACATTCTAACTTTCTATGATTAGAACCTCTCCTGTGAGTCCAGTTTTAGATTCCAATGCTTCACTTCAGGTTTACTGTATCCCTTGGACCTTCTTATTGACAATGAAATACAGAAATAGCATCGGAATTGAATTGACAAGGCACAATGCCGACTTAAGTAAAAGAGGACTGACACTCTAACTTCCTATGATTTGAACCTCTCCTGTGAGTCCAGTTTTAGATTCCGAGGCACCACTTCAGGTTTACTGTATCCCTTAGACCTTCTTATTGACGATGACACACAGAAATTGCACCCGAATTTAATACAAAAGGCACAATACCGACTCAAGTACAAGGGGAGTGACACTCTAACTTTCTATGATTTCAACCTGTCCTGTGACTCCAGTTTTAGATTCCGATGCTTCACTTTAGGTTTGTTGTATCCCTTGGACCTTCTTATTGACGATGAAACACAGAAATTGCCTCCAAATTTAATACAAATGCCACAATGACGACTTAAGTACAAGAGGACTGACACTCTCACTTTCAACGATTCGAACCCTTCCAGTGAGTCAAGTTTATGATTCCGATGCTTCACTTCAGGTTTACTGTACCCCTTGGACCTTCTTATTGACGATAAAACCCAGAAATTGCACCCGAATTTAATACATATGGCACAATGCCGACTTAAGTACAAGAGGACTGACACTCTCACTTTCTATGATTTGAACCTCTCCTGTGAGTCCAGTTTTAGATTGCGATGATTTACTTAAGGTTTACTGTATCCCTTGGACCTTCTTATTGACGATGAAACACAGAAATTGCATCCGAATTTAATACAAAAGGCACAATACCGAATTAGGTACAAGAGGAGAGACACTCTATCTTTCTATGATTTGAATCTCTCCTGTGAGTCCAGTTTTTGATTCCGATGCTTCACTTCAATTTAACTGTATCCTTTGGACCTTCCTATTGATGATGAAACACAGAAATTGCATCGGAATTAAATTCAAAAGGCACAATGCCGACCTAAGTAGAAGAGAACTGACACTCTCACTTTCTCTGATTTGAACCTCTCCTGTGAGTCCAGTTTTAGATTCCGATGCTTCACTTCAAGTTTAGTGTATCCCTCGGACCTTCTTATTGACGATGAAACACAGAAAATGCATCCGAATTTGGTACAAATGCCACAATGCCGACATAAGTACAAGGGGACTGACACTCTCCATTTCTATGATTTTAACCTTTCCTGTGAGACCAGTTATAGATTCCGATGCTTCACTTCTGGTTTACTGTATACCTTGCACCTTCTTATTGACGATGAAACACAGAAATTGCATCCGAATTTAATACAAAAGGCACAATGCCGACTTAAGTACAAGAGGACTGACATTCTAACTTTCTATGATTAGAACCTCTCCTGTGAGTCCTGTTTTAGATTCCGATGCTTCACTTCAGGTTTACTGTATCCGTTGGACCTTCTTATTGACAATGAAACACAGAAATAGCAACGGAATTAAATTCAAAATGCACAATGCCGACTTAAGTAAAAGAGGACTGACACTCTCACTTTCTATGATTTGAACCTCTCCTGTGAGTCCAGTTTTAGATTCCGATGCTTCACTTAAGGTTTACTGTACCCCTTGGACTTTCTTATTGACGATGAAACACAGAAATTGCATCAGAATTTAATACAAATGGCACAATGTCGACTTAAGTACAAGAGGACTGACACTCTCACTTTCTATGATTTGAACCTCTCCTGTGAGTCCAGTTTTAGATTCCGATGCTTCACTTCAGGTTTACTGTATACCTTGCACCTTCTTATTGACGATGAAACACAGAGTTTGCATCCGAATTTAATACAAAAGGCACAATGCCGACTTAAATACAAGAGGACTGACACTCTAATTTTCTATGATTTGAACCTGTCCTGTGAGTCCAGTTTTGGATTCCGATGCTTCACTTCAGGTTTACTGTATCCCTTGGACCTTCTTATTGACGATGAAACACAGAAATAGCATCCGAATTTAATACAAAAGGCACAATGGCGACATCAGTACAAGAGGACTGACACTCTCACTTTTTATGATTTGAACCTCTCCTGCGAGTCCAGTTTTAGATTCCGATGCTTCACTTCAGGTTTACTGTATACCTTGCACCTTCGTTTGACGATGAAACACAGAAATTGCATCCGAATGTAATACAAATGGCACAATGCCGACTTAAGTACAAGAGGAATGACATTCTAACTTTCTATGATTAGAACCTCTCCTCTGAGTCCAGTTTTAGATTTCAATGCTTCACTTCAGGTTTACTGTATCCCTTGGACCTTCTTATTGACAATGAAATACAGAAATAGCATCGGAATTGAATTGAAAAGGCACAATGCCGACTTAAGTAAAAGAGGACTGACACTCTAACTTCCTATGATTTGAACCTCTCCTGTGAGTCCAGTTTTAGATTCCGAGGCACCACTTCAGGTTTACTGTATCCCTTAGACCTTCTTATTGACGATGACACACAGAAATTGCACCCGAATTTAATACAAAAGGCACAATACGGACTCAAGTACAAGGGGAGTGACACTCTAACTTTCTATGATTTCAACCTGTCCTGTGAGTCCAGTTTTAGATTCCGATGCTTCACTTTAGGTTTATTGTATCCCTTGGACCTTCTTATTGACGATGAAACACAGCAATTGCCTCCAAATTTAATACAAATGCCACAATGCCGACTTAAGTACAAGAGGACTGACACTCTCACTTTCAACGATTCGAACCTTTCCAGTGAGTCAAGTTTATGATTCCGATGCTTCACTTCAGGTTTACTGTACCCCTTGGACCTTCTTATTGACGATGAAACCCAGAAATTGCACCCGAATTTAATACATATGGCACAATGCCGACTTAAGTACAAGAGGACTGACACTCTCACTTTCTATGATTTGAACCTCCCCTGTGAGTCCAGTTTTAGATTGCGATGATTTACTAAAGGTTTACTGTATCCCTTGGACCTTCTTATTGACGATGAAACACAGAAATTGCATCCGAATTTAATACAAAAGGCACAATACCGAATTAGGTACAAGAGGAGAGACACTCTCTCTTTCTATGATTTGAATCTCTCCTGTGAGTCCAGTTTTTGATTCCGATGCTTCACTTCAATTTAACTGTATCCTTTGGACCTTCCTATTGATGATGAAACTCAGAAATTGCATCGGAATTAAATTCAAAAGGCACAATGCCGACCTAAGTAGAAGAGAACTGACACTCTCACTTTCTATGATTTGAACCTCTCCTGTGAGTCCAGTTTTAGATTCCGATGCTTCACTTCAAGTTTAGTGTATCCCTCGGACCTTCTTATTGACGATGAAACACAGAAAATGCATCCGAATTTGGTACATATGCCACAATGCCGACATAAGTACAAGAGGACTGACACTCTCCCTTTCTATGATTTGAACCTCTCCTGTGAGTCCAGTTTCAGATTCTGATGCTTCACTTTAGGTTTACTGTATCCCTCGGACCTCCTTATTGACGATGAAACACAGAAATTGCATCGGAATTTAATACAAAAGGCACAATGCCGACTTAAGTAAAAGATGACTGACACTCTGACATTCTATGATTTGAATCTCTCCTGTGGGTCCAGTTTTTGATTCTGATGCTTCACTTCAGGTTTACTGTTTCCCTTGGAACTTCTTATTGACGATGAAACACAGAATTTGCATCGGAATTAAATTCAAAACGCACAATGCAGAGTTAAGTACAAGAGGAATGACACTCTACCTTTCTATGATTTGAACATCTTCTGTGAGTCCAGTTTTAGATTCCGATGCTTTACCTAAGGTTTACTGTATCCCTTGGACCTTCTTATTGATGATGAAACACAGAAATTGCATCCGAATTTAATACAAAAGGCACAATACCGACTCAAGTACAAGAGGAGTGACACTCTATCTTTCAATGATTTGAATCTCTCCTGTGAGTCCAGTCTTAGATTCCGATGCTTCACTTCAGGTTTACTGTTTCCCTTGGACCTTCTTATTGGCGATGAAACAGAAATTGCATCGGAATTAAATTCAAAAGGCACAATGCCGATAAGTAGAAGAGGACTGACACTCTCACTTTCTATGATTTGAACCTCTCCTGTGAGTCCAGTTTTAGATTCCGATGCTTCACTTCAGGTTTTCTGTATACCTTGCACCTTTTTTTTTGACGATGAACCATAGAAATTGCATCGGAATTTAATACAAAAGGCACAATGCCGACTTAAGTAAAAGAGGACTGACACTCTAACTTTCTGTGATTTGAACCTCTCCTGTGAGTCCAGTTTTAGATTCCGATGCTTCACTTCAGGTTTATTGTATCCCTTGGACATTCTTACTGACGATGAAACACAGAAATTGCATCCGAATTCAATACAATTGCCACAATGCCGACTTAAGTACAAGAGGACTGACACTCTCACTTTCTATGATTTGAACCTTTCCTGTGAGTCCAGTTTTTGATTCCGATGCTTCACTTCAGGTTTCCTGTATCCCTTGGACCTTCTTATTGACGATGAAACACAGAATTTGCATCGGAATTAAATTCTAAACGCACAATGCCGACTTAAGTAAAAGAGGACTGACACTCTCATTTTCTATGATTTGAACCTCTCCTGTGAGTCCAAACTTAGATTCCAATGCTTCATTCCAGGTTTACTGCATCCCTTGGACCTTCTTATTGACAATGAAACACAGAAATTGCATCGGAATTAAATTCAAAAATCACAATGCAGAGTTAAGTACAAGAGGAATGACACTTTAACTTTTTTGATTTGAACCTCTCCTGTGAGTCCAGTTTTAGATTCCGATGCTTTACTTATGGTTTACTGTATCCCTTGGACCTTCTTATTGATGATGAAACACAGAAATTGCATCCGAATTTATTACAAAATGCACAATACCAACTTAAGTACAAGAGGAGTGACACTCTAGCTTTCTATGATTTGAATCTCTCCTGTGAGTTCAGTTTTAGATTCCGATGCTTCACTTCAGGTTTACTATATCCTTTGAACCTTCTTATTGACGATGAAACACAGAAATTGCATCGGAATTAAATTCAAAAGGCACAATGCCGACCTAAGTAGAAGAGGACTGACACTCTCACTTTCTATGATTTGAACCTCTCCTGTGAGTCCAGTTTTAGATTCCGATGCTTCACTTCAGGTTTACTGTATCCCTTGGACCTTCTTATTGACGATGAAACACAGAAATTGCACCCGAATTTAATACAAATAGCACAATGCCGACTTAAGTACAAGAGGACTGACACTCTCACTTTGTATGATTTGAACCTCTCCTGTGAGTCCAGTTTGAGATTCCTAAGCTTCACTTCAGGTTTACTGTATCCCTCGGACCTTCTTAAGGCCGATGAAACACAGAAATCGCATCCGAATTTAATACAAAAAACACAATGGCGACTTAAGTACAAGACTACTGACACTCTCACTTTCTATGATGTGAACCTCTCCTGTGAGTCCAGTTTCAGATTCCGATACTTCACTTCAGGTTTACTGCATCCCTTTCACCTTCTTATTGACGATGAAACACAGAAATTGCATCGGAATTAAATTCAAAATGCACAATACCGACTTAACTACAAGAGGACTGCCACTCTCACTTTCTATGATTTGAACCTCTCCTATGAGTCCAGTTTTAGATCCCGATGCTTCACTTCAGGTTTACTGTTTCCCTTGCACCTTCTTATTGACGATGAAACACAGAGTTTCCATCCAAATTTATTACAAAAGGTACAATGCCGACTTAAGTACAAGAGGACTGACACTCTTACATTCTATGATTTGAACCTCTCCTGTGAGTCCAGTTTTTGATTCCGATGTTTCACTTCAGTTTTACTGTATTCCTTGGACCTTCTTATTGACTATGAAACACAGGAATTGCATCCGAATTTAATACAAATGGCACAATGCCAACTTAAGTACAAGAGGACTGACACTCTCTCTTTCTATGATTTGGACCTCTCCTGTGAGTCCGGTTTTAAATTCCGATGCTTCACTTCAGGTTTACTGTATACCTTGGACCTTATTATTGACGATGAAACAGAAATTGCAACGGAATTAAATTCAAAAGGCACAATGCCGATAAGTAGAAGAGGACTGACACTCTCACTTTCTATGATTTGAACATCTCCTGTGAGTCCAGTTTTAGATTCCGATGCTTCACTACAGGTTTACTGTATACCTTGCACCTTTTTATTGACGATGAAACATAGAAATTGCATCGGAATTTAATACAAAAGGCACAATGCCGACTTAAGTACAAGAGGACTGACACTCTAACTTTCTATGATTTGAACCTCTCCTGTGAGTCCAGTTTTAGATTCCGATGCTTCACTTCAGGTTTATTGTATCCCTTGGCCATTCTTATTGACGATGAAACACAGAAAGTGCATCCGAATTCAATACAAATGCCACAATTCCGACTTAAGTACAAGAGGACTGACACTCTCACTTTCTATGATTTAAACCCCTCCTGTGAGTCCAGTTTTTGATTCCGATGCTTCACTTCAGGTTTACTGTATCCCTTGGACCTTCTTATGGACGATGAAACACAGAACTTGCATCGGAATTAAATTCAAAACGCACAATGCCGACTTAAGTAAAAGAGGACTGACACTCTCATTTTCTATGATTTGAACCTCTCCTGTGAGTCCAGTCTTAGATTCCAATGCTTCAATCCAGGTTTACAGTATCCCTTGGACCTTCTGATTGACGATGAAACACAGAAATTGCATCGGAATTAAATTCAAAAATCACAATGCAGAGTTAAGTACAAGACGAATGACACTTTAACTTTTTTGATTTGAACCTCTCCTGTGAGTCCAGTTTTTGATTCCGATGCTTCACTTCAGGTTTACTGTATCCCTTGGACACTCTTATTGACGATGAAACACAGAAATTGCACCCGAATTTAATACAAATGGCACAATACCGACTTAAGTACAAGAGGACTGACACTCTCACTTTCTATGATTTGAACCTTTCCTGTGAGGTCAGTTTCAGATTCTCATTCATCACTTCAGATTTACTGTATCCCTTGGACCTTTCTAATTGACGATGAAACACAGAGTTTGCATCCGAATTTAATACAAAAGTCACAATGCCGACTTAAGTACAAAAGGACTGACACTCTAACTTTCTATGATTTGAACCACTCCTGTGAGTCCAGTTTGAGATTCCGAAGCTTTACTTCAGGTTTACTGTATCCCTTGGACCTTCTTATTGACGATGAAACACAGAAATTGCACCCGAATTTAATACAAATGGCACAATACCGACTTAAGTACAAGAGGACTGACACTCTCACTTTCTATGATGTGAACCTTTCCTGTGAGGTCAGTTTCAGATTCCGATTCATCACTTGAGATTTACTGTATCCCTTGGACCTTTCTAATTGACGATGAAACACAGAGTTTGCATCCGAATTTAATACAAAAGTCACAATGCCGACTTAAGTACAAAAGGACTGACACTCTAACTTTCTATGATTTGAAATACTCCTGTGAGTCCAGTTTGAGATTCCGAAGCTTCACTTCAGGTTTACTGTATCCCTTGGACCTTCTTATTGACGATGAAACACAGAAATTACATCCGAAAGTAATACAAAAGGCACAATGACGACTGAAGTACAAGACTACTGACACTCTCACTTTTTATGATGTGAACCTCTCCTGTGAGTCCAGTTTGAGGTTCCGATACTTCACTTCAGGTTTACTGCATACCTTGCACCTTCTTATTGACGATGAAACACAGAAATTGCATCGGAATTAAATTCAAAATGCACAATACCGACTTAACTACAAGAGGACTGCCACTCTCACTTTCTATGATTTGAACCTCTCCTATGAGTCCAGTTTTAGATTCCGATGCTTCACTTCAGGTTTAGTGTATCCCTTGGACCTTCTTATTGACGATGAAACACAGAAATTACATCCGAAATTAATACAAAAGGCACAATGACGACTGAAGTACAAGACTACTGACACTCTCACTTTTTATGATGTGAACCTCTCCTGTGAGTCCAGTTTGAGGTTCCGATACTTCACCTCAGGTTTACTGTTTCCCTTGGACCATTTTGGTGACGATGAAACACAGAGTTTGCATCCAAATTTAATGCAAAAGCCACAATGCCGACTTAAATAAAAGAGGACTAACACTCCAACTTTCTATGATTTGAACCTCTCCTTTGAGTCCAGTTTTAGATTCCGATGCTTCACTTCAGGTTTACTGTATCCCTTGGACCTTCTTATTGACAATGGAACACAGAAATTGCATCCGAATATAATACAAATGGCACAATGTCGACTTATGTACAAGAGGACTGACACTCTCACTTTCTATGATTTGAAGCTCTCCCGTGATTCCAGTTTTAGATTCCGATGCTTCACTTTAGGTTTACTGTATCCCTTGGACCTTCCTATTGGCGATGAAACACAGAAATTGCATCAGAATTTATTACAAAAGGCACAATGCCGACTTAAGTAAAAGAGGACTGACACTCTAACATTCAATGATTAGAACCTCTCCTGCGAGTGCAGTTTTAGATTCTGATGCTTCACTTAAGGTTTACTGTATCCCTTGGACCTTCTTATTGACGATGAAACACATAAATTGCATCCGAATTTAATACAAAAGGCACAATACCGACTCAAGTACAAGAGGAGTGACACTCTAACTATCAATGGTTTGAATCTCTCCTGTGAGTCCAGTTTTAGACTCCGATGCTTCACTTCAGGGTTACTATATCCCTTGGACCTTCTTAATGACGATGAAACACAGAAATTGCATCGGAATTAAATTCAAAAGACACAATGCCGACTTAAGTAGAAGAGGACTGACACTCTCACTTTCTATGATTTGAACCTCTCCTGTGAGTCCAGTTTTTGATTCCGATGCTTCACCTCAGGTATACTGTATCCCTTGGATCTTCTTATTGACGATGAAACACAGAAATTGCATCCGAATTTAATACAAAAATCACAATGGCGACTTAAGTACAAGAGGACTGAAACTCTCACTTTCTATGATCTGAACCTCTTCTGTGAGTCCAGTTTTAGATTCCGATGCATCACTTCAGTTTTACTGTATCCCTTGGACCTTCTTATTGACGATGAAACAAAGAAATTTCATCCGAATTTAATACAAATGCAACAATGCCGACTTAAGTACAAGAGGACCGACATTCTAACTTTCTATGATTTGAAACTCTCCTGTGAGTCCAGTTTCAGATTCCGATGCATCACCTCAGGTTTACTGTATCCCTTGGACCTTCTAATTGACGATGAAGCACAGAGTTTGCATCCAAATTTAATACAAAAGGTACAATGCCGACTTAAGTACAAGAGGACTGACACTCTTACTTTATATGATTTGAACCTCTCCTGTGAGTCCAGTTTTAGATTCCGATGTTTCACTTCAGGTTTACTGTATTCCTTGGACCTTCTTATTGACTATGAAAAAGAGGAATTGCATCCGAATTTAATACAAATGGCACAATGCCAACTTAAGTACAAGAGGACTAACCTTCTAACTTTCTATGATTTGAACCTCTCCTGTGAGTCCAGTTTTAGATTCCGATGCTTCACTTCAGGTTTAGTGTATCCCTTGGACCTTCTTATTGACGATGAAACACAGAGTTTGATTCCGAAATTAATACAAAAGGCACAATGCCGACTTCAGTACAAGAGGACTGACACTCTAACTTTCTATGATTTGAACCTCTCTTGTGAGTCCAGTTTTAGATTCCGATGTTTCACTTCAGGTTTACTGTATTCCTTGGACCTTCTTATTGACTATGAAACACAGGAATTGCATCCGAATTTAATACAAATAGCACAATGCCAACTTAAGTACAAGAGGACTGACACTCTCTCTTTCTATGATTTGAACCTCTCCTGTGAGTCCGGTTTTAAATTCCGATGCTTCACTTCAGGTTTACTGTATTCGTTGCACCTTCTTATTGACGATGAAACATAGAAATTGCATCGGAATTTAATGCAAACGCCACAATGCCGACTTAAATAAAAGAGGACTAACACTCTAACTTTCTATGATTTGAACCTCTCCTGTGAGTACAGTTTTAGAGTCGGATGCTTCACTTCAGGTTAACTGTATCCCTTGGACCTTCTCATTGACGATGAAACACAGAAATTGCATCAGAGTTTAATACAAAAGGCACAATGCCGACTTAAGTAAAAGAGGACTGACACTCTAACATTCTATGATTAGAACCTCTCCTGCGAGTGCAGTTTTAGATTCCGATGCTTCACTTAAGGTTTACTGTACCCCTTGGACCTTCTTATTGACGATGAAACACATAAATTGCATCCGAATTTAATACAAAAGGCACAATACCGACTCAAGTACAAGAGGAGTGACACTCTAACTTTCAATGATTTGAATCTCTCCTGTGAGTCTAGTTTTAGACTCCGATGCTTCACTTCAAGGTTACTGTATCCCTTGGACCTTCTTAATGACGATGAAACACAGAAATTGCATCGGAATTAAATTCAAAAGACACAATGCCGACTTAAGTAGAAGAGGACTGACACTTCCACTTTCTATGATTTGAACCTCTCCTGTGAGTCCAGTTTTTGATTCCGATGCTTCACCTCAGGTATACTGTATCCCTTGGATCTTCTTATTGACGATGAAACACAGAAATTGCATCCGAATTTAATACAAAAATCACAATGGCGACTTAAGTACAAGAGGACTGACACTCTCACTTTCTATGATCTGAACCTCTTCTGTGAGTCCAGTTTTAGATTCCGATGCATCACTTCAGTTTTACTGTATCCCTTGGACCTTCTTATTGACGATGAAACAAAGAAATTTCATCCGAATTTAATACAAATGCAACAATGCCGACTTAAGTACAAGAGGACTGACATTCTAACTTTCTATGAATTGAAACTCTCCTGTGAGTCCAGTTTCAGATTCCGATGCATCACTTCAGGTTTACTGTATCCCTTGGACCTTCTAATTGACGATGAAGCACAGAGTTTGCATCCAAATTTAATACAAAAGGTACAATGCCGACTTAAGTACAAGAGGACTGACACTCTTACTTTATATGATTTGAACCTCTCCTGTGAGTCCAGTTTTAGATTCCGATGTTTCACTTCAGGTTTACTGTATTCCTTGGACCTTCTTATTGACTATGAAACACAGGAATTGCATCCGAATTTAATACAAATGGCACAATGCCAACTTAAGTACAAGAGGACTAACCTTCTAACTTTCTATGATTTGAACCTCTCCTGTGAGTCCAGTTTTAGATTCAGATGCTTCACTTCAGGTTTAGTGTATCCCTTGGACCTTCTTATTGACGATGAAACACAGAGTTTGATTCCGAAATTAATACAAAAGGCACAATGCCGACTTAAGTACAAGAGGACTGACACTCTAACTTTCTATGATTTGAACCTCTCTTGTGAGTCCAGTTTTAGATTCCGATGTTTCACTTGAGGTTTACTGTATTCCTTGGACCTTCTTATTGACTATGAAACACAGGAATTGCATCCGAATTTAATACAAATAGCACAATGCCAACTTAAGTACAAGAGGACTGACACTCTCTCTTTCTATGATTTGAACCATTCCTGTGAGTCCGGTTTTAAATTCCGATGCTTCACTTCAGGTTTACTGTATACGTTGCACCTTCTTATTGACGATGAAACATAGAAATTGCATCGGAATTTAATGCAAACGCCACAATGCCGACTTAAATAAAAGAGGACTAACACTCTAACTTTCTATGATTTGAACCTCTCCTGTGAGTACAGTTTTAGATTCGGATGCTTCACTTCAGGTTTACTGTATCCCTTGGACCTTCTCATTGACGATGAAACACAGAAATTGCATCAGAATTTAATACAAAAGGCCCAATGCCGACTTAAGTAAAAGAGGACTGACACTCTAACATTCTATGATTAGAACCTCTCCTGCGAGTGCAGTTTTAGATTCCGATGCTTCACTTAAGGTTTACTGTACCCCTTGAACCTTCTTATTGACGATGAAACACATAAATTGCATCCGAATTTAATACAAAAGGCACAATACCGACTCAAGTACAAGAGGAGTGACACTCTAACTTTCAATGATTTGAATCTCTCCTGTGAGTCTAGTTTTAGACTCCGATGCTTCACTTCAGGGTTACTGTATCCCTTGGACCTTCTTAATGACGATGAAACACAGAAATTGCATCGGAATTAAATTCAAAAGGCACAATGCCGACTTAAGTAGAAGAGGACTGACACTCTCACTTTCTATGATTTGAACCTCTCCTGTGAGTCCAGTTTTAGATTCCGAAACTTCACTTCAGGTTTACTGTATCCCTTGGATCTTCTTATTGACGATGAAACACAGAAATTGCATCCGAATTTAATACAAAAATCACAATGGCGACTTAAGTACAAGAGGACTGACACTCTCACTTTCTATGATCTGAACCTCTTCTGTGAGTCCAGTTTTAGATTCCGATGCTTTACTTCAGTTTAACTGTATCCCTTGGACCTTCTTATTGACGAAGAAACACAGAAATTTCATCCGAATTTAATACAAATGCAACAATGCCGACTTAAGTACAAGAGGACTGACATTCTAACTTTCTATGATTTGAACCTCTCCTGTGAGTCCAGTTTCAGATTCCGATGCATCACTTCAGGTTTACTGTATCCCTTGGACCTTCTAATTGACGATGAAACACAGAGTTTGCATCCAAATTTAATACAAAAGGTACAATGCCGACTTAAGTATAAGAGAACTGACACTCTTACTTTATATGATTAGAACCTCTCCTGTGAGTCCAGTTTTAGATTCCGATGTTTCACTTCAGGTTTACTAGATTCCTTGGACCTTCTTATTGACTATGAAACACAGGAATTGCATCCGAATTTAATACAAATGGCATAATGCCAAATAAGTACAAGGGGACAGACCCTCCCTCTTTCTATGATTTGAACCTCTCCTGTGAGTCCGGTTTTAAATTCCGATGCTACACTTCAGGTTTACTGTATACCTTGCACCTTCTTATTGACGATGAAACATAGAAATTGCATCGGAATTTAATGCAAAAGCCACAATGGCGACTTAAATAAAAGAGGACTAACCTTCTAACTTTCTATGATTTGAAACTCTCCTGTGAGTCCAGTTTTAGATTCCGATGCTTCACTTCAGGTTTAGTGTATCCCTTGGACCTTCTTATTAACGATGAAACACAGAGTTTGATTCCGAAATTAATACAAAAGGCACAATGCCGACTTAAGTACAAGAGGACTGACACTCTAACTTTCTATGATTTGAACCTCTCCTGTGTGTCCAGTTTTAGATTCCGATGTTTCACTTCAGGTTTACTGTATTCCTTGGTCCTTCTTATTGCCTATGAAACACAGGAATTGCATCCGAATTTAATACAAATGGCACAATGCCAACTTAAGTACAAGAGGACTGACACTCTCTCTTTCTATGATTTGAATTTCTCCTGTGAGTCCGGTTTTAAATTCCGATGCTTCACTTCAGGTTTACTGTATACCTTGCACCTTCTTATTGACGATGAAACATAGAAATTGCATCGGAATTTAATGCAAAAGCCACAATGTCGACTTAAATAAAAGAGGACTAACACTCTAACTTTCTATGATTTGAACCTCTCCTGTGAGTACAGTTTTAGATTCGGATGCTTCACTTCAGGTTTACTGTATCCCTTGGACCTTCTTATTGACGATGAAACACAGAAATTGCATCCGAATTTAAAACAAATGGCACAATGTCGACTTAAGTACAAGAGGACTGACAATCTCACTTTCTATGATTTGAACCTCTCCTGTGAGTCCAGTTTTAGATTCCGATGCTTCACTTCAGGTTTACAGTATACCGTGCACCTTCTTATTGACGATGAAACACAGAAATTGCATCCGAATTTAATACAAAAGGCACAATGCCGACTTAAGTACAAGAGGACTGACATTCTAACTTTCTATGATTTGAACCTCTCCTGTGAGTCCAGTTTTGGATTCCGATGTTTCACTTCAGGTTTACTGTATTCCTTGGAACTTCTTATTGACTATGAAACACAGAAATAGCATCCGAATTTAATACAAATGGCACAATGCCAACTTAAGTACAAGAGGACTGACACTCTCTCTTTCTATGATTTGAACCTCTCCTGTGAGTCCGGTTTTAAATTCCGATGCTTCACTTCAGGTTTACTGTATACCTTGGACCTTCTTATTGACTATGAAACAGAGGAATTGCATCCGAATTTAATACAAATGGCACAATGCCAACTTAAGTACAAGAGGACTAACCTTCTAACTTTCTATGATTTGAACCTCTCCTGTGAGTCCAGTTTTAGATTCCGATGCTTCACTTCAGGTTTAGTGTATCCCTTGGACCTTCTTATTGACGATGAAACACAGAGTTTGATTCCGAAATTAATACAAAAGGCACAATGCCGACTTAAGTACAAGAGGACTGACACTCTAACTTTCTATGATTTGAACCTCTCTTGTGAGTCCAGTTTTAGATTCCGATGTTTCACTTCAGGTTTACTGTATTCCTTGGACCTTCTTATTGACTATGAAACACAGGAATTGCATCCGAATTTAATACAAATAGCACAATGCCAACTTAAGTACAAGAGGGCTGACACTCTCTCTTTCTATGATTTGAACCTCTCCTGTGAGTCCGGTTTTAAATTCCGATGCTTCACTTCAGGTTTACTGTATACGTTGCACCTTCTTATTGACGATGAAACATAGAAATTGCATCGGAATTTAATGCAAACGCCACAATGCCGACTTAAATAAAAGAGGACTAACACTCTAACTTTCTATGATTTGAACCTCTCCTGTGAGTACAGTTTTAGAGTCGGATGCTTCACTTCAGGTTTACTGTATCCCTTGGACCTTCTCATTGACGATGAAACACAGAAATTGCATCAGAGTTTAATACAAAAGGCACAATGCCGACTTAAGTAAAAGAGGACTGACACACTAACATTCTATGATTAGAACCTCTCCTGCGAGTGCAGTTTTAGATTCCGATGCTTCACTTAAGGTTTACTGTACCCCTTGGACCTTCTTATTGACGATGAAACACATAAATTGCATCCGAATTTAATACAAAAGGCACAATACCGACTCAAGTACAAGAGGAGTGACACTCTAACTTTCATTGATTTGAATCTCTCCTGTGAGTCTAGTTTTAGACTCCGATGCTTCACTTCAAGGTTACTGTATCCCTTGGACCTTCTTAATGACGATGAAACACAGAAATTGCATCGGAATTAAATTCAAAAGACACAATGCCGACTTAAGTAGAAGAGGACTGACACTTTCACTTTCTATGATTTGAACCTCTCCTGTGAGTCCAGTTTTTGATTCCGATGCTTCACCTCAGGGATACTGTATCCCTTGGATCTTCTTATTGACGATGAAACACAGAAATTGCATCCGAATTTAATACAAAAATCACAATGGCGACTTAAGTACAAGAGGACTGACACTCTCTCTTTCTATGATCTGAACCTCTTCTGTGAGTCCAGTTTTAGATTCCGATGCATCACTTCAGTTTTACTGTATCCCTTGGACCTTCTTATTGACGATGAAACAAAGAAATTTCATCCGAATTTAATACAAATGCAACAATGCCGACTTAAGTACAAGAGGACTGACATTCTAACTTTCTATGAATTGAAACTCTCCTGTGAGTCCAGTTTCAGATTCCGATGCATCACTTCAGGTTTACTGTATCACTTGGACCTTCTAATTGACGATGAAGCACAGAGTTTGCATCCAAATTTAATACAAAAGGTACAATGCCGACTTAAGTACAAGAGGACTGACACTCTTACTTTATATGATTTGAACCTCTCCTGTGAGTCCAGTTTTAGATTCCGATGTTTCACTTCAGGTTTACTGTATTCCTTGGACCTTCTTATTGACTATGAAACAGAGGAATTGCATCCGAATTTAATACAAATGGCACAATGCCAACTTAAGTACAAGAGGACTAACCTTCTAACTTTCTATGATTTGAACCTCTCCTGTGAGTCCAGTTTTAGATTCCGATGCTTCACTTCAGGTTTAGTGTATCCCTTGGACCTTCTTATTGACGATGAAACACAGAGTTTGATTCCGAAATTAATACAAAAGGCACAATGCCGACTTAAGTACAAGAGGACTGACACTCTAACTTTCTATGATTTGAACCTCTCTTGTGAGTCCAGTTTTAGATTCCGATGTTTCACTTCAGGTTTACTGTATTCCTTGGACCTTCTTATTGACTATGAAACACAGGAATTGCATCCGAATTTAATACAAATAGCACAATGCCAACTTAAGTACAAGAGGACTGACACTCTCTCTTTCTATGATTTGAACCTCTCCTGTGAGTCCGGTTTTAAATTCCGATGCTTCACTTCAGGTTTACTGTATACGTTGCACCTTCTTTTTGACGATGAAACATAGAAATTGCATCGGAATTTAATGCAAACGCCACAATGCCGACTTAAATAAAAGAGGACTAACACTCTAACTTTCTATGATTTGAACCTCTCCTGTGAGTACAGTTTTAGAGTCGGATGCTTCACTTCAGGTTTACTGTATCCCTTGGACCTTCTCATTGACGATGAAACACAGAAATTGCATCAGAGTTTAATACAAAAGACACAATGCCGACTTAAGTAAAAGAGGACTGACACTCTAACATTCTATGATTAGAACCTCTCCTGCGAGTGCAGTTTTAGATTCCGATGCTTCACTTAAGGTTTACTGTACCCCTTGGACCTTCTTATTGACGATGAAACACATAAATTGCATCCGAATTTAATACAAAAGGCACAATACCGACTCAAGTACAAGAGGAGTGACACTCTAACTTTCAATGATTTGAATCTCTCCTGTGAGTCTAGTTTTAGACTCCGATGCTTCACTTCAAGGTTACTGTATCCCTTGGACCTTCTTAATGACGATGAAACACAGAAATTGCATCGGAATTAAATTCAAAAGACACAATGCCGACTTAAGTAGAAGAGGACTGACACTTCCACTTTCTATGATTTGAACCTCTCCTGTGAGTCCAGTTTTTGATTCCGATGCTTCACCTCAGGTATACTGTATCCCTTGGATCTTCTTATTGACGATGAAACACAGAAATTGCATCCGAATTTAATACAAAAATCACAATGGCGACTTAAGTACAAGAGGACTGACACTCTCACTTTCTATGATCTGAACCTCTTCCGTGAGTCCAGTTTTAGATTCCGATGCATCACTTCAGTTTTACTGTATCCCTTGGACCTTCTTATTGACGATGAAACAAAGAAATTTCATCCGAATTTAATACAAATGCAACAATGCCGACTTAAGTACAAGAGGACTGACATTCTAACTTTCTATGAATTGAAACTCTCCTGTGAGTCCAGTTTCAGATTCCGATGCATCACTTCAGGTTTACTGTATCCCTTGGACCTTCTAATTGACGATGAAGCACAGAGTTTGCATCCAAATTTAATACAAAAGGTACAATGCCGACTTAAGTACAAGAGGACTGACACTCTTACTTTATATGATTTGAACCTCTCCTGTGAGTCCAGTTTTAGATTCCGATGTTTCACTTCAGGTTTACTGTATTCCTTGGACCTTCTTATTGACTATGAAACACAGGAATTGCATCCGAATTTAATACAAATGGCACAATGCCAACTTAAGTACAAGAGGACTAACCTTCTAACTTTCTATGATTTGAACCTCTCCTGTGAGTCCAGTTTTAGATTCAGATGCTTCACTTCAGGTTTAGTGTATCCCTTGGACCTTCTTATTGACGATGAAACACAGAGTTTGATTCCGAAATTAATACAAAAGGCACAATGCCGACTTAAGTACAAGAGGACTGACACTCTAACTTTCTATGATTTGAACCTCTCTTGTGAGTCCAGTTTTAGATTCCGATGTTTCACTTCAGGTTTACTGTATTCCTTGGACCTTCTTATTGACTATGAAACACAGGAATTGCATCCGAATTTAATACAAATAGCACAATGCCAACTTAAGTACAAGAGGACTGACACTCTCTCTTTCTATGATTTGAACCTCTCCTGTGAGTCCGGTTTTAAATTCCGATGCTTCACTTCAGGTTTACTGTATACGTTGCACCTTCTTATTGACGATGAAACATAGAAATTGCATCGGAATTTAATGCAAACGCCACAATGCCGACTTAAATAAAAGAGGACTAACACTCTAACTTTCTATGATTTGAACCTCTCCTGTGAGTACAGTTTTAGATTCGGATGCTTCACTTCAGGTTTACTGTATCCCTTGGACCTTCTCATTGACGATGAAACACAGAAATTGCATCAGAATTTAATACAAAAGGCCCAATGCCGACTTAAGTAAAAGAGGACTGACACTCTAACATTCTATGATTAGAACCTCTCCTGCGAGTGCAGTTTTAGATTCCGATGCTTCACTTAAGGTTTACTGTACCCCTTGGACCTTCTTATTGGCGATGAAACACATAAATTGCATCCGAATTTAATACAAAAGGCACAATACCGACTCAAGTACAAGAGGAGTGACACTCTAACTTTCAATGATTTGAATCTCTCCTTTGAGTCTAGTTTTAGACTCCGATGCTTCACTTCAGGGTTACTGTATCCCTTGGACCTTCTTAATGACGATGAAACACAGAAATTGCATCGGAATTAAATTCAAAAGGCACAATGCCGACTTAAGTAGAAGAGGACTGACACTCTCACTTTCTATGATTTGAACCTCTCCTGTGAGTCCAGTTTTAGATTCCGAAACTTCACTTCAGGTTTACTGTATCCCTTGGATCTTCTTATTGACGATGAAACACAGAAATTGCATCCGAATTTAATACAAAAATCACAATGGCGACTTAAGTACAAGAGGACTGACACTCTCACTTTCTATGATCTGAACCTCTTCTGTGAGTCCAGTTTTAGATTCCGATGCCTTACTTCAGTTTAACTGTATCCCTTGGACCTTCTTATTGACGATGAAACACAGAAATTTCATCCGAATTTAATACAAATGCAACAATGCCGACTTAAGTACAAGAGGACTGACATTCTAACTTTCTATGATTTTAACCTCTCCTGTGAGTTCAGTTTCAGATTCCGATGCATCACTTCAGGTTTACTGTATCCCTTGGACCTTCTAACTGACGATGAAACACAGAGTTTGCATCCAAATTTAATACAAAAGGTACAATGCCGACTTAAGTATAAGAGAACTGACACTCTTACTTTATATGATTTGAACCTCTCCTGTGAGTCCAGTTTTAGATTCCGATGTTTCACTTCAGGTTTACTAGATTCCTTGGACCTTCTTATTGACTATGAAACACAGGAATTGCATCCGAATTTAATACAAGTGGCATAATGCCAAATAAGTACAAGGGGACAGACCCTCTCTCTTTCTATGATTTGAACCTCTCCTGTGAGTCCGGTTTTAAATTCCGATGCTACACTTCAGGTTTACTGTATACCTTGCACCTTCTTATTGACGATGAAACATAGAAATTGCATCGGAATTTAATGCAAAAGCCACAATGGCGACTTAAATAAAAGAGGACTAACCTTCTAACTTTCTATGATTTGAAACTCTCCTGTGAGTCCAGTTTTAGATTCCGATGCTTCACTTCAGGTTTAGTGTATCCCTTGGACCTTCTTATTAACGATGAAACACAGAGTTTGATTCCGAAATTAATACAAAAGGCACAATGCCGACTTAAGTACAAGAGGACTGACACTCTAACTTTCTATGATTTGAACCTCTCCTGTGTGTCCAGTTTTAGATTCCGATGTTTCACTTCAGGTTTACTGTATTCCTTGGTCCTTCTTATTGCCTATGAAACACAGGAATTGCATCCGAATTTAATACAAATGGCACAATGCCAACTTAAGTACAAGAGGACTGACACTCTCTCTTTCTATGATTTGAATTTCTCCTGTGAGTCCGGTTTTAAATTCCGATGCTTCACTTCAGGTTTACTGTATACCTTGCACCTTCTTATTGACGATGAAACATAGAAATTGCATCGGAATTTAATGCAAAAGCCACAATGTCGACTTAAATAAAAGAGGACTAACACTCTAACTTTCTATGATTTGAACCTCTCCTGTGAGTACAGTTTTAGATTCGGATGCTTCACTTCAGGTTTACTGTATCCCTTGGACCTTCTCATTGACGATGAAACACAGAAATTGCATCCGTATTTAAAACAAATGGCACAATGTCGACTTAAGTACAAGAGGACTGACAATCTCACTTTCTATGATTTGAACCTCTCCTGTGAGTCCAGTTTTAGATTCCGATGCTTCACTTCAGGTTTACAGTATACCGTGCACCTTCTTATTGACGATGAAACACAGAAATTGCATCCGAATTTAATACAAAAGGCACAATGCCGACTTAAGTACAAGAGGACTGACATTCTAACTTTCTATGATTTGAACCTCTCCTGTGAGTCCAGTTTTGGATTCCGATGTTTCACTTCAGGTTTACTGTATTCCTTGGAACTTCTTATTGACTATGAAACACAGAAATTGCATCCGAATTTAATACAAATGGCACAATGCCAACTTAAGTACAAGAGGACTCACACTCTCTCTTTCTATGATTTGAACCTCTCCTGTGAGTCCGGTTTTAAATTCCGATGCTTCACTTCAGGTTTACTGTATACCTTGCACCTTCTTATTGACGATGAAACATAGAAATTGCATCGGAATTAAATTCAAAACGCACAATGCCGACTTAAGTAAAAGAGGACAGACACTCTCATTTTCTATGATTTGAACCACTCCTGTGAGTCCAGTCTTAGATTCCGATGTTTCACTTCAGGTTTACTGTATTCCTTGGACCTTCTTATTGACTATGAAACACAGGAATTGCATCCGAATTAAATACAAAAGGCACAATACCGACTCAAGTACAAGAGGAGTGACACTCTAACTTTCAATGATTTGAATCTCTCCTGTGAGTCTAGTTTTAGACTCCGATGCTTCACTTCAGGGTTACTGTATCCCTTGGACCTTCTTAATGACGATGAAACACAGAAATTGCATCGGAATTAAATTCAAAAGGCACAATGCCGACTTAAGTAGAAGAGGACTGACAATCTCACTTTCTATAAATTTGAACCTCTCCTGTGAGTCCAGTTTTGGATTCCGAAACTTCACTTCAGGTTTACTGTATCCCTTGGACCTTCTAATTGACGATGAAACACAGAGTTGGCATCCAAATTTAATACAAAAGGTACAATGCCGACTTAAGTACAAGAGAACTGACACTCTTACTTTATATGATTTGAACCTCTCCTGTGAGTCCAGTTTTAGATTCCGATGTTTCACTTCAGGTTTACTGTATTCCTTGGACCTTCTTATTGACTATGAAACACAGGAATTGCATCCGAATTTAATACAAATGGCACAATGCCAACTTAAGTACAAGAGGACTGACCATCTCTCTTTCTATGATTTGAACCTCTCCTGTGAGTCCGTTTTAAATTCCGATGCTTCACTTCTGGTTTACTGTATACCTTGCACCTTCTTATTGACGATGAAACATAGAAATTGCATCGGAATTTAATGCAAAAGCCACAATGCCGACTTAAATAAAAGAGGACTAACACTCTAACTTTCTATGATTTGAACCTCTCCTGTGAGTACAGTTTTAGGTTCGGATGCTTCACTTCAGGTTTACTGTATCCCTTGGACCTTCTTATTGACGATGAAACACAGAAATTGCATCCGAATTTAAAACAAATGGCACAATGTCGACTTAAGTACAAGAGGACTGACACTCTCACTTTCTATGATTTGAACCTCTCCTGTGAGTCCAGTTTTAGATTCCGATGCTTCACTTCAGGTTTACAGTATACCTTGCACCATCTTATTGACGATGAAACACAGATATTGCATCCGAATTTAATACAAAAGGCACAATGCCGACTTAAGTACAAGAGGACTGACATTCTAACTTTCTATGACTTGAACCTCTCCTGTGAGTCCAGTTTTAGATTCCGATGCTTCACTTCAGGTTTACTGTATACCTTGCACCTTCTTATTGACGATGAAACATAGAAATTGCATCGGAATTAAATTCAAAACGCACAATGCCGACTTAAGTAAAAGAGGACTGACACTCTCATTTTCTATGATTTGAACCTCTCCTGTGAGTCCAGTCTTAGATTCCAATGGTTCATTCCAGGTTTACTGTATCCCTTGGACCTTCTTATTGACGATGAAACACAGAAATTGCATCGGAATTAAATTCAAAAATCACTATGCAGAGTTAAGTACAAGAGGAATGACACTCTAACTTTCTACGATTTGAACCTCTCCTGTGAGTCCAGTTTTAGATTCCGATGCTTCACTTCAGGTTTACTGTATCCCTTGGACCTTCTTATTGACGATGAAACACAGATTTTGCATCCGAAATTAATACAAAAGGCACAATGCCGGCTTAAGTAATAGAGGACTGACACTCTAACTTTCTATGATTTGAACCTCTCCTGTGAGTTCAGTTTTAGATTCCGATGCTTTACTTAAGCTTTACTGTATCCCTTGGACCTTCTTATTGACGATGAAACACAGAAATTGCATCCGAATTTAATACAAAAGGCACAATACCGACTTAAGTACAAGAGGAGTGAGACTCTAGCTTTCTATGATTTGAATCTCTCCTGTGACTTCAGTTTTAGATTCCGATGCTTCACTTCAGGTTTACTATATTTTTTGGACCTTCTTATTGACGATGAAACACAGAAATTGCATCGGAATTAAATTCAAAAGGCACAATGCCGACCTAAGTAGAAGAGGACAGACACTCTCACCTTCTATGATTTGAACCTCCCCTGTGAGTCCAGTTTTAGATTCCGATGCTTCACTTCAGGTTTACTGTATCCCTTGGACCTTCTTATTGACGATGAAACACAGAAATTGCACCCGAATTTAATACAAATGGCACCATGCCGACTTAAGTACAAGAGGACTGACACTCTCACTTTCTATGATTTGAACCTCTCCTGTGAGTCCAGTTTCAGATTCAAATGCATCACTTCAGGTTTACTGTATCCCTTGGACCTTCTAATTGACGATGAAACACAGAGTTTGCATCCGAATTTAATACAAAAGTCACAATGCCGACTTAAGTACAAAAGGACTGACACTCTAACTTTCTATGATTTGAACCTCTCCTGTGAGTCCAGTTTGAGATTCCGAAGCTTCACTTCAGGTTTACTGTATCCCTTGGACCTTCTTATTGACGATGAAACACAGAAATTGCATCCGAATTTAATACAAAAGGCACAATGGCGACATAAGTACAAGACTAATGACACTCTCACTTTCTATGATGTGAACCTCTCCTGTGACTCCAGTTTTAGATTCCGATGTTTCACTTCAGGTGTATTGTATTCCTTGGACCTTCTTATTGACTATGATACACAGGAATTGCATCCGAATTTAATACAAATGGCACTATGCCAACTTAAGTACAAGAGGACTGACACTCTCTCTTTCTATGATTTGAACCTCTCCTGTGAGTCCGGTTTTAAATTCCGATGCTTCACTTCAGGTTTACTGTATACCTTGCACCTTCTTATTGACGATGAGACATAGAAATTGCATCGGAATTGAATACAAAAATCACAATGGCGACTTAAGTACAAGAGGACTGACACTCTCACTTTCTATGATCTGAACCTCTTCTGTGAGTCCTGTTTTAGATTCCGATGCTTTACTTCAGTTTAACTGTATCCCTTGGACCTTCTTACTGACGATGAAACACAGAAATTTCATCCGAATTTAATACAAATGCAACAATGCCGACTTAAGTACAAGAGGACTGACATTCTAACTTTCTATGATTTGAACCTCTCCTGTGAGTCCAGTTTCAGATTCCGATGCATCACTTCAGGTTTACTGTATCCCTTGGACCTTCTAATTGACGATGAAACACAGAGTTTGCATCCAAATTTAATACAAAAGGTACAATGCCGACTTAAGTACAAGAGAACTGACACTCTTACTTTATATGATTTGAACCTCTCCTGTGAGTCCAGTTTTAGATTCCGATGTTTCACTTCAGGTTTACTGTATTCCTTGGACCTTCTTATTGACTATGAAACACAGGAATTGCATCCGAATTTAATACAAATGGCACAATGCCAACTTAAGTACAAGAGGACTGACCCTCTCTCTTTCTATGATTTGAACCTCTCCTGTGAGTCCGGTTTTAAATTCCGATGCTTCACTTCAGGTTTACTGTATACCTTGCACCTTCTTATTGACGATGAAACGTAGAAATTGCATCGGAATTTAATGCAAAAGCCACAATGGCGACTTAAATAAAAGAGGTCTAACCTTCTAACTTTCTATGATTTGAAACTCTCCTGTGAGTCGAGTTTTAGATTCCGATGCTTCACTTCAGGTTTAGTGTATCCCTTGGACCTTCTTATTGACGATGAAACACAGAGTTTGATTCCGAAAATAATACAAAAGGCACAATGCCGACTTAAGTACAAGAGGACTGACTCTCTAACTTTCTATGATTTGAACCTCTCCTGTGAGTCCAGTTTTAGATTCCGATGTTTCACTTCAGGTTTACTGTATTCCTTGGTCCTTCTTATTGACTATGAAACACAGGAGTTGCATCCGAATTTAATACAAATGGCACAATGCCAACTTAAGTACAAGAGGACTGACACTCTCTCTTTCAATGATTTGAACCTCTCCTGTGAGTCCGGTTTTAAATTCCGATGCTTCACTTCAGGTTTACTGTATACCTTGCACCTTCTTATTGACGATGAAACATAGAAATTGCATCGGAATTTAATGCAAAAGCCACAATGCCGACATAAATAAAAGAGGACTAACACTCTAACTTTCTATGATTTGAACCTCTCCTGTGAGTACAGTTTTAGATTCGGATGCTTCACTTCAGGTTTACTGTATCCCTTGGACCTTCTTATTGACGATGAAACACAGAAATTGCATCCGAATTTAAAACAAATGGCACAATGTCGACTTAAGTACAAGAGGACTGACACTCTCACTTTCTATGATTTGAACCTCTCCTGTGAGTCCAGTTTTAGATTCCGTTGCTTCACTTCAGGTTTACAGTATACCTTGCACCATCTTATTGACGATGAAACACAGAAATTGCATCCGAATTTAATACAAAAGGCACAATGCCGCCTTAAGTACAAGAGGACTGACATTCTAACTTTCTATGATTTGAACCTCTCCTGTGAGTCCAGTTTTAGATTCCGATGTTTCACTTCAGGTTTACTGTATTCCTTGGACCTTCTTATTGACTATGAAACACAGGAATTGCATCCGAATTTAATACAAATGGCACAATGCCAACTTAAGTACAAGAGGACTGACTCTCTCTCTTTCTATGATTTGAACCTCTCCTGTGTGTCCGGTTTTAAATTCCGATGCTTCACTTCAGGTTTACTGTATACCTTGCACCTTCTTATTGACGATGAAACATAGATATTGCATCGGAATTAAATTCAAAACGCACAATGCCGACTTAAGTAAAAGAGGACTGACACTCTCATTTTCTATGATTTGAACCTCTCCTGTGAGTCCGGTCATAGATTCCAATGGTTCATTCCAGGTTTACTGTATCCCTTGGACCTTCTTATTGACGATGAAACACAGAAATTGCATCGGAATTAAATTCAAAAATCACTATGCAGAGTTTAGTACAAGAGGATTGACACTCTAACTTTCTATGATTTGAACCTCTCCTGCTAGTCCAGTTTCAGATTCCGATGCTTCACTTCAGGTTTACTGTATCCCTTGGACCTTCTTATTGACGATGAAACACAGACTTTGCATCCGAAATTAATACAAAAGGCAAAATGCCGACTTAAGTACAAGAGGACTGACACTCTAACATTCTATGATTTGAACCTCTCCTGTGAGTCCAGTTTTAGATTCCGATGTTTCACTTCAGGTTTACTGTATTCCTTGGACCTTCTTATTGACTATTAAACACAGGAATTGCATCCGAATTTAATACAAATGGCACAATGCCAATTTAAGTACAAGAGGACTGACACTCTCTCTTTCTATGATTTGAACCTCTCCTGTGAGTCCGGTTTTAAATTCCGATGCTTCACTTCAGGTTTACTGTATACCTTGCACCTTCTTATTGACGATGAAACATAGAAATTGCATCGGAATTAAATTCAGAACGCATAATGCCGACTTAAGTAAAAGAGGACTGACACTCTCATTTTCTATGATTTGAACCTCTCCTGTGAGTCCAGTCTTCGATTCCAATGCTTCATTCCAGATTTACTGTATCCCTTGGACCTTCTTATTGACGATGAAACACAGAAATTGCATCGGAATTAAATTCAAAAATCACAATGCAGAGTTAAGTACAAGAGGAATGACACTCTAACTTTCTACGATTTGAACCTCTCCTGTGAGTCCAGTTTTAGATTCCGATGCTTAACTTCAGGTTTACTGTATCCCTTGGACCTTCTTATTGACGATGAAACACAGATTTTGCATCCGAAATTAATACAAAAGGCACAATGCCGGCTTAAGTAATAGAGGACTGACACTCTAACTTTCTATGATTTGAACCTCTCCTGTGAGTCCAGTTTTAGATTCCGATGCTTTACTTAAGCTTTACTGTATCCCTTGGACCTTCTTATTGACGATGAAACACAGAAATTGCATCCGAATTTAATACAAAAGTCACAATACCGACTTAAGTACAAGAGGAGTGAGACTCTAGGTTTCTATGATTTGAATCTCTCCTGTGACTTCAGTTTTAGATTCCGATGCTTCACTTCAGGTTTACTATATCTTTTGGACCTTCTTATTGACGATGAAACACAGAAATTGCATCGGAATTAAATTCAAAAGGCACAATGCCGACCTAAGTAGAAGAGGACAGACACTCTCACCTTCTATGATTTGAACCTCCCCTGTGAGTCCAGTTTTAGATTCCGATGCTTCACTTCAGGTTTACTGTATCCCTTGGACCTTCTTATTGGCGATGAAACACAGAAATTGCACCCGAATTTAATACAAATGGCACCATGCCGACTTAAGTACAAGAGGACTGACACTCTCACTTTCTATGATTTGAACCTCTCCTGTGAGTCCAGTTTCAGATTCAAATGCATCACTTCAGGTTTACTGTATCCCTTGGACCTTCTAATTGACGATGAAACACAGAGTTTGCATCCGAATTTAATACAAAAGTCACAATGCCGACTTAAGTGCAAGAGGACTGGCACTCTAACTTTCTATGATTTGAACCTCTCCTGTGAGTCCAGTTTGAGATTCCGAAGCTTCACTTCAGGTTTACTGTATCCCTTGGACCTTCTTATTGACGATTAAACACAGAAATTGCATCCGAATTTAATACAAAAGGCACAATGGCGACATAAGTACAAGACTAATGACACTCTCACTTTCTATGATGTGAACCTCTCCTGTGAGTCCAGTTTTAGATTCCGATGTTTCACTTCAGGTGTACTGTATTCCTTGGACCTTCTTATTGACTATGATACACAGGAATTGCATCCGAATTTAATACAAATGGCACAATGCCAACTTAAGTACAAGAGGACTGACACTCTCTCTTTCTATGATTTGAACCTCTCCTGTGAGTCCGGTTTTAAATTCCGATGCTTCACTTCAGGTTTACTGTATACCTTGCACCTTCTTATTGACGATGAGACATAGAAATTGCATCGGAATTTAATGCAAAACCACAATGCCGACTTAAATAAAAGAGGACTAACACTCTAACTTTCTATGATTTGAACCTCTCCTGTGAGTCCAGTTTTAGATTCCGATGCTTCACTTTAGGTTTACTGTATCCCTTGGACCTTCTTATTGACGATGAAACATGGCACAATGTCGACTTAAGTACAAGAAGACTGACACTCTCACTTTCTATGATTTGAACCGCTCCTGTGAGTCCAGTTTTAGATTCCGATGCTTCACTTCAGGTTTACAGTATACCTTGCACCTTCTTATTGACGAAGAAACACAGAAATTGCATCCGAATTTAATAGAAAAGGCACAATGCCGACTTAAGTACAAGAGGACAGACACTCTCACTTTCTATGATTTGAACCTCTCCTGTGAGTCCAGTTTCAGATTCCGATGCATCACTTCAGGTTTACTCTATCCCTAGGACCTTCTAATTGACGATGAAACACAGAGTTTGCATCCGAATTGAATACAAAAGTCACAATGCCGACTTAAGTACAAAAGGACTGACTCTCTAACTTTCTATGATTTGAACCTCTCCTGTGAGTCCAGTTTGAGATTCCGAAGCTTCACTTCAGGTTTACTGTATCCCTTGGACCTTCTTATTGACGATGAAACACAGAAATTGCATCCGAAATTAATACAAAAGGCACAATGGCGACTTAAGTACAAGACTACTGACACTCTCACTTTCTATGATGTGAACCTCTCCTGTGAGTCCAGTTTCAGATTCCGATACTTCACTTCAGGTTTACTGAGTACCTTGCACCTTGTTATTGACGATGAAACACGGAAATTGCATCGGAATTAAATTCAAAATGCACAATACCGACTTAACTACAACAGGACTGCCACTCTCACTTTCTATGATTTGAACCTCTCCTATGAGTCCAGTTATAGATCCCGATGCTTCACTTCAGGTTTACTGTATACCTAGCACCTTCTAATTGACGATGAAACACAGAAATTACATCGGAATTAAATTCAAAAATCACTATGGAGAGTTAAGTACAATAGGAATGACACTCTAATTTTCTATGATTTGAACCTCTCCTGTGAGTCCAGTTGTAGATTCCGATGCTTCACTTCAGGTTCACTATATCCTTTGGACCTTCTTATTGACGATGAAACACAGAAATTGCATCGGAATTAAATTCAAAATGCACAATACCGACTTAATTATAACAGGACTGACACTCTAACTTTCTATGATTTGAAGCTCTCCTGTGAGTCCAGTTTTAGATTCCGATGCTTTACTTAAGGTTTACTGTATCCCTTGGACCTTCTTATTGACGATGAAACACAGAAATTGCATCCGAATCTAATACAAAAGACACAATGCCGACTTAAGTAAAAGAGGACTGACACTCTAACTTTCTATGATTTGAACCTCCTCTGTGAGTCCAGTTTTAGATTCCGATGCTTTACTTAAGCTTTACTGTATCCCTTGGACCTTCTTATTGACGATGAAACACAGAAATTGCATCCGAATTTAATACAAAAGGCACAAAACCGACTTAAGTACAAGAGGAGTGACACTCTCTCTTTCTATGATTTGAACCTCCTCTGTGAGTCCAGTTTTAGATTCCGATGCTTTACTTAAGCTTTACTGTATCCCTTGGACCATCTAATTGACGATGAAACACAGTGTTTGCATCCAAATTTAATACAAAAGGTACAATGCCGACTTAAGTACAAGAGAACTGACACTCTTACTTTATATGATTTGAACCTCTCCTGTGAGTCCAGTTTTAGATTCCGATGTTTCACTTCAGGTTTACTGTATTCCTTGGACCTTCTTATTGACTATGAAACACAGGAATTCCATCCGAATTTAATACAAATGGCACAATGCCAACTTAAGTACAAGAGGACTGACCATCTCTCTTTCTATGATTTGAACCTCTCCTGTGAGTCCGGTTTTAAATTCTGATGCTTCACTTCAGGTTTACTGTATACCTTGCATCTCTTAATGACGATGAAACATAGAAATTGCATCGGAATATAATGCAAAAGCCACAATGGCGGCTTAAATAAAAGAGGACTAACCTTCTAACTTTCTATGATTTGAACCTCTCCTGTGAGTCCAGTTTTAGATTCCGATGTTTCACTTCAGGTTTACTGTATTCCTTGGTCCTTCTTATTGACTATGAAACACAGGAATTGCATCCGAATTTAATACAAATGGCACAATGCCAACTTAAGTACAAGAGGACTGACACTCTCTCTTTCTATGATTTGAAACTCTCCTGTGAGTCCGGTTTTAAATTCCGATGCTTCACTTCAGGTTTACTGTATACCTTGCACCTTCTTATTGACGATGAAACATAGAAATTGCATCGGAATTTAATGCAAAAGCCACAATGCCGACTTAAATAAAAGAGGACTAACACTCTAACTTTCTATGATTTGAACCTCTCCTGTGAGTACAGTTTTAGATTCGGATGCTTCACTTCAGGTTTACTGTATCCCTTGGACCTTCTTATTGACGATGAAACACAGAAATTGCATCCGAATTTAAAACAAATGGCACAATGTCGACTTAAGTACAAGAGGACTGACAATCTCACTTTCTATGATTTGAACCTCTCCTGTGAGTCCAGTTTTAGATTCCGATGTTTCACTTCAGGTTTACTGTATTCCTTGGACCTTCTTATTGACTATGAAACACAGGAATTGCATCCGAATTTAATAGAAATGGCACAATGCCAACTTAAGTACAAGAGGACTGACACTTTCTCTTTCTATGATTTGAACCTCTCCTGTGAGTCCGGTTTTAAATTCCGATGCTTCACTTCAGGTTTACTGTATACCTTGCACCTTCTTATTGACGATGAAACATAGAAATTGCATCGCAATTAAATTCAAAACGCACAATGCCGACTTAAGTAAAAGAGGACTGACACTCTCATTTTCTATGATTTCAACCACTCCTGTGAGTCCAGTCTTTGATTCCAATGCTTCATTCCAGTTTTACTGTATCCCTTGGACCTTCTTATTGACGATGAAACACAGAAATTGCTTCGGAATTAAATTCAAAAATCACTATGCAGAGTTTAGTACAAGAGGAATGACACTCTAACTTTCTATGATTTGAACCTCTCCTGCTAGTCCAGTTTCAGATTCCGATGCTTCACTTTAGGTTTACTGTATCCCTTGGACCTTCTTATTGACGATGAAACACAGACTTTGCATCCGAAATTAATACAAAAGGCAAAATGCCGACTTAAGTACAAGAGGACTGACACTCTAACTTTCTATGATTTGAACCTCTCCTGTGAGTCCAGTTTCAGATTCCGATGTTTCACTTCAGGTTTACTGTATTCCTTGGACCTTCTTATTGACTATGAAACACAGGAATTGCATCCGAATTTAATACAAAAGGCACAATACCGACTCAAGTACAAGAGGAGTGACACTCTAACTTTCAATGATTTGAATCTCTCCTGTGAGTCTAGTTTTAGACTCCGATGCTTCACTTCAGGGTTACTGTATCCCTCGGACCTTCTTAATGACGATGAAACACAGAAATTGCATCGGAATTAAATTCAAAAGGCACAATGCCGACTTAAGTAGAAGAGGACTGACACTCTCACTTTCTATGATTTGTACCTCTCCTGTGAGTCCAGTTTTAGATTCCGAAACTTCACTTCAGGTTTACTGTATCCCTTGGATCTGCTTATTGACGATGAAACACAGAAATTGCATCCGAATTTAATACAAAAATCACAATGGCGACTTAAGTACAAGAGGACTGACACTCTCACTTTCCATGATCTGAACCTCTTCTGTGAGTCCAGTTTTAGATTCCGATGCTTTACTTCAGTTTAACTGTATCCCTTGGACCTTCTTATTGACGATGAAACACAGAAATTTCATCCGAATTTAATACAAATGCAACAATGCCGACTTAAGTGCAAGAGGACTGACATTCTAACTTTCTATGATTTGAACCTCTGCTGTGAGTCCAGTTTCAGATTCCGATGCATCACCTCAGGTTTACTGTATCCCTTGGACCTTCTAATTGACGATGAAACACAGAGTTTGCATCCAAATTTAATACAAAAGGTACAATGCCGACTTAAGTACAAGAGAACTGACACTCTTACTTTATATGATTTGAACCTCTCCTGTCAGTCCAGTTTTAGATTCCGATGTTTCACTTCAGGTTTACTGTATTCCTTGGACCTTCTTATTGACTATGAAACACAGAAATTGCATCCGAATTTAATACAAATGGCACAATGCCAACTTAAGTACAAGAGGACTGACCCTCTCTCTTTCTATGATTTGAACCTCTCCTGTGAGTCCGGTTTTAAATTCGGATGCTTCACTTCAGGTTTACTGTATACCTTGCACCTTCTTATTGACGATGAAACATAGAAATTGCATCGGAATTTAATGCAAAAGCCACAATGGCGACTTAAATAAAAGAGGTCTAACCTTCTAACTTTCTATGATTTGAAACTCTCCTGTGAGTCGAGTTTTAGATTCCGATGCTTCACTTCAGGTTTAGTGTATCCCTTGGACCTTCTTATTGACGATGAAACACAGAGTTTGATTCCGAAATTAATACAAAAGGCACAATGCCGACTTAAGTACAAGAGGACTAACACTCTAACTTTCTATGATTTGAACCTCTCCTGTGAGTCCAGTTTTAGATTCCGATGTTTCACTTCAGGTTTACTGTATTCCTTGGTCCTTCTTATTGACTATGAAACACAGGAATTGCATCCGAATTTAATACAAATGGCACAATGCCAACTTAAGTACAAGAGGACTGACACTCTCTCTTTCTATGATTTGAACCTCTCCTGTGAGTCCGGTTTTAAATTCCGATGCTTCACTTCAGGTTTACTGTATACCTTGCACCTTCTTATTGACGATGAAACATAGAAATTGCATCGGAATTTAATACAAAAGCCACAATGCCGACTTAAATAAAAGAGGACTAACACTCTAACTTTCTATGATTTGAACCTCTCCTGTGAGTACAGTTTTAGATTCGGATGCTTCACTTCAGGTTTACTGTATCCCTTGGACCTTCTTATTGACGATGAAACACAGAAATTGCATCCAAATTTAAAACAAATGGCACAATGTCGACTTAAGTACAAGAGGACTGACACTCTCACTTTCTATGATTTGAACCTCTCCTGTGAGTCCAGTTTTAGATTCCGATGCTTCACTTCAGGTTTACAGTATACCTTGCACCTTTTTATTGACGATGAAACACAGAAATTGCATCCGAATTTAATACAAAAGGCACAATGCCGACTTAAGTACAAGAGGACTGACATTCTAACTTTCTATGATTTGAACCTCTCCTGTGAGTCCAGTTTTAGATTCCGATGTTTCACTTCAGGTTTACTGTATTCCTTGGACCTTCTTATTGACTATGAAACACAGGAATTGCATCCGAATTCAATACAAATGGCACAATGCCAACTTAAGTACAAGAGGACTGACACTCTCTCTTTCTATGATTTGAACCACTCCTGTGAGTCCGGTTTTAAATTCCGATGCCTCACTTCAGGTTTACTGTATACCTTGCACCTTCTTATTGACGATGAAACATAGAAATTGCATCGGAATTAAATTCAAAACGCACAATGCCGACTTAAGTAAAAGAGGACTGACACTCTCATTTTCTATGATTTGAATCTCTCCTGTGACTTCAGTTTTAGATTCCGATGCTTCACTTCAGGTTTACTATATCTTTTGGACCTTCTTATTGACGATGAAACACAGAAATTGCATCGGAATTAAATTCAAAAGGCACTATGCCGACCTAAGTAGAAGAGGACAGACACTCTCACCTTCTATGATTTGAACCTCTCCTGTGAGTCCAGTTTTAGGTTCCGATGCTTCACTTCAGGTTTACTGTATCCCTTGGACCTTCTTATTGACGATGAAACACAGAAATTGCACCCGAATTTAATACAAATGGCACAATGCCGACTTAGGTACAAGAGGACTGACACTCTCACTTTCTATGATTTGAACCTCTCCTGTGAGTCCAGTTTCAGATTCCAATGCATCACTTCAGGTTTACTGTATCCCTTGGACCTTGTAATTGACGATGAAACACAGAGTTTGTATCCGAAATTAATACAAAAGTCACAATGCCGACTTAAGTACAAAAGGACTGACACTCTAACTTTCTATGATTTGAACCTCTCCTGTGAGTCCAGTTTGAGATTCCGAAGCTTCACTTCAGGTTTACTGTATCCCTTGGACCTTCTTATTGACGATGAAACACAGAAATTGCATCCGTATTTAATACAAAAGGCACAATGGCGACATAAGTACAAGACTAATGACACTCTCACTTTCTATGATGTGAACCTCTCCTGTGAGTCCAGTTTTAGATTCCGATGTTTCACTTCAGGTGTACTGTATTCCTTGGACCTTCTTATTGACTATGATACACAGGAATTGCATCCGAATTTAATACAAATGGCACAATGCCAACATAAGTACAAGAGGACTGACACTCTCTCTTTCTATGATTTGAACCTCTCCTGTGAGTCCAGTTTTAGATTCCGATGCTTCACTTCAGGTTTACAGTATACCTTGCACCTTCTTATTGACGAAGAAACACAGAAATTGCATCCAAATTTAATAGAAAAGGCACAATGCCGACGTAAGTACAAGAGGACAGACACTCTCACTTTCTATGATTTGAACCTCTCCTGTGAGTCCAGTTTCAGATTCCGATGCATCAGTTTAGGTTTACTGTATCCCTAGGACCTTCTAATTGACGATGAAACACAGAGTTGGCATCCGAATTGAATACAAAAGTCACAGTGCCGACTTAAGTACAAAAGGACTGACTCTCTAACTTTCTATGATTTGAACCTCTCCTGTGAGTCCAGTTTGAGATTCCGAAGCTTCACTTCAGGTTTACTGTATCCCTTGGACCTTCTTATTGACGATGAAACACAGAAATTGCATCCGAATTTAATACAAAAGGCACAATGGCGACTTAAGTACAAGACTACTGACACTCTCACTTTCTATGATGTGAACCTCTCCTGTGAGTCCAGTTTCAGATTCCGATACTTCACTTCAGGTTTATTGAGTACCTTGCACCTTGTTATTGACGATGAAACACAGAAATTGCATCGGAATTAAATTCAAAATGCACAATACCGACTTAACTACAACAGGACTGCCACTCTCACTTTCTATGATTTGAACCTCTCCTATGAGTCCAGTTATAGATCCCGATGCTTCACTTCAGGTTTACTGTATCCCTTGGACCTTCTTATTGACGATGAAACACAGAAATTGCATCGGAATTATATTCAAAAATCACTATGCAGAGTTAAGTACAAGAGGAATGACACTCTAATTTTCTATGATTTGAACCTCTCCTGTGAGTCCAGTTTTAGATTCCGATGCTTCACTTCAGGTTCACTTTATCCTTTGGACCTTCTTATTGACGATGAAACACAGAAATTGCATCGGAATTAAATTCAAATTGCACAATACCGACTTAAGTACAACAGGGCTGACACTCTAACTTTCTATGATTTGAACCTCTCCTGTGAGTCCAGTTTTAGATTCCGATGCTTTACTTAAGGTTTACTGTATCCCTTGGACCTTCTTATTGACGATGAAACACAGAAATTGCATCCGAATCTAATACAAAAGACACAATGCCGACATAAGTAAAAGAGGACTGACACTCTAACTTTCTATGATTTGAACCTCTCCTGTGAGTCCAGTTTTAGATTCCGATGCTTTACTTGAGCTTTACTGTATCCCTTGGACCTTCTTATTGACGATGAAACACAGAAATTGCATCCGAATTTAATACAAAAGGCACAATACCGACTTAAGTACAAGAGGAGTGACTCTCTCTCTTTCTATGATTTGAACCTATCCTGTGAGTCCGGTTTTAAATTCCGATGCTTCACTTCAGGTCTACTATATCCTTTGGACCTTCTTATTGACGATGAAACACAGAAATTGCATCGGAATTAAATTCAAAAGGCACAATGCCGACCTATGTAGAAGAGGACAGACACTCTCACTTTCTATGATTTGAACCTCTCCTGTGAGTCCGGTTTTAAATTCCGATGCTTCACTTCAGGTTTACTGTATACCTTGCACCATCTTATTGACGATGAGACATAGAAATTGCATCGGAATTTAATGCAAAATCCACAATGCCGACTTAAATAAAAGAGGACTAACACTCTAACTTTCTATGATTAGAACCTCTCCTGTGAGTGCAGTTTTAGATTCCGATGCTTCACTTCAGGTTTACTGTATCCCTTGGACCTTCTTATTGACGATGAAACACAGAAATTGCATCCGAATTTAATACAAAAGGCACTATGCCAACTTAAGTACAAGAGGACTGACATTCTAACTCTCTATGATTTGAACCTCTCCTGTGAGTCCAGTTTTAGATTCCGATGCTTCACTTCAGGTTTACTGTATCCCTTGGACCTTCTTATTGACGATGAAACACAGACTTTGCATCCGAAATTAATACAAAAGGCAAAATGCCGACTTAAGTACAAGAGGACTGACACTCTAACTTTCTATGATATGTACCTCTCCTGTGAGTCCAGTTTTAGATTCCGATGTTTCTCTTCAGGTTTACTGTATTCCTTTGCCCTTCTTATTGACTATGAAACACAGGAATTGCATCCGAAATTAATACAAATGGCACAATGCCAACTTAAGTACAAGAGGACTGACACTCTCTCTTTCTATGATTTGAACCTCTCCTGTGAGTCCGGTTTTAAATTCCGATGCTTCACTTCAGGTTTACTGTATACCTTGCACTTTCTTATTGACGATGAAACATAGAAATTGCATCGGAATTAAATTCAAAACGCACAATGCCGACTTAAGTAAAAGAGGATTGACACTCTCATTTTCTATGATTTGAACCTCTCCTGTGAGCCCAGTCTTAGATTCCAATGCTTCATTCCAGGTTTACTGTATCCCTGGGACCTTCTTATTGACGATGAAACACAGAAATTGCATCGGAATTAAATTCAAAAATCACAATGCAGTGTTAAGTACAAGAGGAATGACACTCTAACTTTCTATAATTTGAACCTCTCCTGTGAGTCCAGTATTAGATTCCGATGCTTCACTTCAGGTTTACTGTATCCCTTGGACCTTCTTATTGACGATGAAACACAGATTTTGCATCCGAAATTAATACAAACGGCACAATGCCGACTTAAGTAAAAGAGGACTGACACTCTAACTTTCTATGATTTGAACCTCTCCTGTGAGTCCAGTTTTAGATTCCGATGCTTTACTTAAGCTTTACTGTATCCCTTGGACCTTCTTATTGACGATGAAACACAGAAATTGCATCCGAATTTAATACAAAAGGCACAATACCGACTTAAGTACAAGAGGAGTGACACTCTCTTTCTATGATTTGAACCTCTCCTGTGAGTCCGGTTTTAAATTCCGATGCTTCACTTCAGGTTTACTGTATACCTTGCACCTTCTTATTGACGATGAAACACAGAAATTGCATCCGAATTTAATACAAATGGCACAATGTCAACTTAAGTACAAGAGGACTGACACTCTCACTTTCTATGATTTGAACCTCTCCTGTGAGTCCAGTTTTAGATTCCGATGCTTCACTTCAGGTTTACTGTATCCCTTGGACCATCTTATTGGCGATGAAACACAGAAATTGCGCCCGAATTTAATACAAATAGCACAATGCCGACTTAAGTACAAGAGGACTGACACTCTCACTTTCTATGATTTGAACCTCTCCTGTGAGTCCAGTTTTAGATTCCGATGTTTCACTTCAGGTGTACTGTATTCCTTGGACCTTCTTATTGACTATGAAACACAGGAGTTGCATCCGAATTTAATACAAATGGCACAATGTCAACTTAAGTACAAGAGGACTGACACTCTCTCTTTCTATGATTTGAACCTCTCCTGTGAGTCCGGTTTTAAATTCCGATGCTTCACTTCAGGTTTACTGTATACCTTGCACCTTCTTATTGACGATGAGACATAGAAATTGCATCGGAATTTAATGCAAAAGCCACAATGCCGACTTAAATAAAAGAGGACTAACACTCTAACTTTCTATGATTTGAATCTCTCCTGTGAGTCCAGTTTTAGATTCCGATGCTTCACTTCAGGTTCACTATATCCTTTGGACCTTCTTATCGACGATGAAACACAGAAATTGCATCGGAATTAAATTCAAAATGCACAATACCGACTTAACTACGACAGGACTGACACTCTAACTTTCTATGATTTGAACCTCTCCTGTGAGTCCAGTTTTAGATTCCGATGCTTTACTTAAGGTTTACTGTATCCCTTGGACCTTCTTATTGACGATGATACACAGAAATTGCATCCGAATCTAATACAAAAGACACAATGCCGACTTAAGTACAAGAGGACTGACATTCTAACTTTCTATGATTTGAACCTCTCCTGTGAGTCCAGTTTTAGATTCCGATGCTTCACTTCAGGTTTACTGTATCCCTTGGACCTTCTTATTGACGATGAAACACAGACTTTGCATCCGAAATTAACACAAAAGGCAAAATGCCGACTTAAGTACAAGAGGACTGACACTCTAACTTTCTATGATATGTACCTCTCCTGTGAGTCCAGTTTTAGATTCCGATGTTTCTCTTCAGGTTTACTGTATTCCTTTGACCTTCTTATTGACTATGAAACACAGGAATTGCATCCGAATTTAATACAAATGGCACAATGCCAACTTAAGTACAAGAGGACTGACACTCTCTCTTTCTATGATTTGAACCTCTCCTGTGAGTCCGGTTTTAAATTCCGATGCTTCACTTCAGGTTTACTGTATACCTTGCACTTTCTTATTGACGATGAGACATAGAAATTGCATCGGAATTAAATTCAAAACGCACAATGCCGACTTAAGTAAAAGAGGACTGACACTCTCATTTTCTATGATTTGAACCTCTCCTGTGAGTCCAGTCTTAGATTCCAATGCTTCATTCCAGGTTTACTGTATCCCTGGGACCTTCTTATTGACGATGAAACACAGAAATTGCATCGGAATTAAATTCAAAAATCACAATGCAGTGTTAAGTACAAGAGGAATGACACTCTAACTTTCTATAATTTGAACCTCTCCTGTGAGTCCAGTCTTAGATTCCAATGCTTCATTCCAGGTTTACTGTATCCCTTGGACCTTCTTATTGACGATGAAACACAGATTTTGCATCCGAAATTAATACAAACGGCACAATGCCGACTTAAGTAAAAGAGGACTGACACTCTAACTTTCTATGATTTGAACCTCTCCTGTGAGTCCAGTTTTAGATTCCGATGCTTTACTTAAGCTTTACTGTATCCCTTGGACCTTCTTATTGACGATGAAACACAGAAATTGCATCCGAATTTAATACAAAAGGCACAATACCGACTTAAGTACAAGAGGAGTGACACTCTCTTTCTATGATTTGAACCTCTCCTGTGAGTCCGGTTTTAAATTCCGATGCTTCACTTCAGGTTTACTGTATACCTTGCACCTTCTTATTGACGATGAAACACAGAAATTGCATCCGAATTTAATACAAATGGCACAATGTCAACTTAAGTACAAGAGGACTGACACTCTCACTTTCTATGATTTGAACCTCTCCTGTGAGTCCAGTTTTAGATTCCGATGCTTCACTTCAGGTTTACTGTATCCCTTGGACCTTCTTATTGGCGATGAAACACAGAAATTGCACCCAAATTTAATACAAATGGCACAATGCCGACTTAAGTACAAGAGGACTGACACTCTCACTTTCTATGATTTGAACCTCTCCTGTGAGTCCAGTTTTAGATTCCGATGTTTCACTTCAGGTGTACTGTATTCCTTGGACCTTCTTATTGACTATGAAACACAGGAGTTGCATCCGAATTTAATACAAATGGCACAATGTCAACTTAAGTACAAGAGGACTGACACTCTCTCTTTCTATGATTTGAACCTCTCCTGTGAGTCCGGTTTTAAATTCCGATGCTTCACTTCAGGTTTACTGTTTACCTTGCACATTCTTATTGACGATGAGACATAGAAATTGCATCGGAATTTAATGCAAAAGCCACAATGCCGACTTAAATAAAAGAGGACTAACACTCTAACTTTCTATGATTTGAATCTCTCCTGTGAGTCCAGTTTTAGATTCCGATGCTTCACTTCAGGTTCGCTATATCCTTTGGACCTTCTTATTGACGATGAAACACAGAAATTGCATCGGAATTAAATTCAAAATGCACAATACCGACTTAACTACAACAGGACTGACACTCTAACTTTCTATGATTTGAACCTCTCCTGTGAGACCAGTTTTAGATTCCGATGCTTTACTTAAGGTTTACTGTATCCCTTGGACCTTCTTATTGACGATGAAACACAGAAATTGCATCCGAATCTAATACAAAAGACACAATGCCGACTTAAGTAAAAGAGGACTGACACTCTAACTTTCTATGATTTGAACCTCTCCTGTGAGTCCAGTTTTAGATTCCGATGCTTTACTTAAGCTTTACTGTATCGCTTGGACCTTCTTATTGACGATGAAACACAGAAATTGCATCCGAATTTAATACAAAAGGCACAATGCCGACTTAAGTACAAGAGGACTGACACTCTCTCTTTCTATGATTTGAACCTCTCCTGTGAGTCCGGTTTTAAATTCCGATGCTTCACTTCAGGTTTACTGTATACCTTGCACTTTCTTATTGACGATGAAACATAGAAATTGCATCGGAATTAAATTCAAAACGCACAATGCCGACTTAAGTAAAAGAGGACTGACACTCTCATTTTCTATGATTTGAACCTCTCCTGTGAGTCCAGTCTTAGATTCCAATGCTTCATTCCAGGTTTACTGTATCCCTTGGACCTTCTTATTGACGATGAAACACAGAAATTGCATCGGAATTAAATTCAAAAATCACAATGCAGTGTTAAGTACAAGAGGAATGACACTCTAACTTTCTATAATTTGAACCTCTCCTGTGAGTCCAGTATTAGATTCCGATGCTTCACTTCAGGTTTACTGTATCCCTTGGACCTTCTTATTGACGATGAAACACAGATTTTGCATCCGAAATTAATACAAACGGCACAATGCCGACTTAAGTAAAAGAGGACTGACACTCTAACTTTCTATGATTTGAACCTCTCCTGTGAGTCCAGTTTTAGATTCCGATGCTTTACTTAAGCTTTACTGTATCCCTTGGACCTTCTTATTGACGATGAAACACAGAAATTGCATCCGAATTTAATACAAAAGGCACAATACCGACTTAAGTACAAGAGGAGTGACACTCTCTTTCTATGATTTGAACCTCTCCTGTGAGTCCGGTTTTAAATTCCGATGCTTCACTTCAGGTTTACTGTATACCTTGCGCCTTCTTATTGACGATGAGACATAGAAATTGCATCGGAATTTAATGCAAAAGCCACAATGCCGACTTAAATAAAAGAGGACTAACACTCTAACTTTCTATGATTTGAATCCCTCCTGTGAGTCCAGTTTTAAATTCCGATGCTTCACTTCAGGTTTACTGTATCCCTTGGACTTTCTTATTGACGATGAAACACAGAAATTGCATCCGAATTTAATACAAATGGCACAATGTCGACTTAAGTACAAGAGGACTGACACTCTCACTTTCTATGATTTGAACCTCTCCTGTGAGTCCAGTTTTAGATTCCGATGCTTCACTTCAGATTTACTGTATCCCTTGGACCCTCTTATTGGCGATGAAACACAGAGATTGCACCCGAATTTAATACAAATGGCACAATGCCGACTTAAGTACAAGAGGACTGACACTCTCACTTTCTATGATTTGAACCTCTCCTGTGAGTCCAGTTTTAGATTCCGATGTTTCACTTCAGGTGTACTGTATTCCTTGGACCTTCTTATTGACTATGAAACACAGGAGTTGCATCCGAATTTAATACAAATGGCACAATGTCAACTTAAGTACAAGAGGACTGACACTCTCTCTTTCTATGATTTGAACCTCTCTTGTGAGTCCGGTTTTAAATTCCGATGCTTCACTTCAGGTTTACTGTATACCTTGCACCTTCTTATTGACGATGAGACATAGAAATTGCATCGGAATTTAATGCAAAAGCCACAATGCCGACTTAAATGAAAGAGGACTAACACTCTAACTTTCTATGATTTGAATCTCTCCTGTGAGTCCAGTTTTAGATTCCGATGCTTCATTTCAGGTTTACTGTATCCCTTGGACCTTCTTATTGACGATGAAACACAGAAATTGCATCCGAATTTAATACAAATGGCACAATGTCGACTTAAGTACAAGAGGACTGACACTCTCACTTTCTATGAATTGAACCGCTCCTGTGAGTCCAGTTTGAGATTCCGAAGCTTCACTTCAGGTTTACAGTATCCCTTGGACCTTCTTATTGACGATGAAACACAGAAATTGCATCCGAATTTAATACAAAAGGCACAATGGTGACTTATGTACAAGACTACTGACACTCTCACTTTCTATGATGTGACCCTCTCCTGTGTGTCCAGTTTTAGATTCCGATGTTACACTTCAGGTGTACTGTATTCCTTGGACCTTCTTATTGACTATGAAACACAGGAATTGCATCCGAATTTAATACAAATGGCACAATGCCAACTTAAGTACAAGAGGACTGACACTCTCTCTTTCTATGATTTGAACCTCTCCTGTGAGTCCGGTTTTAAATTCCGATGCTTCTCTTCAGGTTTACTGTATACCTTGCACCTTCTTATTGACGATGAGACATAGAAATTGCATCGGAATTTAATGCAAAAGCCACAATGCCGAGTTAAATAAATGAGGACTAACACTCTAACTTTCTTTGATTTGAATCTCTCCTGTGAGCCCAGTTTTAGATTCCGATGCTTCACTTCAGGTTTACTGTATCCCTTGGACTTTCTTATTGACGATGAAACACAGAAATTGCATCCGAATTTAATACAAATGGCACAATGTCGACTTAAGTACAAGAGGACTGACACTCTCACTTTCTATGATTTGAACCTCTCCTGTGAGTCCAGTTTTAGATTCTGATGCTTCACTTCAGGTTTACTGTATCCCTTGGACCTTCTTATTGGCGATGAAACACAGAAATTGCACCCGAATTAAATACAAATAGCACAATGCCGACTTAAGTACAAGAGGACTGACACTCTTACTTTCTATGATTTGAACCTCTCCTGTGAGTATAGTTTTAGATTCCGATGTTTCACTTCAGGTGTACTGTATTCCTTGGACCTTCTTATTGACTATGAAACACAGGAGTTGCATCCGAATTTAATACAAATGGCACAATGTCAACTTAAGTACAAGAGGACTGACACTCTCTCTTTCTATGATTTGAACCTCTCCTGTGAGTCCGGTTTTAAATTACGATGCTTCACTTCAGGTTTACTGTATACCTTGCACCTTCTTATTGACGATGAGACATAGAAATTGCATCGGAATTTAATGCAAAAGCCACAATGCCGACTTAAATAAAAGAGGACTAACACTCTAACTTTCTATGATTTGAATCTCTCCTGTCAGTCCAGTTTTAGATTCCGATGCTTCACTTCAGGTTCACTATATCCTTTGGACCTTCTTATTGACGATGAAACACAGAAATTGCATCGGAATTAAATTCAAAATGCACAATACCGACTTAACTACAACAGGACTGACACTCTAACTTTCTATGATTTGAACCTCTCCTGTGAGTCCGGTTTTAAATTCCGATGCTTCACTTCAGGTTTACTATATCCTTTGGACCTTCTTACTGACGATGAAACACAGAAATTGCATCGGAATTAAATTCAAAAGGCACAATGCCGACCTAAGTAGAAGAGGACAGACACTCTCACTTTCTATGATTTCAACCTCTCCTGTGAGTCCAGTTTCAGATTCCGATACTTCACTTCAGGTTTACTATATCCTTTGGGCCTTCTTATTGACGATGAAACACAGAAATTGCATCGGAATTAAATTCAAAAGGCACAATGCAGACCTAAGTAGAAGAGGACAGACACTCTCACTTTCTATGATTTGAACCTCTCCTGTGAGTCCGGTTTTAAATTCCGATGCTTCACTTCAGGTTTACTGTATACCTTGCACCTTCTTATTGACGATGAGACATAGAAATTGCATCGGAATTTAATGCAAAATCCACAATGCCGACTTAAATAAAAGAGGACTAACACTCTAACTTTCTATGATTTGAACCTCTCCTGTGAGTCCAGTTTTAGATTCCGATGCTTCACTTCAGGTTTACTGTATCCCTTGGACCTTCTTATTGACGATGAAACACAGAAATTGCATCCGAATTTAATACAAAAGGCACAATGCCGACTTAAGTACAAGAGGACTGACATTCTAACTTTCTATGATTTGAACCTCTCCTGTGAGTCCAGTTTTAGATTCCGATGCTTTACTTCAGGTTTACTGTATCCCTTGGACCTTCTTATTGACGATGAAACACAGACTTTGCATCCGAAATTAATACAAAAGGCAAAATGCCGACTTAAGTACAAGAGGACTGACACTCTAACTTTCTATGATATGAACCTCTCCTGTGAGTCCAGTTTTAGATTCCGATGTTTCTCTTCAGGTTTGCTGTATTCCTTTGACCTTCTTATTGACTATGAAACACAGGAATTGCATCCGAATTTAATACAAATGGCAGAATGCCAACTTAAGTACAAGAGGACTGACACTCTCTCTTTCTATGATTTGAACCTCTCCTGTGAGTCCGGTTTTAAATTCCGATGCTTCACTTCAGGTTTACTGTATACCTTGCACTTTCTTATTGACGATGAAACATAGAAATTGCATCGGAATTAAATTCAAAACGCACAATGCCGACTTAAGTAAAAGAGGACTGACACTCTCATTTTCTATGATTTGAACCTCTCCTGTGAGTCCAGTCTTAGATTCCAATGCTTCATTCCAGGTTTACTGTATCCCTTGGACCTTCTTATTGACGATGAAACACAGAAATTGCATCGGAATTTTATTCAAAAATCACAATGCAGTGTTAAGTACAAGAGGAATGACACTCTAACTTTCTATAATTTGAACCTCTCCTGTGAGTCCAGTATTAGATTCCGATGCTTCACTTCAGGTTTACTGTATCCCTTGGACCTTCTTATTGACGATGAAACACAGATTTTGCATCCGAAATTAATACAAACGGCACAATGCCGACTTAAGTAAAAGAGGACTGACACTCTAACTTTCTATGATTTGGACCTCTCCTGTGAGTCCAGTTTTAGATTCCGATGCTTTACTTAAGCTTTACTGTATCCCTTGGACCTTCTTACTGACGATGAAACACAGAAATTGCATCCGAATTTAATACAAAAGGCACAATACCGACTTAAGTACAAGAGGAGTGACACTCTCTTTCTATGATTTGAACCTCTCCTGTGAGTCCAGTTTTAAATTCCGATGCTTCACTTCAGGTTTACTGTATACCTTGCACCTTCTAATTGACGAAGAGACGTAGAAATTGCATCGGAATTTAATGCAAAAGCCACAATGCCGACTGAAATAAAAGAGGACTAACACTCTAACTTTCTATGATTTGAATCTCTCCTGTGAGTCCAGTTTTAGATTCGGATGCTTCACTTCAGGTTTCCTGTATCCCTTGGACTTTCTTATTGACGATGAAACACAGAAATTGCATCCGAATTTAATACAAATGGCACAATGTCGACTTAAGTACAAGAGGACTGACACTCTCACTTTCTATGATTTGAACCTCTCCTGTGAGTCCAGTTTTAGATTCCGATGCTTCACTTCAGGTTTACTGTATCCCTTGGACCTTCTTATTGGCGATGAAACACAGAAATTGCACCCGAATTTAATACAAATGGCACAATGCCGACTTAAGTACAAGAGGACTGACACTCTCACTTTCTATGATTTGAACCTCTCCTGTGAGTCCAGTTTTAGATTCCGATGTTTCACTTCAGGTGTACTGTATTCCTTGGACCTTCTTATTGACTATGAAACACAGGAGTTGCATCCGAATTTAATACAAATGGCACAATGTCAACTTAAGTACAAGAGGACTGACACTCTCTCTTTCTATGATTTGAACCTCTCCTGTGAGTCCGGTTTTAAATTCCGATGCTTCACTTCAGGTTTACTGTATACCTTGCACCTTCTTATTGACGATGAGACATAGAAATTGCATCGGAATTTAATGCAAAAGCCACAATGCCGACTTAAATAAAAGAGGACTTACACTCTAACTTTCTATGATTTGAATCTCTCCTGTGAGTCCAGTTTTAGATTCCGATGCTTCACTTCAGATTTACTGTATCCCTTGGACCTTCTTATTGACGATGAAACACAGAAATTGCATCCGAATTTAATACAAATGGCACAATGTCGACTTAAGTACAAGAGGACTGACACTCTCACTTTCTATGAATTGAACCGCTCCTGTGAGTCCAGTTTGAGATTCCGAAGCTTCACTTCAGGTTTACAGTATCCCTTGTACCTTCTTATTGACGATGAAACACAGAAATTGCATCCGAATTTATTTTCAAAAGGCACAATGGTGACTTATGTACAAGACTACTGACACTCTCACTTTCTATGATGTGACCCTCTCCTGTGTGTCCAGTTTTAGATTCCGATGTTTCACTTCAGGTGTACTGTATTCCTTGGACCTTCTTATTGACTATGAAACACAGGAATTGCATCCGAATTTAATACAAATGGCACAATGCCAACTTAAGTACAAGAGGACTGACACACTCACTTTCTATGATTGGAACCTCTCCTGTGAGTCCGGTTTTAAATTCCGATGCTTCTCTTCAGGTTTACTGTATACCTTGCACCTTCTTATTGACGATGAGACATAGAAATTGCATCGGAATTTAATGCAAAAGCCACAATGCCGAGTTAAATAAAAGTGGACTAACACTCTAACTTTCTATGATTTGAATCTCTCCTGTGAGTCCAGTTTTAGATTCCGATGCTTCACTTCAGGTTTACTGTATCCCTTGGACCCTCTTATTGACGATGAAACACAGAAATTGCATCCGAATTTAATACAAATGGCACAATGTCGACTTAAGTACAAGAGGACTGACACTCTCACTTTCTATGATTTGAACCGCTCCTGTGAGTCCAGTTTTAGATTCCGATGCTTCACTTCAGGTTTACAGTATACGTTGCACCTTCTTATTGACGATGAAACACAGAAATTGCATCCGAATTTAATACAAAGGCACAATGCCGACTTAAGTACAAGAGGACTGACATTCTAACTTTCTATGATTTGAACCGCTCCTGTGAGTCCAGTTTTAGTTTCCGATGCTTCACTTCAGGTTTACTGTATCCCTTGGACCTTCTTATTGACGATGAAACACAGATATTGCATCCGAATTTAATACAAAAGGCACAATGCCGACTTAAGTAAAAGAGGACTGACACTCTAACATTCTATGATTTGAACCTCTCCTGCGAGTCCAGTTTTAGATTCCGATGCTTCACTTAAGGTTTAGTGTATCCCTTGGACCTTCTTATTGACGATGAAACACAGAATTTGCATCGGAATTAAATTCAAAACGCACAATGCCGACTTAAGTAAAAGAGGACTGACACTCTCATTCTCTATGATTTGAACCTCTCCTGTGAGTCCAGTCTTAGATTCCAATGCTTCATTCCAGGTTTACTGCATCCCTTGGACCTTCTTATTGACGATGAATCACAGAGTTTGCATCCTAAATTAATACAAAAGGCACAATGCCGACTTAAGTACATGAGGACTGACACTCTAAATTTCTATGATTTGAACCTCTCCTGTGAGTCCAGTTTTAGATTCCGATGCTTTACATAAGGTTTACTGTATCCCTTGGTCCTTCTTATTGACGATGAAACACAGAAATTGCATCCGAATTTAATACAAAAGGCACAATACCGACTTAAGTACAAGAGGAGTGACACTCTAGCTTTCTATGATTTGAATCTCTCCTGTGAGTTCAGTTTTAGATTCCAATGCTTCACTTCAGGTTTACTATATCCTTTGGACCTTCTTATTGACGATGAAACACAGAAATTCCATCGGAATTAAATTCAAAAGGCACAATGCCGACCTAAGTAGAAGAGGACAGACACTCTCACTTTCTATGATTTGAACCTCTCCTGTGAGTCCAGTCTTAGATTCCGATGCTTCACTTCAGGTTTACTGTATCCCTTGGACCTTCTTATTGACGATGAAACACAGAAATTGCACCCGAATTTAATACCAATGGCACAATGCCGACTTAAGTACAAGAGGACTGACACTCTAACTTTCTATGATTTGAACCTCTCCTGTGAGTCCAGTTTCAGATTCAGATGCATCACTTCAGGTTAACTGTATCCCTTGGACCTTCTAATTGACGATGAAACACAGAGTTTGCATCCGAATTTAATACAAAAGTCACAATGCCGACTTAAGTACAAAAGGACTGACACTCTAACATTCTATGATTTGAACCTCTCCTGTGAGTCCAGTTTGAGATTCCGAATCTTCACTTCAGGTTTACTGTATCCCTTGGACCTTCTTATTGACGATGAAACACAGAAATTGCATCCGAATTTAATACAAAAGGCACAATGGCGACTTAAGTACAAGACTACTGACACTCTCACTTTCTATGATGTGAACCTCTCCTGTGAGTCCAGTTTCAGATTCCGATACTTCACTTCAGGTTTACTGCGTACCTTGAACCTTGTTATTGACGATGAAACACAGAAATTGCATCGGAATTAAATTCAAAATGCACAATACCGACTTAACTACAAGAGGACTGCCACTCTCACTTTCTATGATTTGAACCTCTCCCATGAGTCCAGTTATAGATCCCGATGCTTCACTTCAGGTTTACTGTATCCCTTGGACCTCTTTATTGACGATGAAACACAGAGTTTGCATCCAAATTTAATACAAAAGGTACAATGCCGACTTAAGTACAAGAGGACTGATACTCTTACTTTCTATGATTTGAGCCTCTCCTGTGAATCCAGTTTTAGATTCCGATGTTTCACTTCAGGTCTACTGTATTCCTTGGACCTTCTTATTGACTATGAAGCACAGGAATTGCATCCGAATTTAATACAAATGGCACAATGCCAACTTAAGTACAAGAGGACTGACACTCTCTCTTTCTATGATTTGAACCTCTCCTGTGAGTCCGGTTTTAAATTCCGATGCTTCACTTCAGGTTTACTGTATACCTTGCACCTTCTTATTGACGATGAGACATAGAAATTGCATCGGAATTTAATGCAAAAGCCACAATGCCGAGTTAAATAAAAGTGGACTAACACTCTAACTTTCTATGATTTGAATCTCTCCTGTGAGTCCAGTTATAAATTCCGATGCTTCACTTCAGGTTTACTGTATCCCTTGGACCTTCTTATTGACGATGAAACACAGAAATTGCATCCGAATATAATACAAATGGCACAATGTCGACTTAAGTACAAGAGGACTGACACTCTCACTTTCTATGATTTGAACCGCTCCTGTGAGTCCAGTTTTAGATTCCGATGCTTCACTTCAGGTTTACAGTATACCTTGCACCTTCTTATTGACGATGAAACACAGAAATTGCATCCGAATTTAATACAAAAGGCACAATGCCGACTTAAGTACAAGAGGACTGACATTATAACTTTCTATGATTTGAACCTCTCCTGTGAGTCCAGTTTTAGTTTCCGATGCTTCACTTCAGGTTTACTGTATCCCTTGGACCTTCTTATTGACGATGAAACACAGATATTGCATCCGAATTTAATACAAAAGGCACAATGCCGACTTAAGTAAAAGAGGACTGACACTCTAACATTCTATGATTTGAACCTCTCCTGCGAGTCCAGTTTTAGATTCCGATGTTTCACTTAAGGTTTACTGTATCCCTTGGACCTTCTTATTGACGATGAAACACAGAATTTGCATCGGAATTAAATTCAAAACGCACAATGCCGACTTAAGTAAAAGAGGACTGACACTCTCATTCTCTATGCTTTGAACCTCTCCTGTGAGTCCAGTCTTAGATTCCAATGCTTCATTCCAGGTTTACTGCATCCCTTGGACCTTCTTATTGACGATGAATCACAGAGTTTGCATCCAAAATTAATACAAAAGGCACAATGCCGACTTAAGTACATGAGGACTGACACTCTAACTTTCTATGATTTGAACCGCTCCTGTGAGTCCAGTTTTAGATTCCGATGCTTCACTTCAGGTTTACAGTATACCTTGGACCTTCTTATTGACGATGAAACACAGAAATTGCATCCGAATTTAATACAAAAGGCACAATACCGACTTAAGTACAAGAGGAGTGACACTCTAGCTTTCTATGATTTGAATCTCTCCTGTGAGTTCAGTTTTAGATTCCGATGCTTCACTTCAGGTTTACTATATCCTTTGGACCTTCTTATTGACGATGAAACACAGAAATTGCATCGGAATTAAATACAAATGGCATAATGCCGACTTAATTACAAGAGGACTGACACTCTCACTTTCTATGATTTGAACCGCTCCTGTGAGTCAAGTTTTAGATTCCGATGCTTCACTTCAGGTTTACAGTATACCTTGCACCTTCTTATTGACGATGAAACACAGAAATTGCATCCGAATTTAATACAAAAGGCACAATGCCGACTTAAGTACAAGAGGACTGACATTCTAACTTTCTATGATTTGAACCTCTCCTGTGAGTCCAGTTTTAGTTTCCGATGCTTCACTTCAGGTTTACTGTATCCCTTGGACCTTCTTATTGACGATGAAACACAGATATTGCATCCGAATTTAATACAAAAGGCACAATGCCGACTTAAGTAAAAGAGGACTGACACTCTAACATTCTATGATTTGAACCTCTCCTGCGAGTCCAGTTTTAGATTCCGATGCTTCACTTAAGGTTTACTGTATCCCTTGGAACCTCTTATTGACGATGAAACACAGAATTTGCATCGGAATTAAATTCAAGACGCACAATGCCGACTTAAGTAAAAGAGGACTGACACTCTCATTCTCTATGATTTGAACCTCTCCTGTGAGTCCAGTCTTAGATTCCAATGCTTCATATCAGGTTTACTGCATCCCTTGGACCTTCTTATTGACGATGAATCACAGAGTTTGCATCCAAAATTAATACAAAAGGCACAATGCCGACTTAAGTACATGAGGACTGACACTCTAACTTTCTATGATTTGAACCTCTCCTGTGAGTCCAGTTTTAGATTCCGATGCTTTACTTAAGGTTTACTGTATCCCTTGGTCCTTCTTATTGACGATGAAACACAGAAATTGCATCCGAATTTAATACAAAAGGCACAATACCGACTTAAGTACAAGAGGAGTGACACTCTAGCATTCGATGATTTGAATCTCTCCTGTGAGTTCAGTTTTAGATTCCGATGCTTCACTTCAGGTTTACTATATCCTTTGGACCTTCTTATTGACGATGAAACACAGAAATTGCATCGGAATTAAATTCAAAAGGCACAATGCCGACCTAAGTAGAAGAGGACAGACACTCTCACTTTCTATGATTTGAACCTCTCCTGTGAGTCCAGTCTTAGATTCCGATGCTTCACTTCAGGTTTACTGTATCCCTTGGACCTTCTTATTGACGATGAAACACAGAAATTGCACCCGAATTTAATACAAATGTCACAATGCCGACTTAAGTACAAGAGGACTGACACTCTAACTTTCTATGATTTGAACCTCTCCTGTGAGTCCAGTTTCAGATTCCGATGCATCACTTCAGGTTTACTGTATCCCTTGGACCTTCTAATTGACGATGAAACACAGAGTTTGCATCCGAATTTAATACAAAAGTCACAATGCCGACTTAAGTACAAAAGGACTGACACTCTAACATTCTATGATTTGAACCTCTCCTGTGAGTCCAGTTTGAGATTCCGAATCTTCACTTCAGGTTTACTGTATCCCTTGGACCTTCTTATTGACGATGAAACACAGAAATTGCATCCGAATTTAATACTAAAGGCACAATGGCGACTTAAGTACAAGACTACTGACACTCTCACTTTCTGTGATGTGAACCTCTCCTGTGAGTCCAGTTTCAGATTCCGATACTTCACTTCAGGTTTACTGCGTACCTTGAACCTTGTTATTGACGATGAAACACAGAAATTGCATCGGAATTAAATTCAAAATGCACAATACCGACTTAACTACAAGAGGACTGCCACTCTCACTTTCTATGATTTGAACCTCTCCCATGAGTCCAGTTATAGATCCCGATGCTTCACTTCAGGTTTACTGTATCCCTTGGACCTTTTTATTGACGATGAAACACAGAGTTTGCATCCAAATTTAATACAAAAGGTACAATGCCGACTTAAGTACAAGAGGACTGACACTCTTACTTTCTATGATTTGAACCTCTCCTGTGAGTCCAGTTTTAGATTCCGATGTTTCACTTCAGGTTTACTGTATTCCTTGGACCTTCTTATTGACTATGAAGCACAGGAATTGCATCCGAATTTAATACAAATGGCACAATGCCAACTTAAGTACAAGAGGACTGACACTCTCTCTTTCTATGATTTGAACCTCTCCTGTGGGTCCGGTTTTAAATTCCAATGCTTCACTTCAGGTTTACTGTATACCTTGCACCTTCTTATTGACGATGAGACATAGAAATTGCATCGGAATTTAATGCAAAAGCCACAATGCCGAGTTAAATAAAAGTGGACTAACACTCTAACTTTCTATGATTTGAATCTCTCCTGTGAGTCCAGTTTTAGATTCCGATGCTTCACTTCAGGTTTACTGTATCCCTTGGACCTTCTTATTGACGATGAAACACAGAAATTGCATCCGAATATAATACAAATGGCACAATGTCGACTTAAGTACAAGAGGACTGACACTCTCACTTTCTATGATCTGAACCGCTCCTGTGAGTCCAGTTTTAGATTCCGATGCTTCACTTCAGGTTTACAGTATACCTTGCACCTTCTTATTGACGATGAAACACAGAAATTGCATCCGAATTTAATACAAAAGGCACAATGCCGACTTAAGTACAAGAGGACTGACATTCTAACTTTCTATGATTTGAACCTCTCCTGTGAGTCCCGTTTTAGTTTCCGATGCTTCACTTCAGGTTTACTGTATCCCTTGGACCTTCTTATTGACGATGAAACACAGATATTGCATCCGAATTTAATACAAAAGGCACAATGCCGACTTAAGTAAAAGAGGACTGACACTCTAACATTCTATGATTTGAACCTCTCCTGCGAGTCCAGTTTTAGATTCCAATGCTTCACTTAAGGTTTACTGTATCCCTTGGACCTTCTTATTGACGATGAAACACAGAATTTGCATCGGAATTAAATTCAAAACTCACAATGCCGACTTAAGTAAAAGAGGACTGACACTCTCATTCTCTATGATTTGAACCTCTCCTGTGAGTCCAGTCTTAGATTCCAATGCTTCATTCCAGGTTTACTGCATCCCTTGGACCTTCTTATTGACGATGAATCACAGAGTTTGCATCCAAAATTAATACTAAAGGCACAATGCCGACTTAAGTACATGAGGACTGACACTCTAACTTTCTATGATTTGAACCTCTCCTGTGAGTCCAGTTTTAGATTCCGATGCTTTACTTAAGGTTTACTGTATCCCTTGGTCCTTCTTATTGACGATGAAACACAGAAATTGCATCCGAATTTAATACAAAAGGCACAATACCGACTTAAGTACAAGAGGAGTGACACTCTAGCTTTCTATGATTTGAATCTCTCCTGTGAGTTCAGTTTTAGATTCCGATGCTTCACTTCAGGTTTACTATATCCTTTGGACCTTCTTATTGACGATGAAACACAGAAATTGCATCGGAATTAAATTCAAAAGGCACAATGCCGACCTAAGTAGAAGAGGACAGACACTCTCACTTTCTATGATTTGAACCTCTCCTGTGAGTCCAGTCTTAGATTCCGATGCTTCACTTCAGGTTTACTGTATCCCTTGGACCTTCTTATTGATGATGAAACACAGAAATTGCACCCGAATTTAATACAAATGGCACAATGCCGACTTAAGTACAAGAGGACTGACACTCTAACTTTCTATGATTTGAACCTTTCCTGTGAGTCCAGTTTCAGATTCCGATGCATCACTTCAGGTTTACTGTATCCCTTGGACCTTCTAATTGACGATGAAACACAGAGTTTGCATCCGAATTTAATACAAAAGGCACAATGCCGACTTAAGTACAAGAGGACTGACATTCTAACTTTCTATGATTTGAACCTCTCCTGTGAGTCCAGTTTTAGATTCCGATGCTTCACTTCATGTTTACAGTATACCTTGGACCTTCTTATTGACGATGAAACACAGAAATTGCATCCGAATTTAATACAAAAGGCACAATGCCGACTTAAGTACAAGAGGACTGACATTCTAACTTTCTATGATTTGAACCTCTCCTGTGAGTCCAGTTTTAGTTTCCGATGCTTCACTTCAGGTTTACTGTATCCCTTGGACCTTCTTATTGACGATGAAACACAGATATTGCATCCGAATTTAATACAAAAGGCACAATGCCGACTTAAGTAAAAGAGGACTGACACTCTAACATTCTATTATTTGAACCTCTCCTGCGTGTCCACTTTTAGATTCCGATGCTTCACTTAAGGTTTACTGTATCCCTTGGACCTTCTTATTGACGATGAAACACAGAATTTGCATCGGAATTAAATTCAAAACGCACAATGCCGTCTTAAGTAAAAGAGGACTGACACTCTCATTCTCTATGATTTGAACCTCTCCTGTGAGTCCAGTCTTATATTCCAATGCTTCATTCCAGGTTTACTGTATCCCTTGGACCTTCTTATTGACGATGAAACACAGAGTTTGCATCCAAAATTAATACAAAATTCACAATGCCGACTTAAGTACAAGAGGACTGACACTCTAACTTTCTATGATTTGAACCTCTCCCGTGAGTCCAGTTTTAGATTCCGATGCATTACTTAAGGTTTACTGTATCCCTTGGTCCTTCTTATTGACGATGAAACACAGAAATTGCATCCGAATTTAATACAAAAGGCACAATACCGACTTAAGTACAAGAGGAGTGACACTCTAGCTTTCTATGAATTGAATCTCTCCTGTGAGTTCAGTTTTAGATTCCGATGCTTCACTTCAGGTTTACTATATCCTTTGGACCTTCTTATTGACGATGAAACACAGAAATTGCATCGGAATTAAATTCAAAAGGCACAATGCCGACCTAAGTAGAAGAGGACAGACACTCTCACTTTCTATGATTTGAACCTCTCCTGTGAGTCCAGTCTTAGATTCCGATGCTTCACTTCAGGTTTACTGTATCCCTTGGACCTACTTATTGACGATGAAACACAGAAATTGCACCCGAATTTACTACAAATGGCACAATGCCGACTTAAGTAGTGGAGGACTGACACTCTAACTTTCTATGATTTGAACCTCTCCTGTGAGTCCAGTTTCAGATTCCGATGCATCACTTCAGGTTTATTGTATCCCTTGGACCTTCTAATTGACGATGAAACAGAGAGTTTGCATCCGAATTTAATACAAAAGTCACAATGCCGACTTAAGTACAAAAGGACTGACACTCTAACCTTCTATGATTTGAACCTCTCCTGTGAGTCCAGTTTGAGATTCCGAATCTTCACTTCAGGTTTACTGTATCCCTTGGACCGTCTTATTGACGATGAAACACAGAAATTGCATCCGAATTTAATACAAAAGGCACAATGGCGACTTAAGTACAAGACTACTGACACTCTCACTTTATATGATGTGAAACTCTCCTGTGAGTCCAGTTTCAGATTCCGATACTTCACTTCAGGTTTACTGCGTACCTTGCACCTTGTTATTGACGATGAAACACAGAAATTGCATCGGAATTAAATTCAAAATGCACAATACCGACTTAACTACAAGAGGACTGCCACTCTCACTTTCTATGATTTGAACCTCTCCTATGAGTCCAGTTATAGATCACGATGCTTCACTTCAGGTTTACTGTATTCCTTGGACCTTCTTATTGACTATAAAGCACAGGAATTGCATCCGAATTTAATACAAATGGCACAATGCCAACTTAAGTACAAGAGGACTGACACTCTCTCTTTCTATGATTTGAACCTCTCCCGTGAGTCCGGTTTTAAATTCCGATGCTTCACTTCAGGTTTACTGTATACCTTGCACCTTCTTATTGACGGTGAAACATAGAAATTGCATCGGAATTTAATGCAAAAGCCACAATGCCGACTTAAATAAAAGAGGACTAACACTCTAACTTTCTATAATTTGAACCTCTCCTGTGAGTCCAGTTTTAGATTCCGATGCTTCACTTCAGGTTTACTGTATCCCTTGGACCTTCTTATTTTCGATGAAACACAGAAATTGCATTCGAATTTAATACAAATGGCACAATGTCGACTTAAGTACAAGAGGACTGACACTCTCACTTTCTATGATTTGAACCGCTCCTGTGAGTCCAGTTTTAGATTCCGATGCTTCACTTCAGGTTTACAGTATACCTTGCACCTTCTTATTGACGATGAAACACAGAAATTGCATCCGAATTTAATAGAAAACGCACAATGCCGACTTAAGTACAAGACGACTGACATTCTAACTTTCTATGATTTGAACCTGTCCTGTAAGTCCAGTTTTAGTTTCCGATGCTTCACTTCAAGTTTACTGTATCCCGTGGACCTTCTTATTGACGATGAAACACAGATATTGTATCCGAATTTAATACAAAAGGCACAATACGGACTTAAGTACAAGAGTAGTGACACTCTAGCTTTCTATGAATTGAATCTCTCCTGTGAGTTCAGTTTTAGGTTCCGATGCTTCACTTCAGGTTTACTATATCCTTTGGACCTTCTTATTGACGATGAAACACAGAAATTGCATCGGAATTAAATTCAAAAGGCACAATGCCGACCTAAGTAGAAGAGGACAGACACTCTCATATTCTATGATTTGAACCTCTCCTGTGAGTCCAGTTTGAGATTCCGAAGCTTCACTTCAGGTTTACTGTATCCCTTGAACCTTCTTATTGACGATGAAACACAGAAATTGCATCCGAATTTAATACAAAAGGCACAATGGCGACTTAAGTACAAGAGGACTGACACTCTAACTTTCTATGATTTGAACCTCTCCTGTGAGTCCAGTTTCAGATTCCGATGCATCACTTCAGGTTTACTGTATCCCTTGGACCTTCTAATTGACGATGAAACACAGAGTTTGCATCCGAATTTAATACAAAAGTCACAATGCCGACTTAAGTACAAAAGGACTGACACTCTAACATTCTATGATTTGAACCTCTCCTGTGAGTCCAGTTTGAGATTCCGAATCTTCACTTCAGGTTTACTGTATCCCTTGGACCTTCTTACTGACGATGAAACACAGAAATTGCATCCGAATTTAATACAAAAGGCACAATGGCGACTTAAGTACAAGACTACTGACACTCTCACTTTCTATGATGTGAACCTCTCCTGTGAGTCCAGTTTCAGATTCCGATACTTCACTTCACGTTTACTGCGTACCTTGAACCTTGTTATTGACGATGAAACACAGAAATTGCATCGGAATTAAATTCAAAATGCACAATACCGACTTACCTACAAGAGGACTGCCACTCTCACTTTCTATGATTTGAACCTCTCCCATGAGTCCAGTTATAGATCCCGAGGCTTCACTTCAGGTTTACTGTATCCCTTGGACATTTTTATTGACGATGAAACACAGAGTTTGCATCCAAATTTAATACAAAAGGTACAATGCCGACTTAAGTACAAGAGGACTGACACTCTTACTTTCTATGATTTGAACCTCTCCTGTGAGTCCAGTTTTAGATTCCGATGTTTCACTTCAGGTTTACTGTATTCCTTGGACCTTCTTATTGACTATGAAGCACAGGAATTGCATCCGAACTTAATACAAATGGCACAATAACAACTTAAGTACAAGAGGACTGACACTCTCTCTTTCTATGATTTGAACCTCTCCTGTGAGTCCAGTTTTAAATTCCGATGCTTCACTTCAGGTTTACTGTATACCTTGCACCTTCTTATTGACGGTGAAACATAGAAATTGCATCGGAATTTAATGCAAAAGACACAATACCGACTTAAATAAAAGAGGACTAACACTCTAACTTTCTATGATTTGAATCTCTCCTGTGAGTCCAGTTTTAGATTCCGATGCTTCACTTCAGGTTTACTGTATCCCTTGGACCTTCATATTGACGATGAAACACAGAAATTGCATCCGAATTTAATACAAATGGCACAATGTCGACTTACGTACAAGAGGTCTGATACTCTCACTTTCTATGATTTGAACCGCTCCTGTGAGTCCAGTTTTAGATTCCGATGCTTCACATCAGGTTTACAGTATACCTTGGACCTTCTTATTGACGATGAAACACAGAAATTGCATCCGAATTTAATACAAAAGGCACAATGCCGACTTAAGTACAAGAGGACTGACATTCTAACTTTCTATGATTTGAACCTCTCCTGTGGGTCCAGTTTTAGTTTCCGATGCTTCACTTCAGGTTTACTGTATCCCTTGGACCTTCTTATTGACGATGAAACACAGATATTGCATCCGAATTTAATACAAAAATCACAATGCCGACTTAAGTAAAAGATTACTGACACTCTAACATTATATTATTTGAACCTCTCCTGCGAGTCCAGTTTTAGATTCAGATGCTTCACTTAAGGTTTACTGTATCCCTTGGACCTTCTTATTGACGATGAAACACAGAATTTGCATCAGAATTAAATTCAAAACGCACAATGCCGACTTAAGTAAAAGAGGACTGACACTCTCATTCTCTATGATTTGAACCTCTCCTGTGAGTCCAGTCTTAGATTCCAATGCTTCATTCCAGGTTTACTGTATCCCTTGGACCTTCTTATTGACGATGAAACACAGAATTTGCATCAGAATTAAATTCAAAACGCACAATGCCGACTTAAGTATCAGAGGACTGACACTCTCATTCTCTATGATTTGAACCTCTCCTGTGAGTCCAGTCTTAGATTCCAATGCTTCATTCCAGGTTTACTGTATCCCTTGGACCTTCTTATTGACGATGAAACACAGAAATTGCATCGGAATTAAATTCAAAAGGTACAATACCGACTTAAGTACAAGAGGAGTGACACTCTAGCTTTCTATGATTTGAATCTCTCCTGTGAGTTCAGTTTTAGATTCCGATGCTTCACTTCAGGTTTACTATATCCTTTGGACCTTCTTATTGACGATGAAACACAGAAATTGCATCGGAATTAAATTCAAAAGGCACAATGCCGACCTAAGTAGAAGAGGACCGACACTCTCACTTTCTATGATTTGAACCTCTCCTGTGAGTCCAGTCTTAGATTCCGATGCTTCACTTCAGGTTTACTGTATCCCTTGGACCTTCTTATTGACGATGTAACACAGAAATTGCACCCGAATTTAATACAAATGGCACAATGCCGACTTAAGTAATAGAGGACTGACACTCTAACTTTCTATGATTTGAACCTCTCCTGTGAGTCCAGTTTCAGATTCCGATGCATCACTTCAGGTTTACTTTATCCCTTGGACCTTCTAATTGACGATGAAACACAGAGTTTGCATCCGAATTTAATACAAAAGTCACAATGCCGACTTAAGTACAAAAGGACTGACACTTTAACATTCTATGATTTGAACCTCTCCTGTGAGTCCAGTTTGAGATTCCGAATCTTCACTTCAGGTTTACTGTATCCCTTGGACCTTCTTATTGACGATGAAACAAAGAAATTGCATCCGAATTTAATACAAAAGGCACAATGGCGACTTAAGTACAAGACTACTGACACTCTCACTTTCTATGATGTGAAACTCTCCTGTGAGTCCAGTTTCAGATTCCGATACTTCACTTCAGGTTTACTGCGTACCTTGCACCTTGTTATTGCCGATGAAACACAGAAATTGCATCGGAATTAAATTCAAAATGCACAATACCGACTTAACTACAAGAGGACTGCCACTCTCACTTTCTATGATTTGAACCTCTCCTATGAGTCCAGTTATAGATCACGATGCTTCACTTCAAGTTTACTGTATTCCTTGGACCTTCTTATTGACTATCAAGCACAGGAATTGCATCCGAATTTAATACAAATGGCACAATGCCAACTTAAGTACAAGAGGACTGACACTCTCTCTTTCTATGATTTGAACCTCTCCTGTGAGTCCGGTTTTAAATTCCGATGCTTCAATTCAGGTTTACTGTATACCTTGCACCTTCTTATTGACGGTGAAACATAGAAATTGCATCGGAATTTAATGCAAAAGCCACAGTGCCGACTTAAATAAAAGAGGACTAACACTCTAACTTTCTATAATTTGAACCTCTCCTGTGAGTCCAGTTTTAGATTCCGATGCTTCACTTCAGGTTTACTGTATCCCTTGGACCTTCTTATTGACGATGAAACACAGAAATTGCATCCGAATTTAATACAAATGGCACAATGTCGACTTACGTACAAGAGGTCTGATACTCTCACTTTCTATGATTTGAACCGCTCCTGTGAGTCCAGTTTTAGATTCCGATGCTTCACTTCAGGTTTACAGTATACCTTGGACCTTCTTATTGACGATGAAACACAGAAATTGCATCCGAATTTAATACAAAAGGCACAATGCCGACTTAAGTACAAGAGGACTGACATTCAAACTTTCTATGATTTGAACCTCTCCTGTGGGTCCAGTTTTAGTTTCCGATGCTTCACTTCAGGTTTACTGTATCCCTTGGACCTTCTTATTGACGATGAAACACAGATATTGCATCCGAATTTAATACAAAAATGACAATGCCGACTTATGTAAAAGAGGACTGACACTCTAACATTCGATTATTTGAACCTCTCCTGCGAGTCCAGTTTTAGATTCCGATGCTTCACTTAAGGTTTACTGTATCCCTTGGACCTTCTTATTGACGATGAAACACAGAATTTGCATCAGAATTAAATTCAAAACGCACAATGCCGACTTAAGTATCAGAGGACTGACACTCTCATTCTCTATGATTTGAACCTCTCCTGTGAGTCCAGTCTTAGATTCCAATGCTTCATTCCAGGTTTACTGTATCCCTTGGACCTTCTTATTGACGATGAAACACAGAAATTGCATCGGAATTAAATTCAAAAATCACAATGCAGAGTTAAGTACAAGAGGATTGACACTCTAACTTTCTATGATTTGAACCTCTCCTGTGAGTCCAGTTTTAGATTCCGGTGCTTCACTTCAGGTTTACTGTATCCCTTGGACCTTCTTATTGACGATGAAACACAGAGTTTGCATCCAAAATTAATACAAAAGGCACAATGCCGACTTAAGTACAAGAGGACTGACACTCTAACTTTCTATGATTTGAACCTCTCCTGTGAGTCCAGTTTTAGATTCCGATGCTTTACTTAAGGTTTACTGTATCCCTTGGACCTTCTTATTGACGATGAAACACAGAAATTGCATCCGAATTTAATACAAAAGGCACAATACGGACTTAAGTACAAGAGTAGTGACACTCTAGCTTTCTATGATTTGAATCTCTCCTGTGAGTTCAGTTTTAGGTTCCGATGCTTCACTTCATGTCTACTGTATCCCTTGGACATTTTTATTGACGATGAAACACAGAAATTGCATCCGAATTTAATACAAATGGCACAATGTCGACTTACGTACAAGAGGACTGACACTCTCACTTTCTATGATTTGAACCTCTCCTGTGAGTCCAGTTTTAGATTCCGATGCTTCACTTCAGGTATACAATATACCTTACACCTTCTTATTGACGATGAAACACAGAAATTGCATCCGAATTTAATACAAAAGCCACAATGCCGACTTAAGTACAAGAGGACTGACATTCTAACTTTCTATGATTTAACCTCTCCTGTGAGTCCAGTTTTAGTTTCCGATGCTTCACGTCTGGTTTACTGTATCCCATGGACCTTCTTATTGACGAAGAAACACAGAAATTCCATCCTAATTAAATACAAATGCCACAATGCCAACTTAAATACAAGAGGACTGACACTCTCATTTTCTATGATTTGAACCTCTCCTGTGAGTCCAGTTTTAGATTCCGATGCTTCACTTCAGGTTTACTGTATACCTTGCTCCTTCTTATTGACGATGAGACACAGAAATTGCATCCGAATTTAATACAAAAGGCACAATGCCGACTTAAGTACAAGAGGACTGACATTCTAACTTTCTATGATTTGAACCTCTCCTGTGAATCCAGTTTTAGATTCCGACGCTTCACTTCAGGTCTACTGTATCCCTTGGACATTCTTATTGACGATGAAACACAGAAATTGCTCCCCAATTTAATACAAAAGCACTATACCGACTCAAGTACAAGAGGAGTGACACTCTAAGTTTCTATGATTTGAACCTCTCCTTTAAGTCCAGTTGTAGATTCCGATGCTTCACTTCAGGTTTATTGTATCCCTTGGACCTTCCTATTGAAGATGAAACACAGAAATTGCATCGGAATTAAATTCAAAACGCACAATGCCGACTTAAGTAAAAGGGGACTGACACTCTCACTTTCTATGATTTGAACCTCTCCTGTGAATCCAGTTTTAGATTCCGACGCTTCACTTCAGGTCTACTGTATCCCTTGGACATTCTTATTGACGATGAAACACAGAAATTGCTCCCCAATTTAATACAAAAGCACTATACCGACTCAAGTACAGGAGGAGTGACACTCTAAGTTTCTATGATTTGAACCTCTCCTTTAAGTCCAGTTGTAGATTCCGATGCTTCACTTCAGGTTTATTGTATCCCTTGGACCTTCCTATTGAAGATGAAACACAGAAATTGCATCGGAATTAAATTCAAAACGCACAATGCCGACTTAAGTAAAAGAGGACTGACACTCTCACTTTCTATGATTTGAACCTCTCCTGTGAATCCAGTTTTAGATTCCGATGCTTCACTTCAGGTTTACTGTACCCCTTAGACATTCTTATTGACGATGAAACACAGAAATTGCTCCCCAATTTAATACAAAAGCACAATACCGACTCAAGTGCAAGAGGAGTGACACTCTCACTTTCTATGATTTGAACCTTTCCTGTGAGTCCAGTTTTAGATTCCGATGCTTCACTTCAGGTTTACTGTATCCCTTGGACCTTCTTATTGACGATGAAACACAGAAATTGCACCCGAATTTAATACAAATGACACAATGCCGACTAAAGTACAAGAGGACTGACACTCTCACTTTCTATGATTTGAACCTCTCCTAAGAGTCCAGTTTTAGATTCCGATGTTTCACTTCAGGTTTACTGTATCCCTTGGACCTTCTTATTGAAGATGAAACACAGAAATTGCATCGGAATTTAATTCAAAACGCCCAATGCCGACTTAAGTAAAAGAGGACTGACACTCTCACTTTCTATGATTTGAACCTCTCCTGTGAGTCCAGTTTTAGATTCCGATGCTTCTCTTCAGGTTTACTGTGTCCCTTGGACATTCTTATTGACGATGAAACACATAAATTGTATCCGATTTTAATACAAATGGCACAATGTCAACTTAAGTACAAGAGGACCAACACTTTCACTCTCTATGATTTGAACCTCTCCTGTGAGTCCAGTTTTAGATTCCGATGCATCACTTCAGGTTTACTATATCTCTTGGAACTTCTTATTGACGATGAAACACAGAAATTGCATCCGAATTTAATACAATTGCCACAGTGCCGACTTAACTACAAGAGGACTGACACTGTCACTTTCTATGATTTGAACCTTTCCTGTGAGTCCAGTTTTCGATTTCGATGCTTCACTTCAGGTTTACTGTATCCCTTGGACCTTCTTATTGATGATGAAACACAGAAATTTCACCCGAATATAATACAAATGGCACGATGCCGACTTAAGTACAAGAGGACTGACACTCTCACTTTCTATGATTTGAACCTCTCCTGTGAGTCCAGTTATAGATTCCGATGCTTCACTTCAGGTTTACTGTATCCCTTGGACCTTCTTATTGACGATGAAACACAGAGTTTGCATCCGAATTTAATACAAAAGGCTCAATGCCGATTTAAGTACAAGAGGACTGACACTCTAACTTTCTATGATTTGAGCCCCTCCTGTGAGTCCAGTTTTAGATTCCGATGCTTCACTTCAGGTTTACTGTATCCCTTGAACCTCGTTATTGACGACGAAACACAGAAATTGGATCCGAATTTAATCCAAAAGGCACAATGGCGACTTAAGTACAAGAGGACTGACACTCTCACTTTCAATGATTTGAACCTCTCCTGTGAGTCCAGTTTCAGATTCCGATGTTTCACTTCAGGTTTACTGTATACCTTGCAACTTCTTATTGACGATGAAACACAGAAATAGCATCGGAATTAAATTCAAAAGGCACAATGCCGACTTAACTACAAGAGGGCTGACACTGTCACTTTCTATGATTTGAACCTCTCCTGTGAGTCCAGTTTTAGATTCCGATGCTTCACTCCAGGTTTACTGTATCCCTTAGACCTTCTTATTGACGATGAGACACAGAAATTGGATCCGAATTTAATACAAAAGGCACAATGCCGACTCAAGTACAAGTGGACTGACACTCTCACTTTCTATGATTTGAACCTCTCCTGTCAGTCCAGTTTTAGATTCCGATGCTTCACTTCAGGTTTACTCTATCCCTTGGACCTTCTTATTGACGATGAAACACAGTGTTTGCATCCGAATATAATACAAAAGGCACAATGCCGACTTAAGTAAAAGAGGACTGACACTATAACTTTCTATGATTTAAACCTCTCCTGTGAGTCCAGTTTTAGATTACGATGCTGCACTTTAGGTTTACTGTATCCCTTGGACCTTCTTATTAACGATGAAACACAGAGTTTGCATCCGAATTTAATACAAAAGTTACAATGCGGACTTAAGTACATGAGGACTGACACTCTCACTTTCTATGATTTGAACCTCTCCTGTGAGTCCAGTTTTAGATTCCGATGCTTCACTTCAGGTTTACTGTATCCCTTGGACCTTCTTATTGACGATGAAACACAGAGTTTGCATCCGAATTTAATACAAACGGCACAATGCCGAAATAAGTACAAGAGGACTGACACTCTAACTTTCTATGATTTGAACCCCTCCTGTGAGTCCAGTTTTAGATTCCGATGCTTCACGTCAGGTTTACTGTATCCCTTGGACCTTCTTATTGACGATGAAACACAGAAATTGGATCCGAATTTAATACAAAAGGCACAATGCCGACTTAAGTACAAGAGGACTGACATTCTAACTTTCTATGATTTGTACCTCTCCTGTGAGTCCAGTTTTAGATTCCGATGCTTCACTCCAGGTTTACTGTATACCTTGCACCTTCTGATTGACGATGAAACACAGAAATTGCAACGGAATTTAATACAAAATGCACAATGCCGACCTAAGTAAAAGAGGACTGACACTCTAACTTTCTATGATTTAAACCTCTCCAGTGAGTCCAGTTTTAGATTCCAATGCTTCACTTAAGTTTTACTGTAACCCTTGGACCTTCTTATTGACGATGAAACACAGAAATCGGATCCGAATTTAATACAAAAGGCACAATACCGACTTAAGTACAAGAGGAGTGACATTCTAACTTTCTATGATATGAATCTCTCCTGTGAGTCCAGTTTTAGATTCCGATGCTTCACTTCAGGTTTACTGTATGCCTTTGACCATCTTATTGACGATGAAATACAGAAATTTTATCCGAATTTAATACAAATGGCACAATGCCGACTTAAGTATAAGAGGACTGACACTCTAACTTTCTATAATTTGAACCTCTCCTGTGAGTCCAGTATAAGATACTGATGCTTCACTTCAGGTTTACTGTATACCTTGCACCTTCTTATTGACGATGAAACACAGAAATTGCATCCGAATTTAATACAAAAGGCACAATGCCGACTTAAGTACAAGAGGACTGACATTCTAACTTTCTATGATTTGAACCTCTCCTGTGAGTCCAGTTTTAGATTCCGATGCTTCACCGCAGGTTTACTGTATACCTTGCTCCTTCTTATTGACGATGAGACACAGAAATTGCATCCGAATTTAATACAAAAGGCACAATGCCGACTTAAGTACAAGAGGACTGACATTCTAACTTTCTATGATTTGAACCTCTCCTGTGAATCCAGTTTTAGATTCCGACGCTTCACTTCAGGTCTACTGTATCCCTTGGACATTCTTATTGACGATGAAACACAGAAATTGCTCCCCAATTTAATACAAAAGCACTATACCGACTCAAGTACAAGAGGAGTGACACTCTAAGTTTCTATGATTTGAACCTCTCCTTTAAGTCCAGTTGTAGATTCCGATGCTTCACTTCAGGTTTATTGTATCCCTTGGACCTTCCTATTGAAGATGAAACACAGAAATTGCATCGGAATTAAATTCAAAACGCACAATGCCGACTTAAGTAAAAGGGGACTGACACTCTCACTTTCTATGATTTGAACCTCTCCTGTGAATCCAGTTTTAGATTCCGACGCTTCACTTCAGGTCTACTGTATCCCTTGGACATTCTTATTGACGATGAAACACAGAAATTGCTCCCCAATTTAATACAAAAGCACTATACCGACTCAAGTACAAGAGGAGTGACACTCTAAGTTTCTATGATTTGAACCTCTCCTCTAAGTCCAGTTGTAGATTCCGATGCTTCACTTCAGGTTTATTGTATCCCTTGGACCTTCCTATTGAAGATGAAACACAGAAATTGCATCGGAATTAAATTCAAAACGCACAATGCCGACTTAAGTAAAAGAGGACTGACACTCTCACTTTCTATGATTTGAACCTCTCCTGTGAATCCAGTTTTAGATTCCGATGCTTCACTTCAGGTTTACTGTACCCCTTAGACATTCTTATTGACGATGAAACACAGAAATTGCTCCCCAATTTAATACAAAAGCACAATACCGACTCAAGTGCAAGAGGAGTGACACTCTCACTTTCTATGATTTGAACCTTTCCTGTGAGTCCAGTTTTAGATTCCGATGCTTCACTTCAGGTTTACTGTATCCCTTGGACCTTCTTATTGACGATGAAACACAGAAATTGCACCCGAATTTAATACAAATGACACAATGCCGACTAAAGTACAAGAGGACTGACACTCTCACTTTCTATGATTTGAACCTCTCCTAAGAGTCCAGTTTTAGATTCCGATGTTTCACTTCAGGTTTACTGTATCCCTTGGACCTTCTTATTGAAGATGAAACACAGAAATTGCATCGGAATTTAATTCAAAACGCCCAATGCCGACTTAAGTAAAAGAGGACTGACACTCTCACTTTCTATGATTTGAACCTCTCCTGTGAGTCCAGTTTTAGATTCCGATGCTTCTCTTCAGGTTTACTGTGTCCCTTGGACATTCTTATTGACGATGAAACACATAAATTGTATCCGATTTTAATACAAATGGCACAATGTCAACTTAAGTACAAGAGGACCAACACTTTCACTCTCTATGATTTGAACCTCTCCTGTGAGTCCAGTTTTAGATTCCGATGCATCACTTCAGGTTTACTATATCTCTTGGAACTTCTTATTGACGATGAAACACAGAAATTGCATCCGAATTTAATACAATTGCCACAGTGCCGACTTAACTACAAGAGGACTGACACTGTCACTTTCTATGATTTGAACCTTTCCTGTGAGTCCAGTTTTCGATTTCGATGCTTCACTTCAGGTTTACTGTATCCCTTGGACCTTCTTATTGATGATGAAACACAGAAATTTCACCCGAATATAATACAAATGGCACGATGCCGACTTAAGTACAAGAGGACTGACACTCTCACTTTCTATGATTTGAACCTCTCCTGTGAGTCCAGTTATAGATTCCGATGCTTCACTTCAGGTTTACTGTATCCCTTGGACCTTCTTATTGACGATGAAACACAGAGTTTGCATCCGAATTTAATACAAAAGGCTCAATGCCGACTTAAGTACAAGAGGACTGACACCCTAACTTTCTATGATTTGAGCCCCTCCTGTGAGTCCAGTTTTAGATTCCGATGCTTCACTTCAGGTTTACTGTATCCCTTGAACCTCGTTATTGACGACGAAACACAGAAATTGGATCCGAATTTAATCCAAAAGGCACAATGGCGACTTAAGTACAAGAGGACTGACACTCTCACTTTCAATGATTTGAACCTCTCCTGTGAGTCCAGTTTCAGATTCCGATGTTTCACTTCAGGTTTACTGTATACCTTGCAACTTCTTATTGACGATGAAACACAGAAATAGCATCGGAATTAAATTCAAAAGGCACAATGCCGACTTAACTACAAGAGGGCTGACACTGTCACTTTCTATGATTTGAACCTCTCCTGTGAGTCCAGTTTTAGATTCCGATGCTTCACTCCAGGTTTACTGTATCCCTTAGACCTTCTTATTGACGATGAGACACAGAAATTGGATCCGAATTTAATACAAAAGGCACAATGCCGACTCAAGTACAAGTGGACTGACACTCTCACTTTCTATGATTTGAACCTCTCCTGTCAGTCCAGTTTTAGATTCCGATGCTTCACTTCAGGTTTACTCTATCCCTTGGACCTTCTTATTGACGATGAAACACAGTGTTTGCATCCGAATATAATACAAAAGGCACAATGCCGACTTAAGTAAAAGAGGACTGACACTATAACTTTCTATGATTTAAACCTCTCCTGTGAGTCCAGTTTTAGATTACGATGCTGCACTTTAGGTTTACTGTATCCCTTGGACCTTCTTATTAACGATGAAACACAGAGTTTGCATCCGAATTTAATACAAAAGTTACAATGCGGACTTAAGTACATGAGGACTGACACTCTCACTTTCTATGATTTGAACCTCTCCTGTGAGTCCAGTTTTAGATTCCGATGCTTCACTTCAGGTTTACTGTATCCCTTGGACCTTCTTATTGACGATGAAACACAGAGGTTGCATCCGAATTTAATACAAACGGCACAATGCCGAAATAAGTACAAGAGGACTGACACTCTAACTTTCTATGATTTGAACCCCTCCTGTGAGTCCAGTTTTAGATTCCGATGCTTCACGTCAGGTTTACTGTATCCCTTGGACCTTCTTATTGACGATGAAACACAGAAATTGGATCCGAATTTAATACAAAAGGCACAATGCCGACTTAAGTACAAGAGGACTGACATTCTAACTTTCTATGATTTGTACCTCTCCTGTGAGTCCAGTTTTAGATTCCGATGCTTCACTCCAGGTTTACTGTATACCTTGCACCTTCTGATTGACGATGAAACACAGAAATTGCAACGGAATTTAATACAAAATGCACAATGCCGACCTAAGTGAAAGAGGACTGACACTCTAACTTTCTATGATTTGAACCTCTCCAGTGTGTCCAGTTTTAGATTCCGATGCTTCACTTAAGGTTTACTGTATCCATTGGACCATTTTATTGACGACGAAACACAGAGTTTGCATCCAAATTTAATACAAAAGGTACAATACCGACTTAAGTACAAGAGGACTGACACACTAACTTTCTATGATTTGAACCTCTCCTGTGAGTCCGGTTTTAGATTCTGATGCTTCACTTCAGGTTTACTGTTTCCCATGGACCTTCTTATTGACGATAAAACACATAAATTGCGTCCGAATTTAATACAAAAGGCACAATGCCGACTTAAGTACAAGAGGACTGACACTCTCTCTTTCTATGATTTGAACCTCTCCTGATAGTCCGGTTTTAAATTCCGATGCTTCACTCCAGGTTTACTGTATACCTTGCACCTTCTTATTGATGATGAACATAGAATTTGCATCGGAATTTAATACAAAAGGCACAATGCCAACTTAAGTAAAAGAGGACAAACACTCTAACTTTCTATGATTTGAACCTCTCCTGTGAGTCCAGTTTTAGATTCCGATGCTTCACTTCAGGTTTTCTGTATCCCTTGGACCTTCTTATTGACGATGAAACACAGAAATTGCATCCGAATTCAATACAAATGGCACAATGTCTTCTTAAGTACAAGAGGACCGACACTCTCACTCTCTATGATTTGAACCTCTCCTGTGAGTCCAGTTTTAGATTCCGATGCTTCACTTCAGGTTTACTGTATCCCTTGGCCCTCTTATTGACGATGAGACACAGAAATTGGATCCGAATTTAATACAAAAGGCACAATGGCGACTTAAGTACAAGAGGACTGACACTCTCACTATCAATGATTTGAACCTCTCCTGTGAGTCCAGTTTCAGATTTCGATGGTTCACCTCAGGTTTACTGTATCCCTTGGACCTTCTTATTGACGATGAAACACAGAAATTGCATCGGAATTAAATTCAAAAGGCACAATGCCGACATAAGTACCAGAGGACTGACACTCTCACTTTCTATGATTTGAACCTCTCCTGTGAGTCCAGTTTTAGATTCCGATGCTTCACTTCAGGTTTACTGTATCCCTAGGACCTTCTTATCGACGATGAAACACAGAGTTAGCATCCGAATTTAATACAAAAGCTACAATGCCGACTTAAGTACAAGAGGACTGACACACTAAATTTCTATGATTTGAACCTCTCCTGTGAGTCCAGTTTAAGAATCCGATGCTTCATTTTAGGTTTACTGTATCCCTCGGACCTTCTTATTGACGATGAAACACAGAGTTTGCATCCGAATTTAATACAAAAGGTACAATGCTGACTTAAGTACAAGAGGACTGACACACTAACTTTCTATGATTTGAACCTCTCCTGTGAGTCCAGTTTAAGAATCCGATGCTTCACTTCAGGTTTACTGTATCCCTTGGACCTTCTTATTGACGACGAAACACAGAAATTGCACCCGAATTTAATACAAATGGCACAATGCCGACTTAAGTACAAGAGGACTGACGGTCTCACTATCTATGATTTGAACCTCTCCTGTGAGTCCAGTTTTAGATTCCGATGCTCCACTTCAGGTTTACTGGATCCCTTGGACGTTCTTGTTGACGATGAAACACAGAGTTTGCATCCGAATTTATTCCAAAAGGCACAATGCCGACTTAAGTACAAGAGTAATGACACTCTAACTTTCTATGATTTGAACCCCTCCTGTGAGTCCAGTTTTAGATTCCGATGCTTCACTTCAGGATTACTGTATCCCTTGGACCTTCTTATTGACGATGAGACACAGAAATTGGATCCGAATTTAATACAAAAGGCACAATGGCGACTTAAGTACAAGAGGACTGACACTCTCACTTTCAATGATTTGAACCTCTCCTGTGAGTCCAGTTTCAGAGTCCGATGCTTCACTTCAGGTTTACTGTATACCTTGCACCTTGTTATTGACGATGAAACACAGAAATTGCATCGGAATTAAATTCGAAACTCACAATGCCAACTTAAGTAAAAGAGGACTGACACTCGCACTTTCTATGATTTGAACCTCTCCTGTGAGTCCAGTTTTAGATTCCGATGCTTCACTTCAGGTTTACTGTATCCCTTGGACCTTCTTATTGACGATGAAACACAGAAATTGCATCAGAATTAAATTCGAAACTCACAATGCCGACTTAAGTAAAAGGGGACTGACACTCTCACTTTCTATGATTTGAACCTCTCCTGTGAGTCCAGTTTTAGATTCCGATGCTTAACTTCAGGTGTACTGTATCAATTAGACCTACTTATTGACAATGAAACACAGAAATTGCATCGGAATTAAATTCAAAAATCACAATGCCGACTTAAGTACAAGAGGACTGACACTATAACTTTCTATTATTTGAACCTCTCCTGTGAGTCCAGTTTTAGATTCCGATGCTTCACTTCAGGTTTACTGTATCCCTAGGACCTTCTTATTGACGATGAAACACAGAGTTTGCATCCGAATTTAATACAAAAGGCACAATGCCGACTTAAGTAAAAGAGGACTGACACTATAACTTTCTATGATTTGAACCTCTCCTGTGAGTCCAGTTTTAGATTACGATGCTGCACTTTAGGTTTACTGTATCCCTTGGACCTTCTTATTGACGATGAAACACAGAGTTTGCATCCGAATTTAATACAAAATGTACAATGCAGACTTAAGTACAAGAGGACTGACACACTAAATTTCTATGATTTGAACCTCTCCTGTGAGTCCAGTTTAAGAATCCGATGCTTCATTTTAGGTTTACTGTATCCCTTGGACCTTCTTATTGACGATGAAACACAGAGTTTGCATTCGAATTTAATACAAAAGGTACAATGCCGACTTAAGTACAAGAGGACTGACACACTAATTTTCTATGATTTGAACCACTCCTGTGAGTCCAGTTTAAGAATCCGATGCTTCACTTCAGGTTTACTGTATCCCTTGGACCTTCTTATTGACGATGAAACACAGAAATTGCACCCGAATTTAATACAAATGGCACAATGCCGACTTAAGTACAAGAGGACTGACGCTCTCACTATCTATGATTTGAACCTCTCCTGTGAGTCCAGTTTTAGATTCCGATGCTCCACTTCAGGTTTACTGTATCCCTTGGACGTTCTTATTGACGATGAAACACAGAGTTTGCATCCGAATTTAATCCAAAAGGCACAATGCCGACTTAAGTACAAGAGTAATGACACTCTAACTTTCTATGATTTGAACCCCTCCTGTGAGTCCAGTTTTAGATTCCGATGCTTCACTTCAGGATTACTGTATCCCTTGGACCTTCTTATTGACGATGAGATACAGAAATTGGATCCGAATTTAATACAAAAGGCACAATGGCGACTTAAGTACAAGAGGACTGACACTCTCACTTTCAATGATTTGAACCTCTCCTGTGAGTCTAGTTTCAGAGTCCGAAGCTTCACTTCAGGTTTACTGTATACCTTGCACCTTGTTATTGACGATGAAACACAGAAATTGCATCGGAAATTAATTCAAAAGGCACAATGCCGACTTAAGTACAAGAGGACTGACACTCTAACTTTCAGTGATTTGAACCTCTCCTGTGAGTCCAGTTTTAGATTCCGATGCTTAACTTCATTTATACTGTATCAATTAGACCTACTTATTGACAATGAAACACAGAAATTAAATCGGAATTAAATTCAAAAATCACAATGCCGACTTAAGTACAAGAGGACTGACACTATAACTTTCTATGATTTGAACCTCTCCTGTGAGACCAGTTTTAGATTCCGATGCTTCACTTCAGGTTTACTGTATCCCTTGGAGCTTCTTATTGACGATGAAACACAGAGTTTGCATCCGAATTAAATACAAAAGGCACAATGCCGACTTAAGTAAAAGAGGACTGACACGATAACTTTCTATCATTTGAACCTCTCCTGTGAGTCCAGTTCTAGATTACGATGCTGCACTTTAGGTTTACTGTATCCATTGGACCTTCTTATTGACGATGAAACACAGAGTTTGCATCTGAATTTAATAAAAAAAGGTACAATGGCGACTTAAGTACAAGAGGACTGACACACTAACTTTCTATGATTTGAAACTCTCCTGTGAGTCCAGTTTAAGAATCCAATGCTTCACTTCAAGTTTACTGTATCCCTTGGACCTTCTTAATGACGATGAAACACAGAAATTGCATCCGAATTTAATACAATAATCACAATGGCGACTTAAGTACAAGAGGACTGAAACTCTCTCTTTCTATGATTTGAACCTCTCCTGTGAGTCCAGTTTTAGATTCCGATGTTTCACTTCAGGTTTACTGTATCCCTTGGACCTTCTTATTGACATTGAAACACAGGAATTGCATCCGAATTTAATACAAATAGCACAATGACGACTTAAGTACAAGAGGACTGTCACTCACTCTTTCTATGTTTTGAACCTCTCCTGTGAGTCCGGTTTTAAATTCCGATGCTTCACTCCAGGTTTACTGTATACCTTGCATCTTCTTATTGACGATGAAACATAGAAATTGCATCGGAAATTAATACAAAAGGCACATTACCGACTTAAGTAAAAGAGGACAAACACTCTAACTTTCTATGATTTGAACCTCTCCTGTGAGTCCGGTTTTAAATTACGATGCTTCACTCCAGGTTTACTGTATACCTTGCACCTTCTTATTGACGATGAAACACAGAGTTTGCATCCGAATTTAATACAAAAGGCACAATGCCGACTTAAGTACAAGAGTAATGACACTCTAACTTTCTATGATTTGAACCCCACCTGTGAGTCCAGTTTAAGATTTCGATGCTTCACTTCAGGTTTACTGTATCCCTTGGACCTTCTTATTGACGATGAAACACAGAAATTGGATCCGAATTTAATACAAAAGGCACAATGGCGACTCAAGTACAAGAGGACAGACACTCTCACTTTCAAAGATTTGAACCTTTCCTGTGAGTCCAGTTTCAGATTCCGATGCTCCACTTCAGGTTTACTGTATCCCTTGGACCTTCTTATTGACGATGAAACACAGAAATTGCATCGGAATTAAATTCAAAAGGCACATTGCCGACTTAATTACAAGAGGACTGACACTCTCACTTTCTATGATTAGAACCTCTCCTGTGAGTCCAGTTTTAGATTCCGAAGCTTCACTTCAGGTTTACTGTATCCCTTGGACCTTCTTGTTGACGATGAAACACAGTGTTTGCATCCGAATTTAATACAAAAGGTTCAATGCCGACTTAAGTACAAGAGGACTGACACTCTAACTTTCTCTGATTTGAACCTCTCCTGTGAGTCCAGTTTTAGATTCCGATGCTTCACTACACGTTTACTGTATCCCTAGGACCTTCTTATTGACGATGTAACACAGAAATTGCATCCGAATTTAATACAAAAAACACAATGGCGACTTAAGTACAAGAGGACTGACACTCTCACTTTCTATGATTTGAAACTCTTCTGTGAGTCCAGTGTTAGATTCCGATGCATCACTTCAGGTTTGCTGTATCCCTTGGACCTTCTTATTGACGATGAAACACAGATATTGCATCCGAATTTAATACAAATGCCACAATTCCGACTTAAGTACAAGAGGACTGACACTCTCACTTTCCATGATTTGAACCTCTCCTGTGAGTCCAGTTTTAGATTCCGATGCTTCACTTTAGGTTTACTGTATACCTTGGATCTTCTTATTGACGATGAAACACAGAAATTGTATCCAAATTTAATACAAATGGCACAATGCCGACTTAAGTACAAGAGGACTGACACTCACACTTTCTATGATTTGAACCTCTCCTGTGAGTCCAGTTTTAGATTCCGATGCTTAACTTCAGGTGTACTGTATCAATTAGACCTACTTATTGACAATGAAACACAGAAATTGCATCGGAATTAAATTCAAAAATCACAATGCCGACTTAAGTACAAGAGGACTGACACTATAACTTTCTATTATTTGAACCTCTCCTGTGAGTCCAGTTTTAGATTCCGATGCTTCACTTCAGGTTTACTGTATCCCTTGGACCTTCTTATTGACGATGAAACACAGAGTTTGCATCCGAATTTAATACAAAAGGCACAATGCCGACTTAAGTAAAAGAGGACTGACACTATAACTTTCTATGATTTGAACCTCTCCTGTGAGTCCAGTTTTAGATTACGATGCTGCACTTTAGGTTAACTGTATCCCTTGGACCTTCTTATTGACGATGAAACACAGAGTTTGCATCCGAATTTAATACAAAATGTACAATGCCGACTTAAGTACAAGAGGACTGACACACTAAATTTCTATGATTTGAACCTCTCCTGTGAGTCCAGTTTAAGAATCCGATGCTTCATTTTAGGTTTACTGTATCCCTGGGACCTTCTTATTGACGATGAAACACAGAGTTTGCATTCGAATTTAATACAAAAGGTACAATGCCGACTTAAGTACAAGAGGACTGACACACTAATTTTCTATGATTTGAACCTCTCCTGTGAGTCCAGTTTAAGAATCCGATGCTTCACTTCAGGTTTACTGTATCCCTTGGACCTTCTTATTGACGATGAAACACAGAAATTGCACCCGAATTTAATACAAATGGCACAATGCCGACTTAAGTACAAGAGGACTGACGCTCTCACTATCTATGATTTGAACCTCTCCTGTGAGTCCAGTTTTAGATTCCGATGCTCCACTTCAGGTTTACTGTATCCCTTGGACGTTCTTATTGACGATGAAACACAGAGTTTGCATCCGAATTCAATCCAAAAGGCACAATGCCGACTTAAGTACAAGAGTAATGACACTCTAACTTTCTATGATTTGAACCCCTCCTGTGAGTCCAGTTTTAGATTCCGATGCTTCACTTCAGGATTACTGTATCCCTTGGACCTTCTTATTGACGATGAGATACAGAAATTGGATCCGAATTTAATACAAAAGGCACAATGGCGACTTAAGTACAAGAGGACTGACACTCTCACTTACAATGATTTGAACCTCTCCTGTGAGTCTAGTTTCAGAGTCCGAAGCTTCACTTCAGTTTACTGTATACTTTGCACTTTGTTATGGACGATGAAACACAGAAATTGCATCGGAAATTAATTCAAAAGGCACAATGCCGACTTAAGTACAAGAGGACTGACACTCTAACTTTCTCTGATTTGAACCTCTCCTGTGAGTCCAGTTTTAGATTCCGATGCTTCACTACACGTTTACTGTATCCCTAGGACCTTATTATTGACGATGTAACACAGAAATTGCATCCGAATTTAATACAAAAAACACAATGGCGACTTAAGTACAAGAGGACTGACACTCTCACTTTCTATGATTTGAAACTCTTCTGTGAGTCCAGTGTTAGATTCCGATGCATCACTTCAGGTTTACTGTATCCCTTGGACCTTCTTATTGACGATGAAACACAGAAATTGCATCCGAATTTAATACAAATGCCACAATTTCGACTTAAGTACAAGAGGACTGACACTCTCACTTTCCATGATTTGAACCTCTCCTGTGAGTCCAGTTTTAGATTCCGATGCTTCACTTTAGGTTTACTGTATACCTTGGATCTTCTTATTGACGATGAAACACAGAAATTGTATCCAAATTTAATACAAATGGCACAATGCCGACTTAAGTACAAGAGGACTGACACTCACACTTTCTATGATTTGAACCTCTCCTGTGAGTCCAGTTTTAGATTCCGATGCTTAACTTCAGGTGTACTGTATCAATTAGACCTACTTATTGACAATGAAACACAGAAATTGCATCGGAATTAAATTCAAAAATCGCAATGCCGACTTAAGTGCAAGAGGACTGACACTATAACTTTCTATTATTTGAACCTCTCCTGTGAGTCCAGTTTTAGATTCCGATGCTTCACTTCAGGTTTACTGTATCCCTTGGACCTTCTTATTGACGATGAAACACAGAGTTTGCATCCGAATTTAATACAAAAGGCACAATGCCGACTTAAGTAAAAGAGGACTGACACTATAACTTTCTATGATTTGAACCTCTCCTGTGAGTCCAGTTTTAGATTACGATGCTGCACTTTAGGTTTACTGTATCCCTTGGACCTTCTTATTGACGATGAAACACAGAGTTTGCATCCGAATTTAATACAAAATGTACAATGCCGACTTAAGTACAAGAGGACTGACACACTAAATTTCTATGATTTGAACCTCTCCTGTGAGTCCAGTTTAAGAATCCGATGCTTCATTTTAGGTTTACTGTATCCCTGGGACCTTCTTATTGACGATGAAACACAGAGTTTGCATTCGAATTTAATACAAAAGGTACAATGCCGACTTAAGTACAAGAGGACTGACACACTAATTTTCTATGATTTGAACCTCTCCTGTGAGTCCAGTTTAAGAATCCGATGCTTCACTTCAGGTTTACTGTATCCCTTGGACCTTCTTATTGACGATGAAACACAGAAATTGCACCCGAATTTAATACAAATGGCACAATGCCGACTTAAGTACAAGAGGACTGACGCTCTCACTATCTATGATTTGAACCTCTCCTGTGAATCCAGTTTTAGATTCCGATGCTCCACTTCAGGTTTACTGTATCCCTTGGACGTTCTTATTGACGATGAAACACAGAGTTTGCATCCGAATTTAATCCAAAAGGCACAATGCCGACTTAAGTACAAGAGTAATGACACTCTAACTTTCTATGATTTGAACCCCTCCTGTGAGTCCAGTTTTAGATTCCGATGCTTCACTTCAGGATTACTGTATCCCTAGGACCTTCTTATTGACGATGAGATACAGAAATTGGATCCGAATTTAATACAAAAGGCACAATGGCGACTTAAGTACAAGAGGACTGACACTCTCACTTTCAATGATTTGAGCCTCTCCTGTGAGTCTAGTTTCAGAGTCCGAAGCTTCACTTCAGGTTTACTGTATACTTTGCACTTTGTTATTGACGATGAAACACAGAAATTGCATCGGAAATTAATTCAAAAGGCACAATGCCGACTTAAGTACAAGAGGACTGACACTCTAACTTTCAATGATTTGAACCTCTCCTGTGAGTCCAGTTTTAGATTCCGATGCTTAACTTCATTTGTACTGTATCAATTAGACCTACTTATTGACAATGAACCACAGAAATTGCATCGGAATTAAATTCAAAAATCACAATGCCGACTTAAGTACAAGAGGACTGACACTATAACTTTCTATGATTTGAACCTCTCCTGTGAGTCCAGTTTTAGATTCCGATGCTTCACTTCAGGTTTACTGTATCCCTTGGACCTTCTTATTGACGATGAAACACAGAGTTTGCATCCGAATTTAATACAAAATGCACAATGCCGACTTAAGTAAAAGAGGACTGACACGATAACTTTCTATGATTTGAACCTCTCCTGTGAGTCCAGTTCTAGATTACGATGCTGCACTTTAGGTTTACTGTATCCATTGGACCTTCTTATTGACGATGAAACACAGAGTTTGCATCTGAATTTATACAAAAGGTACAATGGCGACTTAAGTACAAGAGGACTGACACACTAACTTTCTATGATTTGAAACTCTCCTGTGAGTCCAGTTTAAGAATCCAACGCTTCACTTCAGGTTTACTGTATCCCTTGGACCTTCTTAATGACGATGAAACACAGAAATTGCATCCGAATTTAATACAATAGGCACAATGGCGACTTAAGTACAAGAGGACTGAAACTCTCTCTTTCTATGATTGGAACCTCTCCTGTGAGTCCAGTTTTAGATTCCGATGTTTCACTTCAGGTTTACTGTATCCCTTGGACCTTCTTATTGACATTGAAACACAGGAATTGCATCCGAATTTAATACAAATAGCACAATGACGACTTAAGTACAAGAGGACTGACACTCTCTCTTTCTATGTTTTGAACCTCTCCTGTGAGTCCGGTTTTAAATTCCGATGCTTCACTCCAGGTTTACTGTATACCTTGCATCTTCTTATTGACGATGAAACATAGAAATTGCATCGGAAATTAATACAAAAGGCACATTACCGACTTAAGTAAAAGAGGACAAACACTCTAACTTTCTATGATTTGAACCTCTCCTGTGAGTCCGGTTTTAAATTACGATGCTTCACTCCAGGTTTACTGTATACCTTGCACCTTCTTATTGACGATGAAACACAGAGTTTGCATCCGAATTTAATACAAAAGGCACAATGCCGACTTAAGTACAAGAGGACTGACACACTAATTTTCTATCATTTGAACCTCTCCTGTGAGTCCAGTTTAGGAATCCGATGCTTCACTTCAGGTTTACTGTATCCCTTGGACCTTCTTATTGACGATGAAACACAGAAATTGCACCCGAATTTAATACAAATGGCACAATGCCGACTTAAGTACAAGAGTAATGACACTCTAACTTTCTATGATTTGAACCCCTCCTGTGAGTCCAGTTTTAGATTCCGATGCTTCACTTCAGGATTACTGTATCCCTTTGACCTTCTTATTGACGATGAGATACAGAAATTGGATCCGAATTTAATATAAAAGGCACAATGGCGACTTAAGTACAAGAGGACTGACGCTCTCACTATCTATGACTTGAACCTCTCCTGTGAGTCCAGTTTTAGATTCCGATGCTCCACTTCAGGTTTACTGTATCCCTTGGACGTTCTTATTGACGATGAAACACAGAGTTTGCATCCGAATTTAATCCAAAAGGCACAATGCCGACTTAAGTACAAGAGTAATGACACTCTAACTTTCAATGATTTGAACCTCTCCTGTGAGTCCAGTTTTAGATTCCGATGCTTAACTTCATTTGTACTGTATCAATTAGACCTACTTATTGACAATGAAACACAAAAATTGCATCGGAATTAAATTAAAAAATCACAATGCCGACTTATGTACAACAGGACTGACACTATAACTTTCTATGATTTGAACCTCTCCTGTAAGTCCAGTTTTAGATTCCGATGCTTCACTTCAGGTTTACTGTATCCCTTGGACCTTCTTATTGACGATGAAACACAGAGTTTGCATCCGAATTTAATACAAAAGGCACAATGGCGACTCAAGTACAAGAAGACAGACACTCTCACTTTCAAAAATTTGAACCTTTCCTGTGACTCCAGTTTCAGATTCCGATGCTCCACTTCAGGTTTACTGTATCCCTTGGACCTTCTTATTGACGATGAAACACAGAGTTTGCATCCGAATTTAATACAAAAGGCACAATGCCGACTTAAGTAAAAGAGGACTGACACTATAACTTTCTATGATTTGAACCTCTCCTGTGAGTCCAGTTTTAGATTACGATGCTGCACTTTAGGTTTACTGTATCCCTTGGACCTTCTTATTGACGATGAAACACAGAGTTTGCATCCGAATTTAATACAAAATGTACAATGCCGACTTAAGTACAAGAGGACTGACACACAAAATTTCTATGATTTGAACCTCTCCTGTGAGTCCAGTTTAAGAATCCGATGCTTCATTTTAGGTTTACTGTATCCCTGGGACCTTCTTATTGACGATGAAACACAGAGTTTGCATTCGAATTTAATACAAAAGGTACAATGCCGACTTAAGTACAAGAGGACTGACACACTAATTTTCTATCATTTGAACCTCTCCTGTGAGTCCAGTTTAAGAATCCGATGCTTCACTTCAGGTTTACTGTATCCCTTGGACCTTCTTATTGACGATGAAACACAGAAATTGCACCCGAATTTAATACAAATGGCACAATGCCGACTTAAGTACAAGAGTAATGACACTCTAACTTTCTATGATTTGAACCCCTCCTGTGAGTCCAGTTTTAGATTCCGATGCTTCACTTCAGGATTACTGTATCCCTTTGACCTTCTTATTGACGATGAGATACAGAAATTGGATCCGAATTTAATATAAAAGGCACAATGGCGACTTAAGTACAAGAGGACTGACGCTCTCACTATCTATGACTTGAACCTCTCCTGTGAGTCCAGTTTTAGATTCCGATGCTCCACTTCAGGTTTACTGTATCCCTTGGACGTTCTTATTGACGATGAAACACAGAGTTTGCATCCGAATTTAATCCAAAAGGCACAATGCCGACTTAAGTACAAGAGTAATGACACTCTAACTTTCTATGATTTGAACCCCTCCTGTGAGTCCAGTTTTAGATTCCGATGCTTCACTTCAGGATTACTGTATCCCTTTGACCTTCTTATTGACGTTGAGATACAGAAATTGGATCCGAATTTAATACAAAAGGCACAATGGCGACTTAAGTACAAGAGGACTGACACTCTCACTTTCAATGATTTGAACCTCTCCTGTGAGTCTAGTTTCAGAGTCCGAAGCTTCACTTCAGGTTTACTGTATACCTTGCACCTTGTTATTGACGATGAAACACAGAAATTGCATCGGAAATTAATTCAAAAGGCACAATGCCGACTTAAGTACAAGAGGACTGACACTCTAACTTTCAATGATTTGAACCTCTCCTGTGAGTCCAGTTTTAGATTCCGATGCTTAACTTCATTTGTACTGTATCAATTAGACCTACTTATTGACAATGAAACACAAAAATTGCATCGGAATTAAATTAAAAAATCACAATGCCGACTTATGTACAACAGGACTGACACTATAACTTTCTATGATTTGAACCTCTCCTGTGAGTCCAGTTTTAGATTCCGATGCTTCACTTCAGATTTACTGTATCCCTTGGACCTTCTTATTGACGATGAAACACAGAGTTTGCATCCGAATTTAATACAAAAGGCACAATGCCGACTTAAGTAAAAGAGGACTGACACGATAACTTTCTATGATTTGAACCTCTCCTGTGAGTCCAGTTCTAGATTACGATGCTGCACTTTAGGTTTACTGTATCGATTGGACCTTCTTATTGACGATGAAACACAGAGTTTGCATCTGAATTTAATACAAAAGGTACAATGGCGACTTAAGTACAAGAGGACTGACACACTAACTTTCTATGATTTGAAACTCTCCTGTGAGTCCAGTTTAAGAATCCAATGCTTCACTTCAGGTTTACTGTATCCCTTGGACCTTCTTAATGACGATGAAACACAGAAATTGCATCCGAATTTAATACAATAGGCACAATGGCGACTTAAGTACAAGAGGACTGAAACTCTCTCTTTCTATGATTTGAACCTCTCCTGTGAGTCCAGTTTTAGATTCCGATGTTTCACTTCAGGTTTACGGTATCCCTTGGACCATCTTATTGACATTGAAACACAGGAATTGCATCCGAATTTAATACAAATAGCACAATGACGACTTAAGTACAAGAGGACTGACACTCTCTCTTTCTATGTTTTGAACCTCTCCTGTGAGTCCGGTTTTAAATTCCGATGCTTCACTCCAGGTTTACTGTATACCTTGCATCTTCTTATTGACGATGAAACATAGAAATTGCATCGGAAATTAATACAAAAGGCACATTACCGACTTAAGTAAAAGAGGACAAACACTCTAACTTTCTATGATTTGAACCTCTCCTGTGAGTCCGGTTTTAAATTACGATGCTTCACTCCAGGTTTACTGTATACCTTGCACCTTCTTATTGACGATGAAACACAGAGTTTGCATCCGAATTTAATACAAAAGGCACAATGCCGACTTAACTACAAGAGTAATGACACTCTAACTTTCTATGATTTGAACCCCACCTGTGAGTCCAGTTTAAGATTTCGATGCTTCACTTCAGGTTTACTGTATCCCTTGGACCTTCTTATTGACGATGAAACACAGAAATTGGATCCGAATTTAATACAAAAGGCACAATGGCGACTCAAGTACAAGAGGACAGACACTCTCACTTTCAAAAATTTGAACCTTTCCTGTGACTCCAGTTTCAGATTCCGATGCTCCACTTCAGGTTTACTGTATCCCTTGGACCTTCTTATTGACGATGAAACACAGAGTTTGCATCCGAATTTAATACAAAAGGCACAATGCCGACTTAAGTAAAAGAGGACTGACACTATAACTTTCTATGATTTGAACCTCTCCTGTGAGTCCAGTTTTAGATTACGATGCTGCACTTTAGGTTTACTGTATCCCTTGGACCTTCTTATTGACGATGAAATACAGAGTTTGCATCCGAATTTAATACAAAATGTACAATGCCGACTTAAGTACAAGAGGACTGACACACAAAATTTCTATGATTTGAACCTCTTCTGTGAGTCCAGTTTAAGAATCCGATGCTTCATTTTAGGTTTACTGTATCCCTGGGACCTTCTTATTGACGATGAAACACAGAGTTTGCATTCGAATTTAATACAAAAGGTACAATGCCGACTTAAGTACAAGAGGACTGACACACTAATTTTCTATGATTTGAACCTCTCCTGTGAGTCCAGTTTAAGAATCCGATGCTTCACTTCAGGTTTACTGTATCCCCTGGACCTTCTTATTGACGATGAAACACAGAAATTGCACCCGAATTTAATACAAATGGCACAATGCCGACTTAAGTACAAGAGGACTGACGCTCTCACTATCTATGATTTGAACCTCTCCTGTGAGTCCAGTTTTAGATTCCGATGCTCCACTTCAAGTTTACTGTATCCCTTGGACGTTCTTATTGACGATGAAACACAGAGTTTGCATCCGAATTTAATCCAAAAGGCACAATGCCGACTTAAGTACAAGAGTAATGACACTCTAACTTTCTATGATTTGAACCCCTCCTGTGAGTCCAGTTTTAGATTCCGATGCTTCAATTCAGGATTACTGTATCCCTTTGACCATCTTATTGACGATGAGATACAGAAATTGGATCCGAATTTAATACAAAAGGCACAATGGCGACTTAAGTACAAGAGGACTGACACTCTCACTTTCAATGATTTGAACCTCTCCTGTGAGTCTAGTTTCAGAGTCCGAAGCTTCACTTCAGGTTTACTGTATACCTTGCACCTTGTTATTGACGATGAAACACAGAAATTGCATCGGAAATTAATTCAAAAGGCACAATGCCGACTTAAGTACAAGAGGACTGACACTCTAACTTTCAATGATTTGAACCTCTCCTGTGAGTCCAGTTTTAGATTCCGATGCTTAACTTCATTTGTACTGTATCAATTAGACCTACTTATTGACAATGAAACACAAAAATTGCATCGGAATTAAATTAAAAAATCACAATGCCGACTTAAGTACAAGAGGACTGACACTCTAACTTTCTATGATTTGAACCTCTCCTGTGAGTCCAGTTTTAGATTCCGATGCTTCACTTCAGGTTTACTGTATCCCATGGACCTTCTTATTGACGATGAAACACAGAGTTTGCATCCGAATTTAATACAAAAGGCACAATGCCGACTTAAGTAAAAGAGGACTGACACGATAACTTTCTATGATTTGAACCTCTCCTGTGAGTCCAGTTCTAGATTACGATGCTGCACTTTAGGTTTACTGTATCCATTGGACCTTCTTATTGACGATGAAACACAGAGTTTGCATCTGAATTTAATACAAAAGGTACAATGTCGACTTAAGTACAAGAGGACTGACACACTAACTTTCTATGATTTGAAACTCTCCTGTGAGTCCAGTTTAAGAATCCAATGCTTCACTTCAGGTTTACTGTATCCCTTGGACCTTCTTAATGACGATGAAACACAGAAATTGCATCCGAATTTAATACAATAGGCACAATGGCGACTTAAGTACAAGAGGACTGAAACTCTCTCTTTCTATGATTTGAACCTCTCCTGTGAGTCCAGTTTTAGATTCCGATGTTTCACTTCAGGTTTACGGTATCCCTTGGACCATCTTATTGACATTGAAACACAGGAATTGCATCCGAATTTAATACAAATAGCACAATGACGACTTAAGTACAAGAGGACTGACACTCTCTCTTTCTATGTTTTGAACCTCTCCTGTGAGTCCGGTTATAAATTCCGATGCTTCACTCCAGGTTTACTGTATACCTTGCATCTTCTTATTGACGATGAAACATAGAAATTGCATCGGAAATTAATACAAAAGGCACATTACCGACTTAAGTAAAAGAGGACAAACACTCTAACTTTCTATGATTTGAACCTCTCCTGTGAGTCCGGTTTTAAATTACGATGCTTCACTCCAGGTTTACTGTATACCTTGCACCTTCTTATTGACGATGAAACACAGAGTTTGCATCCGAATTTAATACAAAAGGCACAATGCCGACTTAAGTACAAGAGTAATGACACTCTAACTTTCTATGATTTGAACCCCACCTGTGAGTCCAGTTTAAGATTTCGATGCTTCACTTCAGGTTTACTGTATCCCTTGGACCTTCTTATTGACGATGAAACACAGAAATTGGATCCGAATTTAATACAAAAGGCACAATGGCGACTCAAGTACAAGAGGACAGACACTCTCACTTTCAAAAATTTGAACCTTTCCTGTGACTCCAGTTTCAGATTCCGATGCTCCACTTCAGGTTTACTGTATCCCTTGGACCTTCTTATTGACGATGAAACACAGAAATTGCATCGGAATTAAATTCAAAAGGCACATTGCCGACTTAATTACAAGAGGACTGACACTCTCACTTTCTATGATTAGAACCTCTCCTGTGAGTCCAGTTTTAGATTCCGAAGCTTCACTTCAGGTTTACTGTATCCCTAGGACCTTCTTATTGACGATGAAACACAGTGTTTGCATCCGAATTTAATACAAAATGTTCAATGCCGACTTAAGTACAAGAGGACTGACACTCTAACTTTCTCTGATTTGAACCTCTCCTGTGAGTCCAGTTTTAGATTCCGATGCTTCACTACACGTTTACTGTATCCCTAGGACCTTCTTATTGACGATGTAACATAGAAATTGCATCCGAATTTAATACAAAAAACACAATGGCGACTTAAGTACAAGAGGACTGACACTCTCACTTTCTATGATTTGAAACTCTTCTGTGAGTCCAGTGTTAGATTCCGATGCATCACTTCAGGTTTACTGTATCCCTTGGACCTTCTTATTGACGATGAAACACAGAAATTGCATCCGAATTTAATACAAATGCCACAATTCCGACTTAAGTACAAGAGGACTGACACTCTCACTTTCCATGATTTGAACCTCTCCTGTGAGTCCAGTTTTAGATTCCGATGCTTCACTTTAGGTTTACTGTATACCTTGGACCTTCTTATTGACGATGTAACACAGAAATTGCATCTGAATGTAATACAAAAAACACAATGGCGACTTAAGTACAAGAGGACTGACACTCTCACTTTCTATGATTTGAAACTCTTCTGTGAGTCCAGTGTTAGATTCCGATGCATCACTTCAGGTTTACTGTATCCCTTGGACCTTCTTATTGACGATGAAACACAGAAATTGCATCCGAATTTAATACAAAAGGCACAATACCGACTTATGTACAAGAGGAGTGACACTTTAATTTTCTATGATTTGAAACTCTTCTGTGAGTCCAGTGTTAGATTCCGATGCTTCACTTTAGGTTTACTGTATACCTTGGATCTTCTTATTGACGATGAAACACAGAAATTGTATCCAAATTTAATACAAATGGCACAATGCCGACTTAAGTACAAGAGGACTGACACTCACACTTTCTATGATTTGAACCTCTCCTGTGAGTCCAGTTTTAGATTCCGATGCTTAACTTCAGGTGTACTGTATCAATTAGACCTACTTATTGACAATGAAACACAGAAATTGCATCGGAATTAAATTCAAAAATCACAATGCCGACTTAAGTACAAGAGGACTGACACTATAACTTTCTATTATTTGAACCTCTCCTGTGAGTCCAGTTTTAGATTCCGATGCTTCACTTGAGGTTTACTGTATCCCTTGGACCTTCTTATTGACGATGAAACACAGAGTTTGCATCCGAATTTAATACAAAAGGCACAATGCCGACTTAAGTAAAAGAGGACTGACACTATAATTTTCTATGATTTGAACCTCTCCTGTGAGTCCAGTTTTAGATTACGATGCTGCACTTTAGGTTTACTGCATCCCTTGGACCTTCTTATTGACGATGAAACACAGAGTTTGCATCCGAATTTAATACAAAATGTACAATGCCGACTTAAGTACAAGAGGACTGACACACTAAATTTCTATGATTTGAACCTCTCCTGTGAGTCCAGTTTAAGAATCCGATGCTTCATTTTAGGTTTACTGTATCCCTGGGACCTTCTTATTGACGATGAAACACAGAGTTTGCATTCGAATTTAATACAAAAGGTACAAAGCCGACTTAAGTACAAGAGGACTGACACACTAATTTTCTATGATTTGAACCTCTCCTGTGAGTCCAGTTTAAGAATCCGATGCTTCACTTCAGGTTTACTGTATCCCTTGGACCTTCTTATTGACGATGAAACACAGAAATTGCACCCGAATTTAATACAAATGGCACAATGCCGACTTAAGTACAAGAGGACTGACGCTCTCACTATCTATGATTTGAACCTCTCCTGTGAGTCCAGTTTTAGATTCCGATGCTCCACTTCAGGTTTACTGTATCCCTTGGACGTTCTTATTGACGATGAAACACAGAGTTTGCATCCGAATTTAATCCAAAAGGCACAATGCCGACTTAAGTACAAGAGTAATGACACTCTAACTTTCTATGATTTGAACCCCTCCTGTGAGTCCAGTTTTAGATTCCGATGCTTCACTTCAGGATTACTGTATCCCTTGGACCTTCTTATTGACGATGAGATACAGAAATTGGATCCGAATTTAATACAAATGCCACAATTCCGACTTAAGTACAAGAGGACTGACACTCTAACTTTCTATGATTTGAACCTCTCCTGTGAGTCCAGTTTTAGATTCCGATGCTTCACTTCAGGTTTACTGTATCCCATGGACCTTCTTATTGACGATGAAACACAGAGTTTGCATCCGAATTTAATACAAAAGGCACAATGCCGACTTAAGTAAAAGAGGACTGACACGATAACTTTCTATGATTTGAACCTCTCCTGTGAGTCCAGTTCTAGATTACGATGCTGCACTTTAGGTTTACTGTATCCATTGGACCTTCTTATTGACGATGAAACACAGAGTTTGCATCTGAATTTAATACAAAAGGTACAATGGCGACTTAAGTACAAGAGGACTGACACACTAACTTTCTATGATTTGAAACTCTCCTGTGAGTCCAGTTTAAGAATCCAATGCTTCACTTCAGGTTTACTGTATCCCTTGGACCTTCTTAATGACGATGAAACACAGAAATTGCATCCGAATTTAATACAATAGGCACAATGGCGACTTAAGTACAAGAGGACTGAAACTCTCTCTTTCTATGATTTGAACCTCTCCTGTGAGTCCAGTTTTAGATTCCGATGTTTCACTTCAGGTTTACGGTATCCCTTGGACCATCTTATTGACATTGAAACACAGGAATTGCATCCGAATTTAATACAAATAGCACAATGACGACTTAAGTACAAGAGGACTGACACTCTCTCTTTCTATGTTTTGAACCTCTCCTGTGAGTCCGGTTATAAATTCCGATGCTTCACTCCAGGTTTACTGTATACCTTGCATCTTCTTATTGACGATGAAACATAGAAATTGCATCGGAAATTAATACAAAAGGCACATTACCGACTTAAGTAAAAGAGGACAAACACTCTAACTTTCTATGATTTGAACCTCTCCTGTGAGACCGGTTTTAAATTACGATGCTTCACTCCAGGTTTACTGTATACCTTGCACCTTCTTATTGACGATGAAACACAGAGTTTGCATCCGAATTTAATACAAAAGGCACAATGCCGACTTAAGTACAAGAGTAATGACACTCTAACTTTCTATGATTTGAACCCCACCTGTGAGTCCAGTTTAAGATTTCGATGCTTCACTTCAGGTTTACTGTATCCCTTGGACCTTCTTATTGACGATGAAACACAGAAATTGGATCCGAATTTAATACAAAAGGCACAATGGCGACTCAAGTACAAGAGGACAGACACTCTCACTTTCAAAAATTTGAACCTTTCCTGTGACTCCAGTTTCAGATTCCGATGCTCCACTTCAGGTTTACTGTATCCCTTGGACCTTCTTATTGACGATGAAACACAGAAATTGCATCGGAATTAAATTCAAAAGGCACATTGCCGACTTAATTACAAGAGGACTGACACTCTCACTTTCTATGATTAGAACCTCTCCTGTGAGTCCAGTTTTAGATTCCGAAGCTTCACTTCAGGTTTACTGTATCCCTAGGACCTTCTTATTGACGATGAAACACAGTGTTTGCATCCGAATTTAATACAAAATGTTCAATGCCGACTTAAGTACAAGAGGACTGACACTCTAACTTTCTCTGATTTGAACCTCTCCTGTGAGTCCAGTTTTAGATTCCGATGCTTCACTACACGTTTACTGTATCCCTAGGACCTTCTTATTGACGATGTAACATAGAAATTGCATCCGAATTTAATACAAAAAACACAATGGCGACTTAAGTACAAGAGGACTGACACTCTCACTTTCTATGATTTGAAACTCTTCTGTGAGTCCAGTGTTAGATTCCGATGCATCACTTCAGGTTTACTGTATCCCTTGGACCTTCTTATTGACGATGAAACACAGAAATTGCATCCGAATTTAATACAAATGCCACAATTCCGACTTAAGTACAAGAGGACTGACACTCTCACTTTCCATGATTTGAACCTCTCCTGTGAGTCCAGTTTTAGATTCCGATGCTTCACTTTAGGTTTACTGTATACCTTGGACCTTCTTATTGACGATGTAACACAGAAATTGCATCTGAATGTAATACAAAAAACACAATGGCGACTTAAGTACAAGAGGACTGACACTCTCACTTTCTATGATTTGAAACTCTTCTGTGAGTCCAGTGTTAGATTCCGATGCATCACTTCAGGTTTACTGTATCCCTTGGACCTTCTTATTGACGATGAAACACAGAAATTGCATCCGAATTTAATACAAAAGGCACAATACCGACTTATGTACAAGAGGAGTGACACTTTAATTTTCTATGATTTGAAACTCTTCTGTGAGTCCAGTGTTAGATTCCGATGCTTCACTTTAGGTTTACTGTATACCTTGGATCTTCTTATTGACGATGAAACACAGAAATTGTATCCAAATTTAATACAAATGGCACAATGCCGACTTAAGTACAAGAGGACTGACACTATAACTTTCTATTATTTGAACCTCTCCTGTGAGTCCAGTTTTAGATTCCGATGCTTCACTTGAGGTTTACTGTATCCCTTGGACCTTCTTATTGACGATGAAACACAGAGTTTGCATCCGAATTTAATACAAAAGGCACAATGCCGACTTAAGTAAAAGAGGACTGACACTATAATTTTCTATGATTTGAACCTCTCCTGTGAGTCCAGTTTTAGATTACGATGCTGCACTTTAGGTTTACTGCATCCCTTGGACCTTCTTATTGACGATGAAACACAGAGTTTGCATCCGAATTTAATACAAAATGTACAATGCCGACTTAAGTACAAGAGGACTGACACACTAAATTTCTATGATTTGAACCTCTCCTGTGAGTCCAGTTTAAGAATCCGATGCTTCATTTTAGGTTTACTGTATCCCTGGGACCTTCTTATTGACGATGAAACACAGAGTTTGCATTCGAATTTAATACAAAAGGTACAAAGCCGACTTAAGTACAAGAGGACTGACACACTAATTTTCTATGATTTGAACCTCTCCTGTGAGTCCAGTTTAAGAATCCGATGCTTCACTTCAGGTTTACTGTATCCCTTGGACCTTCTTATTGACGATGAAACACAGAAATTGCACCCGAATTTAATACAAATGGCACAATGCCGACTTAAGTACAAGAGGACTGACGCTCTCACTATCTATGATTTGAACCTCTCCTGTGAGTCCAGTTTTAGATTCCGATGCTCCACTTCAGGTTTACTGTATCCCTTGGACGTTCTTATTGACGATGAAACACAGAGTTTGCATCCGAATTTAATCCAAAAGGCACAATGCCGACTTAAGTACAAGAGTAATGACACTCTAACTTTCTATGATTTGAACCCCTCCTGTGAGTCCAGTTTTAGATTCCGATGCTTCACTTCAGGATTACTGTATCCCTTGGACCTTCTTATTGACGATGAGATACAGAAATTGGATCCGAATTTAATACAAATGCCACAATTCCAAATTAAGTACAAGAGGACTGACACTCTCACTTTCCATGATTTGAACCTCTCCTGTGAGTCCAGTTTTAGATTCCGATGCTTCACTTTAGGTTTACTGTATACCTTGGACCTTCTTATTGACGATGTAACACAGAAATTGCATCTGAATTTAATACAAAAAACACAATGGCGACTTAAGTACAAGAGGACTGACACTCTCACTTTCTATGATTTGAAACTCTTCTGTGAGTCCAGTGTTAGATTCCGATGCATCACTTCAGGTTTACTGTATCCCTTGGACCTTCTTATTGACGATGAAACACAGAAATTGCATCCGAATTTAATACAAAAGGCACAATACCGACTTATGTACAAGAGGAGTGACACTTTAATTTTCTATGATTTGAAACTCTTCTGTGAGTCCAGTGTTAGATTCCGATGCTTCACTTTAGGTTTACTGTATACCTTGGATCTTCTTATTGACGATGAAACACAGAAATTGTATCCAAATTTAATACAAATGGCACAATGCCGACTTAAGTACAAGAGGACTGACACTCACACTTTCTATGATTTGAACCTCTCCTGTGAGTCCAGTTTTAGATTCCGATGCTTAACTTCAGGTGTACTGTATCAATTAGACCTACTTATTGACAATGAAACACAGAAATTGCATCGGAATTAAATTCAAAAATCACAATGCCGACTTAAGTACAAGAGGACTGACACTATAACTTTCTATTATTTGAACCTCTCCTGTGAGTCCAGTTTTAGATTCTGATGCTTCACTTGAGGTTTACTGTATCCCTTGGACCTTCTTATTGACGATGAAACACAGAGTTTGCATCCGAATTTAATACAAAAGGCACAATGCCGACTTAAGTAAAAGAGGACTGACACTATAACTTTCTATGATTTGAACCTCTCCTGTGAGTCCAGTTTTAGATTACGATGCTGCACTTTAGGTTTACTGTATCCCTTGGACCTTCTTATTGACGATGAAACACAGAGTTTGCATCCGAATTTAATACAAAATGTACAATGCCGACTTAAGTACAAGAGGACTGACACACTAAATTTCTATGATTTGAACCTCTCCTGTGAGTCCCGTTTAAGAATCCGATGCTTCATTTTAGGTTTACTGTATCCCTGGGACCTTCTTATTGACGATGAAACACAGAGTTTGCATTCGAATTTAATACAAAAGGTACAAAGCCGACTTAAGTACAAGAGGACTGACACACTAATTTTCTATGATTTGAACCTCTCCTGTGAGTCCAGTTTAAGAATCCGATGCTTCACTTCTGGTTTACTGTATCCCTTGGACCTTCTTATTGACGATGAAACACAGAAATTGCACCCGAATTTAATACAAATGGCACAATGCCGACTTAAGTACAAGAGGACTGACGCTCTCACTATCTATGATTTGAACCTCTCCTGTGAGTCCAGTTTTAGATTCCGATGCTCCACTTCAGGTTTACTGTATCCCTTGGACGTTCTTATTGACGATGAAACACAGAGTTTGCATCCGAATTTAATCCAAAAGGCACAATGCCGACTTAAGTACAAGAGTAATGACACTCTAACTTTCTATGATTTGAACCCCTCCTGTGAGTCCAGTTTTAGATTCCGATGCTTCACTTCAGGATTACTGTATCCCTTGGACCTTCTTATTGACGATGAGATACAGAAATTGGATCCGAATTTAATACAAAAGGCACAATGGCGACTTAAGTACAAGAGGACTGACACTCTCACTTTCAATGATTTGAACCTCTCCTGTGAGTCTAGTTTCAGAGTCCGAAGCTTCACTTCAGGTTTACTGTATACCTTGCACCTTGTTATTGACGATGAAACACAGAAATTGCATCGGAAATTAATTCAAAAGGCACAATGCCGACTTAAGTACAAGAGGACTGACGCTCTCACTATCTATGATTTGAACCTCTCCTGTGAGTCCAGTTTTAGATTCCGATGCTTCACTTCAGGATTACTGTATCCCTTGGACCTTCTTATTGACGATGAGATACAGAAATTGGATCCGAATTTAATACAAAAGGTACAATGCCGGCTTAAGTACAAGAGGACTGACACACTAATTTTCTAAGATTTGAACCTCTCCTGTGAGTCCAGTTTAAGAATCCGATGCTTCACTTCAGGTTTACTGTATCCCTTGGACCTTCTTATTGACGATGAAACACAGAAATTGCACCCGAATTTAATACAAATGGCACAATGCCGACTTAAGTACAAGAGGACTGACGCTCTCACTATCTATGATTTGAACCTCTCCTGTGAGTCCAGTTTTAGATTCCGATGCTCCACTTCAAGTTTACTGTATCCCTTGGACGTTCTTATTGACGATGAAACACAGAGTTTGCATCCGAATTTAATCCAAAAGGCACAATGCCGACTTAAGTACAAGAGTAATGACACTCTAACTTTCTATGATTTGAACCCCTCCTGTGAGTCCAGTTTTAGATTCCGATGCTTCACTTCAGGATTACTGTATCCCTTTGACCTTCTTATTGACGATGAGATACAGAAATTGGATCCGAATTTAATACAAAAGGCACAATGGCGACTTAAGTACAAGAGGACTGACACTCTCACTTTCAATGATTTGAACCTCTCCTGTGAGTCTAGTTTCAGAGTCCGAAGCTTCACTTCAGGTTTACTGTATACCTTGCACCTTGTTATTGACGATGAAACACAGAAATTGCATCGGAAATTAATTCAAAAGGCACAATGCCGACTTAAGTACAAGAGGACTGACACTCTAACTTTCAATGATTTGAACCTCTCCTGTGAGTCCAGTTTTAGATTCCGATGCTTAACTTCATTTGTACTGTATCAATTAGACCTACTTATTGACAATGAAACACAAAAATTGCATCGGAATTAAATTAAAAAATCACAATGCCGACTTAAGTACAAGAGGACTGACACTCTAACTTTCTATGATTTGAACCTCTCCTGTGAGTCCAGTTTTAGATTCCGATGCTTCACTTCAGGTTTACTGTATCCCATGGACCTTCTTATTGACGATGAAACACAGAGTTTGCATCCGAATTTAATACAAAAGGCACAATGCCGACTTAAGGAAAAGAGGACTGACACGATAACTTTCTATGATTTGAACCTCTCCTGTGAGTCCAGTTTTAGATTCCGATGCTCCACTTCAGGTTTACTGTATCCCTTGGACGTTCTTATTGACGATGAAACACAGAGTTTGCATCCGAATTTAATCCAAAAGGCACAATGCCGACTTAAGTACAAGAGTAATGACACTCTAACTTTCTATGATTTGAACCCCTCCTGTGAGTCCAGTTTTAGATTCCGATGCTTCACTTCAGGATTACTGTATCCCTTGGACCTTCTTATTGACGATGAGATACAGAAATTGGATCCGAATTTAATACAAATGCCACAATTCCGACTTAAGTACAAGAGGACTGACACTCTCACTTTCCATGATTTGAACCTCTCCTGTGAGTCCAGTTTTAGATTCCGATGCTTCACTTTAGGTTTACTGTATACCTTGGACCTTCTTATTGACGATGTAACACAGAAATTGCATCTGAATTTAATACAAAAAACACAATGGCGACTTAAGTACAAGAGGACTGACACTCTCACTTTCTATGATTTGAAACTCTTCTGTGAGTCCAGTGTTAGATTCCGATGCATCACTTCAGGTTTACTGTATCCCTTGGACCTTCTTATTGACGATGAAACACAGAAATTGCATCCGAATTTAATACAAAAGGCACAATACCGACTTATGTACAAGAGGAGTGACACTTTAATTTTCTATGATTTGAAACTCTTCTGTGAGTCCAGTGTTAGATTCCGATGCTTCACTTTAGGTTTCTGTATACCTTGGATCTTCTTATTGACGATGAAACACAGAAATTGTATCCAAATTTAATACAAATGGCACAATGCCGACTTAAGTACAAGAGGACTGACACTCACACTTTCTATGATTTGAACCTCTCCTGTGAGTCCAGTTTTAGATTCCGATGCTTAACTTCAGGTGTACTGTATCAATTAGACCTACTTATTGACAATGAAACACAGAAATTGCATCGGAATTAAATTCAAAAATCACAATGCCGACTTAAGTACAAGAGGACTGACACTATAACTTTCTATTATTTGAACCTCTCCTGTGAGTCCAGTTTTAGATTCCGATGCTTCACTTGAGGTTTACTGTATCCCTTGGACCTTCTTATTGACGATGAAACACAGAGTTTGCATCCGAATTTAATACAAAACTCACAATGCCGACTTAAGTAAAAGAGGACTGACACTATAACTTTCTATGATTTGAACCTCTCCTGTGAGTCCAGTTTTAGATTACGATGCTGCACTTTAGGTTTACTGTATCCCTTGGACCTTCTTATTGACGATGAAACACAGAGTTTGCATCCGAATTTAATACAAAATGTACAATGCCGACTTAAGTACAAGAGGACTGACACACTAAATTTCTATGATTTGAACCTCTCCTGTGAGTCCAGTTTAAGAATCCGATGCTTCATTTTAGGTTTACTGTATCCCTGGGACCTTCTTATTGACGATGAAACACAGAGTTTGCATTCGAATTTAATACAAAAGGTACAAAGCCGACTTAAGTACAAGAGGACTGACACACTAATTTTCTATGATTTGAACCTCTCCTGTGAGTCCAGTTTAAGAATCCGATGCTTCACTTCAGGTTTACTGTATCCCTTGGACCTTCTTATTGACGATGAAACACAGAAATTGCACCCGAATTTAATACAAATGGCACAATGCCGACTTAAGTACAAGAGGACTGACGCTCTCACTATCTATGATTTGAACCTCTCCTGTGAGTCCAGTTTTAGATTCCGATGCTCCACTTCAGGTTTACTGTATCCCTTGGACGTTCTTATTGACGATGAAACACAGAGTTTGCATCCGAATTTAATCCAAAAGGCACAATGCCGACTTAAGTACAAGAGTAATGACACTCTAACTTTCTATGATTTGAACCCCTCCTGTGAGTCCAGTTTTAGATTCCGATGCTTCACTTCAGGATTACTGTATCCCTTGGACCTTCTTATTGACGATGAGATACAGAAATTGGATCCGAATTTAATACAAAAGGCACAATGGCGACTTAAGTACAAGAGGACTGACACTCTCACTTTCAATGATTTGAACCTCTCCTGTGAGTCTAGTTTCAGAGTCCGAAGCTTCACTTCAGGTTTACTGTATACCTTGCACCTTGTTATTGACGATGAAACACAGAAATTGCATCGGAAATTAATTCAAAAGGCACAATGCCGACTTAAGTACAAGAGGACTGACACTCTAACTTTCAATGATTTGAACCTCTCCTGTGAGTCCAGTTTTAGATTCCGATGCTTAACTTCATTTGTACTGTATCAATTAGACCTACTTATTGAATATGAAACACAGAAATTGCATCGGAATTAAATTCAAAAATCACAATGCCGACTTAAGTACAAGAGGACTGACACTATAACTTTCTATGATTTGAACCTCTCCTGTGAGTCCAGTTTTAGATTCCGATGCTTCACTTCAGGTTTACTGTATCCCTTGGACCTTCTTATTGACGATGAAACACAGAGTTTGCATCCGAATTTAATACAAAAGGCACAATGCCGACTTAAGTAAAAGAGGACTGACACGATAACTTTCTATGATTTGAACCTCTCCTGTGAGTCCAGTTCTAGATTACGATGCTGCACTTTAGGTTTACTGTATCCATTGGACCTTCTTATTGACGATGAAACACAGAGTTTGCATCTGAATTTAATACAAAAGGTACAATGGCGACTTAAGTACAAGAGGACTGACACACTAACTTTCTATGATTTGAAACTCTCCTGTGAGTCCAGTTTAAGAATCCAATGCTTCACTTCAGGTTTACTGTATCCCTTGGACCTTCTTAATGACGATGAAACACAGAAATTGCATCCGAATTTAATACAATAGGCACAATGGCGACTTAAGTACAAGAGGACTGAAACTCTCTCTTTCTATGATTTGAACCTCTCCTGTGAGTCCAGTTTTAGATTCCGATGTTTCACTTCAGGTTTACTGTATCCCTTGGACCTTCTTATTGACATTGAAACACAGGAATTGCATCCGAATTTAATACAAATAGCACAATGACGACTTAAGTACAGGAGGACTGACACTCTCTCTTTCTATGATTTGAACCTCTCCTGTGAGTCCGGTTTTAAATTCCGATGCTTCACTCCAGGTTTACTGTATACCTTGCATCTTCTTATTGACGATGAAACATAGAAATTGCATCGGAAATTAATACAAAAGGCACATTACCGACTTAAGTAAAAGAGGACAAACACTCTAACTTTCTATGATTTGGACCTCTCCTGTGAGTCTGGTTTTAAATTACGATGCTTCACTCCAGGTTTACTGTATACCTTGCACCTTCTTATTGACGATGAAACACAGAGTTTGCATCCGAATTTAATACAAAAGGCACAATGCCGACTTAACTACAAGAGTAATGACACTCTAACTTTCTATGATTTGAACCCCACCTGTGAGTCCAGTTTAAGATTTCGATGCTTCACTTCAGGTTTACTGTATCCCTTGGACCTTCTTATTGACGATGAAACACAGAAATTGGATCCGAATTTAATACAAAAGGCACAATGGCGACTCAAGTACAAGAGGACAGACACTCTCACTTTCAAAAATTTGAACCTTTCCTGTGACTCCAGTTTCAGATTCCGATGCTCCACTTCAGGTTTACTGTATCCCTTGGACCTTCTTATTGACGACGAAACACAGAAATTGCATCGGAATTAAATTCAAAAGGCACATTGCCGACTTAATTACAAGAGGACTGACACTCTCACTTTCTATGATTAGAACCTCTCCTGTGAGTCCAGTTTTAGATTCCGAAGCTTCACTTCAGGTTTACTGTATCCCTTGGACCTTCTTATTGACGATGAAACACAGTGTTTGCATCCGAATTTAATACAAAAGGTTCAATGCCGACTTAAGTACAAGAGGACTGACACTCTAACTTTCTCTGATTTGAACCTCTCCTGTGAGTCCAGTTTTAGATTCCGATGCTTCACTACACGTTTACTGTATCCCTAGGACCTTCTTATTGACGATGTAACACAGAAATTGCATCCGAATTTAATACAAAAAACACAATGGCGACTTAAGTACAAGAGGACTGGCACTCTCACTTTCTATGATTTGAAACTCTTCTGTGAGTCCAGTGTTAGATTCCGATGCATCACTTCAGGTTTACTGTATCCCTTGGACCTTCTTATTGACAATGAAACACAGAAATTGCATCCGAATTTAATACAAATGCCACAATTCCGACTTAAGTACAAGAGGACTGACACTCTCACTTTCCATGATTTGAACCTCTCCTGTGAGTCCAGTTTTAGATTCCGATGCTTCACTTTAGGTTTACTGTATACCTTGGACCTTCTTATTGACGATGTAACACAGAAATTGCATCTGAATTTAATACAAAAAACACAATGGCGACTTAAGTACAAGAGGACTGACACTCTCACTTTCTATGATTTGAAACTCTTCTGTGAGTCCAGTGTTAGATTCCGATGCATCACTTCAGGTTTACTGTATGCCTTGGACCTTCTTATTGACGATGAAACACAGAAATTGCATCCGAATTTAATACAAAAGGCACAATACCGACTTATGTAAAAGAGGAGTGACACTTTAATTTTCTATGATTTGAATCTCTCCTGTGAGTCCAGTTTTAGATTCCGATGCTTCACTTCATGTTTACTGTATCCCTTGGACCTACTTATTGACGATGAAACACAGAAATTGCATCGGAATTTAATTCAAAAGGCACAATGCCGACCTAAGTAGAAGAGGACTGACACTCTCACTTTCTATTATTTGAACCTCTCCTGTGAGTCCAGTTTTAGATTCCGATGCTTCACTTCAGATTTACTGTATCCCTTGGACCTTTTTATTGACGATGAAACACAGAAATTGCATCCGAATTTAATACAAAAGGCACAATGCCGACTAAAGTACAGGAGGACTGACATTCTAACTTTCTATGATTTGTACCTCTCCTGTGAGTCCACTTCTAGATTCCGATGCTCACTTCAGGTTACTGTATCCCTAGGACCTTCTTATTCACGATGAAACACAGAAATTGCACCCGAATTTAATACATAAGGCACAATACCGACTCAAGTACAAGAGGAGTGACACTCTAACTTTCTATGATTTGAACCTCTCCTGTGAGTCCAGTTTTAGATCCCATTGCTTCACTTCAGATTTACTGTATCCCTTGGACCTACTTATTGACGATGAAACACAGAAATTGCATCGGAATTTAATTCAAAAGGCACAATGCCGACCTAAGTAGAAGAGGACTGACACTCTCACTTTCTATGATTTGGACATTTCCTGTGAGTCCAGTTTTAGCTTCCGATGCTTCACTTCAGGTGTACTGTATCCCTTGGACCTTCGTATTGACGATGAAACAGTGACATTGCACCTGAATTTAATACAAATGGCACAATGACGACTTAAGTACAAGAGGACTGACACTTTCACTTTCTATGATTGGAACCACTCCTGTGAGTCCAGTTTTAGATTCCGATGCTTCACTTCAGGTTTACTGTATCCCTTGGACCTTCTTATTGACGATGAAACACTGAAATTGCATCGGAATTAAATTCGAAACTCACAATGCCGACTTAAGTAAAAGAGGACTGACACTCTCAATTTCTATGATTTGGACCTCTCCTGTGAGTCCAGTTTTAGATTCCGATGCTTCACTTCAGGTTTTCTGTATCCCTTAGACCTTCATATCGACGATGAAACACAGAAATTGCATCGGAATTAAATTCAAAAATCACAATGCCGACTTAAGTACAAGAGGACTGACACTATAATTTTCTATGATTTGGACCTCTCCTGTGACTCCAGTTTTAGATTCCGATGCTTCACTTCAGGTTTACTGTATTCCTTGGACCCTCTTATTGACGATGAAACACAGATTTTGCATCCGAATTTAATACAAAAGGCACAATGCCGACTTAAGTACAAGAGGACTGACACTCTTACTTTCTATGATTTGAACCTGTCCTGTGAGTCCAGTTTTAGATTCCGATGCTTCACTTCAGGTTTACTGTATCCCTTGGACCTTCTTATTGAAGATGAAACACAGAAATTGCATCCGACTTTAATACAAAAGGCACAATTTCGACTTAAGTACAAGAGGACTGACACTCTCACTTTCAATGATTTGAGCCTCTCCTGTGAGTCTAGTTTCAGAGTCCGAAGCTTCACTTCAGGTTTACTGTATACTTTGCACTTTGTTATTGACGATGAAACACAGAAATTTCATCGGAAATTAATTCAAAAGGCACAATGCCGACTTAAGTACAAGAGGACTGACACTCTAACTTTCAATGATTTGAACCTCTCCTGTGAGTCCAGTTTTAGATTCCGATGCTTAACTTCATTTGTACTGTATCAATTAGACCTACTTATTGACAATGAACCACAGAAATTGCATCGGAATTAAATTCAAAAATCACAATGCCGACTTAAGTACAAGAGGACTGACACTATAACTTTCTATGATTTGAACCTCTCCTGTGAGTCCAGTTTTAGATTCCGATGCTTCACTTCAGGTTTACTGTATCCCTTGGACCTTCTTATTGACGATGAAACACAGAGTTTGCATCCGAATTTAATACAAAATGCACAATGCCGACTTAAGTAAAAGAGGACTGACACGATAACTTTCTATGATTTGAACCTCTCCTGTGAGTCCAGTTCTAGATTACGATGCTGCACTTTAGGTTTACTGTATCCATTGGACCTTCTTATTGACGATGAAACACAGAGTTTGCATCTGAATTTATACAAAAGGTACAATGGCGACTTAAGTACAAGAGGACTGACACACTAACTTTCTATGATTTGAAACTCTCCTGTGAGTCCAGTTTAAGAATCCAACGCTTCACTTCAGGTTTACTGTATCCCTTGGACCTTCTTAATGACGATGAAACACAGAAATTGCATCCGAATTTAATACAATAGGCACAATGGCGACTTAAGTACAAGAGGACTGAAACTCTCTCTTTCTATGATTGGAACCTCTCCTGTGAGTCCAGTTTTAGATTCCGATGTTTCACTTCAGGTTTACTGTATCCCTTGGACCTTCTTATTGACATTGAAACACAGGAATTGCATCCGAATTTAATACAAATAGCACAATGACGACTTAAGTACAAGAGGACTGACACTCTCTCTTTCTATGTTTTGAACCTCTCCTGTGAGTCCGGTTTTAAATTCCGATGCTTCACTCCAGGTTTACTGTATACCTTGCATCTTCTTATTGACGATGAAACATAGAAATTGCATCGGAAATTAATACAAAAGGCACATTACCGACTTAAGTAAAAGAGGACAAACACTCTAACTTTCTATGATTTGAACCTCTCCTGTGAGTCCGGTTTTAAATTACGATGCTTCACTCCAGGTTTACTGTATACCTTGCACCTTCTTATTGACGATGAAACACAGAGTTTGCATCCGAATTTAATACAAAAGGCACAATGCCGACTTAAGTACAAGAGTAATGACACTCTAACTTTCTATGATTTGAACCCCACCTGTGAGTCCAGTTTAAGATTTCGATGCTTCACTTCAGGTTTACTGTATCCCTTGGACCTTCTTATTGACGATGAAACACAGAAATTGGATCCGAATTTAATACAAAAGGCACAATGGCGACTCAAGTACAAGAAGACAGACACTCTCACTTTCAAAAATTTGAACCTTTCCTGTGACTCCAGTTTCAGATTCCGATGCTCCACTTCAGGTTTACTGTATCCCTTGGACCTTCTTATTGACGATGAAACACAGAGTTTGCATCCGAATTTAATACAAAAGGCACAATGCCGACTTAAGTAAAAGAGGACTGACACTATAACTTTCTATGATTTGAACCTCTCCTGTGAGTCCAGTTTTAGATTACGATGCTGCACTTTAGGTTTACTGTATCCCTTGGACCTTCTTATTGACGATGAAACACAGAGTTTGCATCCGAATTTAATACAAAATGTACAATGCCGACTTAAGTACAAGAGGACTGACACACAAAATTTCTATGATTTGAACCTCTCCTGTGAGTCCAGTTTAAGAATCCGATGCTTCATTTTAGGTTTACTGTATCCCTGGGACCTTCTTATTGACGATGAAACACAGAGTTTGCATTCGAATTTAATACAAAAGGTACAATGCCGACTTAAGTACAAGAGGACTGACACACTAATTTTCTATCATTTGAACCTCTCCTGTGAGTCCAGTTTAAGAATCCGATGCTTCACTTCAGGTTTACTGTATCCCTTGGACCTTCTTATTGACGATGAAACACAGAAATTGCACCCGAATTTAATACAAATGGCACAATGCCGACTTAAGTACAAGAGTAATGACACTCTAACTTTCTATGATTTGAACCCCTCCTGTGAGTCCAGTTTTAGATTCCGATGCTTCACTTCAGGATTACTGTATCCCTTTGACCTTCTTATTGACGATGAGATACAGAAATTGGATCCGAATTTAATATAAAAGGCACAATGGCGACTTAAGTACAAGAGGACTGACGCTCTCACTATCTATGACTTGAACCTCTCCTGTGAGTCCAGTTTTAGATTCCGATGCTCCACTTCAGGTTTACTGTATCCCTTGGACGTTCTTATTGACGATGAAACACAGAGTTTGCATCCGAATTTAATCCAAAAGGCACAATGCCGACTTAAGTACAAGAGTAATGACACTCTAACTTTCTATGATTTGAACCCCTCCTGTGAGTCCAGTTTTAGATTCCGATGCTTCACTTCAGGATTACTGTATCCCTTTGACCTTCTTATTGACGATGAGATACAGAAATTGGATCCGAATTTAATACAAAAGGCACAATGGCGACTTAAGTACAAGAGGACTGACACTCTCACTTTCAATGATTTGAACCTCTCCTGTGAGTCTAGTTTCAGAGTCCGAAGCTTCACTTCAGGTTTACTGTATACCTTGCACCTTGTTATTGACGATGAAACACAGAAATTGCATCGGAAATTAATTCAAAAGGCACAATGCCGACTTAAGTACAAGAGGACTGACACTCTAACTTTCAATGATTTGAACCTCTCCTGTGAGTCCAGTTTTAGATTCCGATGCTTAACTTCATTTGTACTGTATCAATTAGACCTACTTATTGACAATGAAACACAAAAATTGCATCGGAATTAAATTAAAAAATCACAATGCCGACTTATGTACAACAGGACTGACACTATAACTTTCTATGATTTGAACCTCTCCTGTGAGTCCAGTTTTAGATTCCGATGCTTCACTTCAGGTTTACTGTATCCCTTGGACCTTCTTATTGACGATGAAACACAGAGTTTGCATCCGAATTTAATACAAAAGGCACAATGCCGACTTAAGTAAAAGAGGACTGACACGATAACTTTCTATGATTTGAACCTCTCCTGTGAGTCCAGTTCTAGATTACGATGCTGCACTTTAGGTTTACTGTATCCATTGGACCTTCTTATTGACGATGAAACACAGAGTTTGCATCTGAATTTAATACAAAAGGTACAATGGCGACTTAAGTACAAGAGGACTGACACACTAACTTTCTATGATTTGAAACTCTCCTGTGAGTCCAGTTTAAGAATCCAATGCTTCACTTCAGGTTTACTGTATCCCTTGGACCTTCTTAATGACGATGAAACACAGAAATTGCATCCGAATTTAATACAATAGGCACAATGGCGACTTAAGTACAAGAGGACTGAAACTCTCTCTTTCTATGATTTGAACCTCTCCTGTGAGTCCAGTTTTAGATTCCGATGTTTCACTTCAGGTTTACGGTATCCCTTGGACCATCTTATTGACATTGAAACACAGGAATTGCATCCGAATTTAATACAAATAGCACAATGACGACTTAAGTACAAGAGGACTGACACTCTCTCTTTCTATGTTTTGAACCTCTCCTGTGAGTCCGGTTTTAAATTCCGATGCTTCACTCCAGGTTTACTGTATACCTTGCATCTTCTTATTGACGATGAAACATAGAAATTGCATCGGAAATTAATACAAAAGGCACATTACCGACTTAAGTAAAAGAGGACAAACATTCTAACTTTCTATGATTTGAACCTCTCCTGTGAGTCCGGTTTTAAATTACGATGCTTCACTCCAGGTTTACTGTATACCTTGCACCTTCTTATTGACGATGAAACACAGAGTTTGCATCCGAATTTAATACAAAAGGCACAATGCCGACTTAACTACAAGAGTAATGACACTCTAACTTTCTATGATTTGAACCCCACCTGTGAGTCCAGTTTAAGATTTCGATGCTTCACTTCAGGTTTACTGTATCCCTTGGACCTTCTTATTGACGATGAAACACAGAAATTGGATCCGAATTTAATACAAAAGGCACAATGGCGACTCAAGTACAAGAGGACAGACACTCTCACTTTCAAAAATTTGAACCTTTCCTGTGACTCCAGTTTCAGATTCCGATGCTCCACTTCAGGTTTACTGTATCCCTTGGACCTTCTTATTGACGATGAAACACAGAGTTTGCATCCGAATTTAATACAAAAGGCACAATGCCGACTTAAGTAAAAGAGGACTGACACTATAACTTTCTATGATTTGAACCTCTCCTGTGAGTCCACTTTTAGATTACGATGCTGCACTTTAGGTTTACTGTATCCCTTGGACCTTCTTATTGACGATGAAACACAGAGTTTGCATCCGAATTTAATACAAAATGTACAATGCCGACTTAAGTACAAGAGGACTGACACACAAAATTTCTATGATTTGAACCTCTTCTGTGAGTCCAGTTTAAGAATCCGATGCTTCATTTTAGGTTTACTGTATCCCTGGGACCTTCTTATTGACGATGAAACACAGAGTTTGCATTCGAATTTAATACAAAAGGTACAATGCCGACTTAAGTACAAGAGGACTGACACACTAATTTTCTATGATTTGAACCTCTCCTGTGAGTCCAGTTTAAGAATCCGATGCTTCACTTCAGGTTTACTGTATCCCTTGGACCTCCTTATTGACGATGAAACACAGAAATTGCACCCGAATTTAATACAAATGGCACAATGCCGACTTAAGTACAAGAGGACTGACGCTCTCACTATCTATGATTTGAACCTCTCCTGTGAGTCCAGTTTTAGATTCCGATGCTCCACTTCAGGTTTACTGTATCCCTTGGACGTTCTTATTGACGATGAAACACAGAGTTTGCATCCGAATTTAATCCAAAAGGCACAATGCCGACTTAAGTACAAGAGTAATGACACTCTAACTTTCTATGATTTGAACCCCTCCTGTGAGTCCAGTTTTAGATTCCGATGCTTCACTTCAGGATTACTGTATCCCTTTGACCTTCTTATTGACGTTGAGATACAGAAATTGGATCCGAATTTAATACAAAAGGCACAATGGCGACTTAAGTACAAGAGGACTGACACTCTCACTTTCAATGATTTGAACCTCTCCTGTGAGTCTAGTTTCAGAGTCCGAAGCTTCACTTCAGGTTTACTGTATACCTTGCACCTTGTTATTGACGATGAAACACAGAAATTGCATCGGAAATTAATTCAAAAGGCACAATGCCGACTTAAGTACAAGAGGACTGACACTCTAACTTTCAATGATTTGAACCTCTCCTGTGAGTCCAGTTTTAGATTCCGATGCTTAACTTCATTTGTACTGTATCAATTAGACCTACTTATTGACAATGAAACACAAAAATTGCATCGGAATTAAATTAAAAAATCACAATGCCGACTTATGTACAACAGGACTGACACTATAACTTTCTATGATTTGAACCTCTCCTGTGAGTCCAGTTTTAGATTCCGATGCTTCACTTCAGGTTTACTGTATCCCTTGGACCTTCTTATTGACGATGAAACACAGAGTTTGCATCCGAATTTAATACAAAAGGCACAATGCCGACTTAAGTAAAAGAGGACTGACACGATAACTTTCTATGATTTGAACCTCTCCTGTGAGTCCAGTTCTAGATTACGATGCTGCACTTTAGGTTTACTGTATCCATTGGACCTTCTTATTGACGATGAAACACAGAGTTTGCATCTGAATTTAATACAAAAGGTACAATGGCGACTTAAGTACAAGAGGACTGACACACTAACTTTCTATGATTTGAAACTCTCCTGTGAGTCCAGTTTAAGAATCCAATGCTTCACTTCAGGTTTACTGTATCCCTTGGACCTTCTTAATGACGATGAAACACAGAAATTGCATCCGAATTTAATACAATAGGCACAATGGCGACTTAAGTACAAGAGGACTGAAACTCTCTCTTTCTATGATTTGAACCTCTCCTGTGAGTCCAGTTTTAGATTCCGATGTTTCACTTCAGGTTTACGGTATCCCTTGGACCATCTTATTGACATTGAAACACAGGAATTGCATCCGAATTTAATACAAATAGCACAATGACGACTTAAGTACAAGAGGACTGACACTCTCTCTTTCTATGTTTTGAACCTCTCCTGTGAGTCCGGTTTTAAATTCCGATGCTTCACTCCAGGTTTACTGTATACCTTGCATCTTCTTATTGACGATGAAACATAGAAATTGCATCGGAAATTAATACAAAAGGCACATTACCGACTTAAGTAAAAGAGGACAAACACTCTAACTTTCTATGATTTGAACCTCTCCTGTGAGTCCGGTTTTAAATTACGATGCTTCACTCCAGGTTTACTGTATACCTTGCACCTTCTTATTGACGATGAAACACAGAGTTTGCATCCGAATTTAATACAAAAGGCACAATGCCGACTTAACTACAAGAGTAATGACACTCTAACTTTCTATGATTTGAACCCCACCTGTGAGTCCAGTTTAAGATTTCGATGCTTCACTTCAGGTTTACTGTATCCCTTGGACCTTCTTATTGACGATGAAACACAGAAATTGGATCCGAATTTAATACAAAGGGCACAATGGCGACTCAAGTACAAGAGGACAGACACTCTCACTTTCAAAAATTTGAACCTTTCCTGTGACTCCAGTTTCAGATTCCGATGCTCCACTTCAGGTTTACTGTATCCCTTGGACCTTCTTATTGACGATGAAACACAGAGTTTGCATCCGAATTTAATACAAAAGGCACAATGCCGACTTAAGTAAAAGAGGACTGACACTATAACTTTCTATGATTTGAACCTCTCCTGTGAGTCCAGTTTTAGATTACGATGCTGCACTTTAGGTTTACTGTATCCCTTGGACCTTCTTATTGACGATGAAATACAGAGTTTGCATCCGAATTTAATACAAAATGTACAATGCCGACTTAAGTACAAGAGGACTGACACACAAAATTTCTATGATTTGAACCTCTTCTGTGAGTCCAGTTTAAGAATCCGATGCTTCATTTTAGGTTTACTGTATCCCTGGGACCTTCTTATTGACGATGAAACACAGAGTTTGCATTCGAATTTAATACAAAAGGTACAATGCCGACTTAAGTACAAGAGGACTGACACACTAATTTTCTATGATTTGAACCTCTCCTGTGAGTCCAGTTTAAGAATCCGATGCTTCACTTCAGGTTTACTGTATCCCCTGGACCTTCTTATTGACGATGAAACACAGAAATTGCACCCGAATTTAATACAAATGGCACAATGCCGACTTAAGTACAAGAGGACTGACGCTCTCACTATCTATGATTTGAACCTCTCCTGTGAGTCCAGTTTTAGATTCCGATGCTCCACTTCAAGTTTACTGTATCCCTTGGACGTTCTTATTGACGATGAAACACAGAGTTTGCATCCGAATTTAATCCAAAAGGCACAATGCCGACTTAAGTACAAGAGTAATGACACTCTAACTTTCTATGATTTGAACCCCTCCTGTGAGTCCAGTTTTAGATTCCGATGCTTCAATTCAGGATTACTGTATCCCTTTGACCTTCTTATTGACGATGAGATACAGAAATTGGATCCGAATTTAATACAAAAGGCACAATGGCGACTTAAGTACAAGAGGACTGACACTCTCACTTTCAATGATTTGAACCTCTCCTGTGAGTCTAGTTTCAGAGTCCGAAGCTTCACTTCAGGTTTACTGTATACCTTGCACCTTGTTATTGACGATGAAACACAGAAATTGCATCGGAAATTAATTCAAAAGGCACAATGCCGACTTAAGTACAAGAGGACTGACACTCTAACTTTCAATGATTTGAACCTCTCCTGTGAGTCCAGTTTTAGATTCCGATGCTTAACTTCATTTGTACTGTATCAATTAGACCTACTTATTGACAATGAAACACAAAAATTGCATCGGAATTAAATTAAAAAATCACAATGCCGACTTAAGTACAAGAGGACTGACACTCTAACTTTCTATGATTTGAACCTCTCCTGTGAGTCCAGTTTTAGATTCCGATGCTTCACTTCAGGTTTACTGTATCCCATGGACCTTCTTATTGACGATGAAACACAGAGTTTGCATCCGAATTTAATACAAAAGGCACAATGCCGACTTAAGTAAAAGAGGACTGACACGATAACTTTCTATGATTTGAACCTCTCCTGTGAGTCCAGTTCTAGATTACGATGCTGCACTTTAGGTTTACTGTATCCATTGGACCTTCTTATTGACGATGAAACACAGAGTTTGCATCTGAATTTAATACAAAAGGTACAATGGCGACTTAAGTACAAGAGGACTGACACACTAACTTTCTATGATTTGAAACTCTCCTGTGAGTCCAGTTTAAGAATCCAATGCTTCACTTCAGGTTTACTGTATCCCTTGGACCTTCTTAATGACGATGAAACACAGAAATTGCATCCGAATTTAATACAATAGGCACAATGGCGACTTAAGTACAAGAGGACTGAAACTCTCTCTTTCTATGATTTGAACCTCTCCTGTGAGTCCAGTTTTAGATTCCGATGTTTCACTTCAGGTTTACGGTATCCCTTGGACCATCTTATTGACATTGAAACACAGGAATTGCATCCGAATTTAATACAAATAGCACAATGACGACTTAAGTACAAGAGGACTGACACTCTCTCTTTCTATGTTTTGAACCTCTCCTGTGAGTCCGGTTATAAATTCCGATGCTTCACTCCAGGTTTACTGTATACCTTGCATCTTCTTATTGACGATGAAACATAGAAATTGCATCGGAAATTAATACAAAAGGCACATTACCGACTTAAGTAAAATAGGACAAACACTCTAACTTTCTATGATTTGAACCTCTCCTGTGAGTCCGGTTTTAAATTACGATGCTTCACTCCAGGTTTACTGTATACCTTGCACCTTCTTATTGACGATGAAACACAGAGTTTGCATCCGAATTTAATACAAAAGGCACAATGCCGACTTAAGTACAAGAGTAATGACACTCTAACTTTCTATGATTTGAACCCCACCTGTGAGTCCAGTTTAAGATTTCGATGCTTCACTTCAGGTTTACTGTATCCCTTGGACCTTCTTATTGACGATGAAACACAGAAATTGGATCCGAATTTAATACAAAAGGCACAATGGCGACGCAAGTACAAGAGGACAGACACTCTCACTTTCAAAAATTTGAACCTTTCCTGTGACTCCAGTTTCAGATTCCGATGCTCCACTTCAGGTTTACTGTATCCCTTGGACCTTCTTATTGACGATGAAACACAGAAATTGCATCGGAATTAAATTCAAAAGGCACATTGCCGACTTAATTACAAGAGGACTGACACTCTCACTTTCTATGATTAGAACCTCTCCTGTGAGTCCAGTTTTAGATTCCGAAGCTTCACTTCAGGTTTACTGTATCCCTAGGACCTTCTTATTGACGATGAAACACAGTGTTTGCATCCGAATTTAATACAAAATGTTCAATGCCGACTTAAGTACAAGAGGACTGACACTCTAACTTTCTCTGATTTGAACCTCTCCTGTGAGTCCAGTTTTAGATTCCGATGCTTCACTACACGTTTACTGTATCCCTAGGACCTTCTTATTGACGATGTAACATAGAAATTGCATCCGAATTTAATACAAAAAACACAATGGCGACTTAAGTACAAGAGGACTGACACTCTCACTTTCTATGATTTGAAACTCTTCTGTGAGTCCAGTGTTAGATTCCGATGCATCACTTCAGGTTTACTGTATCCCTTGGACCTTCTTATTGACGATGAAACACAGAAATTGCATCCGAATTTAATACAAATGCCACAATTCCGACTTAAGTACAAGAGGACTGACACTCTCACTTTCCATGATTTGAACCTCTCCTGTGAGTCCAGTTTTAGATTCCGATGCTTCACTTTAGGTTTACTGTATACCTTGGACCTTCTTATTGACGATGTAACACAGAAATTGCATCTGAATGTAATACAAAAAACACAATGGCGACTTAAGTACAAGAGGACTGACACTCTCACTTTCTATGATTTGAAACTCTTCTGTGAGTCCAGTGTTAGATTCCGATGCATCACTTCAGGTTTACTGTATCCCTTGGACCTTCTTATTGACGATGAAACACAGAAATTGCATCCGAATTTAATACAAAAGGCACAATACCGACTTATGTACAAGAGGAGTGACACTTTAATTTTCTATGATTTGAAACTCTTCTGTGAGTCCAGTGTTAGATTCCGATGCTTCACTTTAGGTTTACTGTATACCTTGGATTTTCTTATTGACGATGAAACACAGAAATTGTATCCAAATTTAATACAAATGGCACAATGCCGACTTAAGTACAAGAGGACTGACACTCACACTTTCTATGATTTGAACCTCTCCTGTGAGTCCAGTTTTAGATTCCGATGCTTAACTTCAGGTGTACTGTATCAATTAGACCTACTTATTGACAATGAAACACAGAAATTGCATCGGAATTAAATTCAAAAATCACAATGCCGACTTAAGTACAAGAGGACTGACACTATAACTTTCTATTATTTGAACCTCTCCTGTGAGTCCAGTTTTAGATTCCGATGCTTCACTTGAGGTTTACTGTATCCCTTGGACCTTCTTATTGACGATGAAACACAGAGTTTGCATCCGAATTTAATACAAAAGGCACAATGCCGACTTAAGTAAAAGAGGACTGACACTATAATTTTCTATGATTTGAACCTCTCCTGTGAGTCCAGTTTTAGATTACGATGCTGCACTTTAGGTTTACTGCATCCCTTGGACCTTCTTATTGACGATGAAACACAGAGTTTGCATCCGAATTTAATACAAAATGTACAATGCCGACTTAAGTACAAGAGGACTGACACACTAAATTTCTATGATTTGAACCTCTCCTGTGAGTCCAGTTTAAGAATCCGATGCTTCATTTTAAGTTTACTGTATCCCTGGGACCTTCTTATTGACGATGAAACACAGAGTTTGCATTCGAATTTAATACAAAAGGTACAAAGCCGACTTAAGTACAAGAGGACTGACACACTAATTTTCTATGATTTGAACCTCTCCTGTGAGTCCAGTTTAAGAATCCGATGCTTCACTTCAGGTTTACTGTATCCCTTGGACCTTCTTATTGACGATGAAACACAGAAATTGCACCCGAATTTAATACAAATGGCACAATGCCGACTTAAGTACAAGAGGACTGACGCTCTCACTATCTATGATTTGAACCTCTCCTGTGAGTCCAGTTTTAGATTCCGATGCTCCACTTCAGGTTTACTGTATCCCTTGGACGTTCTTATTGACGATGAAACACAGAGTTTGCATCCGAATTTAATCCAAAAGGCACAATGCCGACTTAAGTACAAGAGTAATGACACTCTAACTTTCTATGATTTGAACCCCTCCTGTGAGTCCAGTTTTAGATTCCGATGCTTCACTTCAGGATTACTGTATCCCTTGGACCTTCTTATTGACGATGAGATACAGAAATTGGATCCGAATTTAATACAAATGCCACAATTCCGACTTAAGTACAAGAGGACTGACACTCTCACTTTCCATGATTTGAACCTCTCCTGTGAGTCCAGTTTTAGATTCCGATGCTTCACTTTAGGTTTACTGTATACCTTGGACCTTCTTATTGACGATGTAACACAGAAATTGCATCTGAATTTAATACAAAAAACACAATGGCGACATAAGTACAAGAGGACTGACACTCTCACTTTCTATGATTTGAAACTCTTCTGTGAGTCCAGTGTTAGATTCCGATGCATCACTTCAGGTTTACTGTATCCCTTGGACCTTCTTATTGACGATGAAACACAGAAATTGCATCCGAATTTAATACAAAAGGCACAATACCGACTTATGTACAAGAGGAGTGACACTTTAATTTTCTATGATTTGAAACTCTTCTGTGAGTCCAGTGTTAGATTCCGATGCTTCACTTTAGGTTTACTGTATACCTTGGATCTTCTTATTGACGATGAAACACAGAAATTGTATCCAAATTTAATACAAATGGCACAATGCCGACTTAAGTACAAGAGGACTGACACTCACACTTTCTATGATTTGAACCTCTCCTGTGAGTCCAGTTTTAGATTCCGATGCTTAACTTCAGGTGTACTGTATCAATTAGACCTACTTATTGACAATGAAACACAGAAATTGCATCGGAATTAAATTAAAAAATCACAATGCCGACTTAAGTACAAGAGGACTGACACTATAACTTTCTATTATTTGAACCTCTCCTGTGAGTCCAGTTTTAGATTCCGATGCTTCACTTGAGGTTTACTGTATCCCTTGGACCTTCTTATTGACGATGAAACACAGAGTTTGCATCCGAATTTAATACAAAAGGCACAATGCCGACTTAAGTAAAAGAGGACTGACACTATAACTTTCTATGATTTGAACCTCTCCTGTGAGTCCAGTTTTAGATTACGATGCTGCACTTTAGGTTTACTGTATCCCTTGGACCTTCTTATTGACGATGAAACACAGAGTTTGCATCCGAATTTAATACAAAATGTACAATGCCGACTTAAGTACAAGAGGACTGACACACTAAATTTCTATGATTTGAACCTCTCCTGTGAGTCCCGTTTAAGAATCCGATGCTTCATTTTAGGTTTACTGTATCCCTGGGACCTTCTTATTGACGATGAAACACAGAGTTTGCATTCGAATTTAATACAAAAGGTACAAAGCCGACTTAAGTACAAGAGGACTGACACACTAATTTTCTATGATTTGAACCTCTCCTGTGAGTCCAGTTTAAGAATCCGATGCTTCACTTCTGGTTTACTGTATCCCTTGGACCTTCTTATTGACGATGAAACACAGAAATTGCACCCGAATTTAATACAAATGGCACAATGCCGACTTAAGTACAAGAGGACTGACGCTCTCACTATCTATGATTTGAACCTCTCCTGTGAGTCCAGTTTTAGATTCCGATGCTCCACTTCAGGTTTACTGTATCCCTTGGACGTTCTTATTGACGATGAAACACAGAGTTTGCATCCGAATTTAATCCAAAAGGCACAATGCCGACTTAAGTACAAGAGTAATGACACTCTAACTTTCTATGATTTGAACCCCTCCTGTGAGTCCAGTTTTAGATTCCGATGCTTCACTTCAGGATTACTGTATCCCTTGGACCTTCTTATTGACGATGAGATACAGAAATTGGATCCGAATTTAATACGAAAGGCACAATGGCGACTTAAGTACAAGAGGACTGACACTCTCACTTTCAATGATTTGAACCTCTCCTGTGAGTCTAGTTTCAGAGTCCGAAGCTTCACTTCAGGTTTACTGTATACCTTGCACCTTGTTATTGACGATGAAACACAGAAATTGCATCGGAAATTAATTCAAAAGGCACAATGCCGACTTAAGTACAAGAGGACTGACGCTCTCACTATCTATGATTTGAACCTCTCCTGTGAGTCCAGTTTTAGATTCCGATGCTTCACTTCAGGATTACTGTATCCCTTGGACCTTCTTATTGACGATGAGATACAGAAATTGGATCCGAATTTAATACAAAAGGTACAATGCCGACTTAAGTACAAGAGGACTGACACACTAATTTTCTAAGATTTGAACCTCTCCTGTGAGTCCAGTTTAAGAATCCGATGCTTCACTTCAGGTTTACTGTATCCCTTGGACCTTCTTATTGACGATGAAACACAGAAATTGCACCCGAATTTAATACAAATGGCACAATGCCGACTTAAGTACAAGAGGACTGACGCTCTCACTATCTATGATTTGAACCTCTCCTGTGAGTCCAGTTTTAGATTCCGATGCTCCACTTCAAGTTTACTGTATCCCTTGGACGTTCTTATTGACGATGAAACACAGAGTTTGCATCCGAATTTAATCCAAAAGGCACAATGCCGACTTAAGTACAAGAGTAATGACACTCTAACTTTCTATGATTTGAACCCCTCCTGTGAGTCCAGTTTTAGATTCCGATGCTTCACTTCAGGATTACTGTATCCCTTGGACCTTCTTATTGACGATGAGATACAGAAATTGGATCCGAATTTAATACAAATGCCACAATTCCGACTTAAGTACAAGAGGACTGACGCTCTCACTATCTATGATTTGAACCTCTCCTGTGAGTACAGTTTTAGATTCCGATGCTTCACTTTAGGTTTACTGTATACCTTGCACCTTGTTATTGACGATGAAACACAGAAATTGCATTGGAAATTAATTCAAAAGGCACAATGCCGACTTAAGTACAAGAGGACTGACACTCTAACTTTCAATGATTTGAACCTCTCCTGTGAGTCCAGTTTTAGATTCCGATGCTTAACTTCATTTGTACTGTATCAATTAGACCTACTTATTGACAATGAAACACAAAAATTGCATCGGAATTAAATTAAAAAATCACAATGCCGACTTAAGTACAAGAGGACTGACACTCTAACTTTCTATGATTTGAACCTCTCCTGTGAGTCCAGTTTTAGATTCCGATGCTTCACTTCAGGTTTACTGTATCCCATGGACCTTCTTATTGACGATGAAACACAGAGTTTGCATCCGAATTTAATACAAAAGGCACAATGCCGACTTAAGTAAAACAGGACTGACACGATAACTTTCTATGATTTGAACCTCTCCTGTGAGTCCAGTTTTAGATTCCGATGCTCCACTTCAGGTTTACTGTATCCCTTGGACGTTCTTATTGACGATGAAACACAGAGTTTGCATCCGAATTTAATCCAAAAGGCACAATGCCGACTTAAGTACAAGAGTAATGACACTCTAACTTTCTATGATTTGAACCCCTCCTGTGAGTCCAGTTTTAGATTCCGATGCTTCACTTCAGGATTACTGTATCCCTTGGACCTTCTTATTGACGATGAGATACAGAAATTGGATCCGAATTTAATACAAATGCCACAATTCCGACTTAAGTACAAGAGGACTGACACTCTCACTTTCCATGATTTGAACCTCTCCTGTGAGTCCAGTTTTAGATTCCGATGCTTCACTTTAGGTTTACTGTACACCTTGGACCTTCTTATTGACGATGTAACACAGAAATTGCATCTGAATTTAATACAAAAAACACAATGGCGACTTAAGTACAAGAGGACTGACACTCTCACTTTCTATGATTTGAAACTCTTCTGTGAGTCCAGTGTTAGATTCCGATGCATCACTTCAGGTTTACTGTATCCCTTGGACCTTCTTATTGACGATGAAACACAGAAATTGCATCCGAATTTAATACAAAAGGCACAATACCGACTTATGTACAAGAGGAGTGACACTTTAATTTTCTATGATTTGAAACTCTTCTGTGAGTCCAGTGTTAGATTCCGATGCTTCACTTTAGGTTTCTGTATACCTTGGATCTTCTTATTGACGATGAAACACAGAAATTGTATCCAAATTTAATACAAATGGCACAATGCCGACTTAAGTACAAGAGGACTGACACTCACACTTTCTATGATTTGAACCTCTCCTGTGAGTCCAGTTTTAGATTCCGATGCTTAACTTCAGGTGTACTGTATCAATTAGACCTACTTATTGACAATGAAACACAGAAATTGCATCGGAATTAAATTCAAAAATCACAATGCCGACTTATGTACAAGAGGACTGACACTATAACTTTCTATTATTTGAACCTCTCCTGTGAGTCCAGTTTTAGATTCCGATGCTTCACTTGAGGTTTACTGTATCCCTTGGACCTTCTTATTGACGATGAAACACAGAGTTTGCATCCGAATTTAATACAAAACTCACAATGCCGACTTAAGTAAAAGAGGACTGACACTATAACTTTCTATGATTTGAACCTCTCCTGTGAGTCCAGTTTTAGATTACGATGCTGCACTTTAGGTTTACTGTATCCCTTGGACCTTCTTATTGACGATGAAACACAGAGTTTGCATCCGAATTTAATACAAAATGTACAATGCCGACTTAAGTACAAGAGGACTGACACACTAAATTTCTATGATTTGAACCTCTCCTGTGAGTCCAGTTTAAGAATCCGATGCTTCATTTTAGGTTTACTGTATCCCTGGGACCTTCTTATTGACGATGAAACACAGAGTTTGCATTCGAATTTAATACAAAAGGTACAAAGCCGACTTAAGTACAAGAGGACTGACACACTAATTTTCTATGATTTGAACCTCTCCTGTGAGTCCAGTTTAAGAATCCGATGCTTCACTTCAGGTTTACTGTATCCCTTGGACCTTCTTATTGACGATGAAACACAGAAATTGCACCCGAATTTAATACAAATGGCACAATGCCGACTTAAGTACAAGAGGACTGACGCTCTCACTATCTATGATTTGAACCTCTCCTGTGAGTCCAGTTTTAGATTCCGATGCTCCACTTCAGGTTTACTGTATCCCTTGGACGTTCTTATTGACGATGAAACACAGAGTTTGCATCCGAATTTAATCCAAAAGGCACAATGCCGACTTAAGTACAAGAGTAATGACACTCTAACTTTCTATGATTTGAACCCCTCCTGTGAGTCCAGTTTTAGATTCCGATGCTTCACTTCAGGATTACTGTATCCCTTGGACCTTCTTATTGACGATGAGATACAGAAATTGGATCCGAATTTAATACAAAAGGCACAATGGCGACTTAAGTACAAGAGGACTGACACTCTCACTTTCAATGATTTGAACCTCTCCTGTGAGTCTAGTTTCAGAGTCCGAAGCTTCACTTCAGGTTTACTGTATACCTTGCACCTTGTTATTGACGATGAAACACAGAAATTGCATCGGAAATTAATTCAAAAGGCACAATGCCGACTTAAGTACAAGAGGACTGACACTCTAACTTTCAATGATTTGAACCTCTCCTGTGAGTCCAGTTTTAGATTCCGATGCTTAACTTCATTTGTACTGTATCAATTAGACCTACTTATTGAATATGAAACACAGAAATTGCATCGGAATTAAATTCAAAAATCACAATGCCGACTTAAGTACAAGAGGACTGACACTATAACTTTCTATGATTTGAACCTCTCCTGTGAGTCCAGTTTTAGATTCCGATGCTTCACTTCAGGTTTACTGTATCCCTTGGACCTTCTTATTGACGATGAAACACAGAGTTTGCATCCGAATTTAATACAAAAGGCACAATGCCGACTTAAGTAAAAGAGGACTGACACGATAACTTTCTATGATTTGAACCTCTCCTGTGAGTCCAGTTCTAGATTACGATGCTGCACTTTAGGTTTACTGTATCCATTGGACCTTCTTATTGACGATGAAACACAGAGTTTGCATCTGAATTTAATACAAAAGGTACAATGGCGACTTAAGTACAAGAGGACTGACACACTAACTTTCTATGATTTGAAACTCTCCTGTGAGTCCAGTTTAAGAATCCAATGCTTCACTTCAGGTTTACTGTATCCCTTGGACCTTCTTAATGACGATGAAACACAGAAATTGCATCCGAATTTAATACAATAGGCACAATGGCGACTTAAGTACAAGAGGACTGAAACTCTCTCTTTCTATGATTTGAACCTCTCCTGTGAGTCCAGTTTTAGATTCCGATGTTTCACTTCAGGTTTACTGTATCCCTTGGACCTTCTTATTGACATTGAAACACAGGAATTGCATCCGAATTTAATACAAATAGCACAATGACGACTTAAGTACAGGAGGACTGACACTCTCTCTTTCTATGATTTGAACCTCTCCTGTGAGTCCGGTTTTAAATTCCGATGCTTCACTCCAGGTTTACTGTATACCTTGCATCTTCTTATTGACGATGAAACATAGAAATTGCATCGGAAATTAATACAAAAGGCACATTACCGACTTAAGTAAAAGAGGACAAACACTCTAACTTTCTATGATTTGAACCTCTCCTGTGAGTCTGGTTTTAAATTACGATGCTTCACTCCAGGTTTACTGTATACCTTGCACCTTCTTATTGACGATGAAACACAGAGTTTGCATCCGAATTTCATACAAAAGGCACAATGCCGACTTAACTACAAGAGTAATGACACTCTAACTTTCTATGATTTGAACCCCACCTGTGAGTCCAGTTTAAGATTTCGATGCTTCACTTCAGGTTTACTGTATCCCTTGGACCTTCTTATTGACGATGAAACACAGAAATTGGATCCGAATTTAATACAAAAGGCACAATGGCGACTCAAGTACAAGAGGACAGACACTCTCACTTTCAAAAATTTTAACCTTTCCTGTGACTCCAGTTTCAGATTCCGATGCTCCACTTCAGGTTTACTGTATCCCTTGGACCTTCTTATTGACGATGAAACACAGAAATTGCATCGGAATTAAATTCAAAAGGCACATTGCCGACTTAATTACAAGAGGACTGACACTCTCACTTTCTATGATTAGAACCTCTCCTGTGAGTCCAGTTTTAGATTCCGAAGCTTCACTTCAGGTTTACTGTATCCCTTGGACCTTCTTATTGACGTTGAAACACAGTGTTTGCATCCGAATTTAATACAAAAGGTTCAATGCCGACTTAAGTACAAGAGGACTGACACTCTAACTTTCTCTGATTTGAACCTCTCCTGTGAGTCCAGTTTTAGATTCCGATGCTTCACTACACGTTTACTGTATCCCTAGGACCTTCTTATTGACGATGTAACACAGAAATTGCATCCGAATTTAATACAAAAAACACAATGGCGACTTAAGTACAAGAGGACTGGCACTCTCACTTTCTATGATTTGAAACTCTTCTGTGAGTCCAGTGTTAGATTCCGATGCATCACTTCAGGTTTACTGTATCCCTTGGACCTTCTTATTGACAATGAAACACAGAAATTGCATCCGAATTTAATACAAATGCCACAATTCCGACTTAAGTACAAGAGGACTGACACTCTCACTTTCCATGATTTGAACCTCTCCTGTGAGTCCAGTTTTAGATTCCGATGCTTCACTTTAGGTTTACTGTATACCTTGGACCTTCTTATTGACGATGTAACACAGAAATTGCATCTGAATTTAATACAAAAAACACAATGGCGACTTAAGTACAAGAGGACTGACACTCTCACTTTCTATGATTTGAAACTCTTCTGTGAGTCCAGTGTTAGATTCCGATGCATCACTTCAGGTTTACTGTATCCCTTGGACCTTCTTATTGACGATGAAACACAGAAATTGCATCCGAATTTAATACAAAAGGCACAATACCGACTTATGTAAAAGAGGAGTGACACTTTAATTTTCTATGATTTGAATCTCTCCTGTGAGTCCAGTTTTAGATTCCGATGCTTCACTTCATGTTTACTGTATCCCTTGGACCTACTTATTGACGATGAAACACAGAAATTGCATCGGAATTTAATTCAAAAGGCACAATGCCGACCTAAGTAGAAGAGGACTGACACTCTCACTTTCTATTATTTGAACCTCTCCTGTGAGTCCAGTTTTAGATTCCGATGCTTCACTTCAGATTTACTGTATCCCTTGGACCTTTTTATTGACGATGAAACACAGAAATTGCATCCGAATTTAATACAAAAGGCACAATGCCGACTAAAGTACAGGAGGACTGACATTCTAACTTTCTATGATTTGTACCTCTCCTGTGAGTCCACTTCTAGATTCCGATGCTCACATCAGGTTACTGTATCCCTAGGACCTTCTTATTGACGATGAAACACAGAAATTGCACCCGAATTTAATACATAAGGCACAATACCGACTCAAGTACAAGAGGAGTGACACTCTAACTTTCTATGATTTGAACCTCTCCTGTGAGTCCAGTTTTAGATCCCATTGCTTCACTTCAGATTTACTGTATCCCTTGGACCTACTTATTGACGATGAAACACAGAAATTGCATCGGAATTTAATTCAAAAGGCACAATGCCGACCTAAGTAGAAGAGGACTGACACTCTCACTTTCTATGATTTGAACATTTCCTGTGAGTCCAGTTTTAGCTTCCGATGCTTCACTTCAGGTGTACTGTATCCCTTGGACCTTCGTATTGACGATGAAACAGTGACATTGCACCTGAATTTAATACAAATGGCACAATGACGACTTAAGTACAAGAGGACTGACACTTTCACTTTCTATGATTGGAACCACTCCTGTGAGTCCAGTTTTAGATTCCGATGCTTCACTTCAGGTTTACTGTATCCCTTGGACCTTCTTATTGACGATGAAACACTGAAATTGCATCGGAATTAAATTCGAAACTCACAATGCCGACTTAAGTAAAAGAGGACTGACACTCTCATTTTCTATGATTTGGACCTCTCCTGTGAGTCCAGTTTTATATTCCGATGCTTCACTTCAGGTTTTCTGTATCCCTTAGACCTTCTTATCGACGATGAAACACAGAAATTGCATCGGAATTAAATTCAAAAATCACAATGCCGACTTAAGTACAAGAGGACTGACACTATAATTTTCTATGATTTGGACCTCTCCTGTGACTCCAGTTTTAGATTCCGATGCTTCACTTCAGGTTTACTGTATTCCTTGGACCCTCTTATTGACGATGAAACACAGAGTTTGCATCCGAATTTAATACAAAAGGCACAATGCCGACTTAAGTACAAGAGGACTGACACTCTTACTTTCTATGATTTGAACCTGTCCTGTGAGTCCAGTTTTAGATTCCGATGCTTCACTTCAGGTTTACTGTATCCCTTGGACCTTCTTATTGAAGATGAAACACAGAAATTGCATCCGACTTTAATACAAAAGGCACAATGCCGACTAAAGTACAGGAAGACTGACATTCTAACTTTCTATGACTTGAACCTCTCCTGTGAGTCCAGTTCTAGATTCCGATGCTCTCTTCAGGTTACTGTATCCCCAGGACCTTCTTATTGACGATGAAACACAGAAATAGCACCCGAATTTAATACAAAAGGCACAATACCGACTCAAGTACAAGAGGAGTGACACTCTAACTTTCTATGATTTGAACCTCTCCTGTGAGTCCAGTTTTAGATTCCGATGCTTCACTTCAGATTTACTGTATCCCTTGGACCTTCTTATTGACGATGAAACACAGAAATTGCATCCGAATTTAATACAAGAGGCACAATGGCGACTTAAGTACAAGAGGACTGACACTCTCCCTTTCTATGATTTGAACCTCTCCTGTGAGTCCAGTTTCAGATTCCGATGCTTCACTTTAGGTTTACTGTATACCTTGCACCTTCTGATTGACGATGAAACACAGAAATTGCATCGGAATTTAATACAAATGCACAATGCCGACTTAAGTAAAAGAGGACTGACACTCTAACTTTCTATGATTTGAACCTCTCCTATGAGACCAGTTTTAGATTCTGATGCTTCACTTCAGGTTTACTGTATCCCTTGGACCTTCTTATTGACGATGAAACACAGAAATTGCATCCGAGTTTAATACCAAAGGCACAATTCCGACTTAAGTAAAAGAGGACTGACACTCTAACATTCTATGATTTGAACCTCTCCTGCAAGTCCAGTTTTAGATTCCGATGCTTCACTTAAGGTTTACTGTATGCCTTGGACCTTCTTATTGACGATGAAACACAGAAATTGCTTCCGAATTTAATACAAAAGGCACAATACCGACTTATGTACAAGAGGAGTGACACTCTAACTATCTATGATTTGAATCTCGCCTGTGAGTACAGTTTTAGATTCCGATGCTTCACTTTAGGTTTACTGTATACCTTGCACCTTCTGATTGACGATGAAACACAGAAATTGCATCGGAATTTAATACAAAAGGCACAATACCGACTCAAGTACAAGAGGAGTGACACTCTAACTTTCTATGATTTGAACCTCTCCTATGAGACCAGTTTTAGATTCTGATGCTTCACTTCAGGTTTACTGTACCCCTTGGACCTTCTTATTGACGATGAAACACAGATATTGCTTCGGAATTAAATTCAAATGGCACAATGCCGACCTAAGTAGAAGAGAACTGAGACTCTCACTTTCTATGATTTGAACCTCTCCTGTGAGTCCGGTTTTAGATTCCGATGCTTCACTTCAGGTTTACTGTATACCTTGCACCTTCTTATTGACGATGAAACACAGAAATTGCATCGGAATTAAATTCAAAAGGCACAATGCCGACTTAAGTAAAGAGGACTGACAGTCTCACTTTCTCTGATTTGAACCTCTCCTGTGAGTCCAGTTTCAGATTCCAATGCTTCACTTTAGGTTTACTGTATACCTTGCACCTTCTGATTGACGATGAAACACAGAAATTGCATCGGAATTTAATACAAAAGGCACAATACCGACTCAAGTACAAGAGGAGTGACACTCTAACTTTCTATGATTTGAACCTCTCCTGTGAGTCCAGTTTTAGATTCCGATGCTTCACTTCAAATTTACTGTATCCCTTGGACATTCTTATTGACGATGAAACACAGAAATTGCATCCGAATTTAATACCAAAGGCACAATGCCGACTTAAGTACAAGAGGAGTGACACTCTCACTTTCTATGATTTGAACTTTTCCTGTGGGTCCAGTTTTAGCTTCCGATGTTTCACTTCAGGTGTACTGTATCCCTTGGACCTTCGTATTGACGATGAAACAGTGACATTGCAACTGAATTTAATGCAAATGGCACAATGACGACTTAAGTACAAGAGGACTGACACATTCACTTTCTATGATTGGAACCACTCCCGTGAGTCCAGTTTTAGATTCCGATGCTTCACTTCAGGTTTTCTGTATCCCTTGGACCTTCTTATTGACGATGAAACACTGAAATTGCATCGGAATTAAATTCGAAGCTCACAATGCCGACTTAAGTAAAAGAGGACTGACACTCTCACTTTCTATGATATGGACCTCTCCTGTGAGTCCAGTTTTAGATTCCGATGCTTCACTTCAGGTTTTCTGTATCCCTTAGACCTTCTTATCGACGATGAAACACAGAAGTTGCATCCGAATTTAATACAAAAGGCACAATGCCGACTAAAGTACAGGAGGACTGACATTCTAACTTTCTATGATTTGAACCTCTCCTGTGAGTCCAGTTCTAGATTCCGATGCTCACTTCAGGTTACTGTATCCCTAGGACCTTCTTATTGACGATGAAACACAGAAATTGCACCCGAATTTAATACAAAAGGCACAATACCGACTCAAGTACAAGAGGAGTGACACTCTAACTTTCTATGATTTGAACCTCTCCTGTGAGTCCAGTTTTAGATTCCGATGCTTCACTTCAGATTTACTGTATCCCTTGGACCTTCTTATTGACGATGAAACACAGAAATTGCATCCGAATTTAATACAAGAGGCACAATGGCGACTTAAGTACAAGAGGACTGACACTCTCCCTTTCTATGATTTGAACCTCTCCTGTGAGTCCAGTTTCAGATTCCGATGCTTCACTTTAGGTTTACTGCATACCTTGCACCTTCTGATTGACGATGAAACACAGAAATTGCATCGGAATTTAATACAAATGCACAATGCCGACTTAAGTAAAAGAGGACTGACACTCTAACTTTCTATGATTTGAACCTCTCCTATGAGACCAGTTTTAGATTCTGATGCTTCACTTCAGGTTTACTGTATCCCTTGGACCTTCTTATTGACGATGAAACACAGAAAATGCAGCCGAATTTAATACCAAAGGCACAATGCCGACTTAAGTAAAAGAGGACTGACACTCTAACATTCTATGATTTGAACCTCTCCTGCAAGTCCAGTTTTAGATTCCGATGCTTCACTTAAGGTTTACTGTATGCCTTGGACCTTCGTATTGACGATGAAACACAGAAATTGCTTCCGAATTTAATACAAAAGGCACAATACCGACTTATGTACAAGAGGAGTGACACTCTAACTATCTATGATTTGAATCTCTTCTGTGAGTACAGTTTTAGATTCCGATGCTTCACTTCAGGTTTACTGTACCCCTTGGACCTTCTTATTGACGATGAAACACAGATATTGCTTCGGAATTAAATTCAAATGGCACAATGCCGACCTAAGTAGAAGAGGACTGAGACTCTCACTTTCTATGATTTGAACCTCTCCTGTGAGTCCGGTTTTAGATTCCGATGCTTCACTTCAGGTTTACTGTATACCTTGCACCTTCTTATTGACGATGAAACACAGAAATTGCATCGGAATTAAATTCAAAAGGCACAATGCCGACTTAAGTAAAGAGGACTGACACTCTCACTTTCTCTGATTTGAACCTCTCCTGTGAGTCCAGTTTCAGATTCCGATGCTTCACTTTAGGTTTACTGTATACCTTGCACCTTCTGATTGACGATGAAACACAGAAATTGCATCGGAATTTAATACAAAAGGCACAATGCCGACTTAAGTACAAGAGGAGTGACACTCTCACTTTCTATGATTTGAACTTTTCCTGTGGGTCCAGTTTTAGCTTCCGATGCTTCACTTCAGGTGTACTGTATCCCTTGGACCTTCGTATTGACGATGAAACAGTGACATTGCACCTGAATTTAATACAAATGGCACAATGACGACTTAAGTACAAGAGGACTGACACTTTCACTTTCTATGATTGGTACCACTCCTGTGAGTCCAGTTTTAGATTCCGATGCTTCACTTCAGGCTTACTGTATCCCTTGGACCTTCTTATTGACGATGAAACACAGAGTTTGTATCCGAATTTAATACAAATGGTACAATGCCGACTTAAGTACAAGAGGACTGTCACTCTAAATTTCTATGATTTCAACCTCTCCTGTGAGTCCAGTTTAAGAATCCGATGCTTCACTTCAGGTTTACTGTATCCCTTGGACTTCTTATTGACGATGAAACACAGAAATTGCTTCCGAATTTAATACAAAAATCACAATGGCGACTTAAGTACAAGAGGACTGACACTCTCACTTTCTATGATTTGAACCTCTCCTGTAAGTCCAGTTTTAGATTCCGATGCTTCACTTCAGGTTTACTGTATCCCTTGGACCTTCTTATTGACGATGAAACACAGAAATTGCATCCGAATTTAATACAAGAGGCACAATGGCGACTTAAGTAAAAGAGGACTGACACTCTAACATTCTATGATTTGAACCTCTCCTGCAAGTCCAGTTTTAGATTCCGATGCTTCACTTAAGGTTTACTGTATGCCTTGGACCTTCTTATTGACGATGAAACACAGAAATTGCTTCCGAATTTAATACAAAAGGCACAATACCGACTTATGTACAAGAGGAGTGACACTCTAACTATCTATGATTTGAATCTCTCCTGTGAGTACAGTTTTAGATTCCGATGCTTCACTTCAGGTTTACTGTACCCCTTGGACCTTCTTATTGACGATGAAACACAGATATTGCTTCGGAATTTAATTCAAAAGGCACAATGCCGACCTAAGTAGAAGAGGACTGAGACTCTCACTTTCTATGATTTGAACCTCTCCTGTGAGTCAGGTTTTAGATTCCGATGCTTCACTTCAGGTTTACTGTATACCTCGCACCTTCTTATTGACGATGAAACACAGAAATTGCATCGGAATTAAATTCAAAAGGCACAATGCCGACTTAAGTAAAGAGGACTGACACTCTCACTTTCTCTGATTTGAACCTCTCCTGTGAGTCCAGTTTTAGATTCCGATGATTCACTTCAGGTTTGCTGTATCCCTTGGACCTTCTTATTGACGATGAAACACAGAGTTTGCAACCGAATTTAATACAAAAGGTACAATGCCAACTTAAGTACAAGAGGACAGACACTCTAACTTTCTATGATTTAAACCTCTCCTGTGAGTCCAGTTTAAGATTCCGATGCTTCACTTCAGGTTTACTGTATCCCTTGGACCTTCTTATTGACGATGAAACACAGAAATTGCATCCGAATTTAATACAATAATCACAATGGCGGCTTAAGTACAAGAGGACTGACACTCTCACTTTCTATGATTTGAACCTCTCCTGTGAGTCCAGTTTTAGATTCCGATGCTTCACTTCAGGTTTACTGTATCCTTCGGACCTTCTTATTGACGATGAAACACAGAAATTGCATCCGAATTTAATACAAATGCCACAATGCCGACTTAAGTACAAGAGGACTGACACTCTCATATTCTATGATTTGAACCTCTCCTGTGAGTCCAGTTTTAGATTCCGATGCTTCACTTCAGGTTTACTGTATACCTTGCACCTTCTTATCGACGATGAAACACAGAAATTGCATCCGAATTTAATACAAAAAGCACAATGCCGACAAAAGTACACGAGGACTGACATTCTAACTTTCTATGATTCGAACCTCTCCTGTGAGTCCAGTTTTAAATTCCGATGCTTCACTTCAGGTTTACTGTATCCCTTGGAGCTTCGTATTGACGATGAAACACAGAAATTGCACCCGAATTTAATACAACAGGCACAATACCAACTCAAGTACAAGAGGAGTGACACTCTAACTTTCTATAATTTGAACCTCTCCTGCGAATCTAGTTTTAGATTCCGATGCTTCACTTAAGGTTTACTGTATCCCTTGGAACTTATTATTTACGATGAAACACAGAAATTGCATCTGAATGTAATACAAATGCCACAATGCTGACTTAAGTACAAGAGGACTGACACTCTCACTTTCTATGATTTAAACCTCTCCTGTGAGTCCAGTTTTAGATTCCGATGCTTCACTTCAGGTTTACTGTATCCCATGGAAATTCTTATTGACGATGAAACACACAAATTGCAATGGAATTAAATTCAAAAGGCACAATGCCGACTTAAGTAAAACAGGACTGACACTCTCACTTTCTATGATTCGAACGTGTCCTGTGAGACCAGTTTAAGATTCCGATGCTTCACTTCAGGTTTACTGTATCCCTTGGACCTTCTTACTGACGATGAAACACAGAGTTTGCATCGGAATTTAATACAAAAGGCACAATGCCGACTTAAGTACATTTGGACTGACACTCTAACTTTCTATGATTTGAACCTCTCCTGTGAGTCCAGTTTTACATTCCGACACTTCACTTCAGGTTTACTGTATCCTTTGGACCTTCTTATTGACGATGAAACACAGAAATTGCATCCGAATTTAATACAAAAGGCACAATGGTGACTTAAGTACAAGAGGATTGACACTCTCACTTTCTATGATTTGAACCTCTCCTGTGAGTCCAGTTTCAGATTCCGATTCTTCACTTCAGGTTTTTCCGTATACTTTGCACCTTCTTATTGACGATGAAACACAGAAATTGCATCGGAATTAAATTCAAAATGCTCAATGCCGACTTAAGTAAAAGAGGACTGATACTCTCACTGTCTATGATTTGAACCTCTCCTGTGAGTCCAGTTTTAGATTCCGACGCTCAACTTCAGGTTAACTGTATCCCTTGGATCTTCTTATTGACGATGAAACACAGAAATTGCATCTGAATTAAATTCAAAAATCACTATGCCTACTTAAGTACAAGAGGACTGACACTGTAACATTCTATGATTTGATCCTCTCCTGTGAGTCCAGTTTTAGATTCCGATGTTTCACTTCAGGTTTACTGTATCGCTTGGACCTTCTTATTGAAGGTGAAACACAGAGAATGCATCCGAATTTAATACAAAAGGCACAATGCCGACTTAAGTACAAGACGACTGACACTCTAACTTTCTATGATTTGAACCTCTCCTGTGAGTCCAGTTTTAGATTCCGATGCTTCACTTGAGGTTTACTATATCCCTTGGACCTTCTTATTGACGATGAAACACAGATACTGCATCCGAATGTAATACAAAAGGCACAATGGCGACTTAAGTGCAAGAGGACTGACACTCTCACTTTCTATGATTTGAACCTTTCCTGTGAGTCCAGTTTAAGATTCCGATGCTTCACTTCAGGTTTACTGTATACCTTGTACCTTCTTATTGACGATGAAACACAGAAATTGCATCGGAATTAATTTCAAAAGGCACAATGCCGACTTAAGTACAAGAGGACTGACACTGTAACATTCTATGATTTGATCCTCTCCTGTGAGTCCAGTTTTAGATTCCGATACTTCACTTCAGGTTTGCTGTATCCTTTGGACCTTCTTATTGACGATGAAACACAGAAATTGCATCCGAATTTAATACAAATGGCACAATGCCGACTTAAGTACAAGAGGACTGACACTCTCACATCCTATAATTTGAACCTCTCCTGTGAGTCCAGTTTAAGATTCCGATGCTTTACTTCAGGTTTACTGTATCACTTGGATCTTCTTATTGACGATGAAACACAGAAATTGCATCCGAATTTAATACAAATGCTACAATGCCGACTCAAGTACAAGAGTACTGACACTCTCACTTTCTATGATTTGAACCTCTCCTGTGAGTCCAGTTTTAGTTTCCGATGCTTCACTTCAGGTTTACGGTATACCTTGCACCTTCTTATTGACGATGAAACACAGAAATTGAATTCGAATTTAATACAAAAGGCACAAAGCCGACTTAAGTACTAAAGGACTGACATTCAAATTTTCTATGATTTGAAACTCTCCTGTGAGTCCAGTTTTAGACTCCGATGCTTCACATTAGGTTCACTGTATCCCTTGGACTTTCTTATTGACGATGAAACACAGAAATTGCACCCGAATTTAATACAAAAGGCACAATTCCGACTCAAGTATAAGAGGAGTGACACTCTAACATTCTATGATTTGTATCTCTCCTGTGAGTACAGTTTTTGATTCCGATGCTTCACTTCAGGTTTACTGCATCCCTTGGACCTTCTTATTGATGATGAAACACAGAAATCGCACCCGAATTTAATACAAATGGCACAATGTCGACTTAAGTACAAGAGGAGTGACACTCTAACTATCTATGATTTGAATCTCTCCTGTGAGACCAGTTTTAGATTCCGAAGCTTCACTTCAGGTTTACTGAATCCCTTGTACGTTCTTATTGACGATGAAACACAGAGTTTGCATCCGAATTTAATACAAAAGGCACAATGCCGACTTAAGTACAAGAGGACTCACACTCTAACTTTGTATGATTTGAACTAATCCTGTGAGTCCAGTTTTCGATGCCGATGCTTCACTTCAGTTTTATTGTATCCCTTGGACCTTCATATCGACGATGAAACACAGAAATTGCATCCGAATTTAATACAAAAAGCACAATGGCGGCTTAAGTACAAGAGGACTGACACTCTCACTTTCTATGATTTGAACGTCTCCTGTGAGTCCAGTTTTAGATTCCGATGCTTCACTTCAGGTTTACTGTATCCCTTGGACCTTCTTATTGACGATGAAACACAGAAATTGCATCCGAATTAAATACAATAATCACAATGGCGGCTTAAGTACAAGAGGACTGACACTCTCACTTTCTATGATTTGAACCTCTCCTGTGAGTCCAGTTTTAGATTCCGATGCTTCACTTCAGGTTTACTGTATCCTTCGGACCTTCTTATTGACGATGAAACACAGAAATTGCATCCGAATTTAATACAAATGCCACAATGCCGACTTAAGTACAAGAGGACTGACACTCTCATTTTCTATGATTTGAACCTCTCCTGTGAGTCCAGTTTTAGATTCCGATGCTTAACTTAAGGTTTACCGTATACCTTGCACCTTCTTATTGACCATGAAACACAGAAGTTGCATCGGAATTAAATTCAAATGGCACCACGCCGACTTAAGTACAAGAGGACTGACACTCTCACTTCCTATGATTTGAACCTCTCCTGCGAGTCCAGTTTTAGATTCCGATGCTTCACTTCAGGTTTACTGTATCCCTTCGACCTTCTTATTAACGATGAAACACAGAAATTGCGTCCGAACTTAATACAAATGGCACAATGCCGACTAAAGTACAAGAGGACCGACACACTCACCTTTTTTGATTTGAACCTCTCCTGCGAGTCCAGTTTTAGATTCCGATGCTTCACTTCAGGTTTGCTGTATCCCTTGGACCTTCTTATTGACGATGAAACACAGAAATTGCATCGGAATTAAATTCAAAAGGCTCAATGCCGACTTAAGTGAAAGAGGACTCTCACTTTCTATGATTTAGATATCTCCTGAGAGTCCAGTTTTAGATTCCGATGCTTCACTTCAGGTTTACTGTATCCCTTGGACCTTCTTATTGACGATGAAACACAGAAATTGCATCCGAATTTAATACAAATGGCACAATGCCGACTTAAGTACAAGAGGACTGACACTCTCATTTTCTCTGATTTGAACCTCTCCTGCAAGTCCAGTTTTAGATTCCGATGCTTCACTTCAGGTTTGCTGTATGCCATGGACCTTCTTGTTGACGATGAAACACAGAAATTGCGTCGGAATTAAATTCAAAATGCACAATGCCGACTTAAGTAAAAGAGGACTGACACTCTCAATTTCTATGATTTAAATCTCTCCTGTGAGTCCAGTTTCAGGTTCCGATGCGTCACTTCGGGTTTACTGTATCCCTTGGACCTTCTTATTGACGATGAAACATAGAAATTGCATCCGAATTTAATACAAAAGCCACAATGCAGACTTAAGTGCAATAGGACTGACACTCTCGCTTTCTATGATTCGAACCTTTCCTGTGAGTCCAGTTTTACATTCCGACACTTCACTTCAGGTTTACTGTATCCTTTGGACCTTCTTATTGACGATGAAACACAGAAATTGCATCCGAATTTAATACAAAAGGCACAATGGTGACTTAAGTACAAGAGGATTGACACTCTCACTTTCTATGATTTGAACCTCTCCTGTGAGTCCAGTTTCAGATTCCGATTCTTCACTTCAGGTTTTTCCGTATACTTTGCACCTTCTTATTGACGATGAAACACAGAAATTGCATCGGAATTAAATTCAAAATGCTCAATGCCGACTTAAGTAAAAGAGGACTGATACTCTCACTGTCTATGATTTGAACCTCTCCTGTGAGTCCAGTTTTAGATTCCGATGCTCAACTTCAGGTTAACTGTATCCCTTGGATCTTCGTATTGACGATGAAACACAGAAATTGCATCTGAATTAAATTCAAAAATCACTATGCCTACTTAAGTACAAGAGGACTGACACTGTAACATTCTATGATTTGATCCTCTCCTGTGAGTCCAGTTTTAGATTCCGATGTTTCACTTCAGGTTTACTGTATCGCTTGGACTTTCTTATTGAAGGTGAAACACAGAGAATGCATCCGAATTTAATACAAAAGGCACAATGCCGACTTAAGTACAAGACGACTGACACTCTAACTTTCTATGATTTGAACCTCTCCTGTGAGTCCAGTTTTAGATTCCGATGCTTCACTTGAGGTTTACTATATCCCTTGGACCTTCTTATTGACGATGAAACACAGATACTGCATCCGAATGTAATACAAAAGGCACAATGGCGACTTAAGTGCAAGAGGACTGACACTCTCACTTTCTATGATTTGAACCTTTCCTGTGAGTCCAGTTTAAGATTCCGATGCTTCACTTCAGGTTTACTGTATACCTTGTACCTTCTTATTGACGATGAAACACAGAAATTGCATCGGAATTAATTTCAAAAGGCACAATGCCGACTTAAGTACAAGAGGACTGACACTGTAACATTCTATGATTTGATCCTCTCCTGTGAGTCCAGTTTTAGATTCCGATACTTCACTTCAGGTTTGCTGTATCCTTTGGACCTTCTTATTGACGATGAAACACAGAAATTGCATCCGAATTTAATACAAATGGCACAATGCCGACTTAAGTACAAGAGGACTGACACTCTCACATCCTATAATTTGAACCTCTCCTGTGAGTCCAGTTTAAGATTCCGATGCTTTACTTCAGGTTTACTGTATCACTTGGATCTTCTTATTGACGATGAAACACAGAAATTGCATCCGAATTTAATACAAATGCTACAATGCCGACTCAAGTACAAGAGTACTGACACTCTCACTTTCTATGATTTGAACCTCTCCTGTGAGTCCAGTTTTAGTTTCCGATGCTTCACTTCAGGTTTACGGTATACCTTGCACCTTCTTATTGACGATGAAACACAGAAATTGAATTCGAATTTAATACAAAAGGCACAAAGCCGACTTAAGTACTAAAGGACTGACATTCAAATTTTCTATGATTTGAAACTCTCCTGTGAGTCCAGTTTTAGACTCCGATGCTTCACATTAGGTTCACTGTATCCCTTGGACTTTCTTATTGACGATGAAACACAGAAATTGCACCCGAATTTAATACAAAAGGCACAATTCCGACTCAAGTATAAGAGGAGTGACACTCTAACATTCTATGATTTGTATCTCTCCTGTGAGTACAGTTTTTGATTCCGATGCTTCACTTCAGGTTTACTGCATCCCTTGGACCTTCTTATTGATGATGAAACACAGAAATCGCACCCGAATTTAATACAAATGGCACAATGTCGACTTAAGTACAAGAGGAGTGACACTCTAACTATCTATGATTTGAATCTCTCCTGTGAGTCCAGTTTTAGATTCCGAAGCTTCACTTCAGGTTTACTGAATCCCTTGTACGTTCTTATTGACGATGAAACACAGAGTTTGCATCCGAATTTAATACAAAAGGCACAATGCCGACTTAAGTACAAGAGGACTCACACTCTAACTTTGTATGATTTGAACTTATCCTGTGAGTCCAGTTTTAGATTCCGATGCTTCACTTCAGGTTTACTGTATCCCTTGGACCTTCTTATTGACGATGAAACACAGAAATTGCATCCGAATTTAAAACAATAATCACAATGGCGGCTTAAGTACAAGAGGACTGACACTCTCACTTTCTATGATTTGAACTTCTCCTGTGAGTCCAGTTTTAGATTCCGATGCTTAACTTAAGGTTTACTGTATACCTTGCACCTTCTTATTGACCATGAAACACAGAAGTTGCATCGGAATTAAATTCAAATGGCACCACGCCGACTTAAGTACAAGAGGACTGACACTCTCACTTCCTATGATTTGAACCTCTCCTGCGAGTCCAGTTTTAGATTCCGATGCTTCACTTCAGGTTTACTGTATCCCTTCGACCTTCTTATTGACGATGAAACACAGAAATTGCGTCCGAACTTAATACAAATGGCACAATGCCGACTTAAGTACAAGAGGACCGACACACTCACCTTTTTTGATTTGAACCTCTCCTGCGAGTCCAGTTTTAGATTCCGATGCTTCACTTTAGGTTTGCTGTATCCCTTGGACCTTCTTATTGACGATGAAACACAGAAATTGCATCGGAATTAAATTCAAAAGGCTCAATGCCGACTTAAGTGAAAGAGGACTCTCACTTTCTATGATTTGGATATCTCCTGTGAGTCCAGTTTTAGATTCCGATGCTTCACTTCAGGTTTACTGTATCCCTTGGACCTTCTTATTGACGATGAAACACAGAAATTGCATCCGAATTTAATACAAATGGCACAATGCCGACTTAAGTACAAGAGGACTGACACTCTCATTTTCTCTGATTTGAACCTCTCCTGCGAGTCCAGTTTTAGATTCCGATGCTTCACTTCATTTTTGCTGTATGCCATGGACCTTCTTGTTGACGATGAAACACAGAAATTGCGTCGGAATTAAATTCAAAATGCACAATGCCGACTTAAGTAAAAGAGGACTGACACTCTCAATTTCTATGATTTAAATCTCTCCTGTGAGTCCAGTTTCAGGTTCCGATGCGTCACTTCGGGTTTACTGTATCCCTTGGACCTTCTTATTGACGATGAAACATAGAAATTGCATCCGAATTTAATACAAAAGCCACAATGCAGACTTAAGTGCAATAGGACTGACACTCTCGCTTTCTATGATTCGAACCTTTCCTGTGAGTCCAGTTTTAGATTCCGATGCTTCAATTCAGGTTTACTGTATCCCTTGGACCTTCTTATTGACGATGAAACACAGAAATTGCACCCGAACTTAATACAAATGGCACAATGCCGACTTAAGTACAAGAGGACTGACACTCTCACTTTCTATGATTTGAACCTCTCCTGTCAGTCCAGTTTTAGATTCCGATGCTTAACTTCAGGTTAACTGTATCCCTTGGACCTTCTTATAGACGATGAAACACAGAAATTGCATCGGAATTAAATTCAAAAATCACAATGCCGACTTAAGTACAAGAGGACTGACACTCTAACTTTCTATGATTTGAACCTCTCCCGTGAGTCCAGTTTTAGGTTCCGATGCTTCACTTCAGGTTTACTGTAACCCTTGGACCTTCCTATTGACGATGAAACACTGATATTACATCCGAATTTAATTCAAAGGCACAATGGCGACTTAAGTACAAGAGGACTGACACTCTCACTTTCTATGATTTGAACCTCTCCTGTGAGTCCAGTTTCAGATTCCGATGCTTCACTTCAGGTTTACTGTATACCTTCTTACTGACGATGAAACACAGAGATTGCATCGGAATTAAGTTCAAAATGCACAATGCCGACTTAAGTACAAGAGGACTGACACTCTATCTTTCTATGATTTGAACCTCTGCTGTGAGTCCAGTTTTAGATTCAGATGCTTCACTTCATGTTTACTGTATCCCTTGGACCTTCTTATTGACGATGAAACACATAAATTGCATCCGAATTTAATAAAAAAGGCACAATACCGTCTTAAGTACAAGAGGAGTGACACTCTAACTATCTATGATTTGAATGTCTCCTGTGAGTCCAGTTTTAGATTCCGATGCTTCACTTCAGGTTTACTGTATCCCTTGTACGTTCTTATTGACGATGAAACACAGATATTGCATCCGAACTTAATACAAATGGCACAATGCCGACTTAAGTACAAGAGGACCGACACTCTCACTTTCTATGTTTTGAACCTCTCCTGTGAGTCCAGTTTTAGATTCCGATGCTTCACTTCAGGTTTACTGTATCCCTTGGACTTCTTAGTGACGATGAATCACAGAAATTGCATCGGAATTAAATTGAAAAGGCACAACGCCGACTTAAGTACAACAGGACTGACACTCAAACTTTTAATGATTTGAACTTCTCCTGTGAGTCCGGTTTTAGATTCCGATGCTTCACTCCAGGTTTACTGTATCCCTTCGACCTTCTTATTGACGATGAAACACAGAGTTTGCATCCGAATTTAATACAAAAGTCACAATGCCGACTTAAGTACAAGAGGACTGACACTCTAACTGTCTATGATTTGAACTTATCCTGTGAGTCCAGTTTTAGATTCCGATGCTTCACTTCAGGTTTACTGTATCCCTTGGACCTTCATATCGACGATGAAACACAGAAATTGCATCCGAATTTAATTCAAAAAGCACAAGTGCGGCTTAAGTACAAGAGGACTGACACTCTCACTTTCTATGATTTGAACGTCTCCTGTGAGTCCAGTTTTAGATTCCGATGCTTAACTTCAGATTTACTGAATACCTTGCACTTTTTTATTGACGATGAAACACAGAAGTTGCATCGGAATTAAATTCAAGAGGCACCACGCCGACTTAAGTACAAGAGGACTGCCATCTAACTTCCTATGATTTGAACCTCTCCGTCGAGTCCAGTTTTAGATTCCGATGCTTCACTTCAGGTTTACTGTATCCCTACGACCTTCTTATTGACGATGAAACATAGGGTTTGCATCAGAACTTCATACAAAAGGCACAATGCCGATTTAAGTACAAGAGGACTGACACTCTCACTCCCTATGATTTGAACCTCTCCTGTGAGACCAGTTTTAGATTCCGATGCTTCACTTCAGGTTCACTGTATCCCTTCGACCTTCTTATTGACGATGAAACACAGAAATTGCATCCGAACTTAATACAAATGGCACAATGACGACTTAAGTACAAGAGGACCGACACTCTCACCTTTTTTGATTTGAACCTCTCCTGCGAGTCCAGTTTTAGATTCCGATGCTTCACTTCAGGTTTGCTGTATCCCTTGGACCTTCTTATTGACGATGAAACACAGAAATTGCATCGGAATTAAATTCAAAAGGCTCAATGCCGACTTAAGTAAAAGAGGACTCTCACTTTCTATGATTTAGATATCTCCTGTGAGTCCAGTTTTAGATTCCGATGCTTCACTTCAGGTTTACTGTATCCCTTGGACCATCTTATTGACGATGAAACACAGATATTGCATCCGAATTTAATACAAATGGCACAATGCCGACTTAAGTACAAGAGGACTGACACTCTCACTTTCTCTGATTTGAACGTCTCCTGCGAGTCCAGTTTTAGATTCCGATGCTTTACTTCAGGTTTGCTGTATCCCATGGACCTTCTTGTTGTCGATGAAACATAGAAATTGCGTCGGAATTAAATTCAAAATGCACAATGCCGACTTAAGTAAAAGAGGACTGACACACTCACTTTCTATGATTTAAATCTCTCCTGTGAGTCCAGTTTTAGGTTCCGATGCTTCACTTCGGGTTTACTGTATCCCTTGGACCTTCTTATTGACGATGAAACACAGAAATTGCATCCGAATTTAATACAAATGCCACAATGCAGACTTAAGTACAAGAGGACTGATACTCTCGCTTTCTATGATTTGAACCTTTCCTGTGAGTCCAGTTTTAGATTCCGATGCTTCAATTCAGGTTTACTGTATCCCTTGGACCTTCTTATTGACGATGAAACACAGAAATTGCACCCGAACTTAATACAAATGACACAATGCCGACTTAAGTACAAGAGGACTGACACTCTCACTTTCTATGATTTGAACCTCTCCTGTCAGTCCAGTTTTAGATTCCGATGCATCACTTCGGGTTAACTGTATTCCTTGGACCTTCTTATTGACGATGAAACAAAGAAATTGCATCGGAATTAAATTCAAAACGCACAATGCTGCATAAGTAAAAGTGGACTGACACTCTCACTTTCTATGATTTGAACTTCTCCTGTGGGTCCATTTTTTGATTCCGATGCTTCACTTCAGGTTTACTGTATCCCTTGGACCTTCTTATTAACGATGAAACACAGAAATTGCATTGGAATTAAATTAAAAAATCACAATGCCGACTTAAGTACAAGAGGACTGACACTCTAACTTTCTATGATTTGAACCTCTCTCGTGAGTCCAGTTTTAGGTTCCGATGCTTCACTTCAGGTTTACTGTATCCCTTGGACCTTCTTATTGACGATGAAACACAGATATTACATCCGAATTTAATGCAAAGGCACAATGGCGACTTAAGTACAAGAGGACTGACATTCTCACTTTCTATGATTTGAACCTCTCCTGTGAGTCCAGTTTCAGATTCCGATGCTTCACTTCAGGTTTACTGTATACCTTCTTATTGACGATGAAACACAGAAATTGCATCGGAATTAAGTTCAAAATGCACAATGCCGACTTAAGTACAAGAGGACTGACACTCAAACTATCTATGATTTGATCCCCTGCTGTGAGTCCAGTTTTAGATTCCGATGCTTCACTTCATGTTTACTGTATCCCTTGGACCTTCTTATTGACCATGAAACATAGAAATTGCATCCGAATTTAATACAAATGGCACAATGCCGACATAAGTAAAAGAGGACTGACACTCTAAATTTCTATGATTTGAACCTCTATTGTGAGTCCAGTTTTAGATTCCGATGCTTCACTTCAGGTTTACTGTATCCCTTGGACCTTCTAACTGACGATGAAACACAAAAATTGCATTCGATTTTAATACAAAAGTCACAATACCGACTTAAGTACAAGAGGAGTGACACTCTAACTATCTATGATTAGAACCTCTCCTGTGAGTCCAGTTTTAGATTCCGATGCTTCACTTCAGGTTTACTGTATCCCTTGGACCTTCTTATTAACAATGACACACAGAAAAAGAATCGGGAATTAAATTCAAAAGGCACAATGCCGACTTAAGTTCAAGAGGACTGACATTCTAACTTTCTATGATTTGAACCTCTTCTAAGAGTCCAGTTTTAGATTCCGATGCTTCACTTAAGATTTACTGTATCCCTTGGACCTTCTTATTGACGATGAAACACAAGGGTTTGCATTCGAATTTAATACAAAGGGCACAATGCCGACTTAAGTACAAGAGGACTGACACTCTAACTTTCTATGATTTGAACCTCTCCTGTGAGTCCACTTTTAGATTCCGATGCTTCACTTCAGGTTTACTGTATCCCTTGGACCTTCTTATTGACGATGAAACACAGAAATTGCATCCGAATTTAATACAAAAGGCACAATGGCGGCTTAAATACAAGAGGACTGACATTATCACTTTCTATGGTTTGAACCTTTCCTGTGAGTCCAGTTTTAGATTCCGATGCTTCACTTCAGGTTTACTGTATCCCTTGGAACTTCTTATTGACGATGAAACACAGAAATTGCTCCCGAATTTAATACTAATGGCACAATGCCGACTCAAGTACAAGAGGACTGACACTCTCACTTTCTATGCTTTGAACCTCTCCTGTTAGTCCAGTTTTAGATTCCGATGCTTCACTTCAGGTTTACTGTATCCCTTGGACCTTCTTATTGAAGATGAAACACAGATATTGCATCGGAATTAAATTCAAAACGCACAATGCCGACTTAAGTAAAAGAGGAATAACTGTCTCACTCTCTATGATTTTAACCTCTCCTGTGAGTCCAGTTTTAACTTCTGATGCTTTACTTCAGGTTTACTGTATCCCTTGGACCTTCTTATCGACTGAGAATCACAGAAATCGCATCCTATTTTAATACAAAAATCACAATGCCGACTTAAGTACAAGAGGACTGATACTCTAACTTTCTATCATTTGAACCTCTCCTGTGAGTCCAGTTTTAGATTCCGATGCTTCACTTGAGGTTTACTGTATCCCTTGGACCTTCTTATTAAGGAGGAAACACAGAAATAGCATCTGAATGTAATGCAAAAGGCACAATACCGACTTAAGTACAAGAGGAGAGACACTCTAACTCTCTATGATTTGAATCTCCCCTGTGAGTCCAGTTTTACATTCTGATGCTTCACTTCAGGTTTACTGTATCCCTTGGACCTTCTTATTGACGAAGAATCACAGAAATTGCATCTGATTTTAATACAAAAGTCACAATGCCGACCTAAGTGCAAGAGGACTGACACTCTCACATTCTATGATTGGAACCTCTCCTGTGAGTCCAGTTTTAGATTCCGATGCTTCACTTCAGGTTTACTGTACCCCTTGGACCTTCTTATTGAAGATGAAACACAGAAAGTGCATCCGAATTTAATAAAAATGTCACAATGCCGACTTAAGTACAAGAGGTCTGACTCTCGCACTTTCTATGATTTGAACCTCTCCTGTGAGTCCGGTTTTAGATTCCGATGCTTCACTTCAGGTTTACTGTATACCTTGCACCTCCTTATTGACGATGAAACATAGAAATTGCATCGGAATTTAATACAAAAGGCACAATGATGACATAAGTAAAGGAGGACTGACACTCAAACTTTCTATGATTTGAACCTCTCCTGTGATTCCAGTTTTAGATTCCGATGCTTCACTTCAGGTTTACTGTATCCCTTGGACCTTCTTATTGACGATGAAACACAGAGTTTGCATCCGAATTTAATACAAAAGGCACAATACCGACTTAAGTACAAGAGGAGTGACACTATATCTATGATTTGAATCTTTCCTGTGAGTCCAGTTTTAGATTCCGATGCTTCACTTCAGGTTTACTGTATCCCTTGGACCCTCTTATTGACGATGAAACACAGAAATTGCATCCGAATTTAATACAGATGGCACAATACCGACTTAAGTACAAGAGGACCGACACTCTCACTTTCTATGATTTGAACCTCACCTATGAGTACAGTTTTAGATTCCAATACTTCACTTCAGGTTTACTGTATCCCTTGGACCTTCTTATTGACGATGAAATACAGAAATTGCATCAGAATTAAATTCAAAAGGCACAATGCCGACTTAAGTGAAAGTGGACTGACACTCTCACTCTCTAAGATTTGAACCTCTCCTGTGAGTCCAGTTTTAGATTCCGATGCTTCGCTTAAGGTTTACTGTATCCCTTGGACCATCTTATTGACGATGAAACACAGAAATTGCATCGGAATTAAATTCAAAAGGCACAATGCCGACTTAAGTACAAGAGGACTGACACTCAAACTTTCTATGATTTGAACCTCTCCTGTGATTCCAGTTTTAGATTCCGATGCTTCACTTCAGGTTTACTGTATCCCTTGGACCTTCTTATTGACGATGAAACACAGAGTTTGCATCCGAATTTAATACCAATGGAACAATTCCGATTTAAGTACAAGAGGACTGACACTCTAACTTTCTATGATTTGAACCTCTCCTGTGAGTCCAGTTTTAGATTCCGATGCTATACTTCAGGTTTACTGTATCCCTTGGACCTTCTTATTGACGATGAAACACGGAAATTGCATCCGAATTTAATACAAACGGCACAATGGCGACTAAAGTACAAGAGGACTGACACTCTCACTTTCTATGATTTGCACCTCTCCTGTGAGCCCAATTTTAGATTCCGGTGCTTCACTTAAGGTTTACTCTATACCTTGCACCTTCTTATTGACGATGAAACACAGAGTTTGCATCCGAATTTAATACAAAAGGCACATTGGGGACTTACGTGCAAGAGGACTGACACTCTAACTTTCTATGATTTGAACCTCTCCTGTGAGTCTAGTTTTAGATTCCGATGCTACACTTCAGGTTCACTGTATACCTTGGACCTTCTTATTGAAGATGAAACACAGAAATAGGATCCGAATATAATACAAATGGGACAATGCCGACTTAAGTACAAGAGGACTGACACTCTCACTTTCTATGATTTAAACCTCTCCTGTGAGTTCAGTGTTAGATTCCGATGCTTCACTTCAGGTTTTCTGTATCCCTTGGACCTTCTTATTGACGATGAAACACAGAAATTGCATCCGAATTTAATACAAATGGCACAACGCCGACTTAAGTAAAAGAGGACTAACTGTCTCACTCTCTATGATTTTAACCTCTCCTGTGAGTCCAGTTTTAACTTCTGATGCTTTACTTCAGGTTTACTGTATCCCTTGGACCTTCTTATCGACTGAGAATCACAGAAATCGCATCCTATTTTAATACAAAAATCACAATGCCGACTTAAGTACAAGAGGACTGATACTCTAACTTTCTATCATTTGAACCTCTCCTGTGAGTCCAGTTTTAGATTCCGATGCTTCACTTGAGGTTTACTGTATCCCTTGGACCTTCTTATTAAGGAGGAAACACAGAAATAGCATCTGAATGTAATGCAAAAGGCACAATACCGACTTAAGTACAAGAGGAGAGACACTCTAACTCTCTATGATTTGAATCTCCCCTGTGAGTCCAGTTTTACATTCTGATGCTTCACTTCAGGTTTACTGTATCCCTTGGACCTTCTTATTGACGAAGAATCACAGAAATTGCATCTGATTTTAATACAAAAGTCACAATGCCGACCTAAGTGCAAGAGGACTGACACTCTCACATTCTATGATTGGAACCTCTCCTGTGAGTCCAGTTTTAGATTCCGATGCTTCACTTCAGGTTTACTGTACCCCTTGGACCTTCTTATTGAAGATGAAACACAGAAAGTGCATCCGAATTTAATAAAAATGTCACAATGCCGACTTAAGTACAAGAGGTCTGACTCTCGCACTTTCTATGATTTGAACCTCTCCTGTGAGTCCGGTTTTAGATTCCGATGCTTCACTTCAGGTTTACTGTATACCTTGCACCTCCTTATTGACGATGAAACATAGAAATTGCATCGGAATTTAATACAAAAGGCACAATGATGACATAAGTAAAGGAGGACTGACACTCAAACTTTCTATGATTTGAACCTCTCCTGTGATTCCAGTTTTAGATTCCGATGCTTCACTTCAGGTTTACTGTATCCCTTGGACCTTCTTATTGACGATGAAACACAGAGTTTGCATCCGAATTTAATACAAAAGGCACAATACCGACTTAAGTACAAGAGGAGTGACACTATATCTATGATTTGAATCTTTCCTGTGAGTCCAGTTTTAGATTCCGATGCTTCACTTCAGGTTTACTGTATCCCTTGGACCCTCTTATTGACGATGAAACACAGAAATTGCATCCGAATTTAATACAGATGGCACAATACCGACTTAAGTACAAGAGGACCGACACTCTCACTTTCTATGATTTGAACCTCACCTATGAGTACAGTTTTAGATTCCAATACTTCACTTCAGGTTTACTGTATCCCTTGGACCTTCTTATTGACGATGAAATACAGAAATTGCATCAGAATTAAATTCAAAAGGCACAATGCCGACTTAAGTGAAAGTGGACTGACACTCTCACTCTCTAAGATTTGAACCTCTCCTGTGAGTCCAGTTTTAGATTCCGATGCTTCGCTTAAGGTTTACTGTATCCCTTGGACCATCTTATTGACGATGAAACACAGAAATTGCATCGGAATTAAATTCAAAAGGCACAATGCCGACTTAAGTACAAGAGGACTGACACTCAAACTTTCTATGATTTGAACCTCTCCTGTGATTCCAGTTTTAGATTCCGATGCTTCACTTCAGGTTTACTGTATCCCTTGGACCTTCTTATTGACGATGAAACACAGAGTTTGCATCCGAATTTAATACCAATGGAACAATTCCGATTTAAGTACAAGAGGACTGACACTCTAACTTTCTATGATTTGAACCTCTCCTGTGAGTCCAGTTTTAGATTCCGATGCTATACTTCAGGTTTACTGTATCCCTTGGACCTTCTTATTGACGATGAAACACGGAAATTGCATCCGAATTTAATACAAACGGCACAATGGCGACTAAAGTACAAGAGGACTGACACTCTCACTTTCTATGATTTGCACCTCTCCTGTGAGCCCAATTTTAGATTCCGGTGCTTCACTTAAGGTTTACTCTATACCTTGCACCTTCTTATTGACGATGAAACACAGAGTTTGCATCCGAATTTAATACAAAAGGCACATTGGGGACTTACGTGCAAGAGGACTGACACTCTAACTTTCTATGATTTGAACCTCTCCTGTGAGTCTAGTTTTAGATTCCGATGCTACACTTCAGGTTCACTGTATACCTTGGACCTTCTTATTGAAGATGAAACACAGAAATAGGATCCGAATATAATACAAATGGGACAATGCCGACTTAAGTACAAGAGGACTGACACTCTCACTTTCTATGATTTAAACCTCTCCTGTGAGTTCAGTGTTAGATTCCGATGCTTCACTTCAGGTTTTCTGTATCCCTTGGACCTTCTTATTGACGATGAAACACAGAAATTGCATCCGAATTTAATACAAATGGCACAACGCCGACTTAAGTAAAAGAGGACTAACTGTCTCACTCTCTATGATTTTAACCTCTCCTGTGAGTCCAGTTTTAACTTCTGATGCTTTACTTCAGGTTTACTGTATCCCTTGGACCTTCTTATCGACTGAGAATCACAGAAATCGCATCCTATTTTAATACAAAAATCACAATGCCGACTTAAGTACAAGAGGACTGATACTCTAACTTTCTATCATTTGAACCTCTCCTGTGAGTCCAGTTTTAGATTCCGATGCTTCACTTGAGGTTTACTGTATCCCTTGGACCTTCTTATTAAGGAGGAAACACAGAAATAGCATCTGAATGTAATGCAAAAGGCACAATACCGACTTAAGTACAAGAGGAGAGACACTCTAACTCTCTATGATTTGAATCTCCCCTGTGAGTCCAGTTTTACATTCTGATGCTTCACTTCAGGTTTACTGTATCCCTTGGACCTTCTTATTGACGAAGAATCACAGAAATTGCATCTAATTTTAATACAAAAGTCACAATGCCGACCTAAGTGCAAGAGGACTGACACTCTCACATTCTATGATTGGAACCTCTCCTGTGAGTCCAGTTTTAGATTCCGATGCTTCACTTCAGGTTTACTGTACCCCTAGGACCTTCTTATTGAAGATGAAACACAGAAAGTGCATCCGAATTTAATAAAAATGTCACAATGCCGACTTAAGTACAAGAGGTCTGACTCTCGCACTTTCTATGATTTGAACCTCTCCTGTGAGTCCGGTTTTAGATTCCGATGCTTCACTTCAGGTTTACTGTATACCTTGCACCTCCTTATTGACGATGAAACATAGAAATTGCATCGGAATTTAATACAAAAGGCACAATGATGACATAAGTAAAGGAGGACTGACACTCAAACTTTCTATGATTTGAACCTCTCCTGTGATTCCAGTTTTAGATTCCGATGCTTCACTTCAGGTTTACTGTATCCCTTGGACCTTCTTATTGACGATGAAACACAGAGTTTGCATCCGAATTTAATACAAAAGGCACAATACCGACTTAAGTACAAGAGGAGTGACACTATATCTATGATTTGAATCTTTCCTGTGAGTCCAGTTTTAGATTCCGATGCTTCACTTCAGGTTTACTGTATCCCTTGGACCCTCTTATTGACGATGAAACACAGAAATTGCATCCGAATTTAATACAGATGGCACAATACCGACTTAAGTACAAGAGGACCGACACTCTCACTTTCTATGATTTGAACCTCACCTATGAGTACAGTTTTAGATTCCAATACTTCACTTCAGGTTTACTGTATCCCTTGGACCTTCTTATTGACGATGAAATACAGAAATTGCATCAGAATTAAATTCAAAAGGCACAATGCCGACTTAAGTGAAAGTGGACTGACACTCTCACTCTCTAAGATTTGAACCTCTCCTGTGAGTCCAGTTTTAGATTCCGATGCTTCGCTTAAGGTTTACTGTATCCCTTGGACCATCTTATTGACGATGAAACACAGAAATTGCATCGGAATTAAATTCAAAAGACACAATGCCGACTTAAGTACAAGAGGACTGACACTCAAACTTTCTATGATTTGAACCTCTCCTGTGATTCCAGTTTTAGATTCCGATGCTTCACTTCAGGTTTACTGTATCCCTTGGACCTTCTTATTGACGATGAAACACAGAGTTTGCATCCGAATTTAATACCAATGGAACAATTCCGATTTAAGTACAAGAGGACTGACACTCTAACTTTCTATGATTTGAACCTCTCCTGTGAGTCCAGTTTTAGATTCCGATGCTATACTTCAGGTTTACTGTATCCCTTGGACCTTCTTATTGACGATGAAACACGGAAATTGCATCCGAATTTAATACAAACGGCACAATGGCGACTAAAGTACAAGAGGACTGACACTCTCACTTTCTATGATTTGCACCTCTCCTGTGAGCCCAATTTTAGATTCCGGTGCTTCACTTAAGGTTTACTCTATACCTTGCACCTTCTTATTGACGATGAAACACAGAGTTTGCATCCGAATTTAATACAAAAGGCACATTGCCGACTTACGTGCAAGAGGACTGACACTCTAACTTTCTATGATTTGAACCTCTCCTGTGAGTCTAGTTTTAGATTCCGATGCTACACTTCAGGTTCACTGTATACCTTGGACCTTCTTATTGAAGATGAAACACAGAAATAGGATCCGAATATAATACAAATGGGACAATGCCGACTTAAGTACAAGAGGACTGACACTCTCACTTTCTATGATTTAAACCTCTCCTGTGAGTTCAGTGTTAGATTCCGATGCTTCACTTCAGGTTTTCTGTATCCCTTGGACCTTCTTATTGACGATGAAACACAGAAATTGCATCCGAATTTAAGACAAATGGCACAATGCCGACTTAAGTACAAGAGGACTGACACTCTTACTCTCTATGATTCGAACCTCTCCTGTGAGGTCAGTTTTAGATTCGGATGCTTCACTTCAGGTTAACTGTATCCCTTGGACCTTCTTATTGACGAAAAAACACAGAAATTGTATCCGTATTTAATACAAATGGCACAAAACCGACTTAAGTACAAGAGGAGTGACACTCTAACTTTCTATGATTTGAACCTCTCCTGTGAGTCCAGTTTTAGTTCCGATGTTTCACTTCAGGTTTACTGTATCCCTTGGACCTTCTTATTGACTATGAATCACAGAAATTGCATCCGAATTTAATACAAAAGGCACAATGGCGACTTCAGTACAAGAGGACTGAGACTCTCACTTTCTATGATTTGAACCTCTCCTGTGAGTCCAGTTTCAGATTCCGATGCTTCACTTCAGGTTTACTGTATACCTTGCACCTTCTTATTGAAGATGAAACACAGATATTGCATCGGAATTAAATTCAAAACGCACAATGCCGACTTAAGTAAAAGAGGACTAACTGTCTCACTCTCTATGATTTTAACCTCTCCTGTGAGTCCAGTTTTAACTTCTGATGCTTTACTTCAGGTTTACTGTATCCCTTGGACCTTCTTATCGACTGAGAATCACAGAAATCGCATCCTATTTTAATACAAAAATCACAATGCCGACTTAAGTACAAGAGGACTGATACTCTAACTTTCTATCATTTGAACCTCTCCTGTGAGTCCAGTTTTAGATTCCGATGCTTCACTTGAGGTTTACTGTATCCCTTGGACCTTCTTATTAAGGAGGAAACACAGAAATAGCATCTGAATGTAATGCAAAAGGCACAATACCGACTTAAGTACAAGAGGAGAGACACTCTAACTCTCTATGATTTGAATCTCCCCTGTGAGTCCAGTTTTACATTCTGATGCTTCACTTCAGGTTTACTGTATCCCTTGGACCTTCTTATTGACGAAGAATCACAGAAATTGCATCTGATTTTAATACAAAAGTCACAATGCCGACCTAAGTGCAAGAGGACTGACACTCTCACATTCTATGATTGGAACCTCTCCTGTGAGTCCAGTTTTAGATTCCGATGCTTCACTTCAGGTTTACTGTACCCCTAGGACCTTCTTATTGAAGATGAAACACAGAAAGTGCATCCGAATTTAATAAAAATGTCACAATGCCGACTTAAGTACAAGAGGTCTGACTCTCGCACTTTCTATGATTTGAACCTCTCCTGTGAGTCCGGTTTTAGATTCCGATGCTTCACTTCAGGTTTACTGTATACCTTGCACCTCCTTGTTGACGATGTAACATAGAAATTGCATCGGAATTTAATACAAAAGGCACAATGATGACATAAGTAAAGGAGGACTGACACTCAAACTTTCTATGATTTGAACCTCTCCTGTGATTCCAGTTTTAGATTCCGATGCTTCACTTCAGGTTTACTGTATCCCTTGGACCTTCTTATTGACGATGAAACACAGAGTTTGCATCCGAATTTAATACAAAAGGCACAATACCGACTTAAGTACAAGATTAGTGACACTATATCTATGATTTGAATCTTTCCTGTAAGTCCAGTTTTAGATTCCGATGCTTCACTTCAGGTTTACTGTATCCCTTGGACCCTCTTATTGACGATGAAACACAGAAATTGCATCCGAATTTAATACAGATGGCACAATACCGACTTAAGTACAAGAGGACCGACACTCTCACTTTCTATGATTTGAACCTCACCTATGAGTACAGTTTTAGATTCCAATACTTCACTTCAGGTTTACTGTATCCCTTGGACCTTCTTATTGACGATGAAATACAGAAATTGCATCAGAATTAAATTCAAAAGGCACAATGCCGACTTAAGTGAAAGTGGACTGACACTCTCACTCTCTAAGATTTGAACCTCTCCTGTGAGTCCAGTTTTAGATTCCGATGCTTCGCTTAAGGTTTACTGTATCCCTTGGACCATCTTATTGACGACGAAACACAGAAATTGCATCGGAATTAAATTCAAAAGGCACAATGCCGACTTAAGTACAAGAGGACTGACACTCAAACTTTCTATGATTTGAACCTCTCCTGTGATTCCAGTTTTAGATTCCGATGCTTCACTTCAGGTTTACTGTATCCCTTGGACCTTCTTATTGACGATGAAACACAGAGTTTGCATCCGAATTTAATACCAATGGAACAATTCCGATTTAAGTACAAGAGGACTGACACTCTAACTTTCTATGATTTGAACCTCTCCTGTGAGTCCAGTTTTAGATTCCGATGCTATACTTCAGGTTTACTGTATCCCTTGGACCTTCTTATTGACGATGAAACACGGAAATTGCATCCGAATTTAATACAAACGGCACAATGGCGACTAAAGTACAAGAGGACTGACACTCTCACTTTCTATGATTTGCACCTCTCCTGTGAGCCCAATTTTAGATTCCGGTGCTTCACTTAAGGTTTACTCTATACCTTGCACCTTCTTATTGACGATGAAACACAGAGTTTGCATCCGAATTTAATGCAAAAGGCACATTGCCGACTTACGTGCAAGAGGACTGACACTCTAACTTTCTGTGATTTGAACCTCTCCTGTGAGTCTAGTTTTAGATTCCGATGCTACACTTCAGGTTCACTGTATACCTTGGACCTTCTTATTGAAGATGAAACACAGAAATAGGATCCGAATATAATACAAATGGGACAATGCCGACTTAAGTACAAGAGGACTGACACTCTCACTTTCTATGATTTAAACCTCTCCTGTGAGTTCAGTGTTAGATTCCGATGCTTCACTTCAGGTTTTCTGTATCCCTTGGACCTTCTTATTGACGATGAAACACAGAAATTGCATCCGAATTTAATACAAATGGCACAATGCCGACTTAAGTACAAGAGGACTGACACTCTTACTCTCTATGATTCGAACCTCTCCTGTGAGGTCAGTTTTAGATTCGGATGCTTCACTTCAGGTTAACTGTATCCCTTGGACCTTCTTATTGACGAAAAAACACAGAAATTGTATCCGTATTTAATACAAATGGCACAAAACCGACTTAAGTACAAGAGGAGTGACGCTCTAACTTTCTATGATTTGAACCTCTCCTGTGAGTCCAGTTTTAGTTCCGATGTTTCACTTCAGGTTTACTGTATCCCTTGGACCTTCTTATTGACTATGAATCACAGAAATTGCATCCGAATTTAATACAAAAGGCACAATGGCGACTTCAGTACAAGAGGACTGAGACTCTCACTTTCTATGATTTGAACCTCTCCTGTGAGTCCAGTTTCAGATTCCGATGCTTCACTTCAGGTTTACTGTATACCTTGCACCTTCTTATTGACAATGAAACACAGAAGTTGCATCGGAATTAAATTCAAAAGGCACCACGCCGACATAAGTACAAGAGCACTGACACTCTAACTTTCTATGATTTGAACGTCTCCTGTGAGTCCAGTTTTAGATTCCGATGCTTCACTTCAGGTTTACCGTATCCCTTGGACCTTTTTATTGACGATGAAGCACAGGGTTTGCATCCGAATCTAATACAAAAGGCACAATGCCGACTTAAGTGCAAGAGGACTGACACTCTCACTTTCTATGATTTGAATCTCTCCTGTCAGTCCAGTTTTAGATTCCGATGCTTCACTTCAGGTTTACTGCATCCTTGGACCTTCTTATTGACGTTGAAACACAGAAATTGCATCGGAATTAAATTCAAAACGCACAATGCTGCTTAAGTAAAAGTGGACTGACACTCTCACTTTCTATGATTTGAACCTCTCCTGTGAGTCCAGTCTTAGATTCCGATGCTTAACTTCAGGTTTACTGTATCCCTTGGACCTTCTTATTGACGATGAAACACAGAAATTGCATCGGAATTAATTTCAAAAATCACAATGCCGTCTTAAGTACAAGAGGACTGACACTCTAACTTTCTATGATTTGAACCTCTCCCGTGAGTCCAGTTTTAGATTCCGATGCTTCAATTCAGGGTTACTGTATCCCTTGGACCTTCTTATTGACGATGAAACACAGAAACTGCATCCGAATTTAATACAAAAGGCACAATACCGACTTAAGTACAAGAGGAGTGACCCTATATCTATGATTTGAATCCCTCGTGTGAGTCCAGTTTTAGATTCCGATGCTTCACTTCAGGTTTACTGTATCCCTTGGACCTTCTTATTGACGATGAGACACAGAAATTGCATCCCAATTTAATATAGATGGCACAATGCCGACTTAAGTACAAGAAGACCGACACTCTCACTTTCTATGATTTGAACCTCTCCTGTGAGTACAGTTTTAGATTCCGATATTTCACTTCAGGTTTACTGTATCCCTTGGACCTTCTTATTGACGATGAAACACAGAAATTGCATCGGAATTAAATTCAAAAGGCACAATGCCGACTTAAGTAAAAGAGGACTGACACTCTCACTCTCTATGATTTGAACCTCTCCTGTGAGTCCAGTTTTAGATTCCGATGCTTCGCTTAAGGTTTACTGTATCCCTTGGACCAACTTATTGACGATGATACACAGAAATTGCATCAGAATTAAATTCAAAAAGCACAATGCCGACTTAAGTTTAAGAGGACAAACACAAAATCTTTCTATGATTTGAACCTCTCCTGTGATTCCAGTTTTTGATTCCGATGCTTCACTTCAGGTTTACTGTATCCCTTGGACCTTCTTATTGACGATGAAACACAGAGTTTGCATCCGAATTTAATACAAAAGGCACAATTCCGACTTAAGTACAAGAGGACTGACACTCTAACTTTCTATGATTTGAACCTCTCCTGTGAGTCCAGTTTTAGATTCCGATGCTATACTTCAGGTTTACTGTATCCCTTGGACCTTCTAATTGACGATGAAACACAGAAATTGCATCCGAATTTAATACAAACGGCACAATAGCGACTAAAGTACAAGAGGACTGACACTCTCACTTTCTATGATTTGAAACTCTCCTGTGAGCCCAGTTTTAGATTCCGGTGCTTCACTTCAGGTTTTACTGTATACCTTGCACCTTCTTATTGACGATGAAACACAGAAGTTACATCGAAATTAAATTCAAAAGGCACCACGCCGACTTAAGTACAAGAGGACTGACATTCTAACTTTCTATGTTTTGAACCTCTCCTGTGAATCCATTTTTAGATTCCGATGCTTCACTTCAGGTTTACTGTATCCCTTGGACCTTCTTATTGACGATGAAACACAGATTTTGCATCTGAATTTAATACAAATGGCACAATGCCGACTTACGTGCAAAAGGACTGACACTCTAACTTTCTATGATTTGAACCTCTCCTGTGAGTCTAGTTTTAGATTCAGATGATTCACTTCAGGTTTATTGTATCCTTTGGACCTTCTTATTGAAGATGAAACACAGAAATTGCATCCGAATTTAATAGAAATGGCACAATGCCAACTTAAGTACAAGAGGACTGACACTCTCACTTTCTATGATTTGAACCTCTCCTGTGAGTCCAGTTTTATATTGCGATGCTTCACTTCAGGTTTACTGTATCTCTTGGACCTTCTTATTGACGATGAAACACATAAATTGCATCCGAATTAAATACAAATGGCCCACGGGCGACTTAAGTACAAGAGGACCGACACTCTCACTTTCTATGATTTGAACATCTCCTGCGAGTCCAGTGATGGATTCCGATGCTTCACTTCAGGTTTGCTGTATTCCTTGGACCTTCTTATTGACGATGAAACACAGATATTGCATCTGATTTTAATACAAAAGTCACAATGCCGACTTAAGTGCAAGAGGACTGACACTCTCACATTCTATGATTGGAACCTCTCCTGTGAGTCCAGTTTTAGATTCCGATGCTTCACTTCAGGTTTACTGTACCCCTTGGACCTTCTTATTGAAGATGAAACATAGAAAGTGCATCCGAATTTAATACAGATGGCACAATACCGACTTAAGTACAAGAGGAGTGACACTATATCTATGATTTGAATCTTTCCTGTGAGTCCAGTTTTAGATTCCTATGCTTCACTTCAGGTTTACTGTATCCCTTGGACCTTCTTATTGACGATGAAACACAGAAGTTGCATCCGAATTTAATACAGATGGCACAATACCGACTTAAGTACAAGAGGACCGACACTCTCACTTTCTATGATTTGAACCTCTCCTATGAGTACAGTTTTAGATTCCGATACTTCACTTCAGGTTTACTGTATCCCTTGGACCTTCTTATTGACGATGAAATACAGAAATTGCATCAGAATTAAATTCAAAAGGCACAATGCCGACTTAAGTGAAAGTGGACTGACACTCTCACTCTCTAAGATTTGAACCTCTCCTGTGAGTCCAGTTTTAGATTCCGATGCTTCGCTTACGGTTTACTGTATCCCTTGGACCATCTTATTGACGATGAAACACAGAAATTGCATCGGAATTAAATTCAAAAGGCACAATGCCGACTTAAGTACAAGAGGACTGACACTCAAACTTTCTATGATTTGAACCTCTCCTGTGATTCCAGTTTTAGATTCCGATGCTTCACTTCAGGTTTACTGTATCCCTTGGACCTTCTTATTGACGATGAAACACAGAGTTTGCATCCGAATTTAATACCAAAGGAACAATTCCGACTTAAGTACAAGAGGACTAACACTCTAACTTTCTATGATTTGAACCTCTCCTGTGAGTCCAGTTTTAGATTCCGATGCTATACTTCAGGTTTACTGTATCCCTTGGACCATCTTATTGACGATGAAACACAGAAATTGCATCCGAATTTAATACAAACGGCACAATGGCGACTAAACTACAAGAGGACTGACACTCTCACTTTCTATGATTTGCACCTCTCCTGTGAGCCCAATTTTAGATTCCGGTGCTTCACTTAAGGTTTAATCTATACCTTGCACCTTCTTATTGACGATGAAACACAGAGTTTGCATCCGAATTTAATACAAAAGGCACATTGCCGACTTACGTGCAAGAGGACTGACACTCTAACTTTCTATGATTTGAACCTCTCCTGTGAGTCTAGTTTTAGATTCCGATGCTACACTTCAGGTTCACTGTATACCTTGGACCTTCTTATTGAAGATAAAACACAGAAATAGGATCCGAATATAATACAAATGGGACAATGCCGACTTAAGTACAAGAGGACTGACACTTTCACTTTCTATGATTTAAACCTCTCCTGTGACTTCAGTGTTACATTCCGATGCTTCACTTCAGGTTTTCTGTATCCCTTGGACCTTCTTATTGACGACGAAACACAGAAATTGCATCCGAATTTAATACAAATGGCACAATGCCGACTTAAGTACAAGATGACTGACACTCTTACTCTCTATGATTCGAACCTCTCCTGTGAGGTCAGTTTTAGATTTGGATGCTTCACTTCAGGTTAACTGTATCCCTTGGACCTTCTTATTGACGAAAAAACACAGAAATTGTATCCGTATTTAATACAAATGGCACAAAACCGACTTAAGTACAAGAGGAGTGACACTCTAACTTTCTATGATTTGAACCTCTCCTGTGAGTCCAGTTTTAGTTCCGATGTTTCACTTCAGGTTTACTGTATCACTTGGACCTTCTTATTGACTATGAATCACAGAAATTGCATCCGAATTTAATACAAAAGGCACAATGGCGACTTCAGTACAAGAGGACTGAGACTCTCACTTTCTATGATTTGAACCTCTCCTGTGAGTCCAGTTTCAGATTCCGATGCTTCACTTCAGGTTTACTGTATACCTTGCACCTTCTTATTGACAATGAAACACAGAAGTTGCATCGGAATTAAATTCAAAAGGCACCACGCCGACATAAGTACAAGAGGACTGACACTCTAACTTTCTATGATTTGAACGTCTCCTGTGAGTCCAGTTTTAGATTCCGATGCTTCACTTCAGGTTTACCGTATCCCATGGACCTTTATGTTGACGATGAAACACAGAAATTGCATCCGAATTTAATCCAAAAGGCACAATACCGACTTAAGTACAAGAGGAGTGACACTCTAACATTCTATGATTTGAACCTCTCCTGTCAGTCCAGTTTTAGATTCCGATGCTTTACTTCAGGTTTACTGTATCACTTGGACCTTCTTATTGACGATGAAACACAGAAATTGCATCCGAATTTAATACAAAAGGCACAATGGCGACTTAAGTACAAGAGGACTGACACTCTCACTTTCTATGATTTGAACCTCTCCTGTGAGTCCAGTTTTAGATTCCGATGCTTCACTTCAGGTTTACTGTATAACTTGCACCTTCTTATTGACGATGAACACAGAAGTTCATGGGAATTAAATTGAAAAGGCACCACGCCGACTTAAGTACAAGAGGACTGACACTCTAACTTTCTATGATTTGAAACTCTCCTGTGAGTCCAGTTTTAGACTCCGATGCTTCACTTCAGGTTTACTGTATCCCTTGGACCCTTTTTTTGACGATGAAGCACAGGGTTTGCTTCCGAATCTAATACAAAAGGCACAATGCCGACTTAAGTGCAAGAGGACTGACACTCTCACTTTCTATGATTCGAATCTCTCCTGTCAGTCCAGTTTTAGATTCCGATGCTTCACTTCAGGTTTACTGCATCCTTGGACCTTCTTATTGACGTTGAAACACAGAAATTGCATCGGAATTAAATTCAAAACGCACAATGCTGCTTAAGTGGACTGACACTCTCACTTTCTATGATTTGAAACTCTCCTGTGAGTCCAGTTTTAGATTCCGATGCTTAACTTCAGGTTTACTGTATCCCTTGGACCTTCTTATTGACGATGAAACACAGAAATTGCATCGGAATTTATTTCAAAAATCACAATGCCGTCTTAAGTACAAGAGGACTGACACTCTAACTTTCTATGATTTGAACCTCTCCCGTGAGTCCAGTTTTAGATTCCGATGCTTCAATTCAGGGTTACTGTATCCCTTGGACCTTCTTATTGACGATGAAACACAGAAACTGCATCCGAATTTAATACAAAAGGCACAATACCGACTTAAGTACAAGAGGAGTAACCCTATATCTATGATTTGAATCCCTCGTGTGAGTCCAGTTTTAGATTCCGATGCTTCACTTCAGGTTTATTGTATCCCTTGGACCTTCTTATTGACGATAAGACACAGAAATTGCATCCCAATTTAATATAGATGGCACAATGCCGACTTAAGTACAAGAAGACCGACACTCTCACTTTCTATGATTTGAACCTCTCCTGTGAGTACAGTTTTAGATTCCGATATTTCACTTCAGGTTTACTGTATCCCTTGGACTTTCTTATTGACGATGAAACACAGAAATTGCATCGGAATTAAATTCAAAAGGCACAATGCCGACTTAAGTAAAAGAGGACTGACACTCTCACTCTCTATGATCTGAACCTCTCCTGTAAGTCCAGTTTTAGATTCCGATGCTTCGCTTAAGGTTTACTGTATCCCTTGGACCAACTTATTGACGATGATACACAGAAATTGCATCAGAATTAAATTCAAAAAGCACAATGCCGACTTAAGTTTAAGAGGACAAACACTCAATCTTTCTATGATTTGAACCTCTCCTGTGATTCCAGTTTTTGATTCCGATGCTTCACTTCAGGTTTACTGTATCCCTTGGACCTTCTTATTGACGATGAAACACAGAGTTTGCATCCGAATTTAATACAAAAGGCACAATTCCGACTTAAGTACAAGAGGACTGACACTCTAACTTTCTATGATTTGAACCTCTCCTGTGAGTCCAGTTTTAGATTCCGATGCTATACTTCAGGTTTACTGTATCCCTTGGACCTTCTAATTGACGATGAAACACAGAAATTGCATCCGAATTTAATACAAACGGCACAATAGCGACTAAAGTACAAGAGGACTGACACTCTCACTTTCTATGATTTGAAACTCTCCTGTGAGCCCAGTTTTAGATTCCGGTGCTTCACTTCAGGTTTTACTGTATACCTTGCACCTTCTTATTGACGATGAAACACAGAAGTTACATCGAAATTAAATTCAAAAGGCACCACGCCGACTTAAGTACAAGAGGACTGACATTCTAACTTTCTATGTTTTGAACCTCTCCTGTGAATCCATTTTTAGATTCCGATGCTTCACTTCAGGTTTACTGTATCCCTTGGACCTTCTTATTGACGATGAAACACAGATTTTGCATCTGAATTTAATACAAATGGCACAATGCCGACTTACGTGCAAAAGGACTGACACTCTAACTTTCTATGATTTGAACCTCTCCTGTGAGTCTAGTTTTAGATTCAGATGATTCACTTCAGGTTTATTGTATCCTTTGGACCTTCTTATTGAAGATGAAACACAGAAATTGCATCCGAATTTAATAAAAATGGCACAATGCCAACTTAAGTACAAGAGGACTGACACTCTCACTTTCTATGGTTTGAACCTCTCCTGTGAGTCCAGTTTTCGATTCCGATGCTTCACTTCAGGTTTACTGTATCTCTTGGACCTTCTTATTGACGATGAAACACAGAAATTGCATCCGAATTAAATACAAATGGCCCACGGGCGACTTAAGTACAAGAGGACCGACACTCTCACTTTCTATGATTTGAACATCTCCTGCGAGTCCAGTGTTAGATTCCGATGCTTCACTTCAGGTTAGCTGTATTCCTTGGACGTTCTTATTGACGATGAAACACAGAAATTGCATCGGAATTAAATTCAAAAGGCACAATGCCGACTTAAGTACAAGAGGACTGACACTCAAACTTTCTATGATTAGAACCTCTCCTGTGGGTCCAGTTTTCGATTCCGATGCTTCACTTCAGGTTTACTGTACCCCTTGGACCTTCTTATTGACGATGAAACAGAGAGTTTGCATCCGAATTTAATACAAAAGGCACAATGCCGACTTAAGTACAAGAGGACTACCACTCTAACTTTCTATGATTTGAACCTCTCCTGTGTGTCCAGTTTCAGATTCCGATGCTTCACTTAAGGTTTACTGTATACCTTGCACATTCTTATTGACGATGAAACACAGAAGTTGCATCGGAATTAAATTCAAAAGGCACCACGCCGACATAAGTACAAGAGGACTGACACTCTAACTTTCAATGATTTGAACCTCTCCTGTGAGTCCACTTTTAGATTCCGAGGCTTCACTTCAGGTTTACTGTATGCCTTGGACCTTTTTATTGACGATAAAACACAGAAAATGCATCCGAATTTAATCCAAAAGGCACAATACCGACTTAAGTACAAGAGGAGTGACACTCTAACTTTCTATGATTGGAACCTCTCCTGTGAGTCCAGTTTTTGATTCCGATGCTTCAATTCTGGTTTACTGGATCCCTTGGACTTTCTTATTGACGATGAAACACAGAAATTGCATCCGAATTTAATACAGATGGCACAATGCCGACTTAAGTACAAGAAGACCGACACTCTCACTTTCTATGATTTGAACCTCTCCTGTGAGTACAGTTTTATATTCCGATACTTCACTTCAGGTTTACTGTATCCCTTGGACCTTCTTATTGACGATGAAACACAGAAATTGCATCCGAATTTAATACAAACGGCACAATGGCGACTAAAGTACAAGAGGACTGACACTCTCACTTTCTAGTATTTGAAACTCTCCTGTGAGCCCAGTTTTAGATTCCGGTGCTTCACTTCAGGTTTACTGTATACCTTGCACCTTCTTATTGACGATGAAACACAGAAGTTGCATCGGAATTAAATTCAAAAGGCACCACGCCGACTTAAGTAAAAGAGGACTGACACTCTAACTTTCTATGTTTTGAACCTCTCCTGTGAGTCCATTTTTAGATTCCGATGCTTCACTTCAGGTTTACTTTATCCCTTGGACCTTCTTATTGACGATGAAACACAGAGTTTGCATCCGAATTTAATACAAAAGGCACAATGCCGGCTTACGTGCAAGAGGACTGACACTCAAACTTTCTATGATTTGAACTTCTCCTGTGAGTCTAGTTTTAGATTCCGATGCTTCACTTAAGGTTTATTGGATCCCTTGGACTTTCTTATTGAAGATTTAACACAGAAATTGCATCCGAATTTAATACAAATGGCACAATGCCAACTTAAGTACATGAGGACTGACACTCTCACTTTCTATGATTTGAACCTCTTCTGTGAGTCCAGTTTTTGATTCCCATGCTTCACTTCAGGTTTACTGTATCCATTGGACCTTCTTATTGACGATGAAACACAGAAATTGCATCCGAATTTAATACAAATGGCCCAATGCCGACTTCAGTACAAGAGGACCGACACTCTCACTTTCTATGATTTGGACCTCTCCTGCGAGTCCAGTTTTAGATTCCGATGTTTCACTTCAGGTTTGCTGTATCCATTGGACCTTCTTATTGACGATGAAACACAGAAATTGCATCGGAATTAAATTCAATAGGCACAATGTCGACTTAAGTAAAAGAGGACTGACACTCTCACTTTCTATGATTTACATCTCTCCTGTGAGTCCAGTTTTAGATTCCGATGCTTCACTCCAATTTGACTGTATCCCTTGGACCTTCTTATTATCGATGAAACACAGAAATTGCATCCGATTTTTATACAAATGCCAAAATGCCGACTTAAGTACAAGAGGACTGGCACTCTCACTTTCTATGATTTGAACCTTTCCTGTGAGTCCAGTTTTAGATTCCGATGCTTCACTTCAGGTTTACTGTATCCCTTGGACCTTCTTATTGACGATGAAACACAGAATTTGAACCCGAATGTAATACAAATGGCACAATGCCGACTTAAGTACAAGAGGACTGACACTCTCACTTTCTATGATTTGAACCTCTCCTGTTAGTCCAGTTTTAGATTCCGATGCTTCACTTCAGGTTTACTGTATCCCTTGGTCCTTCTTATTGACGATGAAACACAGAAATTGCATCGGAATTATTTTCAAAACGCACAATGCCGACTTAAGTAAAAGAGGACTGACACTCTCACTTTCTATGACTTTAACCTCTCCTGTGAGTCCAGTTTTAACTTGTGATGCTTCACTTCAGGTGTACTGTATCCCTTGGACCTTCATATTGACGAAGAATCACAGAAATTGCATTCGATTTTAATACAAAAGTCACAATGCCGACTTAAGTACAAGAGGACTGATACACTAACTTTCTATCATTTGAACCTCTCCTGAGAGTCCAGTTTTAGATTCCGATGCTTCACTTCAGGTTTACTGTATCCCTTCGACCTTCTTATTGACGAGGAAACACAGAAATATCATCCGAATGTAATACAAAAGGCACAATACCGACTTAAGTGCAAGAGGAGTGACACTATATCTATGATTTGAATCTCTCCTGTGAGTCCAGTTTTAGATTCCGATGCTTCACTTCAGGTTTACTGTATCCCTTGGACCTTCTTATTGACGATGAAACACAGAAATTGCATCCGAATTTAATACAAATAGGACAATGCCGACTTAAGTACAAGAGGACCGACACTCTCAATTTCTATGATTTTAACCTCTCCTGTGTGTACAGTTTTAGATTCCGATGCTTCACTTCAGGTTTACTGTATCCTTTGGACCATCTTATTGACGATGAAACACAGATATTGCATCGGAATTAAATTCAAAAGGCACAATGCCGACTTAAGTAAAAGAGGACTGACACTCTCACTGTCTATGATTTGAACCTCTCCTGTTAGTCCAGTTTTAGATTCCGATGCTTCACTTCAGGTTTACTGTACCCCTTGGACCTTCTTATTGACGATGAAACACAGAAATTGCATCGGAATTAATTTCAAAACGCACAATGCCGACTTAAGTAAAAGAGGACTGACACTCTCACTTTCTATGACTTTGACCTCTCCTGTGAGTCCAGTTTTAACTTCTGATGGTTCACTTCAGGTTTACTGTATCCCTTGGACCTTCTTATTGACGATGAAACACAGAATTTGAACCCGAATTTAATACAAATAGCACAATGCCGACCTACGTACAAGAGGACCGACACTCTCAATTTCTATGATTTGAACCTCTCCTGTGTGTACAGTTTTAGATTCCGATGCTTCACTTCAGGTTTTCTGTATCCCTTGGACCTTTTTATTGACGATGAAACACAGAAAATACATCCAAATTTAATCCAAAAGGCACAATACCGACTTAAGTACAAGAGGAGTGACACTCTAACTTTCTATGATTTGAACCTCTCCTGTGAGTCCAGTTTTGGATTCCGATGCTTCACTTCAGGTTTACTGTATACCTTGCACCTTCTTATTGACGATGAAACACAGTAATTGCATCCGAATTTAATACAAAAGGCACTATACCGACTTAAGTACAAGAGGAATGACACTCTAAATTTCTATGATTTGAACCTCTCCTGTGAGTCCAGTTTTAGATTCCGATTTTTAACTTCAGGTTACTGTATCCCTTGGACCTTCTTATTGACTTTGAATCACAGGAATTGCATCCGAATTTAATAAAAATGGCACAATGCCGAATTAAGTACAAGAGGACCGACACTCTCACTTTCTATGATTTGGACCTCTCCTGCGAGTCCAGTTTTAGATTCCGATGCTTCACTTCAGGTTTGCTGTATCTATTGGACCTTCTTATTGACGATGAAACACAGAAATTGCATCGGAATTAAATTCAAAAGGCACAATGCCGACTTAAGTAAAAGAGGACTGACACTCTCACTTTCTATGATTTACATCTCTCCTGTGAGTCCAGTTTTAGATTCCGATGCTTCACTCCAATTTGACTGTATCCCTTGGACCTTCTTATTATCGATGAAACACAGAAATTGCATCCGATTTTTATACAAATGCCAAAATGCCGACTTAAGTACAAGAGGACTGGCACTCTCACTTTCTATGATTTGAACCTTTCCTGTGAGTCCAGTTTTAGATTCCGATGCTTCACTTCAGGTTTACTGTATCCCTTGGACCTTCTTATTGACGATGAAACACAGAATTTGAACCCGAATGTAATACAAATGGCACAATGCCGACTTAAGTACAAGAGGACTGACACTCTCACTTTCTATGATTTGAACCTCTCCTGTTAGTCCAGTTTTAGATTCCGATGCTTCACTTCAGGTTTACTGTATCCCTTGGTCCTTCTTATTAACGATGAAACACAGAAATTGCATCGGAATTATTTTCAAAACGCACAATGCCGACTTAAGTAAAAGAGGACTGACACTCTCACTTTCTATGACTTTAACCTCTCCTGTGAGTCCAGTTTTAACTTGTGATGCTTCACTTCAGGTGTACTGTATCCCTTGGACCTTCATATTGACGAAGAATCACAGAAATTGCATTCGATTTTAATACAAAAGTCGCAATGCCGACTTAAGTACAAGAGGACTGATACACTAACTTTCTATCATTTGAACCTCTCCTGAGAGTCCAGTTTTAGATTCCGATGCTTCACTTCAGGTTTACTGTATCCCTTCGACCTTCTTATTGACGAGGAAACACAGAAATATCATCCGAATGTAATACAAAAGGCACAATACCGACTTAAGTGCAAGAGGAGTGACACTATATCTATGATTTGAATCTCTCCTGTGAGTCCAGTTTTAGATTCCGATGCTTCACTTCAGGTTTACTGTATCCCTTGGACCTTCTTATTGATGATGAAACACAGAAATTGCATCCGAATTTAATACAAATGGCACAATGCCGACTTAAGTACAAGAGGACCGACACTCTCAATTTCTATGATTTTAACCTCTCCTGTGTGTACAGTTTTAGATTCCGATGCTTCACTTCAGGTTTACTGTATCCCTTGGACCATCTTATTGACGATGAAACACAGATATTGCATCGGAATTAAATTCAAAAGGCACAATGCCGACTTAAGTAAAAGAGGACTGACACTCTCACTGTCTATGATTTGAACCTCTCCTGTTAGTCCAGTTTTAGATTCCGATGCTCCACTTCAGGTTTACTGTACCCCTTGGACCTTCTTATTGACGATGAAACACAGAAATTGCATCGGAATTAATTTCAAAACGCACAATGCCGACTTAAGTAAAAGAGGACTGACACTCTCACTTTCTATGACTTTGACCTCTCCTGTGAGTCCAGTTTTAACTTCTGATGGTTCACTTCAGGTTTACTGTATCCCTTGGACCTTCTTATTGACGATGAAACACAGAATTTGAACGCGAATTTAATACAAATGGCACAATGCCGACCTACGTACAAGAGGACCGACACTCTCAATTTCTATGATTTGAACCTCTCCTGTGTGTACAGTTTTAGATTCCGATGCTTCACTTCAGGTTTACTGTATCCCTTGGACCTTCTTATTGACGATGAAACACAGAAATTGCATCGGAATTAAATTCAAAAGGCACAATGCCGACTTAAGTACAAGAGGACTGACACTCAAATTTCCTATGATTTGAACCTTTCCTGTGATTCCAGTTTTAGATTCCGATGCTTCACTTCAGGTTTACTGTATCCCTTGGACCTTCTTATTGACGATGAAACACAGAGTTTGCATCCGAATTTAATACGAAAGGCACAATTCCGACTTAAGTACAAGAGGACTGACCCTCTAAGTTTCTTTGATTTGAACCTCTCCTGTGAGTCCAGTTTTAGATTCCGATGCTATACTTCAGTTTTACTGTATCCCTTGGACCTTCTTATAGACGATGAAACACAGAAATTGCATCTGAATTTAATACAAATGGCACAATGCCGACTTCAGTACAAGAGGACTGACACTCTCACTTTCTATGATTTAAATCCCTCCTGTGAGTCCAGTTTTAGATTCCGATGCTTCACTTCAGGTTGACTGTATCCCTTGGACCTTCTTATTATCGATGAAACACAGAAATTGCATCCGATTTTTATACAAATGCCACAATGCCGACTTAAGTACAAGAGGACTGGCACTCTCACTTTCTATGATTTGAACCTTTCCTGTGAGTCTAGTTTTAGATTCCGATGCTTCACTTCAGATTTACTGCATCCCTTGGACCTTCTTATTGACGATGAAACACAGAATTTGAACCCGAATTTAATACAAATGGCACAATGCCGACTTAAGTACAAGAGGACTCACACTCTCACTTTCTATGATTTGAACCTCTCCTGTTAGTCCAGTTTTAGATTCCGATGCTTCACTTCAGGTTTACTGTATCCCTTGGACCTTCATATTGACGAAGAATCACAGAAATTGCATTCGATTTTAATACAAAAGTCACAATGCCGACTTAAGTACAAGAGGACTGATACACTAACTTTCTATCATTTGAACCTCTCCTGAGAGTCCAGTTTTAGATTCCGATGCTTCACTTCAGGTTTACTGTATCCCTTCGACCTTCTTATTGACGAGGAAACACAGAAATATCATCCGAATGTAATACAAAAGGCACAATACCGACTTAAGTGCAAGAGGAGTGACACTATATCTATGATTTGAATCTCTCCTGTGAGTCCAGTTTTAGATTCCGATGCTTCACTTCAGGTTTACTGTATCCCTTGGACCTTCTTATTGACGATGAAACACAGAAATTGCATCCGAATTTAATACAAATGGCACAATGCCGACTTAAGTACAAGAGGACCGACACTCTCACTTTCTATGATTTAAATCCCTCCTGTGAGTCCAGTTTTAGATTCCGATGCTTCACTTCAGGTTGACTGTATCCCTTGGACCTTCTTATTATCGATGAAACACAGAAATTGCATCCGATTTTTATACAAATGCCACAATGCCGACTTAAGTACAAGAGGACTGGCACTCTCACTTTCTATGATTTGAACCTCTCCTGTGTGTACAGTTTTAGATTCCGATGCTTCACTTCAGGTTTACTGTATCCCTTGGACCTTCTTATTGACGATGAAACACAGAAATTGCATCGGAATTAAATTCAAAAGGCACAATGCCGACTTAAGTACAAGAGGACTGACACTCAAACTTCCTATGATTTGAACCTTTCCTGTGATTCCAGTTTTAGATTCCGATGCTTCACTTCAGGTTTACTGTATCCCTTGGACCTTCTTATTGACGATGAAACACAGAGTTTGCATCCGAATTTAATACAAAAGGCACAATTCCGACTTAAGTACAAGAGGACAGACACTCTAAGTTTCTTTGATTTGAACCTCTCCTGTGAGTCCAGTTTTAGATTCCGATGCTATACTTCAGTTTTACTGTATCCCTTGGACCTTCTTATTGACGATGAAAAACAGAAATTGCATCCGAATTTAATACAAATGGCTCAATGGCGACTAAAGAACAAGAGGACTGACACTCTCACTTTCTATGTGTTGAACCTCTCCTGTGAGCCCAGTCTTAGATTCCGGTGCTTCACTTCAGGTTTATTGTATACCTTGCACCTTCTTATTAACAATGAAACACAGAAGTTGCATCGGAATTAAATTCAAAATGCACCACGCCGACTTATGTACAAGAGGACTGACACTCTAACTTTCTATGTTTTGAACCTCTCCTGTGAGTCCAGTTTTAGATTCCGATGCTTCACTTCAGGTTTACTGTATCCCTTGGACCTTCTTATTGACGATGAAACACAGAGTTTGCATCCGAATTTAATACAAGAGGCACAATGCCGACTTACGTGCAAGAGGACTGACACTCTAAATTTCTACTATTTGAACCTCTCCTGTGAGTCTAGTTTTAGATTCCGATGCTTCACTTCAGGTTTACTGTATCCCTTGGACCTTCTTATTGAAGACGAAACACAGAAATTGCATCCGAATTTAATACAAATGGCACAATGCCGACTGAAGTACAAGAGGACTGACACTCTCACTTTCTATGATTTGAACCTCTCCTGTGAGTCCAGTTTTAGATTCCGATGCTTCACTTCAGGTTTACTGAATCCCTTGGACCTTCTCATTGACGATGAAACACCGAAATTGCATCAGAATTTAATACAAATGGCACAATGCCGACTTAAGTACAAGAGGACTGACACTCTTACTTTCTATGATTCGAACCTCTCCTGTGAGGTCAGTTTTAGATTCGGATGCTTCACTTCAGGTTAACTGTATCCCTTGGACCTTCTTATTGACGAAAAAACACAGAAATGGCATCCGTATTTAATACAAGTGGCACAATAGCGACTTAAGTACAAGAGTAGTGACTCTCTAACTTTCTATGATTTGAACCTCTCCTGTGAATCCAGTTTTAGATTCCGATGTTTCACTTCAGGTTTACTGTATCCCTTGGACCTTCTTATTGACTATGAATCACAGGAATTGCATCCGAAGTTAATACAAATGGCACAATGCCGACTTAAGTACAAGAGGACTGACACTCTCACTTTCTATGTTTTGAACCTCTCCTGTGAGTCCGGTTTCAGGTTCCGATGCCTCACTTCAGGTTTACTGTGTACCTTGCCCCTTCTTATTGACGATGAAACATAGAAATTGCATCGGAATTTAATACAAAAGGCACAATGCTGACTTAAGTAAAACAGGACCGACACTCTAACTTCCTATGATTTGAACCTCTCCTGTGAGTCCAGATTTAGATTCCGATTCTTCACTTCAGGTTTACTGTATCCCTTGGACCTTCTTATTGACGATGAAACACTGAAATTGCATCCGAATTTAATACAAAAGGCACAATACCGACTTAAGTATAAGAGGACTGACACTCTAACTATCTATGAATTGAATCTCTCCTGTGATTCCAGTTTCAGGTTCCCATGCTTCACTTCAGGTTTACTATATCCCTTGGACCTTCTTATTGACGATGAAACACAGAAATTACATCCGAATTTAATACAAATGTCACAATGGCGAATTAAGTACAAGAGGACTGACACTCTAACAATCTATGATTTGAATCACTCCTGTGAGTCCACTTTTAGGTTCCGATGCTTAACTTCAGGTTTAGTGTATCCCTTGGACCTTCTTATTGACGATGAAACACAGAAATTGCATACGAATTTAATACAAATGGCACAATGGCGACTTAAGTACAAGAGGACTGAGACTCTCACTTTCTATGATTAGAACCTCTCCTGTGAGTCCAGTTTCAGATGCCGATGCTTCACTTCAGGTTACATGTATACCTTGCACCTTCTTATTGACGATGAAACACAGAAGTCGCATCGGAATTAAATTCAAAACGCACCATGCCGACATAAGTACAAGAGGACTGACACTCTAACTTTCTATGACTTGAACATCTCCTGTGAGTCCAGTTTTGGATTCCGATGCTTCACTTCGGGTTTACTGTATCCCTTGGACCTTTTTATTGACGATGAAACACAGAAATTGCATCCGAATTTAATCCAAAAGGCACAATACCGACTTAAGTACAAGAGGAGTGACACTCTAAGTTTCTATGATTTGAACCTCGCCTGTGAGTCCAGTTTTAGATTCCGATGCTTTACTTCAGGTTTACAGTATCCCTTGGACCTTCTTATTGACGATGAAACACAGAAATTGCATCCGAATTTAATACAAAAGGCACAATGGCGACTTAAGTACAAGAGGACTGCCACTCTCACTTTCTATGATTTGAACCTCTCCTGTGAGTCCAGTTTTAGATTCCGATGCTTCACTTGAGGTTTAGTGTATACGTCGCACCTTCTTATTGACGGTGAAACACAGAAATTGCATCGGAAATAAATTCAAAATGTACAATGCCGACTTAAGTACAAGAGGACTGACACTCAAACTTTCTATGATTTGAACCTCTCCTGTGGGTCCAGTTTTCGATTCCGATGCTTCACTTCAGGTTTACTGTATCCCTTGGACCTTCTTATTGACGATGAAACACAGAGTTTGCATCCGAATTTAATACAAAAGACACAATGCCGACTTAACTACAGGAGGACTACCACTCTAACTTTCTATGATTTGAACCTCTCCTGTGAGTCCACTTTTAGATTCCGATGCTTCACTTGAGGTTTACTGTATCCCTTGGACCTTCTTACTGACGATGAAACACAGAAATTGCATCCTAATTTAATACAAAAGGCACAATGGCGACTTAACTACAAGGGTACTGAATCTCTCACTTTCTATGATTTGAAACTCTCCTGTGAGTCCAGTTTCAGATTCCGATGCTTCACTTCAGGTTTACTGTGTACCTGGCACCTTCTTATTGACGATGAAACACAGAAGTTGCATCGGAATTAAATTCAAAAGGCACCACGCCGACATAAGTACAAAAGGACTGACACTCTAACTTTCTATGATTTGAACCTCTAATGTGAGTCCAGTATTGGATTCCGATGCTTCACTTCAGGTTTACTGTATGCCTTGGACCTTTTTAAAGAACGATAAAACACAGAAAGTGCATCCGAGTTTAATCCAAAAGGCACAATACCGACTTAAGTACAAGAGGAGTGACACTCTAACTTTCTATGATTTGAACCTCTCCTGTGAGGCCAGTTTTAGATTTAGATGCTTTACTTCAGGTTTACTGTGTCTCTTGGACCTTCTTATTGACGATGAAACACAGAAATTGCAACCGAATTTAATACAAAAGGCACAATGGCGACTTAAGTAAAAGAGGACTGACACTCTCACTTTCTATGAGTTGAACCTCTCCTGTGAGTCCAGTTTTAGATTCCGATGCTTCACTTCAGGCTTACTGTATACCTTGCACATTCTTATTGACGATGTAACACAGAAGTAGCATGGGAATTAAATTCAAAAGGCACCACGCCGACTTAAGTACAAGAGAACTGACACTCAAACTTTCTATGATTTGAACCTCTCCTGTGGGTCCAGTTTTCGATTCCGATGCTTCACTTCAGGTTTACTGTATCACTTGGACCTTCTTATTGACTATGTAACACAGAGTTTGCATCCAAATTTAACACAAAAGGCACAATGCCGACTTAAGTACAAGTGGACTACCACTCTAACTTTCTATGATTTGAACCTCTCCTGTGAGTCCACTTTTAGATTCCGATGCTTCACTTCAGGTTTACTGTATCCCTTGGACCATCTTATTGACGATGAAACACAGAAATTGCATCCGAATTTAATACAATAGGCACAATGGCGACTTAAGTACAAAAGTACTGAGACTCTCACTTTCTATGATTTGAACCTCTCCTGTAGTCCAGTTGCAGATCCCGATGCTTCACTTCAGGTTTACTGTATACCTTGCACCTTCTTATTGACGATGAAACACACAAATTACATCCGAATTTAACACAAAAGGCACAATACCGACTTAAGTACAAGAGGAGTGACACTCTAACTTTCTATGATTTGAACATCTCCTGTGAGTCCAGTCTTAGATTCCGATGCTTTACTTCAGGTTTACTGTATCCCTTGGTCCTTCTTATTGACGATGAAACACAGAAATTGCATCCGAATTTAATACAAAAGGCACAATACCGACTTAAGTACAAGAGGAGTGACACTCTAAATTTCTATGATTTGAACCTCTCCTGTGAGTCCAGTTTTAGATTCCGATTTTTCACTTCAGGTTACTGTATCCCTTGGACCTTCTTATTGACTTTGAATCACAGGAATTGCATCCGAATTTAATAAAAATGGCACAATGCCGACTTAAGTACAAGAGGACCGACACTCTCACTTTCTATGATTTGAATCTCTCCTGTTAGTCCAGTTATTGATTCCGATGCTTCACTTCAGGTTTACTGTATACCTTGGACCTTCTTATTGACGCTGAAACACAGAAATTGCATCGGAATTAATTTCAAAACGCACAATGCCGACTTAAGTAAAAGAGGACTGACACTCTCACTTTCTATGACTTTAACCTCTCCTGTGAGTCCAGTTTTAACTTCTGATGCTTCACATCAGGGTTACTGTATCCCTTGGACCTTCTTATTGAGGAAGAATCACAGAAATTGCATCCGATTTTAATACAAAAGTCACAATGCCGACTTAAGTACAAGAGGACTGATACTCTAACTTTCTATCATTTGAACCTCTCCTGTGAGTCCAGTTTTAGATTCCGATGCTTCACTTCAGGTTTACTGTATCCATTCGACCTTCTTATTGACGAGGAAACACAGAAATAGCATCCGAATGTAATACAAAAGCACAATACCGACTTAAGTACAAGAGGAGTGACACTATATCTATGATTTGAATCTCTCCTGTGAGTCCAGTTTTAGATTCCGATGCTTCACTTCAGGTTTACTGTATCCCTTGGACCTTCTTATTGACGATGAAACACAGAAACTGCATCCGAATTTAATACAGATGGCACAATGCCGACTTAAGTACAAGAGGACCGACACTCTCAATTTCTATGTTTTGAACCTCTCCTGTGTGTACAGTTTTACATTCCGATGCTTCACGTCAGGTTTACTGTATCCCTTGGACCTTCTTATTGACACTGAAACACAGAAATTGCATCGGAATTAAATTCAAAAGGCACAATGCCGACTTAAGTACAAGAGGACTGACACTCAAACTTCATATGATTTGAACCTCTCCTGTGATACCTGTTTTAGATTCCGATGCTTCACTTTAGGTTTACTGTATCCCTTGGACTTTCTTATTGACGATGAAACACAGATTTTGCATCCGAATTTAATACAAAATGCACCACGCCGACTTAAGTTCAAGAGGGCTGACTCTCTAACTTTCTATGTTTTGAACCTCTCCTGTGAGTCCAGTTTTAGATTCCGATGCTTCTCTTCAGGTTTACTGTATCCCTTGGACCTTCTTATTGACGATGAAACACAGAGTTAGCATCCGAATTTAATACAAAAGGCACAATGCCGGCTTACGTGCAAGAGGACTGACACTCTAACTTTCTATGATTTGAACCTCTCCTGTGACTCTAGTTTTAGATTCCGATGCTTCACTTCAGGTTTACTGTATCCCTTGGACCTTCTTATTGAAGATGAAACACAGAAATTGCATCCGAATTTAATACAAATGGCACAATGCCGACTGAAGTACAAGAGGACTGACACTCTCACTTTCTATGATTTGAACCTCTCCTGTGAGTCCAGTTTTAGATTCCGATGCTTCACTTCAGGTTTACTGAATCCCTTGGACCTTCTTATTGACGATGAAACACAGAAATTGCATCCTTATTTAATACAAGTGGCACAATAGCGACTTAAGTACAAGAGGAGTGACTCTCTAACTTTCTATGATTTGAACCTCTCCTGTGATTCCAGTTTCAGGTTCCGATGCTTCACTTCAGGTTTGCTGTATCCCTTGGACCTTCTTATTGACAATGAAACACAGAAATTGCTTCCGAATTTAATACAAATGGCACAATGGCGACTTAAGTACAAGAGGACTGACACTCTAACAATCTATGATTTGAATCTCTCCTGTGAGTCCACTTTTAGGTTCCGATGCTTCACTTCAGGTTTAGTGTATCCCTTGGACCTTCTTATTGACGATGAAACACAGAAATTGCATACGAATATAATACAAAAGGCACAATACCGACTTAAGTACAAGAGGACTGACACTCTAACTATCTATGATTTAAATCTCTCCTGCGAATCCAGTTTTAGATTCCGATGCTTCACTTCAGGTTTACTGTATCCCTTGGACCTTCTTATTGACGATGAAACACAGAAATTGCATCCGAATTTAATACAAATGGCACAATGGCGACTTAAGTACAAGAGGACTGATACTCTCACTTTCTATGATTTGAACCTCTCCTGTGAGTCCAGTTTTAGATTCCGATGCTTTACTTCAGGTTTTCAGTATCCCTTGGACCTTCTTATTGACGATGAAACACAGAAATTGCATCCGAATTTAATACAAAAGGCACAATGGCGACTTAAGTACAAGAGTACTGAATCTCTCACTTTCTATGATTTGAACCTCTCCTGTGAGTCCAGTTTCAGATTACGATGCTTCACTTCAGGTTTACTGTGTACCTTGCACCTTCTTATTGACGATGAAACACAGAAGTTGCATCGGAATTAAATTCAAAAGGCACCACGCCGACATAAGTACAAAAGGACTGACACTCTAACTTTCTATGATTTGAACCTCTAATGTAAGTCCAGTTTTGGATTCCGATGCTTCACTTCAGGTTTACTGTATGCCTTGGACCTTTTTAAAGAACGATGAAACACAGAAAGTGCATCCGAATTTAATCCAAAAGGCACAATACCGACTTATGTACAAGAGGAGTGACACTCTAACTTTCTATGATTTGAACCTCTCCTGTGAGGCCAGTTTTAGATTTAGATGCTTTACTTCAGGTTTACTGTGTCCCTTGGACCTTCTTATTGACGATGAAACACAGAAATTGCAACCGAATTTAATACAAAAGGCACAATGGTGACTTAAGTAAAAGAGGACTGACACTCTCACTTTCTATGATTTGAACCTCTCCTGTGAGTCCAGTTTTAGATTCCGATGCTTCACTTCAGGTTTACTGTATACCTTGCACCTTCTTATTGACGATGTAACACAGATGTTGCATGGGAATTAAACTCAAAAGGCACCACGCCGACTTAAGTACAAGAGGACTGACACTCAAACTTTCTATGATTTGAACCTCTCCTGTGGGTCCAGTTTTCGATTTCGATGCTTCACTTCAGGTTTACTGTATCCCTTGGACCTTCTTATTGACGATGTAACACAGAGTTTGCATCCGAATTTAACACAAAAGGCACAATGCCGACTTAAGTACAAGTGGACTACCACTCTAACTTTATATGATTTGAACCTCTCCTGTGAGTCCACATTTAGATTCCGATGCTTCACTTCAGGTTTACTGTATCCCTTGGACCTTCTTATTGACGATGAAACACAGAAATTGCATCCGAATTTAATACAATAGGCACAATGGCGACTTAAGTACAAGAGTACTGAGACTCTCACTTTCTATGATTTGAACCTCTCCTGTAGTCCAGTTTCCGAACCCGATGCTTCACTTCTGGTTTACTGTATACCTTGCACCTTCTTATAGACGATGAAACACAGAAGTTGCATCGGAATTAAATTCAAAAGGCACCTCGCTGGCATAAGTACAAGAGGACAGACACTCGAACTTTCTATGATTTGAACCTCTCCTGTGAGTCCAGTTTTAGATTCCGATGCTTCACTTCAGGTTTACTGTATGCCTTGGACCTTTTTATTGACGATGAAACACAGAAAATACATCCGAATTTAATCCAAAAGGCACAATACCGACTTAAGTACAAGGGGAGTGACACTCTAACTTTCTATGATTTGAACCTCTCCTGTGAGTCCAATCTTAGATTCCGATGCTTTACTTCAGGTTTACTGTATCCCTTGGATCCTCTTATTGACGATGAAACACAGAAATTGCATCCGAATTTAATACAAAAGGCACATTGGCGACTTAAATACAAGAGGACTGACACTCTCACTTTCTATGATTTGAACCTCTCCTGTGAGTCCAATTTTAGATTCCGATGCTTCACTTCAGGTTTACTGTATACCTTGCACCTTCTTATTGACGATGAAACACAGAAATTGCATCCGAATTTAATACAAAAGGCACAATACCGACTTAAGTACAAGAGGAGTGACACTCTAAATTTCTATGATTTGAACCTCTCCTGTGAGTCCAGTTTTAGATTCCGATTTTTCACTTCAGGTTACTGTATCCCTTGGCCTTCTTATTGACTTTGAATCACAGGAATTGCATCCGAATTTAATAAAAATGGCACAATGCCGACTTAAGTACAAGAGGACCGACACTCTCACTTTCTATGATTTCAACCTCTCCTGCGAGTCCAGTTTAAGATTACGATGCTTCACTTCAGGTTTGCTGTATCCCTTGGACCATCTTATTGACGATGAAACACAGAAATTGCATCGGAATTAAATTCAAAAGGCACAATGCCGACTTAAGTAAAAGAGGACTGACACTCTCACTTTCTATGATTTAAATCTCTCCTGTGAGTCCAGTTTTAGATTCCGATGCTTCACTTCAGGTTGACTGTATCCCTTGGACCTTCTTATTGACGATGAAACACAGAAATTGCATCCGAATTTTATACAAATGCCTCAATGCCGACTTAAGTGCAAGTGGACTGGCACTCTCACTTTCTATGATTTGAACCTTTCCTGTGAGTCCAGTTTTAGATTCCGATGCTTCACTTCAGGTTTACTGTATCCCTTGGACCAACTTATTGACGATGAAACACAGAAATTGCACCCGAATTTAATACAAATGGCACAATGCCGACTTAAGTACAAGAGGACTGACACTCTCACTTTCTATGATTTGAACCTCTCCTGTTAGTCCAGTTATAGATCCCGATGCTTCACTTCAGGTTTACTGTATCCCTTGGACCTTCTTATTGACGATGAAACACAGAAATTGCATCGGAATTAATTTCAAAACGCACAATGCCGACTTAAGTAAAAGAGGATTGACACTCTCACTTTCTATGACTTTAACCTCTCCTGTGAGTCCAGTTTTAACTTCTGATGCTTCACTTCAGGGTTACTGTATCCCTTGGACCTTCTTATTGACGAAGAATCACAGAAATTGCATCCGATTTTAATACAAAAGTCACAATGCCGACTTAAGTACAAGAGGACTGATACTCTAACTTTCTATCATTTGAACCTCTCCTGTGAGTCCAGTTTTAGATTCCGATGCTTCACTTCAGTTTTACTGTATCCCTTCGACCTTCTTATTGACGAGGAAACACAGAAATAGCATCCGAATGTAATACAAAAGGCACAATACCGACTTAAGTACAAGAGGAGTGACACTATATCTATGATTTGAATCTCTCCTGTGAGTCCAGTTTTAGATTCCGATGCTTCACTTCAGGTTTACTGTATCCCTTGGACCTTCTTATTGACAATGTAACACAGAGTTTGCATCCGAATTTAACACAAAAGGCACAATGCCGACTTAAGTACAAGTGGACTACCACTCTAACTTTCTATGATTTGAACCTCTCCTGTGAGTCCACTTTTAGATTCCGATGCTTCACTTCAGGTTTACTGTATCCCTTGGACCTTCTTATTGACGATGAAACACAGAAATTGCATCCGAATTTAATACAATAGGCACAATGGCGACTTAAGTACAAAAGTACTGAGACTCTCACTTTCTATGATTTGAACCTCTCCTGTAGTCCAGTTTTAGATTCCGATGCTTCACTTCAGGCTTACTGTATACCCTGCACATTCTTATTGACGATGTAACACAGAAGTAGCATGGGAATTAAATTCAAAAGGCACCACGCCGACTTAAGTACAAGAGAACTGACACTCAAACTTTCTATGATTTGAACCTCTCCTGTGGGTCCAGTTTTCGATTCCGATGCTTCACTTCAGGTTTACTGTATCCCTTGGACCTTCTTATTGACTATGTAACACAGAGTTTGCATCCGAATTTAACACAAAAGGCACAATGCCGACTTAAGTACAAGTGGACTACCACTCTAACTTTCTATGATTTGAACCTCTCCTGTGAGTCCACTTTTAGATTCCGATGCTTCACTTCAGGTTTACTGTATCCCTTGGACCTTCTTATTGACGATGAAACACAGAAATTGCATCCGAATTTAATACAATAGGCACAATGGCGACTTAAGTACAAAAGTACTGAGACTCTCACTTTCTATGATTTGAACCTCTCCTGTAGTCCAGTTGCTGATCCCGATGCTTCACTTCAGGTTTACTGTATACCTTGCACCTTCTAATTGACGATGAAACACAGAAGTTGCATCGGAATTAAATTCAAAAGGCACCTCGCCGACATAAGTACAAGAGGACTGACACTAGAAATTTCTATGATTTGACCCTCTCCTGTGAGTCCAGTTTTAGATTCCGATGCTTCACTTCAGGTTTACTGTATGCCTTGGACCTTTTTATTGACGATGAAACACAGAAATTACATCCGAATTTAACACAAAAGGCACAATACCGACTTAAGTACAAGGGGAGTGACACTCTAACTTTCTATGATTTGAACATCTCCTGTGAGTCCAGTCTTAGATTCCGATGCTTTACTTCAGGTTTACTGTATCCCTTGGTCCTTCTTATTGACGATGAAACACAGAAATTGCATCCGAATTTAATACAAAAGGCACAATACCGACTTAAGTACAAGAGGAGTGACACTCTAAATTTCTATGATTTGAACCTCTCCTGTGAGTCCAGTTTTAGATTCCGATTTTTCACTTCAGGTTACTGTATCCCTTGGACCTTCTTATTGACTTTGAATCACAGGAATTGCATCCGAATTTAATAAAAATGGCACAATGCCGACTTAAGTACAAGAGGACCGACACTCTCACTTTCTATGATTTGAATCTCTCCTGTTAGTCCAGTTTTAGATTCCGATGCTTCACTTCAGGTTTACTGTATCCCTTGGACCTTCTTATTGACGCTGAAACACAGAAATTGCATCGGAATTAATTTCAAAACGCACAATGCCGACTTAAGTAAAAGAGGACTGACACTCTCACTTTCTATGACTTTAACCTCTCCTGTGAGTCCAGTTTTAACTTCTGATGCTCACATCAGGGTTACTGTATCCCTTGGACCTTCTTATTGAGGAAGAATCACAGAAATTGCATCCGATTTTAATACAAATGGCACAATGCCGACTTAAGTACAAGAGGACTGATACTCTAACTTTCTATCATTTGAACCTCTCCTGTGAGTCCAGTTTTAGATTCCGATGCTTCGCTTAAGGTTTACTGTATCCCTTGGACCATCTTATTGACACTGAAACACAGAAATTGCATCGGAAATAAATTCAAAAGGCACAATGCCGACTTAAGTACAAGAGGACTGACACTCAAACTTCACATGATTTGAACCTCTCCTGTGATACCTGTTTTAGATTCCGATGCTTCACTTTAGGTTTACTGTATCCCTTGGACCTTCTTATTGACGATGAAACACAGATTTTGCATCCGAATTTAATACAAAATGTACCACGCCGACTTAAGTTCAAGAGGGCTGACACTCTAACTTTCTATGTTATGAACCTGTCCTGTGAGTCCAGTTTTAGATTCCGATGCTTCACTTCAGGTTTACTGTATCCCTTGGACCTTCTTATTGACGATGAAATACAGAGTTTGCATCCGAATTTAATACAAAAGGCACAATGCCGGCTTACGTGCAAGAGGACTGACACTCTAACTTTCTATGATTTGAACCTCTCCTGTGAGTCTAGTTTTAGATTCCGATGCTTCACTTCAGGTTTACTGTATCCCTTGGACCTTCTTATTGAAGATGAAACACAGAAATTGCATCCGAATTTAATACAAATGGCACAATGCCGACTGAAGTACAAGAGGACTGACACTCTCACTTTCTATGATTTGAACCTCTCCTGTGAGTCCAGTTTTAGATTCCGATGCTTCACTTCAGGTTTACTGAATCCCTTGGACCTTCTTATTGACGATGAAACACAGAAATTGCATCCTTATTTAATACAAGTGGCACAATAGCGACTTAAGTACAAGAGGAGTGACTCTCTAACTTTCTATGATTTGAATCTCTCCTGTGATTCCAGTTTCAGGTTCCGATGCTTCACTTCAGGTTTACTGTATCCCTTGGACCTTCTTATTGACAATGAAACACAGAAATTGCATCCGAATTTAATACAAATGGCACAATGGCGACTTAAGTACAAGAGGACTGACACTCAAACTTCACATGATTTGAACCTCTCCTGTGATACCTGTTTTAGATTCCGATGCTTCACTTTAGGTTTACTGTATCCCTTGGACCTTCTTATTGACGATGAAACACAGATTTTGCATCCGAATTTAATACAAAATGTACCACGCCGACTTAAGTTCAAGAGGGCTGACACTCTAACTTTCTATGTTATGAACCTGTCCTGTGAGTCCAGATTTAGATTCCGATGCTTCACTTCAGGTTTACTGTATCCCTTGGACCTTCTTATTGACGATGAAATACAGAGTTTGCATCCGAATTTAATACAAAAGGCACAATGCCGGCTTACGTGCAAGAGGACTGACACTCTAACTTTCTATGATTTGAACCTCTCCTGTGAGTCTAGTTTTAGATTCCGATGCTTCACTTCAGGTTTACTGTATCCCTTGGACCTTCTTATTGAAGATGAAACACAGAAATTGCATCCGAATTTAAAACAAATGGCACAATGCCGACTGAAGTACAAGAGGACTGACACTCTCACTTTCTATGATTTGAACCTCTCCTGTGAGTCCAGTTTTAGATTCCGATGCTTCACTTCAGGTTTACTGAATCCCTTGGACCTTCTTATTGACGATGAAACACAGAAATTGCATCCTTATTTAATACAAGTGGCACAATAGCGACTTAAGTACAAGAGGAGTGACTCTCTAACTTTCTATGATTTGAACCTCTCCTGTGATTCCAGTTTCAGGTTCCGATGCTTCACTTCAGGTTTACTGTATCCCTTGGACCTTCTTATTGACAATGAAACACAGAAATTGCATCCGAATTTAATACAAATGGCACAATGGCGACTTAAGTACAAGAGGACTGACACTCTAACTATCTATGATTTGAATCTCTCCTGTGAGTCCACTTTTAGGTTCCGATGCTTCACTTCAGGTTTAGTGTATCCCTTGGACCTTCTTATTGACGATGAAACACTGAAATTGCATACGAATATAATACAAAAGGCACAATACCGACTTAAGTACAAGAGGACTGACACTCTAACTATCTATGATTTAAATCTCTCCTGCGAATCCAGTTTTAGATTCCGATGCTTCACTTCAGGTTTACTGTATCCCTTGGACCTTCTTATTGACTATGAAACACAGGAATTGCATCCGAATTTAATACAAATGGCACAATGGCGACTTAAGTACAAGAGGACTGAGACTCTCACTTTCTATGATTTGAACCTCTCCTGTGAGTCCAGTTTTTTGATTCCGATGCTTCACTTCAGGTTTACTGTATACCTTGCACCTTCTTATTGGCGATGAAACACTGAAGTTGCATCGGAATTAAATTCAAAACGCACCATGCCGACATAAGTACTAGAGGACTGACACTCTAATTTTCTATGACTTGAACATCTCCTGTGAGTCCAGTTTTGGATTCCGATGCTTCACTTCAGGTTTACTGTATCCCTTGGACCTTTTTATTGACGATGAAACACAGAAATTGCATCCGAAATTAATCCAAAAGGCACAATACCGACTTAAGTACAAGAGGAGTGATACTCTAAGTTTCTATGATTTGATCCTCTCCTGTGAGTCCAGTTTTAGATTCCGATGCTTTACTTCAGGTTTTCAGTGTCCCTTGGACCTTCTTATTGACGATGAAACACAGAAATTGCATCCGAATTTAATACAAAAGGCACAATGGCGACTTAAGTACAAGAGTCCTGAATCTCTCACTTTCTATGATTTGAACCTCTCCTGTGAGTCCAGTTTCAGATTACGATGCTTCACTTCAGGTTTACTGTGTACCTTGCACCTTCTTATTGACGATGAAACACAGAGGTTGCATCGGAATTAAATTCAAAAGGCACCACGCCGACTTAAGTACAAAAGGACTGACACTCTAACTTTCTATGATTTGAACCTCTAATGTAAGTCCAGTTTTGGATTCCGATGCTTCACTTCAGGTTTACTGTATGCCTTGGACCTTTTTAAAGAACGATGAAACACAGAAAGTGCATCCGAATTTAATCCAAAAGGCACAATACCGACTTATGTACAAGAGGAGTGACACTCTAACTTTCTATGATTTGAACCTCTCCTGTGAGGCCAGTTTTAGATTTAGATGCTTTACTTCAGGTTTACTGTGTCCCTTGGACCTTCTTATTGACGATGAAACACAGAAATTGCAACCGAATTTAATACAAAAGGCACAATGGTGACTTAAGTAAAAGAGGACTGACACTCTCACTTTCTATGATTTGAACCTCTCCTGTGATTCCAGTTTCAGGTTCCGATGCTTCACTTCAGGTTTACTGTATCCCTTGGACCTTCTTATTGACAATGAAACACAGAAATTGCATCCGAATTTAATACAAATGGCACAATGGCGACTTAAGTACAAGAGGACTGACACTCTAACAATCTATGATTTGAATCTCTCCTGTGAGTCCACTTTTAGGTTCCGATGCTTCACTTCAGGTTTAGTGTATCCTTTGGACCTTCTTATTGACGATGAAACACAGAAATTGCATACGAATATAATACAAAAGGCACAATACCGACTTAAGTACAAGAGGACTGACACACTAACTATCTATGATTTAAATCTCTCCTGCGAATCCAGTTTTAGATTCCGATGCTTCACTTCAGGTTTACTGTATCCCTTGGACCTTCTTATTGCCTATGAAACACAGAAATTGCATCCGAATTTAATACAAATGGCACAATGGCGACTTAAGTACAAGAGGACTGAGACTCTCACTTTCTATGATTTGAACCTCTCCTGTGAGTCCAGTTTCAGATTCCGATGCTTCACTTCAGGTTTACTGTATACCTTGCACCTTCTTATTGACGATGAAACACTGAAGTTGCATCGGAATTAAATTCAAAACGCACCATGCCGACATAAGTACTAGAGGACTGACACTCTAATTTTCTATAACTTGAACATCTCCTGTGAGTCCAGTTTTGGATTCCGATGCTTCACTTCAGGTTTACTGTATCCCTTGGACCTTTTTATTGACGATGAAACACAGAAATTGCATCCGAATTTAATCCAAAAGGCACAATACAGACTTAAGTACAAGAGGAGTGATACTCTAAGTTTCTATGATTTGATCCTCTCCTGTGAGTCCAGTTTTAGATTCCGATGCTTTACTTCAGGTTTTCAGTATCCCTTGCACCTTCTTATTGACGATGAAACACAGAAATTGCATCCGAATTTAATACAAAATGCACAATGGCGACTTAAGTACAAGAGCACTGAATCTCTCACTTTCTATGATTTGAACCTCTCCTGTGAGTCCAGTTTCAGATTACGATGCTTCACTTCAGGTTTACTGTGTACCTTGCACCTTCTTATTGACGATGAAACACAGAAGTTGCATCGGAATTAAATTCAAAAGGCACCACGCCGACATAAGTACAAAAGGACTGACACTCTAACTTTATATGATTTGAACCTCTAATGTAAGTCCAGTTTTGGATTCCGATGCTTCACTTCAGGTTTACTGTATGCCTTGGACCTTTTTAAAGAACGATGAAACACAGAAAGTGCATCCGAATTTAATCCAAAAGGCACAATACCGACTTATGTACAAGAGGAGTGACACTCTAACTTTCTATGATTTGAACCTCTCCTGTGAGGCCAGTTTTAGATTTAGATGCTTTACTTCAGGTTTACTGTGTCCCTTGGACCTTCTTATTGACGATGAAACACAGAAATTGCAACCGAATTTAATACAAAAGGCACAATGGTGACTTAAGTAAAAGAGGACTGACACTCTCACTTTCTATGATTTGAACCTCTCCTGTGAGTCCAGTTTTAGATTCCGATGCTTCACTTCAGGTTTACTGTATACCTTGCACCTTCTTATTGACGATGTAACACAGATGTTGCATGGGAATTAAACTCAAAAGGCACCACGCCGACTTAAGTACAAGAGGACTGACACTCAAACTTTCTATGATTTGAACCTCTCCTGTGGGTCCAGTTTTCGATTCCGATGCTTCACTTCAGGTTTACTGTATCCCTTGGACCTTCTTATTGACGATGTAACACAGAGTTTGCATCCGAATTTAACACAAAAGGCACAATGCCGACTTAAGTACAAGTGGACTACCACTCTAACTTTATATGATTTGAACCTCTCCTGTGAGTCCACTTTTAGATTCCGATGCTTCACTTCAGGTTTACTGTATCCCTTGGACCTTCTTATTGACGATGAAACACAGAAATTGCATCCGAATTTAATACAATAGGCACAATGGCGACTTAAGTACAAGAGTACTGAGACTCTCACTTTCTATGATTTGAACCTCTCCTGTAGTCCAGTTTCCGAACCCGATGCTTCACTTCTGGTTTACTGTATACCTTGCACCATCTTATTGACGATGAAACACAGAAGTTGCATCGGAATTAAATTCAAAAGGCACCTCGCTGACATAAGTACAAGAGGACAGACACTCGAACTTTCTATGATTTGAACCTCTCCTGTGAGTCCAGTTTTAGATTCCGATGCTTCACTTCAGGTTTACTGTATGCCTTGGACCTTTTTATTGACGATGAAACACAGAAAATACATCCGAATTTAATCCAAAAGGCACAATACCGACTTAAGTACAAGAGGAGTGACACTCTAACTTTCTATGATTTGAACCTCTCCTGTGAGTCCAATCTTAGATTCCGATGCTTTACTTCAGGTTTACTGTATCCCTTGGATCTTCTTATTGACGATGAAACACAGAAATTGCATCCGAATTTAATACAAAAGGCACATTGGCGACTTAAATACAAGAGGACTGACACTCTCACTTTCTATGATTTGAACCTCTCCTGTGAGTCCACTTTTAGATTCCGATGCTTCACTTCAGGTTTACTGTATCCCTTGGACCTTCTTATTGACGATGAAACACAGAAATTGCATCCGAATTTAATACAATAGGCACATTGGCGACTTAAATACAAGAGGACTGACACTCTCACTTTCTATGATTTGAACCTCTCCTGTGAGTCCAAATTCAGATTCCGATGCTTCACTTCAGGTTTACTGTATACCTTGCACCTTCTTATTGACGATGAAACACAGAAATTGCATCCGAATTTAATACAAAAGGCACAATACCGACTTAAGTACAAGAGGAGTGACACTCTAAATTTCTATGATTTGAACCTCTCCTGTGAGTCCAGTTTTAGATTCCGATTTTTCACTTCAGGTTACTGTATCCCTTGGCCTTCTTATTGACTTTGAATCACAGGAATTGCATCCGAATTTAATAAAAATGGCACAATGCCGACTTAAGTACAAGAGGACCGACACTCTCACTTTCTATGATTTGAACCTCTCCTGCGAGTCCAGTTTAAGATTCCGATGCTTCACTTCAGGTTTGCTGTATCCCTTGGACCATCTTATTGACGATGAAACACAGAAATTGCATCGGAATTAAATTCAAAAGACACAATGCCGACTTAAGTAAAAGAGGACTGACACTCTCACTTTCTATGATTTAAATCTCTCCTGTGAGTCCAGTTTTAGATTCCGATGCTTCACTTCAGGTTGACTGTATCCCTTGGACCTTCTTATTGACGATGAAACACAGAAATTGCATCCGAATTTTATACAAATGCCTCAATGCCGACTTAAGTACAAGTGGACTGGCACTCACACTTTCTATGATTTGAACCTTTCCTGTGAGTCCAGTTGTAGATTCCGATGCTTCACTTCAGGTTTACTGTATCCCTTGGACCAACTTATTGACGATGAAACACAGAAATTGCACCCGAATTTAATACAAATGGCACAATGCCGACTTAAGTACAAGAGGACTGACACTCTCACTTTCTATGATTTGAACCTCTCCTGTTAGTCCAGTTTTAGATTCCGATGCTTCACTTCAGGTTTACTGTATCCCTTGGACCTTCTTATTGACGATGCAACACAGAAATTGCATCGGAATTAATTTCAAAACGCACAATGCCGACTTAAGTAAAAGAGGACTGACACTCTCACTTTCTATGACTTTAACCTCTCCTGTGAGTCCAGTTTTAACTCCTGATGCTTCACTTCAGGGTTACTGTATCCCTTGGACCTTCTTATTGACGAAGAATCACAGACATTGCATCCGATTTTAATACAAAAGTCACAATGCCGACTTAAGTACAAGAGGACTGATACTCTAACTTTCTATCATTTGAACCTCTCCTGTGAGTCCAGTTTTAGATTCCGATGCTTCACTTCAGGTTTACTGTATCCCTTCGACCTTCTTATTGACGAGGAAACACAGAAATAGCATCCGAATGTAATACAAAAGGCACAATACCGACTTAAGTACAAGAGGAGTGACACTATATCTATGATTTGAATCTCTCCTGTGAGTCCAGTTTTAGATTCCGATGCTTCACTTCAGGTTTACTGTATCAATTGGACCTTCTTATTGACGATGAAACACAGAAATTGCATCCGAATTTAATACAGATGGCACAATGCCGACTTAAGTACAAGAGGACCGACACTCTCAATTTCTATGTTTTGAACCTCTCCTGAGTGTACAGTTTTAGATTTCGATGCTTTACTTCAGGTTTACTGTATCCCTTGGACGTTCTTATTGACGATGAAACACAGAAATTGCATCGGAATTAAATTCAAAAGGCACAATGCCGACTTAAGTAAAAGAGGACTGACACTCTCACTATCTACGATTTGAACCTCTTCTGTGATTCCAGTTTAGATTCCGATGCTTCGCTTAGGGTTTACTGTATCCCTTGGACCATCTTATTGACAATGAAACACAGAAATTGCATCGGAATTAAATTCAAAAGGCACAATGCCGACTTAAGTACAAGAGGACTGACACTCAAACTTCATATGATTTGAACCTCTCCTGTGATACCTGTTTTAGATACCGATGTTTCACTTTAGGTTTACTGTATCCCTTGGACCTTCTTATTGACGATGAAACACAGAAATTGCATCCGAATTTAATCCAAAAGGCACAATACCGACTTAGGTACAAGAGGAGTGACACTCAAAGTTTCTATGATTTGAACCTCTCCTGTGAGTCCAGTTTTAAATTACGATGCTTTACTTCAGGTTTACAGTACCTCTTGGACCTTCTTATTGACGATGAAACACAGAAATTGCATCCGAATTTAGTACAAAAGGCACAATGGCGACTTAAGTACAAGAGGACTGACACTCTCACTTTCTATGATTTGAACCTCTCCTGTGAGTCCAGTTTTAGATTCCGATGCTTCACTTCAGGTTTACTATATACCTTGCACCTTCTTATTGACGATGAAACACAGAAGTTGCATGGGAATTAAATTCAAAAGGCACCACGCCGACTTATGTTCAAGAGGACTGACACTCTAACTTTCTATGTTTTGAACCTCTCCTGTGAGTCCAGTTTTAGATTCCGATGCTTCACTTCAGGTTTACTGTATCCCTTGGCCCTTCTTATTGACGATGAAACACAGAGTTTGCATCCGAATTTAATACAAAGGGCACAATGCCGGCTTACGTGCAAGAGGACTGACACTCTAACTTTCTATGATTTGAACCTCTCCTGTGAGTCTAGTTTTAGATACCGATGCTTCACTTCAGGTTTACTGTATCCCTTGGACCTTCTTATTGAAGATGAAACACAGAAATTGCATCCGAATTTAATACAAATGGCACAACGCCGACTGAAGTACAAGAGGACTGACACTCTCACTTTCTATGATTTGAACCTCTCCTGTGAGTCCAGTTTTATATTCCGATGCTTCACTTCAGGTTTACTGAATCCCTTGGACCTTCTTATTGACGATGAAACACAGAAATTGCATCCGTATTTAATACAAGTGGCACAATAGCGACTTAAGTACAAGAGGAGTGACTCTCTAACTTTCTATGATTTGAACCTCTCTTGTGATTCCAGTTTCAGGTTCCGATGCTTCACTTCAGGTTTACTGTATCCCTTGGACCTTCTTATTGACAATGAAACGCAGAAATTGCATCCGAATTTAATACAAATGGCACAATGGCGACTTAAGTACAAGAGGACTGACACTCTAACAATCTATGATTTGAATCTCTCCTGTGAGTCCACTTTTAGGTTCCGATGCTTCACTTCAGGTTTAGTGCATCCCTTGGACCTTCTTATTGACGATGAAACACAGAAATTGCATACGAATATAATACAAAAGGCACAATACCGACTTAAGTACAAGAGGACTGACACTCTAACTATCTATGATTTGAATCTCTCCTGCGAGTCCAGTTTTAGGTTCCGATGCTTCACTTCAGGTTTACTGTATCCCTTGGACCTTCTTATTGACGATGAAACACAGAAATTGCATCCGAATTTAATACAAATGGCACAATGGCGACTTAAGTACAAGAGGACTGAGACTCTCACTTTCTATTATTTGAACCTCTCCTGTGAGTCCAGTTTCAGATTCCGATGCTTCACTTCAGGTTTACTGTATACCTTGCACCTTCTTATTGACGATGAAACACAGAAGTTGCATCGGAATTAAATTCAAAACGCACCATGCCGACATAAGTAGAAGAGGACTGACACTCTAATTTCCTATGACTTGTACATCTCCTGTGAGTCCAGTTTTGGATTCCGATGCTTCACTTCAGGTTTACTGTATCCCTTGGACCTTTTTATTGACGATGATACGCACAAATTGCATCCGAATTTAATCCAAAAGGCACAATACCGACTTAAGTACAAGAGGAGTGACACTCTAAGTTTCTATGATTTGAACCTCTCCAGTGAGTCCAGTTTTAGATTCCGATGCTTTACTTCAGGTTTTCAGTATCCCTTGGACCTTCTTATTGACGATGAAACACAGAAATGGCATCCGAATTTTATACAAAAGGCACAATGGCGACTTAAGTACAAGAGGACTGACACTCTCACTTTCCATGATTTGAACCTCTCCAGTGAGTCCAGTTTTAGATTCCGATGCTTCACTTCAGGTTTACTGTATACGTTGCACCTTCTTATTGACGATGAAACACAGAAGTTGCATGGGAATTAAATTCAAAAGGCACCACGCCGACTTAAGTACAAGAGGACTGACACTCTAACTTTCTATGATTTGAACCTCTCCTGTGAGTCCAGTTTTAGATTCCGATGCTTCACTTCAGGTTTACTGCATTCCTTGGACCTTCTTATTGACGATGATTCACAGAAATTGAATCCGAATTTAATACTAAATGCACAATGCCGTCTTAAGTAAAAGAGGACTGACACTCTAATATTCTATGTTTTGAACCACTCCTGTGAGTCAAGTTTTAGATTCTGATGCTTCACATAAGGTTTACTGTATCTCTTGGACCTTCTTATTGACGATGAAACACAGAAATTGCATCCGAATTTAATACAAATGACACAATGCCGACTTAAGTACAAGAGGAGTGACACTCTCACTTTCTATGATTTGAACCTCTCCTGTGGGTCCAGTTGTAGATTCCGATGCTTCACTTCAGGTTTACTGTATCCCTTGTACCTTCTTATTGACGACGAAACACAGAAATTGCATCCGAATTTAATACAAAAGGCACAATGCCGACTTAAGTACAAGAGGACTGACACTCTAAGTTTCTATGATTTGAACTTCTCCTGCGAGTCCAGTTTTAGATTCCGATGCTTCACTTCAGGTTTACTGTATACCTTGCACCTTCTTATTGACGATGAAACACAGAAATTGCTACCGAATTTAATACAAAAGGCACAATGCCGACTTAAGTACAAGAGGACTGACTCTCTCACTTTCTATGATTTGAACCTCTACTGTGAGTTCAGTTTAGAATCCGATGCTTCACTTCAGGTTTACTGTATCCCTTGGACATTCTTATTGACGATGAAACACAGAAATTGCATCCGAATTTAATGCAAAAGCACAATACCGACTTAAGTGCAAGAGGACTGACACTGTAAATTTCTATGATTTGAACCTCTCCTGTGAGTCTAGGTTTAGATTCCGATGCTTCACTTCAGGTTTACTGTATCCCTTGGAGCTTGTTATTGACTATGAACCACAGGAATTGCATCCGAATTTAATACAAATGGCACAATGCCGACTTAGGTACAATAGGACTGACACTCTCACTTTCTATGATTTCAACCTCTCCTGTGAGTCCGGTATACGATTCCGATGCTTTACTTCAGGTTTACTGTATCCCTTGCACTTTCTTATTGACGATGAAACATAGAAATTGCATCCGAATTTTATACAAATGGGCACAATGCTTACTTAAGTAAAAGAGGACCGACACTCTAACTTTCTATGGTTTGAACCTCTCTTGTGAGTCCAGTTTTAGATTCCGATGCTTTACTTCACGTTTACTGTATACCTTTCTCCTTCGTATTGACGATGAAACACAGAAATTGCATACGAAATCAATACAAAAGGCACAATGCCGACTTAAGTACAAGAGGACTGACACTCTCACTTTCTATGATTTGAACCTCTACTGTGAGTTCAGTTTGGATTCCGCTGCTTCAATTCAGGTTTACTGTATCCCTTGGACCTTCTTATTGACGAAGAAACACAGAGTTTGCATCCGAATTTAATACAAAAGGGACAATGCCGACTTAAGTGCAAGTGGACTGACACTCTAATTTTCCATGATTTGAACCTCTCCTGTGAGTCTACTTTTAGATTCCGATGCTTCACTTGAGGTTTACTGTATCCCTTGGACCTTCTTATTGACGATGAAACACAGATATTGCATCCGAATTTAATACAAATGGCACAATGCCGACTTAAGTACAAGAGGACTGACACTCTCACTCTCTATGATTTGAACCTCTCTAGTGAGTCCAGTTTTAGATTCCAATGATTCACTTCAGGTTTAATATATCCCTTGACCCTTCGTATTGACGATGAAACACAGATTTTGCATCCGAATGTAACAAAAAAGGCGCAATGCCGACTTAAGGACAAGCGGACTGACACTCTAACTTTCTAAGAATGGAACCTCTCCTGTGAGTCCAGTTTTAGACTCCCATGCTTCACTTCAGGTTTACTATATCCCTTGGACTATCTTATTGACGATGAAACACAGAAATTGCATCCAAATTTAATACAAAAGACACAATGCCGACTTAATTACAAGAGGACTGACACACTAACTTTCTATGATTTGAACGTCTCCTGTGAGTTTAGTTTTAAATTCCAATGCTTCACTTCAGGTTTACTGTATACCTTGCACCTTCTTATTGACGATGAAACACAGAAATTGCATCCGAATTGAATACAAAAGGCACAATGCCGAATTAAGTACAAGAGGACTGAGACTCTCACTTTCTATGATTTGAACCTCTCCTGTGAGTCCAGTTTCAGATTCCGATGCTTCACTTCAGGTTTACTGTATACCTTGCACCTTCTTATTGACGATGAAACACAGAAGTTGCTTGGGAATTAAATTCAAAAGGCACCACGCCGACTTAAGTACAAGAGGAATGACACTCTAACTTTCTATGATTTGAACCTCTCCTGTGAGTCCAGTTTTAGATTCCGATGCTTCACTTCAGGTTTACTGTATCCCTCGGACCTTCTTATTGACGATGAAACACATGGTTTGCATCCGAATTTAATACAAATGGCACAATGCCGACTTAAGTGCAAGAGGACTGACACTCTAACTTTCAATGATTTGAACCTCTCCTGTGAGTCTAGTTTTAGATTCCGATGCTTCACTTCAGGTTTACTGTATCCCTTGGACATTCTTATTGAAGAAGAAACACAGAAATTGCATCCGAATTTAATACAAATGGCACAATGCCGACTTAAGTACAAGAGGACTGACACTCTCACTTTCTATGATTTGACCCTCTCCTGTGAGTCCAGTTTTAGATTCCGATGCTTCACTTCAGGTTTACTGTATCCCTTGGACCTTCTTATTGACGATGAAACACAGAAATTGCATCCGAATTTAATACAAATGACACAATGCCACTTAAGTACAAGAGGAGTGACACTCTCACTTTCTATGATTCGAACCTCTCCTGTGAGGTCAGTATTAGATTCGGATGCTTCACTTCAGGTTTACTGTATCCCTTGGACCTTCTTATTGACGACAAAACACAGAAATTGCATCTGTATTTAATACAAATGGTACAATAACGACTAAAGTACAAGAGTAGTGACACTCTAACTTTCTATGATTTGAACCTCTCCTGTGAGTCCAGTTTTAGATTCCGATGCTTCACTTCAGGTTTACTGTATCGCTTGGACCTTCTTATTGAGGATGAAACAGAGAAATTGCATCCGAATTTAATACAAATGGCACAATGCAGACTTAAGTACAAGAGCACCGACACTCTCACTTTCTATGATGTGAACCTCTCCTGCGAGTCCAGTTTTAGATTCCGATGCTTCACTTCAGGTTTGCTGTATCTCTTGGACCTTCTTATTGACGATGAAACACAGAAATTGCATCGGAATTAAATTCAAAAGGCACAATGCCGACTTAAGTACAAGAGGACTGACTCTCAAACTTTCTATGATTTGAAGCTCTCCTGTGAGTCCAGTTTTCGATTCCGATGCTTCACTTCAGGTTTACTGTATCCCCTGGACCTTCTTATTTACGATGAAACACAGAGTTTGCATCCGAATTTATTACAAAAGGTACAATGCCGACTGAAGTACATGAGGACTACCACTCTAAATTTCTATGATTTGAACCTCTCCTGTGAGTCCACTTTTAGATTCCGATGCTTCACTTCAGGTTTTCCGTATTCCTTGGACCTTCTTATTGACGATGAAACACAGAAATTGCATCCGAATTTAATACAAAATGCACAATTGCGACGTAAGTACAAGAGGACTGACACTCTCACTTTCTATGATTTGAACCTCTGCTGTGAGTTCAGTTTAGATTCCGCTGCTTCAATTCAGGTTTACTGTATCTCTTGGACCTTCTTATTGACGAAGAAACACAGAGTTTGCATCCGAATTTAATACAAAAGGGACAATGCCGACTTAAGTGCAAGTGGACTGACACTCTAATTTTCCATGATTTGAACCTCTCCTGTGAGTCTACTTTTAGATTCCGATGCTTCACTTGAGGTTTACTGTATCCCTTGGACCTTCTTATTAACGATGAAACACAGATATTGCATCCGAATTTAATACAAATGGCACAATGCCGACTTAAGTACAAGAGGACTGACAATCTCACTCTCTATGATTTGAACCTCTCTAGTGAGTCCAGTTTTAGATTCCAATGATTCACTTCAGGTTTAATATATCCCTTGACCCTTCGTATTGACGATGAAACACAGATTTTGCATCCGAATGTAACAAAAAAGGCGCAATGCCGACTTAAGGACAAGCGGACTGACACTCTAACTTTCTAAGAATGGAACCTCTCCTGTGAGTCCAGTTTTAGACTCCCATGCTTCACTTCAGGTTTACTATATCCCTTAGACTATCTTATTGACGATGAAACACAGAAATTGCATCCAAATTTAATACAAAAGACACAATGCCGACTTAATTACAAGAGGACTGACACACTAACTTTCTATGATTTGAACGTCTCCTGTGAGTTTAGTTTTAGATTCCAATGCTTCACTTCAGGTTTACTGTATACCTTGCACCTTCTTATTGACGATGAAACACAGAAATTGCATCCGAATTGTATACAAAAGGCCCAATTCCGAATTAAGTACGAGAGGACTGAGACTCTCACTTTCTATGATTTGAAGCTCTCCTGTGAGTCCAGTTTCAGATTCCGATGCTTCACTTCAGGTTTACTGTATACCTTGCACCTTCTTATTGACGATGAAACACAGAAGTTGCATGGGAATTAAATTCAAAAGGCACCACGCCGACTTAAGTACAAGAGGAATGACACTCTAACTTTCTATGATTTGAACCTCTCCTGTGAGTCCAGTTTTAGATTCCGATGCTTCACTTCAGGTTTACTGTATCCCTCGGACCTTCTTATTGACGATGAAACACATGGTTTGCATCCGAATTTAATACAAAAGGCACAATGCCGACTTAAGTGCAAGAGGACTGACACTCTAACTTTCAATGATTTGAACCTCTCCTGTGAGTCTAGTTTTAGATTCCGATGCTTCACTTCAGGTTTACTGTATCCCTTGGACATTTTTATTGAAGATGAAACACAGAAATTGCATCCGAATTTAATACAAATGGCAGAATGCCGACTTAAGTACAAGAGGACTGACACTCTCATTTTCTATGATTTGACCCTCTCCTGTGAGTCCAGTTTTAGATTCCGATGCTTCACTTCAGGTTTACTGTATCCCTTGGACCTTCTTATTGACGATGAAACACAGAAATTGCATCCGAATTAAATACAAATGACACAATGCCGACTTAAGTACAAGAGGAGTGACACTCTCACTTTCTATGATTCGAACCTCTCCTGTGAGGTCAGTATTAGATTCGGATGCTTCACTTCAGGTTTACTGTATCCCTTGGACCTTCTTATTGACGAAAAAACACAGAAATTGCATCTGTATTTAATACAAATGGTACAATAACGACTAAAGTACAAGAGTAGTGACACTCTAACTATCTATGATTTGAACCTCTCCTGTGAGTCCAGTTTTAGATTCCGATGCTTCACTTCAGGTTTACTGTATCGCTTGGACCTTCTTATTGAGGATGAAACAGAGAAATTGCATCCGAATTTAATACAAATGGCACAATGCAGACTTAAGTACAAGAGCACCGACACTCTCACTTTCTATGATGTGAACCTCTCCTGCGAGTCCAGTTTTAGATTCCGATGCTTCACTTCAGGTTTGCTGTATCCCTTGGACCTTCTTATTGACGATGAAACACAGATATTGCATCGGAATTAAATTCAAAAGGCACAATGCCGACTTAAGTACAAGAGGACTGACTCTCAAACTTTCTATGATTTGAAGCTCTCCTGTGAGTCCAGTTTTCGATTCCGATGCTTCACTTCAGGTTTACTGTATCACCTGGACCTTCTTATTTACGATGAAACACAGAGTTTGCATCCGAATTTATTACAAAAGGTACAATGCCGACTGAAGTACATGAGGACTACCACTCTAAATTTCTATGATTTGAACCTCTCCTGTGAGTCCACTTTTAGATTCCGATGCTTCACTTCAGGTTTTCCGTATTCCTTGGACCTTCTTATTGACGATGAAACACAGAAATTGCATCCGAATTTAATACAAAATGCACAATTGCGACTTAAGTACAAGAGGACTGACACTCTCACTTTCTATGATTTGAACCTCTGCTGTGAGTTCAGTTTAGATTCCGCTGCTTCAATTCAGGTTTACTGTATCTCTTGGACCTTCTTATTGACGAAGAAACACAGAGTTTGCATCCGAATTTAATACAAAAGGGACAATGCCGACTTAAGTGCAAGTGGACTGACACTCTAATTTTCCATGATTTGAACCTCTCCTGTGAGTCTACTTTTAGATTCCGACGCTTCACTTGAGGTTTACTGTATCCCTTGGACCTTCTTATTGACGATGAAACACAGATATTGCATCCGAATTTAATACAAATGGCACAATGCCGACTTAAGTACAAGAGGACTGACACTCTCACTCTCTATGATTTGAACCTCTCCAGTGAGTCCAGTTTTAGATTCCAATGATTCACTTCAGGTTTAATATATCCCTTGACCCTTCGTATTGGCGATGAAACACAGATTTTGCATCCGAATGTAACAAAAAAGGCGCAATGCCGACTTAAGGACAAGCGGACTGACACTCTAACTTTCTAAGAATGGAACCTCTCCTGTGAGTCCAGTTTTAGACTCCCATGCTTCACTTCAGGTTTACTATATCCCTTGGACTACCTTATCGACGATGAAACACAGAAATTGCATCCAAATTTAATACAAAAGACACAATGCCGACTTAATTACAAGAGGACTGACACACTAACTTTCTATGATTTGAACGTCTCCTGTGAGTTTAGTTTTAGATTCCAATGCTTCACTTCAGGTTTACTGTATACCTTGCACCTTCTTATTGACGATGAAACACAGAAATTGCATCCGAATTGAATACAAAAGGCACAATGCCGAATTAAGTACAAGAGGACTGAGACTCTCACTATCTATGATTTGAACCTCTCCTGTGAGTCCAGTTTCAGATTCCGATGCTTCACTTCAGGTTTACTGTATACCTTGCACCTTCTTATTGACGATGAAACACAGAAGTTGCATGGGAATTAAATTCAAAAGGCACCACGCCGACTTAAGTACAAGAGGAATGACACTCTAACTTTCTATGATTTGAACCTCTCCTGTGAGTCCAGTTTTAGATTCCGATGCTTCACTTCAGGTTTACTGTATCCCTCGGACCTTCTTATTGACGATGAAACACATGGTTTGCATCCGAATTTAATACAAAAGGCACAATGCCGACTTAAGTGCAAGAGGACTGACACTCTAACTTTCAATGATTTGAACCTCTCCTGTGAGTCTAGTTTTAGATTCCGATGCTTCACTTCAGGTTTACTGTATCCCTTGGACATTCTTATTGAAGAAGAAACACAGAAATTGCATCCGAATTTAATACAAATGGCACAATGCCGACTTAAGTACAGGAGGACTGACACTCTCACTTACTATGATTTGACCCTCTCCTGTGAGTCCAGTTTTAGATTCCGATGCTTCACTTCAGGTTTACTGTATCCCTTGGACCTTCTAATTGACGATGAAACACAGAAATTGCATCCGAATTTAATACAAATGACACAATGCCGACTTAAGTACAAGAGGAGTGACACTCTCACTTTCTATGATTCGAACCTCTCCTGTGAGGTCAGTATTAGATTCGGATGCTTCACTTCAGGTTTACTGTATCCCTTGGACCTTCTTATTGACGAAAAAACACAGAAATTGCATCTGTATTTAATACAAATGACACAATGCCGACTTAAGTACAAGAGGAGTGACACTCTCACTTTCTATGATTCGAACCTCTCCTGTGAGGTCAGTATTAGATTCGGATGCTTCACTTCAGGTTTACTGTATCCCTTGGACCTTCTTATTGACGAAAAAACACAGAAATTGCATCTGTATTTAATACAAATGGTACAATAACGACTAAAGTACAAGAGTAGTGACACTCTAACTATCTATGATTTGAACCTCTCCTGTGAGTCCAGTTTTAGATTCCGATGCTTCACTTCAGGTTTACTGTATCGCTTGGACCTTCTTATTGAGGATGAAACAGAGAAATTGCATCCGAATTTAATACAAATGGCACAATGCAGACTTAAGTACAAGAGGACCGACACTCTCACTTTCTATGATGTGAACCTCTCCTGCGAGTCCAGTTTTAGATTCCGATGCTTCACTTCAGGTTTGCTGTATCCCTTGGACCTACTTATTGACGATGAAACACAGATATTGCATCGGAATTAAATTCAAAAGGCACAATGCCGACTTAAGTACAAGAGGACTGACTCTCAAACTTTCTATGATTTGAAGCTCTCCTGTGAGTCCAGTTTTCGATTCTGATGCTTCACTTCAGGTTTACTGTATCCCCTGGACCTTCTTATTTACGATGAAACACAGAGTTTGCATCCGAATTTATTACAAAAGGTACAATGCCGACTGAAGTACATGAGGACTACCACTCTAAATTTCTATGATTTGAACCTCTCCTGTGAGTCCACTTTTAGATTCCGATGCTTCACTTCAGGTTTTCCGTATTCCTTGGACCTTCTTATTGACGATGAAACACAGAAATTGCATCCGAATTTAATACAAAATGCACAATTGCGACTTAAGTACAAGAGGACTAACACTCTCACTTTCTATGATTTGAACCTCTCCTGTGAGTTCAGTTTAGATTCCGCTGCTTCAATTCAGGTTTACTGTATCCCTTGGACCTTCTTATTGACGAAGAAACACAGAGTTTGCATCCGAATTTAATACAAAAGGGACAATGCCGACTTAAGTGCAAGTGGACTGACACTCTAATTTTCCATGATTTGAACCTCTCCTGTGAGTCTACTTTTAGATTCCGATGCTTCACTTGAGGTTTACTGTATCCCTTGGACCTTCTTATTGACGATGAAACACAGATATTGCATCCGAATTTAATACAAATGGCACAATGCCGACTTAAGTACAAGAGGACTGACACTCTCACTCTCTATGATTTGAACCTCTCCAGTGAGTCCAGTTTTAGATTCCAATGATTCACTTCAGGTTTAATATATCCCTTGACCCTTCGTATTGGCGATGAAACACAGATTTTGCATCCGAATGTAACAAAAAAGGCGCAATGCCGACTTAAGGACAAGCGGACTGACACTCTAACTTTCTAAGAATTTAACCTCTCCTGTGAGTCCAGTTTTAGACTCCCATGCTTCACTTCAGGTTTACTATATCCCTTGGACTATCTTATCGACGATGAAACACAGAAATTGCATCCAAATTTAATACAAAAGACACAATGCCGACTTAATTACAAGAGGACTGACACACTAACTTTCTATGATTTGAACGTCTCCTGTGAGTTTAGTTTTAGATTCCAATGCTTCACTTCAGGTTTACTGTATACCTTGCACCTTCTTATTGACGATGAAACACAGAAATTGCATCCGAATTGAATACAAAAGGCACAATGCCGAATTAAGTACAAGAGGACTGAGACTCTCACTTTCTATGATTTGAACCTCTCCTGTGAGTCCAGTTTCAGATTCCGATGCTTCACTTCAGGTTTACTGTATACCTTGCACCTTCTTATTGACGATGAAACACAGAAGTTGCATGGGAATTAAATTCAAAAGGCACCACGCCGACTTAAGTACAAGAGGAATGACACTCTAACTTTCTATGATTTGAACCTCTCCTGTGAGTCCAGTTTTAGATTCCGATGCTTCACTTCAGGTTTACTGTATCCCTCGGACCTTCTTATTGACGATGAAACACATGGTTTGCATCCGAATTTAATACAAAAGGCACAATGCCGACTTAAGTGCAAGAGGACTGACACTCTAAATTTCAATGATTTGCACCTCTCCTGTGAGTCTAGTTTTAGATTCCGATGCTTCACTTCAGGTTTACTGTATCCCTTGGACATTCTTATTGAAGAAGAAACACAGAAATTGCATCCGAATTTAATACAAATGGCACAATGCCGACTTAAGTACAGGAGGACTGACACTCTCACTTACTATGATTTGACCCTCTCCTGTGAGTCCAGTTTTAGATTCCGATGCTTCACTTCAGCTTTACTGTATCCCTTGGACCTTCTTATTGACGATGAAACACAGAAATTGCATCCGAATTTAATACAAATGACACAATGCCGACTTAAGTACAAGAGGAGTGACACTCTCACTTTCTATGATTCGAACCTCTCCTGTGAGGTCAGTATTAGATTCGGATGCTTCACTTCAGGTTTACTGTATCCCTTGGACCTTCTTATTGACGAAAAAACACAGAAATTGCATCTGTATTTAATACAAATGACACAATGCCGACTTAAGTACAAGAGGAGTGACACTCTCACTTTCTATGATTCGAACCTCTCCTGTGAGGTCAGTATTAGATTCGGATGCTTCACTTCAGGTTTACTGTATCCCTTGGACCTTCGTATTGACGAAAAAACACAGAAATTACATCTGTATTTAATACAAATGGTACAATAACGACTAAAGTACAAGAGTAGTGACACTCTAACTATCTATGATTTGAACCTCTCCTGTGAGTCCAGTTTTAGATTCCGATGCTTCACTTCAGGTTTACTGTATCGCTTGGACCTTCTTATTGAGGATAAAACAGAGAAATTGCATCCGAATTTAATACAAATGGCACAATGCAGACTTAAGTACAAGAGGACCGACACTCTCACTTTCTATGATGTGAACCTCTCCTGCGAGTCCAGTTTTAGATTCCGATGCTTCACTTCAGGTTTGCTGTATTCCTTGGACCTTCTTATTGACGATGAAACACAGATATTGCATCGGAATTAAATTCAAAAGGCACAATGCCGACTTAAGTACAAGAGGACTGACTCTCAAACTTTCTATGATTTGAAGCTCTCCTGTGAGTCCAGTTTTCGATTCCGATGCTTCACTTCAGGTTTACTGTATCCCCTGGACCTTCTTATTTACGATGAAACACAGAGTTTGCATCCGAATTTATTACAAAAGGTACAATGCCGACTGAAGTACATGAGGACTACCACTCTAAATTTCTATGATTTGAACCTCTCCTGTGAGTCCACTTTTAGATTCCGATGCTTCACTTCAGGTTTTCCGTATTCCTTGGACCTTCTTATTGACGATGAAACACAGAAATTGCATCCGAATTTAATACAAAATGCACAATTGCGACTTAAGTACAAGAGGACTGACACTCTCACTTTCTATGATTTGAACCTCTCCTGTGAGTTCAGTTTAGATTCCGCTGCTTCAATTCAGGTTTACTGTATCCCTTGGACCTTCTTATTGACGAAGAAACACAGAGTTTGCATCCGAATTGAATACAAAAGGGACAATGCCGACTTAAGTGCAAGTGGACTGACACTCTAATTTTCCATGATTTGAACCTCTCCTGTGAGTCTACTTTTAGATTCCGATGCTTCACTTGAGGTTTACTGTATCCCTTGGACCTTCTTATTGACGATGAAACACAGATATTGCATCCGAATTTAATACAAATGGCACAATGCCGACTTAAGTACAAGAGGACTGACACTCTCACTCTCTATGATTTGAACCTCTCCAGTGAGTCCAGTTTTAGATTCCAATGATTCACTTCAGGTTTAATATATCCCTTGACCCTTCGTATTGACGATGAAACACAGATTTTGCATCCGAATGTAACAAAAAAGGCGCAATGCCGACTTAAGGACAAGCGGACTGACACTCTAACTTTCTAAGAATGGAACCTCTCCTGTGAGTCCAGTTTTAGACTCCCATGCTTCACTTCAGGTTTACTATATCCCTTGGACTATCTTATTGACGATGAAACACAGAAATTGCATCCAAATTTAATACAAAAGACACAATGCCGACTTAATTACAAGAGGACTGACACACTAACTTTCTATGATTTGAACGTCTCCTGTGAGTTTAGTTTTAGATTCCAATGCTTCACTTCAGGTTTACTGTATACCTTGCACCTTCTTATTGACGATGAAACACAGAAATTGCATCCGAAATGAATACAAAAGGCACAATGCCGAATTAAGTACAAGAGGACTGAGACTCTCACTTTCTATGATTTGAACCTCTCCTGTGAGTCCAGTTTCAGATTCCGATGCTTCACTTCAGGTTTACTGTATACCTTGCACCTTCTTATTGACGATGAAACACAGAAGTTGCATGGGAATTAAATTCAAAAGGCACCACGCCGACTTAAGTACAAGAGGAATGACACTCTAACTTTCTATGATTTGAACCTCTCCTGTGAGTCCAGTTTTAGATTCCGATGCTTCACTTCAGGTTTACTGTATCCCTCGGACCTTCTTATTGACGATGAAACACATGGTTTGCATCCGAATTTAATACAAAAGGCACAATGCCGACTTAAGTGCAAGAGGACTGACACTCTAACTTTCAATGATTTGAACCTCTCCTGTGAGTCTAGTTTTAGATTCCGATGCTTCACTTCAGGTTTACTGTATCCCTTGGACATTCTTATTGAAGAAGAAACACAGAAATTGCATCCGAATTTAATACAAATGGCACAATGCCGACTTAAGTACAAGAGGACTGACACTCTCACTTTCTATGATTTGACCCTCTCCTGTGAGTCCAGTTTTAGATTCCGATGCTTCACTTCAGGTTTACTGTATCCCTTGGACCTTCTTATTGACGATGAAACACAGAAATTGCATCCGAATTTAATACAAATGACACAATGCTGACTTAAGTACAAGAGGAGTGACACTCTCACTTTCTATGATTCGAACCTCTCCTGTGAGGTCAGTATTAGATTCGGATGCTTCACTTCAGGTTTACTGTATCCCTTGGACCTTCTTATTGACGAAAAAACACAGAAATTGCATCTGTATTTAATACAAATGGTACAATAACGACTAAAGTACAAGAGTAGTGACACTCTAACTTTCTATGATTTGAACCTCTCCTGTGAGTCCAGTTTTAGATTCCGATGCTTCACTTCAGGTTTACTGTATCGCTTGGACCTTCTTATTGAGGATGAAACAGAGAAATTGCATCCGAATTTAATACAAAATGCACAATTGCGACTTAAGTACAAGAGGACCGACACTCTCACTTTCTATGATGTGAACCTCTCCTGCGAGTCCAGTTTTCGATTCCGATGCTTCACTTCAGGTTTACTGTATCCCTTGGACCTTCTTATTTACGATGAAACACAGAGTTTGCATCCGAATTTATTACAAAAGGGACAATGCCGACTGAAGTACATGAGGACTACCACTCTAAATTTCTATGATTTGAACCTCTCCTGTGAGTCCACTTTTAGATTCCGATGCTTCACTTCAGGTTTCCCGTATTCCTTGGACTTTCTTATTGACGATGAAACACAGAAATTGCATCCGAATTTAATACAAAATGCACAATTGCGACTTAAGTACAAGAGGACTGACACTCTCACTTTCTATGATTTGAACCTCTCCATTGAGTCCAGTTTTAGATTCCGATGCTTCACTTCAGGTTTACTGTATACCTTGGACCTTCTTATTGACGATGAAACACAGAAGTTGCATAGGAATTAAAATCAAAAAGCACCACGCCGACTTAAGTACAAGAGGACTGACACTCTAACTTTCAATGATTTGAACCTCTCCTTTGAGTTCAGTTTTAGATTCCGATGCTTCACTTCTGGTTTACTGTATCCCTTGGACCTTTTTATTGACGATGAAACACAGAAATTGCATCCGAATTTAATACAAAAGGCACAATACCGACTTAAGTACCAGAGGAGTGACACTCTAACTCTCTATGATTTGAACCTCTCCTGTGAGTCCAGTTTTAGATTCCGATGCTTCACTTCAGGTTTACTGCATTCCTTGGACCTTCTTATTGACGATGATTCACAGAAATTGAATCCGAATTTAATACAAAATGCACAGTGCCATCTTAAGTAAAAGAGGACTGACAGTCTAATATTCTATGTTTTGAACCACTCCTGTGAGTCAAGTTTTAGATTCTGATGCTTCACATAAGGTTCACTGTATCTCTTGGACCTTCTTATTGACGATGAAACACAGAAATTGCATCCGAATTTAATACAAAAGGCACAATACCGAATCAAGTACAAGCGGAGAGACACTCTAACTATCTATGATTTGAATCTCTAATGTGGGTCCAGTTGTAGATTCCGATGCTTCACTTCAGGTTTACTGAATACCTTGCACTTACTTATTGACGATGAACCATAGAAATTGCATCCGAATTTAAAACAAATGGGCACAATGCTTACTTAAGTAAAAGAGGACCGACACTCTAACTTTCTATGGTTTGAACCTCTCTTGTGAGTCCAGTTTTAGATTCCGATGCTTTACTTCAGGTTTACTGTATACCTTGCACCTTCTTATTGACGATGAAACACAGAAATTGCATCCGAATTGAATACAAAAGGCACAATGCCGAGTTAAGTACAAGAGGACTGAGACTCTCACTTTCTATGACTTGAACATTTCCTGTGAGTCCAGTTTTGGATTTCGATGCTTCACTTCAGGTTTACTGTATCCCTTGGAAATTTCTATTGACGATGATACACAGAAATTTCATCCGAATTTAATCCAAAAGGCACAATACCGACTTAAATACAAGAGGAGTGACACTCTAAGTTTCTATGATTTGAACCTCTCCTGTGAGTCCAGTTTTGGATTCCGATGCTTTACTTCAGGTTTACAGTATCACTTGGACCTTCTTATTGACGATGAAACACAGAAATTGCATCCGAATTTAATACAAAAGGCACAATGGCGACTTAAGTACAAGAGGACTGACACTCTCACTTTCTATGATTTGAACCTCTCCTGTGAGTCCAGTTTTAGATTCCGATGCTTCACTTCAGGTTTACTGTATACCTTGCACCTTCTTATTGACGATGAAATACAGAAGTTGCATGGGAATTAAATTCAAAAGGCACCACGCCGACTTAAGTACAAGAGGACTGACACTCTAACTTTCTATGATTTGAACCTCTCCTGTGAGTCCAGTTTTAGATTCCGATGCTTCACTTCAGGTTTACTGTATACCTTGGACCTTCTTATTGACGATGAAACACAGGGTTTGCATCCGAATTTAATACAAATGGCACAATGCCGACTTAAGTACAAGAGGACTGACACTCTGACTTTCTATGATTTGAACCTCTCCTGTGAGTCCAGTTTTAGATTCCGATGCTTCACTTCAGGTTTACTGTATCCCTTGGACATTCTTATTGACGATCAAACACAGAAATTGCATCCGAATTTAATACAAATGACACAATGCCGACTTAAGTACAAGAGGAGTGACACTTTCACTTTCTATGATTCGAACCTCTACAGTGAGGTCAGTATTAGATTCGGATGCTTCACTTCAGGTTTACTGTATCCCTTGGACCTTCTTATTGACGTAAAAACACAGAAATTGCATCCGTATTTAATACAAATGGTACAATAACGACTAAAGTACAAGAGGAGTGACACTCTAACTTTCTATGGTTTGAACCTCTCCTGTGAGTCCAGTTTTAGATTCCGATGCTTCACTTCAGGTTTACTGTATCGCTTGGACCTTCTTATTGAGGATGAAACATAGAAATTGCATCCGAATTTAATACAAATGGCACAATGCAGACTTAAGTACAAGAGGACCGACACTCTCACTTTCTATGATGTGAACCTCTCCTGCGAGTCCAATTTTAGATTCCGATGCTTCACTTCAGGTTCGCTGTATCCCTTGGACCTTCTTATTGACGATGAAACACAGATATTGCATTGGAATTAAATTCAAAAGGCACAATGCCGACTTAAGTACAAGAGGACTGACTCTCAAACTTTCTATGATTTGAAGCTCTCCTGTGAGTCCAGTTTTCGATTCCGACGCTACACTTCAGGTTTACTGTATCCCATGGACCTTCTTATTGACGATGAAACACAGAGTTTGCATCCGAATTTATTACAAAAGGTACAATGCCGACTGAAGTACATGAGGAATACCACTCTAAATTTCTATGATTTGAACCTCTCCTGTGAGTCCACTTTTAGATTCCGATGCTTCACTTCAGGTTTTCTGTATCCTTGGACATTCTTATTGACGAAGAAACACAGAAATTGCATCCGAATTTAATACAAAATGCACAATGGCGACTTAAGTACAAGAGGACTGACACTCTCACTTTCTATGATTTGAACCTCTCCTGTGAGTCCAGTTTTAGATTCCGATGCTTCACTTTAGGTTTACTGTATACCTTGGACCTTCTTATTTACGATGAAACACAGAAGATGCATAGGAATTAAAATTCAAAAAGCACCACGCCGACTTAAGTACAAGAGGACTGACACTCTAACTTTCAATGATTTGAACCTCTCCTGTGAGTTCAGTTTTAGATTCCGATGCTTCACTTCAGCTTTACTGTATCCCTTGGACGTTTTTATTGACGATGAAACACAGAAATTGCATCCGAATTTAATACAAAAGGCACAATACCGACTTAAGTACAAGAGGAGTGACACTCTAACTCTCTTTGATTTGAACCTCTCCTGTGAGTCCAGTTTTAGATTCCGATGCTTCACTTCAGGTTTACTGCATTCCTTGGACCTTCTTATTGACGATGAATCACAGAAATTGCATCCGAATTTAATACAAAATGCACAATGCCGTCTTAAGTAAAAGAGGACTGACACTCTAATATTCTATGTTTTGAACCACTCCTGTGAGTCAAGTTTTAGATTCTGATGCTTCACATAAGGTTTACTGTATCCCTTGGACATTCTTATTGACGATGAAACACCGAAATTGCATCCGAATTTAATACAAAAGGCACAATACCGAATTAAGTACAAGCGGAGTGACACTCTAACTTTCTATGATTTGAATCTCTCCTGTGGGTCCAGTTGTAGATTCCGATGCTTCACTTCAGGTTTACTGTATCCCTTGGACCTTCTTATTGACGACGAAACACAGAAATTGCATCCGAATTTAATACAAAAGGCACAATGCCGACTTAAGTACAAGAGGACTGACACTCTAAGTTTCTTTGATTTGAACCTCTCCTGTGAGTCCAGTTTTAGATTCCGATGCTTCACCTCAGGTTTACTGTATACCTTGCACTTTCTTATTGACGATGAAACACAGAAATTGCAACCGAATTTAATACAAAAGGCACAATGCCGACTTAAGTACAAGAGGACTGACACTCTCACTTTCTATGATTTTAACCTCTACAGTGAGTTCAGTTTAGAATACGATGCTTCACTTCAGGTTTACTGTATCCCTTGGACCTTCTTATTGATGATGAAACACAGAGTTTGCATCGGACTTTAATACAAAAGGCACAATGCCGACTTAAGTGCAAGAGGACTGACACTGTAAATCTCTATGATTTGAACCTCTCCTGTGAGTCTAGTTTTAGATTCCGATGCTTCACTTCAGGTTTACTGTATCCCTTGGAGCTTGTTATTGACTATGAACCACATGATTTGCATCGGAATTTAATACAAATGGCACAATGCCGACTTAGGTACAAGAGGACTGACACTCTCACTTTCTATGATTTGAACCTCTCCTGTGAGTCCGGTATTAGATTCCGATGCTTTACTTCAGGTTTACTGTATACCTTGCACCTTCTTATTGACGATGAAACATAGAAATTGCATCGGAATTTAATACAAATGGGCACAATGCTTACTTAAGTGAAAGAGGACCGACACTCTAACTTTCTATGGTTTGAACCTCTCTAGTGAGTCCAGTTTTAGATTCCGATGCTTCACTGCAGGTTTACTGTATACCTTGCACCTTCTTATTGACGATGAAACACAGAAATTGCATACGAATTCAATACAAGAGGCACAATGCCGACTTAAGTACAAGAGGACTGACACTCTCACTTTCTATGATTTGAACCTCTACTGTGAGTTCAGTTTAGATTCCGCTGCTTCAATTCAGGTTTACTGTATCCCTTGGACCTTCTTATTGACGAAGAAACACAGAGTTTGCATCCGAATTTAATACAAAATGGTCAATGCCGACTTAAGTGCAAGAGGACTGACACTCTCACTTTCTATGATTTGAACCTCTGCAGTGAGTCCAGTTTTAGATTCCAATGCTTCACTTCAGGTTTACTATATCCCTTGACCCTTCGTATTGACGATGAAACACAGATTTTGCATCCGAATGTAACAAAAAAGGGGCAATGCCGACTTAAGTACAAGAGGACTGAAACTCTAACTTTCTAAGAATGGAACCTCTCCTGTGAGTCCAGTTTTAGACTCACATGCTTCACTTCGGGTTTACTATATCCCTTGGACTATCTTATTGACGATGAATCACAGAAATTGCATCCAAATTTAATACAAAAGACACAATGCCGACTTAAGTACAAGAGGACTGACACACTAACTTTCTATGATTTGAGCGTCTCCTGTGAGTTTAGTTTCAGCTTCCGATGTTTCACTTCAGGTTTACTGTATACCATGCACCTTCTTATTGACGATGAAACACAGAAATTGCATTCGAATTGAATACAAAAGGCACAATGCCGACTTAAGTACAAGAGGACTGACACTCTCACTTTCTATGATTTCAACCTCTCCTGTGAGTCCAGTTTTAGGTTCCGATACTTCACTTCAGGTTTACTGTATCCCTTGGACCTTCTTATTGACGATGAAACACAGAAATTGCACCGGAATTAAATTCAAAACGCACAATGCTGACTTAAGTACAAGACGACTGACACTCTAAGTTTCTATGATTTGACCTCTCCTGTGAGTCCAGTTTTAGATTCCGATGCTTCACTTCAGGTTTACTGTATATCTTGGACCTTCTTACTGACGATGAAACACACGAATTGCATCCGAATTTAATACAAATGGCACAATGCCGACTTAAGTACAAGAGGACTGACACTCACAATTTCTATGGTTTGAACCTTTCCTGTGAGTCCAGTTTTAGATTCAGATGCTTCACTTCAGGTTTACTGTATCTCTTGGACCTTCTTATTGACGATGAAACATAGAAATTGCATCCGAATTTAATACAAATGGCATAATGCCGACTTAATTACAAGATGCCTGACACTCTCACTTTCTATGATTTGAAATTATCCTGTGAGTCCAGTATTAGATTCCGATGTTTCACTTAAGGTTTACTGTATCCCTTGGACCTTCTTATTGACGATGAAACACAGAAATTGCATCCGAATTTAATACAAAAGGCACAATACCGACTTAAGTACAGGCGGAGTGACACTCTAACTTTCTATGATTTGAACCTCTCCTGTGAGTCCAGTTTTAGATTCCGATGCTTCACTTCAGGTTTACTGTATCGCTTGGTCCTTCTTGTTGACGATGAAAGACAGAAATTGCATCCGAATTTAATACAAAAGGCACAATGGCGACTTAAGTACAAGTGGACTGACACTCTCACATTCTATGATTTGAACATCTCCTGTGAGTCCAGTTTTAGATTCCGATGCTTCACTTCAGGTTTACTGTATCCCTTGGACCGTCTTATTGACAATGAAACACAGAAATTGCATCCGAATTTAATACAAAAATAACAATGGCGACTTAAGTGCAAGAGGACTGACACTCTCACTCCCTATGATTTGAACCTCTCCTGTGAGTCCAGTTTTAGATTCCGATGCTTCACTTCAGGTTTAGTGTAAACCTTGCACCTTCTTATTGACGATGAAACACAGAAATTGCACCGGAATTAAATTCAAAAGGCACAATGCCGACATAAGTACAAGACGACTGAGACTCTAACTTTCTATGATTTGAACCTCTCCTGTGAGGCCAGTTTTAGATTCCAATGCTTCACTTCATGTTTACTGTATCTCTTGGACCTTCTTATTGACGATGAAACGCAGAAATTGCATCCGAATTTAATACAAAAGGCACAATACCGACTTAAGTACAAAAGGAGTGACACTCTAACTTTCTATGATTTGACCTCTCCAGTGAGTCCAGTTTTAGATTCCGATGCTTCACTTCAGGTTTACTGTATCCCTTGGACCTTCTTATTGACGATGAAACACAGAAATTGCATCCGAATTTAATACAAATGGCACAATGCCGACTTAAGTACAAGAGGACTGACACTCACACTTTCTATGGTTTGAACCTTTCCTGTGGTCCAGTTTTGGATTCAGATGCTTCACTTCAGGTTTACTGTATCTCTTGGACCTTCTTATTGACGATGAAACACAGAAATTGCATCCGAATTTAATACAAATGGCATAATGCCGACTTAATTACAAGATGACTGACACTCTCACTGTCTATGATTTGAACCTATCCTGTGAGTCCAGTTTTAGATTCCGATGCTTCACGTCAGGTTTACACTATCCCTTGGACCTTCTTATTGACGATGAAACACAGAGTTTGCTTCCGAATTTAATACAAAAGACACAATACCGACTCAAGTACAAGAGGAGTGACACTCTAACTTTCTATGATTTGCCCTCTCCTGTGAGTCCAGTTTTAGATTCCGATGCTTCACTTCAGGTTTACTGTATCACTTGGACCTTCTTATTGACGATGAAACACAGGAATTGCATCCGAATTTAATACAAAAATCACAATGGCGACATAAGTGCAAGAGGACTGACACTCTCACTCCCTATGATTTGAATCTCTCCTGTGAGTCCAGTTTTAGATTCCGATGCTTCACTTCAGGTTTACTGTATACCTTGCACCTTCTTATTGACGATGAAACACAGAAATTGCACCGGAATTAAATTCAAAAGGCACAATGCCGACTTAAGTACAAGACGACTGATACTCTAACTTTCTATGATTTGAACCTCTCCTGTTAGGCCAGTTTAAATTCCGATGCTTCACTTCATGTTTACTGTATCTCTTGGACCTTCTTATTGACGATGAAACACAGGAATTGCATCCGAATTTAATACAAAAGGCACAATACCGACAAGAACAAAAGGAGTGACACTCTAACTTTCTATGATTTGACCTCTCCTGTGAGTCCAGTTTTAGATTCCGATGCTTCACTTCAGGTTTACTGTATCCCATGGACCTTCTTATTGACGATGAAACACAGAAATTGCATCCGAATTTAATACAAATGGCACAATGCCGACTTAAGTACAAGAGGACTGACACTCTCACCTTCTATGATTTGAACCTCTCCTTTTGGTCCAGTTTTTGATTCCGATTCTTCAGGTTTACTGTATACCTTGCACCTTCTTATTGACGATGAAACACAGAAATTGCAGCCGAATTTAATACAAAAGGCACAATGCCGACTTAAGTACAAGAAGACTGACATTCTAACTTTCTATGATTTGAACCTCTCCTGTGAGCCCACTTTTAGATTCCGATGCTTCACTTCAGGTTTACTGTATCCCTTGGACCTTCTTATTGACGATGAAACACAGAGTTTGCATCCGAAATTAATACAAAAGTCACAATGGCGACTTAAGGACAAGAGGAGTGACACTCTAGCTTTCTATGATTTGACCACTCCTGTGAGTCCAGTTTTAGATTCCGATGCTTTACTTCAGGTTTACTGTATCCCTTGGACCTTCTTATTGACGATGAAACACAGGAATTGCATCCGAATTTAATACAAATGGCACAATGCCGACTTAAGTACAAGAGGACTGACACTCACACTTTCTATGGTTTGAACCTTTCCTGTGAGTCCAGTTTTAGATTCAGATGCTTCTCTTCAGGTTTACTGTATCTCTTGGACCTTCTTATTGACGATGAAACACAGAAATTGCAACGGAATTTAATACAAAAGGCACAATGCCGACTTAAGTACAAGACGACTGACATTCTAACTTTCTATGATTTGAACCTCTCCTGTGAGCCCACTTTTAGATTCCGATGCTTCACTTCAGGTTTACTGTATCCCTTGGACCTTCTTATTGACGATGAAACACAGAGTTTGCATCCGACATTAATACAAAAGTCACAATGGCGACTTAAGTACAAGAGGACTGACACTCTATCTCTCTATGATTGGAACCTCTCCTGTGAGTCCACATTTATATTACGATGCTTCACTACAGGTTTACTGTATCCCTTGGACCTTTTTATTGACGATGAAACACAGGAATTGCATCCGAATTTAATACAAAAGGCACAATGCCGACTTAAGTACAAGAGGACTGACACTCACACTTTCTATGGTTTGAACCTTTCCTGTGAGTACATTTTTAGATTCAGATGCTTCACTTCAGGTTTACTGTATCCCTTGAGACCTTCTTATCGGCGATGAAACACAGAAATGGCATCCGCATTTTATACAAATTCCACATTGCCGACTTAAGTACAAGAGCACTGACACTTTCACTTTCTATAATTTGAACCTCTCCTGTGAGATCAGTTTTAGATTCCGATGCTTCACTTCAGGTTTACTGTATACCTTGCACCTTCTTATTGACGATGAAACACAGAGCTTGCATCTGAATTTAATACAAAAGGCACAATGCCTACTTAAGTACAAGAGGACTGACACTCTACCTTTCTATGATTTGAACCTCTCCTGTGAGTCCAGTTTTAGATTCCGATGCTTCACTTCAGGTTTACTGTATCCCTTGGACCGTCTTATTGACGATGAAACACAGAAATTGCATCCGAATTTAATACAAAAGTCACAATGGCGACTTAAGTGCAAGAGGACTGACACTCTCACTCCCAATGATTTGAACCTCTCCTGTGAGTCCAGTTTTAGATTCCGATGCTTCACTTCAGGTTTAGTGTATACCTTGCACCTTCTTATTGACGATGAAACACAGAAATTGCACCGGAATTAAATTCAAAAGGCACAATGCCGACTTAAGTACAAGACGACTGACACTCTAACTTTCTATCATTTGAACCTCTCCTGTGAGGCCAGTTTTAGATTCCGATGCTTCACTTCATGTTTACTGTATCTCTTGGACCTTCTTATTGACGATGAAACGCAGAAATTGCATCCGAATTTAATACAAAAGGCACAATACCGACAAGTACAAAAGGAGTGACACTCTAACTTTCTATGATTTGACCTCTCCTGTGAGTCCAGTTTTAGATTCCGATGCTTCACTTCAGGTTTACTGTATCCCATGGACCTTCTTATTGACGATGAAACACAGAAATTGCATCCGAATTTAATACAAATGGCACAATGCCGACTTAAGTACAAGAGGACTGACACTCTCACCTTCTATGATTTGAACCTCTCCTGTTGGTCCAGTTTTAGATTCCGATTCTTCAGGTTTACTGTATACCTTGCACCGTCTTATTGACGATGAAACACAGAAATTGCAGCCGAATTTAATACAAAAGGCACAATGCCGACTTAAGTACAAGACGACTGACATTCTAACCTTCTATGATTTGAACCTCTCCTGTAAGCCCAGTTTTAGATTCCGATGCTTCACTTCAGGTTTACTGTATCCCTTGGACCTTCTTATTGACGATTAAACACAGAGTTTGCATCCGAAATTAATACAAAAGTCACAATAGCGACTTATGGACAAGAGGAGTGACACTCTAACTTTCTATGATTTGACCTCTCCTGTGAGCCCAGTTTTAGATTCCGATGCTTCACTTCAGGTTTACTGTATCCCTTGGACCTTCTTATTGACGATGAAACACAGAAATTGCATCGGAAATTAATAACAATGGCATAATGCCGACTTAATTACAAGATGACTGACACTCTCACTGTATATGATTTGAACCTATCCTGTGGTCCAGTTTTAGATTCCGATGTTGCACATAAGGTTTACTGTATCCCTTGGACCTTCTTATTGACGATGAAACACAGAAATTGCATCCGAATTTAATACAAAAGGCACAATACCGACTTAAGTACAAGCGGAGTGACACTCTAACTTTCTATGATATGAACCTCTCCTGTGAGTCCCGTTTTAGATTCCGATGCTTCACTTCAGGTTTACTGTATACCTTGCACCTTCTTATTGACGATGAAACAAAGAAATTGCATCGGAATGAAATTCAAAAGGCACAATGCCGACTTAAGTACAAGAAAACTGGCACTCTAACTCTCTATGATTGGAACCTCTCCTGTGAGTCCACATTTATATTCCGTTGCTTCACTACAGGTTTACTGTATCCCTTGGACCTTTTTATTAACGATGAAACACAGGAATTGCATCCGAATTTAATACAAAAGGCACAATGCCGACTTAAGTACAAGAGGACTCACACTCACACTTTCTATAGTTCGAAACTTTCCTGTGAGTCCATTTTTAGATTCAGATGCTTCACTTCAGGTTTACTGTATCCCTTGAGACCTTCTTATCGGCGATGAAACACAGAAATTGCATTCGCATTTTATACAAATTCCACATTGCCGACTTAAGTACAAGAGTACTGACACTTTCACTTTCTATAATTTGAACCTCTGCTGTGAGTTCAGTTTTAGATTCCGATGCTTCACTTCAGGTTTACTGTATACCTTGCACCTTCTTATTGACGATGAAACACAGAGTTTGCATCTGAATTTAATACAAAAGGCACAATGCCGACTTAAGTACAAGAGGAATGACACACTACCTTTCTATGATTTGAACCTCTCCTGTGAGTCCAGATTTAGATTCCGATGCTTCACTTCAGGTTTACTGTATCCCTTGGACCGTCTTATTGACGATGAAACACAGAAATTGCATCCGAATTTAATACAAAAATCACAATGGCTACTTAAGTGCAACAGGACTGACACTCTCACTCCCTATGATTTGAACCTCTCCTGTGAGTCCAGTTTTAGATTCCGATGCTTCACTTCAGGTTTAGTGTATACCTTGCACCTTCTTATTGACGATGAAACACAGAAATTGCACCGGAATTAAATTCAAAAGGCACAATGCCGACTTAAGTACAAGACGACTGATACTCTAACTTTCTATCATTTGAACCTCTCCTGTGAGGCCAGTTTTAGATTCCGGTGCTTCACTTCATGTTTACTGTATCTCTTGGACCTTCTTATTGACGATGAAACGCAGAAATTGCATCCGAATTTAATACAAAAGGCACAATACCGACTTAAGTTCAAAAGGAGTGACACTCTAACTTTCTATGATTTGACCTCTCCAGTGAGTCCAGTTTTAGATTCCGATGCTTCACTACAGGTTTACTGTATCTCTTGGACCTTCTTATTGACGATGAAACACAGAAATTGCATCCGAATTTAATACAAATGGCATAATGCCGACTTAATTACAAGATGACTGACACTCTCACTGTCTATGATTTGAACCTATCCTGTGAGTCCAGTTTTAGATTCCGATGCTTCACGTCAGGTTTACTGTATCCCTTGGACCTTCTTATTGACGATGAAACACAGAGTTTGCTTCCGAATTTAATACAAAAGGCACAATACCGACTCAAGTACAAGAGGAGTGACACTCTAACTTTCTATGATTTGACCTCTCCTGTGAGTCCAGTTTTAGATTCCGATGCTTCACTTCAGGTTTACTGTATCCCTTGGACCTTCTTATTGACGATGAAACACAGGAATTGCATCCGAATTTAATACAAATGGCACATTGCCGACTTAAGTACAAGAGGACTGACACTCACACTTTCTATGGTTTGAACCTTTCCTGTGAGTCCAGTTTTAGATTCAGATGCTTCACTTCAGGTTTACTGTATCTCTTGGACCTTCTTATTGACGATGAAACACAGAGTTTGCATCTGAATTTGATACAAAAGGCACAATGCCGACTTAAGTACAAGAGGACTGACACTCTAGCTTTCTATGATTTGAACGTCTCCTGTGAGTCCAGTTTTAGATTCCGATGCTTCACTTCAGGTTTACTGTATGCCTTGGTCCGTCTTATTGACGATGAAACACAGAAATTGCATCCGAATTTAATACAAAAATCACAATGGCGACTTAAGTGCAAGAGGACTGACACTCTCACTCCCTATGATTTGAACCTCTCCTGTGAGTCCAGTTTTAGATTCAGATGCTTCACTTCAGGTTTACTGTATACCTTGCACCTTCTTATTGACGATGAAACACAGAAATTGCATCGGAATTAAATTCAAAAAGCACAATGCCGACTTATGTACAAGACGACTGATACTCTAACTTTCTATGGTTTGAAACTCTCCTGTTAGGCCAGTTTTAGTTTCCGATGCTTCACTTCATGTTTACTGTATCTCTTGTACCTTCTTATTGACGATGAAACGCAGAAATTGCATCCGAATTTAATACAAAAGGCACAATACCGACAAGTACAAAAGGAGTGACACTCTAACTTTCTATGATTTGACCTCTCCTGTGAGTCCGGTTTTAGATTCCGATGCTTCACTTCAGGTTTGCTGTATCTCATGGACCTTCTTATTGACGATGAAACACAGAAATTGCATCCGAATTTAATACAAATGCCACAATGCCGACTTAAGTACAAGAGGACTGACACTCTCACTTTCTATGATTTGAACCTCTCCTGTTGGTCCAGTTTTAGATTCCGATTCTTCAGGTTTACTGTATACCTTGCACCTTCTTGTTGACGATGAAACACAGAAATTGCATCCGAATTTAATACAAAAGGCATGATGCCGTCTTAAGTACAAGAGGACTGACATTCTAACTTTCTATGATTTGAACCTCTCCTGCGAGCTTAGTTTTAGATTCCGATGCTTCACTTCAGGTTTACTGTATCCCTTGGACCTTCTTATTGACGATGAAACACAGAGTTTGCATCCGAAATTAATTCAAAAGTCACAATGGCGACTTAAGGACAAGAGGAGTGACACTATAACTTTCTATGATTTGACCTCTGCTGTGAGTCCAGTTTTAGATTCCGATGCTTCACTACCGGTTTACTGTATCCCTTGGTCCTTCTTATTGACGATGAAACACAGGAATTGCATCCGAATTTAATACAAATGGCACAATGCCGACTTAAGTACAAGAGGACTGACACTCACACTTTCTATGGTTTGAACCTTTCCTGTGAGTCCAGTTTTAGATTCAGATGCTTCACTTCAGGTTTACTGTATCTCTTGGACCTTCTTATTGACGATGGAATACAGAAATTGCATCGGAATTAAATTCAAAAGGCACAATGCAGACTTAAGTACAAGAGGACTGACACTCTAACTCTCTATGATTGGAACCTCTCCTGTGAGTCCACATTTATATTCCGATGCTTCACTACAGGTTTACTGTATCCCTTGGACCTTTTTATTGACGATGAAACACAGAAATTGCATCCGAATTTAATACAAAAGGCACAATGCCTACTTAAGTACAAGAGGACTGATACTCTAACTTTCTATGATTTGAAACTCTCCTGTTAGACCAGTTTTAGATTCCGATGCGTCACTTCATGTTTATTGTATCTCTTGGACCTTCTTATTGACCATGAAACGCAGAAATTGCATCCGAATTTAATACAAAAGGCACAATACCGACAAGTACAAAAGGAGTGACACTCTAACTTTCTATGATTTGACCTCTCCTGTGAGTCCAGTTTTAGATTCCGATGCTTCACTGCAGGTTTACTGTATCCCATGGACCTACTTATTGACGATGAAACACAGAAATTGCATCCGAATTTATTACAAATGGCACAATGCCGACTTAAGTACAAGTGGACTGACACTCTCACTTTCTTTGATTTGAACCTCTCCTGTTGGTCCAGTTTTAGATTCCGATTCTTCAGGTTTACTGTATACCTTGCACCTTCTTGTTGACGATGAAACACAGAAATTGCATCCGAATTTAATACAAAAGGCACAATGCCGACTTAAGTTCAAGAGGACTGACATTCTAACTTTCTATGATTTGAACCTCTCCTGTGAGCCCAGTTTTAGATTCCGATGCTTCACTTCAGGTTTAGTGTATCCCTTGGACCTTCTTATTGACGATGAAACACAGAGTTTGCATCCGAAATTAATACAAAAGTCACAATGGCGACTTAACGACAAGAGGAGTGACACTATAACTTTCTATGATTTGACCTCTCCTGTGAGTCCAGTTTTAGATTCCGATGCTTCACTTCCGGTTTACTGTATCCCTTGGACCTTCTTATTGACGATGAAACACAGGAATTGCATCCGAATTTAATACAAATGGCACAATGCCGACTTAAGTACAAGAGGACTGACACTCTCACCTTCTATGGTTTGAACCTCTCCTGTTGGTCCAGTTTTAGATTCCGATTCTTCAGGTTTACTGTATACCTTGCACCGTCTTATTGACGATGAAACACAGAAATTGCAGCCGAATTTAATACAAAAGGCACAATGCCGACTTAAGTACAAGACGACTGACATTCTAACTTTCTATGATTTGAACCTCTCCTGTGAGCCCAGTTTTAGATTCCGATGCTTCACTTCAGGTTTACTGTATCCCTTGGACCTTCTTATTGACGATTAAACACAGAGTTTGCATCCGAAATTAATACAAAAGTCACAATAGCGACTTAAGGACAAGAGGAGTGACACTCTAACTTTCTATGATTTGACCTCTCCTGTGAGCCCTGTTTTAGATTCCGATGCTTCACTTCAGGTTTACTGTATCCCTTGGACCTTTTTATTAACGATGAAACACAGGAATTGCATCCGAATTTAATACAAAAGGCACAATGCCGACTTAAGTACAAGAGGACTGACACTCACACTTTCTATAGTTTGAAACTTTCCTGTGAGTCCATTTTTAGATTCAGATGCTTCACTTCAGGTTTACTGTATCCCTTGAGACCTTCTTATCGGCGATGAAACACAGAAATTGCATTCGCATTTTATACAAATTCCACATTGCCGACTTAAGTACAAGAGTACTGACACTTTCACTTTCTATAATTTGAACCTCTGCTGTGAGTTCAGTTTTAGATTCCGATGCTTCACTTCAGGTTTACTGTATACCTTGCACCTTCTTATTGACGATGAAACACAGAGTTTGCATCTGAATTTAATACAAAAGGCACAATGCCGACTTAAGTACAAGAGGAATGACACTCTACCTTTCTATGATTTGAACCTCTCCTGTGAGTCCAGATTTAGATTCCGATGCTTCACTTCAGGTTTACTGTATCCCTTGGACCGTCTAATTGACGATGAAACACAGAAATTGCATCCGAATTTAATACAAAAATCACAATGGCGACTTAAGTGCAACAGGACTGACACTCTCACTCCCTATGATTTGAACCTCTCCTGTGAGTCCAGTTTTAGATTCCGATGCTTCACTTCAGGTTTAGTGTATACCTTGCACCTTCTTATTGACGATGAAGCACAGAAATTGCACCGGAATTAAATTCAAAAGGCACAATGCCGACTTAAGTACAAGACGACTGACACTCTAACTTTCTATCATTTGAACCTCTCCTGTGAGGCCAGTTTTAGATTCCGGTGCTTCACTTCATGTTTACTGTATCTCTTGGACCTTCTTATTGACGATGAAACGCAGAAATTGCATCCGAATTTAATACAAAAGGCACAATACCGACTTAAGTTCAAAAGGAGTGACACTCTAACTTTCTATGATTTGACCTCTCCAGTGAGTCCAGTTTTAGATTCCGATGCTTCACTACAGGTTTACTGTATCTCTTGGACCTTCTTATTGACGATGAAACACAGAAATTGCATCCGAATTTAATACAAATGGCACATTGCCGACTTAAGTACAAGAGGACTGACACTCACACTTTCTATGGTTTGAACCTTTCCTGTGAGTCCAGTTTTAGATTCAGATGCTTCACTTCAGGTTTACTGTATCTCTTGCACCTTCTTATTGACGATGAAACACAGAGTTTGCATCTGAATTTGATACAAAAGGCACAATGCCGACTTAAGTACAAGAGGACTGACACTCTAGCTTTCTATGATTTGAACGTCTCCTGTGAGTCCAGTTTTAGATTCCGATGCTTCACTTCAGGTTTACTGTATGCCTTAGTCCGTCTTATTGACGATGAAACACAGAAATTGCATCCGAATTTAATACAAAAATCACAATGGCGACTTAAGTGCAAGAGGACTGACACTCTCACTCCCTATGATTTGAACCTCTCCTGTGAGTCCAGTTTTAGATTCAGATGCTTCACTTCAGGTTTACTGTATACCTTGCACCTTCTTATTGACGATGAAACACAGAAATTGCATCGGAATTAAATTCAAAAAGCACAATGCCGACTTATGTACAAGACGACTGATACTCTAACTTTCTATGGTTTGAAACTCTCCTGTTAGGCCAGTTTTAGTTTCCGATGCTTCACTTCATGTTTACTGTATCTCTTGTACCTTCTTATTGACGATGAAACCCAGAAATTGCATCCGAATTTAATACAAAAGGCACAATACCGACAAGTACAAAAGGAGTGACACTCTAACTTTCTATGATTTGACCTCTCCTGTGAGTCCGGTTTTAGATTCCGATGCTTCACTTCAGGTTTGCTGTATCTCATGGACCTTCTTATTGACGATGAAACACAGAAATTGCATCCGAATTTAATACAAATGCCACAATGCCGACTTAAGTACAAGAGGACTGACACTCTCACTTTCTATGATTTGAACCTCTCCTGTTGGTCCAGTTTTAGATTCCGATTCTTCAGGGTTACTGTATACCTTGCACCTTCTTGTTGACGATGAAACACAGAAATTGCATCCGAATTTAATACAAAAGGCATGATGCCGTCTTAAGTACAAGAGGACTGACATTCTAACTTTCTGTGATTTGAACCTCTCCTGCGAGCTTAGTTTTAGATTCCGATGCTTCACTTCAGGTTTACTGTATCCCTTGGACCTTCTTATTGACGATGAAACACAGAGTTTGCATCCGAAATTAATACAAAAGTCACAATGGCGACTTAAGGACAAGAGGAGTGACACTATAACTTTCTATGATTTGACCTCTGCTGTGAGTCCAGTTTTAGATTCCGATGCTTCACTACCGGTTTACTGTATCCCTTGGTCCTTCTTATTGACGATGAAACACAGGAATTGCATCCGAATTTAATACAAATGGCACAATGCCGACTTAAGTACAAGAGGACTGACACTCACACTTTCTATGGTTTGAACCTTTCCTGTGAGTCCAGTTTTAGATTCAGATGCTTCACTTCAGGTTTACTGTATCTCTTGGACCTTCTTATTGACGATGGAATACAGAAATTGCATCGGAATTAAATTCAAAAGGCACAATGCAGACTTAAGTACAAGAGGACTGACACTCTAACTCTCTATGATTGGAACCTCTCCTGTGAGTCCACATTTATATTCCGATGCTTCACTACAGGTTTACTGTATCCCTTGGACCTTTTTATTGACGATGAAACACAGAAATTGCATCCGAATTTAATACAAAAGGCACAATGCCTACTTAAGTACAAGAGGACTGATACTCTAACATTCTATGATTTGAAACTCTCCTGTTAGGCCAGTTTTAGATTCCGATGCGTCACTTCATGTTTATTGTATCTCTTGGACCTTCTTATTGACCATGAAACGCAGAAATTGCATCCGAATTTAATACAAAAGGCACAATACCGACAAGTACAAAAGGAGTGACACTCTAACTTTCTATGATTTGACCTCTCCTGTGAGTCCAGTTTTAGATTCCGATGCTTCACTGCAGGTTTTCTGTATCCCATGGACCTACTTATTGACGATGAAACACAGAAATTGCATCCGAATTTAATACAAATGGCACAATGCCGACTTAAGTACAAGAGGACTGACACTCTCACTTTCTTTGATTTGAACCTCTCCTGTTGGTCCAGTTTTAGATTCCGATTCTTCAGGTTTACTGTATACCTTGCACCTTCTTGTTGACGATGAAACACAGAAATTGCATCCGAATTTAATACAAAAGGCACAATGCCGACTTAAGTTCAAGAGGACTGACATTCTAACTTTCTATGATTTGAACCTCTCCTGTGAGCCCAGTTTTAGATTCCGATGCTTCACTTCAGGTTTAGTGTATCCCTTGGACCTTCTTATTGACGATGAAACACAGAGTTTGCATCCGAAATTAATACAAAAGTCACAATGGCGACTTAACGACAAGAGGAGTGACACTATAACTTTCTATGATTTGACCTCTCCTGTGAGTCCAGTTTTAGATTCCGATGCTTCACTTCCGGTTTACTGTATCCCTTGGACCTTCTTATTGACGATGAAACACAGGAATTGCATCCGAATTTAATACAAATGGCACAATGCCGACTTAAGTACAAGAGGACTGACACTCACACTTTCTATGGTTTGAACCTTTCCTGTGCGTCCAGTTTTAGATTCAGATGCTTCACTTCAGGTTTACTGTATCTATTGGACTATCTTATTGACGATGAAACACAGAAATTGCTTCGGAATTTAATACAAACGGCATAATGCCGACTTAATTACAAGATGACTGACACTCTCACTTTCTATGATTTGAACCTATCCTGTGAGTCCAGTTTTAGATTCCGATGTTTCACTTAAGGTTCACTGTATCCCTTGGACCTTCTTATTGACGATGAAACACAGAAATTGCATCCGAATTTAATACAAAAGGCACAATACCGACTTAAGTACAAGCGAAGTGACACTCTAACTTTCTATGATATGAACCTCTCCTGTGAGTCCAGTTTTAGATTCCGATGCATCACTTCAGGTTTACTGTATCGCTTGCTCCTTCTTGTTGACGATGAAAGACAGAAATTGCATCCGAATTTAATACAAAAGGCACAATGGCGACTTAAGTACAAGTGGACTGACACTCTCACATTCTATGATTTGAACCTCTCCTGTGAGTCCAGTTTTAGATTCCGATGCTTCACTTCTGGTTTACTGTATACCTTGCACCTTCGTATTGACGATGAAATACAGAAATTGCATCGGAATTAAATTCAAAAGGCACAATGCCGACTTAAGTACAAGAGGACTGACACTCTAACTCTCTATGATTGGAACCTCTCCTGTGAGTCCACATTTATATTCCGATGCTTCACTACAGGTTTACTGTATCCCTTGGACCTTTTTATTGACGATGAAACACAGAAATTGCAATCCGAATTTAATACAAAAGGCACAATACCGACTTAAGTACAAGAGGACTGACACTCTCACTTTCTATAATTTGAACATCTCCTGTGAGTCCAGTTTTAGATTCCGATGCTTCACTTCATGTTTACTGTATCCCTTGAGACCTTCTTATCGGCGACGAAACACAGAAATTGCATCCGCATTTAATACAAATGGAACATTGCCGACTTAAGTACAAGAGCACTGACACTCACACTTTCTATGCTTTGAACCTCTCCTGTGAGTTCAGTTTTAGTATCCGATGCTTCACTTCAGGTTTACTGTATACCTTGCAGCTTCTTATTGACGATGAAACACAGAGTTTGCATCTGAATTTAATACAAAAGGAACAATGCCGACTTAAGTACAAGAGGACTGACAATCTACCTTTCTATGATTTGACCCTCTCCTGTGAGTCCAGTTTTAGATTCCGATGCTTCACTTCAGGTTTACTGTATCCCTTGGACCGTCTTATTGATGATGAAACACAGAAATTGCATCCGAATTTAATACAAAAATCACAATGGCGACTTAAGTGCAAGAGGACTGACACTCTCACTCCCTATGATTTGACCTCTCCAGTGAGTCCAGTTTTAGATTCCGATGCTTCACTTAAGGTTTCCTGTATACCTTGGACCTTCTTATTGACGATGAAACACAGAAATTGCATCCGAATTTAATACAAAAGGCACAATGCCGACTTAAGTACAAGAGGACTGACACTCACACTTCCTATGGTTTGAACCTTTCCTGTGAGTCCAGTTTTAGATTCAGATGCTTCACTTCAGGTTTACTGTATATCTTGGACCTTCTTATTGACGTTGAAACACAGAAATTGCATGCGAATTTAATACAAATGGCATAATGCCGACTTAATTACAAGATGACTGACACTCTCACTTCCTATGATTTGAACCTATCCTGTGAGTCCAGTTTTAGATTCCGATGTTTCACTTAAGGTTTCCTGTATACCTTGGACCTTCTTATTGACGATTAAACACAGAAATTGCATCCGAATTTAATACAAAAGGCACAATACCAACTTAAGTACAAGCGGAGTGACACTCTAACTTTCTATGATTTGAACCTCTCCTGTGAGTCCAGTTTAGATTCCGATGCTTCACTTCAGGTTTACTGTATCCCTTGGACCTTCTTATTGACGATGAAACACAGAAATTGCATCCGAATTTAATACAAAATGCACAATGCCGTCTTAAGTAAAAGAGGACTGACACTCACACTTTCTATGGTTTGAACCTTTCCTGTGAGTACATTTTTAGATTCAGATGCTTCACTTCAGGTTTACTGTATCCCTTGGACCTTCTTATTGACGATGAAACACAGAAATTGCATCCGAATTTAATACAAATGGCACAATGCCGACTTAAGTACAAGAGGACTGACACTCACACTTTCTATGGTTTGAACCTTTCCTGTGAGTCCAGTTTTAGATTCAGATGCTTCTCTTCAGGTTTACTGTATCTCTTGGACCTTCTTATTGACGATGAAACACAGAAATTGCAACGGAATTTAATACAAAAGGCACAATGCCGACTTAAGTACAAGACGACTGACATTCTAACTTTCTATGATTTGAACCTCTCCTGTGAGCCCACTTTTAGATTCCGATGCTTCACTTCAGGTTTACTGTATCCCTTGGACCTTCTTATTGACGATGAAACACAGAGTTTGCATCCGACATTAATACAAAAGTCACAATGGCGACTTAAGTACAAGAGGACTGACACTCTAACTCTCTATGATTGGAACCTCTCCTGTGAGTCCACATTTATATTACGATGCTTCACTACAGGTTTACTGTATCCCTTGGACCTTTTTATTGACGATGAAACACAGGAATTGCATCCGAATTTAATACAAAAGGCACAATGCCGACTTAAGTACAAGAGGACTGACACTCACACTTTCTATGGTTTGAACCTTTCCTGTGAGTACATTTTTAGATTCAGATGCTTCACTTCAGGTTTACTGTATCCCTTGAGACCTTCTTATCGGCGATGAAACACAGAAATGGCATCCGCATTTTATACAAATTCCACATTGCCGACTTAAGTACAAGAGCACTGACACTTTCACTTTCTATAATTTGAACCTCTCCTGTGAGATCAGTTTTAGATTCCGATGCTTCACTTCAGGTTTACTGTATACCTTGCACCTTCTTATTGACGATGAAACACAGAGCTTGCATCTGAATTTAATACAAAAGGTACAATGCCTACTTAAGTACAAGAGGACTGACACTCTACCTTTCTATGATTTGAACCTCTCCTGTGAGTCCAGTTTTAGATTCCGATGCTTCACTTCAGGTTTACTGTATCCCTTGGACCGTCTTATTGACGATGAAACACAGAAATTGCATCCGAATTTAATACAAAAGTCACAATGGCGACTTAAGTGCAAGAGGACTGACACTCTCACTCCCAATGATTTGAACCTCTCCTGTGAGTCCAGTTTTAGATTCCGATGCTTCACTTCAGGTTTAGTGTATACCTTGCACCTTCTTATTGACGATGAAACACAGAAATTGCACCGGAATTAAATTCAAAAGGCACAATGCCGACTTAAGTACAAGACGACTGACACTCTAACTTTCTATCATTTGAACCTCTCCTGTGAGGCCAGTTTTAGATTCCGATGCTTCACTTCATGTTTACTGTATCTCTTGGACCTTCTTATTGACGATGAAACGCAGAAATTGCATCCGAATTTAATACAAAAGGCACAATACCGACAAGTACAAAAGGAGTGACACTCTAACTTTCTATGATTTGACCTCTCCTGTGAGTCCAGTTTTAGATTCCGATGCTTCACTTCAGGTTTACTGTATCCCATGGACCTTCTTATTGACGATGAAACACAGAAATTGCATCCGAATTTAATACAAATGGCACAATGCCGACTTAAGTACAAGAGGACTGACACTCTCACCTTCTATGATTTGAACCTCTCCTGTTGGTCCAGTTTTAGATTCCGATTCTTCAGGTTTACTGTATACCTTGCACCGTCTTATTGACGATGAAACACAGAAATTGCAGCCGAATTTAATACAAAAGGCACAATGCCGACTTAAGTACAAGACGACTGACATTCTAACTTTCTATGATTTGAACCTCTCCTGTGAGCCCAGTTTTAGATTCCGATGCTTCACTTCAGGTTTACTGTATCCCTTGGACCTTCTTATTGACGATGAAACACAGAAATTGCATCGGAAATTAATAACAATGGCATAATGCCGACATAATTACAAGATGACTGACACTCTCACTGTATATGATTTGAACCTATCCTGTGGTCCAGTTTTAGATTCCGATGTTTCACATAAGGTTTACTGTATCCCTTGGACCTTCTTATTGACGATGAAACACAGAAATTGCATCCGAATTTAATACAAAAGGCACAATACCGACTTAAGTACAAGCGGAGTGACACTCTAACTTTCTATGATATGAACCTCTCCTGTGAGTCCCGTTTTAGATTCCGATGCTTCACTTCAGGTTTACTGTATACCTTGCACCTTCTTATTGACGATGAAACAAAGAAATTGCATCGGAATGAAATTCAAAAGGCACAATGCCGACTTAAGTACAAGAGGACTGGCACTCTAACTCTCTATGATTGGAACCTCTCCTGTGAGTCCACATTTATATTCCGTTGCTTCACTACAGGTTTACTGTATCCCTTGGACCTTTTTATTAACGATGAAACACAGGAATTGCATCCGAATTTAATACAAAAGGCACAATGCCGACTTAAGTACAAGAGGACTGACACTCACACTTTCTATAGTTTGAAACTTTCCTGTGAGTCCATTTTTAGATTCAGATGCTTCACTTCAGGTTTACTGTATCCCTTGAGACCTTCTTATCGGCGATGAAACACAGAAATTGCATTCGCATTTTATACAAATTCCACATTGCCGACTTAAGTACAAGAGTACTGACACTTTCACTTTCTATAATTTGAACCTCTGCTGTGAGTTCAGTTTTAGATTCCGATGCTTCACTTCAGGTTTACTGTATACCTTGCACCTTCTTATTGACGATGAAACACAGAGTTTGCATCTGAATTTAATACAAAAGGCACAATGCCGACTTAAGTACAAGAGGAATGACACTCTACCTTTCTATGATTTGAACCTCTCCTGTGAGTCCAGATTTAGATTCCGATGCTTCACTTCAGGTTTACTGTATCCCTTGGACCGTCTTATTGACGATGAAACACAGAAATTGCATCCGAATTTAATACAAAAATCACAATGGCGACTTAAGTGCAACAGGACTGACACTCTCACTCCCTATGATTTGAACCTCTCCTGTGAGTCCAGTTTTAGATTCCGATGCTTCACTTCAGGTTTAGTGTATACCTTGCACCTTCTTATTGACGATGAATCACAGAAATTGCACCGGAATTAAATTCAAAAGGCACAATGCCGACTTAAGTACAAGACGACTGACACTCTAACTTTCTATCATTTGAACCTCTCCTGTGAGGCCAGTTTTAGATTCCGGTGCTTCACTTCATGTTTACTGTATCTCTTGGACCTTCTTATTGACGATGAAACGCAGAAATTGCATCCGAATTTAATACAAAAGGCACAATACCGACTTAAGTTCAAAAGGAGTGACACTCTAACTTTCTATGATTTGACCTCTCCAGTGAGTCCAGTTTTAGATTCCGATGCTTCACTACAGGTTTACTGTATCTCTTGGACCTTCTTATTGACGATGAAACACAGAAATTGCATCCGAATTTAATACAAATGGCATAATGCCGACTTAATTACAAGATGACTGACACTCTCACTGTCTATGATTTGAACCTATCCTGTGAGTCCAGTTTTAGATTCCGATGCTTCACGTCAGGTTTACTGTATCCCTTGGACCTTCTTATTGACGATGAAACACAGAGTTTGCTTCCGAATTTAATACAAAAGGCACAATACCGACTCAAGTACAAGAGGAGTGACACTCTAACTTTCTATGATTTGACCTCTCCTGTGAGTCCAGTTTTAGATTCCGATGCTTCACTTCAGGTTTACTGTATCCCTTGGACCTTCTTATTGACGATGAAACACAGGAATTGCATCCGAATTTAATACAAATGGCACATTGCCGACTTAAGTACAAGAGGACTGACACTCACACTTTCTATGGTTTGAACCTTTCCTGTGAGTCCAGTTTTAGATTCAGATGCTTCACTTCAGGTTTACTGTATCTCTTGGACCTTCTTATTGACGATGAAACACAGAGTTTGCATCTGAATTTAATACAAAAGGCACAATGCCGACTTAAGTACAAGAGGACTGACACTCTAGCTTTCTATGATTTGAACGTCTCCTGTGAGTCCAGTTTTAGATTCCGATGCTTCACTTCAGGTTTACTGTATGCCTTGGTCCGTCTTACTGACGATGAAACACAGAAATTGCATCCGAATTTAATACAAAAATCACAATGGCGACTTAAGTGCAAGAGGACTGACACTCTCACTCCCTATGATTTGAACCTCTCCTGTGAGTCCAGTTTTAGATTCAGATGCTTCACTTCAGGTTTACTGTATACCTTGCACCTTCTTATTGACGATGAAACACAGAAATTGCATCGGAATTAAATTCAAAAAGCACAATGCCGACTTATGTACAAGACGACTGATACTCTAACTTTCTATGGTTTGAAACTCTCCTGTTAGGCCAGTTTTAGTTTCCGATGCTTCACTTCATGTTTACTGTATCTCTTGTACCTTCTTATTGACGATGAAACGCAGAAATTGCATCCGAATTTAATACAAAAGGCACAATACCGACAAGTACAAAAGGAGTGACACTCTAACTTTCTATGATTTGACCTCTCCTGTGAGTCCGGTTTTAGATTCCGATGCTTCACTTCAGGTTTGCTGTATCTCATGGACCTTCTTATTGACGATGAAACACAGAAATTGCATCCGAATTTAATACAAATGCCACAATGCCGACTTAAGTACAAGAGGACTGACACTCTCACTTTCTATGATTTGAACCTCTCCTGTTGGTCCAGTTTTAGATTCCGATTCTTCAGGTTTACTGTATACCTTGCACCTTCTTGTTGACGATGAAACACAGAAATTGCATCCGAATTTAATACAAAAGGCATGATGCCGTCTTAAGTACAAGAGGACTGACATTCTAACTTTCTATGATTTGAACCTCTCCTGCGAGCTTAGTTTTAGATTCCGATGCTTCACTTCAGGTTTACTGTATCCCTTGGACCTTCTTATTGACGATGAAACACAGAGTTCGCATCCGAAATTAATACAAAAGTCACAATGGCGACTTAAGGACAAGAGGAGTGACACTATAACTTTCTATGATTTGACCTCTCCTGTGAGTCCAGTTTTAGATTCCGATGCTTCACTACCGGTTTACTGTATCCCTTGGTCCTTCTTATTGACGATGAAACACAGGAATTGCATCCGAATTTAATACAAATGGCACAATGCCGTCTTAAGTACAAGAGGACTGACACTCACACTTTCTATGGTTTGAACCTTTCCTGTGAGTCCAGTTTTAGATTCAGATGCTTCACTTCAGGTTTACTGTATCTCTTGGACCTTCTTATTGACGATGGAATACAGAAATTGCATCGGAATTAAATTCAAAAGGCACAATGCAGACTTAAGTACAAAAGGACTGACACTCTAACTCTCTATGATTGGAACCTCTCCTGTGAGTCCACATTTATATTCCGATGCTTCACTACAGGTTTACTGTATCCCTTGGACCTTTTTATTGACGATGAAACACAGAAATTGCATCCGAATTTAATACAAAAGGCACAATGCCTACTTAAGTACAAGAGGACTGATACTCTAACTTTCTATGATTTGAAACTCTCCTGTTAGGCCAGTTTTAGATTCCGATGCGTCACTTCATGTTTATTGTATCTCTTGGACCTTCTTATTGACCATGAAACGCAGAAATTGCATCCGAATTTAATACAAAAGGCACAGTACCGACAAGTACAAAAGGAGTGACACTCTAACTTTCTATGATTTGACCTCTCCTGTGAGTCCAGTTTTAGATTCCGATGCTTCACTGCAGGTTTACTGTATCCCATGGACCTACTTATTGACGATGAAACACAGAAATTGCATCCGAAATTAATACAAATGGCACAATGCCGACTTAAGTACAAGAGGACTGACACTCTCACTTTCTTTGATTTGAACCTCTCCTGTTGGTCCAGTTTTAGATTCCGATTCTTCAGGTTTACTGTATACCTTGCACCTTCTTGTTGACGATGAAACACAGAAATTGCATCCGAATTTAATACAAAAGGCACAATGCCGACTTAAGTTCAAGAGGACTGACATTCTAACTTTCTATGATTTGAACCTCTCCTGTGAGCCCAGTTTTAGATTCCGATGCTTCACTTCAGGTTTAGTGTATCCCTTGGACCTTCTTATTGACGATGAAACACAGAGTTTGCATCCGAAATTAATACAAAAGTCACAATGGCGACTTAACGACAAGAGGAGTGACACTATAACTTTCTATGATTTGACCTCTCCTGTGAGTCCAGTTTTAGATTCCGATGCTTCACTTCCGGTTTACTGTATCCCTTGGACCTTCTTATTGACGATGAAACACAGGAATTGCATCCGAATTTAATACAAATGGCACAATGCCGACTTAAGTACAAGAGGACTGACACTCACACTTTCTATGGTTTGAACCTTTCCTGTGCGTCCAGTTTTAGATTCAGATGCTTCACTTCAGGTTTACTGTATCTATTGGACTATCTTATTGACGATGAAACAAAGAAATTGCTTCGGAATTTAATACAAACGGCATAATGCCGACTTAATTACAAGATGACTGACACTCTCACTTTCTATGATTTGAACCTATCCTGTGAGTCCAGTTTTAGATTCCGATGTTTCACTTAAGGTTCACTGTATCCCTTGGACCTTCTTATTGACGATGAAACACAGAAATTGCATCCGAATTTAATACAAAAGGCACAATACCGACTTAAGTACAAGCGAAGTGACACTCTAACTTTCTATGATATGAACCTCTCCTGTGAGTCCAGTTTTAGATTCCGATGCATCACTTCAGGTTTACTGTATCGCTTGCTCCTTCTTGTTGACGATGAAAGACAGAAATTGCATCCGAATTTAATACAAAAGGCACAATGGCGACTTAAGTACAAGTGGACTGACACTCTCACATTCTATGATTTGAACCTCTCCTGTGAGTCCAGTTTTAGATTCCGATGCTTCACTTCTGGTTTACTGTATACCTTGCACCTTCGTATTGACGATGAAATACAGAAATTGCATCGGAATTAAATTCAAAAGGCACAATGCCGACTTAAGTACAAGAGGACTGACACTCTAACTCTCTATGATTGGAACCTCTCCTGTGAGTCCACATTTATATTCCGATGCTTCACTACAGGTTTACTGTATCCCTTGGACCTTTTTATTGACGATGAAACACAGAAATTGCATCCGAATTTAATACAAAAATCACAATGGCGACTTAAGTGCAAGAGGACTGACACTCTCACTCCCTATGATTTGAACCTCTCCTGTGAGTCCAGTTTTAGATTCAGATGCTTCACTTCAGGTTTACTGTATACCTTGCACCTTCTTATTGACGATGAAACACAGAAATTGCATCGGAATTAAATTCAAAAAGCACAATGCCGACTTATGTACAAGACGACTGATACTCTAACTTTCTATGGTTTGAAACTCTCCTGTTAGGCCAGTTTTAGTTTCTGATGCTTCACTTCATGTTTACTGTATCTCTTGTACCTTCTTATTGACGATGAAACGCAGAAATTGCATCCGAATTTAATACAAAAGGCACAATACCGACAAGTACAAAAGGAGTGACACTCTAACTTTCTATGATTTGACCTCTCCTGTGAGTCCGGTTTTAGATTCCGATGCTTCACTTCAGGTTTGCTGTATCTCATGGACCTTCTTATTGACGATGAAACACAGAAATTGCATCCGAATTTAATACAAATGCCACAATGCCGACTTAAGTACAAGAGGACTGACACTCTCACTTTCTATGATTTGAACCTCTCCTGTTGGTCCAGTTTTAGATTCCGATTCTTCAGGTTTACTGTATACCTTGCACCTTCTTGTTGACGATGAAACACAGAAATTGCATCCGAATTTAATACAAAAGGCATGATGCCGTCTTAAGTACAAGAGGACTGACATTCTAACTTTCTATGATTTGAACCTCTCCTGCGAGCTTAGTTTTAGATTCCGATGCTTCACTTCAGGTTTACTGTATCCCTTGGACCTTCTTATTGACGATGAAACACAGAGTTCGCATCCGAAATTAATACAAAAGTCACAATGGCGACTTAAGGACAAGAGGAGTGACACTATAACTTTCTATGATTTGACCTCTCCTGTGAGTCCAGTTTTAGATTCCGATGCTTCACTACCGGTTTACTGTATCCCTTGGTCCTTCTTATTGACGATGAAACACAGGAATTGCATCCGAATTTAATACAAATGGCACAATGCCGTCTTAAGTACAAGAGGACTGACACTCACACTTTCTATGGTTTGAACCTTTCCTGTGAGTCCAGTTTTAGATTCAGATGCTTCACTTCAGGTTTACTGTATCTCTTGGACCTTCTTATTGACGATGGAATACAGAAATTGGATCGGAATTAAATTCAAAAGGCACAATGCAGACTTAAGTACAAGAGGACTGACACTCTAACTCTCTATGATTGGAACCTCTCCTGTGAGTCCACATTTATATTCCGATGCTTCACTACAGGTTTACTGTATCCCTTGGACCTTTTTATTGACGATGAAACACAGAAATTGCATCCGAATTTAATACAAAAGGCACAATGCCTACTTAAGTACAAGAGGACTGATACTCTAACTTTCTATGATTTGAAACTCTCCTGTTAGGCCAGTTTTAGATTCCGATGCGTCACTTCATGTTTATTGTATCTCTTGGACCTTCTTATTGACCATGAAACGCAGAAATTGCATCCGAATTTAATACAAAAGGCACAGTACCGACAAGTACAAAAGGAGTGACACTCTAACTTTCTATGATTTGACCTCTCCTGTGAGTCCAGTTTTAGATTCCGATGCTTCACTGCAGGTTTACTGTATCCCATGAACCTACTTATTGGCGATGAAACACAGAAATTGCATCCGAAATTAATACAAATGGCACAATGCCGACTTAAGTACAAGAGGACTGACACTCTCACTTTCTTTGATTTGAACCTCTCCTGTTGGTCCAGTTTTAGATTCCGATTCTTCAGGTTTACTGTATACCTTGCACCTTCTTGTTGACGATGAAACACAGAAATTGCATCCGAATTTAATACAAAAGGCACAATGCCGACTTAAGTTCAAGAGGACTGACATTCTAACTTTCTATGATTTGAACCTCTCCTGTGAGCCCAGTTTTAGATTCCGATGCTTCACTTCAGGTTTAGTGTATCCCTTGGACCTTCTTATTGACGATGAAACACAGAGTTTGCATCCGAAATTAATACAAAAGTCACAATGGCGACTTAACGACAAGAGGAGTGACACTATAACTTTCTATGATTTGACCTCTCCTGTGAGTCCAGTTTTAGATTCCGATGCTTCACTTCCGTATTACTGTATCCCTTGGACCTTCTTATTGACGATGAAACACTGGAATTGCATCCGAATTTAATACAAATGGCACAATGCCGACTTAAGTACAAGAGGACTGACACTCACACTTTCTATGGTTTGAACCTTTCCTGTGCGTAAAGTTTTAGATTCAGATGCTTCACTTCAGGTTTACTGTATCTATTGGACTATCTTATTGACGATGAAACAAAGAAATTGCTTCGGAATTTAATACAAACGGCATAATGCCGACTTAATTACAAGATGACTGACACTCTAACTTTCTATGATATGAACCTCTCCTGTGAGTCCAGTTTTAGATTCCGATGCATCACTTCAGGTTTACTGTATCGCTTGCTCCTTCTTGTTGACGATGAAAGACAGAAATTGCATCCGAATTTAATACAAAAGGCACAATGGCGACTTAAGTACAAGTGGACTGACACTCTCACATTCTATGATTTGAACCTCTCCTGTGAGTCCAGTTTTAGATTCCGATGCTTCACTTCTGGTTTACTGTATACCTTGCACCTTCGTATTGTCGATGAAATACAGAAATTGCATCGGAATTAAATTCAAAAGGCACAATGCCGACTTAAGTACAAGAGGACTGACACTCTAACTCTCTATGATTGGAACCTCTCCTGTGAGTCCACATTTATATTCCGATGCTTCACTACAGGTTTACTGTATCCCTTGGACCCTTTTATTGACGATGAAACACAGAAATTGCAATCCGAATTTAATACAAAAGGCACAATACCGACTTAAGTACAAGAGGACTGACACTCTCACTTTCTATAATTTGAACATCTCCTGTGAGTCCAGTTTTAGATTCCGATGCTTCACTTCATGTTTACTGTATCCCTTGAGACCTTCTTATCGGCGACGAAACACAGAAATTGCATCCGCATTTAATACAAATGGAACATTGCCGACTTAAGTACAAGAGCACTGACACTCACACTTTCTATGCTTTGAACCTCTCCTGTGAGTTCAGTTTTAGTATCCGATGCTTCACTTCAGGTTTACTGTATACCTTGCAGCTTCTTATTGACGATGAAACACAGAGTTTGCATCTGAATTTAATACAAAAGGCAAAATGCCGACTTAAGTACAAGAGGACTGACAATCTACCTTTCTATGATTTGACCCTCTCCTGTGAGTCCAGTTTTAGATTCCGATGCTTCACTTCAGGTTTACTGTATCCCTTGGACCGTCTTATTGATGATGAAACACAGAAATTGCATCCGAATTTAATACAAAAATCACAATGGCGACTTAAGTGCAAGAGGACTGACACTCTCACTCCCTATGATTTGACCTCTCCAGTGAGTCCAGTTTTAGATTCCGATGCTTCACTTAAGGTTTCCTGTATACCTTGGACCTTCTTATTGACGATGAAACACAGAAATTGCATCCGAATTTAATACAAAAGGCACAATGCCGACTTAAGTACAAGAGGACTGACACTCACACTTCCTATGGTTTGAACCTTTCCTGTGAGTCCAGTTTTAGATTCAGATGCTTCACTTCAGGTTTACTGTATATCTTGGACCTTCTTATTGACGTTGAAACACAGAAATTGCATGCGAATTTAATACAAATGGCATAATGCCGACTTAATTACAAGATGACTGACACTCTCACTCTCTATGATTTGAACCTATCCTGTGAGTCCAGTTTTAGATTCCGATGTTTCACTTAAGGTTTCCTGTATACCTTGGACCTTCTTATTGACGATGAAACACAGAAATTGCATCCGAATTTAATACAAAAGGCACAATACCAACTTAAGTACAAGCGGAGTGACACTCTAACTTTCAATGATTTGAACCTCTCCTGTGAGTCCAGTTTAGATTCCGATGCTTCACTTCAGGTTTACTGTATCCCTTGGACCTTCTTATTGACGATGAAACACAGAAATTGCATCCGAATTTAATACAAAATGCACAATGCCGTCTTAAGTAAAAGAGGACTGACACTCTAATATTCTATGATTTGAACCCGTCCTGTGAGTCCAGTTTTAGATTCCGATGCTTCACATAAGGCTTACTGTATCCCTTGGACCTTCTTATTGACGATGAAACACAGAGTTTGCATCCGAATTTAATACAAAAGGCACAATACCGACTCAAGTACTAGAGGAGTGACACTCTAACTTTCTATGATTTGACCTCTCCTGTGAGTCCAGTTTTAGATTCCGATGCTTCACTTCAGGTTTACTGTATCCCTTGGACCTTCTTATTGACGATGAAACACAGAATTTGCATCCGAATTTAATACAAAAGGCACAATGCCTACTTAAGTACAAGAGGACTGACACTCTCACTTTCTATAAATTGAACATCTCCTGTGAGTCCAGTTTTAGATTCCGATGCTTCACTTCATGTTTACTGTATCCCTTGAGACCTTCTTATCGGCGATCAAAATCAGAAATTGCATCCGCATTTAATACAAATGGCACATTGCCGACTTAAGTACAAGAGCACTGACACTCTAACTTTCTATGATTTGAACCTCTCCTGCGAGTCCATTTTTAGATTCAGATGCTTCACTTCAGGTTTACTGTATCTCTTGGACCTTCTTATTGACGATGAAACACAGAAATTGCATTTGAATTTAATACAAATGGCATAATGCCGACTTAATTACAAGATGACTGACACTCTCACTGTCTATGATTTGAACCTATCCTGTGAGTCCAGTTTTAGATTCCGATGCTTCACGTCAGGTTTACTCTATCCCTTGGACCTTCTTATTGACGATGAAACACAGAGTTTGCTTCCGAATTTAATACAAAAGGCACAATACTGACTCAAGTACAAGAGGAGTGACACTCTAACTTTCTATGATTTGACCTCTCCTGTGAGTCCAGTTTTAGATTCCGATGCTTCACTTCAGGTTTACTGTATCCCTTGGACCTTCTTATTGACGATGAAACACAGGAATTGCATCCGAATTTAATACAAAAATCACAATGGCGACATAAGTGCAAGAGGACTGACACTCTCACTCCCTATGATTTGAACCTCTCCTGTGAGTCCAGTTTTAGATTCTGATGCTTCACTTCAGGTTTACTGTATACCTTGCACCTTCTTATTGACGATGAAACACAGAAATTGCACCGGAATTAAATTCAAAAGGCACAATGCCGACTTAAGTACAAGACGACTGATACTCTAACTTTCTATGATTTGAACCTCTCCTGTTAGGCCAGTTTAAATTCCGATGCTTCACATCATGTTTACTGTATCTCTTGGACCTTCTTATTGACGATGAAACGCAGAAATTGCATCCGAATTTAATACAAAAGGCACAATACCGACAAGTACAAAAGGAGTGACACACTAACTTTCTATGATTTGACCTCTCCTGTGAGTCCAGTTTTAGATTCCGATGCTTCACTTCAGGTTTACTGTATCCCATGGACCTTCTTATTGACGATGAAACACAGAAATTGCATCCGAATTTAATACAAATGGCACAATGCCGACTTAAGTACAAGAGGACTGACACTCTCACCTTCTATGATTTGAACCTCTCCTTTTGGTCCAGTTTTAGATTCCGATTCTTCAGGTTTACTGTATACCTTGCACCTTCTTATTGACGATGAAACACAGAAATTGCAGCCGAATTTAATACAAAAGGCACAATGCCGACTTAAGTACAAGACGACTGACATTCTAACTTTCTATGATTTGAACCTCTCCTGTGAGCCCACTTTTAGATTCCGATGCTTCACTTCAGGTTTACTGTATCCCCTGGACCTTCTTATTGACGATGAAACACAGAGTTTGCATCCGAAATTAATACAAAAGTCACAATTGCGACTTAAGTACAAGAGTACTGACACTCTAACTCTCTATGATTGGAACCTCTCCTGTGTGTCCACATTTATATTCCGATGCTTCACTACAGGTTTACTGTATCCCTTGGACCTTTTTATTGACGATGAAACACAGGAATTGCATCCGAATTTAATACAAAAGGCACAATGCCGACTTAAGTACAAGAGGACTGACACTCACACTTTCTATGGTTTGAACCTTTCCTGTGAGTACATTTTTAGATTCAGATGCTTCACTTCAGGTTTACTGTATCCCTTGAGACCTTCTAATCGGCGATGAAACACAGAAATGGCATCCGCATTTTATACAAATTCCACATTGCCGACTTAAGTACAAGAGCACTGACACTTTCACTTTCTATAATTTGAACCTCTCCTGTGAGATCAGTTTTAGATTCCGATGCTTCACTTCAGGTTTACTGTATACCTTGCACCTTCTTATTGACGATGAAACACAGAGCTTGCATCTGAATTTAATACAAAAGGCACAATGCCTACTTAAGTACAAGAGGACTGACACTCTACCTTTCTATGATTTGAACCTCTCCTGTGAGTCCAGTTTTAGATTCCGATGCTTCACTTCAGGTTTACTGTATCCCTTGGACCGTCTTATTGACGATGAAACACAGAAATTGCATCCGATCTTAATACAAAAATCACAATGGCGACTTAAGTGCAAGAGGACTGACACTCTCACTCCCTATGATTTGAACCTCTCCTGTGAGTCCAGTTTTAGATTCCGATGCTTCACTTCAGGTTTAGTGTATACCTTGCACCTTCTTATTGACGATGAAACACAGAAATTGCACCGGAATTAAATTCAAAAGGCACAATGCCGACTTAAGTACAAGACGACTGACACTCTAACTTTCTATCATTTGAACCTCTCCTGTGAGGCCAGTTTTAGATTCCGATGCTTCACTTCATGTTTACTGTATCTCTTGGACCTTCTTATTGACGATGAAACGCAGAAATTGCATCCGAATTTAATACAAAAGGCACAATACCGACAAGTACAAAAGGAGTGACACTCTAACTTTCTATGAATTGACCTCTCCTGTGAGTCCAGTTTCAGATTCCGATGCTTCACTTCAGGTTTACTGTATCCCATGGACCTTCTTATTGACAATGAAACACAGAAATTGCATCCGATTTTAATACAAATGGCACAATGCCGACTTAAGTACAAGAGGACTGACACTCTCACTTTCTTTGATTTGAACCTCTCCTGTTGGTCCAGTTTTAGATTCCGATTCTTCAGGTTTACTGTATACCTTGCACCTTCTTGTTGACGATGAAACACAGAAATTGCATCCGAATTTAATACAAAAGGCACAATGCCGACTTAAGTTCAAGAGGACTGACATTCTAACTTTCTATGATTTGAACCTCTCCTGTGAGCCCAGTTTTAGATTCCGATGCTTCACTTCAGGTTTAGTGTATCCCTTGGACCTTCTTATTGACGATGAAACACAGAGTTTGCATCCGAAATTAATACAAAAGTCACAATGGCGACTTAACGACAAGAGGAGTGACACTATAACTTTCTATGATTTGACCTCTCCTGTGAGTCCAGTTTTAGATTCCGATGCTTCACTTCCGGTTTACTGTATCCCTTGGACCTTCTTATTGACGATGAAACACAGGAATTGCATCCGAATTTAATACAAATGGCACAATGCCGACTTAAGTACAAGAGGACTGACACTCACACTTTCTATGGTTTGAACCTTTCCTGTGCGTCCAGTTTTAGATTCAGATGCTTCACTTCAGGTTTACTGTATCTATTGGACTATCTTATTGACGATGAAACAAAGAAATTGCTTCGGAATTTAATACAAACGGCATAATGCCGACTTAATTACAAGATGACTGACACTCTCACTTTCTATGATTTGAACCTATCCTGTGAGTCCAGTTTTAGATTCCGATGTTTCACTTAAGGTTCACTGTATCCCTTGGACCTTCTTATTGACGATGAAACACAGAAATTGCATCCGAATTTAATACAAAAGGCACAATACCGACTTAAGTACAAGCGAAGTGACACTCTAACTTTCTATGATATGAACCTCTCCTGTGAGTCCAGTTTTAGATTCCGATGCATCACTTCAGGTTTACTGTATCGCTTGCTCCTTCTTGTTGACGATGAAAGACAGAAATTGCATCCGAATTTAATACAAAAGGCACAATGGCGACTTAAGTACAAGTGGACTGACACTCTCACATTCTATGATTTGAACCTCTCCTGTGAGTCCAGTTTTAGATTCCGATGCTTCACTTCTGGTTTACTGTATACCTTGCACCTTCGTATTGACGATGAAATACAGAAATTGCATCGGAATTAAATTCAAAAGGCACAATGCCGACTTAAGTACAAGAGGACTGACACTCTAACTCTCTATGATTGGAACCTCTCCTGTGAGTCCACATTTATATTCCGATGCTTCACTACAGGTTTACTGTATCCCTTGGACCTTTTTATTGACGATGAAACACAGAAATTGCAATCCGAATTTAATACAAAAGGCACAATACCGACTTAAGTACAAGAGGACTGACACTCTCACTTTCTATAATTTGAACATCTCCTGTGAGTCCAGTTTTAGATTCCGATGCTTCACTTCATGTTTACTGTATCCCTTGAGACCTTCTTATCGGCGACGAAACACAGAAATTGCATCCGCATTTAATACAAATGGAACATTGCCGACTTAAGTACAAGAGCACTGACACTCACACTTTCTATGCTTTGAACCTCTCCTGTGAGTTCAGTTTTAGTATCCGATGCTTCACTTCAGGTTTACTGTATACCTTGCAGCTTCTTATTGACGATGAAACACAGAGTTTGCATCTGAATTTAATACAAAAGGCAAAATGCCGACTTAAGTACAAGAGGACTGACAATCTACCTTTCTATGATTCGACCCTCTCCTGTGAGTCCAGTTTTAGATTCCGATGCTTCACTTCAGGTTTACTGTATCCCTTGGACCGTCTTATTGATGATGAAACACAGAAATTGCATCCGAATTTAATACAAAAATCACAATGGCGACTTAAGTGCAAGAGGACTGACACTCTCACTCCCTATGATTTGACCTCTCCAGTGAGTCCAGTTTTAGATTCCGATGCTTCACTTAAGGTTTCCTGTATACCTTGGACCTTCTTATTGACGATGAAACACAGAAATTGCATCCGAATTTAATACAAAAGGCACAATGCCGACTTAAGTACAAGAGGACTGACACTCACACTTCCTATGGTTTGAACCTTTCCTGTGAGTCCAGTTTTAGATTCAGATGCTTCACTTCAGGTTTACTGTATATCTTGGACCTTCTTATTGACGTTGAAACACAGAAATTGCATGCGAATTTAATACAAATGGCATAATGCCGACTTAATTACAAGATGACTGACACTCTCACTTTCTATGATTTGAACCTATCCTGTGAGTCCAGTTTTAGATTCCGATGTTTCACTTAAGGTTTCCTGTATACCTTGGACCTTCTTATTGACGATGAAACACAGAAATTGCATCCGAATTTAATACAAAAGGCACAATACCAACTTACGTACAAGCGGAGTGACACTCTAACTTTCTATGATTTGAACCTCTCCTGTGAGTCCAGTTTAGATTCCGATGCTTCACTTCAGGTTTACTGTATCCCTTGGACCTTCTTATTGACGATGAAACACAGAAATTGCATCCGAATTTAATACAAAATGCACAATGCCGTCTTAAGTAAAAGAGGACTGACACTCTAATATTCTATGATTTGAACCCGTCCTGTGAGTCCAGTTTTAGATTCCGATGCTTCACATAAGGCTTACTGTATCCCTTGGACCTTCTTATTGACGATGAAACACAGAGTTTGCATCCGAATTTAATACAAAAGGCACAATACCGACTCAAGTACTAGAGGAGTGACACTCTAACTTTCTATGATTTGACCTCTCCTGTGAGTCCAGTTTTAGATTCCGATGCTTCACTTCAGGTTTACTGTATCCCTTGGACCTTCTTATTGACGATGAAACACAGAATTTGCATCCGAATTTAATACAAAAGGCACAATGCCTACTTAAGTACAAGAGGACTGACACTCTCATTTTCTATAAATTGAACATCTCCTGTGAGTCCAGTTTTAGATTCCGATGCTTCACTTCATGTTTACTGTATCCCTTGAGACCTTCTTATCGGCGATCAAAATCAGAAATTGCATCCGCATTTAATACAAATGGCACATTGCCGACTTAAGTACAAGAGCACTGACACTCTAACTTTCTATGATTTGAACCTCTCCTGCGAGTCCATTTTTAGATTCAGATGCTTCACTTCAGGTTTACTGTATCTCTTGGACCTTCTTATTGACGATGAAACACAGAAATTGCATTTGAATTTAATACAAATGGCATAATGCGGACTTAATTACAAGATGACTGACACTCTCACTGTCTATGATTTGAACCTATCCTGTGAGTCCAGTTTTAGATTCCGATGCTTCACGTCAGGTTTACTCTATCCCTTGGACCTTCTTATTGACGATGAAACACAGAGTTTGCTTCCGAATTTAATACAAAAGGCACAATACCGACTCAAGTACAAGAGGAGTGACACTCTAACTTTCTATGATTTGACCTCTCCTGTGAGTCCAGTTTTAGATTCCGATGCTTCACTTCAGGTTTACTGTATCCCTTGGACCTTCTTATTGACGATGAAACACAGGAATTGCATCCGAATTTAATACAAAAATCACAATGGCGACATAAGTGCAAGAGGACTGACACTCTCACTCCCTATGATTTGAACCTCTCCTGTGAGTCCAGTTTTAGATTCTGATGCTTCACTTCAGGTTTACTGTATACCTTGCACCTTCTTATTGACGATGAAACACAGAAATTGCACCGGAATTAAATTCAAAAGGCACAATGCCGACTTAAGTACAAGACGACTGATACTCTAACTTTCTATGATTTGAACCTCTCCTGTTAGGCCAGTTTAAATTCCGATGCTTCACATCATGTTTACTGTATCTCTTGGACCTTCTTATTGACGATGAAACGCAGAAATTGCATCCGAATTTAATACAAAAGGCACAATACCGACAAGTACAAAAGGAGTGACACACTAACTTTCTATGATTTGACCTCTCCTGTGAGTCCAGTTTTAGATTCCGATGCTTCACTTCAGGTTTACTGTATCCCATGGACCTTCTTATTGACGATGAAACACAGAAATTGCATCCGAATTTAATACAAATATCACAATGCCGACTTAAGTACAAGAGGACTGACACTCTCACCTTCTATGATTTGAACCTCTCCTTTTGGTCCAGTTTTAGATTCCGATTCTTCAGGTTTACTGTATACCTTGCACCTTCTTATTGACGATGAAACACAGAAATTGCAGCCGAATTTAATACAAAAGGCACAATGCCGACTTAAGTACAAGACGACTGACATTCTAACTTTCTATGATTTGAACCTCTCCTGTGAGCCCACTTTTAGATTCCGATGCTTCACTTCAGGTTTACTGTATCCCTTGGACCTTCTTATTGACGATGAAACACAGAGTTTGCATCCGAAATTAATACAAAAGTCACAATGGCGACTTAAGGACAAGAGGAGTGACACTCTAACTTTCTATGATTTGACCTCTCCTGTGAGTCCAGTTTTAGATTCCGATGCTTCACTTCAGGTTTACTGTATCCCTTGGACCTTCTTATTGACGATGAAACACAGGAATTGCATCCGAATTTAATACAAAAGGCACAATGCCGACTTAAGTACAAGAGGACTGACACTCACACTTTCTATGGTTTGAACCTATCCTGTGAGTCCAGTTTTAGATTCAGATGCTTCTCTTCAGGTTTACTGTATCTCTTGGACCTTCTTATTGACGATGAAACACAGAAATTGCATCGGAATTTAATACAAAAGGCACAATGCCGACTTAAGTACAAGACGACTGACATTCTAACTTTCTATGATTTGAACCTCTCGTGTGAGCCCACTTTTAGATTCCGATGCTTCACTTCAGGTTTACTGTATCCCCTGGACCTTCTTATTGACGATGAAACACAGAGTTTGCATCCGAAATTAATACAAAAGTCACAATTGCGACTTAAGTACAAGAGTACTGACACTCTAACTCTCTATGATTGGAACCTCTCCTGTGTGTCCACATTTATATTCCGATGCTTCACTACAGGTTTACTGTATCCCTTGGACCTTTTTATTGACGATGAAACACAGGAATTGCATCCGAATTTAATACAAAAGGCACAATGCCGACTTAAGTACAAGAGGACTGACACTCACACTTTCTATGGTTTGAACCTTTCCTGTGAGTACATTTTTAGATTCAGATGCTTCACTTCAGGTTTACTGTATCCCTTGAGACCTTCTTATCGGCGATGAAACACAGAAATGGCATCCGCATTTTATACAAATTCCACATTGCCGACTTAAGTACAAGAGCACTGACACTTTCACTTTCTATAATTTGAACCTCCCCTGTGAGATCAGTTTTAGATTCCGATGCTTCACTTCAGGTTTACTGTATACCTTGCACCTTCTTATTGACGATGAAACACAGAGCTTGCATCTGAATTTAATACAAAAGGCACAATGCCTACTTAAGTACAAGAGGACTGACACTCTACCTTTCTATGATTTGAACCTCTCCTGTGAGTCCAGTTTTAGATTCCGATGCTTCACTTCAGGTTTACTGTATCCCTTGGACCGTCTTATTGACGATGAAACACAGAAATTGCATCCGATCTTAATACAAAAATCACAATGGCGACTTAAGTGCAAGAGGACTGACACTCTCACTCCCTATGATTTGAACCTCTCCTGTGAGTCCAGTTTTAGATTCCGATGCTTCACTTCAGGTTTAGTGTATACCTTGCACCTTCTTATTGACGATGAAACACAGAAATTGCACCGGAATTAAATTCAAAAGGCACAATGCCGACTTAAGTACAAGACGACTGACACTCTAACTTTCTATCATTTGAACATCTCCTGTGAGGCCAGTTTTAGATTCCGATGCTTCACTTCATGTTTACTGTATCTCTTGGACCTTCTTATTGACGATGAAACGCAGAAATTGCATCCGAATTTAATACAAAAGGCACAATACCGACAAGTACAAAAGGAGTGACACTCTAACTTTCTATGAATTGACCTCTCCTGTGAGTCCAGTTTCAGATTCCGATGCTTCACTTCAGGTTTACTGTATCCCATGGACCTTCTTATTGACAATGAAACACAGAAATTGCATCCGATTTTAATACAAATGGCACAATGCCGACTTAAGTACAAGAGGACTGACACTCTCACCTTCTATGATTTGAACCTCTCCTGTTGGTCCAGTTTTAGATTCCGATTCTTCAGGTTTACTGTATACCTTGCACCTTCTTATTGACGATGAAACACAGAAATTGCAGCCGAATTTAATACAAAAGGCACAATGCCGACTTAAGTACAAGACGACTGACATTCTAACTTTCTATGATTTGAACCTCTCCTGTGAGCCCAGTTTTAGATTCCGATGCTTCACTTCAGGTTTACTGTATCCCTTGGACCTTCTTATTGACGATGAAACACAGAGTTTGCATCCGAAATTAATACAAAAGTCACAATGGCGACTTAAGGACAAGAGGAGTGACACTCTAACTTTCTATGATTTGACCTCTCCTGTGAGCCCAGTTTTAGATTCCGATGCTTCACTTCAGGTTTACTGTATCCCTTGGACCTTCTTATTGACGATGAAACACAGGAATTGCATCCGAATTTAATACAAATGGCACAATGCCGACTTAAGTACAAGAGGACTGACACTCACACTTTCTATGGTTTGAACCTTTCCTGTGAGTCCAGTTTTAGATTCAGATGCTTCACTTCAGGTTTACTGTATCTCTTGGACCTTCTTATTGACGATGAAACACAGAAATTGCATCGGAAATTAATACAAATGGCATAATGCCGACTTAATTACAAGATGACTGACACTCTCACTGTATATGATATGAACCTCTCCTGTGAGTCCAGTTTTAGATTCCGATGCTTCACTTCAGGTTTACTGTATACCTTGCACCTTCTTATTGACGATGAAACAAAGAAATTGCATCGGAATGAAATTCAAAAGCACAATGCCGACTTAAGTACAAGAGGACTGACACTCTAACTCTCTATGATTGGAACCTCTCCTGTGAGTCCACATTTATATTCCGATGCTTCACTACAGGTTTACTGTATCCCTTGGACCTTTTTATTGACGATGAAACACAGGAATTGCATCCGAATTTAATACAAAAGGCACAATGCCGATTTAAGTACAAGAGCACTGACACTTTCACTTTCTATTATTTGAACCTCTGCTGTGAGTTCAGTTTTAGATTCCGATGCTTCACTTCAGGTTTACTGTATACCTTGCACCTTCTTATTGACGGTGAAACACAGAGTTTGCATCTGAATTTAATACAAAAGGCACAATGCCGACTTAAGTACAAGAGGACTGACACTCTACTTTTCTATGATTTGAACCTCTCCTGTGAGTCCAGTTTTAGATTCCGATGCTTCACTTCAGGTTTAGTGTATACCTTGCACCTTCTTATTGACGATGAAACACAGAAATTGCACCGGAATTAAATTCAAAAGGCACAATGCCGACTTAAGTACAAGACGACTGACACTCTAACTTTCTATCATTTGAACCTCTCCTGTGAGGCCAGTTTTAGATTCCGATGCTTCACTTCATGTTTACTGTATCTCTTGGACCTTCTTATTGACGATGAAACGCAGAAATTGCATCCGAATTTAATACAAAAGGCACAATACCGACTTAAGTTCAAAAGGAGTGACACTCTAACTTTCTATGATTTGACCTCTCCAGTGAGTCCAGTTTTAGATTCCGATGCTTCACTTCAGGTTTACTGTATCTCTTGGACCTTCTTATTGACGATGAAACACAGAAATTGCATCCGAATTTAATACAAATGGCATAATGCAGACTTAATTACAAGATGACTGACACTCTCACTGTCTATGATTTGAACCTATCCTGTGAGTCCAGTTTTAGATTCCGATGCTTCACGTCAGGTTTACTGTATCCCTTGGACCTTCTTATTGACGATGAAACACAGAGTTTGCTTCCGAATTTAATACAAAAGGCACAATACCGACTCATGTACAAGAGGAGTGACACTCTAACTTTCTATGATTTGACCTCTCCTGTGAGTCCAGTTTTAGATTCCGATGCTTCACTTCAGGTTTACTGTATCCCTTGGACCTACTTATTGACGATGAAACACAGGAATTGCATCCGAATTTAATACAAATGGCACAATGCCGACTTAAGTACAAGAGGACTGACACTCACACTTTCTATGGTTTGAACCTTTCCTGTGAGTCCAGTTTTAGATTCAGATGCTTCACTTCAGGATTACTGTATCTCTTGGACCTTCTTATTGACGATGAAACACAGAGTTTGCATCTGAATTTAATACAAAAGGCACAATGCCGACTTAAGTACAAGAGGACTGACACTCTAGCTTTCTATGATTTGAACGTCTCCTGTGAGTCCAGTTTTGGATTCCGATGCTTCACTTCAGGTTTACTGTATGCCTTGGTCCGTCTTATTGACGATGAAACACAGAAATTGCATCCGAATTTAATACAAAAATCACAATGGCGACTTAAGTGCAAGAGGACTGACACTCTCACTCCCTATGATTTGAACCTCTCCTGTGAGTCCAGTTTTAGATTCCGATGCTTCACTTCAGGTTTACTGTATACCTTGCACCTTCTTATTGACGATGAAACACAGAAATTGCACCGGAATTAAATTCAAAAAGCACAATGCCGACTTAAGTACAAGACGACTGATACTCTAACTTTCTATGGTTTGAAACTCTCCTGTTACGCCAGTTTTAGTTTCCGATGCTTCAATTCATGTTTACTGTATCTCTTGTACCTTCTTATTGACGATGAAACGCAGAAATTGCATCCGAATTTAATACAAATGGCACAATGCCGACTTATGTACAAGAGGACTGACACTCTCACTTTCTATGATTTGAACCTCTCCTGTTGGTCCAGTTTTAGATTCCGATTCTTCAGGTTTACTGTATACCTTGCACCTTCTTGTTGACGATGAAACACAGAAATTGCATCCGAATTTAATACAAAAGGCATGATGCCGTCTTAAGTACAAGAGGACTGACATTCTAACTTTCTATGATTTGAACCTCTCCTGCGAGCCCAGTTTTAGATTCCGATGCTTCACTTCAGGTTTACTGTATCCCTTGGACCTTCTTATTGACGATGAAACACAGGAATTGCATCCGAATTTAATACAAATGGCACAATGCCGACTTAAGTACAAGAGGACTGACACTCACACTTTCTATGGTTTGAACCTATCCTGTGAGTCTAGTTTTAGATTCAGATGCTTCACTTCAGGTTTACTGTATCTCTTGGACTATCTTATTGACGATGAAACACAGAAATTGCATCGGAATTTTATACAAATGGCATAATGCCGACTTAATTACAAGATGACTGACACTCTCACTTTCTATGATTTGAACCTATCCTGTGAGTCCAGTTTTAGATTCCGATGTTTCACTTAAGGTTCACTGTATCCCTTGGACCTTCTTATTGACGATGAAACACAGAAATTGCATCCAAATTTAATACAAAAGGCACAATACCGACTTAAGTACAAGTGGAGTGACACTCTAATTTTCTATGATATGAACCTCTCCTGTGAGTCCAGTTTTAGATTCCGATGCTTCACTTCCGGTTTACTGTATCGCTTGCTCCTTCTTGTTGAGGGTGAAAGACAGAAATTGCATCCGAATTTAATACAAAAGGCACAATGGCGACTTAAGTACAAGTGGACTGACACTCTCACATTCTATGATTTGAACCTATCCTGTGAGTCCAGTTTTAGATTCCGATGCTTCACTTCAGGTTTACTGTATACCTTGCACCTTCGTATTGACGATGAAATACAGAAATTGCATCGGAATTAAATTCAAAAGGCACAATGCCGACATAAGTACAAGAGGACTGACACTCTAACTCTCTATGATTGGAACCTCTCCTGTGAGTCCACATTTATATTCCGATGCTTCACTACAGGTTTACTGTATCCCTTGGACCTTTTTATTGACGATGAAACACAGAAATTGCATCCGAATTTAATACAAAAGGCACAATACCGACTTAAGTACAAGAGGACTGACACTCTCACTTTCTATAATTTGAACATCTCCTGTGAGTCCAGTTTTAGATTCCGATGCTTCACTTCATGTTTACTGTATCCCTTGAGACCTTCTTATCGGCGATGAAACAAAGAAATTGCATCCGTATTTAATACAAATGGAACATTGCCGACTTAAGTACAAGAGCACTGACACTTACACTTTCTATGCTTTGAACCTCTTCTGTGAGTTCAGTTTTAGTATCCGATGCTTCACTTCAGGTTTACTGTATACCTTGCACCTTCTTATTGACGATGAAACACAGAGTTTGCATCTGAATTTAATACAAAAGGCACAATGCCGACTTAAGTACAAGAGGACTGACAATCTACCTTTCTATGATTTGACCCTCTCCTGTGAGTCCAGTTTTAGATTCCGATGCTTCACTTAAGGTTTACTGTATCCCTTGGACCGTCTTATTGACGATGAAACACAGAAATTGCATCCGAATTTAATACAAAAGTCACAATGGCGACTTAAGTGCAAGAGGACTGACACTCTCACTTCCTATGATTTGACCTCTCCAGTGAGTCCAGTTTTAGATTCCGATGCTTCACTTAAGGTTTACTGTATCCCTTGGACCTTCTTATTGACGATGAAACACAGAAATTGCATCCGATATTAATACAAATGGCACAATGCCGACTTAAGTACAAGAGGACTGACACTCACACTTTCTATGGTTTGAACCTTTCCTGTGAGTCCAGTTTTAGATTCAGATGCTTCACTTCAGGTTTACTGTAATACTTGGACCTTCTTATTGACGTTGAAACACAGAAATTGCATCCGAATTTAATACAAATGGCATAATGCCGACTTAATTGCAAGATGACTGACACTCTCACTTTCTATGATTTGAACCTATCCTGTGAGTCCAGTTTTAGATTCCGATGTTTCACTTAAGGTTTCCTGTATACCTTGCACCTCCTTATTGACGACGAAACACAGAGTTTGCATCTGAATTTAATACAAAAGGCACATTGCCGACTTAAGTACAAGAGGACTGACAATCTACCTTTCTATGATTTGACCCTCTCCTGTGAGTCCAGTTTTAGATTCCGATGCTTCACTTCAGGTTTACTGTATCCCTTGGACCTTCTTATTGACGATGAAACACAGAAATTGCATCCGAATTTAATACAAAATGCACAATGCCGTCTTAAGTAAAAGAGGACTGACACTCTAATATTCTAAGATTTGAACCTGTTCTGTGAGTCCAGTTTTAGATTCCGATGCTTCACATAAGGCTTACTGTATCCCTTGGACCTTCTTATTGACGATGAAACACAGAGTTTGCATCCGAATTTAATACAAAAGGCACAATACCGACTCAAGTACTAGAGGAGTGACACTCTAACTTTCTATGATTTGACCTCTCCTGTGAGTCCAGTTTTAGATTCCGATGCTTCACTTCAGGTTTACTGTATCCCTTGGACCTTCTTATTGACGATGAAACACAGAAATTGCATCCGAATTTAATACAAAAGGCACAATGCCTACTTAAGTACAAGAGGACTGACACTCTCACTTTCTATAATTTGAACATCTCCTGTGGGTCCAGTTTTAGATTCCGATGCTTCACTTCATGTTTACTGTATCCCTTGAGACCTTCTTATCGGCGATCAAAATCAGAAATTGCATCCGCATTTAATACAAATGGCACATTGCCGACTTAAGTACAAGAGCACTGACACTCTAACATTCTATGATTTGAACCTCTCCTGTGAGTCCAGTTTTAGATTCCGATGCTTCACTTCAGGTTTACTGTATCGCTTGGTCCTTCTTGTTGACGATGAAAGACAGAAATTGCATCCGAATTTAATACAAAAGGCACAATGGCGACTTAAGTACAAGTGGACTGACACTCTCACATTCTATGATTTGAACATCTCCTGTGAGTCCAGTTTTAGATTCCGATGTTTCACTTCAGGTTTACTGTATCCCTTGGACCGTCTTATTGACGATGAAACACAGAAATTGCATCCGAATTTAATACAAAAATCACAATGGCGACTTAAGTGCAAGAGGACTGACACTCTCACTCCCTATGATTTGAACCTCTCCTGTGAGTCCAGTCTTAGATTCCGATGCTTCACATCAGGTTTAGTGTAAACCTTGCACCTTCTTATTGACGATGAAACACAGAAATTGCACCGGAATTAAATCCAAAAGGCACAATGCCGACATAAGTACAAGACGACTGAGACTCTAACTTTCTATGATTTGAACTTCTCCTGTGAGGCCAGTTTTAGATTCCGATGCTTCACTTCATGTTTACTGTATCTCTTGGACCTTCTTATTGACGATGAAACGCAGAAATTGCATCCGAATTTAATACAAAAGGCACAATACCGACTTAAGTACAAAAGGAGTGACACTCTAACTTTCTATGATTTGACCTCTCCAGTGAGTCCAGTTTTAGATTCCGATGCTTCACTTCAGGTTTACTCTAACCCTTGGACCTTCTTATTGACGATGAAACACAGAAATTGCATCCGAATTTAATACAAATGGCACAATGCCGACTTAAGTACAAGAGGACTGACACTCACACTTTCTATGGTTTGAACCTTTCCTGTGAGTCCAGTTTTAGATTCAGATGCTTCACTTCAGGTTTACTGTATCTCTTGGACCTTCTTATTGACGATGAAACACAGAAATTGCATCCGAATTTAATACAAATGGCATAATGCCGACTTAATTACAAGATGACTGACACTCTCACTGTCTATGATTTGAACCTATCCTGTGAGTCCAGTTTTAGATTCCGATGCTTCACGTCAGGTTTACTCTATCCCTTGGACCTTCTTATTGACGATGAAACACAGAGTTTGCTTCCGAATTTAATACAAAAGGCACAATACCGACTCAAGTACAAGAGGAGTGACACTCTAACTTTCTATGATTTGACCTCTCCTGTGAGTCCAGTTTTAGATTCCGATACATCACTTCAGGTTTACTGTATCCCTTGGACCTTCTTATTGACGATGAAACACAGGAATTGCATCCGAATTTAATACAAAAATCACAATGGCGACATAAGTGCAAGAGGACTGACACTCTCACTCCCTATGATTTGAACCTCTCCTGTGAGTCCAGTTTTAGATTCCGATGCTTCACTTCAGGTTTACTGTATACCTTGCACCTTCTTATTGACGATGAAACACAGAAATTGCACCGGAATTAAATTCAAAAGGCACAATGCCGACTTAAGTACAAGACGACTGATATTCTAACTTTCTATGATTTGAACCTCTCCTGTTAGGCCAGTTTAAATTCCGATGCTTCACTTCATGTTTACTGTATCTCTTGGACCTTCTTATTGACGATGAAACGCAGAAATTGCATCCGAATTTAATACAAAAGGCACAATACAGACAAGTACAAAAGGAGTGACACTCTAACTTTCTATGATTTGACCTCTCCTGTGAGTCCAGTTTTAGATTCCGATGCTTCACTTCAGGTTTACTGTATCCCATGGACCTTCTTATTGACGATGAAACACAGAAATTGCATCCGAATTTAATACAAATGGCACAATGCCGACTTAAGTACAAGAGGACTGACACTCTCACCTTCTATGATTTGAACCTCTCCTTTTGGTCCAGTTTTAGATTCCGATTCTTCAGGTTTACAGTATACCTTGCACCTTCTTATTGACGATGAAACACAGAGTTTGCATCCGAAATTAATACAAAAGTCACAATGGCGATTTAAGTACAAGAGGACTGACACTCTAACTCTCTATGATTGGAACCTCTCCTGTGAGTGCACATTTATATTCCGATGCTTCACTACAGGTTTACTGTATCCCTTGGACCTTTTTATTGACGATGAAACACAGGAATTGCATCCGAATTTAATACAAAAGGCACAATGCCGACTTAAGTATAAGAGGACTGACACTCACACTTTCTATGGTTTGAACCTTTCCTGTGAGTACATTTTTAGATTCAGATGCTTCACTTCAGGTTTACTGTATCCCTTGAGACCTTCTTATCGGCGATGAAACACAGAAATGGCATCCGCATTTTATACAAATTCCACATTGCCAACTTAAGTACACGAGCACTGACACTTTCACTTTCTATAATTTGAACCTCTCCTGTGAGATCAGTTCTGGATTCCGATGCTTCACTTCAGGTTTACTGTATACCTTGCACCTTCTTATTGACGATGAAACACAGAGCTTGCATCTGAATTTAATACAAAAGGCACAATGCCTACTTAAGTACAAGAGGACTGACACTCTACCTTTCTATGATTTGAACCTCTCCTGTGAGTCCAGTTTTAGATTCCGATGCTTCACTTCAGGTTTACTGTATCCCTTGGACCGTCTTATTGACGATGAAACACAGAAATTGCATCCGAATTTAATACAAAAATCACAATGGCGACTTAAGTGCAAGAGGACTGACACTCTCACTCCCTATGATTTGAACCTCTCCTGTGAGTCCAGTTTTAGATTCCGATGCTTCACTTCAGGTTTGGTGTATACCTTGCACCTTCTTATTGACGATGAAACACAGAAATTGCACCGGAATTAAATTCAAAAGGCACAATGACGACTTAAGTACAAGACGACTGACACTCTAACTTTCTATCATTTGAACCTCTCCTGTGAGGCCAGTTTTAGATTCCGATGCTTCACTTCATGTTTACTGTATCTCTTGGACCTTCTTATTGACGATGAAACGCAGAAATTGCAACCGAATTTAATACAAAAGGCACAATACCGACAAGTACAAAAGGAGTGACACTCTAACTTTCTATGATTTGACCTCTCCTGTGAGTCCAGTTTTAGATTCCGATGCTTCACTTCAGGTTTACTGTATCCCATGGACCTTCTTATTGACGATGAAACACAGAAATTGCATCCGAATTTAATACAAATGGCACAATGCCGACTTAAGTACAAGAGGACTGACACTCTCACCTTCTATGATTTGAACCTCTCCTGTTGGTCCAGTTTTAGATTCCGATTCTTCAGGTTTACTGTATACCTTGCACCTTCTTATTGACGATGACACACAGAAATTGCAGCCGAATTTAATACAAAAGGCACAATGCCGACTTAAGTACAACACGACTGACATTCAAACTTTCTATGATTTGAACCTCTCCTGTGAGCCCAGTTTTAGATTCCGATGCTTCACTTCAGGTTTACTGTATCCCTTGGACCTTCTTATTGACGATGAAACACAGGAATTGCATCCGAATTTAATACAAATGGCACAATGCCGACTTAAGTACAAGAGGACTGACACTCACACTTTCTATGGTTTGAACCTTTCCTGTGAGTCCAGTTTTAGATTCAGATGCTTCACTTCAGGTTTACTGTATCTCTTGGACCTTCTTATTGACGATGAAACACAGAAATTGCATCGGAAATTAATACAAATGGCATAATGCCGACTTAATTACAAGATGACTGACACTCTCACTGTATATGATTTGAGCCTATCCTGTGAGTCCAGTTTTAGATTTCGATGTTTCACTTAAGGTTTACTGTATCCCTTGGACCTTCTTATTGACGATGAAACACAGAAATTGCATCCGAATTTAGTACAAAAGGCACAATACCGACTTAAGTACAAGCGGAGTGACACTCTAACTTTCTATGATATGAAACTCTCCTGTGAGTCCAGTTTTAGATTCCGATGCTTCACTTCACGTTTACTGTATACCTTGCACCTTCTTATTGACGATGAAACAAAGAAATTGCATCGGTATGAAATTCAAAAGGCACAATGCCGACTTAAGTACAAGAGGACTGACACTCTAACTCTCTATGATTGGAACATCTCCTGTGAGTCCACATTTATATTCCGATACTTCACTACAGGTTTACTGTATCCCTTGGACCTTTTTATTGACGATGAAACACAGGAATTGCATCCGAATTTAATACAAAAGGCACAATTCCGACTTAAGTACAAGAGGACTGACACTCACACTTCCTATAGTTTGAAACTTTCCTGTGAGTCCATTTTTAGATTCAGATGCTTCACTTCAGGTTTACTGTATCCCTTGAGACCTTCTTATCGGCGATGAAACACAGAAATTGCGTCCGCATTTTATACAAATTCCACATTGCCGACTTAAGTACAAGAGCACTGACACTTTCACTTTCTATAATTTGAACCTCTCCTGTGAGATCAGTTTTAGATTCCGATGCTTCACTTCAGGTTTACTGTATACCTTGCACCTTCTTATTGACGATGAAACACAGTGTTTGCATCTGAATTTAATACAAAAGGCACAATGCCGACTTAAGTACAAGAGGACTGACACTCTACCTTTCTATGATTTGAACCTCTCCTGTGAGTCCAGTTTTAGATTCCGATGCTTCACTTCAGGTTTACTGTATCCCTTGGACCGTCTTATTGGCGATGAAACACAGAAATTGCATCCGAATTTAATACAAAAATCACAATGGCGACTTAAGTGCAAGAGGACTGACACTCTCACTCCCTATGATTTGAACCTCTCCTGTGAGTCCAGTTTTAGATTCCGATGCTTCACTTCAGGTTTAGTGTATACCTTGCACCTTCTTATTGACGATGAAACACAGAAATTGCACCGGAATTTAATTCAAAAGGCACAATGCCGACTTAAGTACAAGATGACTGACACTCTAACTTTCTATTATTTGAACCTCTCCTGTGAGGCCAGTTATAGATTCCGATGCTTCACTTCATGTTTACTGTATCTCTTGGACCTTCTTATTGACGATGAAACGAAGAAATTGCATCCGAATTTAATACAAAAGGCACAATACCGACTTAAGTTCAAAAGGAGTGACACTCTAACTTTCTATGATTTGACCTCTCCAGTGAGTCCAGTTTTAGATTCCGATGCTTCACTTCAGGTTTACTGTATCTCTTGGACCTTCTTATTGACGATGAAACACAGAAATTGCATCCGAATTTAATACAAATGGCATAATGCCGACTTAATTACAAGATGACTGACACTCTCACTGTCTATGATTTGAACCTATCCTGTGAGTCCAGTTTTAGATTCCGATGCTTCACGTCAGGTTTACTGTATCCCTTGGACCTTCTTATTGACGATGAAACACAGAGTTTGCTTCCGAATTTAATACAAAAGGCACAATACCGACTTAAGTACAAGGGGAGTGACACTCTAACTTTCTATGATTTGACCTCTCCTGTGAGTCCAGTTTTAGATTCCGATGCTTCACTTCAGGTTTACTGTATCCCTTGGACCTTCTTATTAACGATGAAACACAGGAATTGCATCCGAATTTAATACAAATGGCACAATGCCGACTTAAGTACAAGTGGACTGACACTCACACTTTCTATGGTTTGAACCTTTCCTGTGAGTCCAGTTTTAGATTCAGATGCTTCACTTCAGGTTTACTGTATCTCTTGGACCTTCTTATTGACGATGAAACACAGAATTTGCATCTGAATTTAATACAAAAGGCACAATGCCGACTTAAGTACAAGAGGACTGACACTCTAGCTTTCTATGATTTGAACGTCTCCTGTGAGTCCAGTTTTAGATTCCGATGCTTCACTTCAGGTTTACTGTATGCCTTGGTCCGTCTTATTGATGATGAAACACAGAAATTGCATCCGAATTTAATACAAAAATCACAATGGCGACTTAAGTGCAAGAGGACTGACACTCTCACTCCCTATGATTTGAACCTCTCCTGTGAGTCCAGTTTTAGATTCCGATGCTTCACTTCAGGTTTACTGTATACCTTGCACCTTCTTATTGACGATGAAACACAGAAATTGCACCGGAATTAAATTCAAAAATCACAATGCCGACTTAAGTACAAGACGACTGATACTCTAACTTTCTATGGTTTGAAACTCTCCTGTTAGGCCAGTTTTAGTTTCCGATGCTTCACTTCATGTTTACTGTATCTCTTGCACCTTCTTATTGACGATGAAACGCAGAAATTGCATCCGAATTTAATACAAAAGGCACAATACCGACAAGTACAAAAGGAGTGACACTCTAACTTTCTATGATTTGACCTCTCCTGTGAGTCCAGTATTAGATTCCGATGCTTCACTTCAGGTTTACTGTATCTCATGGACCTTCTTATTGACGATGAAACACAGAAATTGCATCCGAATTTAATACAAATGGCTCAATGCCGACTTAGGTACAAGAGGACTGACACTCTAACTTTCTATGATTTGAACCTCTCCTGCGAGCCCAGTTTTAGATTCCGATGCTTCACTTCAGGTTTACTGTATCCCTTGGACCTTCTTATTGACGATAAAACACAGAGTTTGCATCCGAAATTAATACAAAAGTCACAATGGCGACTTAAGGACAAGAGGAGTGACACTATAACTTTCTATGATTTGACCTCTCCTGTGAGTCCAGTTTTAGATTCCGATGCTTCACTTCCGGTTTACTGTATCCCTTGGACCTTCTTATTGACGATGAAACACAGGAATTGCATCCGAATTTAATACAAATGGCACAATGCCGACTTAAGTACAAGAGGACTGACACTCACACTTTCTATGGTTTGAACCTTTCCTGCGTGTCCAGTTTTAGATTCAGATGCTTCACTTCAGGTTTACTGTATCCCTTGGTTCTTCTTATTGACGATGAAACACAGAAATTGCATCGGAATTTTATACAAATGGCATAATGCCGACTTAATTACAAGATGACTGACACTCTCACTTTCTATGATTTGAACCTATCCTGTGAGTCCAGTTTTAGATTCCGATGTTTCACTTAAGGTTCACTGTATCCCTTGGACCTTCTTATTGACGATGAAACACAGAAATTGCATCCGAAGTTAATACAAAAGGCACAATACCGACTGAAGTACAAGCGGAGTGACACTCTAACTTTCTATGATATGAACCTCTCCTGTGAGTCCAGTTTTAGATTCCGATGCTTCACTTCCGGTTTACTGTATCGCTTGCTCCTTCTTGTTGACGATGAAAGACAGAAATTGCATCCGAATTTAATACAAAAGGCTCAATGGCGACTTAAGTACAAGTGGACTGACACTCTCACATTCTATGATTTGAACCGCTCCTGTGAGTCCAGTTTTAGATTCCGATGCTTCACTTCAGGTTTACTGTATACCTTGCACCTTCTTATTGACGATGGAATACAGAAATTGCATCGGAATTAAATTCAAAATGCACAATGCAGACTTAAGTACAAGAGGACTGACACTCTAACTCTCTATGATTGGAACCTCTCCTGTGAGTCCACATTTATATTCCGATGCTTCACTACAGGTTTACTGTATCCCTTGGACCTTTTTATTGACGATGAAACACAGAAATTGCATCCGAATTTAATACAAAAGGCACAATGCCTACTTAAGTACAAGAGGACTGACACTCTCACTTTCTATAATTTGAACATCTCCTGTGAGTCCAGTTGTAGATTCCGATGCTTCACTTCAGGTTTACTGTATACCTTAGACCTTCTTATTGACGATGAAACACAGAAATTGCACCGGAATTACATTCAAAAGGCACAATGCCGACTTAAGTACAAGACGACTGATACTCTAACTTTCTTTGATTTGAAACTCTCCTGTTAGGCCAGTTTTAGATTCCGATGCTTCACTTCATGTTTATTGTATCTCTTGGACCTTTTATTGACCATGAAACGCAGAAATTGCGTCCGAATTTAATAGAAAAGGCACAATACTGACAAGTACAAAAGGAGTGACTCTCTAACTTTCTATGATTTGACCTCTCCTGTGAGTCCAGTTTAACATTCCGATGCTTCACTGCAGGTTTACTGTATCCCATGGACCTTCTTATTGACGATGAAACACAGAAATTGCATCCGAATTTAATACAAATGGCACAATGCCGACTTAAGTACAAGAGGACTGACACTCCCACTTTCTTTGATTTGAACCTCTCCTGTTGGTCCAGTTTTAGATTCCGATTCTTCAGGTTTACTGTATACCTTGCACCTTCTTATTGACGATGAAACACAGAAATTGCATCCGAATTTAATACAAAAGGCACAATGCCGACTTAAGTACAAGAGGACTGACATTCTAACTTCCTATGATTTGAACCTCTCCTGTGAGCCCAGTTTTAGATTCCGATGCTTCACTTCAGGTTTAGTGTATCCCTTGGACCTTCTTATTGACGATGAAACACAGAGTTTGCATCCGAAATTAATACAAAAGTCACAATGGCGACTTAACGACAAGAGGAGTGACAGTATAACTTTCTATGATTTGACCTCTCCTGTGAGTCCAGTTTTAGATTCCGATGCTTCACTTCCGGTTTACTGTATCCCTAGGACCTTCTTATTGACGATGAAACACAGGAATCGCATCCGAATTTAATACAAATGGCACAATGCCGACTTAAGTACAAGAGGACTGACACTCACACTTTCTATGGTTTGAACCTTTCCTGTGCGTCCAGTTTTAGATTCAGATGCTTCACTTCAGGTTTACTGTATCTCTTGGACTATCTTATTGACGATGAAACACAGAAATTGCATCGGAATTTAATACAAACGGCATAATGCCGACTCAATTACAAGATGACTGACACTCTCACTTTCTATGATTTGAACCTATCCTGTGAGTCCAGTTTTAGATTCCGATGTTTCACTTAAGGTTCACTGTATCCCTTGGACCTTCTTATTGACGATGAAACACAGAAATTGCATCCGAATTTAATACAAAAGGCACAATACCGACTTAAGTACAAGCGGAGTGACACTCTAATTTTCTATGATATGAACCTCTCCTGTGAGTCCAGTTTTAGATTCCGATGCATCACTTCAGGTTTACTGTATCGCTTGCTCCTTCTTGTTGACGATGAAAGACAGAAATTGCATCCGAATTTAATACAAAAGGCACAATGGCGACTTAAGTACAAGTGGACTGACACTCTCACATTCTATGATTTGAACCTCTCTTGTGAGTCAAGTTTTAGATTCCGATGCTTCACTTCAGGTTTACTGTATACCTTGCACCTCTTTATTGACGATGAAACACAGAAATTGCATCGGAATTAAATTCAAAAGGCACAATGCCGACTTAAGTACAAGAGGACTGACACTCTTACTTTCTATGATTTTAACCTCTCCTGTGAGTCCAGTTTTAGATTCCGATGCCTCACTTCAGGTTTACTGTATCCCTTGGACCTTCTTATTGACGATGAAACACAGAAATTGCAACCGAATTTAATACAAATGGCACAATGCCGACTTAAGTACAAGAGGACTGACACTCTCACTTTCTATGATTTGAACCTCTCCTGTGAGTCCAGTTTTAGATTCCGATGCTTCACTTCATGTTTACTGTATCCCTTGAGACCTTTTTATCGTCGATGAAACACACAAATTGCATCTGCATTTAATACAAATGACACATTGCCGACTTAAGTACAAGAGCACTGACACTCTCACTTTCTATGATTTGAACCTCTCCTGTGAGTTCAGTTTTAGATTCCGATGCTTCACTTCAGGTTTACTGTATACCTTGCACCTACATATTGACGATGGAACACAGAAATTGCATCCGAATTTAAAACAAAAGGCACAATGCCGACTTAAGTACAAGAGGACTGACATTCTAACTTTCTATGATTTGAACCTCTCCTGTGAGCCCAGTTTTAGATTCCGATGCTTCACTTCAGGTTTACTGTATCCCTTGGACCTTCTTATTGACGATGAAACACAGAGTTTGCATCCGAATTTAATACAAAAGGCACAATACCGACTCAAGTACTAGAGGAGTGACACTCTAACTTTCTATGATTTGACCTCTCCTGTGAGTCCAGTTTTAGATTCCGATGCTTCACTTCAGGTTTACTGTATCCCTTGGACCTTCTTATTGACGATGAAACACAGAAATTGCATCCGAATTTAATACAAATGGCACAATGCCGACTTAAGTACAAGAGGAGTAACACTCACACTTTCTATGATTTGAACCTTTCCTGTGAGTCCAGTTTTGGATTCAGATGCTTCACTTCAGGTTTACTGTATCTCTTGGACCTTCTTATTGACGATAAAACACAGAAATTGCATCCGAATTTAATACAAATGGCATAATGCCTACTTGATTACAAGATGACTGACACTCTCCCTTTCTATGATTTGAACCTATCCCGTGAGTCCAGTTTTAGATTCAGATGTTTCACTTAAGGTTTACTGTATCCCTTGGACCTTCTTGTTGACGATGAAACACAGAAATTGCATCCGAATTTATTACAAAAGGCACAATACCGACTTAAGTACAAGCGGAGTGACACTCTAACTTTCTATGATTTGTACCTCCCTGTGAGTCCAGTTTTAGATTCCGATGCTTCACTTCAGGTTTACTGTATCCCTTGGACCTTCTTATTGACGATGAAACACAGACATTGCATCGGAATTAAATTCAAAAGGCACAATGCCGACTTAAGTACACGAGGACTGACACTCAAACTTTCTATGATTGGAACCTCTCCTGTGAGTCCAGATTTATATTCCGATGCTTCACTACAGGTTTACTGTATCCCTTGGACCTTTTTATTGACGATGAAACACAGAAATTGCATCCGAATTTAATAGAAAATGCACAATGCCGACTTAAGTACAAGAGGACTGACACTCTCACTTTCTATAATTTGAACATCTCCTGTGAGTAAAGTTTTAGATTCCGATGCTTCATTTCAGGTTTACTGTATACCTTGCTCCCTCTTATTGACGATGAAACACAGAAATTGCATCCGAATTTAATACAAAATGCACAATGCCGTCTTAAGTAAAAGAGGACTGAAACTCTAATATTCTATGATCTGAACCTCTCCTGTGATTCCAGTTGTAGATTCCGATGCTTCACATAAGGTTTACTGTATCCCTTGGACGTTCTTATTGACGATGGAACACAGAAATTGCATCCGAATTTAATACAAATGGCACATTGCCGACTTAAGTACAAGAATACTGACACTCTCACTTTCGATGATTTGAATCTCTCCTGTGAGTCCACTTTTAAATTACGATGCTTCACTTCAGGTATACTGTATACCTTGCACCTTCTTATTGACGATGAAACACAGATATTGCATCGGAATTTAATTCAAAAGGCACAATTCCCACTTAAGTACAAGAGGACTGACACTCTAACTTTCTATGATTGGAACCTCTCCTGTGAGTCCAGTTTTAGATTCCGATGCTTCACTTCACGTTTACTGTATCCCTTGGACCTTCTTATTGGCGATGAAACACAAAAATTGCATAGGCATTTATTACAAATGGCACAATGCCGAATGAAGTACAAGAGGACTGACACTCTCACTTTCTATGATTTGAACCTCTCCTGTGAGTTCAGTTTTAGATTCCCATGCTTCACTTCACGTTTACTGTATACCTTGCACCTTCTTATTGACGAAGAAACACAGAGTTTGCATCCGAATGTAATACAATAGGCACAATGCCGACTTAAGTACAAGAGGACTGACACTCTAACTTTCTATGATTTGAACCTCTCCTGTGAGTCCAGTTTAAGTTTCCGATGGTTCACTTTAGGTTTACTGCATTCCTTGGACCTTCTTATTGACGATGAAACACAGAAATTGCATCCGAATTTAATACAAAAGGAACAATGCCAACTTAAGAACAAGAGTACTGACACTCTCAGTTTCTATGATTTGAACCTCTCCTGTGAGTCCAGTTTTAGATTCCGATGCTTCACTTCAGGTTTACTGTATACCTTGCACCTTCTTATTGACGATGAAACACAGAAATTGCAACCGAATTTAATACAAACGGCACAATGCCGACTTAGGTAGAAGAGGACTGACACTCTCACTTTCTATGATTTGAACGTCTACTGTGAGTCTAGTTTTAGATTCCGATGCTTCACTTCAGGTTTACTGTATCCCTTGGTTCTTCTTATTGACGATGAAACACAGAAATTGCATCCGAATTTAATACAAAAGGCACAATACCGACTTAAGTACAACCGGAGTGACACTCCAACTTTCTATGATTTGAACCTCTCCTGTGAGTCCAGTTTTAGATTCCGATGCTTAACTTCAGGTTTACTGTATCGCTTGGTCCTTCTTGTTGACGATGAAAGACAGAAATTGCATCCGAATTTAATACAAAAGGCACAATGGCGACTTAAGTGCAAGTGGACAGACACTCTCACATTCTATGATTTGAACCTCTCCTGTGAGTCCAGTTTTAGATTCCGATGCTTCACTTCAGGTTTACTGTATACCTTGCACCTTCTTATTGACGATGAAACACAGAAATTGCATCGGAATTAAATTCAAAAGGCACCTTGCCGACTTAAGTACAAGAGGACTGACACTCTAACTTTCTATGATTGGAACCTCTCCTGTGAGTCCAGATTTGTATTCCGATGCTTCACTACAGGTTTACTGTATCCCTTGGACCTTTTTATTGACGATGAAACACAGAAATTGCATCCAAATTTAATACTAAAGGCACAATGCCGACTTAAGTACAAGAGGACTGACACTCTCACTTTCTATAATTTGAACATCTCCTGTGAGTCCAGTTTTAGATTCCGATGCTTCACTTCAGGTTTGCTGTATACATTGCTCCCTTTTATTGACGAAAAAACCCAGAAATTGCATCGGAATTAAATTCAAAAGACACAATGCCGACTTAATTACAAGATGACTGACACTCTCACTTTCTATTATTTGAACCTCTCCTGTGAGTCCAGTTTTAGATTCCGATGCTTCACTTCAGGTTTACTGTATCCCTTGGACCTTCTTATTGACGATGAAACACAGAAATTGCATCCGAATTTAATACAAATGGCACAATGCCGACTTAATTACAAGATGACTGACACTCTCACTTTCTATGATTTGAACCTATCCCGTGAGTCCAGTTTTAGATTCAGATGTTTCACTTAAGGTTTACTGTATCCCTTGGACCTTCTTGTTGACGATGAAACACAGAAATTGCATCCGAATTTAATACAAAAGGCACAATACCGACTTAAGTACAAGCGGAGTCACACTCTAACTTTCTATGATTTGTACCTCCCTGTGAGTCCAGTTTTAGATTCCGATGCTTCACTTCAGGTTTACTGTATCCCTTGGACCTTCTTATTGACGATGAAACACAGACATTGCATCGGAATTAAATTCAAAAGGCACAATGCCGACTTAAGTACACGAGGACTGACACTCTAAATTTCTATGATTGGAACCTCTCCTGTGAGTCCAGATTTATATTCCGATGCTTCACTACAGGTTTACTGTATCCCTTGGACCTTTTTATTGACGATGAAACACAGAAATTGCATCCGAATTTAATACAAAATGCACAATGCCGACTTAAGTACAAGAGGACTGACACTCTCACTTTCTATAATTTGAACATCTCCTGTGAGTAAAGTTTTAGATTCCGATGCTTCATTTCAGGTTTACTGTATACCTTGCTCCCTCTTATTGACGATGAAACACAGAAATTGCATCCGAATTTAATACAAAATGCACAATGCCGTCTAAGGAAAAGAGGACTGACACTCTAATATTCTATGATGTGAAGCTCTCCTGTGAGTCCAGTTTTAGATTCCGATGCTTCACATAAGGTTTACTGTATCCCTTGGACGTTCTTATTGACGATGGAACACAGAAATTGCATCCGAATTTAATACAAATGGCACAATGCCGACTTATGTACAAGTAGACTGACACTCTCACTTTCGATGATTTGAATCTCTCCTGTGAGTCTACTTTTAGATTCCGATGCTACACTTCAGGTATACTGTATACCTTGCACCTTCTTATTGACGATGAAACACAGATATTGCATCGGAATTTAATTCAAAAGGCACAATTCCCACTTAAGTACAAGAGGACTGACACTCTAACTTTGTATGATTGGAACCTCTACTGTGAGTCCAGTTTTAGATTCCGATGCTTCACTTCACGTTTACTGTATCCTTTGGACCTTCTTATTGGCGATGAAACACAAAAATTGCATCCGCATTTAATACAAATGGCACAATGCCGAATTAAGTACAAGAGGACTGACACTCTCACTTTCTATGATTTGAACCTCTCCTGTGAGTTCAGTTTTAGATTCCCATGCTTCACTTCAGGTTTACTGTATACCTTGCACCTTCTTATTGACGATGAAACACAGAGTTTGCATCCGAATGTAATACAATAGGCACAATGCCGACTTAAGTACAAGAGGACTGACACTCTTACTTTCTATGATTTGAACCTCTCCTGTGAGTCCAGTTTAAGTTTCCGATGGTTCACTTTAGGTTTACTGCATCCCTTGGACCTTCTTATTGACGATGAAACACAGAAATTGCATCCGAATTTAATACAAAAGGAACAACGCCAACTTAAGAACAAGAGGACTGACACTCTCACTTTCTATGATTTGAACCTCTCCTGTGAGTCCAGTTTTAGATTCCGATGCTTCACTTCAGGTTTACTGTATACCTTGCACCTTCTTATTGACGATGAAACACAGAAATTGTATCTGAATTTAATACAAACGGCACAATGCCGACTTAAGTACAAGAGAACTGACACTCTCACTTTCTATGATTTGAACGTCTACTGTGAGTCTAGTTTTAGATTCCGATGCTTCACTTCAGGTTTACTGTATCCCTTGGTTCTTCTTATTGACGATGAAACACAGAAATTGCTTCCAAATTTAATACAAATGGCATAATGACGACTTAATTACAAGATGACTGACACTCTCACATTCTATGATTTGAACCTATCCTGTGAGTCCAGTTTTAGATTCCGAAGTTTCACTTAAGGTTCACTGTATCCCTTGGACCTTCTTATTGACGATGAAACACGGAAATTGCATCCGAATTTAACACAAAAGGCACAATACCGACTTAAGTACAACCGGAGTGACACACCAACTTTCTATGATTTGAACCTCCCCTGTGAGTCCAGTTTTAGATTCCGATGCTTAACTTCAGGTTTACTGTATCGCTTGGTCCTTCTTGTTGACGATGAAAGACAGAAATTGCATCCGAATTTAATACAAAAGGCACAATGGCGACTTAAGTGCAAGTGGACAGACACTCTCACATTCTATGATTTGAACCTCTCCTGTGAGTCCAGTTTTAGATTCCGATGCTTCACTTCAGGTTTACTGTATACCTTGCACCTTCTTATTGACGATGAAACACAGAAATTGCATCGGAATTAAATTCAAAAGGCACCTTGCCGACTTAAGTACAAGAGGACTGACACTCTAACTTTCTATGATTGGAACCTCTCCTGTGAGTCAAGATTTATATTCCGATGCTTCACTACAGGTTTACTGTATCCCTTGGACCTTTTTATTGACGATGAAACACAGAAATTGCATCCGAATTTAATACTAAAGGCACAATGCCGACTTAAGTACAAGAGGACTGACACTCTCACTTTCTATAATTTGAACATCCCCTGTGAGTCCAGTTTTAGATTCCTATGCTTCATTTCAGGTTTGCTGTATACCTTGCTCCCTTTTATTGACGATGAAACACAAAAATTGCATCGGAATTAAATTCAAAAGATACAATGCCGACTTAATTACAAGATGACTGACACTCTCACTTTCTATTATTTGATCCTCTCCTGTGAGTCCAGTTTTAGATTCCGATGCTTCACTTCAGGTTTACTGTATCCCTTGGACCTTCTTATTGACGATGAAACACAGAAATTGCATCCGAATTTAATACAAATGGCACAATGCCGACTTAATTACAAGATGACTGACACTCTCATTTTCTATGATTTGAACCTATCCCGTGAGTCCAGTTTTAGATTCAGATGTTTCACTTCAGGTTTACTGTATCCCTTGGACCTTCTTGTTGACGATGAAACACAGAAATTGCATCCGAATTTAATACAAAAGGCACAATACCGACTTAAGTACAAGCGGAGTGACACTCTAACTTTCTATGATTTGTACCTCCCTGTGAGTCCAGTTTTAGATTCCGATGCTTCACTTCAGGTTTACTGTATCCCTTGGACCTTCTTATTGACGATGAAACACAGACATTGCATCGGAATTAAATTCAAAAGGCACAATGCCGACTTAAGTACACGAGGACTGACACTCTAACTTTCTATGATTGGAACCTCTCCTATGAGTCCAGATTTATATTCCGATGCTTCACTACAGGTTTACTGTATCCCTTGGACCTTTTTATTGACGATGAAACACAGAAATTGCATCCGAATTTAATACAAAATGCACAATGCCGACTTAAGTACAAGAGGACTGACACTTCACTTTCTATAATTTGAACATCTCCTGTGAGTAAAGTTTTAGATTCCGATGCTTCATTTCAGGTTTACTGTATACCTTGCTCCCTCTTATTGACGATGAAACACAGAAATTGCATCCGAATTTAATACAAAATGCACAATGCCGTCTAAGGAAAAGAGGACTGACACTCTAATATTCTATGATGTGAACCTCTCCTGTGAGTCCAGTTTTAGATTCCGATGCTTCACATAAGGTTTACTGTATCCCTTGGACGTTCTTATTGACGATGGAACACAGAAATTGCATCCGAATTTAATACAAATGGCACAATGCCGACATAAGTACAAGAGGACTGACACTCTCACTTTCTATGATTTGAACCTCTCCTGTGAGTTCAGTTTTAGATTCCCATGCTTCACTTCAGGTTTACTGTATACCTTGCACCTTCTTATTGACGATGAAACACAGAGTTTGCATCCGAATGTAATACAATAGGCACAATGCCGACTTAAGTACAAGAGGACTGACTCTCTTACTTTCTATGATTTGAACCTCTCCTGTGAGTCCAGTTTAAGTTTCCGATGGTTCACTTTAGGTTTACTGCATCCCTTCGACCTTCTTATGGACGATGAAACACAGAAATTGCATCCGAATTTAATACAAAAGGTACAATGCCGACTTAAGTACAAGAGGACTGACACTCTAACTTTCTATGAGTTGAACCTCTCCTGTGAGGTCAGATTTAGATTCCGATGCTTCACTTCAGGTTTACTGTACACCTTACACCTTCTTAGTGACGATGAAACTCAGAAAATGCATCGGAATTAAATTCAAAAGGCACAATGCCGTCTTAAGTACAAGAGGACTGACACTCTCAATTTCTATGATTTGAACCTCTCCTGTGATTCCAGTTTTAGATTCCGATGCTTCACTTCAGGTTTACTGTATCCCTCGGACCTTCTAATTGACGCTGAAACACAGAGTTTGCATCCGAATTTAATACAAAAGGTACAATGCCGACTTAAGTACAAGAGGACCGACACTCTAACTTTCTATGAGTTGAACCTCTCCTGTGAGTCCAGTCTTAGATTCCGAAGCTTCACCTCAGGCTTACTGTATCCCTTGGACCTTCTTATTGACGATGAAACACAGAAATTGCATCAGAATTTAATACAAAAATCACAATGGTGACTTAAGTACAAGAGGACTGACACTCTCACATTCTATGATTTGAACATCTCCTGTGAGTCCAGTTGTAGATTCCGATGCTTCACTTCAGGTTTACTGTATCCCTTAGACCTTCTTATTGACGATGAAACACAGAGTTTGCATCCGAAATTAATACAAAAGGCACAATGGCGACTTAAGTACAAGAGGACTGACACTCTCACTTTCTATGATTTGAACATATCCTGTGAGTCTAGTTTTAGATTCCGATGCTTCACTTCAGGTTTACTGTATACTTTGCACCTTCTTATTGACGATGAAACACAGAAATTGCATCCGAATTTAATATAAATGGCACAATGTCGACTTAAGTACAAGAGGACTGACACTCTCACTTTCTATGATTTGAACCTATCCTGTGAGTCTAGTTTTAGATTCCGATGCTTCACTTCAGGTTTATTGTACACCTTGCACTTCTTATTGACGATGAAACTCAGAAAATGCATCGGAATTAAATTCAAAAGGCACAATGCCGTCTTAAGTACAAGAGGACTGACACTCTCACTTTCTATGATTTGAACCTCTCCTGTGACTCCAGTTTTAGATTCCGATGCTTTACTTCAGGTTTACTGTATCCCTTGGACCTTCTTATTGACGATGAAAACAGAAATTGCATCCGAATTTAATACAAATGGCACAATGGCGACTTAAGTACAAGAGGACTGAAACTCTCACTTTCTATCATTTGAACCTCACCTGTGAGTCCAGTTTTAGATTCCGATGCTTCACTTCAGGTTTACTGTATCCCTTGGACCTTCTTATTGACGACGAAACACAGAAATTGCATCCGAATTTAATACAAATGGCACAATGCCGACTTAAGTACAAGAGGACTGACACTCTCACTTTCTATGATTCGAACCTCTCCTGTGAGGTCAGATTTAGATTCCGATGCTTCACTTCCGGTTTACTGTACACCTTACACCTTCTTATTGACGATGAAACTCAGAAAATGCATCGGAATTAAATTCAAAAGGCACAATGCCGTCTTAAGTACAAGAGGACTGACACTCTCAATTTCTATGATTTGAACCTCTCCTGTGATTCCAGTTTTAGATTCCGATGCTTCACTTCAGGTTTACTGTATCCCTCGGACCTTCTAATTGACGATGAAACACAGGTATTGCATCGGAATTAGATTTAAAACGCACAATGCCGACTTAAGTAAAAGAGGACTGACACTCTCACTTTCTATGATTTGAACCTCTCCTGTGAGGTCAGATTTAGATTCCGATGCTTCACTTCAGGTTTACTGTATACGTTGGACCTTCTTATTGACAATGAAACGCAGAAATAGCATCGGAATTAACTTCAAAAGCACAATGCCGACTTAAGTACAAGAGGACTGACACTCTCACTTCCTATGATTCGAACCTCTCCTGTGAGTCCAGTTTTAGATTCCGAAGCTTCACTTCAGGTTTACTGTATACCTTGCAGCTTCTAATTGACGATGAAACACAGAAATTGCATCGGAATTAAATTCAAAAGGCACAATGCCGAATTAAGTACAAGAGGACTGACACTCTCACATTCTATGATTTGAACCTCTCCTGTGAGTCCAGTTTTACATTCCGATGCTTCACTTCAGGTTTACTGTATCCCTTGGAGCTTCTAATTGACAATGAAACACAGAGTTTGCATCCGAAATTAATACAAAAGGTACAATGCCAACTTAAGTACAAGAGGAATGACACTCTCACATTCTATGATTTGAACCTCTCCTGTGAGTCCAGTTTTACATTCCGCTGCTTCACTTCAACTTTACTGCATCCCTTGGACCTTCTAATTGACAATGAAACACAGAGTTTGCATCCGAAATTAATACAAAAGGTACAATGCCGACTTAAGTACAAGAGAACTGACACTCTCATTTCTATGATTCGAACCTCTCCTGTGAGGTCAGATTTAGATTCCGATGCTTCACTTCAGGTTTACTGTACACCTTGCACCTCCTTATTGACGATGAAACTCAGAAAATGCATCGGAATTAAATTCAAAAGGCACAATGCCGTCTTAAGTACAAGAGGACTGACACTCTCACTTTCTATGATTTGAACCTCTCCTGTGACTCCAGTTTTAGATTCCGATGCTTTACTTCAGGTTTACTGTATCCCTTGGACCTTCTTATTGACGATGAAAACAGAAAATGCATCCGAATTTAATACAAATGGCACAATGGCGACTTAAGTACAAGAGGACTGACACTCTCATTTTCTATGATTTGAACCTCCCCTTTGAGTCCAGTTTTAGATTCCGATGCTTCACTTCAGGTTTACTGTATCCCTTGGACCTTCTTATTGACGACGAAACACAGAAATTGCATCCGAATTTAATACAAATGGCACAATGCCGATTTAAGTACAAGAGGACTGACACTCTCACTTTCTATGATTCGAACCTCTCCTGTGAGGTCAGATTTAGATTCCGATGCTTCACTTCAGGTTAACTGTACACCTTACACCGTCTTATTGACGATGAAACACAGAAATTGCATCCGAATTTAATACAAAAATCACAATGGTGACTTAAGTACAAGAGGACTGACACTCTCACATTCTATGATTTGAACATCTCCTGTGAGTCCAGTTTTAGATTCCGATGCTTCACTTCAGGTTTACTGTATCCCTTAGACCTTCTTTATGACGATGAAACACAGAGTTTGCATCCGAAATTAATACAAAAGGCACAATGGCGACTTAAGTACAAGAGGACTGACACTCTCACTTTCTATGATTTGAACATCTCCTGTGAGTCCAGTTCTAGATTCCGATGGTTCACTTCAGGTTTACTGTATCCCTTGGACCTTCTTATTGACGATGAAACACAGATAATGCATCGGAATTAAATTTATAACGCACAATGCCGACTTAAGTAAAAGAGGACTGACACTCTCACTATCTATGATTTGAATCTCTCCTGTGAGCCAAGTTTTAGATTCCGATGCTTCACTTCAGGTTTACTGTATCCCTTGGACCTTCTTATTGACAATGAAACACAGAAATAGCATCGGAATGAAATTCAAAAGGCACAATACCGACTTAAAGACAAGAGGACTGACACTCTAACTTTTTATGATTAGAACCTCTCCTCTGAGGTCAGATTTAGATTCCGATGCTTCACTTCAGGTTTACTGTATCCCTTGGACCTTCTTGTTGACGATAAAGCACAGAAATCGCATCCGAATTTAATACAAATGGCACAATGCAGTCTTAAGTAAAAGAGGACTGACGCTCTAACATTCTATGATTTGAACCTCTCCTGCGAACCCAGTTTTAGATTCCGATTCTTCACTTCAGGTTCACTGTATCCCTTGGACCTTCTTATTGACGATGAAACAGAGATATTGCATCGGAATTAAATTTTAAACGCACAATGCCGACTTAAGTAAAAGAGGACTGACACTCTCACTTTCTATGATTTGAACCTCTCCTGTGAGGTCAGATATAGATTCCGATGCTTCACTTCAGGTTTACTGTATCCCTTGGACCTTCTTATTGACAATGAAACACAGAAATAGCATCGGAATTAAATTTAAAAGGCACAATGCCGACTTAAGTACAAGAGGACTGACACTCTAACGTTCTATGATTTGAACCTCTCCTGTGAGTCCAGTTTTAGATTCCGATGCTTCACTTCAGGTTTACTGTATCCCATGGACCTTCTTATTGACGATGAAACACAGAGTTTGCATCCGAATTTAATACAAAAGGCACAATGCCGACTTAAGTACAAGAGGACTGACACTCTAACTTTCTATGATTTGAACCTCTCCTGTGAGTCCATTTTTAGATTCCGATGCTTTACTTCAGGTTTCCTGTATCCCTTGGACAGTCTTATTGACGATGACACACAGAAATTGCATCCGAATTTAATACAAAAGGCACAATGGCGACTTAAGTACAAGAGGACTGACACTCTCACTTTCTATGATTTGTATCTCTCCTGTGAGTCCAGTTTTAGATTCCGATGCTTCACTTCAGGTTTACTGTATCCCTTGGACCTTCTAATTGACGATGAAACACAGAAATTGCATCCGAAATTAATACAAAAGTCACAATGGTGACTTAAGTACAAGAGGACTGACACTCTCACTTTATATGATTTGAACCTCTCCTCTGAGTCCAGTTTTAGATTCCGTTGTTTCACCTCAGGTTTACTGGATCCCTTGGACCGTCTTATTGGCGATGA